>NC_088810.1:3188772-4388772 GCF_011386835.1 Chrysemys picta bellii | reverse complement strand
CTACTGACTCTCCATGGCAGCAGGTCTCTGTCGCAGAGATCGGTCCCTGACCCATCTCATCCCCACTCCCCAGCGCCCTCTAGTGCCACCCCGGGGTCTGGACACAGAGGGAACCGGGCCCACTCCCCGCACCACCCTCCCCACAGTCCTTTGGCATCCCTCGGGCTATCCCCTCTGGGCATGAAGCAGCCTGGCCTGACTGAGCCTGGCGCCTGGACCTGAGTGCGGGCAGAGCGTGACTAGGAGGCGGTCGCTGATTCCTGGGGCTCGCAGCGCAGCCTCTCACCGGGGCGTCCGTTCCTGGTCAGGGTTCCGGTGATGTTGGGGGGCCCGGGTGGGTCTGTAACACAAACCAGACAGGGGGATCAGGGGGGCTGGACAGCACCGGGGGGGGTCACTAGTGATCACTGAGCCTAGGCATGGACCCTCACTGTGAGCTCAGCTGGGGGACGGTAAAGTCTCTGAAGTGACACAAGACCCGTGGGCGGGGAAGGGCCGTTTAATGGGGGGTTGCCCTGGGGCAGGGCGGGCCGAGGTCTCTGGGCACCGAGCCCGGAGCATGTTTAGTGCCGGACAGCGACTAGATCCCATTAACACTCTGCCCCATATAGAGCATCCACCGATCCCGGCAGAAAGGGGAGGGGATGGAGGAGACGTGGTGGGACAGCCTGGGGGGATCTCAGGGGGAACTGGGGTGGCTGTTCTGAGAGGGGGGAATCCCTGCAAGGGGGGACTGGAATGGGGATGTGGGTGGATCCCAGCACAAGAGGATTCTGGAGCAGAGCAGGTCAGCGGTAGAGAGGGGAGCCATAGCCAAGGGGGGCAGGAAGGGGGAAGATCCCAAGGGAGAAGGGGCTGGTGTGTGGAGGGAAGAGGCCTGGAGTAGAATTGGCTGAGGGTGCATGGTGGGGGGTGGGGATCCCAGGAGAGGGCAGAGTTCGGGGAGGGGCTGGATGGCAGGGCTGGGGAGCCCAGTGGTGTGGAACCCAGCAGAGGGGGCTGAGGGCCAGCATGGTGGGACTGGGTGGGTCACTCACAGTCAACGTGGAGCTGGATGGTTCTGCTGGTGGAAGGTCCTTGTGGTGGGTGGTAGGTGACGTTGCAGACCAGCTCTTTGCCGTGGTCCCCGAGGCCGGGTGTGATGGTGAGCTCGGAGCTGTGGGCCCAGGTGCCGTTTGGCAGCTGGGCTGAGACGCCCCGGGCTGTGTTGCTGAATGGCCCCATCCAGGTAACTCGGGGAGGGGTCCTGGAGCAGCGCCCGGGGGCCGTGCAGGTCACAGTTACTGGCTCCCCGGCCAGCAGCATCCCTGGCATCCCCCGCGCCGGTGAGATCTGGATCTCTGGCTCCTCCGTCAGCTCTGAGACATGGGGAGAGGGAAGAGAATCACTCAGGGACATGGGGCATTTGCCCTTCAGGGGCGCCAGCTCTGACCTGGCCCCAGGACGGGGACTGGCTGGCTCAGGGGGGCTGATGAGCAGTGTCATAAATATAGAGGGAAGAGTAACAACTTTCTGTATGCAGTAGCATAAAATCCCTCTTTGGCAGCTGTACTAAATCACCTTCCCTGTAAGGGATTAATCCGCTCAAATAACCTAGTTGGCACCTTACCAGAAGTACCAATGAGGAAAGAAGATACTTTCAAATCTGTGGGGGTGGGGGGAGGATTTGTTTATTGCTGTCTCTGTTGTTCCCTCTCTGGACGGAGGGAGGGACCGAGCAGGTACAACATCTCCTGAAAATATATCTGGAATAATAGATTTAAACCCACAGAAATTGTAAGTAGGCAAGGAAAGGCGTTGGTTATCTTTTGTTTTAGCTTGTGAATTTTCCTATGCTACAGATGTAGTTTGATTCCTGTTTTTGTAACTGTGAAGCTGAGCCAGAGGGGAGTCGTCTGTGTTTGAAATCTTTTATTTACCCTGTGAAGTTACCTGCAGAACAGATTTTGCAGCTGTGATTATTTTTTTCCATATATATAAATAAAGATCTTCTTTTAATAACCTGATTGATTTTCAGTGTCCTGAAGACAAAAAGTCTGGTCTGTGCTCACATTGCTAACCAATTGGTTGGTATATTATTCTCAAGGCTCCACAGGAAAGGGGGTGAAGGAGCTTGGGGGGATATTTGGGGGATAGGGATTCCAAGTTACCCTGCCCTGAATTTTTCTATAAATCACGTGGTGGTGGCAGCAATACCGTCCAAGGACAAGGGAAGGAATTTGTGCCTTGGGGAAGTTTTTAACCTAAGCTGGTAGAATATAAGCTTAAGGTTCTTTCCTGCGGGTCCCCACATCTGTACCCCAGAGTTCAGAGTGGGGGGGGAACCCTGACAAGTGGTGACTGCGGCTGCTCTTACCTGTCACAGAGATCGTGAGCGCAGGGTCTGTGCCATCGGAATTGGAGCGGTAAGTGTGATCTAACATGCCTTTCTCGATGTAAAGGAAATATCTCCCTGCATCCGTCCGTAGGGCATCACTGATTTGCAGGGAGCAGTCGCCGTGCACTGGATCCCCCGTCAGCCGGAACCGGCCCTGGGTCTCCTGCGACACCCCCACGTTGGGGACACTGCTGGCCACAGGCGGATCCTGGCCCATAATAGCAGGCTCCTTGTACCATTGTCCGTATAGCTGGTCCGAGGGATTGTCGGTGTCATACGAGGCTGGGTACGTGAAGTTGCAGGGGATGAGAATGCAGAGACCCTCCTGCACGGACACTGACTGCGGCACCGCCAGGGTAAATCCAGGTGGCTGGGACAGGGACCCTGCAGGGGACGGGGAGGGATGGAAGTGGGACCCATAGAGAGCAGAGACCAACCCTGAGCTGCACCCCGAGCTCTGCTGGTTCCCCTCACTCCCAAGCTGCAGCCCCCGGCGAGCCCAGCCCTGAGATCAACCCCCCCCCCCCGAGGTCTATCAGTGCCCCTCACTCCTGACCAATAGCCCCATATGAGCCAAGCCCTGGGTCCTTGACCAATTCTCACTGCATTTAGTTTCCATTCCTCCCTCCATCGAGCCCCCTGCCCGCTCCCTGTCACTCAGCGCCCCCTAGCACCACACTGGGGCACTGGCTCCCCTCCCCCTCTGGCCAGTCTCCCTTCCAAGTTCTGGGACAGACCTGGCCCCGCTTAGAGCAGGTTCTGCCCTTCCCCCTGCACTGGGGCTGCAGGTGCTGCTTACTTACCCCTCCAGAGCAGGGCGAGGATCAGGACCCTCAGCGTGGCAGGACCCCCTGCTCTCCAGAGGGGGCCCTGAGGTGGGATCTCCCTTTCCCCGGCGTCCTGCTGTGGCAGCAGGGCTCTGCCCATGGGTGGGCCGTCTGGCTGGGACAGACCTAGAGACAGACGGGGGGTGAGAAGTGTGAGAGCAGAGGCTGTTTGGGGGGGACAGATCTGCCTGGGGGACCATCAGTATTGCTGGGCTCTGCAGGGGGCTGATCTGGGGCTGTTGGCAGCACAGTGACCCTCCAAATCCCCAAATCACCAGACTTTCCTGAGAGATCGTAGGCTAAAAAAATCCTTAAATTGGCAGAAAAAAATGAGATTTTCTCTAAGAATCATGAGAGCGGCCAGAAAATCCTGATCTGGTGGTAGAAGATGGTGGGAAGGCAGCGCTGCTCCGTGTCTGCTTTGCTTCAGTCTTCCCACAAAAAACAACATGTGAGCAGGCCACCAGTGATGTTACAATGGACAACAAAGGGGAAAGGCTGCAGATCGGGATAAGTAAAGAACACGTCAGAGATCTTCTGACCGATTTGAATGAATTCAGATCAGTGGGGCAGGAAGCTGTTCAACCCAGGGGCTGAAGGAATTAGTGGAAGAAACCTTGGAGCCACTGGCAATAATATTTGCAAAGTCCTGAATGCCAGGAGAGGTCCCAGAAGACAGGAGAAGGACTAACAGAGTGGCCATCTTTAAAGGGGGAAAAGGAGGAGTCAGGAACTATAGAGCAGTCAGGCTTACCTCAACGCCTGGAAAGCTACTAGAGCAAAGTATAAAACCTTCAATGTTGTAAAGGAAATCATGGCTCACCAAACTACTAGAATTTTTTGAGGGAGTCAACAGCATGTGAAAAAGGGTGACCTAGTCCATGTACTTAGATTTTCAGAAAGCCTTGACAAGTTTCCTCCCAAAAGGCTTTTAAGCAAGGTAAGGTATCCACCAGCGTTCTGTATTGGGACCAGTGCTGTTCAACATGTTCATAAATGATCTAGAAAAGGGGTAAACAGTGAGGTGGACAAATTTACAGATGATACAAAACTACTCAAGAGAGTTAAGTTCAAAGCTGACTGTGATGAGTTACAAAGGGATCTTACAAAACTGGGTGACTGGGTAACAAAATGGCAGATGAAATTCATTGTTAATAAATGCATAGTTATGCACACTGGGAAACATAATCCCAACAATACATATAAAGTGATGGGGTATAAATTAGCTGTTACTGCTCAAGGAAGAGACCTGAGAATCACTCTGGATAGTTCTCTGAAAACACCCACTCAATGTGCAGCAGCCATCAAAAATCATGAAGAAAGGGATAGATAATAAGAGAGAAAATATCATATTGCCTCTATATAAATCCATGGTACACCCACATCTTGAATACTGCGTGCAGTTCTGGTGGCTCTATCTCAAACTGGAATTGGAAAAGGCTCAGAAAAGCGCAACAAAACTGATTATGGGTGTGGAACAGCTTTCCTAAAAGGAGAGATTAATAAAACTGGGACTGTTCAGCTTGGAAAAGAGACGAATAAGGGGGCTATGATAGAGGTCTATAAAATCCTGACTAGTGTGGAGGAAGTAAATAAGGTAGTACGATTTACTCCTTCCCATAACACAAGAACTAGAAGTCCCCAAATGAAATTAATGGGTGGCAGGTTTAAAAGAAATGTAAGGAAGTGTTTCTTCACACAAGGCAAAGTTGCCCTGCCCCTGTAGGCTATCTGGGAGCCCCAGGGGGTCTGTGCCCCACACACCCCACACTTTGTGTTGACCCAACTCCATAGGGGCAATGGAGTGAGAGCAGTTGGACTATGGGTGAGAAGTTTGCACATATGTGCTCAACCTGGGGTATCTGCTGTCCTTCCAGCCCAAAATTACCCATATGGGGAAGGGGAAACCCCCAGCAGTTCCATTTCCCACCATCCCTCTGCTGCCCTCAGGTGTTCTCAGGAAGGAGGCTGAGAGATGAGAGCTAGGTAACCCCCGATGTACGTGGTCCCCTGAGCTGATGCCTCCAGTGTGGTCCCCAGGGTCGGGGAGCCCTGGGGCGGGACCCTGCTTGGGCTGGAGGGCACCCTCAGAGCTGTGGGGGCAGGGAGCGAGGGCTGGGATCGCAAAGGGCTTTGGGTCGGGATTGAGGGGCATGCCAGTCGCCACAGACCATCAAGCTCCCTCCCCCACCCTAGTTCCACTCACCCCTAGACCTGCAGAGGGGGGCCCGGCACCTGGCTCTCCGACCCTTCAGTTCGGGTTCCTCAGGGTTTGTGACTCGGAGCCTGGGGAAGCGGCATGCACAATGGGTGCTGACAGGAGGGGATTGGGGGGAGATGCTCTCTGAGGAACCCCAGCACCAGCATCCTGCCGACTTCCCCACCTTCTGGCTGGGGCTGCCTGTGGCTTCCCTGCAACAGGGGCAGGCTACATATTGCTTATGGGGCTGGAACTAGATCCCAGCATTGCTGGCTCTGAGCCCCTCTACACCTCACTCTGCTTCCAGAGCTGGGATAGAGCCCAGGAGTCCTGCCTCCCTGCCTCCAACGCCCACTCTAACCCACTAGACCCTGCTCACCTCCCAGAGACAGGGATAGGACCCAGGAGTCCTGGCTTTGAGACCCTCTATACCTCACTCTCCTCCCAGAGCCGTGGATGGAACCCAGGAGTCCTGGCTCCCAGGCGCCTGTCCCAGCTCTATCCCTTCATTACTTCTTTTAATATTTGAACACTAGCAGCTCACACCTCTTATCCTATAGTACATGCTGCAGATGCTAATCACTCACCACGAGCTGAGATGCAGCCACCTCCAGGCGGGGTAGCTGGGGAACAGCCACACAGCGACACTGCCCAGGGGTTGTTCACCCGGAGCTGAGATGCATCCGCCTCTGGGGTGGGGTGTCTGGGAACAGCGCACTGGAACAACAGGTGCCCGGTAGGACAGCTAGCGAATCCTGACTCCAATTTGAAGAGCAGGGTGCGTGTGAAGACCTGCCTGGGATGGAGCGGGCGCGAGTGTTAGGGCGTGGGCTGTGGAGAGATGTGAGATTTCAAGACAGGAAGGGGAAGTCAGCATGTGATTCTGGCTGTAGATTGCCTTGCAGAAGCCGGTTCCAGTGGCTGGAGATCTCGGTGCCATCGACACAAGCGGGAGATTGTCACAGACAGAGGCCTGCTCCCAGGGACAGCCAGCTTCTGCCCCACCGCAGGGGGACTGGCTGGGGGTGGAGGGAATGGGGCATGGGGCCTTTCCCCTGTAGGGGCCCCTGGCTCCAATCTGCTCCAGGGTGGGTCTCTGGCTGGTTCTGGGGAGTGGGGCCAGGGGTCCTTCCCCTCTAGGGTCTCTTTTATTCTCTGTCTCTCGGCTCCTCAAACGTCTTCCAGGTCCCGGGTCATTGAGTCTGGGGAATCCCTTTTCATGGGACCCAGGTGATCGGCTGGATCAGGAGAAGCGGCTGGATTCCACGGCCCCCCATAGACACCGTCCTTCGATTTAAGAGCTGAGACGCAGCTGAATCTGTCCTGGTTCATGGGGGCTGTTTACACAGGGACCTCTCCCCAGTGCTGAGATATGGCTGCCTCTGGGGGGGGGGCCACGGGGGCTGTTTATACAAGGACTGCTTGCCCGGTGTTGAGATACACAACGGTTTGGGAGAAACCTAGAACTAAAAGAAACACGGCGCCCCCTAGGGGCATTGGAACCAGCTCCGATGGTCGGGCCCTCCCGAGTCTCCCACCCCAGCCAGACCCTGGCCCGCTCTGACCCAGGCCAGTGGCATGTCAGCTCTGCCCCCCATGTGTGGGCCGCAGCGACTGTGCTGGGAGGCTGGTTGATGAGCGGATCTTCCACAACAGGAAGTTACCAGTTGGTGAGTTTGCTCCACCTCCAGCTGGTCGGCCCCTGTTTGGGGCTAGGCGAGAGCCGCGGAGTGCAGGGGAGAGGGTCCCATTGAACAGTGGGGCACAGTCGCTTGGACATAGGTCCCCGGCCAGTGGCGGAAGGGGCGAGCCTGGGGCAGGTTCCTGCTGGGACTGTGGCTGCCGGGTCTAGTGGGTTAGAACTCACTGCGCTGGATCCATGCGGATCAGGGCAGACCCCTGGTCCTTCGGGTGAGAGCCGGGGCAGGAACCCTGGTGTCTGGGCTGGCCCCTAGCTTGGTGTGGTACATTCTGCCTCTGGTTAATCCCCATTTGGTTTCAAACTCTTTTAAATTAGCTGCCCAGGAGGTTTCCCTCGGTTGCTGTTAAACAGATGCCCCACCTAGAGGTGGCTGCATCTCAGTGCCAGCCGGGAACAGACCCTTATATAAACAGCCCCCGCACCCCACCCCAGAGGTCACTGCATCTCAGCGCTTGCCGAGGGGTCCCTGTATAAACAGCCCCCACACCCTACCCCAGAGATGGCCGCATCTCAGTGCTGAGCAAGGGATATTTGTGCATTGTATTGAGCTCAGTATATGACTCGTGTGTTTTTACTGGATCTTGTGAATTACCAGGTTGAGATGCAGGAAAAAAAATGATTCACTGGGAAACCTTGGAACCGCCAGGTCAATATTGAAATCTTACATTTCTGGAGATCATGGTGACTGGGGTCCGTCTCTTACAGATATGGCAGGGGAAGGGATAATTACCAGTCATTATCTATCTATCTATCTTAATAATTTAGATGTCTGTTTTTTTCTGTGTCCTGAAAATATTTTAAAACATGAGGCAGGAATTCAAAAATGTGGGATATTTTTTGTGATCATTACTTTTAAATGGCAAAGATCTCTGTGAAATCTTTCTGAAATCCAAAAGATACTGTGATTAGTTTTTATGAAACTTTTATTTTAAAAACAGCCTGTGACGAAGTGTGGGATTTTGTTAGTGATTTGCATGAATACTGTCTGTGCCTCAGTTTATCTGTGTGCTGCGTGTGTAACGATGTGGTGGGAGAGGGGGGTTGTGGTTGCAGAGGGGCAGGTGTGACCTTGCCTAACAGCCCAGACCCTGGACATCGGCCTGGACACTGTGGAACTTAGCAACCGGTGAGCTGGAGGCCCAGCTCATCTTGGGAGCCAACCGGTTCTGGCCCGTGGGAGGACAAAGGCCAGAGGAGAGATGGCCCAGGAAGGCAGCTGGTTCTGGCCAGTCGGAGAACAAAGGACGGGAGGGAGGGGACTCAGGTGACCTGTTCACCCAGGAACAAAGACAAAGGGTGGGGGCGGGGCGGGTGGGGGAGCTCGGCTGGAAGGAGGTCGCTTCTGGACTGGGGACAAAGAGGGGCCTGAGCTACCTGGATGGGGTCAGACCCAGCTGGACGGTGCTGAGCCTGGCCAGGTCCGAGGGCCCTGAGAACTGCCTGTGCTGGGTTCAGACGTTCAATAAACCTCCTGTGTTACACTGGCTGAGAGTCACTGCAGGGTAGAGATCGGGGGGGGCATTGCTCCCTCTGGATGGGGAGGCCGTGGGGTGCAGAGCGAGGAGACTCCCTCAGGGGGCCCACAGCGAGAGATAGGCAGGCTCAAGTTTCAGAGAAGTGCGGTTCCAGGAGGGGCTGGAGCCCAGGTCTTAACCCCCCAGAGTGTGTGTGACCCCAAGAAGGGCTGTCACACTGAAGGGGGGTCCTCCCAGGGACCATTCAGAGTCAAGAAAGCCCGGGGTCTGTGAGTCTGTGACACAACCCAGATCTCGTGTAATAGGTTTAATACAAGAAATACAACATAAATGGCATCATTATATAAAATATATCCTAAAATAATAGTCAATGTATGTATATATAAGTGTATGTGTGTGACCACTGTCTATATGTACTCTCTCTCTCCCTGTCTCTCTCTCTGTATATATACATGTGTGTCTCTGTGTTTGTGTGTGTGCATGTACAGTACAGACCCGTTTATGCGCGAATCCGCTTAACACGCGGTGGTGCCGTGGTGCCCAATGCCACCTATTTAACACGCAAGACTTGTTAACATGCGAGACATGCTAATACATGGCACAGGAACTTGCTACGTAGTGCTACAGATTTGCTCACTAATTCACTAACATAGAAATCGACAGGAAGTGTGTAGCGGAAACGTGTTGTACGTCTTTACCAATATTCGTAAAGACGTATCACGCACGCTTAGTCATTGTCACGCTAGAGGGCACAGGGCAAGCGTCAGCGTTCCTACACTGTAGAAGAAAGTTAGCTGCAATAGAGCAAGTAAATAGCGGAGAAACCCAGGCCAAAGTTTCAAAAGATATTGGGATTGTCTAATCTACTCTCCGAGGATGGCTAAAAACCGAATTTAAACTGAATGGCTTTGTGCAAAATATGGATTCTTCTGCAGAGCTTAAGCAAAAACGTGTGCGCTATTCAGCAAAACCCACAATAGACAAAGCCATGTGAACATGGTTTGCTCAGGAAAGGCTGAAAGGAATGCCGCTAAGTGGGCCAATTCTTCAAGCCCAAGTGACAAAATTTGGAAATTTAACAGGGGATGAATCATTCGAAGTCAGCAATTGGTTTATAAGTCATTTGAAAAAGCGTCATGGCCTAGCACAGGTATCGATTTCTTTTGGCATGTGCCAATTACAATCCTGCATCTCCAGTGGAGTGTATCTTGATTCCTGATCACAATTGATCTTACTAATTCGAAAAACATATGGGAATAAAAAGTGAGTTTTATTCCTATTTGCAAGTTTACAGTTTCTATGATTCTCAGACATGTCTAGAAACCAAGGATTCTGCTGTGTTTGGAGCAATCCAAGCACATAGTAGGTGCTACTGTAACAAAAAGACAAACACAATCGATTCAGCATTTCTCAAAGACTGAACACTTGCTTTCATGCTAAGATCGGGCTTTGTGGTAACTGCATTGTCTTGAAGGGATCAGTAACTAACATCACCTGGTCTGCTCTGTTCTCACACCATAACCCCCTTCTGACAACAAAAATTATTACCCAACCCCAGGAGGGGGGATCAAAGTCTGAGCCCATCGGAGCCCCCGGCAGTGAGGCTTGGGCTTTGGTCCCGGGTTACAGCAAGTCTAAGCCAGCCTGGGTCACCCCATTAAAATGGGGTCATAACCCACTTTGAGGTCTGATCCACAATTTGAGAGCCACTGTTCTAGAGGGTATCGTACTGCACTTGTCACAGGGGTATCTGGACGCCTTGCGGTCATCACAGAAAAAACAAAGTCATCCAGGACCGACCTTAGCTACAGGCGACCAGGGCTGTGATGGATTCGGTCACAGAGACCCCCTTGGGACTGTCACCTGATGTGCTCACACTACCTCAGAGTCCATTTTCCTGGCCAGCTTGGGACTGCAGAAATCTGCCTTGTTGAGCCAAACATGCTAGCCTGTGGCAACACAGACCCAGGGTCTGAACCACGCCCCCAAAGCTGCAGACTTAAATGAAAATGGCTGAGCACGTGCTCCTGTCTCCATACCCAGACACCCAGCTCCCAATGGGATCCAAACCCCAAATAAATCCATTTTACTCTGTATAAAGCTTATAAAGTGTAAACTCATCAATTGTCTACTCTCTATAACACTGATAGAGAGATATGCACATCTGTTTGCTCCCCAGGTATAAATCACTATCTCTGGGTTAATTAATAAACAAAAGTGATTTTATTACGTATAAAAAATAGGATTTAAATGGTTTCAAGTAATAACAGACAGAACAAAGTAAGTTACCAAGCAAAATAAAATTAAACACTCAAGTCTAAGCCTAATACATCAAGAAACTGAATACAGGTAAAACTCACCCTCAGCTATGTTCCAATAAGCTTCTTTCACAGACTAGACTCCTTCCTAGTCTGGGCCCAATCCTCTCCCCTGGTTCAATTCTTGTTAGCTCCAGCCCCCTTTGTTCTGTTCCACCCCCTTTTATATCTTCGGCACAAGGCGGGAATCTTTTGTCTCTCTGTGTCCCCACCCCTCCTTCTAACTGGAAAAGCACCAGGTTAAAGATGGATTCCAGTTCAGGTGACATGATCACATGTCCTCTGAGCCCCCCTCCATTCCTCCAGGACTGACCTGCACCTATGCAGTAGAGACTTGCAGGTAAAAGAGCCATCTAGAGTCAACTATCCTAGTCAATGGGAGCCATTAAGATTCCAAACCACCATTAATGTCCCACTATTTCCATAATTACAATAGGAACTCAGAGTTATGCTACATATTCTTAGATTCAGGTACAAGAATGATGCATTTGTAGAAATAGGAGGAACACACTAAGTAGATTATAAGCTTTGTAATGTTACCTTACGAAAAACCTTTTGCATAAAGCATATTCCAGTTACATTATATTCACACTTATACACATATTTTTATAAAGCATGATGGAGTGTAACGTCACAGGGGCGCCTCCAGAGCAGGGGTGCCCCTTCCCCTGCTGGCCTCTGCAGCCCTGTGGCTCCTGCCCCCTGCCTCGGAGCTGCCCCTGGTCAGCTGCTCCTGGGAGCTTCCTGTCTGCTGTAAGGAGCAGGGGGGAGGGGCTCTGCTGTCAGGCTGTCCCCTGTCCCCCCATGTACCCCATCTCCGCAGAGCAGGTAGGGTGGGGGGACAGGCTCACCGACAGTCGGACGGTGCTGCTTTGTCTGAAGGAGCTTTCCTTCAGACTGCTAAGAGCTGCTCTCTTAAAGGGGCAGCATGCGGTCTCGCACACACTCCCCAACTCACACACACCCGCAGGTCACACACACTGTCTCTTTCACACTCACCCCACCCAACATATACTTATATTGCTGTTGTTTCTTGTTGTTACTTCCTTCAAGGCACATCTATGCTCTGTAACTTTATTTTTTCAAAGTGCCGTTGTCTGAGTTTTTTGACTGGTCTCTGCATTTCGTAAATTTATTTCTCTTTTATTCTTACATTGAATTCTTTGAGTAGTGAATTCTCAACTGCCTAACCTGTCCTGGCCGGAGTAATTATCATTATTGTCGTTATCATATTGTGCTTTATCATTCATTATGTAAAGTTGAAAAATCAAATAATAGCATTCTCCTAGAATGGAACTTTAGCTTGTACTCACTTTAGTAATTCCAGTTTTAAAATCATTACCTAAACACAGAAGTTTAGACAGTGGGCAAATAAAAGTCGCTTATTTTCAAATTGTATTTTTAGTTATATCTGTAAATTAACTTAAAATTTGTATGGAAATAACTGCAGTTCCAACTATGATACCAATAGCAATGATGGAGTCAAACGTTAGTGAGTCACATACATGATTGTGGTTGGTAAACAGAAATGCCAAAAGAATTAGAAAAATTAATTCCCCTTTCTTAATAAAAGAGAAAAATTATGTTAAATAAACATAAACATATGTTAAAATGATGTTTTTAGTGAAAAACTATTGACTAAAATAGAGGAGATAATGGCAGTAACACAGTGTGTCTGTGTAAGCTGATGTTATTTATTTTTATTTATCTCTACTAAAGATAGTGTGTGAAGTATCAAACGTGTTTCTGATGTGGGAGAAAAACGAGTCCTCACTTTGAGGTTGGTTGCAACATGTCAGAGGCAGTTTATTCTCAAGCAATATCGCAAGGGGGAGAATGCACAACGGCAGGTCTCCCAAAAGATAAACAATGAGGGCAAGCATTGATACCTTTTGTGACATACAGTAATGATCAACACCTGCATTTTGTTTATACATATTCCTTCCTGATACCTTACTTTCCTCAGCAATTTCTACAGTCTGTGTTCCGTTCTTATCTAACACAAGGTTGAAAACCAGCATCTCTTACAGTTCTTTGCCACTCGCCCAGGCCCTGCTGGGAAGTCTCGCGTTATTAGCTGTTAGCGTTAGCCTGACTCTTGCTCTTCCCAGAAGACTAAGATGTCTGCTCTTTTTCCAACTTCCCCCCTATATCTGCGTTAAAGCTCCAGAACTGACACCTCAAGGCTTGGGATTGGGAATATCTTGCTGTATTATCTCCTGATTGTTCTAAATTGACATATAAGCTTTAAACTTGGCTTTAATTGGCGTTTGTATCTATTTTTTCTTTCTTTATATAACAATTGGATACAGAGCTCCTGTCAGCTAATCCCTAAGTTCTTATCTGCAAAGCCCCGAGAGTTTTCAGCAAAGCCCCTAAGTAGGTGGCTAAGTCGTCCCTGGAATAATGGCTAAAATTTCCTCCCCCGCCCCAAATCTGAACTGGTGCCCCCGCCCCGGGTGAGCCAGGAGTGGCCAGGGGGCTGCAGGAGGCCGTGGGCTCTGGCGAGATGCAGCCCACATGTGACAGCGCGAAGCCTTGAGCCACAGGCCGAGCATCAGGCACCACAAGCTCCAGCAGCAGCGCAGGAGGGTGGCAGTACACCATGTGCCAGGCCCCCCTGACTTCTGCGCTGCTGCTGGAGGTGGCGTTGCCTTCAGAGCTGGGTGCCCGGCCAGCACCCAACAGTATCAGGTCGCCCTGCCAAGGCTTAATTTGAGCCACAGCTGAGCTCTGGCATCTCTTTCAATACAAATTAAACACCGTGGGAGGCAACGGGGCCCATTGGCCTCACCCGGAGTGGCAGTGCCCCCAGCTGAGGTCTCATTCTCTGTTTCCTCAGTCTCTTGAGTTTCTAATTCCTTGTTGGCTCTTGGGTGGCTGAGTAACAACCCGATCTACATGCCAGACTTGGGCACCGTGGATTCCCTGACCCCCAGCCTGTCCTTCCTTCTGCTTTCATGAGAGCAACAGGGTATCCTGAGAGAGAGAGAGAGATTCTGGGGTATTTATGTGGCTGGCAGTCTGGATAGATAGATAGATTAGGGACATCTCCACCGGAACAACCAAAGAACCAGGAATCTGCTTTGAGGCCTTTAACAACGCCAACGCAAAACAGCACAGGAGTGCAGATGAAGCATCAGGGCAGTCCTAAACCTCCTATACGTCAAACCCAAGGACAACACGAAAGACTCTAGTAAAAACCAACCACACGAACACAACTTCAGTTCGTCAGCGGCCACAACCACACCAAGCCCTGAGAAAACTGTGAGCAAAAATGCCCACATTCACAAGCCTGGAGCACGCGCTCTAGGGGTTGTGAATAAAAAACCAAGGACTGACAAACCATTCTCCTAACACCATAAGCTCGTTACAGCTCCCCCATATGCTAGTATTTCAGAAAAGTATGATGCTTTGTTCAGAAAACTGATGGACACTGTATCCTCGGGGGTTCTAAAAGAAAGGATGGCTGGAAACTACATAAAAATGCAAAAGCTCTTGAGGGTGACTTTTTGAAAAAACTTCAATTTTTCCAAAGGGTGGCTCTGAGCAGGTGTGACTAGTAGTGGAAAGGGGCCTGGGTAAAAGGGGCACCCTCAAGGGTACACGTCAGCTCAGGTGTAAACAAAAGGGGGACAGCGCATGGGAGATAAACAGATGGCTGCCAAAAAGTTCCAGGCCAGGGTTGCTATACAGATTTTTCAAAAGGCTAAAGAGGTAATGAGGAAAAAAAAGAGATGCTCCCTAGTGGACTCTCTCCAACTGGCTCATCTAAAAATGGGGAGGCTGAATCTGACCTGCAGGGTGATGGTGACTCTCACACAGAATCTGATTTAGAAAACACCCCAGAAGACTCTCTTGAGGGGTCCCTGTCTGCTCCTGATGATCCTCACGGAGGCCCCTCGGAGTCTGACTCTCAAATAGCATCTGACGTAGAAGATGCTGCTGATGGTCCCATAGAGGAACCCCCAAGTAACCCTGAAAATGCAGAGGTGTAGATGGAGAGTGAGAAGTTGGCAACACGAATTACCTAGATTTGGCTAGAGCTACCATATGTCCGGATTTCCCCGGACATGTCCGGCTTTTCAGTCTATAAATAGCCATCCGGGGGAGGGTATTCTAAAAATTTAAAAATGTCCGGGATTTCCCCCCAGTCAGCTATTTTTAGCTGGGCAGCCAAAGCCCCTTCAGGGCTCCCCCCATCCCCTGCAGCCTTATCATGCCCCCGGCCCCGCAGCTGTCTTCCCCCACCCCTGAACGCTCTGCCCCCCTGCTCCTCCCCCTCCCCTGCTTCCTGCGAATCAGATAGTCGCGGGAAGTCTGAAAACAAGCAGGGACAGGCGGGCAGCAGCAAGTAAGCTGTAGCAGGGCGGGGACATGAGGAGGAGGGCTCCGGGGAGAAGCAGCGCGGCACGGCCCAGTCCTGCCCTGACCGAGCGTCCCCCTCCAGCCCTGACCAAGCGGCTCCGGCCCTGGCCAGCCCCAGCGGCTCTGGCCCTGGCCCCAGCAGCTCTGGCCCAGTTCAGCTCGGGCCCCGGGTCACCGGCCCCGGCTGAATGCGTCGGCCCGGCCCCGGCCGAGCAGCACCGACCAAGCACCCCCAGCCCCGGCTCCAGCTCCGGCTCCGGCCCTGGCTCCAGTGGCTCCAGTCCAGCTTGGCTCGAGCCCCGGGGCACCAGCCATGCTTCTGGTCGAGTGCGCCGGCCCCAGGAGCTCCACCCCAGCTCGGGCCCCAGGGCGGCGGCCCCGGTTCCTGCCGATCGCGCCACCCGGCACCGGCCAACCACCTCCAGCCTGGCCCCAAGCCCTGTGACCCCAGCTGGAGCAAAGCCCAATTCCTGGGCTCTGGCTAAAGCCGGCCCTGGTCAGGAGACAGGGAGGTGGGGGTTGGATGGGTCGGGAGTTCGGGGAAGCCTGTCAGCGGGGCAGGGGTGTGGAGAGGGGTTGGGACAGTCAGCAGGGGGGTTCGATGGGTCACGGATTCTGGGCGGGCTGTCAGGGGGGCAGGGGTGTGGAGAGGGTACGAGGCAGGCAGGGAGCGGAGGGGGTTGGATGGGTTAGGAGTTCTGGGGGTCCTGTCAGTGGGCAGGGAGCAGTTGGATAGGGCATGGGAGTCCCTGTGGTCTGTCTGGGGGCAGGGGTGTAAATATGGGGTGGGGGTGTGGATAAGTGTCGGGGCAATCAGGGGACAGGTAGGGTCCTAGGGGGGCAGTTAGGGTGGGGGGTTCTCAGGAGGGGACAGTGAGGGGAAAAGAAGCAGGGAGGCTTAGATAGGGGGTGAGGTCCTAGGGGGCAGTTAGTGGCAGAGGTCCCAGGAGGGGGCAGTCAGGGGACAAGGAGCAGGGGGGGTTGGGAGTTCTGAGGGGGGCAGTCAAGGGGTGGGAAGTGAGAGGGAGTGGATGGGATAGGGCTAGAGCGGGGCTCCTCCCCCCCCCCCAGTGTCCTCTTTTTTGATTGTGGAAATATGGTAACCCTAGATTTTGGGGTCGATGTATTTTGAGGAATTTTGTTTTGTCAATCTTGAGCAAATTAATTCAGCTCAGCAGGTTGTTGAAGCCGTACCCAGGGGGAGACAGTAAGTTCTTGATGACGTTCATGGCAGGGTAGGCCCTGATGATTCTGTTCAGATACGTTTAGAGAGCAGGAATTGAACTAACCCTTTGTTTTTAGTCAGAAGAACCAGGGATGAGCTGTCTGCTGAGGATTGCTTAAATCAGACCCCAAAGCTGCTACGAAGCAATAGAGAGAGGCATGTCAATGGGACATTGCACCTCGTTGTTACGGTTGTAAAAAACAGGGGTAGGGGCCATCATAGAGTTATAAATTCTGTGCTCAGTAGTCAAATCGTCCATAAAAAGAGACAGTGTTTGGTAGACCTGACATACACCGGTACCAATCTGTGTTTTGCTTTTGGGCTCTTGAATGTCATGTCCGACCATAAACCTATGGACGTGGAATTGTTAGCGGGGGCAAGAAAGTTGCATGAGAAACTGTGGTGGTCAGATCAAAAAAAGGTTCTGCTCAGGGACGTAGCAATGTTTGAACAGCATTTAGGAGTCAACATACAGGTGGTGCGGTACACCACGAAAGGCTGATGGGGCTTTTTTTAAATGGGGGGCCGGTGTACCCCAAGACTTTTTTCATCCTGTTACACGATGAACATTACTATGGGGTTCTGGATGTGAAAAAGTTGTTTGGGGTGAAAAAATATTGTGAATTTTGCCAGGTGGTGTACAGTTACAACCACTCTTGCAGGTATCATTGCTGCCGGGCACTTCCCCTCCCGGGCTCCGGCGGCGCAGGGTCTGGAGGCACGGGGCTGCCCGAAGCTGGTAGCGCTCGGGCAGCCCGGCTCTTAAATAGAGCGGGGTCAGCTGGAGCCTCCAGCCGCCGGGGCTGTGTGTAACAGACACAGTGTCAGTTACACAGAGCCCCAGCCGCTGGAGGCTCTGTTTAAGAGCCGGGCTGCCCCAGAGCTACCGGCTTCGGGCAGCCCCGTGCCTGGAGACCCTGCGCCGCCGGAGCCCGGGACGGGAAGTGCCCGGCTGGGGGTGCAGGATCTGGAGGCACGGGGGCTGCCCGAAGCCGGTAGCGCTCGGGCAGCCCGGCTCTTAAACAGAGCGGGGGCGGCTGGAGCCTCCAGCCCCCGGGGCTCTGTGTAACTGACCCAGTGTCAGTTACACAGAGCCAAAGAGGAGCAAAGCCTCCAGCCCCCTGGGCTGTGTGTAACTGACACAGAGGCTCTGTTTAAGAACCGGGCTGCCCGAGAGCTACCGGCTTCAGGCAGCCCCCTTGCCTCCGGACCCTGCGCCGCCAGCCGGGCACTTCCCCTCCCGGGCTCCGGCGGCGCAGGGTCCGGAGGCACGGGGGCTGCCCGAAGCCGGTAGCGCTGGGGCAGCCCGGCTCTTAGAGCCTAAGAGGAGCAGAGCCTCCAGCTGCGGGGGCTCTGCTCCTCTTCGGCTCTGTGTAACTTATACAGTGTAAGTTACGCAGAGCCGCCAGAGCCCCGGAGGGGAAGTGCCCGGCTGGGGGCGCAGGGTCCGGAGGCATAGGGGCTGCCCAAAGCCCGAGCGCTACCAGCTTCATGGTTTGCTGGGCAGCCTCCAGACCCTGCGCGCTGGGGCTCCAGCTGCGCTGGGGAAGCGCCGGCCGGGGGCGCAGGGTCTGGGGGCTGCCTGGCAAACCGTGAAGCTGGTAGCACTGGGGCAGCCCTTTCCCCCTGGCTGGGAGTGGGAGGGAGGAGGGGGCGGTGTTAGGGTGGGGGAAGGGGCGGAGTTGGGGCGGGGCTAGGGGTGGGGAAAGGGGCGGGGCCATGGCCCGTGGAGGGTCCTCTTTTTTTATTTATGAGATATGGTAACCCTAGAGTTCCTGTTTCCCCCAAATATCCCCCCAAGATCCTTCACCTCCTTTACTGGGGAGGCTGGAGAATAATAGACCAACCAAATAGGTAAAAAAGGTGAGCACAGACCAGACCCTTGGGTTTTAGGACACTAAAAAACAATCAGGTTCTTAAAAGAAGAATTTTATTATAAAGAAAAAAGTAAAGAAGTACCTCTGTAAAATCAGGATGAAAGGTAATTTTACAGGGTAATAAGATTGAAAACAAAGAGGATTCCCCTCCAGGCAAAACTGCAAAGTTACAAAAAACAGGAATAAACCTTCCTCTTAGCATGGGGAAAATTCACAAGCCACAAAAAAGATAATCTAACGCATTTCCTTGCTTTACTTACAATTTTTGAAACCTTTGATGCTTATTTCAGGTAGGGGTTTAGGAGAGGTTTTTTTCCTGCCCTGGTCCCTTTCTATCCCAAGGGAGTACACACAAAGAGCACAAACAAAATCTTCCCCTGCCCCAGATTGGAAAGTATCTTACTTCCCCACTGGTCCTTGTGGTCAGGTGCCAACCAGGTTATTTGAGCTTCTTAACCCCTTAGAGGTAAAGGAGGGATTTTACGCTCCCCTTAGCTGTATGTTTATGACAAGGGCCCTATTGTGCCAGGTGCTTCTCAGACACAGCGAGAGACAGGCCCTGCCCCAGCTGGGATCGGGGCTGTGTTATGCCCGGCCCTGCCCAGAAACCAGCTGCAATCAGGGCCTTCCAGGGGAAAGGGAGAAGTGAAAACTCATTCTTTACCGGACACAAATAAGTCATAATTGTTATTGGCTCTTCGTTGAAAAAATAGCAGTGACAAAAAATGATACATGAAAATCTATTTCAAGTAACAGTTTGTAAACAGGGAATTTTACAGTCGGATGTTTTTGGCTTTGCAGTGAACAAGTTACCTTCAATAGAACATTGTTATTAAGAAGTTAGAATCACGTGGCACTGATTGACCTAGACAGAGACCAGGTCCCTGTTGTGCCAGGCGCTGCCCAGACACAGCGAGAGACCTTCCCTGCCCCTAAGAGTTTATACTGTAAGTAACCCAGGGCACCATTATTATCCTGATTTTTGGGGTAAGAAAACTGAGACTAGACAGATGTAGCAACTGGGCTAACCTCACCGACAGCATTTTTAGCAAAGCAGAAATTAGAACCCAGAGTACCCAGCCAGCAGCTTAGACACAAGCCCATCCCTCCACTCCTGCCAACTGCTACCCCTGAGCTTGAAAATTCTGTCCATCTGTGAAATGAGGGGGTGATGGCTCAGGCAGGGTAGAAGAGAGACTCTCTGTGGCTGAGGGGTGAGAGGCTCTTTCCCCCGGGGGCAGTGGGGTTTGGGAGGGGGCAGGCTTTGAGACCCGGCTGCAGAGGACTCTGGGATACCTCCCCTCAATGCAGTGCTCCAGCATCTCCAAGGCCTAGTTGACTCCGCCCTGAGTCCAGGCCAGAGCAGGGGTTTGTACCCAGGTTTCCCACATCGTGAGTCCAGCCCTGGGCCGACCCCTTCCCCCTTCCCTCCACATTGTGACCCCCCCTGCACTGGATGGGCCAGAGATGCCCAGCCTGGGCCCATGGCGCGAGGGGGCTATTTCCGCCGGACCTCAGCATATACCATGGCTGGTGCCTCCAGAGGCTCCCCCCGTTTGCGCTGCGGCTTGGAGAATTCGATGGAGGCGTAGTGCAGCTCGTCCGGGGCCTGTGCTGTGGCAGCCCTGTCCTGGATGCCTTTGGTCCGGCGGGCGGCTGGAGTCTTGTGATCCTGAGCGAGAAGCAAGGCAGAGACACCAGGCAGAGACTTGCATCCACCCTGTTGAGCTGATTGCATGGGCTGCCCCAGGCCTCGTTTCTCCCACCCTCCGTGCAAATGCATTTCCTGCATCGGGCGTGCACTAGCAAGAGGCGTGGGATTGGGTTTGTTTCACACTCTGCACGCATGAGCCAATCCCATGCCAGCACCAGCCCATTTAACGCATTCACTGCCTCACCTGCACTGGCCATGCATTCGCAAGATGCATGTGGGTGTGTTCATTTCATGCACTATGAATGAAGTATTTCATCCCATGCATCTCATCACAGAACAGGTTCAGGAAATGTATTTTCTGCATTTCAGGCACCGAGCACTTGGGGCAACACTGGTTAAGTTAATGCATTCTCTGCATTGCCTGCATTGGCTATGCATTCGCAAGATGAATGTGGGTGTGTGCATTTTATGCACTATGAATGAAGTATTACATCCCATGCATCTCATTGTAGAACAGGTTCAGAAAATGTATTTTCTGCATTTCAGGCACCGAGCACTTGGGGCAGCACTGGTTAAGTTAATGCATTCTCTGCATTCCCTGCACTCACCATGCAGTAGCAATATGCAAGGGGTTGTGTACATTTTATGCACTGTGCATGCATGATTTGATCCCATGCATGTCGTGTTTCTATAGACGATGCTGATGTGTTCATTGCATTTTCTGGAGGGTGCATATATTTGCAACAGACAAGGTGCACCCTGCAGGCATTGTCTGATTACGTGTACGTCATACGATAGCAGGCAGCCACAGAAATGCATTTCTTGCCCAGCTGGTGCATTCCGGAGATACCCAGGGACTGGCAGCATTGCAGCCCCAATCTAGTCCATGCACTTTGTGAATGCACATGAATGCATTCGCTGCATGTCTTCCCCTCTGAGCGAGACCCGAGGGATGAGGTGCATTTTCTACATGCAGGAGCCGATCCCACGCAGTTTGGGGAGCCCAGGCTGGTGGCAGGGATGTATTTCTTGCACCAGGCATGCGTGGGGGGTCGGGTGCCCTGCTGGAAGCCTGACTTATATTTGTGCATTTGGGGTGGGAAGGAGAAGAAATGGAGGGGGCAGAGAAGGGGTGGGGTGGGAAGGACAGGTGGGCTTGGTCCCCTGCTCCCCCCAGGTACATACCATGGGGATGCTGGTGACAGTAGTGTAGATCAGGCTGGCCTCGTCGGCCGTGTGCTCCGCCTGGCTCCCGTTAGCTGTCTCCATGGTCTCTGCGCTGGGGGGCGCCGGCTCCCTGCTCCGCCATCTGCAGACAAATGTATCAGGACTGATGAATGAGACTGTGGGGAGGGGCGTAGAATAGCCCCGTGGGGAGGGGCACAGAATAGCCCCGTGGGGAGGGAGAATGAAGGCACACCAGGGATAATGGAATGGTATCTCAGAGGGTTGTGGGAGGGGCAGTTGGGGGTCAGGGCAGGAGGCTTCAGACTTACTTGATCACACAGAGCCCAAGAAGGAAGAATCCAATGGCGAACCCCAGCCCACAGCCCATCCCGATGAACACCAGCTTGTCAGGATCCTCCAAACCTGGAAAAACACAGAACATGGCTGGAAGAGAGCCCACGAATCCTGGCTCCCAGCCCGCCACTCCCATCCCAGAGCTGGGGATAGAATCTAGAATTCCTGGATCCCAGCCCCAGCCCCCAACTTCCCATCCTGAGCTGGTTACAGACTCCAGGAGACAAATGTCTCACCTCTGTGCAGGGGGCTGAGTTCAAAGTGCAGGGTGATGTAGCTTCCATGGGGGTTGGAGCCAAGGCAGAAGATCAAGAGCCCCCTTTCCCCACTCCCAGTCCAGGTCAGGGCAGAATCATAGAATACCATGGTTGGAAGGCACCTTAGGAGGTCATCTAGTCCAACCCCCTGCTCAAACCAATCCCCAACGAAATCATCCCAGCCAGGGCTTTGTCAAACCTGACCTTAAAAACCTCTAAGGAAGGAGATTCCATCACCTCCCTAAGTAACCCATTCCACTGCTTCACCACCCTTTTGGTGAAAAAGTTTTTCCTTATATCCAACCTAAACCTCCCCCACTGCAAATTGAGACCATTACTCCTTGTTCTGTCATCTAGTATCACCGTGATCAGTCTAGATCCATCCTCTTTGGAACCCCCTTTCAGGTAGTTGAAAGCAGCTATCAAATCCCCACTCACTCTTCTCTTCTGCAGACTAAGCAATCTCAGTTCCCTCAGCCTCTGCTCATAAGTCATGTGCTCCAGAGCCCTAATCATTTTTGTTGTCCTCCGCTGGACTCTTTCCAATTTTTCCACATCCTTCTTGTAGTGTGGGGCCCAAAACTGGACACAGTACTCCAGTTAGGCATCACCAATGTCGAATAGAGGGGAACGCTCACATCCCTGGATCTGCTGGCAATGCCCCTACTTATACAGCCCAAAATACCGTTAGCCTTCTTGGCAACAAGGGCACACTGTTGACTCATATCCAGCTTCTCCTCCACTTTAACCACTAGGTCTTTTTCTGCAGAACTGCTGCCTAGCCAGTTGGTCACTAGTCTGTAGCAGTGCATGGGATACATCCGTCCTAAGTGCAGGACTCTGCACTTGTCCTTGTTGATCCTCATCAGATTTCTTTTGGCCCAAGCCTCTAAAATTTCTAGGTCCTTCTGTATACTATCCCTACCCTCCAGCGTATCTACCACTCCTCCCAGTTTAGTGTCATCTGAAAACTTGCTGAGGGTGCAGTCTACGCGAACCTCCAGATCATTAATGAATATATTGAATAAGCCGACCCAGGACCGACCCTTGGGGCTCTCCACTTGATATCGGCTGCCAACTAGACATGGAGCCATTGATCACAAACCGTTGAGCCCGACGATCTAGCCAGCTTTCTATCCACCTTATATTCCATTCATCCAGCCCATACTTCTTTAACTTGCTGGCAAGAAAACTGTGGGAGACTGTATCAAAAGCTTTATTAAAGTGAAGGATTAACACATCCACTGCTTTCCCCTCATCCACAGAGCCAGTTGTCTCATCATAGAAGGCAATTAGGTTAGTCAGGCATGACTTGCCCTTGGTGAATCCATGCTGACTGTTCCTGATCACTTTCCTCACCTCTAAGTGCTTCAGAATTGATTCCTTGAGGACCTGCTCCATGATATTTCCATGGACTGAAGTGAAGCTGACCTTTTTTAAAGATGGGCACTACATTCGCCTTTTCCCAGTCATCTGGGACCTCCCCCGATCGCCATGAGTTTTCAAAGATAATGGCCAATGGCTCTGCAATCACATCCGCCAACTCCTTTAGCACCTCGGATGCGGCGCATCCGGCCCCAAGGACTTGTGCTCATCCAGCTTTTCTAAATAGCACCGAACCACTTCTTTCTCCACAGAGGGCTGGTCACCTCCTCCCCATGCTGTGCTGCCCAGTGCAGCAGTCTGGGAGCTGCCCTTGTTCGTGAAGACAGAGGCAAAAAAAGCATTGAGTACATTAGCTTTTTCCACATCCTCTGGCACTAGGTTGCCTCCCTCATTCAGTAAGGGGCCCACACTTTCCTTGACTTTCTCCTTGTTGCTAACATACCTGAAGAAACCCGTCTTGTTACTCTTAACAGCTCTTGTACCTGCAACTCCAAGTGTGATTTGGCCTTCCTGATTTCACTCCTGCATGCCTGAGCAATATTTTTATACTCCTCCCTGGTCATTTGTTCAATCTTCCGCTTCTTGTAAGCTTTATTTTTTTGTGTGTTTAAGGTCAGAAATTATTTCACTGTTAACCCAAGCTGGTCGCCTGCCTTATTTACTATTCCTTCTACAAACTGGGATGGTTTGTTCCTGCAACGTCAATAAGGATTCTTTAAAATACAGCCAGCTCTCCTGGACCCCTTTCCCCCTCATGTTATTCTCCCAGGGGATCCTGCCCATCAGTTCCCCGAGGGAGTCAAAGTCTGCTTTTCTGAAGTCCAGGGTCCGTATTCTGCTGCTCTCCTTTCTTCCTTGTGTCAGGATCCTGAACTCGACCATCTCATGGTCACTTCCTCCCAGGTTCCCATCCACTTTTGCTTCCCCTACTAATTCTTCCTGGTTTGTGAGCAGCAGATCAAGAAGAGCTCTGCCCCTAGCTGGTTCCTCCAGCACTTGCACTAGGAAATTGTCGCCTACACTTTTCTGACAGTCTCGTTCCCCTGGGCCCACGAGCTGATGTGCAGGGCCCAGTGTGAGCCGTTCCCAGCCAGGGGCTCCCTGTCCACCTGCCACTGGAGCCAGGGAGGTTGGTTGGAGCGCAGGGAGCAGGTGCAGTTGATACTGGGCCCCTGGTGCTGGCAGGACGAGTTCAGCCCGGTCCCCGGCTGGGGACTGTCAGGGGAGAGCAGGAGATATAGTGACAATAGTCAGAGAGAGAAATCCAGTGGCAGGGAGTCCCATGGGTTAAACCCATTCACACTCGATGAGCAGCTGGAATGTCCCCTGGGCAGAGCTCTCTTTCTGGTCCCAGTGCCTGTACAGCCCCCTGTCCTCAGCCATTACATTGGGCAGCTCCAGCCACAGCTGATTCTCCCCCATGGGGCGGCTGCCCCCAACGGCTCAGCTCCCCATCACCCAGCCCAGCTCCACGGGGGGGCTGCTGGTGAGGGAGCAGAGGAACTGCAGGGAGTTGCCCTACCGGGCCATGAGCTGTGAACCGTTGGTCACCAGTGTGCCCGGATCCTGTAACAGGAATAACAGGAAGCCACTCACAGCCTGAACCAACCAGTCCCTGCCCAGGGGCCGGATCAGGGACAGCGACAATGGAGGGGAAAGTCCCCGTGCCCCACTCCCCAACCCTAGTGATACGTTGGAATAGCTGCGGGTCCTTCCTGTTAGCTCTGGAGACGGTGATTTGCAGAGTACTCACTGGAGCTGAAATACCCACGGCAACATGTTAAATTGGAGAGTGACCCCCACTGGTCCCCTGCGACACTGCCTGCAGCATGGCGTCCCCTCGCACCATACACTGCACCTGGACACGCAGGGCCTGACTGGCCGATCCATAGGAATTTTTCGCCCAGCACCGATACTCCCCAGCATCCCCCCTGCTGAGATTCAGCAACTCCAGGCACCCGGCCCATCCCTGGCTGGAGCTCAGCGACTCCTTCCCCTTGGCCCAGCTCAGGTAGGTGTCAGCTCTGCTCCCAGCGTCACAGCTCAGACACATGGAGTCGCCTTCCTGGGTCTCCAGAGACACAATGTCACGCTCAGCTCCCAATGGGGCCGGCACTGGAGGAGACGAGCAGGCAGGTTAGGCCCCCCCCAGAGATTCTCTGCCAAGAAACTGAGATTCAGCCACCTCTGGGGTAGGAAACGGGGGCTGTTTGCATGAGGAGCCCTCGCCCAGTTTGGAGACATAGCCAGCTCTGGGGTCGGAGCATAAACTTGCTGACTTTCCATGGCAGCAGGTCTCTGTCGCAGAGGTCAGTCCCTGACCTATCTCCTCCCCATTGCCTAGTGCCCCCTTAATGCCACCCCTGGGTCTGGAGACAGAAATAACTGGGTCCGCTTCCCCCACCACCCTCCCTACAGTCCTGTGGCTTCCTCTGGCTTCCTGGCTCAGCCTGGTGCCTGGCCCTGAGTGCTGACAGAGCATGACTAGGACGCGCTCGCTGATTCCCGGGGCTCACAGTGCGGCCTCTCACCGGGGCGTCCGTTCCTGGTCAGGTTCCCGGTGATGTTGGGGTGCCCGGTCGGGTCTGTAACACAAACCAGACAGGGTGGATCAGGGGGCTGGACAGCACCGGTGGCTATACAGGCACCCCTCACCCAGCGTGGGAACGTAGCCAGCTCTTAGGTGGGTGCACAATCTCGGTACCTTTCCATGGCAGCAGATCTTTGTCGCACAGATCGGTCCCTAACCCATCTCCTCCCCACTGCCCAGCGCCCCCTACAGCTGCCACGCGGGCTGAAAACAGAGGGAACTGGGCCGAACCTCCCGCCATCCTCTCTACAGCCCTGAGGCTTCCTTGGGCTCTCCCCTGCGGACATAGACTAGTCTGGCCAGGGGCGACTTATGAACTGACAGCTCAGAGAGGCTAGCCCCTGGCCCCACCCCTTCTGCCAGAGGCCACACCCCCACTGGAGTCCAGAGCCCCACCGCCAGTGTCTCTGCCCCCCCCAAATCAGACCTGGGCCACCGGAGCACCCCGGCCCCAGAGCACTGGGCGGGAGGGAGGAGTGGCACTAGCCTCCTGGAGTCCCAGGCCGCAGGCCGACCCCTCTAACCCTAGCCCCGGCCCCAGCGCTGCCAAGGGGGAACAGCATGGGCAGTGAGCAGGAGAGGACCTGGGGGCAGAGAATGGGCGGGGCCACGTAGGGCTGTTTGGGGCAGCTCAGCCTCCCCTGGCCTGTTATATGCAACACCCATGAGCCTGGCCCGGCTGAGCCTTGCGCCTGGCCCTGAGCGCGGGCAGAGCGTGACTTGGAGGCGCTCGGTTATCCCCGGGGCTCGCAGCGTGGCCTCTCACCGGGGCGTCCGTTCCTGGTCAGGGTCCCAGTGGTGTTGGGGGGCCCAGTCGGGTCTGTAACACAAACCAGACAGGGGGCATGAGGGGCACTGGACAGCACCGGGGGGGGAGGGTGTCGCTAGTGGTCACTGAGCCTAGACATGGCCCCTCGCTGTGAGCTCAGCTGGGGAACGGGAAAGTTCCTGAAGTGACACAAGACACGTGGGCGTGGAAGGGAAGCGACAGACCCGACTGGGGCTGAACTAAGAGGCGCCCGACAGAACCCAGGGGCTGGGTTAGGGCTGCGCCGGGGAACCAGAACCGTGGGAAATGGAAACCCAAGGGACCAAAACTGGTTGGTCAAAATTGGACCTAAAGAGGGGACAGGCTGCTTCAGCCTGGGTACTTGAGCGAGCGTCACCAGCGCCACTGTCTGCCGGGCACCTGGGCATTCAGCGTCCTGCTCCCCAAACGTGTCCTCCCCAGGGCGGGACAGAGCCAGGGGTCTACGTAACCCCATTCCCACCCCCACCCCAGACTCAACCACCACCAGGGACATCAGACATGTCCCTCATGGGTCCTTTCCTTTCCCCCCTTGGTTTGTCTCTCTGCAGCCCTCTCCTTTCACCCTCTGGCTTAGCTGGTCAGGACTGGATGTTTTGCAGCCCGGCTGCGTCCAGAGGGGCGGCTAAAAGTAACACGCAGAACAGCCGGACCATGATACTGACTGGCCAGGCCTGGCAGGGTCCGTCCATGCTGCCCTCAGAGCCCCACGGCACCGAGCCTCAGAGCCTGGGTCCGTTGGGTCGGGCTCGGTGGCTCGGGCTGTGGGTCTTTGATTGCAGCGCGAACATTTCCTCCGAGGTCTGTGTAGACGTTCGGGGTCGGACTGGGGCCTGGGCTCAGACACGGGCGGGAGACTGGGAGGCAGGTTCCTTCTAAATCTCCCACTGGCTGGCGGGAACAAGGGCCGTCCTTACACTGATGCCTGATTTGATCCTTCACATCGCAAAGGCGGCCGCTGATTTCCCCTCTGGCC
Source organism: Chrysemys picta bellii (assembly GCF_011386835.1). NCBI lineage: Eukaryota > Metazoa > Chordata > Testudines > Emydidae > Chrysemys > Chrysemys picta. The sequence goes on along the minus strand of NC_088810.1, from coordinate 4,361,211 downwards.
TGGATCTGCAGCGCTAGGATCACAGGCCATTTAATGGGGGTTTCCCTGGGGCAGGGCAGGCCGAGGTCTCTGGGCACCAAGCCCGGAGGATGTTTAGTCCGGATGGTGACTCAGTCCCATTAATGCTCTGCCCCATATAAAACATCCACCGATCCTGGCAGAAAGGGGACGGGGTGGAGGAGAAGCGGTGAGACAGCCTGGTGGGATCTCAGGGAGAACTGGCATGGCTGTTGTGAGGGGAAATCCCAACAAAGGGAGATTACAATGGGGGGGGGGTGGATCACAGCACAGGTGGGTTCTGGAGGCAGGGCAGGTCGGGGGTATAGAGGGAAGCCATAACCAGTGGGGACAAGAAGGGGTGAAGATCCCAAGGGAGAAGGGCTCCAAGGTGTGGAGGGAAGGGGCCTGGAGTAGAACTGGCGGAGGGTGCATGGTGCGGGGTGGGTATCCCAGTACAGGGCTCAGTTCGGGGAGGGGCTGGAGAGCAGGGCTGGGGAGCCCAGGGGTGGGGATCCCAGCATAGGGAGTTTGGGGCCGGCATGGAGGAGCTGGGTGGGTCACTCACAGCCTACGTGGAGCTGGATGGTTCTGCTGGTGGAAGGTCCCTGTGCTGAGCTGTAGGTGACGGTGCAGACGAGCTCTTTCCCTTTGTCTCCCAGGCAAGGTGTCAAGCTGAGCTCGGAGCTGTGGGCCCAGGTGCCGTTTGCCAGCTGGGCTGAGACATTCCGAGCTGTGTCATTGAATGGCCCGGTCCAGGTGACTTGCGGAGGGGACCCGGAGCAGCGCCCAGGGGCCGTGCAGGTCACAGTCACCGGCTCCCCGGGCAGCAACGTCCCTGGCAGCCCCCGCGCCGGCGAGATCTGGATCTCTGGCTCCTCCGTCAACTCTGAGACATGGGGAGAGGGGAGAGAATCACTCGGGGACATGGGGCATTTGCCCTTTGGGGCGCCGGGTCCGATCCGGCCACAGGACGGGGACTGGCTGGCTCAGGGGGGCTGATGAGTGGTGTCATAAATATAGAGGGAAGAGTAACAACTTTCTGTATGTAGTAGCATAAAATCCCTCTTTGGCAGCTGTACTAAATCGCCTTCCCTGTAAGGGATTAATCCGCTCAAATAACCTAGTTGGCACTTTACGAGAAGGACCAATGAGGAAAGAAGATACTTTCAAATCTGTGGGGGTGGGGGGAGGATTTGTTTGTTGCTGTCTCTTTGTTGTTCCCTCTCTGTACGGAGGGAGAGACCAAGCAGGTACAACATCTCCTGCAAATATACCTGTAATAATAGATCTAAACCGACAGAAATCATAAGTAGGCAGGGAAAGGCGTTAGGTTCTCTTTTGTTTTAGCTTCTGAATTTTCCTATGCTACAGATGTAGTTTGATTCCTGTTTTTGTAACTGTGACGCTGAGCCCGGGGGGAATCCTCTGTGTTTTAAAAAGAGTCTGGTCTGTGCTCAAATTGCTAACTCATTGGTTGGTATATTATTCTCAAGCCTCCGCAGGAAAGGGGGTGAAGGGGCTTGGGGGGATATTTTTGGGGATAGGGATTCCAAGTTACCCTGCCCTGAATTTTTCTATAAATCACTTGGTGGTGACAGCAATACCGTCCAAGGACAAGGGAAGGAATTTGTGCCTTGGGGAAGTTTTTAACCTAAGCTGGTGGAATATTAGCTTAAGGGGCCTTTCCTGCCAGTCCCCACATCTGTACCCCAGAGTTCAGAGTGGGGGGAACCCTCACAAGCAGTGACTGCAGCTGCTCTTACCTGGCACGGAGATCGTTAGCGCAGGGTCTGTGCCATCGGAATTGGAGCGGTAAGTGTGATCTAACATGCCTTTCTCGATGTTAAGGAAATATCTCCCTGCATCCGTCTGTCGGGCATCACTGATTTGCACGGAGCAGTCGCCGTGCGCCGGATCCCCCGTCAGCCGGAACCGGCCCTGGGTCTCCTGCGACACATTCCCGATGGGGACACTGCTGGCCACAGGAGGATCCTGGCCCACAGTAGCAGGCTCCTTGAACCATTTTCCGTATAGCTGGGCCGAGGGATTGTCGGTGTCGTACGAGGCTGGGTACGTAAAGTTGCAGGGGACGAGAACGCAGAGACCCTCCTGCACGGACACCGACTGCGGCACTGCCAGGGTAAATCCAGGTGGCTGGGACACGGACCCTGCAGGGGACGGGGAGAGATGGAAGTAGGTCCCATAGAGAGCAGAGACCAACCCTGAGCGGCACTCCCCGGCACTGCAGGTTCCCCTCACTCCTGACCTGCAGCCCCCTATGAGCCCAGCCATGAGATCAACCCCCCGCTCGAGGTCTATCAGTGCCCCTCACTCCCGACTGACAGCCCCATGTGAGCCCAGCCCTAGGTCCTTGACCAATTCTCACTCCATTTAGTTTTCATTCCCCCCTACATGGAGCCTCCTGTCCGCTCCCTGTCACTCAGCGCCCCCTAACACCACACTGGGGCACTGGGCTCCCCTCCCCCTCTGGCCAGTCTCCCTTTCACATTCTGGGACAGACCTGGCACTGCTTAGCACAGGTTCTGCCCTTCCCCTGCACTGGGGCTCCAGCGGCTGCTTACTTACCCCTCCAGAGCACGGCGAGGATCAGGACCCTCAGCGTGGAAGGACCCCCTGCTCTCCAGAGGGGGCCCTGAGGTGGGAGCTCCCTTTCCCCGGCGTCATGCTGTGGCAGCAGAGCTCTGCCCATGGCTGGGGCGTCCGGCTGGGACAGACCTAGAGACAGACGAGGGGTGAGAAGTGTGAGAGCAGAGGCTGTTTGGGGGAGCAGATCTGCCTGGGGACCATCAGTACTGCTGGGCTCTGCAGGGGGATGATCTGGGGCTGTTGGCAGTGCAGTGACCTGCCCTCACACAGAAAACCCCAAATCACCAGACTTTCCTGAGAGATCGTGGGCTAAAAAAATCCTTAAATTGGTGGAAAAAAAATGAGATTTTCTCTAAGAATCATGAGAGCGGCCAGAAAATCCTGATCTGGTGACAGAAGATGGTGGGAAGGCAGCGCTGCTCCGTGTCTGCTTTGCTTCAGTCACAAAAAACCAACATGTGAGCGAGCGACCAGTGAAGTTACCACGGACAACAAAGGGGAAAGGCTGCAGATTGGGATAAGTAAAGAACACGTCAGAGATGTTCCGACCAATTTGAATGAATTCAGATCAGTGGGGCGGGAAGCTGTTCAACCCAGGGTGCTAAAGGAATTAGTCGAAGAAATCTTGGAGCCACTGGCAATAATATTTGCAAACTCCTGGATGCCAGGAGAGGTCTCAGAAGACAGGAGAAGGGCTGACAGACTGGCCATCTTTAAAAAGGGAAAAAGGAGGAGCCGGGGAACTATAGACCAGTCAGCCTGACCTCGACAGATGGAAAGGTACTAGAGCAATGTATAAAACCTCCAGTTTTGTAAAGGGAAATCATGGCTCGCCAAACTACTAGAATTTTTGGAGGGAGTCAACAGCATGTGAACATGGGTGACCTAGTCCATTTACTTAGATTTTCAGAAAGCCTTTGACAAGCTTCCTCCCAAAAGGCTTTTAAGCAAGGTAAGGTGTCATGGGATAAGTAGGCAGGTCCTCTCCTGGATCAGTAATTGGTTAAAAGGGTAGTAATGAATGGCTAATTTTCAGAGTGGAGAGAGGTAAATAGTCGTGTCCACCAGCGTTCTGTATTGGGACCAGTGCTGTTCAACATGTTCATAAATGATCTGGAAAAGGGGTAAACAGTGAAGTGGAAAAATTTGCAGATGATACAAAACTTCTAAAGAAAGTTAAATACAAAGCTGACTGCGATGAGCTACAAAGGGATCTCACAAAACTGGGTGACTGGATAACAAAATGGCAGATGAAATTCAATGTCAATAAATGCAAAGTTATGCACATTGGGGAACATAATCCCAACAATACATATAAAGTGATGGGATACAAATTAGCTGATACTGGTCAAGTAAGAGATCTGAGAGTCACTATGGATAGTTCTCTGAAAACACCCACGCAATGTGCAGCGGCCATCAAAAATCATTAAGAAAGGGATAGATAATAAGACAGAAAATATCATATTGCCTCTATATAAATCCATGGTACACCCACATCTTGAATACTGCGTGCAGTTCTGGTGGCCCTATCTCCAATTTAAATTGGAAAAGGCTCAGAAAAGCGCAACAAAAATGATTATGGGTGTGGAACAGCTTTCATAAAAGGAGAGATTAATAAAACTGGGACTGTTCAGCTTGGAGAAGAGACGACTAAGGGGGGCTATGACAGCGGTCTATAAAATGGGCGACAGGTGATGGATCACTTGTTAATTACCTGTTCTGTTCATTCCCTCTGGGGCACCTGGCACTGGCCACTGTCGGAAGACAGGATACTGAGCTAGATTATCCTTTGGTCTCACCCAATATGGCCATTTTTATGGAGAAATGGGGGCTTGGTGAAACTACTATTAAGTGGATACAGAACTGGTTAAACAACCGCAAACAAGAAGTAACTGTTAATGGAATGATGTGGGATTGGAGGGACGTCTCAAGTGGGGTTCCACAGGGATCTGTTCTGGGTCCCGTGTTGTTTAACATCTTTATCATTGACCTGGATTTAGGACTAGGGAGCAGACTTTTCAAATCTGCAGATGACACAAAGCTAGTGGGGGTTGCCAACACTTTGGAAGATGGAGCTAAAATTAAGAGGAATATTGATAATTGGAGAATTGGGCTGTATAGAATAAGACACAATGAAATTCATGAAGGACAAATGGAAGGTGCTCCATTTAGGGAAGAAAACACAAATGCACAAATACAGGATGGGGAAGAACTGGCTTGGCAGCAACACTGCTGAAAAGGATCTGGGAGTCATGGGGGATCATAGCAATGACATGAGTCAGCAATGCGATGCTGTTGCAAAAAAGCAAATGCAATTTCAGGTTGCATGAACAGAAGCAGAGCATGCAAGTCACGGGAGGTGACAGTACCTCTCTATACCTCAGCTGGAGACTGTGTCCAGTTTTGGCCATCATTGTATAGAAAGGATGTAGAGAAACTGGAAAACGTCCAGAGGTGAGGGATAAAGATGATGAAAGGGGTGGTATGGAAGCCCTAGGGGCACAGCCGGAAGGAACTTGGCATAGTTAGTTTGGAAAGGAGATTGGTGGCTCGGGAGGGTACATTATCGCGGTTTGCAAATATTGGAAAGGCTGCCATCAAGAAGATTGTTCTCTCTCGCCCCACAGGGCAGGACGAGGGGCAACAGGTTCAAACTACAGTAGAGTCAATTGAGATTAAATCTCATAGAAAACTCCCCAGCTGTGTGAGCAGTTGGACTATGAACCAGACACCCATGGAGGTCATGAAAGGTCCTTCCCTGGAGGGTTTCGAGAGGAGGCTGGACCGCATCTGTCTTGGATGGGTTAGACCCAACCAATCCTACACCTTGGCAGGGGTTGTACTAGGTGACCCCTGAGGTCCCTTCTCACCTGTGGATCTGTGATTCCAGGATTTGCTAAAGAATCCTGAGATTTAATGTGAATGTCATGACATCGGCAACCCCCCCTTCCGAAATTCACTAATAAATCCTGAGATTTCCTCTAAGAATCATGTGCTTGGCTGAAAAAGGTTTCAAAATCCTGAAACTGGCTTTTAAAATCCACAGATGTGTGCTTTGCCTCCAAACACCCCATTCTTTGCAGCCCGTTGGCTCAGCCTACCCCCCCAGTGATGGTGTCACCCCCGCATGGTGAGCGGCTGGTTCTGCAGAGACCCAGTGGAACTGGATGTGGGTAAATCATCCCTGGGGTGGGAGTGCTGTAGAGATCTCATGGCTCCCCCCACTGCAGAAAGGGGGGGGCACTAATGCTGCTCTCCCTGCCCCTCAGCTGCCTTCCCTGCTCCCCTGCTCCACCCTCCTCCTTCTGCAGCTGGGACTCTCCTCCTTGTCAGTGTTACGGATCCTCCATCCTCTTCATTCTTGTGAGAATTGTAGGGACCACTCCCTCCGTTCCCCTCCGCACATGTGATTTCGGCCACTCACACCTTCCCTCCGCCCCGTCTTTTCTTGTTAAATGGGATGGTCCTCTCACTTCTGCCTGCCCCTACCCCATCCACTGCAGTGAACTGGGTGGGTCTCAGCTTGGATTCCCCCAAGGCCCATGCACCATCCCCTGCCAGAGCAGGGTGGGACGGGCCCCGTAGCCCAGGGCTGGAGGGGAAGGGGCCAGCCTCGAGAGATCCAGACTCCATCCCCATCCCTTGGGGACCACACACACTTTATGCTGACCCAACTCCATAGGGGGCAATGGAGTGAGCGCAGTTGGACTATGGGTGAGAAGTTTGCACATATGTGCTCAACCTCGGGTATCTACCCTCCTTTCCGCCCAAAATTATCCATTTGGGGAAGGGGAAAGCCGGAGGAGTTCCATTTCCCACCATCCCTCTGCTGCCCTCAGGTGTTCTCGGGAAGGAGGCTGAGACATGAGAGCTGGGGATCCCCCCGCTGTACGTGGCCCCCGGAGCCAACACCTCCAGTGTGGTCCCCATGGTCGGGGAGCCCTGTGGTGGGACAATGCTTGGGCTGCAGGGCACTCTCAGAGCTGTGGGGGCAGGGAGCGAGGGCTGGGATCACAAAAGGCTTCGGGTCGGGATTGAGGGTCACGCCAGTTGCCACAGACCATCCAGCTCCCTCCACAGTTCCACTCACCCCTAGACCTGCAGAGGGGGGCACGGAGCCTGGGTCTCCGACCCTGCAGCCGGGGTTCTCCAGGGTTTATGACTCAGAGCCTGGGGAAGCGGCATGCACGGGAATGTTAAAGTAGAAGTGGGTGCAGACAGGACGAGGGTGGGGGGAGATGCTCTCTCAGGAACCCCAGCACCAGCATCCTGCCGACTTCCCCTCTTTTCCGCTGGGGCTCCCTGTGGCTTCCCTGCAACGGGGGCAGGCTGCATATTGCTTATGGGGCTGGAATTAGATCCCAGCATTCCTGGCTCTGAGCCCCTCTACACCTCACTCTCCTCCCAGAGCTGGGATAGAGCCCAGGAGTCCTGACTCCCTGCCTCGAACCCCCACTCTAATCCACTAGACCTTGCTCCCCGCCCAGAGCCAGGGACAGAACCCAGGAGTCCTGGCTTCGAGACCCTCTATATCTCACTCTCCTCCCAGAGCCGTGGATGGAACCCAGGTGTCCTGGCTCCCAGGCGCCTGTCCCAGCTCAATCCCTTCATTACTTCTTTTAATATTTGAACACTAGCAGCTCACACCTCTTATCCTATTGTACATGCTGCAGATGCTAATCACTCACCAGCGCTGCGATGCAGCCACCTCCAGGCAGGGCAGCTGGGGAATAGCCACAGAGCGACACTGTCCAGACGTTGCTCACCCGGAGTTGAGATGCGTCCGCTTCTGGGTTGGGGTGTCTTGGAACAGCGCACAGGAACAGCAGGTGCCCGGTTAGGAGAGCTAGCGAATCCTGACTCCAATTTGAAGAGCCGGGTGTGTGTGAAGAGCTGCCAGGGACGGAGCGGGCGCGAGTGTCAGCGCGTGGGCTGTGGCGAGATGTGAGATTTCAAGACAGGAAGGGGAAGTCAGCGTGTGATTCTGGCCCTAGAAGGTCTTGCAGAAGCCGGTTCCAATGGCTGGAGATCTCAGTGCCATTGATGCAAGTGTGAGATTGTCACAGACAGAGGCCTGCTCCCAGGGACAGCCGGCTTCTGGCCCCACCGCAGGAGGACTGGCTGGAGGTGGAGGGAATGGGGCACGGGGCCTTTCTCCTGTAGGGGGCCCTGGCTCCAATCTGCTGCAGGGTGCGACACTGGTTGGCTCTGGGAAGTGGGAGTGGGACCAAGGGGCCTTCCCCTCTAGAGTCTCTTTTATTCTCTGTCTCTCAGTTCCTCAAACATCTCCCAGGTCCCTGGTCACTGAGTCTGGGGAATCCTTTTTGATGGGACCCAGGTTATCGGCTGGATCAGAAGAGGCACCTGGATTCCACGACCCACCACAAACACCGTCCTTCGATTTAAGAGACGCAGCTGAATCTGTCCTGGTTCATGGGGGCTGTTTACATAGGGACCTCTCCCCATTGCTGAGATATGTCTGCCTCTGGGGTGGGATGCCGGGACTGTTTATACAAGGACTTCTTGACCGGTGCTGAGATACACAAGGGTTTGGGAGAAACCTAGAACTTAAAGAAACACAGCGCACCCTAGGGGCATTGGCACCAGCCCCGATGGCCGGACCCTCCCGAGTCTCCCACCCCAGCCAGACTCTGGCCCGCTCTGCCCCAGGCCAGTGGCACGTCAGCTCTGCCCTCTGTGTGTGGGCACCGGCGGCTGTGCTGGGAGGATGGTTGCTGAGAGGATCTTCCACAACAGGAAGTTTCCAGTTGGCGAGTTTACTCCAGCTCCTGCTGGTTGGCCCCTGTTTGGGACTGGGCAAGAGCCATGGAGAGCAGGGGAGAGGGTCCCATTGAACAGTGGGGCGCGGCCGCTTGGACACAGGTCCCCAGCCAGTGGCAGAAGGGACGAGCCCGGGGCAGATTCCTGCTGGGACTGTGGCTGCCGGGTCTAGTGGGTTAGAACTCGCTGCACTGGATCAATGCGGATCAGGGCAGACCCCTGGTCATTGTGGCGAGATCCACGGCAGGAACCCCATTGTCCGGGCCGGCCCCTAGCTTGCTGTGGTACATTCTGCCTCTGGTTAATCCCCATTTGGTTTCAAACTATTTTAAAATTAGCTGCCCGAGCGTTTAACCTTGGTTGCTGTTAAACAGATGCCCCACTTGGAGGTGGCTGCATCTCAGTGCCAGCCGGGAACAAATCCTTATATAAACAGCCCCCGCACCCCACCCCAGAGTTCACTGCATCTCAGCACTTGCCGAGGGGTCTCTGTATAAACAGCCCCCACACCCTACCCCAGAGGTGGCCGCATCTCAGTGCTGAGCAAGGGATATTTGTACATTGTATTGAGCTCAGTATATGACTCATGTGTTTTTCCTGGGTCTTGTGAATTAACAAGTTGAGTTGTAGGGAAAAAAATGATTAACTGGGAAACCTTGGAACCGCCAGGTCAAGATCGAAATCTTACATTTCTGAAGATCATGGTGACTGGGGTCCGTCTCTTACACATATGGCAGGGCAAAGTTAATTAACAGTCATTATCTATCTATCTATCTTAATAATTTAAAAGTCTGTTTTTTTCAGTGTCCTGAAAGTATTTTAAAACATGGGGCAGGAATGGAAAAATGTGGGATATTTTTTGTGATCATTAGTTTTAAATGGCCATGTTCTCTGTGAAATCTTTCTAAAATCCAAAAAGTACTGTGATTAGTTTTTATGAGACTTCTATTTTAAAAACAGCCTGTGACAAAGTATGGGATTTTGTTAGTGATTTGCATGAATACTGTCTGTGCCTCAGTTTCCCTGTGTGCTGTGTGTGTAATGAGGTGGTGGGAGAAGGGGGTTGTGGTTGCAGAGGGGCAGGTGTGACCTCGCCTAACAGCCCAGACCCTGGACATCGACCTGGACACTGTAGAACTTAGCAACCGGTGAGCCGGAGGCCCAGCTCATCTTGGGAGCCAGCTGGTTGTGGCCCATGGGAGGACAAAGGCCAGAGGAGAGGTGGCCCAGGAAGGCAGCTGGTTCTGGCCAGTCAGGGAACAAAGGACAGGAGACAGGGGACTCAGGTGACCTGTTTGCCCAGGCACAAAGACAAAGAGTGGAGGCGGGGCTGTTGGGGGAGCTCAGCTGGACTGGGGACAAAGAGGGGCCTGAGCCACCTGGACGAGGTCAGACCCAGCTGGACGGTGCTGACACTGGCCAAGCCCGAGGGCCCTGAGAACTGCCTGTGCTGGGTTCAGACGTTCAATAAACCTCCTGTGTTACGCTGGCCGAGAGTCACTGAAGGATAGAGATCGGGGGGGTGTTGCTCCCTCTGAGGGTGGAGGCCGCGGGTGACCAGAGGTATGGGACTCCCTGTCGGTGAGACACAGGCAGGCTGAAGGCTTGGGGAGGTGCCAATCCAGGAGGTGCTGGAGCCCAAGTCTTAACCCCCTAGAGTGTGTGTGACCCGCGAGAAGGGCTGTGACACTGAAGGGGGGTCCTCCCGGGGACCATACGGAGTCAAGAAAGTCTGGGGCCTGGGAGTCTGTGACACAACCCAGATCTGGTGTAATAGGTTTAATACAAGAAATGAAACATAAATAGCATCCTTATATAAAATATATCCTAAAATAGTAGTCAATGTATTTATATATCAGTGTATGTGTGTGTGCACTGTCTATATGTACTCTCTCTCTCTGTATATATATGTGTGTGTGTGTAGCGTGTGCGTGCGTGTATGTACAGTACAGACTAGTTTATGCGCGAATCCGCTTAACGCACGGTAGCTCCATGCTTTCCAGTGCTACCTAGGAAACATGCGAGACTCATTAACACGTGGTACAGGAAATGGCTATGTAGTGCTACATATTAGCTCATTAACTCACTGACATAGAAATTGACAGGAAGTGTGTAGCGGAAACACGTTGTATGTCTTTACCAATATTCATAAAGACGTATCTAGCACACTTAGTCATTGTCACGCTAGAGGGCAGAGGGCAAGTGTCAGCGTTCCTTGCAGAGTAGAAGAAAAGCTAGCTGCAATACATCGAAGAAATAGCGGAGAAATCCAGTGCAAAGTTTCAAAAGCTATTGGGATTGCTGAATCTACTCTCCGAGGATGGCTAAAAAACTAATCTAAACTGAATGGCTTTGTACAAATTATCGATTCTGCCATGGGGCTTAAGGGAAATCTTGAGCGCTATTCAGCAAAACCACAATAGACAAAGCCATGCGCACGTGGTTTGCTCAGGAAAGGCTGGAAGGAATGCCGCTAAGTGGCCCAATTCTTCAAGCCCAAGCAACAAAATTTGAAAATTTAAGAGGGGCTGAATCATTCCAAGCCAGCAAGGGGTTTATAAGTCATTTTTAAAAGTGTCATGGCCTAGCACAGGTATCGATTTCTTTTGGCATGTGCTAATTACAATCCTGTATCTCCAGTGGAGTGTATCTTGATTCCTGATCACAATTGCTCTTCCTAATTTGAAAAACATATGGAAATAAAAAGTGAGTTTTATTCCTATTTGCAAGTTTACAGTTTCTATGATTCTCAGACATGTCTAGAAACCAAGGATTCTGCTGCGTTTGGACCAATCCAAGCACATAGTAGGTGTCACTGTAACACAAAGACAAACAATCGATTCAGCATTTCTCAAAGACTGAACACTTGCTTTCATGCTAAGATCTGGCTTTGTGGTAACTGCATTGTCTTGCAGGATCAGTATCACCTGGTCTGCTCTGTTCTCGCACCATAACCCCCTTCTGACAACAAAAATTACTACACAATCGCAGGAGGGGTGATCAAAGTCTGAGGCCATTGGAGCCCTGGGCAGTGAGGCTTGGGATTTGGTCCCAGGCTACAGGAAGTCTAAGCCAGCCTTGGTGACCCCATTAAAATGGGGTCATGACCAACTTTGAGGTCCTGATCCACAATTTGAAAGCCACTGCTCTAGAGGGTATGGTATTGCGCTCGTCACCGGGGTATCTGGACGCCTTGCGGTCATCACAGAAAAAACCAAGTCATCCAGGGCCGTCATTAGCCATGGGCAACCGGGGCTGGGATGGGTTCGGTCACAGAGACCCCTTTGGGAATGTCACCTGATGTGCTGACTCTACCTCAGAGCCCATTTTCCCTGCCAGCTTGGGACTGAAGAAACCTGAGCCAGACATGCTAGCCTGCTGCAACACAGACCCAGGGTCTGAACCACGCCCTCAAAGCTGAGCACATGCTCCTGTCTCCAGTACCCAGACACCCAGTTCCCAATGGGATCCAAACCCCAAATAAATCCATTTTACTCTGTATAAAGCTTATGAAAGGTAAACTCGTGAATTGTCTATTCTCTATAACACTGATAGAGAGATATGTACAGCTGTTTGTTCCCAGGTATAAATCACTAACTCTGGGTTAATTAATAAACAAAAGTGATTTTATTAAGTATAAAAATAGAATGTAAGTGGTTTCAAGTAATAACAGATGGAAGAAAGTAAGTTACCAAGCAAAATAAAACAAAACACACAAGTCTAACTCAAATACATCAAGAAACTGAATACAGGTAAAACTCACCCTCAGCTATGTTCCAATAAGCTTCTTTCACAGATCAGACTCCTTCCTAGTTTGGGCCCAATCCTCTCCCCGGTTCAATCCTTGTTAGCTCCAGTCCCCTGTGTTCTGTTCCACCCCCCATTTATATCTTTGGCACAAGGTGGCAATCTTTTGTATCTCTGTGTCCCCAACCATCCTTCTAACTGGAAAAGCACCAGGTTAAAGATGGATTCCAGTTCAGGTGACATGATCACATTTCCTGTGAGCCCACCTCCATTCCTCCAGGACTGGCCCGCACCTATGCAGTGGAGACTTGCAGGTGAACAGAGCCATCTAGAGTCAATTGTCCTAGTCAATGGGAGCCATTAAGATTCCAAACCACCATTAATGACCCACACTTTGCATAATTACAATAGGACCTTAGAGATATGCTATCTATTCCTAGATTCAGGTACAAGAATGATGCATTTGTACAAATAGAAGGAACACACTAAGTAGATTATAAGGTTTGTAATAAGCAACAGAGGGTCCTGTAGCACCTTTAAGACTGACAGAAGTACTGGGAGCATAAGCTTTCGTGGGTAAGAACCTCACTTCTTCAGATGCAAGTAATGGAAATCTCCAGAGGCAGGTTATAAATCAGTATGGAGATAACGAGGTTAGTTCAATCAGGGAGGGTGAGGTGTTCTGCTAGCAGTTTGAGGTGTGAACACCAAGGGAGGAGAAACTGCTTCTGTAGTTGGAAAGCCATTTACAGTCTTTGTTTAATCCTGTTCTGATGGTGTCAAATTTGCAAATGAACTGGAGCTCAGCAGTTTCCCTTTGGAGTCTGGTCCTGAAATTTTTTTGCTGTAAGATGGCTACCTTTACATCTTCTATTGAGTGGCCAGGGAGGTTGAAGTGTTCTCTTACAGGTTTTTGTATATTGCCATTCCTGATATCTGACTTGTGTCATAACTATAAAGGGAAGGGTAACAGCTGTCCTGTGTACAGTACTATAAAATCCCTCCTGGCCAGAGACTCCAAAATCCTTTTCTCTGTAAAAGGTTAAGAAGCTCCGGTAACTTGCTGGCGTCTGACCCAAAGGACCAGTAAGGGGACAAGGGGGGAAGGCTTTTGTTTGTGTTCTTTGTTTGGGAGATTGTTCACTCTTGGGACTGAGAGGACCAGACATCAATCCAGGTTCTCCACATCTTTCTAAACAAGTCTCTCCTATTTCAAACTTGTAAGTAAATAGCCAGGCAAGCTGCCTTAGTTTTCCTTTGTTTTCTCAACTTGTAAATGTACCTTTTACTAGAGTGTTTATCTTTGTTTGCTGTACTTTGAACCTGAGACTAGAGGGGAGTCCTCTGAGCTCTTTAAGTTTGATTACCCTATAAAGTTATTTTCCATACTGATTTTACAGAGATGATTTTTACCTTTTTCTTTAATTAAAAGCCTTCTTTTTAAGAATCTGATTGATTTTTCCTTGTTTTAGATCCAAGGGGGTTGGATCTGTATTCACCAGGAGTTGGTGGGAGAAAGGAGGGGGATGGTTAATTTCTCCTTGTTTTAAGATCCCAGGGGGTTGGAACTGTATTCACCAGGGAATTGGTGAAAGGTTTCTCAAGGCTACCCAGGGAAGGGAATTAGTTTTTGAGAATGGTGGCAGCGGACCAGAACTAAGCTGGTAGTTAAGCTTAGAATTTTTCTTGCAGGCCCCTACATTTGTACCCTAAAGTTCAAAGGGTGATACAGCCTTGACATGGTGGCAGAGCGGTGGGATTCATTTTAAACCCAAAAGCCAGTAAGATGTTTTTTTTCCTTCTAGCTGCTTGGAAAGCAGAGCTGAAGGTAGATGCATATCTTATCTCTCCTTGCCTGAAGGCAGAGGTGTTAAGTTTTTTTAACAAGGTCCTTTGTTAAGAGAAGGGTTCAATTAATGAGCAAACAAATGACTGGTAAAAGGAATTTACAAGTTGAATTGTTTTTTTTTTCTTTTTACATCCTCGGGAGTAGCTAGTTAGAAAGTCTCTGTTAACTCAGCAGCAGCCAGAGCCGAGTACATCCCAGTTTCAGTCAACTGCAGAGGGGGTGACCCAGCACAAGAAAACAGGAAAATGACTACCAAAGAAGTAGCTAAAAAAATAGAACTGGCCAAACTAGAAGCAGAAGAAAATGAAAGAAAACATCAGAGACTGCTTCAATTAACAAAACTCAAGACAGAGCAGAGAGAAAGAGAAGAGAAAGCCAAAGAGGAGGCCCACAAGAGAGAAATGGAGCTGAAAGAAAAAGAGATGGAGGAGAGAGAAAAAGAAAGGAAGCATGAACTGGAAGTAGCAAAGGCTAGGCCGGATACAACAGCCAAGCCTAACAACCCCTCTCCAAGTACCACTTCCCATCCCAGAAAATTCCCACCTACAAGGCAGGCGATGATGCTGAGGCCTTCTTAGAAAATTTTGAGAGGGCCTGCCTTGGATACAGCATCCCTATAGACCAGTACATGGTAGAGCTGAGGCCGCAGCTCAGTGGAGGTGGCGGCTGAAATGCCTAAGGAACACATGAACAGTTATGAACTTTTTAAAAACAAGGCCAGACTCAGAATGGGGCTAACACCCGAGCATGCCCGTCGGCGGTTCAGAGCCCTAAGGTGGAAACCAGATGTGTCATTTACCCGGGATGCCTACCACTTTGACAAAAATTGTGATGCCTGGTATCAGGAGCAAATGTTAAATCTCTGGAAGATCTGGTTTCCCTAGTAAAAATGGAGCAGTTTTTAGAGGGTGTTCCTGAGGAAATAGAAAGGTACATCCTAGATAGGAAGCCCAAAACTGTAACCAAGGTGGGGGAGATTGGAGCCAAATAGGTGGAGGTGACAGAAAAGAAAAAAACTAGTAGCAGTTGGAGCGAATATCAGAAGGGGCACCCCGAAACCAAACCTTACCACTGGGGACAACCCAAGGCCCCACCCACATCCCAAGGGAAACCCCAGACGCCTTCTCACCCCACCACACCAGTCTCCACCAACCAACATCGCCCCGGTGATACCTTAGCAGGGCGATGTTTTAAATGTAATGAACTGGGACATATAAAGGCTCACTGCCCCAAGAACCCCAACCGATTACAGTTCATTACACCACAATCACACCAAAGATCCCCAGACCCAGATGCCTCTCTCATACCCTCGGAGCAAAGGGAAACCTTGAGAGTGAGCGGAAAGAAGGTTATCGCTTGGAGGGACACTGGGGCCCAAGTTTCAACTATCCATGAATCCCTAGTGGACCCCAAACTCATCAACCCGGAGGCTCCAGTGACAATTCAACCCTTTGTGTCACAGTCTGTAACCTTGCCTACAGCCAAGTTGCATGTCCAGTACAAAGGCTGGTCAGGAATGCGGACTTTTGTGGTCTATGACAATTATCCCAACCATGTGAAGCTAACCAAGAGGGTGGGAATAGTCACCCGCAGCCAGGCTAAGCAAGCTTTCACCCCCATCCCTGTTCCTGAGCCGTCCACCAGGGCTCCGTCAGTGTTACCAGAGACCCAAACAAAGGTGGTGGAACCGGATCCCCTGCCAACGACTGCAACAGCCGTAGTGGATCGAATCCCAGAGACCCAGCCAAAGCCAGTCCCGGAACCGGAACTGGCAACGCAACCAGCACCAGAACCATTGCCAGCACTGAGTCCAGCGCTTGCAAACCCGTCTACAACTCCAATGCCAGAGGGCACCAGCGAACCTGACCTGGCAGAAGCAGCAGATAACCCTACCCAAGAGGCTCAGCCAGAGCCTGAGATACCACATAGTGCACCAGTGGACAGCGGTTCACAGTCAATGGAAACAGCCCCAGCACCTGCATCGCTTCCAGAGGGACCAAGCCCCAGTCCACAGTCCAAGGAGGAACTGATGTCTCCAGCATCAAGTGAACAGTTCCAGGCCGAGCAGGAAGCAGATGACAGCCTTCAGAAAGCTTGGGCGGCGGCGCGGAGCACCCCACCGCCTCTCAGCTCTTCGAATCGATCCCGGTTTGTTGTAGAACAAGGACTTTTATACAAGGAGACTCTTTCTGGTGGGCACCAGGAAGACTGGCATCCTCAAAGACAGTTGGTAGTTCCCACTAAGTATCGGGTAAAGCTCTTGAGCTTAGCCCATGATCATCCCAGTGGCCATTCTGGGGTGAACAGAACCAAAGACCGGTTGGGGAAGTCCTTCCACTGGGAGGGAATGGGCAAGGACATTGCTAATTATGTCCAGTCTTGTGAGGTGTGCCAACGAGTGGGAAAGCCCCAAGACCAGGTTAAAGCCCCTCTCCAGCCACTACCAATAATTGAGGTCCCATTTCAGCGAATAGCTGTGGATATTCTGGGTCCTTTCCCAAAGAAGACACCCAGAGGAAAGCAGTACGTACTGACTTTCATGGATTTTGCTACCCGATGGCCGGAAGCAGTACCCTTAAGCAACACCAGGGCTAAAGTCTGTGCCAGGTATTAACAGACATTTTTGCCAGGGTAGGTTGGCCCTCCGACATCCTTACAGATTCGGGAATTAATTTCCTGGCAGGGACCATGGAAAACCTGTGGGAAGCTCACGGGGTGAATCACTTGGTTGCCACCCCTTACCACCATGAAACCAACGGCCTGGTGGAGAGGTTTAATGGAACTTTGGGGGCCATGATACGTAAATTCGTAAATGAACACTCCAATGATTGGGACCTAGTGTTGCAGCAGTTGCTTTTCGACTACAGAGCTGTACCACATCCCAGTTTAGGGTTTTCACCATTTGAACTTGTGTATGGCCGCGAGGTTAAGTGGCCATTACAGTTGGTGAAGCAGCAATGGGAGGGGTTTACGCCTTCTCCAGGAACTAACATTCTAGACTTTGTAAGCAACCTACAAAGCACGCTCCGACACTCTTTAGCCCTTGCTAAAGAAAACCTAAAGGATGCTCAGGAAGAGCAAAAGGCCTGGTATGATAAACATTCCAGAGAACGGTCCTTCAAAGGAGGAGACCAAGTCATGGTCTTAAAGGCGCTCCAGGCCCATAAAATGGAAGTGTCGTGGGAAGGACCATTCATGGTCCAGGAGCGCATAGGAGCTGTTAACTATCTCATAGCCTCCCCCACCTCCAACATAAAGCCTAAGGTATACCATGTTAACTCGCTTAAGCCCTTTTATTCCAGAGAATTAAACGTTTGCCAGTTTACAGCCCAGGAAACAGATGATGCGGAGTGGCCTGAAGGTGTCTACTATGAAGGAAAAAAGGATGGTGGCGTGGAAGAGGTGAACCTCTCCAAGACCCTTGGACGTCTGCAGTGACAGCAGATCAAGGAGCTGTGCACAAGCTTTGCACCAATTTTCTCAGCCACTCCAGGACGGACCGAACTGGCATACCACTCCATTGACACAGGTAATGCTCACCCAATTAGAACCCCACCCTACCGGGAGTCACCTCATGCCAAAACTGCTATACAAAGGGAGATCCAGGACATGCTACAGATGGGTATAATCCGCCCCTCTAAGAGTGCATGGGCATCTCCAGTGGTTCTAGTTCCCAAACCAGATGGGGAAATACGCTTTTGCGTGGACTACCGTAAGCTAAATGCTGTAACTCGTCCTGACAACTATCCAATGCCACGCACAGATGAGCTATTGGAGAAATTGGGACATGCCCAATTCATCTCTACTTTAGACTTAACCAAGGGGTACTGGCAAGTACCACTAGATGAACCCACTAAGGAAAGGTCAGCCTTCGTCACCCAGGCAGGGGTGTATGAATTCAATGTACTCCCTTTCGGGTTGCAAAATGCGCCCGCCACCTTCCAAAGACTTGTAGATGGTCTCCTAGCGGGATTGGGAGAATCTGCAGTTGCCTACCTCGATGATGTGGCCATTTTTCTGATTCATGGGCAGAGCACCTGGAGCACCTGAAAAAGTCTTCGAGCGCATCCGGCAGCAGGACTAACTGTTAAGGCTAAAAAGTGTCAAATAGGCCAAAACAGAGTGACTTACCTGGGGCACCAGGTGGGTCAAGGAACTATAAATCCCCTACAGGCCAAAGTGGATGCTATCCAAAAGTGGCTGGTTCCAAAGTCTAAGAAACAGGTCCAATCCTTCTTAGGCTTGGCTGGATATTATAAGTGATTTCTACCCCACTACAGCCAAATCGCCGCCCCGCTGACAGACCTAACCAGAAAGAAACAGCCAAATGCAGTTCAGTGGACTGATGAGTGTCAAAAGGCCTTTAACCAGCTTAAGGCAACACTCATGTCTGACCCTGTGCTAAGGGCCCCAGACTTTGACAAACCGTTCCTAGTAACCACAGATGCATCCGAGCGAGGCGTGGGAGCAGTTTTAATGCAGGAAGGACCAGATCAAGAATTCCATCCTGTCATGTTTCTCAGCAAGAAACTGTCTGAGAGGGAAAGCCACTGGTCAATCAGCGAAAAGGAATGCTATGCCATTGTGTACGCGCTGGAAAAGCTACACCCATATGTTTGGGGACGGCGTTTCCAACTACAAACAGACCATGCTGCGCTACAGTGGCTTCATACCGCCAAGGGGAATAACAAAAAACTTCTTCGGTAGAGTTTAGCTCTCCAAGATTTTGATTTTGAAATACAACACATTTCGGGAGCTTCTAACAAAGTGGCTGATGCACTCTCCCGGGAAAGTTTCCCAGAGTTAACTGGTTAACAATTGTTCTTGGAATGAAACATATTGTTAGTTTTTATATAATCAGTAGTATGTCTAAAGGTACATGTGTCTTATTAACTCTGTTTTCTCCTAGAACTCCAGGAAGAAATCACAGCCACTATAGAACCGAATGTCCAACACTATCTGTGATTTGGGGGGCGTGTCATAACTATAAAGGGAAGGGTAACAGCTGTCCTGTGTACAGTACTATAAAATCCCTCCTGGCCAGAGACTCCAAAATCCTTTTCCCTGTAAAGGGTTAAGAAGCTCAGGTAACCTGGCTGGCATCTGACCCAAAGGACCAATAAGGGGACAAGATACTTTCAAATCTTGGGGGGGGGGGGGGGGAGGAAGGCTTTTCTTTGTGCTATTTGTTTGGGAGTTTGTTCGCTCTTGGGACTGAGAGGGACCAGACATCAATCCAGGTTCTCCACATCTTTCTAAACAAGTCTCTCCTATTTCAAACTTGTAAGTAAATAGCCAGGCAAGCTGTCTTAGTTTTTCTTTGTTTTCTCAACTTGTAAATGTACCTTTTACTAGAGTGTTTATCTTTGTTTGCTGTACTTTGAACCTAAGACTAGAGGGGAATCCTCTGAGCTCTTTAAGTTTGATTACCCTGTAAAGTTATTTTCCATACTGATTTTACAGAGATGATTTTTACCTTTTTCTTTAATTAAAAGCCTTCTTTTTAAGAACCTGATTGATTTTTCCTTGTTTTAGATCCAAGGGGGTTGGATCTGTATTCACCAGGAGTTGGTGGGAGGAAGGAGGGGGGATGGTTAATTTCTCCTTGTTTTAAGATCCAAGGGGTTTGGATCTGTATTCACCATGGAATGGGTGAAAGGTTTCTCAAGGCTACCCAGGGAAGGGAATTAGTTTTTGAGAATGGTGGCTGCGGACTAGAACTAAGCTGGTAGTTAAGCTTAGAAGTTTTCATGCAGGCCCCTACATTTGTACCCTAAAGTTCAAAGTGGGGATACAGCCTTGACAACTTGTGTCCATTTATCCTCTTGTGTAGTGACTGTCCAGTTTGGCCAATGTACATAGCAGAGGGGCATTGCTGGCATATGATGGCATATATAACATTGGGGGACGTGCAGGTGATTGAGGATAAATGGACACAAGTCAGATATCAGGAATTGCAATATACAAAAACCTGTACTTTGACACCATCAGATCAGGATTAAACAAAGACTGTGAATGGCTTTCCAACTACAGAAGCAGTTTCTCCTCCCTTGGTGTTCACACCTCAACTGCTAGCAGAGCACCTCACCCTCCCTGATTGAACTATCCTCGTTATCTCCATACTGATTTATACCTGCCTCTGGAGATTTCCATTACTTGCATCTGAAGAAGTGAGGTTCTTACCCACGAAAGCTTATGCTCCCAATACTTCTGTTAGTCTTAAAGGTGCTACAGGACCCTCTGTTGCTTTTTTACAGATTCAGACTAACACGGCTACGCCTCTGAAGCTTTGTAATGATACCTTACAAGAGATCTTTTGCATTAAGCATATTCCAGTTACATTATATTCACACTTATACACATATTTTTATAAAGCATGATGGAGTGTAACGACACAGGGGCACCTCCAGAGCAGGGGTGCCCCTCCCCCTGCTGGCCTCTGCAGCCCTGTGGCTCCTGCTCCCTGCCTTGGAGCTGCCCCGGCCAGCTACTCCTGGGAGCTTCCTGTCTGCTGTAAGGAGCAGGGGGGAGGGGCTCTGATGTCAGGCTGTCCCCTGTCCTCCCAATGTACCCCATCTCCGCAGAGCAGGTGGGGTGGGGGGACAGGGTTCACCGAGAGTGGGTTGGTTGTACTAGCAGCTGCTGCTGTGTCTGAGGGAGCTTTCCTTCAGACTGCTACGACCTGCTCTCCTAAAGGAGCAGCATGCGGTCTCGCACCCATTCCCCCAGCTCACACACACCCGCAGGTCACACACACTGCCTCTTTCACACTCACCCCACCCAACATATACTTGTATTGCTGGTGTTTCTTGTTGTTACTTCCTGCAATGTACATACATGCTCTGTAACTTTATTCTTTCAAAGTGCCGTTATTTGAGTTTTTTGACGGGTCTCTGCATTTCATAATTTTATTTCTCTTTTATGCTTACATTGAATTATTTGAGCAGTGAGTTCTAAACTGCGTAACTTGTCCTGGCTGGAGTAATTATCATTATTGTTGTTATCATATTGTGCTTTATCATTCATTATGTAAAATTGTAGAATCAAATAATAGCATTCTCCTAGAATGGAACTTTAGCTTGTACTCACTTTAGTAATTCCAGTTTAAAAAACATTAGCTAAACACAGAACTTTAGAAAGTGGGCAGATAAAAGTAGCTTATTTTCAAATTGTATTTTTAGTTATATCTGTAAATTAACTTAAAATTTGCATGCAAATAACTGCAATTCCATCTATGATACCAATAGCAATGATGGAGTCAAATGTTAGTGAGTCACATACATGATTGTGGTCGGTAAACAGAAATGCCAAAAGAATTAGAAAAATTAATTCCCTTTCTTAATAAAAAAGAAAAAAAACTTTAATCACATATGTTAAAATTACATTTTTAGTGAAAAACAATTGACTAAAATCGAGGAGATAATGGCAGTAACACAGTGTGTCAGTGTAAGCAGATTTTATTTATTTCTATTTATCTCTACTAAAGATGGTGTGTGAAGTATCAAACGTGTGTTTCGGATGTGGGAAAAAAACGAGTCCTCACTCTGAGGTCGGTTGCAACATGTCAGAGGCAGTTTATTCTCAAGCAATATCGCAAGGGGGAGAATGCACAACGGCAGGTCTCCCAAAAGATAAACAATGAGGGCAAGCATTGATACCTTTTGTGACATACAGTAATGCTCAACAACTGCAGTTTGTTTATACATATTCCTTCCTGATTCCTTACTTTCCTCAGCAATTTCTGCTACAGTCCGTGTTCCGTTCTTATCTAACACAAGGTTGAAAACCAGCATCTCTTACAGTTCTTTTCCTCTCGCTCAGGCCCTGCTTGGAAGTCTCGCGTTATTAGCTGTTAGAGTTAGCCTGACTCTTGCTCTTCCCGGAAGACTAAGATGTCGGCTCTTTTTCCAACTTCCACACCGATATCTGTGTTAAAGCTCCAGAACTGACACCTCAAGGCTTGGGATTGGGAATATCTTGCTCTATTATCTCCTGATTGTTCTAAATTGACATATAAGCTTTAAATGTGGTTTTAATTGGTGTTTGTATCTATTTTTTCTTTCTTTATATAACAATTAGATACAGAGCTCCTGTCAGCTAATCCCTAAGTTATTATCTGCAAAGCCCCGAGAGTTTTCAGGTGCCTAAGGAGTCCCTCGAATCATGGTTATACTTTCCTCCCCCGCCCCAAATCTGAACTAGTGCCCACACCCCGGATGAGCCAGGAGTGGCCAGGGGGCTGCAGGAGGCCGTGGGCTCTGGTGAGATTCAGCCCACGTGTGACAGCGCGAAGCCTTGAGCTACATGCCAAGAATCAGGCACCTCAAGCCGCAGTAGCAGCTCAGGAGGATGGTAATACCCCATGTGCCAGTCCCCCCTGACTACTGCGCTGCTCCTGGCGGTGGCGTTGCCTTCAGAGCTGGGTGCCTGGCCAGCCCCCACCAGTATCAGGCCGTCCTGCCAGAGCTTAATTTAAGCCACAGCTGAGCTCTGGCATCTCTTTCAATACAAATTAAACACCGTGGGAGGCAACGGGGCCCATTGGCCTCACCCAGAGTGGCAGTCCCCCACCTGAGGTCTCATTCTCTGTTTCCTCAGTCCCTTGAGTTTCTAATTCCTTGTCGGCTCTTCAGTGGCTGAGGAACAGCCCTATCTACATGCCAAACTCGGGCACAGTGGATTCCCTGACCCCCGGCCTGTCCTTCCTTCTTCCACGAGAGCAGCAGGGTGTCCTGAGAGAGAAAGAGAGAGAGATTCTGGGGTATGTAAGTGGCTGGCAGTCGGGACAGATAGATAGATGGATGGATGATGGGTGGTTGTATGGGATGAATAGATGCATAGACAGGTGGGTAGGTACATAGTTGGGTGGGTGGGTGGATAGAAGATAGGTAGGTGGGTAGATTGGTGGGTAGGTATAGGCGTAGGTGGGTAGATGGGTGCATAGGAACGTTGTGGGTGGGTCGGTAGCTGAATTACCCTCTGTAATAGAGCAGGGTGAGGTAATAGGCCAGGAAGAATCCAGTCGCCACGAAGACGAGTTTGAAGCTGATTTCGATAAATGCCCAAGTGAGGCCACCTGATGGAGCTAAAGAAGTTGAGAGTCTGGCATAGATTCCTGCAAACCCTGCCCCGAGCCAGCCAGCTTCCCCCCCATCCCCACTCCTCTTCTAGCTCAGGGTGCTGATGGCCTCATGCCCCTGGGCCCAGGAGCTGACCTGCAGGGCCCCGCAGGAGCCCTTCACAGCCAAGGGCTCCCCGTTCACCTGCCACTGGAGCCAGGGTAGGGAGTGGGAGCACAGGGAGCAGCTGCAGCTGATGCTGGGCCCCTGGCGCTGTCAGGACGAGTTCAGCCCGGTCCCTGGCCGGGGGCTGTCTGGGGAGCGCAGGAGACACAGCAACAAATTAATACTCAGAGAGTGAAACCCTGGGGCAGGGAGTTTCCCGGGTTAAACCCACACACACCCATGACAGGGAGTTCCGTGGGTTAACCTCACTAACGCTCAATGAGCAGCTCGAATGTCCCCAGGGTACAGCTCTCCTCTCTCTGAGCCCAGCACACGTACAGCTGCCCATCCTGGGCCATCGCTTGGGCAGCTCCAGTCACAGCTGATTCTCCCCGACAGGGAGGGCACTTTCGAAGGCTCAGCACCCCCTCATCCAGCTCGTGACGGAGCAGAGGAACTTCAGGGAATCACCCTCCCGGGCCATGAGCTGTGAGCCTCTTCCCAATCTCCCCAGCACAGTTCCCCCCACTAACTCTCCACCCCACTCCCAGCAGCACAGCATGCCCCACTGATGCCCTGCCCTGCTCCGTTTGCATATTCAGGCCTGGCTGGCCGACCCATAGGAATTCTTTGCCCAGAACCAATACTCCCCAGCGTCCCCTCTGCTGAGATTCAGCAGCTCTAGGATGCCAGCCCCTCCCTGGCCCTCGGCCAGTGTGGAGACGTAGCCAGCTCTGGGGTTGGAGCACAATCTTGGTGACTTTCCATGGCAGCAGATCTCTGTCGCAGAGATCGGTCCCTGACCCATCCCATCCCCACTGCCCAGTGCCCCCTTAATGCCACCCCAGGGACTGGAGACCAAGGGAACCAGGCCTACTCCCCCCACCACCTTCTATACAATCCTATGGCATCCCTCGGGATCTCCCCTCTGGGCACGGCCCAGCCTGGCCCAGCTGAGTCTGGTGCCTGGCCCTGAGCACGGGCAGAGCGTGGCTAGGAGGCGCTCGCTGATTCCCGGGGCTCACAGCAGGGCCTCTCACCAGGGCCTCGGTTCCTGGTCAGGTTCCTGGTGATATTGGGGTGCCCGGTCGGGTGTGTAACACAAACCAGACAGGGTGGATCAGGGCGGCTGGACAGCACCGGTGGCTATACAGGCACCCCTCACCCAGCGTGGAAACGTAGCCAGCTCTAGGTGGGTGCACAATCTCGGTACCTTTCCATGGCAGCAGGTCTCTGTTGCAGAGATTGGTCCCTAACCCATCTCATCCCCACTGCCCAGTGCCCCAAACTGCCGCCCCGCGGGCTGGAGACAGAGGGAACTGGGCCGAACCTCCCACCATCGTCCCTACAGCCCTGAGGCTTCGTTGGGCTCTCCCCTCCGGGCATAGACTAGTCTGGCCATGGGCGACATATGAAATGCCAGCTCAGAGAGGCTAGCCCTTGGCCCCACCCCTTCTGCCAGAGACCACACCCCCACTGGAGTCCGGAGCCCCCCCACCATGGCTCTGGCCCCCCTGAGCCAGGCCTGGGCCACCAGAGCACCCCGGCCCCAGAGCACTGGGCAGGAGGGAGGCGTGGCACTAGCCTCCTGGAGTCCCGGGCCACAGGCCGACCCCTCTAACCCTAGCCCCGGCCCCAACGCTGCCAAGCGGGAACAGCATGGGCAGTGAGCAGGAGAGGACCTGGGGGCAGAGGATGGGTGGGGCCACGTAGGGCTGTTTGGGGCAGCTCAGCTTCTCCTGGCCTGTGATATCCACTGCCCATGAGCCTGGCCCGGTGCGGGCAGAGCGTGACTAGGAGGTGCTCGCTGATTCCTGGGGCTCGCAGCGTGGCCTCTCACCGGGGCGTCTGTTCCTGGTCAGGTTCCCAGTGGTGTTGGGGGGCCCAGTCGGGTCTGTAACACAAACCAGACAGGGGGCATGAGGGGGACTAGACAGCAACGTGGGGGGGGGTTGTCGCTAGCGATCACTGAGCCTAGACATGGCCCCTCGCTGTGAGCTCAGCTGGGGGATGGGAAAGTTCCTGAAGTGACACAAGACACGTGGGCGTGGAAGGGAAGCAACAGACCCGACTGGGCCTGACCCAAGAGATGCCCGACAGAACCCAGAGGCCTGGTTAGGCTGCTCCGGGGAACCAGAACCGTGGGAAATGGAAACCCAAGGGACCAAAACTGGTTGGTCACAATTGGGCCTAATTGACAGAGTCACTAACGAGGGGCAGGGCTGCTTCAGCCTGGATACTTGAGCGAGCGTCACCAGTGCCACTGTCTGCCGGGCTCCTGGGCATTCAGCGTCCTGCTCCCGAAACGTGTCCTCCCCAGGGCGGGACAGAGCCAGAGGTCTACGTAACCACATTCCCACCCCCAACCCAGACCCAGCCACCACCAGGGACATCAGACATGTCCCTCATGGGTACTTTCCCTTCCCCCCTCGGTTCGTCTCTCTGTAGCCCTCTCCTTTCACCCTCTGGCTTAGCTGGTCAGGACTGGATATTTTGCAGCCCGGCTGCGCCCAGAGGGGCGGCTAAAAGTAACACGTAGAACAGCTGGACTCTGATACTGGCTGGCCAGGCCTGGCAGGGTCCATCCACGCTTCCCTCAAACCCCACAGCGCCGAGCCTCAGAGCCTGGGTCCGTTGGGTCGGGCTCGGGAGCTCGGGCTGCGGGTCTTTGATTGCAGCGCGGACGTTTCCTCCGAGGTCTGTGTAGACGTTCGGGGTCGGACTGGGGCCTGGGCTCAGACACGGGCAGGGGATTGGGGTGTTGGTTCCTTCTAAATCTCCCTCCGGCTGAAGGGAACAAGGGCCGTCCATACACTGATGCCTGATTTGATCCTTCACCTTGCAAAGGTGGCCGCTGATTTTCCCTGTGCCCTGGATCTGCAGCGCTAGGGTCACAGGCTATTTAATGGGGGTTTGCCCTGGGGCAGGGCGGGCCGAGGTCTCTGGGCACCGAGCCCAGAGAATGTTTAGTGCCCTATGGTGACTCGGTCCCATTAATGCTCTGCCCCATATAAAGCATCCACTGATCCCGGCAGAAAGGGGAGGGGGTGGAGGAGACATGGTGGGACAGCCTGGGGGGATCTCAGGGAGAACTCGGGTGGCTGTTGTGAGGGAAAATCCCAACAAGGGGAGATTGCAATGGGGGGGGGGGTGGATCACAGCACAGGTGGATTCTGGAGCCAAGGCAGATCGGGGGTAGAGAGGGAAACCATAACCAATGGGGACAAGAAGGGGTGAAGATCCCAAGGGAGAAGGGCTCCAAGGCGTAAAGGGAAAGGGCCTGGAGTAGAATTGGCTGAGGGTGCATGGTGCGGAGTGGGTATCCCAGCACAGGGCTGAGTTCTGGGAGGGGCTGGAGAGCAGGGCTGGGGAGCCCAGGGGTGGGGATCCCAGCATAGGGAGTTTGGGGCCGGCATGGAGGGGCTGGGTGGG
Organism: Chrysemys picta bellii; assembly: GCF_011386835.1. Taxonomy (NCBI): domain Eukaryota; kingdom Metazoa; phylum Chordata; order Testudines; family Emydidae; genus Chrysemys; species Chrysemys picta. The sequence continues at coordinate 4,334,571 of NC_088810.1, read as the reverse complement.
TCACTCACAGCTGACATGGAGCCGGATGGTTCTGCTGGTGGAAGGTCCCCGTGGTGGGCTGTAGGTGACGGTGCAGATGAGCTCTTTGCCATTGTCTCCCAGGCCAGGCGTGAAGCTGAGCTCGGAGCTGTGGGCCCAGGTGCCGTTCGCCAGCTGGGCTGAAACATTCCGAGCTTTGTCATTGAATGGCCCCGTCCAGATGACTTGGGGAGGGAACCCGGAGCAGCGCCCAGGGGCGGTGCAGGTCATAGTCACTAGCTCCCCGGCCAGCAACGTCCCTGGCAGCCCCCGTGCTGGTGAGATCTGGATCTCTGGCTCCTCTGTCAACTCTGAGACATGGGGAGAGTGGAGAGAATCACTCGGGGACATGGGGCATTTGCCCTTTAGGGCCTCTGGGTCTGATCCGGCCCCAGGACGGGGACTGGCTGGCTCAGGGGGGCTGATGAGCAGTGTCATAAATATAGAGGGAAGAGTAACAACTTTATGTATCCAATTGAATAAAATCCCTCTTTGGCAGCTGTACTAAATCACCTTCCCTGTAAGGGATTAATCCGCTCAAATAACCTAGTTGGCACCTTACCAGAAGGACCAATGAGGAAAGAAGATACTTTCAAATCTGGGGGGGTGAGGGGAGGATTTGTTTGTTGCTGTCTCTTTGTTGTTCCCTCTCTGGACGGAGGGAGAGACCAAGCAGGTACAACGTCTCCTGGAAATATACCTGGAATAATAGACCTAAACCCACAGAAATTGTAAGTAGGCAGGGAAAGGCGTTGGTTATCTTCTGTTTTAGCTTCTGAATTTTCCTATGCTACAGATGTAGTTTGATTCCTGTTTTTGTAACTATGAAGCTGAGCCAGAGGGGAACCCTCTATGTTTTAAAAAGAGTCTGGTCTGTGCTCACATTGCTCACCAATTGGTTGGTATACTATTCTCAAGCCTCCCCAGGAAAGGGGGTGAAGGGACTCGGGGGGATATTTGGGGAATAGGGATTCCAAGTTACCCTGCCCTGAATTTTTCTATAAATCACTTGGTGGTGACAGCAATACCGTCCAAGGACAAGGGAACGAATTTGTGCCTTGGGGAAGTTTTTAACCTAAGCTGGTAGAATATAAGGTTAAGGGGTCTTTCATACGGGTCCCCACATCTGTACCCCAGAGTTCAGAGTGGGGGGGGACCCTCACAAGCGGTGCCTGCGGCTGCTCTTACCTGTCACAGAGATCGTGAGCGCAGGGGCAGTGCCATCGGAATTGGAGCGGTAAGTGTGTTCAAAAATGCCTTTCTCGATGTTAAGGAAATATCTCCCTGCATCCGTCCATCGGGCATCACTGATTTGCAGGGAGCAGTCGCCGTGCGCTGGATCCCCCGTCAGCCGGAACCTGCCCTGGGTCTCCAGCGACACCCCCGCGCTGGGGACACTGCTGGCCACGGGAGGATACTGGCCCACAGTAGCAGGCTCCTTGTACCATTTTCCGTATAGCTGGGCCGAGGGATTGTCGGTGTCATACGAGGCTGGGTACGTGAAGTTGCAGGGGACGAGAACGCAGAGACCCTCCTGCACCGACACTGACTGCGGCACCGCCAGGGTAAATCCAGGTGGCTGGGACAGGGACCCTGCAGGGGATGGGGAGGGATGGAAGTAGGACTCAGAGAGAGCAGAGACCAACCCTGAGCTGCACCCCCCAGCACTGCAGGTTCCCCTCACTCCTGACCTGCAGCCCCATGCGAGCCCAGCCCCGAGCTCAATCCACCCTCGAGGTCTGTCAGTGCCCCTCACTCCCAACTGACAGCCCCATGTGATCCCAGGCCTGGGTCCTTGACCAATTCTCACTCCATTTAGTTTCCATCCCTCCCTCAATCGACCCCCCTGTCCGCTCCCTGTCACTCAGAGCCCCCTAGCACCACACTGGGGCAATGGGCTCCCCTCCCCCTCTGGCCAATCTCCCATTCAAGTTCTGGGACAGACCTGGCACCGCTTAGCGCAGGATCTGACCTTCCCCCTGCACTGGGGCTGCAGGTGCTGCTTACTTACCCCTCCAGAGCAGGGCGAGGATCAGGACCCTCAGCGTGGCAGGACCCCCTGCTCTCCAGAGGGGGCCCTGAGGTGGGAGCTCCCTTTCCCTGGTGTCATGCTGTGGCAGCAGGGCTCTGCCCATGGGTGGGCCGTCTGGCTGGGACAGACCTAGAGACAGACGGGGGGTTAGAAGTGTGAGAGCAGAGGCTGTTTGAAGGGGACAGATCTCCCTGGGGACCGTCAGTACTGCTGGGCTCTGCCGGGGGCTGATCTGGGGCTGATGGCAGTGCAGTGACCTCCCCCTCACACAGAAATCCCCAAATCACCAGACGGTCCTGAGAGATCGTGGGCTAAAAAAATCCTTAAATTGGTGGGAAAAAACTGAGATTTTCTCTAAGAATCATGAGATCGGCCATTAAATCCTGATCTGGTGACAGAAGATGGTGGGAAGGCAGCGCTGCTCAGTGCCTGCTTTGCTTCAGTCTTCCCACAAAAAACAACATGTGAGCGGGCGACCAGCGAAGTTACCTCGTACAACAAAGGGGAAGGGCTGCAGATCGGGATAAGTAAAGAACACGTCAGAGATGTTCCGACCAATTTGAATGAATTCAGATCAGTGGGGCAGGAAGCTGTTCAACCCAGGGTGCTGAAGGAATTAGTCGAAGAAATCTTGGAGCCACTGGCAATAATATTTGCAAACTCATGGATGCCAGGAGAGGTCTCAGAAGATAGGAGAAGGGCTAACAGAGAGGCCATCTTTAAAAGGGTAAAAAGGAGGAGCCGGGGAACTATAGGCCAGTCAGCCTGACCTCGACAGATGGAAAGCTACTGGAGCAATGTATAAAACCTCCAATTTTGTAAAGGGAAATCATGGCTCGCCAAACTACTAGAATTTTTTGAGGGAGTCAACAGCATGTGAACAAGGGTGACCTAGTCCATTTACTTAGATTTTCAGAAAGCCTTTGACAAGTTTCCTCCCAAAAGGCTTTTAAGCAAGGTAAGGTGTCATGGGATAAGTAGGCAGGTCCTCTCCTGGATCAGTAGTTTGTTAAAAGGGTAGTAATAAATGTCTAATTTTCACAGTGGAGAGAGGTAAATAGTGGTGTCCACCAGCGTTCTGTATGTGGACCAGTGCTGTTCAACATGTTCATAAATGATCTAGAAAAAGGGGTAAACAGTGAGGTCGAAAAATCTGCAGATGATACAAAACTGCTCAAAAGAGTTAAGTTGAAAGCTGACTGTGATGAGCTACAAAGGGATCTCACAAAACTGGGTCACTGGATAACAAAATGGCAGATGAAATTCATTGTTAATAAATGCAAAGTTATTCACATTGGGGAACATAATCCCAACAATACATATAAAGTGATGGGGTATAAATTAGCTGATACTGCTCAAGGAAGAGATCTGAGAGTCACTATGGTCTCTGACCCTGCAGCCCGGGTTCCCCAGGGTTTGAGACTCGGAGCCTGGGGAAGCGGTGTGCACAGGAACGTGAAAGTAGAAGTGGGAGGGGGTTGGAGGGAGATGCTCTCTCAGGAACCCCAGCACCAGCATCCTGCCGACTTCCCCTCATTCTGGCTGGGGCTGCCTGTGATTTTCCTGCAACAGGGCCAGGCTGCATATTGCTTGTGGGGCTGGAACTAGATCCCAGCAGTCCGGGTTCTGAGCCCCTCTACACCTCACTCTCCTCCCAGAGCTGGGATAGAGCCCAGGAGTCCTGACTCCCTGCCTCCAACCCCCACTGTAACCCACTAGACCCTGCTCCCCTCCCAGAGCCAAGGACAGAACCCAGGAGTTCTGGCTTCGAGACCCTCTATATCTCACTCTCCTCCTAGAGCCGTGGATGGAACCCAGGAGTCCTGGCTCCCAGCCACCTGTCCCAACTCTATCCCTTCATTACTTCTTTTAATATCTGAACACCAGCAGCTCACACCTCTTATCCTATTGTACATGCTGCAGACGCTAATCACTCACCCCGAGCTGAGATGCAGACCCTCAAGGCAAGATAGCTGGGGAACAGCCACAAAAGATACACTGTCCAGAGGTTGCTCACCCGAAGCTGAGATGCGTCTGCCTCTGGGGTGGGGTGCCTGGGAACAGCGCACTGGAACAGCAGGTGCCCGGTTAGGACAGCTAGCGAATCCTGACTCCAATTTGAAGAGCTCGGTGCATGTGAAGATCTGCCTGGGACGGAGTGGGTGTGAGTGGCAGGGCGTAGGCTGTGGAGAGATGTGAGATTTCATGACAGGAAGGGGAAGTCAGCGTGTGAATCTGGCCCTAGAATGTGTTGCAGAAGCCGGTTCCAGTTGCTGGAGATCTCGGTGCCATCAACGCAAGTGGGAGATTGTCACAGACAGAGGCCTGCTCCCAGGGACAGCAGGCTTCTGGCCCCACCACAGAGGGACTGGCTGGGGGTGGAGGGAATGGGGCAAGGGGCCTTTCCCCTGTAGGGGGTCCTGACTCCAATCTGCTCAAGGGTGCGGCACTGGTTGGCTCTGGGGAGTGGGAGTGGGACAAGGGGTCCTTCCCCTCTACAGTCTCTTTTATTCTCTGTCTCTCGGTTCCTCAAACGTCTCCCAGGTCCCGGGTCACTGAGTCTGGGGAATCCCTTTTCATGGGACCCGGGTTATCGGCTGGATCAGGAGAAGCAGCTGGATTCCACAGCCCACCATAGACACCGTCCTTCGATTTAAGAGCTGAGACGCAGCTGAATTTGGCCTGGGTCATGGGGGCTGTTTACACAGGGACCTCTCCCCAGTGCTGAGATATGGCTGCCCCTGGGGTGGGGTGCCGGGACTGTTTATACAAGGACTTCTTGACTGTTGTTGAGATACACAAGGGTTTGGGAGAAACCTAGAACTAAAACAAACACAGCGTCCCCTAGGGGCATTGGCTCCAGCCCCGATGGCCGGGCCCTCCCGAGTCTCCCAATCCAGCCAGACCCTGGCCCGCTCTGGCCCAGGGCAGTGGCATGTCAGCTCTGCCCCCTGTGTGTGGGCACCGGCGGCTGTGCTGGGAGGCTAGTTGGTTAGCGGATTTTTCACAACAGGAAGTTTCCAGTTGGTGAGTTTCCTCCACCGGTCGGCCCCTGTTCAGGGCCGGGCGAGAGCCGCGGAGAGCAGGGGAGAGGGTCCCATTGAACAGTGGGGCGCGGCCGCTTGGACGTATGTCCCCAGCCAGTGGCGGAAGGGGCGAGCCCGGGGCAGATTCCTGCTGGGACTGTGGCTGCCACGTCTAGTGGGTTAGAACTCGCTGCGCTGGATCCATGTGGATCAGGGCAGACCCCTGGTCATTGGGGTGAGATCCGGGTCAGGAACCCCAGTGTCCGGGCCGGTCCCAGCTTGCTGTGGTACATTCTGCCTCTGGTTAATCCCCATTTGGTTTCAAACTCTTTTAAAATTAGCTGCCCGGATGTTTTCCCTCAGCTGCTGTTAAACAGATGCCCCATCTGGAGGTGGCTGCATGTTAGCACCAGCCGGGAACAGATCCTTATATAAACAGCCCCCGCACCCCACCCCAGAGGTCACTGCATCTCAGCGCTTGCCGAGGGGTCCCGGTATAAACAGCCCCCGCACCCTTCCGCAGAGGTGGCTGCATCTCAGTGCTGAGCAAGGGATATTTGTGCATTGTATTGAGCTCAGTATATGACTTGTGTGTATTTCTTTGGTCTTGTGAATTACCAGGTTGAGATGTAGGAAAAAACATGATGAACTGGGAAACCTTGGAACCGCCAGGTCAAGATCGAAATCTTACATTTCTGAAGATCATGGTGACTGGGGTCCGTCTCTTACAGATATGGCAGGGGAAGGGTTAATTACCAGTCATTTTCTATCTATCTGTCTTAATAATTCAAATGTCTGTTTTCTTCTGTGTCCTGAAAATATTTTAAAACATGGGGAGGAATTGAAAAATGTGGGATATTTTTGGTGATCATTAGTTTTAAATGGCCAATTCTCTGTGAAATCTTTCTAAAATCCAAAAAATTCTGTGATTAGTTTTTATGAAACTTTTATTTTAAAAACAGCCTGTGACGAAGTGGGGGATTTTGTTAGTGATTTGCATGAATACTGTCTGTGCCTCAGTTTCCCTGTGTGCTGCATGTCTAACGAGGTGGTGGAAGAGGGGGGTTGTGGTTGCAGAGGGCCAGGAGTGACCTCGCCTAACAGCCCAGACCCTGGACATTGGCCTGGACACTGTAGAACTTAGCAACCGGTGAGCTGGAGGCCCAGCCCATCTTGGGAGCCAGCTGGTTCTGGCCCATGGGAGGACAAAGGCCAGAGGAGAGATGGCCCAGAAGGCAGTCGGTTCTGGCCAGTCGGGGAACAAAGGACGGAAGAGAGGGGACTCAGGTGACCTGTTTGCCCAGGAACAAAGACAAAGGGTGGAGGCGGGGCTGGTTGGGGAGCTCGGCTGGAAGGAGGTCACTTCTGGACTGGGGACAAAGAGGGGCCTGAGCTATCTGGACGGGATCAGACCCAGCTGGACGCTGCTGAGACTGGCCAGGCCCGAGAGCCCTGAGAACTGCCTGTGCTGAGTTCAGACATTCAATAAGCCTCCTGTGTTACGCTGGCTGAGAGTCACTGAAGGATAGAGATCGGGGGGCGTTGCTCCCTCTGGGGGTGGAGGCCGCAGGTGACCAGAGGTAGGGGACTCCCTGAAGGTGAGACACAGGCAGGCTGAAGGCTCGGGGAGGTGCTATTCCAGGAGGTGCTGGAGCCCAAGTCTTAACCCCCCAGAGTGTGTTTTAAAAAGTGTCATGGCATAGCAAAGGTATTGATTTCTTTTGGCATGTGCTAATTACAATCCTGCATCTCCAGTGGAGTATATCTTGATTCCTGATCACAATTGCTCTTCCTAATTTGAAAAACATATGGAAATAAAAAGTGAGTTTTATTCCTATTTGCAAGTTTACAGTTTCTATGATCCTCAGACATGTCTAGAAACCAAGGATTCTGCTGCGTTTGGAGCAATCCAAGCACATAGTAGGTGCTACTGTAACACAAAGACAAACACAATTGATTCAGCATTTCTCAAAGACTGAACACTTGCTTTCATTCTAAGATCTGGCTTTGTGGTAACTGCATTGTCTTGCAGGGATCAGTAACTAGCATCACCAGGTCTGCTCTGTTCTCGCACCATAATCCCCTTCTGACAACAAAAATTACTACACAACCCCAGGAAGGGGGATCAAAGTCTGAGCCCATCGGAGCCCCGGGCAGTGAGGCTTGGGCTTTGGTTCCGGGCTGCAGCAAGGCTAAGACAGCCTTGGTGACCCCATTAAAATGGGATCGTGACCCACTTTGAGCTCCTGATCCACAATTGGAGAGCCACTGCTCTAGAGGGTATCGTCCTGCGCTCGTCACCGGGGTATCTGGACGCCTTGTGGTCATCACAGAAAAAGCAAAGTCATCCAGGACTAGCCTTAGCCACGGGCGACCATGGCTGTGATGGGTTCGGTCACAGAGACCCCCTTGGGACTGTCACCTGATGTACTGATACTACCTCAGAGCCGATTTGCCCTGCCAGCTTGGGAATGCAGAAATCTGTCTTGTTGAGCCAGACATGCTAGCCTGCTGCAACACAGACCCAGGGTCTGAGCCACTCCCCAAAGCTGCAGACTTAACTGAAAACGGCTTAGCACGTGCTCCTCTCTCCAGCACCCAGACACCCAGTTCCCAATGGGATCCAAACCCCTAATAAATCCATTTTACTCTGTGTAAAGCTTACAAAGGGTAAACTCATGAATAGTCTACTCTCTGTAACACCGATAGAGAGATATGCACATCTGTTTGCTCCCCAGGTATAAATCACTAACTCTGGGTTAATTAATAAACAAAAGTGATTTTATTAAGTATAAAAAATAGAATTTAAGTGGTTTCAAGTAATAACAGACAGAACAAAGTAAGTTACCAAGTAAAATAAAACAAAACACGCAAGTCTAAGCCTAATACTTCAAGAAACTGAATACAGGTAAATTTCAACCTCAGCTATGTTCCAATAAGCTTCTTTCACAGACTAGACTCCTTCCTAGTCTGGGCCCAATCCTTTCCCCTGGTTCAATTCTTATTAGCTCCAGCCCCCTTTGTTCTGTTCCACCCCCTTTTATATCTTCGGCACAAGGTGGGAATCTTTTGTCTCTCTGTGTCCCCACCCCTCCTTCTAACTGGAAAAGCACCAGGTTAAAGATGGATTCCAGTTCAGGTGACATGATCACATGTCCTGTGAGCCCCCCTCCATTCCTCCAGGACTGGCCGCACATATTCAGTGGAGACTTGGAGGTAAACAGAGCCATCAAGAGTCAATTATTCTAGTCAATGGGAGCCATTAAGATTCCAAAATACCATGAATGGCCCACACTTTGCATAATTAAAATAGGACCTCAGAGTTATTCTACATATTCCTAGATTCAGGTACAAGAATGATGCATTTGTACAAATAGGAGGAACACACTCAGTAGATTATAAGCTTTGTAATGATACCTTACAAGAGACCTTTTGCATAAAGCATATTCCAGTTACATTATATTCACACTTATACACATATTTTTATAAAGCATGATGGAGTGTAACGTCACAGGGGCGCCTCCGGAGCAGGGGTGCCCCTCCCCCTGCTGGCCTTCAGCCCTGTGGCTCCTGCCTCCTGCCTTGGAGCCGCCCCTGGCCAGCTGCTCCTGGGAGCTTCCTGTCTGCTGTAAGGAGCAGGGGGGAGGGGCTCTGATATCAGGCTGTCCCCTGTCCTCCCAATGTACCCCATCTCCGCAGAGCAGGTGGGGTGGGGGGACAGGCTCACCGAGAGTGGGACGGTGCTGCTAGTGGCTGCTGCTATGTCTGAAGGAACTTTCCTTCAGACTGCTAAGAGCTGCTCTCTTAAAGGGGCAGCATGCGGTCTTGTACACACTCCCCCAGCTCACACACAGCCACAGTTCACACACACTGTCTCTTTCACACTCACACCACCCAATATATACTTATATTGCTGTTGTTTCTTGTTGTTACTTCCTGCAATGCACATATATGCTCTGTAATTTTATTATTTCAAAATGCCATTATTTGAGTTTTTTACTGGTCTCTGCATTTCATAAATTTATTTCTCTTTTATGCTTACATTGAATTCTTTGAGTAGTGAGTTCTAAACTGCCTAACCTGTCCTGGCTGAAGTAATGACCTTTATTGTTGTTATCATATTGTGCTTTATCATTCATTATGTAAAGTGGTACAATCAAATAATAGCATTCTCCTAGAATGTAACTTTAGCTTGTACTCACTTTAGTAATTCCAGTTTCAAAAACATTAGCTAAACACAACTTTAGACACTGTACAGATGAAAGTCACTTATTTTCAAATTGTATTTTTAGTTATATCTGTAAATTAACTTAAAATTTGTATGGAAATAACTGCAGCTCCAACTATGATACCAATAGCAATGATCGAGTCAAATGTTAGTGAGTCACATACATGATTGTGGTCGGTAAACAGAAATGCCAAAATACTTAGAAAAATTAATTCCCTTTCTTCATAAAAAAGAAAAAAAAACTTAATCACATATGTTAAAATTACATTTTTAGTGAAAAAAATTGACTAAAATAGAGGAGATAATGGCAGTAACACAGTGTGTCTGTGTAAGCAGATTTTATTTATTTTTATTTATCTCTCCTAAAGATAGTGTGTGAAGTATCTAACGTGTTTCTGATGTGGAAGAAAAACGAGTCCTCACTCAGAGATTGGTTGCAACATGTCAGAGGCAGTTTGTTTTCAAGCAATATAGCAAGGGGGAGAATGCACAACGGCAGGTCTCCCAAAAGCTAAACAATGAGGGCAAGCATTGATACCTTTTGTGATATACAGTAATGCTCAACAACTGCATTTTGCTTATACATTTTCCTTCCTGATACCTTACTTTCCTCAGCAATTTCTGCTACAGTCTGTGTTCCGTTCTTATCTAACACAAGGTTGAAAACCAGCATCTCTTACAGTTCTTTGCCACTCGCCCAGGCCCTGCTTGGAAGTCTCGCGTTATTAGCTGTTAGAGTTAGCCTGACTCTTGCTCTTCCCGGATGACTAAGATGTCTGCTCTTTTTCCAACTTCCCCACTGATATCTGCGTTAAAGCTCCAGAACTGACACCTCAAGGCTTGGGATTGGGAACATCTTGCTGTATTATCTCCTGATTGTTCTATATTTACATATAAGCTTTAAATGTGGCTTTAATTGGTGTTTGTATATATTTTTTCTTTCTTTATATATGTAAGCAGAGTCAGAATAAGCTCTTCCCTGACATCTGGTGGTGAATTATGGTGAGGGTTGTAAAGAACTTCAGGGGCTGATCTTGTTTGCATAGGCACACCCACCCGCCTAGCCTGGGACAACAACAACTGAAAGTGGTTACTTTGGCTGGTGTGGGATCCCCAGTTTCTCTGTTATTGGGGCAGTGTCAAGGCTGTATCCCCACTTTGAACTTTAGGGTACAACTGTGGGGGCCTGCATGAAGACTTCTAAGCTTAACTACCAGCTTAGATCTGGTCCGCTGCCACCATTCCCAAAAATTAATTCCCTTCCCTGGGAAGCTTTGAGAAACCTTTCACCAATTCCCTGGTGAATACAGATCCAAACCCCTTGGATCTTAAAACAAGGAGAAATTAACCCTTCCCCCCTCCTTCCTTTCACCAACTCCTGGTGAATACAGATCCAACTCCCTTGGATCTAAAAACAAGGAAAAATCAATCAGGTTCTCAAAAAGAAGGCTTTTAATTAAAGAAAAAGGTAAAAATTATCTCTGTAAAATCAGTATGGAAAATAACTTTACAGGGTAATCAAACTTAAAGAGCTCAGAGGACCCCCCTCTAGTCTCAGGTTCAAAGTACAGCAAACAAAGATAAACACTCTAGTAAAAGGTACATTTACAAGTTGAGAAAACAAAGGAAAACTAACACGCCTTGCCTGGCTTTTGACTTACAAGTTTGAAATATGAGAGACTTGTTTAGAAAGATGTGGAGAACCTGGATTGATGTCTGGTCCCTCTCAGTCCCAGGAGTGAACAACCCCTTAAACAAAGAGCACAAACAAAAGCCTTCCCCCCCACCAAGATTTGAAAGTATCTTGTTCCCTTATTGGTCCTTTGGTCAGATGCCAGCCAGGTTATCCGAGCTTCTTAACCCTTTACAGGTAAAAGGATTTTGGAGTCTCTGGCCAGGAGGGATTTTATAGTACTGTACACAGGAGAGCTGTTACCCTTCCCTTTATAGTTATGATAGGCAGGAAGAATAAAGTTTTGTTACCCTGATTCTGTGAATCAAGGCCAGTGTAACTGTTGTATGACAGAGGGACTCACCAGTAACTATGTAGCACTTGCTAGACAAGGGGCATAGGTTACAAAACCCAGTGAATTGAGAGAGGTTGGGGACAAGTATGTGTACCTGATGGTATGGGCCCCTTTTGGGGCCTGGAACACCAATTGCATTATCCCCCCCTCCACTGTTGAATGGCAGAGCTAAGTTTCCTTCTATTAGGAGTCTAGCTAGAAGTTGCTGAACTGAATTCACTTTGGACCAATGGTGCACCAGCACTGGGGCTCCCCTGCTACAAGCTGAAATCATTAAAAGAGCTAAAATTGCTGAGCTGAGATCACTGAGTGCTGTGTTAACTAGTGAGGGAGCCTGAAGATATATTGCTAAGCAGCTGGCAGAGCCAAGCAGTTTGTGGGACGGTTGGAGCAGCCTATGGCTCAGCGAGCGGAGTGGCACAGAGCGGAGCTGAGCCATTTGCAGGGGCAGCTGGAGCAGTTCATGGGACGGCTGGTGGAGAGGAGCGGCTGGCAGAGCTCAGCAGTTTGTGGGATGGTTGGAGCGGCCCACGGAACGGGGAGCAGAGCAGAGCGGAGCAGTTTGCGGGGACGGCTGGAAGAGCGGAGTGGAGTGGAGTGGCGTGGCACGGCTGGTAGAGCGGAGTCATTCGTGGTAAAGGCTGCCACAGAACTCCACGGAGGGGTGGGGCAGTCGGCCTCGGACCACGTAAGGTGCCCCTTAACATCCCGTGTGCCCCCCCCATTTCCGCGCAGGCCGGGGGGGGGGGGGGGGGTAAAACTCTGCAGATAAACTTTTGAACTCTGGGGCGGCACTGACCAGGGACAGAGACTTTGGGGCTGTTGGACTTTGGGGTGATTGGACTTAAGACCCTGAGGGGAAAAGGACAAGGCCAAACTTACTTGGAGGTGGGTCTTTTGCTCATGGTTTGTGTTATGAATCCTGTTTGTGGTGTTTCCCGAACATAATGCTGCATTGTTTCCCTCCTTTATTAAAGGCGTTTGCTACACTCAGACTCCGTGCTTGCGACAGGGGAAGTATTGCCTCTTAGAGGCGCCCAGGAGGTGGTATGTAATTGTCCCAGGTCACTGGGTGGGGGCTCGAGCCGGTTTTGCATTGTGTTATTGAAATGGAACCCCTAGATACAGAACCCGGCCCTTGTTGCTGCCAACTCAGAGGGGCAGAAGGGTTACGTACAACAATTAGATACAGAGCTCCTGTCAACTAATCCCTAAGTTATTATCTGCAAAGCCCCGAGAGTTTTCAACAAAGCCCCTAAGTAGTCCCTGGAATAATGGTTAAAGTTTCCTCCCCCAACCCCAAATCTGAACTGGTGCCCCTGCCCCGGGTGAGCCAGGAGTGGCCAGGGGGCTGCAGGAGGCCGTGGGCTCTGGCGAGATGCAGCCCACATGTGACAGCGTGAAGCCTTGAGCCACATGCCGAGCATCAGGCACCACAAGCCACAGCTGCAGCGCAGGAGTGTGGCAATACCCCATGTGCCAGGCCCCCCTGACTTCTGCGCTGCTGCTGGAGGTGGCGTTGCCTTCAAAGCTGGGTGCCCGGCCAGCTCCCGCCAGTATCAGGCCGCCCTGCCAGGGCTTAATTTGAGCCACAGCTGAGCTCTGGCATCTCTTTCAATACAAATTAAACACCGTGGGAGGCAACGGGGCCCATTGACCTCACCCAGGGTGGCAGTGCCCCCAGCTGAGGTCTCATTCTCTGTTTCCTCAGTCCCTTGAGTTTCTAATTCCTTGTCGCCTCTTCGTTGGCCGAGGAACATCCCGATCTACACGCCGGACTCGTGCACAGTGGATTCCTTGGCCCCCGGCCGGTCCTTCCTTCTGCTTTCATGAGAGCAGCAGGGTGTCCTGAGATAGATAGAGAGAGAGAGAGAGAGAGAGAGAGAGAGAGAGAAATATTCTGGGGTATGTAAGTGGCTGGCAGTCAGGATAGATAGATAGATAGATTAGATTAGATACGTGCGTGTATGGGGATGAATAGATGCATAGATGGGTGGGTAGGTACATAGTTTGGTGGGTGGTGGATAGACAGTAGGTAGATGGGTAGATTGGTGGGTAGGTATATGGGTAGGTGGGTAAACGGGTGGGTGGGTCAGTAGGTGGGTCGGTAGCTGAGTTACCGTCTGTAATAGAGCAGGGTGAGGTAATAGGCCAGGAAGAATCTAGTCGCCATGAAGACGAGTTTGCAGCTGATTTCAATAAATGCCTGAGTGAGGCCATCTGATGGAGCTGGAAGATGTTGAGAGTCTTGGATAGATCCCTGCAACCCTTGCCCCGAGCCAGCCAGCACCCCCCGTCCCCAATCCTCTTCCATCTCAGGGTGCTGATGGCCTCATGCCCCTGGGCCCAGGAGCTGACATGCAGGGCCCCCCAGGAGCCCTTCACAGCCAGGGGCTCCCCGTCCACCTGCCATTGGAACAAGGGCAGCAGGTGGGAGCACAGGGAGAAGCTGCAGCTGACGCTGGGCCCCTGGCGCTGGCAGGACGAGTTCAGCCTGGTCCCTGGCCTGGGGCTGTCTGAGGAGTGCAGGAGACACAGCAACAAATGAATAGTCGGAGAGAGAAACCCTGGGGCAGGGAGTCCCCCGTGTTAACCCCACTCACACCCAGTGGCAGGGAGTCCTGTTGATTAACCCCACTCACACCCATTGCTGGGAGTCCCATGGGTTTACCCCACTCACACCCAGTGAAAGGGAGTTCTGTGAGTTAACTTCTCTCACAGTTGACTAGCAGCTGGAACATCCCCTGAGCAGAACTCTCCTTGTTCCAGGCCCAGCACCCGTACAGCCCCACCCCCCCGTCCTCGGCCGTCACATTTGGCAGCGCCAGTCACAGCTGATTCTCCCCCGCAGGGTGGGCACCCTCGAAGGCTCTGCCCCCCCTCACCCAGTGCAGCTCCGCTGGGGGGCTGCTTGTGACAGAGCAGAGGAACCACAGGGAATCACCCAAACAGGCTGTGAGCTGTGAGCCTCTCCCCTCTCCCCCCAGCACAGTCCCCCACAACTCTCCACCCCATGGCCGGCAGCACAGCATGCCCCACCTAGACCTCCCCCACTGCAACTTGAGACCATGTTCTGTCATCCTGCCACTGAGAACAGCCGAGCTCCATCCTCTTTGGACCCCCCCTTCAGGTAGTTGAAGGCTGCTATCAAATTCCCCCTCACTCTTCTCTTCTGCAGACTAAACAAGCCCAGTTCCCTCAGTCTCTCCTCAGAAATCATGTGCCCCAACCCCCTGATCATTTCTGTTGCCCTCTGCTGGACTCTCTCCAATTTGTCCACATCCTTTCTGTAATGGGGGGCCCAAAACCAGATGCAATACTCCAGGTGCGGCCTCCCCAGTGCAAAATAGAGGGGAATAATCACTTTCCTCGATCTGCTGGCAGTGCTCCTACCAATACAGCCCAATAAGGGCACACTGCTGACTCATATCTAGCTTCATATCCACTGTAATCCCCAGGTCCTTTTCTGTAGAAATGCTGCTTAGCCAGTCGGTCCCCAGCCTGTAGCGGTGCATGGGATTCTTCCTTCCTAAGTGCAGGACTCTGCACTTGTCCTTGTTGAACCTCATCAGATTTCTTTTGGCCCAATCCTCCAAATTGTCTAGGTCACTCTGGACCCTATCCCTACCCTCCAGCATATGGACCACTCCCCCCCAGCTTAGTATCATCCATGAACTTGCTGAGGGTGCAATCCATCCCACCATCCACATAATTAATAAAGATGTTGAACAAAACCCGCCCCAGGACCGACCCCTGGGGCACTCCGCTTGATACCGGCTGCCAACTAGACATCAAACTGTTGATCCCTACCCATTGAGCCCGACAATCTAGCCAGCCTTCTATCCACCTTATAGTCCATTCATCCAATCGATATTTTTTTAACTTGCTGGCATGTATACTGTGGGAGAGGTATCAAAAGCTTTGCTAAAGTCAAGATATAGCACGTCCATTGCTTCCCCCATGTCTACAGAGCCAGTTATCTAATCATAGAAGGCAATCATGTTGGTCAGGCATTTCTTTCCCTTGTTGTTCATAGATTCATTCATAGATTCATAGATTCTAGGACTGGAAGGGACCTTGAGATGTCATCGAGTCAAGTCCCCTGCCCTCATGGCAGGACCAAATACTGTCTAGACCATCCCTGATTGACATTTATCTAACCTACTCTTAAATATCTCCAGAGATGGAGATTCCACAACCTCCCTAGGCAATTTATTCCAGTGTTTAACCACCCTGATAGTTAGGAACTTTTTCCTAATGTCCAACCTAAACCTCCCTTGCTGCAGTTTAAGCCCATTGCTTCTTGTTCTATCCTTAGAGGCTAAGGTGAACAAGTTTTCTCCCTCCTCCTTATGACACCCTTTTAGATACCTGAAAACTGCTATCATGTCCCCTCTCAATATTCTCTTTTCCAAACTAAACAAACCCAATTCTTTCAGCCTTCCTTCATAGGTCATGTTCTCAAGACTTTTAATCATTCTTATCGCTCTTCTCTGGACCCTCTCCAATTTCTCCACATCTTTCTTGAAATGCGGTGCCCAGAACTGGACACGATACTCCAGTTGAGGCCTAAACAGTGCAGAGTAGAGCGGAAGAATGACTTCTCGTGTCTTGCTCACAAGGTACCTGTTAATACATCCCAGAATCATGTTTGCTTTTTTTGCAACAGCATCACACTGTTGTCGCATATTTAGCTTGTGGTCCACTATAACCCCTAGATCCCTTTCTGCCGTACTCCTTCCTAGACAGTCTCTTCCCATTCTGTATGTGTGAAACTGATTGATCCTTTTTAAGTGGAGCACTTTGCATTTGTCTTTGTTAAACTTCATCCTGTTTACCTCAGACCATTTCTCCAATTTGTCCAGATCATTTTGAATTATGACCCTGTCCTCCAAAGCAGTTGCAATCCCTCCGAGTTTGGTATAACCTGCAAACTTAATAAGCGTACTTTCTATGCCAATATCTAAGTCGTCAATGAAGATATTGAACAGAGCCGGTCCCAAAACAGACCCCTGTGGAACCCCACTTGTTATACCTTTCGAGCAGGATTGGGCACCATTAATAACTAATCTCTCTGAGTATGGTTATCCAGCCAGTTATGCACCCACCCTATAGTAGCCCCATCTAAGTTGTATTTGCCTAGTTTATTGATAAAAATATCATGCGAGACCGTATCAAATGCCTTACTAAAATCTAGGTATACCACATCCACCACTTCTCCCTTATCCACAAGACTCATTATCCTATCAAAGAAAGCTATCCGATTGGTTTGACATGATTTGTTCTTTACAAATCCATGCTGGCTATTCCATATCACCTTACCACCTTCCAAGTGTTTGCAGATGATTTCCTTAAGTACTTGCTCCATTATCTTCCCCGGCATAGAAGTTAATCTAACTGGTCTGTAGTTTCCTGGGTTGTTTTTATTTCCCTTTTTATAGATGGGCACTATATTAGCCCTTTTCCAGTCTTCTGGAATCTCTCCTGTCTCCCATGATTTTCCAAAGATAATAGCTAGAGGCTCAGATACCTCCTCTATTAGCTCCTTGAGTATTCTAGGATGCCTTTCATCAGGCCCTAGTGTCTTGCAGGCATCTAACTTTTCTAAATGATTTTTAACTCGTTCTTTTTTTATTTTATCTTCTAAACCTACCCCCTTACCATTAGCGTTTCCCTTTATTCCTGTAGCTAATTTGAGCTCATTTTGTGCCTTTGCCTTTCTAATCTTGCCTCTGCATTCCTGTTTTAACAAAACAAAATTAGCATCATTACATAAAATGTATCCTAAATTAAGAGTCAATATGTGAATATATCCAGTGTATGTGTGTTCACTGTCTATATATATAATATTACATTAACATAAAATTGAGCATAATTAGATATATAGTCTATCTATACTTTGTGTGTATATAATAGATATAGATACACACACCCACATACATATACACAGAGAGGTATTTACCTACATAAAAATATTGAACACAATCGATTCAGCATTTCTCTTACTTTCATGCTAAGATTTTGTCTGGCTTTGTGTAACTGCGCCATCTGGTGGCTGCCTCCAGAACGGCCTACCCCTCCCATCCCATCTCTCATACGCAGGGTTCTTTCCTCACAGCCCAGACCTGGGCCTGAGGGTCCCAGTATCGGTGTAAGCCTGGGTGGGTGTCTGCTCACCGTCACAAGTATTCCACCCCTGCCACCTGAGCTAGCTGGTCCCCCACATTGGGCCTGGATCTAAGCCATCACCCACAAGATGGGAAAAGTGGCACATTCCCTATGGGGCTAATGGCATGGGGGGAGGGGAAGTGTCAAAATTTTTGGTAAACTGAAAACGGTTTGGGTCGAAACAAAAAGAAAAATTGTTGAGGTTTTTGCTGAACCAAACATTTGAAAAAAATATTTGGGGGTCAATCTGAAAGCATAATTTGATTAATTTTGAGGGAACCAAAAGTCGCGGGGCGGGGAAATCTTTTCACTTTATACCAAAAATCAAAATTTTCAGTGAACCGGAAGGTCAGAAATAGATTTGGTTTCAGAATGAAATATTTTCTTTTGATCAAGCATTTTAGATGTTTTTTAACTACAAAGTAAAATGTCAGGAAATTTCAAACCATACAATGATTTTGAATCGAGAAAGGTGAAACGTTTCTTTTTGAAAATGCCTAAATGAAGTATTTCGACTTTGGGGGATTTGGGTTGTTTTTTCCCCCCGAAACAAGCAATTTGGCAAAATTGACCAGATTCACATAAAGTTTTGGTGTTGCCAAATTTGCATTTGTCACCAAAAAAGTTTGTGAAAATTTCTCCCCGCGCTGGCTGGGAATGACCATGAGAGCTGCTGGGTTGGGTGTTGCCTTGCAGGAATCAGTAACTAGCATTAGCTGATCTGCTCTGTTCTCGCAGGGGTTCTCAAACTTCATCCCACCATGACCCCCTTCTGACAACAGAAATTACTACAGGACCCCAGGGGGAGGAGTAGAAGTCTGAGCCTGCCGGAGCCCCAGACAGTGAAGCTCAGGCTTTGGCCCTGTGCCCCAGCAAGTCTAAGCCAGCCGTGGTGACCGTATTAAAATGGGACTGTGACCCACTTTGGGGTCCTGATGCAGTTTTAGAACCACTGTGCTAGAGGGCATTCTACTGCGGTCTTCACCAGGATATCTCAGCACCTTGTGGTGATCACAGAGCAAACACAGTCATCCAGGGCCAGCCTTAGCCATGGGTGAACGGGGCTGTGATGGGTTCTGTCACAGAGACCCCCTTGGGACTGTCACCTGATGTGCTGAGACTACCTCTGAGCCCATTTTCACTGCCAGCTTGGGACTTCAGAACCCTGCCTTGTTGAGCCAGACATGCTAGCCTACTTCAACACGCCCCCAAAGCTGCAGACTTAAATGCAAATGGCTTAGCAAACACTCCTGTCTCCAGCACCCAGAGACCCAGCTCCAAATGGGATTCAAACCCCAAATAAATCCGCTTTACTCTGTATAAAGCTTATAAAGGATAAACTCATAAATTGTTGTCCTCTCTAACACCGATAGAAAGATATGCACAGCTGTTTGCTCCCCCAGGAATTAATCACTTACTCTGGGTTAATTAATAAACAAAAGTGATTTTATTAAGTATAAAAAGTAGAAATTAAGTGGTTTGAAGTAATAACAGACAGACCAAAGTAAGTCACCAAGCAAAATATGCAAATCTAAGCCTAATACATCAATAAACTGAATACATGTAAATCTCACCCTGAGAGATGTTCCAATAAGCTTCTTTCACAGACTAGACTCCTTCCTAGTCTGGGCCCAATCCTTTCCCCTGGTACAATCCTTGTTAATTCCAGCTCAGGTGGTAACTAGAGGATTTCTTCATGACCGGCAGCCTCCTCTGTTCTGTTCCACCTCCTTTTATATCTTTGGCACAAGAGGGGAATATTTTGTCTCTCTCTGGGTTCCCACCCCTCCTTCTAACTTGAAAAGCACCAGGTTAAAGATGGATTCCAGTTCAGGTGACATGATCACATGTCTTGTGAGCTCCACTCCATTTGTCCAGGACTAGCCCACAGGCATGCAGTGGAGATGTTCAGGTAAACAAAGCCATCTAGAGTCAATTGTCCTAGTCAATGGGAGCCATCAAGATTCTAACCAACATTAATGGCCCACACTTTGCATAATTACAATAGGACCTCAGAGTTATGCTACCTAATCCTAGATTCAGGTACAAGAATGATGCATTCATACAAATAGAATGAACACAGTAGATTATAAGCTTTATAATGATACCTTACAAGAGACCTTTTGCATAAAGCATATTACAGTTAAATTATATTCACACTTATAAACATGTTTTTTTAAAGCATTTTTGGAGTGCAAAGTCACAGGGGTGCCTCTGGAGCGGGGTGCCCCCCACTGCTGGTGTCCTGCCCACTGCCTTGCAGTGGCCTCTGGCCAGCTGCTCCCCGGAGATTCCTGTCTGCTGTAAGGAGCAGGGGGAGGAGGGGCTCTGATGTCAGGCTGTTCCCTGACCCCCCCCCAGGTACCCCATCTCCGCAGAGAAAGTGGGGTGGGTGGACAGGGCTCATGGAGAGAGAGGGATGGAGCTGCTGGCAGGTGCTGTAGTGTCTGAAGAAGCTTTCGTTCAGACTGCTGAGTGCCACTCCCCCAGCTCACACACAGTCTCTTTCACACTCGGCACCCCCCAACATATATTAATATTGTTGGTGTTACTTGTTGGTACTTCCTGCAATGCACATATATTCTCTGGAATTTTATTCTTTCAAAGTGCCGTTATTTGAGTTTTTTGACTGGTCTCTGCATTTCATAATTTTATTTCTCTCTAATGATTACATTGAATTCTTTGAGTAGTGAGTTCTAAACTGCCTAACCTGTCCTGGCTGGAGTAATTATCATTATTACGGTTATTAACATATTGTGCTTTGTCATTCATTATTTAAAGTGGTACAATCAAATAATAGTATCCTCCTAGAATGGAACTTTAGCTTGTACTCACTTTAGTAATTCCAGTTTAATAAACATTAGCTAAACACAGCTTTAGACAGTGGGCAGATGCAAGTCGCTTTTTTTGAAATTGTATTTTTAGTTATAGCTGTAAATTAATTTAATTTGCATGAAAATTAAAGCAGTTCGAACTATGATACCAATAGCAATGATGGAGTCAAATGTTAGTGAGTCACATACATGATTGTGGTCGGTAAACAGAAATGCCAAAAGAATTAGAAAAATGAATTCCTTTTCTTAATACAAGAGAAAAAAACCTTAAGAACATATGTTAAAATTATGTTTTTAGTGGAAAAACAATTGACTAAAATAGAGGAGATAATGGCAGTAACACAGTCTGTCTGTGTAAGCAGATTTTATTTATTTCTATTTAGCTCTACTAAAGATAGTGTGCGAAGTATCAAACGTGTGTTTCAGATGTGGGAGAAAAACGAGTCCTCACTCTGAGGTCGGTTGCAACATGTCAGAGGCAGTTTATTCTCAAGCAATATAGCGAGGTGGAGAATGCACAACCACAGGTCTCCCAAAAGATAAACAATGAGGACAAGCTTTGATACCTTTTGTGACATACAGTAATGATCAACAACTGCAGTTTGTTTATACATATTCCTTCCTGATACCTTACTTTCCTCAGCAATTTCTGCTACAGTCTGTGCTCCGTTCTTATCTAACACAAGGATGAAAACCAGCATCTGTTACAGTTCTTTGCCACTCGCCCAGGCCCTGCTGGGAAGTCTCGCGTTATTAGCTGTTAGAGTTAGCCTGACTTTTGCTCTTCCCGGAAGACTAAGATGTCTGCTCCTTTTCCAACTCCCACACTGATATCTGCGTTAAAGCTCCAGAACTGACACCTCAAGGCTTGGGATTGGGAATATCTTGCTGTATTATCTCCTGACTGTTCTAAATTTACATATCAGCTTTAAACATGACTTTAACTGGCGTTTGTATCTATTGTTTGTTTCTTTATATAACAATTAGATACAGAGCTCCTGTCAGCTAATCCCGAAGTTATCTTGAAAAAAAACGGAGAGTTTTTAGGTGCCTAAGTAGTCCCTGGAATCATGGTTAAAGTTTCCTGCCACCACCCCCACCCCAAATCTGAACTGGTGCCCCCGCCCCGGGTGAGCCAGGAGTGGCCAGGGGGCTGCAGGAGGCCGTGGGCTCTGGCGAGATGCAGCCCACGTGTGACAGCACGTAGCCTTGAGCCACATGCCGAGCACCAGGCACCACAAGCTCCAGCAGCAGCGCAGGAAGGTGGCAATACCCCATGTGCCAGGCCCCCCTGACTTCTGCGCTGCTGCTGGAGGTGGCATTGCCTTCAGAGCTGGGTGCCCGGTCAGCTCCCGCCAGTATCAGGCCACCCTGCCAGGGCTTAATCTGAGCCACAGCTGAGCTCTGGCATCTCTTTCAATAGAAATTAAACACTGTGGGAGGCAACAGGGCCCAGAGGTGATGGGCGTGAGGGGAGGTCGAGGGAACCCGTGGGGGGCAGAAGTGATGGGGGAGGGGGTGATGAAATACAAGTTCAGCCAGGGTGCGATTTTTCCCTAAGGCTGGCCCTGGTCATAACCATCAGGGCAACAAACAGATCATCTACTGGTCATACAAATATTACAGGCAGCTTCCATGTGCTTCCCAGGCCCATGGGTCTGAGCTGGAGGGGTAGGGAGGGAGCGGGATACTGGGCTAAACAGTTCAGTTGTCCTCATCCGGGTGGCAGTCCCCCCAGCTGAGGTCTCATTCTCCGTTATCTCAGTCTCGTGACATTCCAGATCCTTGTCATCTCTCTGGTGGCTGAGGAACAGCCCGATCTAGACGCCGAATTCAGGCACCATGTATTCCCTGGCACCCGGCCTGTCCTTCCTTCTGCTTCCACGACAGCAGAAGGGTTTCCTGGGAGAGAGAGAGAGAGATTCTGGGGTACATTAGCTTTCAGAGGGGTAGCCGTGTTCGTCTGTAACAGTAAAAACAAGGAGTCCTTGTGGCACCTTAGAGACTAACAGATTTATTTGGGCATAAGCTTTCGTTGGATATAACCCACTTCATCAGATGCATGGAGTGGAAAATATACAGTACATGAACAGATGGGAGTTGCCTTACCAAGTGGGGGGTCAGTGCTAACGAGGACAATTCAATTAGGGTGTATGAGGCCCATTCTTAACAGTTGACAAGAAGGGGTTAATATCAACGGAGGGAAAATTACTCTTTGTAGTGCTAATGAGGCCAATTCATGGCTGGCAGTTGGGATAGCTAGATGGGTGGGATGATAGGTGCGTAGGTAGATGGCTGAGAGGGTGAATAGGTGGCTAGACCTGGTGGTAGGTGGGTAGATGGGTACATAGGTGGGTGGGTGGGTAGTTAGTTAGGAGGTAGGTGGGTAGATCAGTGGTTGGTTGGGTCAATGGGTTGGTATCTAGGCGGGGTAGTAGGTAGATGGGTGAGTCAATGGTTATATAGGTAGGAAGATGGGTAGGTAAGTGGATGGGATGGTAGGTGGGTGGGTGAGTAGGATGGTAAGTTAGTTGGTAGGGAGCTAGGCAGGGTAGTAGGTGGGTAGATTGGTGGGTAGGTATATGGGTAGGTGGGTCGGTAGCTGAGTTACCATCTGTAATAGAGCAGGGTGAGGTAATAGGCCAGGAAGAATCCAGTCGCTACGAAGATGAGTTTGCAGCTGATTTCGATAATTTCCCAAGAGAGGCCACCTGTGGGAGCTGGAACAAGCCGAGAGTCTGGGGTATATTACTGCAACCCCTGTCCCAAGCCAGCCAGCCCCCGCCCTGGGGCTAGGTCAGAACTGGTGCCTCCTAGAGGGGAAATTCCCAGTCCCATGAGCCAGCTAGGGTGACCAGGCAAATGTTTAAAATCGGGACGGGGGGGGGGTAGTAGGAGCCTATATACTAAAAAGACCCAAACATCAGAACTGTCCCTATAAAATCGGTACAACTGGCCACCCTTGAGCCACTCAACCCTGTCCTGGGGCCAGGTCAGAGCCGATGCCTACTAGAGGGGAAATTCTCAGCCCCCTGGGCCAGCCAGTCCCTGCCCTGGGTCTGGGTCAGAGACGGCGCCCCCTAGAGCAGAAAAGCCCTGTGCTGCATTCCCTGCCCCCAGAGGAAGCCAATCCCCCCACCCTGGGGCCAGGATAGAGCTGGTGACCCCTAGAGGGGAGGGACTCTCACCTATTTCTGGTGGGCTCAGCAGTAAAATATGGAACCCGTAGGGGTTGGAGCCGAGGCAAAAGATCTGGTGGCCTCCATCCACGCTCCCCGTCCAGCTCAGGGTACTGATGGCCTCGTCCCCCTGGGCCCACGAGCTGACCTGCAGGGCCCCCCGTGAGCCATTCCCAGCCAGGGGCTCCCCGTCCACCTGCCACTGGAGCTGGGGTGGGGGCTGGGAGCGCAGGGAGCAGCTGCAGCTGACGCCGGGCCCCTGGCGCTGGCAGGACGAGTTCAGCCCTGTCCCTGGCCGGGGGCTGTCTGGGGAGAGCAGGAGACACAGCAACACAGTCAGAGAGAGAAATCCAGTGTCAGGGAAACTCATGGGTTAAACCTACTAATACCCAGGGGCAGGGAGTCCCATAGATTAACCTCACTAATATCCAGTGGCAGAAAGACCCACAGGTTTACCCCACTCACACCCAGTCGCAGGGAGTCCCGCAGATTAACTCCACTTACACTCGACGAGCAGCTGGAACGTCCCCTGGGCAGAGCTCTCATTGTTCTGGGCCCAGCACACGTACAGCCCCCCGTCCTCGGCCGTTACGTTGGGCAGTTCCAGCCGCAGCTGATTCTCCCCCACGGGGGGGGTGCCCTCGACGGCTCGCCCCCCCCTCACCCAGCCCAGCACAGTGGGGGGGTTGCTGGCGACGGAGCAGAGGAACCGTAGGGAGTCGCCCTCCCGGCCCGTGAGCTGTGACCCATTCCCCACCAGGGGGTCGGGATCTGGGAATAGAAATAACACAGAGCCACTCGCACCCTGAGCCAGCCAGTCCCTGCCCAGGGGCTGGATCGGGGCTGGCACCCCCTAGAGGGGAAAGGCCCCGTGCCCCACTCCCCACCCCCTAGAGATACCTTGGAATAGCTGGGGGTCGCTCCTGTTAGCTCGGGAGACGGTGATTTGCAGAGTCCTCTCTAGAGCTGAAATACCCACGGCAACGTATTAGATCAGAGCATGCTCGCCACTGACCCCATGCTCCACAGGCCAGCACCCCCCAATGACCCCCCACCCCTACCTGAAGCCCAGCCCCCTCCCCTGCCCCCCTGCAGCACAGTGCCCCTAATGACAACCCGCCCCCCAGGACCCTCCATTGAGGCCCCTCCCTGTGCACAGCGCCCCCTAGAGCCTTACACTGCACGTGCACACGCAGGGCCCGTTTGGCCGACCCATAGGAATTCTTCGCCCAGCACCGATACTCCCCAGCGTCCCCTCGGCTGAGATTCAACAGCTCCAGGTGCCCGGCCCCTCCCTGGCCAGAGCTCAGGGACCCATTTGTCCTGGCCCAGCTCAGGGTGGCCTCGGGTTTGCTCACAGCCTCACAGCTCAGACTCAGGGAGTCGCCCTCCTGGGTCTCCAGAGACATGATATCGCCCTCAGCTACCAATGGGGCCCGCACTAGAAGAGACAAGCAAGCGAGTTTGGTCCCCCCAGAGATTCCCCACCTAGGAGCCAAGACACAGCCACCTTTGGGGTGAGCCACGGGTGCTCTTTATACAGGGACCCTGTGCCTGGTGTGGAGACACAGCCCCCCTCTGGGGTTGATGCACAATCTCAGTGCCTTGCCATGGCAGCAGGTCTCCGTTGCAGACATCGGTCCCTAACCAATCTCCTCCCCGCTGCCCAGCGCCCCCTTAATGCCAACCTGGGGTCTGGAGACAGAAGGAACTGGGCCTACTGCTCCCACCACCCTCCCCACAGCCCTGCGGCTTCCTTGGGCTCTCCCCTCCGGGGACGGACCAGCCTCGCCTCGCTGAGCCTGGTGCCTGGCCCTGAGCGCGGGCAGAGCGTGACTAGGAGGCACTCATTGGTTCCCGGGGGTCACAGCGCGGCCTCTCACCAGGGCGTCCGTTCCTGGTCAGGTTCCCGGTGATGTTGGGGGCCCCAGGTGGGTCTGTAACACAAACCAGACATGGGGGATCAGGGGGATTGGACAGCACCGGAGGGGGGGTCACTAGTGATCACTGAGACTAATCATGGCCCCTCGCTGTGAGCTCAGCTGGGGGACGGGAAAGTCCCTGATGTGACACAAGACCCATGGGCGGGGAAGGGAAGTGACAGACCCCACCGAGCCCGACCCAAGAGGTGTCCGACGGAACCCAGGGGCCGGGTTAGAGCCGCACCGGGGAACCAGAACCGTGTGAAATGGAAACCCAAGAGACCAAAACCGGTGAGTCAAAATTTGGCCTAATTTGCAGAGTCATTAACAAGGGGCTGGGCTGTTAAGGCCTGGGTACTGGAGCGAGCGTCACCATCTCAATGCCACCATGTGCTGGGTGCCCGGGCGTTCAGCATCCTGCTCCCCAAATGTCTCCTCCCCAGGGCAGGTCGGGGCCAGGGGTCTAAATAACTCCACTCCCACCCCCGCCCCAGACCCGGCCACCACCAGGGACATCAGAAATCCCCGTCATGGGTCCTTTGCCTCCCCACCCAATTCCCCTCCCCACCCAATTCCCCTCCCCAGCCCTCTTCTTTTGCCCACAGGCTTGGCCTACCAGGCCGGGGTATTTTGCAGCCCGACTGTGCCCAGAGGGGTGGCTGAAAGCAAAACCTGGAACAGCCGGACGCTGATACCGGCTCGACAGGCCTGGCAGGGTCCGTCCACGCTGCCGTCAAAGCCCCGAGGCGCCGAGCATCAGAGCCTGGGTCCGTTGGTTCGGGCTCGCGGGGCTCGGGCTGTGGGTCTCTGATTGCAGCGCGGACGTTTCCTCTGAGGTCTGTGTAGACATTTGGGATCAGGCTGGGGCCTGGGCTCAGACATGGTGGGGGACTGGGGGGCAGGTTCCTTCTAAATCTCCCTCCGGCTGAATGGAACAAGGGCCGTCCTTACACTGATACCTGACTTGATCCTTCACCTTGCAAAGGCGGCCACTGATTTTCCCTCTGGCCTGGATCTGCAGCACAAGGGTCATGGGCCATTTAACGGGGGTTTCCCTGGGGCAGAACAGGCTGAGGTCTCTGGGCACTGAGCCCGGAGCATGTTTAGTGCCGGACAGTGACTGGGTCTGGGTGTCATTAAAATTCTGCCCCATATAGAGCATCCACCAATCCTGACAGAAAAGGGAGGGGATGGAGGAGACACAGTGGGACAGCCCGGGGGGATCTCAGGGGGAACTGGGGTCACTGTTGTGAGGGGGGAATCCCAGCAAGGGGGGACTGGAATTGGGGAGGTTGGATCCCAGCACAGGAGGATTCCGGGGCAGGGCAGGGCAGGGGTAGAAAAGATCTCAGAAAAGAATGGCTTGGGGGCCTGGGGATGTGGATGGGAGGGGGGAGCCATAGCCAAGGGGGGCAGGAAGGGGTGAAGATCCCAAGGGAGAAGGGGCTGCAAGGTATGGAGAGAAGGGCCTGGAGTAGAATTGGCTGAGTGTGCATGGTGGGGGGTGGAGAGCCCAGAGGTGGGGATCCCAGCATAGGGAGTTTGGGGCCGGTGTGGAGGGGCTGGATTTGGTCACTCACAGACAACGTGGAGCCGGATGGTTCTGCGGGTGGAAGGTCCCTGTGCTGGGCCGTAGATGACGCTGCAATTGAGCTCTTGGCCGTGGTCCCCTGGGCTGGGCGTGAAGCTGAGCGCGGAGCTGTGGGCCCAGGTGCCGTTCGCCAGCTGGGCTGAGACATCGCGGGCTGTGTCGCTGAACGGCCCCGTCCAGGTGACTCGGGGAGGGGACCCGGAGCATCGCCCAGGGGCTGTGCAGGTCACAGTCACCGGCTCCCCAGTCAGCAGCGTCCCTGGCACCCTCTGCGCCGGCGAGATCTGTATCTCTGGCTCCTCCGTCAACTCTGAGACATGGGGAGAAGGGAGAGAATCACTCAGGGACATGGGGCCTTTCCCCTCTAGAGGAGCGTCTCCGATCCGGCCCGAGGGCGGGGACTGGCTGACTCAGGGGGGGCTGATAAGCGGTGACTGCGGTGGCTCTTACCTGGCACGGAGATCGTGAGCTTAAAGTCGGTACTGGAGAGGTAACTGTATTTAAAGTCTCCTTTCTCGACTCTAAGGAAATATCTCCCTGCATCCGTCCGTCGGGCGTCGCTGATTTGCATGGAGCAGTCGCCGGGCGCCGGATTCTCCGCCAGCCGGAACCGGCCCTGGGTCTCCTGCGATACCCTCCGGTTGGAATCACTGCTGGCCACGGGTGGATTATTGTGCACATCGGCCGGATCTTTGTACCAGTATCTGTAGAGCTGGGCCCGGGCATTGTCGGTGTCATACGAGGCTGGATATGTGAAGGTGCAGGGAACAAGAACACAGAGACCTTCCTGCACTGACACCGACTGTGGCACCGTCACGGTAAATCCGGGCTGCTGGGACAGGGACCCTGCAGGGGACAGACAGGGATTGAACTGGGACTCATAAAGAGCAGAGACCAACCCTGAGCTGCACCCCACAGCTGTTCCCCTCGCTCCCGACCTGCAGCCCCCTCTGAGCCCAGCCCTGGATCCTTGACCAATTCTCACTCCATTTAGTTTCCATTCTTCCCTACATCGAGCCCCCTGCCCACTCCCTGTCACTCAGTGCCCCCTAGCACCACACTGGGGCACTGGGCTCCCCTCCCCCTCTGGTCAGTCTCCTTTTCAAGTTCTGGGACAGACCTGGCCCCGCTTAGCGCAGGTTCTGCCCTCCCCTGCACGGGGGCTGCATGTGCCGCTTACTTACTCCTCCAGAGCAGGACGAGAATCAGGAACCTCAGTGTGGCTGCAGCGGGGGCAGCACCCCATCCTCTCCAGGGAGTGCCTTGAGATGGGTGGTCCCATTCCCCAGTTTCCTGCTGTGGCGGCAGGGTTCTGCCCATGGGTGCGGTGTCCGTCTGGGACAGACCTAGAGACAGATGGGGGGTGGATACTATGAAAGCGGAGGCTGTGCGGGGGACGACATATCTGCCTGGGGGACCATCAATATTGCCGGGATCTGCAGGCATCTGATCTGAGGCTGCTGGCAGCGCAGTGACACCCCAAGTCACCAGACGGTCCCAAGAGATCGTAGGCTAAAAAATTCCATAAATTGGCAAAAAAAAACCTCTGTGATTTTCTCTCAGAATCATGTGATCAGCCAGAAAATCCCAAGCTGGTGACAGAAGATGGTGGGAAGGCAGTGCTGCTCAGTGCCTGCTTTGCTTCAGTCTTCCCACAAAAAACAACATGCGAGCGGGCGACCAGCGAAGTTACCTCGTACAGCAAAGGGGAAGAGTTGCAAATTTGGATAAGGAAAGAACATGTCAGAGAAGTTCAGACCAATTTGAATAAATTCAAATCAGTGGGGCAGGATGCTGTTCAACCCAGGGTGCTGAAGGAATTAGTTGAAGAAATCTTGGAGCCACTCATGGATGCCAGGAGACATCCCAGAAGATGGGAGAAGGGCTAACAGTATGATCATCTTTAAAAGGGGGAAAAGGAGGAGCCAGGGAACTACAGATCAGTCAGCCTGACCTCGACACCTGAAAAGCTACTACAGCAACGTATAAAACCTTCAATTTGTGAGGACAAAGGGGTGGTCACCAGCATGGATTTACCAAGAACAAATCCTTCCCAACCAGCTTGATTTCCTTCTTTGACAAGGTAACTGGTTAGTAGCAGGGGGAACGCAGTGGACATATATACATGGACTTCAGGAAGGCTTTTGACACAGTCCCACATGACATTCTCATAAGTAAGCTGGAGAAGACTTCTGACGGAACCCAAATGTGAAATTGCAGAACTACTAATTGTGGTATGTAACCTATCATTTAAATCAGCTTCTGAACCAGATGACTGGACGATAGCTAATGTGACACCAATTTTTGAAAAAGGCTCCAGAGGTGATCCCAGCAATTAGAGGCCACTAAGCCTAACTTCAGTGCCGGGCAAACTGGTTGAAACTATAGTAAAGAACAGAATTATCAGAAGAACAGGAGTACTTGTGGCACCTTAGAGACTAACAAATTTATTAGAGCATAAGCTTTCGTGGGCTACAGCCCACTTCTTCGGATGCATCCGAAGAAGTGGGCTGTAGTCCACGAAAGCTTATGCTCTAATAAATTTGTTAGTCTCTAAGGTGCCACAAGTACTCCTGTTCTTCTTTTCGCGGATACAGACTAACACGGCTGTTACTCTGAAACCAGAATTATCAGATGCATAGATGAACATGATTTGTTGGGGAAGAGTCAACATGGTTTTTGTAAAGAGAAATCATGCCTCACCAATCTACTATAATTTTCTGAAGGAGTGGACAAGGGTGACCCAGTCAATGTAGTGTACTTAGATTTTCAGAAAGTCTCTGACAAGGTCCCTCCTGAAAGGCTCTTAAGCAGTATGAGCTGTCATGGGATAAATGGGAAGGTCCTTTCCTGGATCAGTAACTGATTAAATGATAGGAAACAAAGGATAGGAATAAATAGTCAATTTTCACAGCGGAGAGAGATAAATAGTGGTATCTCCTAGGGGTCAGTACTGGGACCAGTACTGTTCAAGATATTTATAAATGATCTGGAAAAAGGGGTAAACAGTGAGATGGCAAAATTTGCAGATGATATAAAACTACTGAAGGTAGTTAAGTTCAAATCTGACTGCGAAGAGCTACAAAGGGATCTTACAAAAATGGATGACTGGGTAACAAAATGGCAGATGAAATGCAATGTTAATAAATGCAAAGTAATGCACATTCTGAAACATAATCCCAACTATACATATAAGGTATATAATATAGATATACATATATACTCTTTCTAATAACACAAGAACTAGGAGTCCTGAAATGAAATTAATAGGCAGCAGGTTTAAAACAAACGTAAGGAAGTATTACTTCACACAACGCACAGTCAAACTCTTTGCCAGAGGATATTGTGAAGGCCAAAACTATAACAGGGTTCAAAAAGAACTGGATAAATCCATGGAGGATAGGTCCATCAATGCCTATTAGGCAGGATGGACAGGGATAGTGTCTGTAGCCTCTGTTTGCCAGAAGCTGGGAATGGGCGACAGGGGATGGATCATGTTCTGTTTGTCGGAGAAAAACTGAGTTCTCACTATTTTGTTTAGGTACAGCAAGTCAGAAGCTTTATTAACTCTCACATGTGCAGAGGAGAGAGCAAAGCAGGTTTCTCTCTGGTAACTAATTACAGCAAGCATTTATACCTTTCATTACAGAAATAATGAGGGACAGCTGCGTTTTGTTTATACATAGGCCATCTTGATATCTCATTTCCTCACTTGTTTTGACTCTTGCCAACATACAATTATTTTCTATACCTTATCTACACAAGGTCTTCTACACCTTATCTATACTGAGGTCACCATGACTTCTTACACAGTTCTTTCTCACCCGCCTCACACAATCCTCGCTTCTACAAATCTCGCGTTATTAGGGTTACAGTTAGCCTGACTCTTGCTAACAAACGTCATGCGTTGCAGTTCCCTTCTGTCAGTTCTTTTCTCTGCTTCTACATGTTCATTCCTTCTGGGGTGCCTGTCATTGTCCATGGTCAGAAGTCAGGATACTGGGCTAGATGGACCTTTGGTCCGACCCAGTATGGCCGTTCTTATGCAGAAATGTGGGCTCAGTGGAACTACCCTTAAGTGGATACATAACTGGTTAAACAACCACAAACAACGAGTAACTGTTAATGGAACGATGTGGGATTGGAGGGAGGTCCCAAGTGGGGTTCTACAGGGATCTGTTCTAGGTCCCGTGTTGTTTAACATCTTTATCAATGACCTGGATGTAGGACTAGAAAGCAGACTGATAAGATCTGCAGATGACACAAAGCTGTGGGGGTTGCCAACACTTTGGAGGATGCAGCTAAAACTCAGAGGGACCTCGATAAATTGGAGAACTAGGCTGTAGATGACACAATGAAATTCATCAAGGGAAATGGAAGGTGCTCCACTTAGAGAAGAAAAACCAAATGCACAAATACAGGATTGGGAAGAACTGGCTTGGCAGCAGCACTGCTGAAAAGGAGCTGGGAGTTCTGGCGGATCACAGCCATGACATGAGTCAGCAATGTGATGCTGGTGCAAAAAAACCCCAACAAATGCAATTTTAGATTACATTAACAGAGGCTGAGCATACAAGTCACGGGAAATGACAGTACCGCTCTACTCGGTACTGGCTAGGCCTCAGCTGGAGGACTGTGTCCAGTTTTGGTCACCAATGTATAGAAAGGATGTAGAGAAACTGGAAAGGATCCAGAGACGAGGGATGAAGATGATCAAAGGGATGGAATGCAAGCCCTAGGGACACAGCCTGAGGGAACTGGGTTTGGTTAGTTTGGAAAAGAAATTGGCAGGGTGGGAGGGGACATTATCGCGGTTTTCAAATACTGGAAAGGCTGCCATAAAGATTGTTCTCTCTCACCCCAGAGGGTAGGACGAGGGACAACTGTGAGCCATTGGACAATGGACCAGACGCCCATGGAGGTCATGAAAGCACCTTCACTGGAGGGTTTCGAGAGGAGGCTGGACCGTATTTCTCTAGGATGAGTTAGTCCAAAGAAATCCTGCATCTTGGCAGAGATTCGACTAGGTGACCCCTGCGGTCCCTTCTCACCCTGTGGGTCTGTGATTCCAGGATTCGCTGAAAAATCCCGAGATTTAATGTGAAGGTCATGACATCGGCAACTCCCCCCGTCCGAAATTCACTTATAAATCCTGAGATTAGAGATTTCCTCTAAGAATCATGTAATTGGCTGAAAAAGGTTTCAAAATCCTGAGATTGGCTTTTAAAATCCACAGATTTGTGCTTTGCCTCCAAACACCTCATTGTTTGCAGCCCGTTGGCTCAGCGCCCCCCCCCAGTGATGGTGTCGCCCCCGCATGGTGAGGGGCTGGTTCTGCAGGGACCAAAGGGAACTGGATGTGGGTAAATCATCCCGGGGGGGTGTGCTGTAGAGATCTCATGGCTCCACCCTCTGCAGACAGGGTGGGGGGCTAATGCTGCCCTCTCTGCCCCACAGCTGCATTCCCCCTCCCCTGCTCCACCCTGCTCCTTCTGCAGCTGGGACTCTCCTCCTTGTCAGTGCTATGGATCCTCCATCCTCTTCATTCTTGTGAGAATGGTAGGGACCACTCCCTCCTTTCCCCTCCTCGCATGTGAGTTGGGCCATTCACACCTCCCCCCGTCTTTACCTGTTAAAATGGTACGGGCCTCTCACTCCTGCCTCCCCCTCCCCCATCCACTGCTGTGGGCTGGGTGGGTCTCAGCCCAGATCCCCCATTACCCATGCACCATCCCCTGCCAGAGCAGGGTGGGATGGGCCCCATTGCCCAGGGCTGGAAGGGAAGGGGCCAGCCCCGAGAGATCCAGACTCCATCGGCATCCCTGGGGGGATGCCCTGCCCCTGCAGAGTATCTGGGAGCCCCAGGGGGTCTGTGCCCCACCCCCACCCCCACTTTTGCTGACCCAACTCCATGGGGGGCAATGGAGTGAGCGCAATTGTACTATGGGTGATGCCCTCAGGTGTTCTCGGGAAGGAGGCTGAGAGATGAGATCTGGGGAACCCCCTGCTGTACGTGGCCCCCTGAGCCAATGCCTCCAGTGTGGTCCCCATGGTGGAGGAGCCCTGGGGCAGGACTCTGCTCGGGCTTGAGGAGCGCAAGCAGAGCTGTGGGGGAGCGGAGCCCAGGGCTGGGATAGCAAGCGGCTGCGGGTCGGGATTGAGGGGCACCCCAGTCTCCACAGACCTTCCAGCTCCCTCCCCCCTATTTCCACTCACCACTAGACCTGCAGGGGGGGCTCAGCGCCTGGCTCTCTGACCCTGCAGCCCGGGTTCCCCAGGGTTTGTGACTCGGAGCCTGGGGAAGCAGCATGCACAGGAACGTGAAAGCAGAAGTGGGCGCTGGCAGGGGCCGTTGGGGGGAGATGCTTTCTCAGAATCCCCAGTATCAGCATCCTGCCAACTTCCTCTCCCTGTGGCAGGGGCTGCCTGCGGCTTCCCTGCAACAGGGGCAGGCTGCATATTGCTTGTGGGGCTGGAAATAGAACCCAGGAGTCCAGACTCTGAGCCCCTCGAACCCCCACTCCCCTCCCAGAGCTGGGATACAACCCAGGAGTCCTTGCTTCCAGCCCCACTACTCTAACCTGCCAGACCCCCCTCACCTCCAAGAGCCAGGGATAGAATCCAGTAGTGGTGGGGCGCCCAGCCCCTGCATCGGCTCTAACCCTTTATCACAGCTATCTCCAGTTACAAAACAATATTTGAACACTAGCAGTTTGCACCTCTTATCATATTGTACATGCTGCAGATACTGATCACTTACCCGGAGCTGAGATGCATTTGCCTCTGGGGTGGGGTGGCTGCAAAGAGCGCACTGGCGGCCGCTCAGAGAATTCCTCCTAAATACTAAATCCTAAAATACTGAATTAACTTTAGGAAAAACAAAGAAATATGCACAGATCCATGTCAAAATCATTGTCATTCAATTATTTAGGGGGTTTTGCTGACTCAATAATAAAAATAATGTTCAGGTCTCTCTATTCTTTCCTGGACATACACAGACTAGAAACACAAATAAGGGGCTTTGAACATTCCTGTCTTCTGTTGTTGTTACTATTTTTTCCCATGGGTGTTCCAGCCCGGGGGCACCCACAGAGTTGGCCCTGAGCTTTTTACAGCCTCCCAGCTAGCCCCTAAGTCTGCTGTGAAAAGGGACAAACATACACGGATCCTTTTTCCCAGCAGACTTACTCAGCCCCGGATGTGCAGGGGACAAATTAAACCCCGGATGGGGAGGTCAGTAGGGAGGCAGTGGGGGCCAGGGGTGATATGGGGATAAGCCTGGGGCCAGAACCTACTGCTGCGTGGCCAGGGTCCAGGGCCAGAGCCCACCGCTGCGTGGCCAGGAGAAAGAGCCCAAAACCCATGGGACGGGGCCCAGGGACAGACCCCGGGGCCCGGAGTTAGAGCCCCAAACCCCACAGCCGGAGCCCACCACCCCAGGGCTGAAGACTGACACGACCACCCCTGGGAAGGTGGGGAACTCACTTGCCCCTGCTCCTCCAGTGTTTGTGTCTCCAGAGGGTCAGGGCCAAACCCCTGCTGGTGGCCTCAGGGGAGGGGCCTCTGCTTTGACCCCCCAATAACCACCCAGGAGGCTCTGGCCACAGTAAAAGCCGCATTTGAGAAACACGGCCCTAGAATGTCTTGCTCAACCTGGATCCGCTGGCTGGAGATCTCGGTGCCATCAACGCAAGGAGAGAGATTGTCACAGATACAGGCCAGCTCCCACGGACAGATGGCTTCTGACCCCACTATGGTGGGGACTGGCTGTGGGATGGGGGAATTGGGACATGGGTATTTCCCCTCTGGGGTCTCTTACCAGGGGAAACGTCAGCAGATCGGAACTGGTCCATTGAGCGGAGATGTTTGTTTTTTGTCTCTCGGTTCCTCAAACGCCTCCCAGGTCCCGGGTCACTGAGGATTCCCTAGTGATGAGAGCTGGGTCAGCGGGTCTCAGGAAAGGCAGATGGATTCCAGGGGCCGCTGACTCCAGCCTTCGATTTAAGAGCTGAGATGCCGCTGAATCTGGGGTGGGGTGCAGGGGTTGTTTTTTTCAGGGCTCTCTCACCCTGTGCTGAGCTGTAGAAATGTCTGGGAAAAACCTATAACTAAAAGAAACGCAGCGCCCCCTAGATGCATTGAAGCCAGCCCTGACGGCCAGGCCCTCCTGAGTCTCCCACTCTGGCCCACTCTTCCCCAGGTCAGTGGCACGTCAGCTCTGCGCCCCTGCATGTGGGCATCAGTGGCTGTGCTGGGAGGCTGGTTGCTAAGCAGATCTCATCCAACAGGAAGTTTTCAGTCGGTGAGTTTGCTCCACCTCCAGCGATCAGCCCCAGTTCGGGGTCGGGCGAAACCTGCGGAGAGCAGGTGAGTGGGTGTGATGAAGCAGGATTTTTTGTTTTATTTTTTCAATGGTTTGCATGCAGAGGGGTTGGGATTCAGTTTCCCTGGGTGTTACTGGTTTAGCGAGGTGGTGGGAGAGGGAGTTTGATGTTACAGGGAGCCAGCGAATGGACTGGAGAATGGATACCACAGCTACTGGTGACTGGGAAGCTCAGCTCGGGAGTCACAGCCGGTTCTGGCCAGTGGAAGGACAATGGGCTGTGGAGAGAGAACCCTGGTGACCTGACCAGCTGGTTCCATCCAGAGGGGAAACAATGACAGATAGATTCATAGATTCATAGACTTTAAGGTCAGAAGGGACTATTATGATAGTCTAATCTGACCTCCTGCACAATGCCGGCCACAGAATCTCACCCACCTACTCCTGTAATAAACCCCTAATCTATGTCTGAGCTATTGAAGTCCTCAAATCATGGTTTAAAGACATAAATGTGCAGAGAATCCTCCAGCAAGTGACTCGTGCCCCATGCTGCAGAGGAAGGTGAAAAACCCCCAGGGCCTCTGCCAATCTGCCCTGGAGGAAAATTCCTTCCTGACCCCAAATATGGCGATCAGTTAAACCCTGAGCATGTGGGCAAGACTCACCAGCCAGCACCCAGGAAAGAATTATCTGTAGTAACTCAGATCCCACCTCATCTAACATCCCATCACAGGCCATTGGGTGTATTTACCACTAATAGTCACAGATCAATTAATTGTCAAAATTAGAACATCCCAGCTTGAAGTTAGATATGTCTTTTGCCCCACTGCTACCCTTGGAAGACAATTCCAGAACTTCACTCCTCTGATGGTTAGAAACCTTCATTTAATTTCAAGTCTAAACTTCCTGATGGCCAGTTTATATCCATTTCTTCTTGTGTCCACATTGGTTCTGAGCTTAAATAATTCCTCTCCCTCACTGGTATTTATCCCCCTGATATATTTATAGAGAGCAATCATATCTCCCCTCAGCCTTCTTTGGGTTAGGCTAAACATGCCAAACTCATAGAGTCTCCTTTCATAAGACAGGTTTTCCATTCCTCGGATCATCCTAGTAGCCCTTCTCTGTATCTGTTCCAGTTTGAATTCATCCTTATTACACATGGGAGACCAGAACTGCACACAGTATTCCAGATGAGGTCTCACCAGTGCCTTGGATAATGGTACTAACACCTCCTTATCACTACTGGAAATACCTCGCCTGATGGATTCCAAGACCACATTAGCTTCTTTCACGGCCATATCACATTGGCAGTTCACAGTCATCCTGTGATCAACCAATACTGTGAGATCCTTCTCCTCCTCTGTTACTTCCAACTGATGCCTCCCCAATTTATAACCAAAATTCTTGTTATTAATCCCTAAATGCATGACCTTGCACTTTTCACTATTAAATTTCACCCTATTTCTACTACTCCAGTTTACAAGGTCATCCAGATCTTCCTGTAGGATATCCCGGTCCCCCTCTGTATTGGCAATACCTCCCAGCTTTGTGTCATCCGCGAACTTTATCAGCACATTGCCACTTTTTGTGCCAAGGTCAGTAATAAGAAGATTAAATAAGATTGGTCCCAAAACCAGTCCCTGAGGAACTCCACTAGTAACCTCCCTCCAGCCTGACAGTTCACCTTTCAGTATGACCCGTTGTACTCTCCCATTTAACCAGTTCCTTATCCACTTTTCAATTTTCATATTGATCCCCATCTTTTCCAGTTTAACTAATAATAATAATGCCATTCCTTACTGGAACACATTTACAAAACTTTTCTTAACATTACATGAATATATTGTCTCATACTATAGAATTAGAATTTATAATCCCTATTCCACGATGAGATATTTTGGGGCTATAATGTATTTTAATTAAAACAATTTTAGATAGATTTTTTTCCTCAAAAAGCATTTTATCAAAAATAATTCAATTTAAATAAAAAAAATCCGATTTTTTATTTTTTTTAAATCATTGATTATTATTCATCCTGTTTTGTATTTAAAGCAAATACATAGCTGTAGGTGAGAAAGATGGTAAAGTTAAATTTTGTAAAATGTGTTTTCCCCCAATCAGGCATGTGCAACTCTCCTGACAATGCTGTAGTTGGAGCTACAGGGACACCTCCATCGGAACAGCCAAAGAACCAGGAATCTCCTGTGTGTCCTTTAACAACACCAACGCAAAACAGCACAGGAGTGCAGATGAAGCATCCGGGCAGTCCAAACCTCCTATACGTCAAACCCAAGGACAAAACAAAAAACTCTGGTAAAAACCAACCACGCAAACACAACTCCAGTTCCTCAGCGGTCACCACCACACAGAATCTGACCTGCAGGGTGGTGGTGATTCTCACACAGAGTCTGATTTAGAAAATCCCCCAGAAGACTCTCTAGAGGGGTCCCCGTCTGCTCCTGATGATCCTCGCGGAGGATCCTCGAAGTCTGACTCTCAAATAGCATCTGACGTAGAAGATGCCACTGATGGTCCCATAGAGGAACCACCAAGTAACCCTGAAAATGCAGAGGTGTAGATGGAGAGAGTGAGACGTTGGCAATGTGAATTGCCTAGATTTGGGGGGTCGATGTATTGTGAGGAATTTTGTTTTGTCAATCTTAAGTGAATAAATTCAGCTCAGCAGGTTGTTGAAGCCATGCCCAGGGGGACACAGTAAGTTCTCAAGGACGTTCATGGCAGGGTAGGCCCTGATGATTCCGTTCACTTACATTTAGAGAGCAGGAATTGAACTAACCCTTTGTTTTCAGTCAGAAGAACCAGGGATGAGCTGTCTGCTGAGGATTTCTTAAATCAGACCTCAAAGCTGCTACAGAGCAATAGAGAGCGGCATGTCGATGGGACGTTGCGCCTCGTTGTTACGGTTGTAAAAAATAGGGGTGGGGGCCATCGTAGAGTTATAAATTCTATCCTCAGTAGTCAAATCGTCCATAAAAAGAGACAGTGTTTGGTAGACCTGACTTATACCGGTACCAATCTTTTTTTTGCTGGTGGGCTCTTGGCTGTCATGTCCGACCATAAACCTATGGACGTAGAATTGTTAGCAGGGGTGAGAAAGTTGCATGAGAAACTGGGGTGGTCAGATCAAAAAAAGGTTCTGCTCAGGGACGTAGCAATGTTTAAAAAGCATTTAGGAGTCAATATACAGGTGGTGCTGTATGTGGTGAAAGGCGGATAGGGCATTTTTAAAACGAGGAGCCCGGTGTACCCCATGACTTTTTTTCATCCTGTTGCACGATGAGCATTACTACGTGGTTCTGGATGTGAAAAAGTTGTTCAGGGTGAAAAATTATTGTGAGTTTTGCCACGTGGTGTACAGTCACAACCACCCTTGCAGGTATCGCTGCTGCCGCTGCTTGAGTGTAACGTGCTCGGACGGCGTGGCTGTGCTGCTGAGGTGTCCTAGCTGTACACAGTATTGTCGCTCCAAAGAGTGTTTAGACAGACACGTCGACTGTGCATTGAAAAAACAAGTTGAATGCCTGTCTAAAACTTTATGTGATCAGTGTCAGTCTTAAGTGGACAAGGGGCACAGGTGTAAAGGGAGGCTGTGTAAGCAGTATCAGGGTTTGATCACCGGTGATGTAGACAGCCACCTCTGTTTTATGGACAGCATTAGAAAGCCCAAATCATTGGAAAAGTGTATTTTTTATTATTTTGAATGCACGCAGGAGGTGGGGCTGCACATGCCCAATTACGTTGTTGTAATGTCCCTAAAGCTGGACAAATCCTGGGAATTTAAGGGCAGTGAGTGTCTTTCTACCTTTGTTAAGACCTTTTTTGGCAAAGAGTTCTGGGACTGCCCGTTACTAGCACACAGTTCCAAAGATTACGATGTGCACGTCGTCGTTAGACAGTTACTGAAGGAAAGATGTGCACTCTGAGGCAGGTTTTCTAACCTTTTAATCAGTCTCCTGCCTCCCCTCTGAGCCCTTCCCAGTGGGTCAACGTCCTTCTGGAACTGCAGGCACCAGAACTGGACACAGGATCCCAGCAGCGGTCGCACCAGGGCCAGATCCAGAGGGAAAATCACCTCCCTGCTCTCACTCCAGAGCCCACTGTTGATGCACCCAGGACGGCCACAGCTGTTTTGGCTGCAGCATCGCACCGGGAGCTCATGTGCAGCTACTTATCCACCATCACGCCCGAATTGTGGTCAGAGTCCCTGCTGCCCAGGAGAGCGTCCCCCATCCTGTGAGTCCGGCTGACACCCTGTGTTCCTAGGTGAACATGTTGACATTTAGCCCTATTAAAAACACACACTGTTTGCTTGTGCCCAGTTTACCAAGGACCCGGAGTGCTCTGTAACTGTAACCTGGTCTTGTCATTATTTGCCGCTCCTCCCATCTGTGTGTCATCTGCAAACTTGATCAGGG
Source organism: Chrysemys picta bellii (assembly GCF_011386835.1). Classification (NCBI taxonomy): domain Eukaryota; kingdom Metazoa; phylum Chordata; order Testudines; family Emydidae; genus Chrysemys; species Chrysemys picta. The sequence goes on along the minus strand of NC_088810.1, from coordinate 4,294,784 downwards.
CTGATTTTATGTTGTCTTCCAGGTTGTAAAAAAAGGTGTTAACGAGCGTTGGGCCAAGGACAGTTCCCTGTGGGATCCCTCTGGAAACACGTGCTCACTGCTGATTCCCTGGTGACAGTTACTTATGGAGATCTAGCAGCTAACCACTTAGCCAGGTACGACGAAGCCCTGAGCTCAGCCAGGGTTTCAAAAGCACTATTGCAATACAAATCACACGCACACATAGGGTCTTACAAGTCCTCCGTCCTGATTTTCACCCTGTTGCTACAGGCAGTGGTGGTGATGTAATATCCATCGCCGTCCGTTGGGAGTTTCATTTGGCACCACTCGACATTTTGAGTCAAAAACTAGAAGGATATGAAATTACCGTGACCCAGATTTAAAACTGGCTGTTAGCAAGAATGAGTCCTGTGAGTCACTGACAGCTGGGGGCTGCCCAGACACAGCAAAGGACAGGCCTTGCCCCAGCTGGGATCAGGGCTGTCAGGGTTCCCTCCCCACTCTGAACTTTGGGGTACAGATGTGGGGACCCGCATGAAAGACCCCCTAAGCTTATTTCTACCAGCTTGGGTTAAAAACTTCCCCAAGGCACAAATCCTTCCTTGTCCTTGGACGGTATCACTGCCACCACCAAGGGAGTTAGAGAAAGATTCAGGAAAAGGACCACTTGGAGTTCCTGTTTCCCCCAAATATCCCCCCAAGCCCTTTCACCCCCATTGCTGGGGTGTCTTGAGAATAATATACCAACCAAATAGGTAAACAAGGTGAGCACAGACCAGACCCTTGGGTTTTAGGACACTAAAAACCAATCAGGTTCTTAAAAGCAGAACTTTATTATAAAGAAAAAAGTAAAAGAAGCACCTCTGTAAAATCAGGATGGAAGGGAATTTTACAGGGTAATAAGATTGAAAACACAGAGGATTCCCCTATAGACAAAACTGCAAAGTTACAAAAAACAGGAATAAATCTCCCTCTTAGCATAGGGAAAATTCACAAGCTACAACAAAAGATAATCTAATGCATTTCCTTGCTTTACTTACAATTTTTGTAACCTTTGATGCTTATTTCAGATAGGGTTTTAGGAGAGTTTTTTTTCCTTCCCTGGTCCCTTTCTATCCCAACGGAGCACACACAAAGAGCACAAACAAAACCTTCCCCAACCCGAGATTTGAAAGTATCTTCCTTCCCCATTGGCCCTTCTGGTCAGGTGCCAACCAGGTTATTTGAGCTTCTTAACCCCTTAGAGGTAAAGGAGGGATTTTATGCTCCTCTTAGCTGTATGTTTATGACAAGGGCCCTATTGTGCCAGGTGCTGCTCAGACACAGCGAGAGACAGGCCCTGCCCCAGCTGGGATTGGGGCCGTGTTATGCCCGGCCCTGCCCAGAAACCAGCTGCAATCAGGGCCTTCCAGGGGAAAGGCAGACGTGAAAACTGATTCTTTACTGGACACAAATAAGTCATATTTGTTATTGGCCCTTTGTTGAAAAAGTAGCAGTGACAAAAAATGACACATGAAAATCTATTTCAAGTAACAGCTTGTGAACTGGACATTTGACAGTCAGATGCTTTTGGCTTTGGAGTGAACAAGTTACCTTTAATAGAACATTGTTATTAAGAAGTTCTAATCACATGGCACTGATTGACCTAGACAGAGACCAGGGTCCCTTTGTGCTCCGCTTGGCTCCCGTTAGCTGTCTCCCCGGCCTTGGCACTGGGGGGTGTCATCTTCCGGCACCGCACTCTGCAGGGAATCGTATCAGGATTGATGCATGACACTTTGGGGCAGGGGCGTAGAATAGCCCCATGGGGAGGGAGAAAGGGGGACACAAGTGTGGGAGGCTAGAGTGCAGGGGACTTGGATAGGACAGGGAGAGGGGTTGAGGGGAAATTTTACTGGGGGTTGGGGAGGCTGGAATACCCCAGAGGAAATGGCGAGGGATCTCAGTGGGATCTGGGAGGGGCAGTTGGGGGTCAGGGTGGGAGGCCTCAGACTTACTTGATCACATAGAGCCCGAGAAGGAAGAAACCAATGGTGACCCCGATCCCATAGGCCATCACACCGGCTCATAAGCTGCAAAAACAGAGAGCATGTGGCACGGCTGGAAGAGAACCCAGGAGTCTTGGCTCCCAGCCCCACCACTCCAGTCCCAGAACTAGGGATAGAATCTAGAAGTCCAGGGCCCCAGCCCCCAACTCCCAGCCCCAACATCCCTCCCTCAGCTGGTTAAAGTATCCAGCTCAGGAGGTCATCTAGTTCAAGCCCCTGCTCAAAGCAGGACCAATCCCAACTAAATCATCCCAGCCAGGGCTTTGTCAAGCCACCACCACCTCCCTAGGTAACCCATTCCAGTGCTTCACCACCCTCCTAGTGAAATAGTGTTTCCTAATATCCAACCTAAACCTCCCCCACTGCAACTTGAGACCATTATTCCTTGTTCTGTCATCTGCTACCACTGAGAACAGCCGAGCTCCATCCTCTTTGGAACTACCTTTCGGGTAGTTGAAAGCTGCTATCAGATCCCCCCTCATTCTTCTCTTCTGCCGACTAAACAATCCAAGTTCCCTCAGCATCTCCTCATAAGTCATGTGCTTCAGCCCCCTAATCATTTTTGTTGCCCTCCCCTGATCTCTTTCCAATGCTTCAAAATCCTTCTTTAAGTGTGTCCAGTTTTGGGCCCCACACTACCCCACATAAGGCCTCAATGTCGAATAGAGGGGAACGATCACATCCTTCGATCTGCTGGCAATGCCCCTACTTATACAGACCAAAATTCATAGATTCTAGGACTAGAAGGGACCTCAAGAGGTCATCGAGTCCAGTCCCCTGCCTGCATGGCAGGACCAAATACTGTCTAGACCATCCCTGATAGACATTTATCTAACCTACTCTTAAATATCTCCAGAGATGGAGATTCCACAACCTCCCTAGGCAATTTGTTCCAGTGTTTAACCACCCTGACAGTTAGGAACTTTTTCCTAATGTCCAACCTAGACCTCCCTTGCTGCAGTTTAAACCCATTGCTTCTGGTTCTATCCTTAGAGGCTAAGGTGAACAAGTTTACTCCCTCCTCTTTATGACACCCTTTTAAATACCTGAAAACTGCTATCATGTCCCCTCTCAGTCTTCTCTTTTCCAAACTAAACAAACCCAATTCTTTCAGCCTTCCTTCATAGGTCATGTTCTCAAGACCTTTAATCATTCTTATCGCTCTTCTCTGGACCCTTTCCAATTTCTCCACATCTTTTTTAAAATGTGGTGCCCAGAACTGGACACAATACTCCAGCTGAGGCCTAACCAGAGCAGAGTAGAGCGGAAGAATGACTTCTCGTGTCTTGCTCACAACACACCTGTTAATACATCCCAGAATCATGTTTGCTTTTTTTGCAACAGCATCACACTGTTGACTCATATTTAGCTTGTGGTCCACTATAACCCCTAGATCCCTTTCTGCCAGTGTGAACTCCTTCCTAGACAGTCTCTTCCCATTCTGTATGTGTGAAACTGATTGTTCCTTTTTAAGTGGAGCACTTTGCATTTGTCTTTGTTAAACTTCATCCTGTTTACCTCAGCCCATTTCTCCAATTTGTCCAGATCATTTTGAATTATGACCCTGTCCTCCAAAGCAGTTGCAATCCCTCCCAGTTTGGTATCATCTGCAAACTTACTAAGCGTACTTTCTATGCCAATATCTAAGTCGTTAATGAAGATATTGAACAGAGCTGGTCCCAAAACAGACCCCTGCAGAACCCCACACGTTATGCCTTTCCAGCAGGATTGGGAACCATTAATAACAACTCTCTGAGTACGGTTATCCAGCCAGTTATGCACCCACCTTATAGTAGCCCCATCTAAATTGTATTTGCCTAGTTTATTGATAAGAATATCATGCGAGACCGTATCGAATGCCTTACTAAAGTCTAGGTATACCACATCCACCACTTCTCCCTTATCCACAAAGCTCGTTATCCTATCAAAGAAAGCTGCCAGATTGGTTTGACACGATTTGTTCTTTACAAATCCATGCTGACTGTTCCCTATCACCTTACCACCTTCCAAGTGTTTGCAGATGATTTCCTTAATTACTTGCTCCATTATCTTCCCTGGCACAGAAGTTAAACTAACTGGTCTGTAGTTTCCTGGGTTGTTTTTATTTCCCTTTTTATAGATGGGCACTATATTTGCCCTTTTCCAGTCTTCTGGAATCTCTCTTGTCTCCCAGGATTTTCCAAAGATAATAGCTAGAGGCTCAGATACCTCCTCTATTAGCTCCTTGAGTATTCTATTATGCATTTCAACAGGCCTTGGTGACTTGCAGGCATCTAACTTTTCTAAGTCATTTTAACTTGTTCTTTTTTTATTTTATCTGCTAAACCTACCCCCTTCCCATTAGCATTCACTATGTTAGGCATTCCTTCAGACTTCTCGGTGAAGACCGAAACAAAGTCATTAAGCATCTCTGCCATTTCCAAGTTTCCTGTTACTGTTTCTCCCTCTTCACTAAGCAGTGGGCCTACCCTGTCTTTGATCTTCCTCTTGCTTCTAATGTATTGATAAAAAGTCTTTTATTCCTGTAGCTAAATTGAGCTCATTTTGTGCCTTTGCCTTTCTAATCTTGCCCCTGCATTCCTGTGTTGTTTGCCTATATTCATCCTTTGTAATCTGTCCTAGTTTCCATTTTTTATATGACTCCTTTTTATTTTTTAGATCATGCAAGATCTCGTGGTTAAGCCAAGGTGGTCTTTTGCCACATTTTCTATCTTTCCTAACCAGCAGAATAGCTTGCTTTTGGGCCCTTAATAGTGTCCCTTTGAAAAACTGCCAACTCTCCTCAGTTGTTTTTCCCCTCAGTCTCGATTCCCATGGGACCTTACCTATCAGCTCTCTGAGCTTACCAAAAATCTGCCTTCCTGAAATCCACTGTCTCTATTTCGCTGTTTTCCCTTCTACCCTTCCTTAGAATTGCAAACACTATGATTTCATGATCACTTTCACCCAAGCTGCCTTCTACTTTCAAATTCTCAACAAGTTTCTCCCTATTTGTTAAAATCAAGTCTAGAACAGCTTCCCCCCTAGTAGCTTTTTCAACCTTCTGAAATAAAAAGTTGTCTGCAATGCAGTCCAAGAACTTATTGGATAGTCTGTGCCCCGCTGTGTTATTTTCCCGACATATATCTGGATAGTTGAAGTCCGCCATCACCACCAAATCTTGGCCTTTGGATGATTTTGTTAGTTGTTTAAAAAAAGCCTCTTCCACCTGGTTAGGTGGCCTGTAGTAGACTCCTAGCATGACAACATCCTTGTTTTTTACCCCTTTTAGCCTAACCCAGGGACTCTCAACACTTCCGTCTCCTATGTCCATCTCTACCTCAGTCCAAGTTTGTATAATAGCTAGATACGGTGCTCCTGTCAGCTAATCCTTAAGTTATTATCTGTAAAAACCCGAGAGTTTTCAGGTGCTTAAGTAGTCCCTGGAATCATGTTTAAAGTTTCCCTCCCCACCCCAAATCTGAACTGCTGCCCCCACCCTGGGTGATCCAAGAGTGGCCAGAGGGCTTCAGGAGGGCCATTTGCCAGCTGGGCTGAGACGTCCCAGGCTGTGTCAATGAACAGCCCTTTTCAGGTGATGGGGAGGGGTCCCATCCCGGAGTAGCGCCCGGGGGCCGTGCAGGTCACAGTCCCCAGCTGCCCGGCCTGCAGTATCCCTGGAAGCTCCTGTGCTGGCGAGGTCTGGATCTCTGGCTCCTCCGTCAGCCCTGAGACACGGGGAGAGAATCACTTGGGGACACGGGGCCTTTCCCCTCATGAGGTGCTGGCCCAGATCTGACTCCAGGGTGGGACTGGCTGGTTCAGGGGGGACGATTAGCGGTGACTGCGGCTGCTCTTACCTGGCACAGAGATCATGCGCATAAGATCAGTACCATCAGAATTGGAGACTAAATTGTATTTCAATTTTCCTTTCTTGATTGTAAGGAAATATCTCCCTGCATCCGTCTGTCGGGAGTCACTGATTTGCAGGGAGCAGTTGCCATGTGCCGGATCCCCCATCAGCTGGAACCGGCCATGGGTGTCCTGCGACACCTTCACGCTGGGGACACTGCTGGCCTTATCCTTGTATCAGTAGAGCTGGGACAGGGGATTCTCATCATTGTACCGGGCTGGGTATGTGAAGTTGCAGGGGACGAGAATGCAGAGGCCCTCCTGCATGGACACCGACTGTGGCACCATCAGGTTAAAGCCGGGCAGCTGGGACAGGGACTCTGCAGGGGACAGAGAGGGATTGAAGTGGGGCCCACAGAGAACAGAGACCAACCCTGAGCTCCCCGCACCCACCTCTGCCTTTGCCCCTCACTCTCAACCTGCAGCCTCTGCTAGCCCAGTCCTGAGCTCAAACCCCGCCACCACAGCTCTGCCGGTGCCCCTCACTCCTGACCTGCAGCCCCCTGATGGCCAAGCCTTGAGTACTTGACCAAATCTCACTCCATTTAGTTTCCATTCCTCTCTACATCGAGCCCCCTGCCCGCTCCCTGTCACTCAGCGCCCCCTAGCACCGCACTGGGACATTGGGGTTCCCTCCCCCTCTGGCCAGTCTCCCTTTCAAGTTCTGGGGCAGACCTGGCCCCGCTTAGTGCAGGTTCTGCCCTTCCCCCTGCACTGGGGCTGCAGGTGCCGCTTACTTACCCCTCCAGAGCAGGGCGAGGATCAGGACCCTCAACGTGGCCACAGTGGAGGCAGGACCCCCTAATCTCCAGGGGACACCCTCAGCTGGAAGCTTCCCTTTTCTGGCATCCTGCTGTGGCAGCAGGGCTCTGTCCATGGCTGGGGCGTCCGGCTGGGACAGACCTAGAGACAGACGGGGGGTGAGAAGTGTGAGAGCAGAGGCTGTTTGGGGATGCAGATCTGCCTTGGGGACCATCAGTACAGCTGGGCTCTGCAGGGGGATGATCTGGGGCTGCTGGCAGTGCAGTGATCCTCCAAATCACCAGAAAGTCCCGAGAGATCGTGGGCTAAAAAAACAATCTATAAATTGGTGAAAAAATCCTGAGATTTTCTCTAAGAATCATGAGATCGGTTATAAAATCCCGAGCTGGTGACAGAAGATGGTGGAAAGGCAGTGCTGCTCAGTGCCTGCTTTGCTTCAGTCTTCCCACAAAAACAACATGGACAACAAAGGGGAAGGGCTGCAGATCGGGATAAGTAAAGAACACGTCAGAGAAGTTCTGACCAATGTGAATGAATTCAAATAATTGGGGTGGGACGCTGTTCAACCCAGGGGGCTGAAGGAATTAGTTGGAGCCACTGGCAATAATATTTGCAAACTCCTGGATGCCAGGAGAGGTCCCAGAAGACGGGGGGAAGGGCTGACAGAGGGGCCATCTTTAAAAGGGGGAAATGGAGGAGCCGGGGAACTATAGACCAGTCAGCCTGACCTCCACACCTGGAAAGCTACCAGAGGAGGATTGTGATTGCAGAGGTCCAGGTGTGACCTCACCTGGCAACAGGGACTCTGGACATTGCGGAACTTAGCAACCATCCAGAGGCCCAGCCCATCATGGGAGCCAGCCGGTTCTGGCCAGTGGGAGGACAAAGGGAGGAGAAGAGAGGGCCCCGGTGACCTGGCAAGCTGGTTCTGGCCATTGGGGACAAAGGATGGAAGAGAGGGGACCCAGGTGACCTGTTCACCTGGGATCGAAGACAAAGGGTGGAGGAGGGGCTGTGGGGGAGGGCATATAGGGGGCTCGGCTGGAAGGATGTCGCTTCTGGACTGGGGAGAAAGAGGGGCCTGAGATACTGGAAAGGGGTGAGACCCAGCTGGCCGGTGCTGAGACTGGCCAGGCCCGAGGGCCCTGAGAACTGCCTGTGCTGGGTTCAGACGTTCCATAAACCTCCTGTGTGACGCTGGCTGAGAGTCACTGCAGGGTAGACATCGGGGGCCGTTACTTCCTGTGGGGGAGCAGGCTCTAGGGGTAAAGGGCTTGGGGACTCCCTGAGGGGGCCCACGGCAGAGCCAGGCTGCTGAAGGCTCAGAGGTGTGGTCCCAGGAGGCGGTGGGGCCAAGGGTCTAACCCCCCAGGGGAGTGCACCACCGAGACGGGCTGTCACCCTGTAGGGGGTTCCTCCCAGGGGCAGTACGGAGCCGAGAGACCCGGCCTGGGAATCCGGGACAGCTTGGGGTCCCTGGGTTGTAATTGTGGCACACAGTGAAGGAGCTCGAACCCACCAAGGCATTCCAGTGTCGGGACTCAGGGAAACCCGGAGGTGGAGGAGAGGCCGAGGGGCCGGACGTCTCCAGGGGATGTCAGAGACCGGAGATGTGATTGCTGCGGGCAGAGAGGGCAGGGGTGCAGGGCCCACAGACACAGGAAATCTTGGCCCAGGACAACCTCAAAGGGTTAACGTGGCGGAAGGGAGACAGCGGGTAACCTGGTTCCGAGTTGTGACTAGCCCTGGGGAGGAAGCAGCCACCCACCACCCCATGGGCAGAGCTGGCCAGGGGAGGGAGGGTGGCAGACGGGTCCCCTCTGAGCCCAGTGGATATGTCTGCCTGTACCCCTGGGGCAGGCCCTTCTGGCCCCCAGTGGGAGCGGACAGGGGTGGTCAATGGGGAGACATTCCAGTGGTGGAGAGATTCTGGGAGCGACAGACTCTTGTTGGGGTGGGGCAACCGCCCCAGATGTGAGGGGCCGCGTGACAGGGGGCCATTCCCCTGCGCAGGGCTCAGATTCCTGGGCAGACACAGGAAGCAGGAGGGAAGAGCTGCCCAGCTAGGAGTCCCTGCCTGTCTATAGCCAGACCCCTGGAGCTGAGCGCGGGGAGGGGAGATGCTCCCACACGGGGGAGGTGTCTCACGCTGGCTCTGATGCTGAGACCAAAGCCGCGGGCTCGCTGCCTGCCCTCACTGGGACAGTGCAGACTGAGCGGAGCCCGGTGGGAGCTGGGACCCCAGCTCAGCGTGGGCACAACCAGCAGGGCAGGACGGCTGTCAGCCAGGTTGCCTTGCCCAGAGGTGTGAGTGGCCCGGGGAGGGGGAAGCTGCTGGCCGGGTGCTGATGGGGACAGAGAGGCCTGAATCTTGGTCCTCCAGACAGCGGGGGGACAGGAGAAGAGGCGAGGGCAGTGGCAGGGCAGAGCCCGGTGAGACAGTTGTCACCTCATCCCCATTGAAGTAGATGGAAGGCAGGTCCAGGGGCAGTGAGACATGGACGTGGAGGTGATGCTGACATGGCAGAGGTGGTGGACCCGCACCAGATAGTACCCAATACATGCCTAACCCTTAGGGGGGTGGTCGGACCCAGTTAAGGTGCCTGTAGTGAGAATCCATCTGAAATGCGGGACCAAGGAGGGCCCCAAAGAGTTTGGGTGCAGGATCATCTACCTGAGGAGGTGCTGATGTGGGATGGTTTGGAGAACTGGCCAGACGGTGCCCTGAGTAAGAGAAGGATTTCTTCTAGCAGCAAGAAGTTGGTCAAGGAAAGTGTGGGTCCCTTACTGAATAAAGGAGGCAACCTAGTGACAGAGAATGTGGAAAAAGCTAATGTACTCAATGCTTTTTTTGCCTCTGTCTTCACGAACAAGGGCCCTGGGCAGCACAGTATGGGGAGAAAGTGACCAGCCCTCTGTGGAGAAAGAAGTGGTTCAGGACTGTTTAGAAAAGCTGGATGAGCACAAGTCCATGGGGCCGGATGCGCTGCATCCGAGGGTGCTAAAGGAGTTAGTGGATGTGATTGCAGAGCCATTGGCCGTTATCTTTGAAAACTCATGGCGATCAGGGGAGGTCCCGGAAGACTGGGAAAAGGCTATTGTAGTGCCCATCTTTTAAAAAGGAATGAAGGAGGATCCGGGGAACTACAGGCCAGTCAGCCTCACCTCAGTCCCTGGAAATATCATGGAGCAGGTCCTCAAGGAATCAATTTGGAAGCACTAAGAGGAGAAGAAGGTGATCAGGAACAGTCAGCATGGATTCACCAAGGGCAAGTCTTGCCTCACTAACCTAATCGCTTGCTCTGATGAGATAACTGGGTCTGTGGATGCAGGGAAAGCAGTGGATGTCTTATTCCTTGACTTTAGCAAAGTATTCTTGTTGGCAAGTTAAAGAAGTATGGGCTGGATGAATGGACTATAAGGTGGATAGAAAGCTGGCTAGATCTTCGGGCTCAATGGGTAGAAATCAATGGCTTCATGTCTAGTTGGCAGCCGGTATCAAGTGGAGTGCCCCAAGGGTCGGTCCAGGGGCCGGTTTTGTTCAATATCTTCTATAATGATCTGGAGGTTTGCATGGACTGCACCCTCAGCAAGTTTACAGATGACACTAAACTGGGAGGAGTGGTAGATACATTGGATGGCAGGGATAGGATACAGAAGGACCTAGACAAATTAGAGGATTGGGCCAAAAGAAAGCTGATGAGGTTCAACAAGAACAAGTGCAGAGTCCTGCACTTAGGACGGAAGAATCCCATGCACTGCTACAGACTAGGGACCGAATGGCTAGGCAGCAGTTCTGCAGAAAAGGACCTAGGGGTTACTGTGGACGAGAAGCTGGATATAAGTCGACAGTGTGCCCTTGTTGCCAAGAAAGCTAATGGCATTTTGGGCTGTATTGCCAGCAGATTGAGGGACGTGATCTATTTGACATTGGTGAGGCCTCATCTGGAGTACTGTGTCCAGTTTTGGGCCTCACACTACAAGAAGGATGTGGAAAAATTGAAGAGAGTCCAGTGGAGGGCAACAAAAATGATTAGGAGCCTGAAGCACATGATTTAGGAGGAGAGGCTAAGGGAGCTGGGATTATTTAGTCTGCAGAAGAGAAGAGTGAGGGGGATTTAATAACTGCTTTCAACTATCTGAATGGGGGATCCAAAGAGGATGGATCGAGACTGTTCTCAGTGGTAGCAGATGACAGAACAAGGAGTAATGGTCTCAAGTTGCAGTGTGGGAGGTTTAGGTTGGATATTAGGAAAACCTTTTTCACTGGGAGGGTGGTGAAGCACTGGAATGGGTTCCCTAGGGAGGTGGTGGAATCGCCTTCTTGAGAGGTTTTTAAGGTCAGGCTTGACGAATCCGTGGCTGGGATTATTTAGTTGGGGTTGGTCCTGCTTTGAGCAGGGGGTTGGACTAGATACCTCCTGAGGTCCCTTCCAACCCTGATATTCTATGATACCTGGTGTGTGGGCTCCCTTCTGAGGGCTCCAAACACCACTTTGATCTCTCCTCTCTCCACGGTGTAATAACAGAGCTAACTTTGACTCCATTAGGAGTCTTCTTACATGCTGCAGAGCTGAACTCACTGTTTCCTACGTCTAAGCATTAGATCTATTTTGAGAGAGAGGTTCTGAGTGTGCCAGCACTGCCCCCGCCCCCACACTGAGAGCTGAGATCATTAAAGAGCTGACAGGTTTCAGAGTAACAGCCGTGTTAGTCTGTATCCGCAAAAAGAAGAACAGGAGTACTTGTAGCACCTTAGAGACTAACAAATTTATTACAGCATAAGCTTTCGTGGACTACAGCCCACTTCTTCGGATGCATATAGAATGGAACATATATTGAGGAGATATATATACACACATACAGAGAGCATAAACAGGTGGGAGTTGTCTTAGCAACTCTGAGAGGCCAATTAATGAAGGGAAAAAAAACTTTTGAAGTGATAATCAAGCTAGCCCAGTACAGACAGTTTGATAAGAAGTGTGAGAATACTTACAAGGGGAGATAGATTCAATGTTTGTAATGGCTCAGCCATTCCCAGTCCTTATTCAAACCGGAGTTGATTGTGTCTAGTTTGCATATCAATTCTAGCTCTGCAGTCTCTCTTTGGAGTCTGTTTTTGAAGTTTTTCTGTTGTAATATAGCCACCCGCAGGTCTGTCACTGAATGACCAGACAGGTTAAAGTGTTCTCCCACTGGTTTTTGAGTATTTTGATTCCTGATGTCAGATTTGTGTCCATTAATTCTTTTGCGTAGAGAGAGAGAACACTTTAACCTGTCTGGTCATTCAGTGACAGACCTGCGGGTGGCTATATTACAACAGAAAAACTTCAAAAACAGACTCCAACGAGAGACTGCTGAGCTAGAATTGATATGCAAACTAGACACAATCAACTCAGGATTGAATAAGGACTGGGAATGGCTGAGCCATTACAAACATTGACTCTATCTCCCCTTATAAGTACTCTCACACTTATTATCAAACTGTCTGTACTGGGCTAGCTTGATTATCACTTCAAAAGTTTTTTTTCTCTTAATTAATTGGCCTCTCAGAGTTGGTAAGACAACTCCCACCTGTTTATGCTCTCTGTATGTGTGTATATATATCTCCTCAATATATGTTCCATTCCATATGCATCCGAAGAAGTGGGCTGTAGTCCACGAAAGCTTATGCTGTAATAAATTTGTTAGTCTCTAAGGTGCCACAAGTACTCCTGTTCTTCTTTTTAAAGAGCTGAAGTTACTAAGAGCTGTGTTAAGTGTGGTGGTGGGGCCCTGAAGACAAGTTGGTAAGTGGCTAGTAGGACGTCTGGTGAAGAGGAGCGGTTGGCAGTGAAGACAGCAGCAGAACCCAATGGAGAGGCATGGCGATCGGGAATCAACCTGAGCAGCGAAGCATTTAAGATGCCCCCCATACCTCTCCCCACTTCCACCCAGGCTGGGAGGTAAACTCTGCAGATAAACTTCTGAACTCTGGGGAGCTGCACTGATCAAGGACAGAAACGGTGGGAGGGGTGACTGTTGGGTTACTGGACTCAAGAACCATAGTAATAGTTTTAATACAACAAACAAAATATAATTAGCATCATTATATAAAATATATCCTAAAATAATAGTCAACCTATGTATATATCCTGTGTATGTGTGGCACACTCTCTATATATGTACTCACTCTCTCTCTCTGTGTATATATATATATGTGTGTGTGTGTGTGTGTGTGTGTGTGTGCATACATATATATATATATATTACATTAACATAAAACAGAGCATAATTAGATATATAGTCTATATATACTTTGTGTGTGTGTGTGTATATATATATGCGTAGATATATAATAACATAATAGTACATATAGATACACACACACACATATACATGTATATAAAGAGAGAGAGAGAGAAAGAGGTAGGTTTACAGCTACATAAAAATACTGAACACAATCAATCCAGCATTTCTCCAAAGACTTAACACTTGCTCACACACTAAGACTAGGTCTACACTACCCGCCTGAATCAGCGGGTAGAAATCGATCTCTCGGGGATCGAATTATCGCGTCTCATCTGGACGCGACAATTGATCCCCAAATCGACGCGCTTACTCCACCAGCGGAGGTTGGAGTAAGTGCCGTCGAAGGGGAGCCGCAGAGGTCGATTTTGCCATCATCCTCACAGCGGGGTAAGTTGGCTCCGATATGTCGAATTCAGCCACGCTATTCGCGTAGCTGAATTTGTGTATCTTAAATAGACCCCCTCTGTAGTGAAGACCTGCCCTAAGATTATGTTTGGCTTTGTGTAACTGCGCCATCCGGTGGTTCCCTCCAGAATAGCCTGTTCCTCCCATCCCACCTCTCTTATGAAGGATTCTATGCCCAGAGCCCACACCTGGACCCGAGGGTCCCAAAATTGGTGTGAGCTTGGGTAATTCTTTGCTTCATTATCCCCTGCATATTCAGGCCATTGACAGGGCCCAGATCGGATGGTGGGGGGATCTGTGGTCTTTGGTTCATTGGGTAAAGCAGACATCTTCTGAGGGAAATGTGTCACTGCCAACATCCCCTACCCAGAGGTGTTGGGGGAGGTGCAGAGCCACTTCTGGATGCTGGGGTACCTGGAGAAGGGGGCTGCTCCTTCTGCATCGAGGACGTGGGGCTGCTATTATCTGTACATCACCAAGGGGAAATTGTTCATTACAGCTACCGAGCAACACAGCCTGCACACAATGTCACTGGTATCCCACTTCTGGCACCTGAGCCAGCCAGTCCCCCTCCCTGGGGCTGGATCCAATCCATCGCCCACAAGAGGGGAAAGGCCCAGTGGCCCATTCTGCACCTGGCTAGTGGCTTGAAACAAAAAATTGTCAACAATTTTTAGTAAACAGAAAACTGATTGGGTTGAAAAAAAAGAAAAAATGTTCAAATTTTTGGCGAACCAAACATTTGAAAAAAAAATATTGGGACATCAATCTGAAAGCATAATTTGATAAATTTGGAGGGAAGCAAAAGTCAGGGGGAAAAACATCTTTTCATGTGAAACTGAAAATGAAAATTAGTCTCAACATTTTCAGCGAACTAGACGGTCAGAAATAGATTTGGTTTGAGGATAAAACGTTCTTTTTTTAGCATTTGAGATTTAATTAAAACAATCAAATTACGGGAAATTTCTACCCATACAGTGCTTTTGAATAGAGAGAATGAAATGTTTCTTTTTGATAACGCCTAAAAAATATCTTTCAATTTTGCGGAATTTGGGGAGTTTTTTCACCAAATGAAGAATTCAGCAAAATCGACCTGGATTCACACAAAGTTTTGGTGTTGCCGAATTTGCATTTTGCACCAAAAAAAGTTTTTCTGTGAAACTTTCTCCCCCCGGGCTGGCTGGGAACAGAGTCAGAGCTGCTGGGCTGGGCGTTGTCTTGCAGGGACAGGTAACTAGCATCAGCTGGTCTGCTCTGTTCTCTAGAGGGTCTCATACTGTGATTGTCACTGGGGTATCTGGGTGCCTTGCGGTCATCACAGAGCAAACAAAGTCATAACCATCAGGGCAACAAACAGATCATCTACTGGTCTGTAATGATGCGGCCTCTGGCGGGACACAACTGAGAAAGTCAATTCAGGATCAATTGCATAGAGCAGGGCAGTCACAGCCCAAGGCTGGGTATCCTTTGTTACCAAGGCACAGCAAACCAGCCAAACAGAGAGGACTTTGGTTTCACGCCACTGGCTAACCAGAAATCATACACTCCCTCAGACACTCCAGTTTCCCAGTGTCACCACCAGCGCCGCTCTTTATGGGGATGACTGGTTATGAAAACCAATACCCCAGTGTAGCGGGGCGGCCTGGCTTCCAGGCGCCCCAGGAAGCGATGAGCCAGAACAGCCGCCTGAGTGGGCGGAGCCACCGCGGCCTGTCCCCGCCCCCCGGAAGTCAAGGGGCGGGACAGGAAGTATAAAGGCCAGGCCACAGCGCTCAGTAGCTGGCCGGCAGCGGGAGAGGACAGACGCTGGTGCCCAAGCTCCTGCGGACCTGAGCCTGCCGAGAGCCCGGTACCCTGAGGAGGACTGGCCGAGCCTGCCGAGAGCCCGGTATCCTGAGGAGGACTGGCCGAGCCTGCCGAGAGCCCGGTACCCTGAGGAGGACTGGCCGAGCCTGCCGAGAGCCCGGTACCCCGAGGAGCGGTCTGAGCTTCCCCCCGCCAAGGGCCCAGAGGGAGCGACAGACCTACCTGGTGCTTGGGGCCCGGAGGAGCCCATGATCTGCGACCCAGCAGACGGAACTCAGGAGGAACAGGTACCCATGGAGGAGGAGATGGGAAGTGGCCCGGGGATAGCAGACCCCGAACCCATGTCAGTGTGTTGCGGTCAGGATCCCCACTGACTGCGCGGCAGACGGACTGCTGCGGATAGGGCCCCGGGCTGGAACACAGTGGAGTGGGTGGGCCTGTGTTCCCCCCCCTGCCACCCCGCGCCGGGTGGCAGTCTCTCCTCCTCCTTGTCTAAGGGGCCTGGACCCCTGACTGACTATTGGTTTGCTGCCCTGCCCTGACCTAGGGCCGGAGCTGTTAAGTGTGTGCTCAGTCCCTGCATAAGGGCCTGAGTCCTGAACTGTTAACTGTGTGCTCAGTCCCTGCACAAAGGTTGAGCTCTGAACTATCAATTGTGTGCTCAGCCCCTACCCAAAGGTCGGGGCCCTAACTGTTATTCGCTTTGTAGCGGGGCGGCCTGGCTCCCAGGCGCCCCAGGAAGGGACGAGCCCCACCCTGGAACTACTACACCCAGTAAAAGAAAAAGGTTCTCCTGATCCCAAAGGACCAAGCCCCAGACCCAGATCAATATACAAGTTAGATCTTACCCACAAATCACACTGTTGCCAATCCTTTAGAATCTAAAATCTAATGGTTTATTCATAAAAGGAAAGAAATACAGATGAGAGCTAGAATTGGTTAAATGGAATCAATTACATACAGTAATAGCAAAGTTCTTGGTTCAGGCTTGTAGCAGTGATGGAATAAACTGCAGGTTCAAAATCAAGTCTCTGGAGCATCCCCAGCTGGGATGGGTCCTCAGTCCTTTGTTCAGAGCTTCAGTTTACAGTAAGGTTCCTCCAGAGGTAAGAAGCAGGATTGAAGACACAATTTAGATGTTGCAGCTGCCTTTTATAGTCCTTTTGCCATGCGGGTTCTGCTTCCTTTGTTCCAAACACAAGCTACCCAGCACAGAAAAACTTCACAGTTCTGCCCCTAGGCATGTCCCTGCATGCCTTGCTGAGTCACAAGGTATATCTGCCTTCTCTCAATGGGTCAGTTGTGTAGCTGATGGTCCTTAATGGGCCATCAAGCAGGCTAGGCTGTGCTGATGCCAAACTGTCTGGGGTGTCACCCAGTAGCATGGCACAAGTTTGAAACACAGACAGGATAGAGCCAATATTTATAATTTTAAATACAAAAACGACACCTGCATACAGAAAGCATAATCATAACCAGGAAATCCTAACCTCCTCATAGACACCTTACTTGACCTCCCTTGTACAAGATTTGATGCCACTATATGACCTTGGTTGCAACAATGATCTATACGGTCACAGTTCATATTAATAAAGTCACATGGTCATATAAATATTAAAGTCAGTTTCCACGTGCTTCCCAGGCCCATGGGTCTGATTCAGAGGGAAGGGAGGGGGCAGGATATCAGGCTAGATGGGCCCGTTGGCCTCACCTGGAGTGACAGTCCCCCCAGCTGAGGTATCATTCTCCAGTTCCTCAGTCCCCTGAGATTCCAATTTCTTGTCGGCTTTTCGGTGGCTGAGGAATGGCCCGATCTACATGCCGGACTCAGGCACCCTGGATTCCCAGGCTCCTGGTGGGTCCTTCCTTCTGCTTCCATGACAGCAGCAAGGTCTCCTGGGAGAGAGAGATTCTGGGGTAGTTATGTGGCTGGAAGTCTAGATAGCTAGCTAGATAGATAAGTGTATGGGGATGAATAGATGCATAGACAGGTGGGTAGGTACATAGTTGGGTGGGTGAGGGGGTGGGTGGATAGACAGTAGGTAGGTGTGTATGTAGGTGGGTAGATTGGTGGATAGGTATATGGGTAGGTGGGTAGATGGGTGTGTGGGTAGGTTGGTGGGTGGGTCGGTAGCTGAATTACCATCTGTAATAGAGCAGGGTGAGGTAATAGGCCAGGAAGAATCCAGTTGCCACGAAGACGAGTTTGCAGCTGATTTTGATAAAAGCCCGAGTGAGGCCACCTGTGGGAGCTGGAAGAAGCCAAGAGTCTGGGATAGATCCCTAAAACTCCTGCCCCGAGCCAGCCAGCCCCCACCCTGGGGCTGGGTTGGAGCCAGTGCCCCCTAGAGGGGAAATTCCCCAGGCCCTGAGCCACCGAACCCCACCCTGGTGCCCGATTGTAGCTGGCGTTATCTGGGCCTGTGACCCAATCCTCGATGCTCCCAAGCAAGCCAATCCCCACCCTGGGGCCAGATCAGAGCTCGCATCCCGTACAGGGGAGGGGCTCTCACCTGTTTCCGGTGGGCTCAGCAGTACAGCATAAATCCTGTGGGTGTTGAAGCCCAGGCAGAAGATCTGGGGGCCCCCATCCCCGCTCCCCGTCCAGCTCAGGGTGCTGACGGCCTCGTCCCCCTGGGCCCAGGAGCTGACCTGCAGGGCCCCCCATGAGCCGTTCCCAGCCAGGGGCTCCCCGGCCACCTGCCACTGGAGCCATGGTGGGGAGCGGGAGCGCAGAGAGCAGCTGCAGCTGATGTTGGGCCCCTCGCGCTGGCAGGATCCGTTCAGCCCAGTCCGCAGCTGAGGGATGTCTGAGGAGTGCAGGAGACACAGCAACAAATTAATAGTCAGAGAGGGAAACCCAGTGGCAGGGAGTCCCACAGGTTAACTGTACTAATACTCAGGGGCTGGGAGTCCCATAGATTAACCTGCTAATATCCAGTGGCAGGGAGTCCCATGGGTTCTTCTGCCTTCGGGTGTCTCTTTGGCTGGGCCCCAGGCAGTGATCCGGCCCCATCCTCAGCCAGCTGCACTTCACATCAACTCACCTGCTTCTCCACCCTCACTCTGGGCACTCACCGCCCTTGTAGATGGCTCAGGAGTCAGTTCAAGCCTCAGCTGCCCACCTTGGGGCTGCCCCCGAAGCGGCTAATTAACTATGGCACAGGAGGGGTTGGCTCTGTCTCTGTTTACAGGGGCTGGGCACCCTGTGACACTTGCTAGTACTCAGTGGCAAGGAGTCCCACGGATTAACACTGCTACTTTCCAGTGTCAGCGTCCCAGGGGTTAACCGCACTCACACCCAGTGGCAGGGAGTCCCACAGCTGAACCCCACTCACGTTTGCAGAGCAGCTGGAACTTCCCTGGGACATTCCAGCATAGACTCCTGCCCCGCTCCCTGCAGCACTTATGGACATTCTGCCCTACATCCTGCAGAACAGCACGTCCCACTGAGGCCCCACCCTGCTCCCTGTGGCACGGCGCCCCCTAGAGCCCTACACTGCACGTGCACACGCAGAGCCCAGCTTGCCCACCCATAGGAATTCTTGGCCCAGCACCGATACTCCCCAGCGTCCCCTCTGCTGAGATTCAACAACTCCAGGTGCCCGGCCCATTCTGGCTGGAGCTCAGGGCCCCGTTTGTCCAGGCCCAGCTCAGGGTGGCCTTGGCTCTGCTCAAAGCCTCACAGCTCAGGCTCAGGGAGTTGCCCCCCTGGGTCTCCAGAGACACAACATCACCCTCAGCTCCCGACACTTCCAGCACCGGAAGACATGAGCAGGCAGGTTGGCTTCCCCCAGAGATCCCATAACAAGGTGCCAAGCTGCAGCCACCTCTGAGGTGGGGTGTTGGGGCTCATTATACAGGGACCTGTCACCCGGCGTGGAAACGTTCACAATTCTGGAGTGGGCGCAGCAGGTCTCCATGGCAGAGATCTGTCCGTAACCCATCTACTCCCTGCAGCCCAGCGCCTGCTACTACCACCCTGGAGTCTGGAGACAGAGGGAACCGGCCCGCTCCCCCCACCACCTTCCCTACAGTCCTATGGCTTCCTTGGGCTCTCCCCTCCAGGCATGGATCAGTCTGGCCTGTTTGAGCCTCGTGCCTGGCCCTGAGCGCGGGCAGAGCATGACTAGGAGGCACTTGCTGATTCCCGGGGCTTGCAGTGTGGCCTCTCACCGGGGCATCCATTCCTGGTCAGGGTCCCAGTGATGCTGAGGGGCACAGGTGGGTCTGTAACACAAACCAGACAAGGGGGATCAGGAGGGCTGGACAGCACCCAGGGGGTCACTAGTGATCACTGAGCCTAGACATGGCCCCTCGCTGTGAGCTCAGCTGGGGGATAGTAGGGTTACCATATTTTGTGCCTCCAAATGGAGGACACTCCACGGCCCCCGGCCCCGCCCCCAGCCCCGCCCACACCCCCCGCCCAACCCCGCCCACTCCCCAAAGTCTCCGCCCCCTCCTCTGCTTCCCGCGAATATTTGATTCGCGGGAAGCCTGAAGCAGGTAAGGGGGGTGTGGGGGAGGAGGCGCGGCCCAGGCTGGCCCCCCGGCGATTCCAGCCTGGGTCGGCTCGGGCCCTGGGGTGCCGGCCCCGGCCGACCACCCCCGGCCCGCCCAGCACTGCCGGCCCGGCGCACCCCCCGGCTCCCGGCCCCGGCTCCCCGCCGGCCCAGCTGACCGGCTCCCCGCGGGCCCAGCTGACCGGCTCCCCGCGGGCCCGGCTCCCCGCGGGCCCGGCTGACCGGCTCCCCGCCGGCCCGGCTCCCCGCGGGCCCGGCTGACCCGGCTCCCCGCGGGCCCGGCTGACCCGGCTCCCCGCGGGCCCGGCTGACCCGGCTCCCCGCGGGCCCGGCTGACCGGCTCCCCGCGGGCCCGGCTCCCCGCCGGCCCGGCTGACCGGCTCCCCGCCGGCCCGGCTGACCGGCTCCCCGCGGGCCCGGTTGACCGGCTCCCCGCGGGCCCGGCTCCCCGCGGGCCCGGCTCCCCGCCGGCCCGGCTGACCGGCTCCCCGCGGGCCCGGCTCCCCGCCGGCCCGGCTGACCGGCTCCCCGCCGGCCCGGCTCCCCGCGGGCCCGGCTGACCGGCTCCCCGCCGGCCCGGCTCCCCGCGGGCCCGGCTGACCGGCTCCCCGCCGGCCCGGCTCCCCGCCGGCCCGGCTGACCGGCTCCCCGCGGGCCCGGCTCCCCGCCGGCCCGGCTGACCGGCTCCCCGCGGGCCCGGCTCCCCGCCGGCCCGGCTGACCGGCTCCCCGCGGGCCCGGCTCCCCGCCGGCCCGGCTGACCGGCTCCCCGCCGGCCCGGCTCCCCGCCGGCCCGGCTGACCCGGCTCCCCGCGGGCCCGGCTGACCTCCCGATTTTCCGGACATGCCCGGCTTTTGGGGATTTCCCCCCGGACGGGGATTTGAGCCCCCAAAAGCCGGACATGTCCGGGAAAATCCAGACGTATGGTAACCCTAGGGGATAGGAAAGTCCCTGAAGTGACACAAGACCCGTGGGCGGGGAAGGGAAGTGACAGACCGGACTGAGCCCCACCCAAGAGGCCCTAAAGGAACCCAGGGGCCGGGTTAGGGCCGCGCCGGGGAACAAGAACCGTGGGAAATGGAAACCCAAGGGACCAAAACCACTTGGTCAAAATGCGGCCTAATTGGCAGAGGCACTAATGAGGGGCCGGGCTGCTCCAGCCTGGGTACTGGGGTGACTGTCAGCATCTCAGTGCCAGAGTCTACCAGGCGCCCAGGAATTCAGCGTCCTGCTCCCCAAACATGTCTTCCCCAGAGCAGAACAGAGCCAGGGATCTAAATAACCCCACTCACACCCCCACCCCAGAGCCAGCCACCACCAGGGACATCAGAAACCCCCGTCATGGGTCCTTTGCCTTCCCCCCTCGGTTCTTCTCTCCCCAGCCCTCTGCTTTTGCCTCCTGGCTTGGCCGGCCAGGGCTAGCTATTTTGCTGCCCTGCTGCGACAAGAGGGGCATCTGAAATTAAGACTCAGAACCACTGGATGCTGGTACTGGCTGGCCAGGCCTGGCAGGGTCCGTCCACACTGCCATCAAAGCCCCGCGGTGCCGAACCTCAGAGTCTGGGTCCGTTGGGTCGGGCTCGTGGGACTCAGACTGCAGGTCTTTGAGGATGTGTGGATGTGTCCTCTGACGTCTGTGTAGACATTCAGGGTTGGGCTGGGGCCTGGGCTCAGACATGGGGGTCGGGGAGGGGGCGGTGTCCTTCTAAATCTCCCTCCGGCTGAAGGGAACAAGGGCCGTCCTTACAGTGAAGCCTGATTCGATCCTTCATCTCTCAAGGGCGGCCACTGATTTTCCCTCTGCCCTGGATCTGCAGCGCGAGGGTCACAGAACATTTAATGGGGGTTTCCCTGCGGCAGGGCGGGCCGAGGTCTCTGGGCCCCGAGCCCGGAGCGTGTTTAGTGCCGGACAGCGACTGGTCCCATTAACGCTCTGCCCCATATAAAGCATCCACCGATTCCGGCAGAAAGGGGAGTGGGTGGAGGAGATGCGGTGGTACAGCCCGGGGGGATCTCAGGGGGAACTGGGGTGGCTGGTGTGAGGGGGGGAATCCATGCAAGGGGGGACTGGAATGTGAGGGTGGATCCCAGCCCAGGAGGATCCTGGGGGCAGGGCAGGTCGGGGTTGTAACAAACAGGCAAGGTACTAACGAACTTCAACAGGACTTTATTTTCAAAGTGGAAACCTCTTTACCAAGCTGCTGCTGCAACCTCTGTAACTCTCACTCTGCCTCAACTCCTCCCCCCTCCTTTCCATTCCCTGTCCTTTCAGACTCCCACCAGCCAGTGCTCCCAGTTCTAATAATTACAAGCAACATCAAAACACCACACAGGGGTAGAGAAGATCCCAGAAGAGATGGGCCTGGGACAGGGCCGGCTTTAGCGAGAGCGGGGCCCGATTCCTGGGGGTGGGGCTTGCTGCAAGCCCTGCCCCCAGGAATCGAGCCGCGCTGCGGGGGGGTGGGGGGACGGGGGGAGACCCGAGCCGCGCCGCGCGGGGGGGACGGGGGGAGACCCGAGCCGAACCGCGGGGGGGACGACGGGGGGAGACCCGAGCCTCGCTGCGCCGTGGGGTGGGGAAGACGGGGGGAGACCCAAGCCGAGCCGCGGGAGCCGCGCCGGGGACCGGGCCGGACCGGACCCGACCCCAGCCGCGGGGGCCGGGCTGGAGCCAAGCTGGGCCAGAGCCGCTGGGGCCTGCGGGAACGGGCCGCGCCTCCCCGGAGCCCTTCTCCCCTGCTTCTTTTCGGACTTCCCACGAATCTCTGATTCGCGGGAAGCAGGGGAGGGGGCGGGGCGTTCAGGGGAGGGGAGGAGGGGGAAGTGAGCTGGGGGCGGGATGGACAGCTGCAGCGCGGGGCCCTCTTGGCGCGGGGCCCAATTCAGCCGAATCGGCTGAATTGGCCTAAAGCCGGCCCTGGCCTGGGGACCTGGGGGTGAGTATGAGAGGGGGGAGTCATAGCCAAGGGGGACAGGAAGGGGAAAAGATCCCAAGGGAGAAGTTGTTGCAAGGTGTGGAGGGAAGGGGCTGGAGTAGAATTGGCTGACGGTGCGTGGTGCGGGGTGGGGATGCCAGCACAGGGCTGAGTTGGGGGAGAGGCTGGAGGGCAGGGCTGGGGAGCCCAGGAGTAGGATCCCAGCATAAGGAGCTTGGGCCGAAGTGGAGGAGCTGGGGGGGGTCACTCACAGACAACGTGGAGCCGGATGGTTCTGCGGGTGGAAGGTCCCTGCGCTGAGCTGTAGGTGACAGTGCAGATGAGCTCTTTGCCGTGGTCCAACAGGGTGGGTGTGAAGCAGAGCTTGGAGCTGTGGGCCCAGGTGCCATTCGCCAGCTGGGCTGAGATGTTCCGGGCTCTGTCGCTGAATGGCCCCATCCAGGTGACTTGGGGAGGGGACCCGGAGCAGCGCCCGGGGGCCGTGCAGGTCATAGTCACTGGCTCCCCTGCCAACACCATCCCTGCCAGCCCCCACGCCGGCGAGATCTGAATCTCTGGCTCCTCCGTCAGCCCTGAGATATGGGGAGAGGGGAGAGAAACACTCGGGGACATGGGGCATTTGTCCTTTAGGGGCGCCAGCTCCGATCCGGTCCCAGGATGGGGACTGGCTGGCTCAGGGGGGCTGATGAGCGGTGTCATAAATATAGAGGGAAGAATAACAACTTTCTGTATGCAGTAGCATAAAATCCCTCTTTGGCAGCTGTACTAAATCACCTTCCCTGTAAGGGATTAATCCACTCAGATAACCTAGCTGGAACCTTACCAGAAGGACCAATGAGGAAAGAAGATACTTTCAAATCTGTGGGGGTGGGGGGAGGATTTATTTCTTGCTCTCTCTTTGTTGTTCTCTCTCTGGATGGAGGAAGAGACCAAGAAGGTACAAGATCTCCTGAAAATATACCTGGAATAATTGATCTAAAACCACAGAAATTGTAAGTAGGCAGAGAAAGGCGTTAGTTATCTTTTGTTTTAGCTTGTGAATTTTCCTATGCTACAGATGTAGTTTGATTCCTGTTTTTGTAACTGTGAAGCTGAGGCCAGAGGGAAATCCTCTGTGTATTAAATATTTTATTTAACCTGTGAAGTTACCTTCCAAACTGATTTTGCAGCTGTGATTCTTTTTTATATATATAAATAAAGTTCTTCTTTTAAGAACTTGATTGATTTTCAATGTCTTGAAGACAAAGAGTCTGGTCTGTGCTCACATCGCTAACCAATTGGTTGGTGTATTATTTTCAAGCCTCCGCAGGAAAGGAGGTGAAGGGCCTTGGGGGGGATATTTTGGGCGGATAGGGATTCCAAGTTACCCTGCCCTGAATTTTTCTATAAATCACGTGGTGGTGGCAGCAATACTGTACAAGGACAAGGGAAGGAATTTGTGCCTTGGGGAAGTTTTTAACCTAAGCTGGTAGAATATAAGCTTAAGGGGTCTTTCATGTGGGTCCCCACATCTGTACCCCAGAGTTCAGAGTGGGGGGAACCCTCACAAGCAGTGACTGCGGCTGCTTTTACCTGTCACAGAGATCGTGAGCGCAGGGTCTGTGCCATCGGAATTGGAGCGGTAAGTGTGTTCAAACATGCCTTTCTCGATGTAAAGGAAATATCTCCCCACATCCATCCGTCGGGCATCACTGATTTGCAGGGAGCAGTCGCCGTGCGCTGGATCCCCCATCAGCAGGAACCGGCCCTGGGTCTCCAGCGACAACCACACGCTGGGGACACTGCTGGCCACAGGAGGATCCTGGCCCACAGTAGCAGACTCCTTGTACCAGGTTCCGTATAGCTGGGCCGAGGGATTGTCGGTGTCATACGAGGCTGGGTACGTGAAGTTGCAGGAGACGAGAACGCAGAGACCCTCCTGCACGGACACCGACTGCGGCACCACCAGGGTAAATCCAGGTGGCTGGGACAGGGACCCTGCAGGGGACGGGGAGGGATGGAAGTAGGGCCCATAGAGAGCAGAGACCAACCCTGAGCGGCACCCCCCAGCACTGCAGGTTCCCATCACTCCTGACCTGCAGCCCCCAGCGAGCCCAGCCCTGAGATCAATCCCCCTGTCGAGGTCTATCAGTGCCCCTCACTCCCGAATGACAGCCCCATGTGAGCCCAGCCCTGGGTCCTTGACCAATTCTCACTCCATTTAGTTTTCATTCCTCCCTGCACGGAGCCTCCTGTCCGCTCCCTGTCACTCAGTGTCCCCCTAGCACCACAGTGGGGCACTGGGCTCCCCTCCCCCTCTGGCCAGTCTCCCTTTCACATTATGGGACAGACCTGGCACTGCTTAATGCAGATTCTGCCCTTCCCCCTGCACTGGGGCTCCAGCAGCTGCTTACTTACCCCTCCAGAGCAGGGCGAGGATCAGGACCCTCAGCGTGGCAGGACCCCCTGCTCTCCAGAGGGGGCCCCGAGGCGGGAGCTCCCTTTCCCCGGCGTGATGCTGTGGCAGCAGGGCTCTGCCCATGGCTGGGCCGTCTGGCTGGGACAGACCTAGAGACAGACGGGGGGTGGGAAGTGTGAGAGGAGAGGCAGTTTGGGGGGGACAGATCTGCCTGGGGGACCATCAGTACTGCTAGGCTCTGCAGGGGACTGATCTGGAGCTGCTGGCAGTGCAGTAACCCCCAAATCCCCAGATGGTCCCGAGAGATTGTGGACTAAATAAATCCTTAAATTGGTGAAAAAAAATTTTCTCTAAGAATCATGAGAGCGGCCAGAAAATCCTGATCTGGTGACAGAAGATGGTGGGAAGGCAGCTCTGCTCCGTGTCTGCTTTGCTTCAGTCTTCCCACAAAAAACCAACATGTGAGCGAGGGACCAGTGAAGTTACCATGGACAACAAAGGGGAAAGGCTGCAAATCGGAATGAGTAAAGAACACGTCAGAGATGTTCCGACCACTGTGAATGAATTCAGATCAGTGGGTTGGGAAGCTGTTCAACCCCGGGTGCTAAAGGAATTAGTCAAAGAAATCTTGGAGCCACTGGCAATAATATTTGCAAACTCCTGGATGCCAGGAGAGGTCTCAGAAGATGGGGGAAGGGCTAACAGAGTGGCCATCTTTAAAAAGGGAAAAAGGAGGAGCCGGGGAACTATAGGCCAGTCAGCCTGACCTCAACAGATGGAAAGCTACTAGAGCAATGTATAAAACCTCCAGTTTTGTAAAGCGAAATCATGGCTCGCCAAACTACTAGAATTTTTGGAGGGAGTCAACAGCATGTGAACAAGGGTGACCTTGTCCATTTACTTAGATTTTCAGAAAGCCTTTGACAAGTTTCCTCCCAAAAGGCTTTTAAGCAAGGTAAGGTGTCATGGGATAAGTAGGCAGGTCCTCTCCTGGATCAGTAATTGGTTAAAAGGGTAGTAATAAATGGCTAATTTTCAGAGTGAAGAGAGGTAAACAGTGGTGTCCACCAGCGTTCTGTATGTGGACCAGCGCTGTTCAACCTGTTCCTAAATGGATC
Source organism: Chrysemys picta bellii (assembly GCF_011386835.1). Taxonomy (NCBI): domain Eukaryota; kingdom Metazoa; phylum Chordata; order Testudines; family Emydidae; genus Chrysemys; species Chrysemys picta. The sequence goes on along the minus strand of NC_088810.1, from coordinate 4,268,606 downwards.
TGGAAAAAGGGGTAAACAGTGAGGTGAAAAAATTTGCAGATGATACAAAACTACTCAAGAGAGTTAAGTACAAAGCTAGCTGTGATGAGCTACAAAGGGATCTTACAAAACTGGGTGACTGGATAACAAAATGGCAGATGAAATTCAATGTCAATAAATGCAAAGTTATGCACATTGGGCAACATAATCCCAACAATACATATAAAGTGATGGGGTACAAATTAGCTGATACTGCTCAAGGAAGAGATCTGAGAATCACTCTGGATAGTTCTCTGAAAACACCCACTCAATGTACAGCAGCCATCAAAAATCATTAAGAAAGGGATAGATAATAAGACAGAAAATATCATATTGCCTCTATATAAATCCATGGTACACTCACATCTTGAATACTGCATGCAGATCTGGTGGGCCTATCGCAAACTGGAATTTGAAAAGGCTCAGAAAAGTGCAACAAAAATGATTATGGGTGTGGAACAGCTTTCATAAAAGGAGAGATTAATAAAACTGGGACTGTTCAGCTTGGAGAAGAGACGACTAAGGGGGGCTATGATAGAGGTCTATAAAATGGGTGACAGGTGATGGATCACTTGTTGATTACCTGTTCTGTTCATTCCCTCTGGGGCACCTGGCACTGGCCACTGTCGGAAGACAGGATACTGAGCTAGATTATCCTTTGGTCTCACCCAATATAGCCATTTTTATGGAGAAATGTGGGCTTGGTGGAACAGAACTGGTTAAACAACCACAAACAAGAAGTAACTGTTACTAGAATGACATGGGATTCGAGGGACGTCTCAAGTGGGGCTCCACAGGGATCTGTTCTGGGTCCCGTGTTGTTTAACATCTTTATCAATGACCTGGATGTAGGACTAGGGAGCAGACTGATCAAATCTGCAGATGACACAAAGCTAGTGGGGGTTGCCAACACTTTGGAAGATGGAGCTAAAATTCAGAGGAATATTGATAATTGGAGAATTGGGCTGTAGAGGACACAATGAAATGCATGAAGGACAAATGGAAGATGCTCCATTTAGGGAAGAAAACACAAATGCACAAATACAGGATGGGGAAGAACTGGCCTGGCTGCAGCACTGCTGAAAAGGAGCTGGGAGTTGTGGCGGATCACAGCCATGACATGAGTCATCAATGCAATGCTGTTGCAAAAAAGCAAATGCAATTTTAGGTTGCATGAACAGAGGCAGAGCATGCAAGTCACGGGAGGTGACAGTACCACTCTATGCCTCGGCTGGAGGACTGTGTCCAGTTTTGGCCACCAATGTATAGAAAGGATGTAGAGAAACTGGAAAAGGTCCAGAGGCGAGGGATAAAGATGATGAAAGTGGTGGTATGGAAGCCCTAGGGGCACATCCGGAAGGAACTTGGCATGGTTAATTTGGAAAGGAGATTGGTGGGGTGGGAGGGGACATTATCGCGGTTTGCAAATATTGGAAAGGCTGCCATCAAGAAGATTGTTCTCTCTCGCCCCACAGGGCAGGATGAGGGGCAACAGGTTCAAACTACAGTAGAGTCAATTGAGATTAAATCTCATAGAAAACTCCCCAGCTGTGAGAGAAGTCGGACAAGGGACCAACCACCCATGGAGGTCATGAAAGCTCCTTCCCTGGAGGGTTTTGAGAGGAGGCTGGACAGCATGTCTTGGATGGGTTAGACCCAACCAATCCTACACCTTGGCAGGAGTTGTACTAGATGACCCGTGAGGTCTCTTCTCACCTGTGGATCTGTGATTCCAGGATTTGCTAAAAAATCCCGAGATTTAATGTGAATGTCATGATATCGGCAACGCCCTCCCTTCCGATATTCACTAATAAATCCTGAGATTTCCTCTAAGAATCATGTGTTTGGCTGAAAAAGATTTCAAAATCCTGAAACTGGCTTTTAAATTCCACAGATGTGTGCTTTGCCTCCAAACACCCCATTCTTTGCAGCCCGTTGGCTCAGCCCCTCCCCCCTTCCCCCCAGTGATGGTGTCACCCCCGCACGGTGAGGGGCTGCTTCTGCAGGGACCCAGTGGAACTGGATGTGAGTAAATCATCCCTGGGGTGGGGGTGCTGCAGAGAGCTCATGGCTCCCCCTCTGCAGACACGGGGGGCGCTAATGCTGCCCTCCCTGCCCCAAAGCTGCCTTGCCCCCTCCCCCGCTCCACCCTGCTCCTTCTGCAGCTGGGACTCTCCTCCTTGTCAGTGTTACGGATCCTCCATCCTCTTCATTCTGGTGAGATTGGTAGGGACCTGTCCCTACGTTCCCCTCCTCACATGTGAATTGGGCCACTCACACCTTCCCCCCGCCTCGTCTTTTCCTGTTTAATGGGATGGGCCTCTCACTTCTGCCTGCCCCTACACCATCCACTGCAGTGAGCTGGGTGAGTCTCAGCTTGGATTACCCCGAGGCCCATGTACCATCCCCTGCCAGAGCAGGGTGGGACGGGCCCTGTTGCCCAGGGCTGGAGGGGAAGGGGCCGGCCCCGAGAGATCCAGACTCCATCCCCATCCCTTGGGGGCCACACTCACTTTGTGCTGTCCCAACTCCATAGGGGGCAATGGAGTGAGCGCAGTTGGACTATGGGTGAGAAGTTTGCACATATGTGCTCAACCTCGTGTATCTGCCCTCCTTGCCGGCCAAAATTACCCATATGGGGAAGGGGAAACCCCCAGGAGTTCCATTTCCCACCATCCCTCTGATGCCCTCAGGTGTTCTCGGGAAGGAGGCTGAGAGATGAGAGCTGGGGAATCCCCTGATGTACGTGGCCCCCAGAGCCAACACATCCAGTGTGGTCCCCATGGTCGGGGAGCCCTGTGGTGGGACAATGCTTGGGCTGGAGGGCACTCTCACAGCTGCGGGGACAGGGAGCAAGGGCTGGGATAGCAAAGGGCTGTGGGTCGGGATTGAGGGTCACGCCAGTTGCCATAGACCATCCAGCTCCCTCCCCAGTTCCACTCACCCCTAGACCTGCAGAGGGGGGCACGGAGCCTGGGTCTCCGACCCTGCAGCCCGGGTTCCCCAGGGTTTGTGACTCAGAGCCTGGGGAAGCTGCATGCACGGGAATGTGAAAGTAGAAGTGGGTGCAGACAGGAGGGGGTTGGGGGCAGATGCTCTCTCAGGAACCCCAGCACCAGCATCCTGCTGACTTCCCCCCCTTCTCACTGGGGCTCTCTGCAATGGGGGCAGGCTGCATATTGCTTATGGGGCTGGAAATAGATCCCAGCAGTCCTGACTCTGAGCCCCTCTACACCTCACTCTGCTCCCAGAGCTGGGATAGAGCCCAGGAGTCCTGGCTTCGAGACCCTCTATATCTCACTCTCCTCCCAGAGCCGAGGATGGAACCCAGGAGTCCTGGCTCCCAGCCGCCTGTCCCAGCTCTATCCCTTCATTACTGCTTTTAATATTTGAACACCAGCAGCTCACATCTCTTATCCTATTGTACATGCTGCAGACGCTAATCACTCACCCCGAGCTGAGATGCAGCCACCTCCAGGCGGGGCAGCTGGGGAACAGCCACACAGCGACACTGTCCAGAGGCTGCTCACCCGGAGGTGAGATGTGTCAGCCTCTGGGGTGGGGTGTCTGGGAACAGCGCACTGGAACAGCAGGTGCCCCGTTAGGACAGCTAGTGAATCCTCATTCCAATTTGAAGAGCCGGGTGCATGTGGAGACTTGCCTGGGACGGAGCAGGCGCGAGTGTCAGGGCGTGGGCTGTGGCAAGATGTGAGATTTCAAGACAGGAAGGGGAAGTCAGCGTGTGATTCTGGCCCTAGAATACCTTGCAGAAGACGGTTCCAATGGCTGTAGATCTCAGTGCCATCGACACAAGGGGGAGACTGTCACAGACAGAGGCCTGCTCCCAGGGACATCCGGCTTCTGCCCCACCGCAGGGAGACTGGGGGTGGAGAGAATGGGGTGTGGGTCCTTTCCCCTGTAGGGGGCCCTGGCTCCAATCTGCTCCAGGGTGGGGCACTGGCTGGTTCTGGGCAGTGGGGCCAGGGGTCCTTCCCCTCTAGGGTCTCTTTTATTCTGTCTCTCAGTTCCTCAAACGTCTCGCAGGTCCCAGGTCACTTAATCGGGGAAATCCCTTTTGATGTGACCCAGGTTATCGCCTGGATCAGGAGAAGCAGCTGGATTCCACAGCCCCCCATAGACACCGTCCTTCGATTTAAGAGCTGAGATGCAGCTGAATCTGTCTTGGTTCATGGGGGCTGTTTACACAGGAACCTCTCCCCAGTGCTGAGATGTGGCTGCCTCTGGGGTGTGGGGGGCGCGGGGGCTGTTTATACAAGGACTCCTTGCCCGGTGTTGAGATACACAAGGGTTTCGGAGAAACCTAGAACTAAAAGAAACACAGCACCCCCTAGTGGCATTGGGACTAGCCGATGGCCGGGCCCCAGGGCCGGCTCCAGGCACCAGCCCACCAAGCGTGTGCTTAGGGTGGCACCTGGAGGGGGTCAGCGCTGTGCTCCAGCTCCATCCGCCGGGTAGAGCAGAGCTGCAGTGGGCTCGCTGCCCTCCCCCGGTGCTCCGGCCGCTGGGGAGAGCGGAGCCCCGACCAGGCTCTCCGCCCTTCTCCTGGCGCTCTGGCCTCCGGGGAGAGCGGAGCCCCGACCAGGCTCTCCGCCCTTCTCCCGGCGCTCTGGCCACCGGGGAGAGAAGAGCCCCGGCCAGACTCTCCGCCCTCCTCCCAGTGCTCTGGCCACCAGGGAGAGCGGAGCCCCGGCCAGACTCTCTGCCCTCCTCCCGAGGCTCCGGCCGCCAGAGGAGTCGCGACGGGTTCGCTGCCCTCTGGCGCTCCGGTTAGTCGTGGAGAGCGGCCTGCGTCCGGGCTCGGCGCCCTCCCCTGCCGCGCTCCGGGGGCAGGGGGGAGGGGGGCGGCAGGAGGCTTTTCTGCCTGGGACGGCAAAAAAGCCAGAGCTGACCCTGCTGGGCCCTCCTGAGTCTCCCACCCCAGCCAGACCCTGGCCCGCTCTGCCCCAGGCCAGTGGAACATCAGCTTTGCCCCCGTGTGTGTGGGCACCGGTGGCTGTGCTGGGAGGCTGGTTGCTGAGCGGATCTTCCACAACAGGAAGTTTCTAGTTGGTGAGTTTGCTCCACCTCCAGCCAGTCGGCCCCTGTTCGGGGCTGGGCGAGAGCCGCGGAGAGCAGGTGAGAGGGTCCCATTGAACAGTGGGGCGCAGCCGCTTGGACACAGGTCCCCAGCCAGTGGCGGAAGGGGCGAGCCCGGGGCAGATTCCTGCTGTGACTGTGGCTGCCAGGTCTAGTGGGTTAGAACTCGCTGCGCTGGATCCATGCAGATCAGGGCAGACCCCTGGTCATTGGGTGAGAGCCGGGGCAGGAACCCCGGTGTCCGGCCGGCCCCTAGCTTGGTGTGGTACATTCTGCCTCTGGTTAATCCCCATTTGCTTTCAGACTCTTTTAAATTAGCTGACCGGGTGTTTTCCATCGGTTGCTGTTAAACAGATGCCCTACTTTATGGTGGCTGCATCTCAGTGCCAGCCGGGAACAGATCCTTATATAAACAGCCCCTGCACCCCACCCCAGAGGTCACTGCAGCTCAGCGCTTGCTGAGGGGCCCCCGTATAAACAGCCCCCACACCCCACCCCAGAGGTCACTGCAGCTCAGCGCTTGCCAAGGGTCCCTGTGTAAACAGCCCCCGCACCCCACCCCAGAGGTGGCCGCATCTCAGTGCTGATTAAGGGATCTTTGTGCATTGTATTGAGCTCAGTATATGACTCGTGTGTTTTATACGGGTCTTTTGAATTACCAGGTTGAGATGCAGGAAAAAAAGTGATTCACTGGGAAAGCTTGGACTGCCAGGTCAAGATCAAAATCTTACATTTCTGGAGATCATGGTGACTGGGGTCTGTCCTCTCAGACATGGCAGGGCAAGGGTTAATTACCAGTTATTATCTATCTATCTAAATAATTCATATGTCTGGTTTTTTTCAGTGTCCTGAAAATATTTTAAAACATGGGGCAGGAATTGAAAAATGTGGGATATGTGTTGTGATCATTAGTTTTAAATGGAAAGGATCTCTGTGAAATCTTTCTAAAACCCCCAAAATACTGTGATTAGTTTTTATGAAACTTTTATTTTAAAAACAGCTTGTGAAGAAGTGGGGGATTTTGTTAGTGATTTGCATGAATACTGTCTGTTCCTCAGTTTCCCTGGAAAGTGTCTGTGTAACGAGGTGGTGGGAGAGGAGGGTTGTGGTTGCAGAGGGCCACGTGTGACCTCAGCTAACAGCCCGGATCCTGGACATTGACCTGGACACTGTAGAACTTAACAACCGGTGAGCCAGAGGCCCAGCCCATCTTGGGAGCCAGTTGGTTCTGGCCCGTGGGAGGAAAAAGGCCAGAGGAGAGATGGCCCAGGAAGGCAGCTGCTTCTAGCCAGTTGGGGAAACAAAGGATGGAAGAGAGGGGACTCAGGTGACCTGTTTGCCCAGGAACAAAGACAAAGCGTGGAGGCGGGGCTGGTGGTGGAACTCAGCTGGACTGGGGACAAAGAGGGGCCTGAGCTATCTTGACAGTGTCAGACCCAGCTGTATGGTGCTGAGACTGGCCAGGCCCGAGGGCCCTGAGAATTGCCTGTGCTGGGTTCAGACATTCAATAAACCTCCTGTGTTCCGCTGGCTGAGAGTCACTGCAAGGTAGAGATCGGGGGGCGTTGCTCCCTCTGCGGGTGGAGGCCGTGGGGGTGCAGAGCGAGGAGACTCCCTGAGGGGGCCCACAGCCAGAGAGAGGCAGGCTGAAGGCTCGGGGAGGTGCCATTCCAGGAGGTGCTGGACCCAGGTCTTAACCCCCCCAGAGTGTGTGTGACCCCGAGAAGGGCTGTCACACTGCAGGGGGGTCCTCCCAGGGACCATACGGAGTCAAGAGAGCCCAGGGACTGGGAGTCTGTGACACAACCCAGATCTGGTGTAATAGGTTTAATACAAGAAATAAAACATAATTAAATATATCCTAAAATAATAGTCAATGTATGTATATATCCAGTGTATGTGAGTGAGCACTGTCTGTTTGTACTCGCTCTCTCTCTCTCACTCTGTGTGTATATATATATATATATATATGTGTGTGTGTGTGTGTACAGTACAGATCCGTTTACGCATGAATCCACTTAACATGCAGTAGCGCCGTGCCGCCCACTGCCACCTATTTAACACCTATTGCTAACACACGGCACAAGAACTTGCTATGTAGCGCTACAGATTTGCTCACGAACTCACTGACATAGAAATCGACAGGAAGTGCGGAGCGGAAACGTGCTGTACATCTTTACCAATATTCGTAAAGACGTATCACGCACGCTTAGTCATTGTCACGCTAGAGGGCAGAGGGCAAGCGTCAGCATTCCTACACAGTAGCAGAAAAGCTAGTTGCTATAGAGTAAGTAAATAGTGGAGAAACCCAGGCCAAAGTTTCAAAGGATATTGGGATTGCTGAATCTACTCTCTGAAGATGGCTAAAAAACTAATCTAAACTGAATGGCTTTGTACAAATTATCGATTCTGCCGTGGGGCTTAAGGGAAATCTTGAGCGCTATTCAGCAAAACCCACAATAGACAAAGCCACGCGCATGTGGTTTGCTCAGGTAAGGCTGAAAGGAATGCCGCTAAGTGGGCCAATTCTTCAAGCCGAAGCAACAAAATTTGAAAATTTAACAGGGGATGAATCATTCGAAGCCAGCAAGGGGTTTATGAGTCATTAAATAAAGCGTCATGGCATAGCACAGGTATTGATTTCTTTTGGCATGTGCTAATTACAATCCTGCATCTCCAGTGGAGTGTATCTTGATTCCTGATCACAATTGCTCTTCCTAATTTGAAAAACATATGGAAATAAAAAGTGAGTTTTATTCCTATTTGCAAGTTTACATGATTCTCAGACATGTCTAGAAACCAAGGATCCTACTGTGTTTGGACCAATCTAAGCACATAGTAGGTGCTACTGTCACACAAAGACAAACACATTTAATTCAGCATTTCTCAAAGACTGAACACTTGCTTTCATGCTAAGATCTGGCTTTATGGTAACTGCATTGTCTTGCAAGGATCAGTAGCTAGCATCACCTGGTCTGCTGTGTTCTAGCACCATAACCCCTTTCTGCCAACAAAAATTACTACACAACCCCAGGAGGGCAGATCAAAGTCTGAGCCCAGCGGAGCCCCGGGCAGTGAGGCTTGGGCTTTGGTCCTGGGCTACAGCAAGTCTAAGCCAGTCTTGGTGACCCCATTAAAATGGATCATCACCCACTTTGAGGTCCTGATCCACAATTTGAGAGCCACTGCTCTAGAGGGTATCATACTGCGCTCATCACTGGGGTATCTGGATGCCTTGCGGTCATCACAGAATAAACAAAGTCATCCAGGATCAGCCTTAGCCACGGGCGACTGGGGCTGTGATGGGTTCGGTCACAGAGACCCCCTTGAGACTGTCACCTGATCTGCTCACACTACCTCAGAGCCCATTTTCCCTCCAAGGTTGGGACTGAAGAAACCTGCCTTGTTGAGCCACACATGCTAGCCTAATGCAATACAGACCCAGGGTCTGAACCATGCCCTCAAAGCTGCAGACTTAAATGAAAATGGCTGAGCAGGTGTTCCTGTCTCCAGTACCCAGACACCCAGTTCCCAATGGGATTGAAACCCCAAATAAATCCATTTTACTCTGTATAAAGCGTATAAAGGGTAAACTCATCAATTGTCTACTCTCTATAACACTGATGGAGAGATATGCACAGCTGTTTGCTCCCCAGGTATAAGTCACTAACTCTGGGTTAATTAATAAACAAAAGTGATTTTATTAATTATAAAAAGTAGGATTTAAGTGGTTTCAAGTAATAACAGACAGAACAAAGTAAGTTAACGAGCAAGATAAAACAAAACACGCAGGTCTAAGCCTAATACATTAAGAAATTGAATACAGGTAAAACTCACCCTCAGCTATGTTCCAATAAGCTTCTTTCACAAACTAGACTCCTTCCTAGTCTGGGTCCAATCCTTTCCCCTATTTCAATTCTTGTTAGCTCCAGCTCAGGTGGTAACGAGGGGATTTCGTCATGACTGGCAGTCCCCTCTGTTCTGTTCCACCCCCTTTTATATCTTCGGCACAACGTGGGAATCTTTTGTCTCCCTGTTTCCCCACCCCTCCTTCTAACTGGAAAAGCACCAGGTTAAAGATGGATTCCAGTTCAGGTGACATGATCACATGTCCTGTGAGCCCCCCTCCATTCCTCCAGGACTGGCCTGCAGGGATGCAGTGGAGACTTGCACATAAACAGAGTCATCTAGAGTCAATTATCCTAGTCAATGGGACCCATTAAGATTCCAAACCAAAATTAATGGCCCCCACTTTTCATAATTACAATAGGACCTCAGAGTTATGCTACATATTCCTAGATTCCGATACAAGGATGATGCATTTGAACAAATAGGAGGAACACACTCAGTAGATTATAAGCTTTGTAATGATACTTTACAAGAGACCTTTTGCATAAAGCATATTCCAGTTACATTATATTCACACTTATACACATTTTTATAAAGCATGATGGAGTGCAACGTCACAGGGGCCCCTCCAGAGCAGGGGTGCCCCTGCACCTGCAGGCCTCTGCAGCCCTGTGGCTCCTGCCCCCTGCCTTGGAGCCGCCCTGGCCAGCTGCTCCTGGGAGGTTCCGGTCTGCTGTAAGGAGCAGGGGGGAGGGGCTCTGATGTCAGGCTGTCCCCTGTCCTCCCAATGTACCCCATCTCCGCAGAGCAGGTGGGGTGGGGGGACAGGGCTCACCGAGAGTGGGACGGAGCTGCTAGCAGCTGCTGCTATGTCTGAAGGAGCTTTCCTCAGACTGCTAAGAGCTGCTCTCTTAAAGGGGCAGCATGCGGTCTCCACACACTCCCCAACTCACAACACCCGCAGGTCACACACACTGTCTCTTTCACACTCACCCCACCCAACATATACTTATATTCCTGTTGTTTCTTGTTGTTACTTCCTGCAATGCACATATATGCTCTGTAATTTTATTCTTTCAAAGTTCCGTTATTTGAGTTTTTTGACTCGTCTCTGCATTTCATAATTTTATTTCTCTTTTATGCTTACATTGAATACTTTGAGTAGTGAGTTCTAAACTGCGTAACTTGTCCTGGCTGGAGTAATTGTCATTATTATTGTTATTATCATATTATGCTCTGTCATTCATTATGTAAAGTGGTACAATCAAATAATAGTATTCTTCTAGAATGGAACTTTAGCTTGTACTCACTTTAGTAATTCCAGTTTAAAAAACATTACCTAAGCACAGAACTTTAGAAAGTGGGCAGATAAAAGTCCCTTATTTTCAAATTGTATTTTTAGTTACATCTGTAAAAATAACTTAAAATTTGTATGGAAATAACTGCAGTTCCAACGATGATACCAATAGCGATGATGGAGTCAAATGTTAGTGAGTCACATACATGATTGTGGTCGGTAAACAGAAATGCCAAAATAATTAGAAAAATTAATTCCCTTTCTTAATAAAAAAGAAAAAAAACCTTAATCACATATGTTAAAATTATGTTTTTAGTGAAAAACTATTGACTAAAAGAGAGGAGATAATGGCAGTAACACTGTGTGTCTGTGTAAGCAGATTTTATTTAGTTTTATTTATGTGTAACACGAGCGGACTCACCCCTGCGGCACCTCCGGCTGGTCTCTCAGGGAATTAGCTCGACCCAGCCTCCGGAGCACCCTCTGCAGGCCGGTGATCTGCCTTGTTCTCTACTTCTGGGCCCCATGTCCCTCCCAGGACCCCAGTGCCCCTTGCTCAGGGTGCTACACCCTGAGAGTACCCACACGCTAGGTCTCCCCTCCCAGGGGAACCCCACCCACTAACCCTACCTCGCCTCAGTATCCGGCTACTGTCAGTCACCATCTAGACCCACGCCCAGGGGCAGACTGCAGTATCAGCCACTCATCACAGGCAAGGTTGGGTTTGGGCCTGCTGCCTTGGTCTATCTCCGGGCTGCCCTCTGCAACCCCTAGTACCTCCTGGCCTAACACTAGGACGTAGCCTGGGGCTTTCCAGGCTGGAGCTCCCCAGCTCCTCAGCCTTTCCCCAGCCCTGCTCCACCCAAGTACTCTGCTCTAGTTCCCTGCAGCCAGGCCCTTCTCTCTCTGCACTCAGAGAGAGACTATCAAGCTCCTGGCTCCCAGCCTCTTATATAGGCCCGCTGGGGCCTGATTGGGGCGTGGCCCAGCTGCGGCCACTTCTCCAATCAGCGCAGCTTTTAGAACTGCAGCCCTCCTCTAGGGCTATTTCAAACCCCTCCGGGCAGGAGCGGGATAGCCACCCCGCTACATTATCTCTACTAAAGCTGGTGTGCAACGTATCAAACGTGTGTTTCGGATGTTGGAGAAAAACGAGTCCTCACTCTGAGGTTGGTTGCAACATGTCAGAGGCAGTTTGTTCTCAAGCAATATCGCAAGGGGGAGAATGCACAACGGCAGGTCTCCCAAAAGATAAACAATTGGGGCAAGCATTGATACCTTTTGTCACTTACAGTAATGCTCAACAACTGCATTTTGTTTATACATATTCCTTCCTGATACCTTCCTTTCCTCCGCAATTTCTTCAGTCTGTGTTCCGTTCTTATCTAACACAAGGTTAAAACCAGCATCTCTTACAGTTCTTTTCCACTCGCCCAGGCCCTGCTGGGAAGTCTCGCGTCATGAGCTGTTAGAGTTAGCCTGACTCTTGCTCTTCCTGGAAGACTAAGATGTCGGCTCTTCTTCCAACTTCACACTGATATCTGCGTTAAAGCTCCAGAACTGACACCTCAAGGCTTGGGATTGGGAATATCTTGCTGTATTATCTCCTGATTGTTCTAAATTTACATATAAGCTTTAAACGTGGCTTTAATTGGCATTTGTATCTATTCTTTCTTTCTTTATATAACAATTAGATACAGAGCTCCTGTCAGCTAATCCCTAAGTTATTATCTGCAAAGCCCCGAGAGTTTTCAGCAAAGCCCCTAAGTAGGTGACTAAGTCGTCCCTGGAATAATGGCTGAAATTTCCTCCCCCACCCCAAATCTGAACTGGTGCCCCCGCCCCGGGTGACCCAGGAGTGGCCAGGGGGCTGCAGGAGGCCGTGGGCTCTGGTGAGATGCAGCCCACGTGTGACAGCGCGAAGCCTTGAGCCACATGCCGAGCATCAGGCACCACAAGCCCCAGCTGCAGCGCAGGAGTGTGGCAATACCCCATGTGCCAGGTCCCCTGACTTCTGCGCTGCTGCTGGAGGTGGCGTTGCCTTCAGAGCTGGGTACCCGGCCAGCTCCCGCCAGTATCAGGCCACCCTGCCAGGGCTTAATTTGAGCCACAGCTGAGCTCTGGCATCTCTTTCAATACACATTTAACACCGTGGGAGGCAACGGGGCCCATTGGCCTGAGCCGGGATGGCAGTCCCCCCACCTGAGGTCTCATTCTCTGTTTCCTCAGTCCCTTGAGTTTCTAATTCCTTGTCGGCTCTTGGGTGGCTGAGTAACAACCCAATCTACATGCCAGACTTTTGCACCGTGGATTCCCTGACCCCCAGCCTGTCCTTCCTTCTGCTTTCATGAGAGCAACAGGGTGTCCTGAGAGAGAGAGAGAGAGAGAGAGAGAGAGAGAGAGAGAGATTCTGGGGTATTTATGTGGCTGGCAGTCTGGATAGATAGATAGATAGATGAGTAGGTAGGTAGGCAGGCCTAGTGATAGGTGGGTACATTGGTACATAGGTGGGTGGGTAAGTAGTTAGTTAATTCGTGTCATAAATATAAAGGGAAGTGTTGGAGGAGGAGCCGGCCCTGATTCTGAAAACTGACAATTTATACCGACCCTTTGTTTCCCATCTTTTAACCAGTTTCCAATCCATGAGAGAACCTTCCCTCTTATCCCATGGCAGCTTACTTTACGTAAGAGCCTTTGGTGAGGGACATTGTCAAAGGCTTTCTAAAAATCAAGGTCACTATATCCACTGGATCCCCTTGGTCCACATGCTTGTTGACCAACTCAAAGAATTCTAGTAGATTGGTGAGGCATGATTTACCTTTACAAAAAACATGTTGACTCTTCCCCAGCAAATATGTTCATCTATATGTCTGACAATATTATTCTTTATTACAGTTTCAACCAGTTTGCCCAGTTCTAAAGTCAGGCTTACAAGCCTGTAATTGCCTGGATCACCTCTGGAGCCCTTTTTAAAAATTGGTGTCACATTAGCTATCCTCCAGTCGTCTGGGACACAAGCTGATTGGAGTGATAGGTTATAGACTACAGTTAATTGTTCTACGATTTCACATTTGAGTTCCTTCAGAATTCTTGGGTGAATACCATCTGGTCCTGGTGACTTATTGCTGTTTAATTTATCCATTTGTTCCAAAACCTCCTCTAATGATACCTCGATCTGGGATAGTTCCTCAGATCTGTCATCTAAACCGAATAGCTCAGGTTTGGGAATCTCCATCACATCCTCAGCGTGAAGACTTAATGCAAAAAATTCATTTAGTTTCTCCACAATGGCCTTATTGTCCTTGAGTGCTCCTTTAGCATCTCCGTCGTCCAGTGGCCCCACTGGTTGTTTAGCAGGCTTACTGCTTCTGATGTACTTAAAAAAATTGCTATTTCTTTTTGAGCCTTTTGCTGACTGTTCCTCAAATTCTTTTTTGGCCTTCCTAATTGTATTTTTGCACTTCATTTGCCAGTGTTTATGCTCCTTTCTATTTTCCTCACTAGGATTTAACTTCCACTTTTTTAAAGGATGCCTTTTTGCCTCTCACTGCTTCTTTTACTTTGCTGTTTAGCCACGGTGGCTCTTTTTTGTGTTTTAATTTGGGGGATACATTTAAGTCAAGCCTCTGTTATGGTGTCTTTAAAAAGTTTCCACGCAGCTTGCAGGGATTTCACTTTTGGCACTGTACCCTTTCATTTCTGTTTAATTAACCTCCTCATTTTTGTGTAGTTCCTCTTTCTGAAATTAAATGCTACCGTGGAGGATGCTGTGGTGTTTTCCAATCCATGGGGATATGAAATTTTATTATATTATGGTCACTATTACCAAGCAGTCCAGATATATTCACCTCTTGGATCAGATCATGTGCTACACTTAGGACTAAATCAAGAATTGCCTCTCCTCTGGTGGGTTCCAGAACCAGCTGCTCCAAGAAGGAGTCACTTAAGATGTCAAGAAACTTTCTCTCTGCATCCCATCCTGAGGTGACATGTACCCTGTCAATATGGGGATAGTTGAAATCCCCCATTACTATTGTTGAATTTTTTATTTTAATAGGCTCTCTAATCTCCCTGAGCATTTCACAGTCACTATCACCATCCTAGTCAGGTGGTTGGTAATATATCCCTACCGTGCCAGCAACCCATTATCCTGTGGTGTGACAAACTGGGACTGTTCTCAATGTGGTCTTTGAAGGCTGAGTGGGGAGTGTTGGCTGGGAAGGCAGGGGAGTGTGGCTAGGATGGTCTGCATTCGGGGATGGGAGACTGGCCATGAGGGAGAATACCTGAGCATGTAATGTGAGAACCCAGGAAGGGGTTAGAGGCCAGGTGACATCTTTGCCCAGGAAACTGAACACAGGTTGTGGGACGGGATGCTGGAGGGGGAGTTTCAGAGCAGGCTGGGTGGAATGGCTGGGAGGCAGATGGGGCTCTGACCACCCAAGGGGGCTGTGGTGCCCTGGGACCCCAAGATTTACCTAATTGGGGGGGATCCTGTTGTCTGTGCCTGCAAGACCTGTCTTGGACTGTGTTCCTGTCGTCTAAATAAACCTTCTGCTTTACTGGCTGGCTGAGAGTCGTGGTGAATCGCAGGAAGCTGGGGGTTCAGGGCCTTGTATCCCCCCCACACTCTCTGACATGTGGTACAAGGTAACTTTCTGCAATTGGGTTTTAAATTCATGTGGGTTTATTGAAAAGTATTTTGTTGCAAACTGTTGGTTTTAAACTGCTGGGGGTTTATGGCTGCAAACTGATGGTATGGTGTGTTTCAAACTAATAGTGTTTTCCTGGGCAAAATGGTTTTTAAAAATTGCTTTTTAAAAGCATTTTGGTTTTTATTCTGCAAAAAAAAGAGATTTTTTTAAATGGGGTTGTTTCTCTTCTCAAAAGATTTTGCTTTAATGGTGAGGCCAAAGCTAGAGATATATGTGGGTGTTTAAAACACCAAACCAACAGTTTGCAACAAAATACTTTTTTTAACTGCTTGGGTGAGGGTGGGGGTGTGTCAGAGTTTGTGGAAAATATAGGTGTTGTTTTTTTAAAAAGTACATTGCTTTTTTATTTTTTATTTTTTTAAGTATATGGCTGAAAACTGATGGCATGGTGTGTTTCAAACTAACAGGGTTTCTGTGCAAATTGTGTTTTAAAATGGATTTTTAAAGTTGGTTTTTAAAGCAGTTTGGTTTTTATTCTGCAAAATGAGATGTGTTTTAAAAAATGTTTGTGTTTTTTTTTTAAGTGGTAGAAATAAACTGAAAACCTCTGTTTCTTGTACAGCCTGAAATGGATAATTTTGTTTTAAAGCTATTACTTTTTAAGTAGAAAATGAGTATTTTATTTTTTAAGTTTACAAGATGGTTTCATGTGTTTTATAATAATAATGTGGTCTGCTCCACAGTAAAGTCAAAACATGAGAGATCCTTAGACCAGAGGGTAAACAAGCTCAAAAAAAAAAAGGAAAGCAACATCTGAAAAGGAAAATTCCCCAGTATCAATGGCGGATGGATGAGTGAAGCCCAGTAAATAAATTTTGCTTATTGGTTTGGTTATTTTATGAGGTTTTGTATCAGGGTGGATTTGATTTAAATCAAATTGATTTTTTTTAAATCAGGTTTGTTTTTGTTAAAATGTTTTTTAACTAAAATAGTTAAATGAAATATTTAAATAAATAAATAAATTAACTATGTCAGCCAGGTCAACATGAGAATCTTAAACTATTGGCATCTGCAGCTCACTCAGTTTTCTTCACCTTCATTTTCCTGTTTGTTCAGAATCTGGAAAAGAAAAAGCTTTCCTGCTTTTTTATCTCTGAAACGATTTCTCAGTTTGGAATGAATGAGTCCAATGGAAGAAATTATTCTTTCTACATCAGCAGAAGCAGCTATTGCTGTTAAAATGAGATTATCACTTCAACAGTCTCTGAATCCAAGTGCTTAAGTGACTTCCACCAGTTCACTGGTGTGACTTTCTTTAAAACATCATCAGCAAACATACATTTCTTGAATGGTTCTGATTCCCAAACTGGGTTTTATGGCCTGCTGTCATTATAGGTTTTCCCTTCTAGTGAGAGAATGGTATGGTAGTGTTAGCCAAATGGGCTCGTTTCCCCCCTGGAGCTTCCCAATTACCCCAAGGAGGCACGGGAGTCTAGAAGACGGTTTCAAGTTCTTTATTGATCAATCAGCTGAGCGGGTGTCCCCCTCGACTCATGCCAGAGGGAGGAACACACCTTACAAGCACAACTGGGCTTCTTTTATACAGAGAGACAAACAACTTAGCGTGTCTAAATTCTGCTAACCTATGCATTGTTTAAATTCAGTTCTAGTAGTAATCAGGATACATTTGTTTAGCTTCCCGTCCTTCACATTCCTTTCCCAGGGTCCGTCCAACCCCCTCCCCTTTTCCATATATTTTCTATACATCCTGTATACGTGCAGCTTCATGCATGGGAAACGACAGTGAGAACTGAGATAAGCATGTTTACTGGGATAACAAGCAGAAGCCGAGATAAACATGTTTTTCGGTTTTTGGGCCTAACAAGATTCCCCCCTAAAAAGCATTTTGAGAGCCGTATGGCCCCCAATCCTCAGCCTTCACCGGCTGGTATAGGGCCATCATTTGTTGGTGTATAATTTGATTAGCCATTCGTCGGACTAATGCAACTACACAGGGAGCAAAGCAAGCTAGGGTTAATAGGGTTGTAATAAAAAGTACAAAGAGAAGAAGGCCTTCTCGGAGCCATCCCAGTTGCGGTAACCAGGACGTGAACCAGTCCATATTCCACCCACCCCATGTTTGGACCGGGACATGGGCTAGCTTCCTCATTTCTTTTGTTAGCTGTTTTACCGCCTTTCCATTATCATCTATTTGTAAACAGCGATTAGATTAGTTTAATTTTGCACAGATTCCCCCTTCTTCTGCCAGCAAATAATCAAGAACTAGATGGTGCTGGTTGAGCACATTCCTCATCTGAGTGGACTGATCGGCCAAAAGATCAAGAGCTGCAGCCGTCTGATTAGTTATTATTTTTAAAATGGCTTGCAGCCTAATTATCCGATTCAAGTTGTAAATGGGCTCCCTTGCCCCTGAGATCCACTCATTAGGATTCCATGTAGCTGGACCATAATGTTTTATAATTTTCTCAGGGGGCCACTCCTGAGCCCCCCATGTTTGGGAGCTTCCGGCGGTCAGGGTGGAATCCACGAACCGCCTTTCTCTAATTAAACCCTAATTCCCAATTTATTTCCCTGCATCTGGGGTAATAGAAAGAACAAGGGTCTTATATATCCAACATAACATATCCCAGACTAATTTGGAGGCAATCTTCAGTAGGCATAGGACCCGCAGATCCAATAATGGCCCTTTAGAGCCCAGGTTCCATTAGCAAAGGGGCCATTCCAGGTTTCCTCATTCTCATCGTCCTTTAGATGGTCAAAATATAAAGGATTACCTGGCCCTAAAGGTCCCCCTACCATTCCATTAGCTGAACTGCAATAATCACATCTCCACGCCCCAGCTCCTGCTTTCCAGACACAATCGCAGCCTCATTTTGGCTGATTGGTGCTAGACCAGAATTGTTTAAAACCCCATACTCGAGTTCCATTCTGATTCTGCCATGCCCATTTGAAACCACCGTACCACGTGGTCCTTGCTAGTGGTATTGTCTAGCTGGCAACTCGTGAATAGGGCGTCAAAGAACCCATCCTGTCCTACCGCCCTGCAACCTTCAGCCGTAGGGTAGTATTGTTTGGAGCATTGCACCCAACTATTATTGGTGAGCTTCACATGGGTCTGGTTCCATTGCCCCTGATATTTAGAACAGTCATACAGATGACAATAAGGGTCCCAGCAATCAAACCCTGGGGATAGAGTCCAATCACACTTGCTTTCTCCCAAGTACACTCCCTCCCGCCTTGTCCGATTAAGGCAGAGAATACCCATTCCAGAAGAATACAGTCGCCAGGGGCTACTATCCTCAGTCCAAACCCCCGTTCCATCGTGGACTATACTCAAATTGCTGAGCCACCATTTGGGCTGTACCGGCTGGGCTACCCAAGGCCATTCATTTAACTCCCCTGGGCCTCCGCACACCCAACAGTTACTGAGGTTAGTGGATTTTGCTATTGTCTCCCCCAGCTGTAAAAACCTATTTTCCCAACCATAATAGTGGTGGAAGCACATAAACAAAGATATTAACAATAATTTCATTATCTTTTTCTAAACAGTCCCTTTAGTCCGTCCAAGTACTGATACTCCCAGGTGGAGTCTTCACCTGTGCCACCCTGGGCGTCCGGAGCCGGGGCGGGCAGAGGGCCGGTGTCCTCTTCCGCTAGTTCAGTCTCCGGGTTAGGGTTCAGAAACCGCCTTACCCGCGTATAGTGTGTCCATTTGTCACTCCCAAGAACTTTGACTGCAGCTTGGCTGATGAGCGAGACAGTGTGCGGGCCGTCCCACCGTGGTGTAAGGGGGTCACGCTTCCACTTCTTGACGAGGACCTGATCACCGATCTGGAACGGGTACACGGGCTGGTCCAAGGAAAGGGCCTGAAAAGGCACCGCGTCGATGCAGCTGTAACAAAACAGATTGCAACCCAGAGACCTGTTTCCATAAGGAGTCCTTCCCCATTTCCCAGTTTACATCCTCCCGGAACCCCGGGATAATGGTGAAAGCTTAAGACCCTTACGTGGGGCCCTTCGAATGCGGGTAAGGGCGAGTGGTAACGCATCAAGCCACTTTAAACTAGACTCTGTGCATAATTTAGTGAGGGTATCCTTGAGAGTTCTATTCATTCTTTCCACCTGTCCCGTGCTTTGCGGCCTCCAGGGTGTATGCAACTTCCATTGTATACCGAGTGCCTGGGATACCTGTTGCAAGACTTCAATACAGTCATGAGTGGGGCTGGTCTCATAGGAAACCCCAGGGTCAGGCAATAGGGTAGCTAGGTTGAGGGAACTAACTGTTCTAAAGGTTAAGTTAGGGGCTAGCAAGGGCCCTACCTCATATCTGGTATGTCGACTGGGATTTAGATGCTTTTCCCCAGCGCCTGTCCCCAGTATTTGAGGTATCCCGTGGGGAACCACAACCTCAGTGTCCCCCCCCAGGGTAAACTTTTCAGCCTCCTGTACAAGGAGAGCGGTTGCTGCAACGGCCCATAAACAGGCAGGCCACCCCTTGGCGACAGGGTCCAAGACCTTTGAATAGTATCCAATGGGTCGCCAGGTTGGCCCTGACCTTTGGCACAGGACTCCAGCTGCCACCCCTCCTCTTTCAGGAACCTATAGGGTGAATGGCTTCCGGGAATCTGTGAGGGCTAGAGCGGGAGGCTGAACCAAGCCTTCTTTAAGCTCTCGAAATGCTTTTTCCATTTCCCTGGTCCATTTCTAGTGGAGTAGACCTTCTTTAGTCAAAGACTCATATAGTGGTCTGGCTTTTCCCCCATAGTCAGGGATCCAGAGTCGACAGAAGCCAGTCAATCCCAGAAAAGCCCTTAATTCTCGGGGGTGCCGGGGTTAAGGGCTGTTAAGTATAACCTGGATTCTTTCTTTACCCAAACTGCGACTCCCTTGGCAGAGGTGGTATCCAAGGAAGGTGACCTGCTGCTTAACCAACTGAGCTTTTTCCTTTGATACTTTATATCCCTGTACCCCAAGGTGATTGAGGAGCTCTACAGTTTGCTTCTTGCAGACTGTCTCTGTTTCAGTACTCAAGAGCAGATCATCGCAGTACTGAACTATGTTACATGAAGGGTGTTTAGCCAGGAATGGGGTGAGGTCCCTTTTTAACTGGCTGCCAAAAATCTCGGGTGCACAGGTAAATCCTTGTGGGACAACGGTCCAAAGTTATTGAGCTTTGTAGTGGGTATCTGGGTCCTCCCACTCAAAGGCAAACAGTCTCTGCTATTAACTTGTTAATTTGTCTTAGGTCCTGGACCAACCGATACTGCCCATTAGGCTTAGGCACCCCCATTATTGGAGTATTGTATGGGGACGTGTCTTCCTTTAACCACCCGCACTGCAAGAACTTTTGAATCAGGGGTTTTAACCCGATCCGAGTGGTTAGCTTAAGGGGGTATTGTCGAATTCGGACTGGGCTGCTTCCCTCCTTAAGGGAAATATGCACTGGTGTAGCATTCCTGGCTCGGGCCACGCCTCCTTCCTCCGCCCAGACCTTGGGATTTACACACACACACACACACACACCCCAGCTGGCTTCCATCACTTCCCTTACATTCCAGGGAGTGTTCTCTAGCATTTATGAGAGCCATCTGGTAATTAGAGGCTTGTTGCTTAGGGATTCTGACTTCCATTGTCCCGTTATCGAATGAGATCTCCGCCTGTAATTTAGTGAGGATATCTCGTCCAAGCAGCGCTATGGGGCAGGAGGGAGTGCAAACAAACTGATGGGAAATTTGACGGTCCCCTATTTTTACTAGGAGAGGCAAAGTTTTTTTTTTCCAAAGCTGTAGTTTGTCCCTCTATCCCCTGGACTATGGCACGTCCCCGAGCTCTATCTCGGGGAGCCTTATTAAGGGGGAGCAAACTAAGAGTGGCCCCAGTATCAATAAGGGCTTCAATTGGGCGGCCCTCCACTTTAATTTTTACTGTGGGATCCAGGCTGGCAGCTTGTGCTGTCAGGAGGGGCCGCTGGGTTCCCCGACCCCCCTATGGGGAAGACTCCTCCCCTGAACGTCCTGTACTGTTGTAGAGGATGGGAAGGGACGGGGTTTTATCTTTACGTTCCTTTCCCATGGCCTGTCACCGGGGGCATTTATTCTTCCAGTGCCCCTCTTTCCTACAGATAGCGCACTGATTTCGACCCAGGCAGGGGCCCCGCCCCTTCCCCGGTGGCCCTGGCCGTCCCTTAACTTTGTCCCCCCTTTCTTCATATCCTTTCCTTTGGGCCATGGCTAAAACGTGGGCCCCTTTCTTCCGAGAACGGGGGATTCTGTTGCTTCCAATTATATAGATCACTAGTGGTAAAGGGAACATATACCATAGTGAGATTACCCTCAGGGGCTACAGTTTCCTGCAGTGGACACAAATAATTCTGTTGCAGGGGCCCTTGGAGTACCGGGCCACCCTTGCTCCTGGTGTGGTTAGACACCGGGGAGCTCAGAGAGATTGGAGGGGGCTCCCGTTTGGAAAAGTCCTGGTTGCTTGGCTCACCCCTTTCAGTTGAGCCATTATCCTCAGAGGAGGGGGTGGGGATTTCAATTGAGGATACCGGAGCCAGGAGGCCGGGATACAAAGGGGGGAGGGGGCATAGGATCAGGGGCAGAGGGAATCAGAGCCCGCAGACAAGATTTCTTAACAAGGAAACAGGGTTTCCTAACAGGGGCACGGGCCATTAAGGTTTTAATAGTTTGTGATCTACATTTCTGCAACCATGGGGGATGATTGGCCACAAGGTCCTGCCAAATATCTATATAGGGATATTGGTCCCAATGCCCATCCCAGGTCACAATGCTATGTACTGCTTGTACAACCCCTGGTTTGAGCGTCCCTCCCTCGGGCCATTCCACCCCGAATGTCATCCATTCAAGAGTACAGAATTTTACAAGCTTGTCTTTACATAATACAATTCCATAATTAGCCTGGCGTCTAAACGCCTTCCAGTTATCCAGCATACATCCCAGGGGTGTCCAGGAGAAGGTGCTTTGTCCAGACCCCAATATGCTTTACCCAGAGTTTTTCGAGACAGAGATATCAAGAGGGGGAAGAGGTATAGATCTAGTTCTAACTCAGATATCCGCTGGGCCACGAGGTTCGGCTGACCCCCCTTGCAATCAAGATATCCTGGTCATCGGGTTTCCCCTCGCAGGAGTCTTGGGGCGGCTGAAGTCAGCTTAAGCCTCAGACCTGTCAGCAGCACTCATTCATCTTTCACACAGATCCTTTAATCAGTTACAATCTCGGTTTCCAACACACCATTAAGAGGAGAAACAAGATTACCCCTCCCAGAAACAAGAGTAATCCCTGAGGTTGCTCCAAGTCCCAATAATTGTTAAAAACGGCTCATGGACTTGTGGAGTTAGTTATGTTACTCATTGGCCGTTATTTGCTTACGCTTTAACCAAAAACACAACAACAAGACATTTACAAAGCTACAATAATGTTAACATACCTTCCCGTATACAGGCTGCCTAGGGGATTTCCACTGTCCAACCCACACCTCGGGGGCGTTATTCCTCAAACCCAGGAGGTAAACGCACTTACCGCCCGAAGTGGCTGCATCCGGCAGTCAGACTTCCCCTCCTTCTGAAGCCGTCTTGCTTCCGTGTCCTTCAGAGTTCTCTTCAGAGAGGACGCAGCCGCCCCGGCCGATTGTGACGATCCGAGGCCCGAGCAAAGCAACAGCTCGAGGTGGCCACTCCTCGGAATCGCCCTCGGCCGTCGGTCAGTGCCCTCTACAGGGAGAGAAGTCCCTTCGTGGTCGCCATTTGTTAGCCAAATGGGCTCGTTTCCCCCCTGGAGCTGCCCAATTACCCCAAGGAGGCACGGGAGTCTAGAAGACGGCTTCAAGTTCTTTATTGATCAGTCAGCTGAGCGGGTGTCCCCCTCGACTCATGCCAGAGGGAGGAACACACCTTACAAGCACAACTGGGCTTCTTTTATACAGAGAGACAAACAACTTAGCGTGTCTAAATTCTGCTAACCTATGCATTGTTTAAATTCAGTTCTAGTAGTAATCAGGATACATTTGTTTAGCTTCCCGTCCTTCACATTCCTTTCCCAGGGTCCGTCCAACCCCCTCCCCTTTTCCATATATTTTCTATACATCCTGTATACGTGCAGCTTCATGCATGGGAAACGACAGTGAGAACTGAGATAAGCATGTTTACTGGGATAACAAGCAGAAGCCGAGATAAACATGTTTTTCGGTTTTTGGGCCTAACAAGATATCTCAAATCAATGAAGGCTACACTCAGAAAGACCTGAAGACTTCTGGAATATTCTGATCAAACAGTTTCACTTTTGTTTCTACTGCCTGTCCCTGCCTTCTCACATTTATCTCCAGACTTCTTCTCCTTGTCCAGATCTACTCCGCCCCCAACAATATTTTATTCATTGAACTTTTTGAAAGTTTGCACTTTTAGAGAGAGATAAGGGATTGACTCTGTATAAACAAATCTGCAGAGGGACAATAGAGTTGAGGTCTGTTATTTCTCACCTCTCTATATTATTTATTTATTTAAAAACATTTTTGCTGTTAACAAGCATGTTATCTCTGGTGACACAAATCCACTAAGTATCTCTGATGGTATCTTCTAGACTGAGCACTGAGTCCCATTGGGAAGATAGAAAGATTAACCTAAATAATCTATGCAGAAGCCCCTGGAGCCCCATAAAATGGTGACCCTAATCAATGAACTATTGGAACTCATTTACAAAACTTTACTTAAATATGACATGAATAGATTGTCTCACTATAGAACTAGAATTTGTAATCCCTATTCCATGATGAGATATTGTTGGGATATATTGTATCTTAATTAAAACTATCTTTAGATAGGATTTTTCCTCAAAAAGCATTTTAACAAAAAAATCCAATTTAAATAAAAAAAAATCCAATTTTTTTTTTAAATCATTGATTTTTATTCCCCCCTGTTTTGCATTTTAAGCAAATACATAGGTGTGGGTGAGAAAGATGGTAAAGTTAAGTTTTGTAAAATGTTTTTTCCCCTAATCAGGCATGTGCAACTCTCCTGACAATGCTGTAGTCAGAGCTACAGGGACTCCTCCACCAGAACAACCAAAGAACCAGGAATCTGCTTTGAGACCTTTAACAACGCCAACGCAAAACAGCACAGGAGTGCAGATCAAGCATCCGGGCAGTCCTAAACCTCCTATACGTCAAACCCAAGGACAAAACAAAAGACGCTAGTAAAAACCAGCCACACGAACACAACACCAGTTCATCAGTGGCCACAACCACACCAAGCACTGAGAAAACTGTGAGCAAAAATGCCCACATTCACAAGCCTGGAGCACGCACTCTAGGGGCTGTGAATAAAAAACAAAGGACTGACAAACCATTCTCCTAACACCATAATCTCGTTACAGCTCCCCCATATGCTAGTATTTCAGAAAAGTATGATGCTTTGTTCAGAAAACTGATGGACAGTGTATCCTCGGGGGTTCTAAAAGAAAGGAGGGCTGGAAACTACATAAAAATGCAAAAGCTCTTGAGGGTGACTTTTTGAAAAAACTTCAATTTTTCCAAAGGGTGGCTCTGAGCAGGTGTGACTAGTAGTGGAAGGGGCCTGGGTAAAAGGGGCACCCTCAAGGGTACATGTCAGCTCAGGTGTAAACAAAAGGGAGACGGCACCTGGGAGATAAACAGATGGCTGCCAAAAAGTTCCAGGCCAGGGTTGCTGTACATATTTTTCAAAAGGCTAAAGAGGTACTGAGGAAAAAAAAGAGATGCTCCCTAGTGGAGGCTCTCCAACTGGCTCATCTAAAAATGGGGAGGCTGAATCTGACCTGCAGGGTGGTGGTGACTCTCACACAGAATCTGATTTAGAAAACACCCCAGAAGACTCTCTAGATGGGTCCTTGTCTGCTCCTGAAGATCCTCGCGGAGGCCCCTCGGAGTCTGACTCTCAAATAGCATCTGACGTAGAAGATGCCACTGATGGTCCCATAGAGGAACCCCCAAGTAACCCAGAAAATGCAGAGGTGTAGATGGAGAGCGAGAAGTTGGCAACACGAATTACCTAGATTTGGGTAGAGCTACCATACGTCCGGATTTCCCCGGACATGTCCGGCTTTTCGGTTTACAAATAGCCATCCGGGGGAGGGTATTCTAAAAATCTAAAAATGTCTGGGATTTCCCCCCGGTCAGCTATTTTTAGCTGGGCAGCCAAAGCCCCTTCCCGGCTCCCCCCATCCCCTGCAGTCTTATCATGCCCCCGGCCCCACAGCTGTCTTCCCCCACCCCTGAACGCTCTGCCACCCTGCTCCTCCCCCTCCCCTGCTTCCCGCAAATCAGATATTCACGGAAAGTCTGAAAACAAGCAGGGGCAGGCGGGCAGCAGCAAGTAACCTGGAGCGGGGCGGGGACATGAGGAGGAGGGCTCCGGGGAGAAGCAGCGCGGCACGGCCCAGTCCCGCCCTGACTGAGCGTCTCCCTCCAGCCCTGACCAAGCGGCTCCGGCCCTGGCAAGCCCCAGCGGCTCTGGCCCTGGCCCCAGCAGCTCTGGCCCTGTTCAGCTCGGGCCCCAGGGCACCGGCCTCGGTTCCGGCTGAATGCGTCGGCCCTGCCTCGGCCGAGCGGCGCCGGGCAAGCACCCCCAGCCCTGGCTCCATCTCCAGCTCCGGCCCTGGCTCCAGCGGCTCTGGTCCAGCTCGGCTCGGGCCCCGGGGCACCAGCCACGGTTCCGGTCGAGTGCGCCGGCCCCAGGAGCTCCAGCCCAGCTCAGGCCCCAAGGTAGCGGCCCTGGTTCCGGCCGATCGCACCACCCAGCACTGCCCGAGCACCTCCAGCCCGGCCCCAAGCCCTGTGACCCCAGCTGGAGCAAAGCCCAATTCCTGGGCTCTGGCTAAAGCCGGCCCTGGTCATGGGACAGGGAGGTGGGGGTTGGATGGGTCGGGAGTTCGGGGGAGCCTGTCAGGGGGGCAGAGGTGTGGAGAGGGGTTGGGACAGTCAGCAGGGGGGTTAGATGGGTCACAGGTTCTGGGGGCGCTGGCAGGGGGGCAGAGGTGTGGAGAGCGGTCGAGGCAGGCAGGGAGCAGAGGGGGTTGGATGGGTCAGGAGTTCTGGGGGTCCTGTGAGTGGACGGGGAGCAGTTGGATAGGGCATGGGAGTCCCGGGCGTCTGTCTGGGGGCAGGGGTGTAAATATGGGGTGGGGGTGTGGATAAGTGTCGGGGCAATCAGGGGACAGGTAGGGTCCTAGAGGGGCAGTTAGGGTGGGGGGTTCTCAGGAGGGGACAGTCAGGGGAAAAGAAGCAGGGAGGCTTAGATAGGGGATGGGGTTCTAGGGGGCAGTTAGTGGCAGGGGTCCCAGGAGGGGGCAGTCAGGGGACAAGGAGCAGGGTGGGTTGGGAGTTCTGAGGGGGGCAGTCAAGGGGTGGGAAGTGAGATGGAGTGGATGGGGTGGGGCTAGAGCGGGGTTCCTCCCCCGCCCCAGTGTCCTCTTTTTTGATTGTGGAAATATGGTAACCCTAGATTTGGGAGGTCGATGTATTGTGAGGAATTTTGTTTTGTCAATCTTGAGCAAATTAATTCAGCTCAGCAGGTTGTTGAAGCCATACCCAGGGGGAGACAGTAAGTTCTCCATGACGTTCATGGCAGGGTAGGCTCTGATGATTCTGTTCAGTTACATTTAGAGAGCAGGAATTGAACTAACCCTTTGTTTTTAGTCAGAAGAACCAAGGATGAGCTGTCTGCTGAGGATTTCTTAAATCAGACCCCAAAGCTGCTACAAATTAATAGAGAGAGGCATGTCGATGGGATGTTGCGCCTCGTTGTTACGGTTGTAAAAAACAGCGGTGGGGGGCGTCATAGAGTTTTAAATTCTATCCTCAGTAGTCAAATCGTCCATAAAAAGAGACAGTGTTTGGTAGACCTGACATACACCGGTACCAATCTGTGTTTTGCGGGTGGGCTCTTGACTGTCATTTCCGACCATAAACCTGTGGACTTGGAATTGTTAGCGGGGGCAAGAAACATACTGGAGAAACTGGGGTGGTCAGATCAAAAAAAGGTTCTGCTCAATGATGTAGCAATGTTTGAACAGCATTTAGGAGTCAACATACAGGCGGTGCGGTAGCCACGAAAGGCGGATGGTGATTTTTTTAAATGGGGGGCTGGTGTACCACAAGACTTTTTTCATCCTGTTACACGATGAACATTACTATGGGGTTCTGGATGTGAAAAATTTGTTCGGGGTGAAAAAATATTGTGAATTTTGCCAGGTGGTGTACAGTCACGACCACTCTTGCAGGTATCGTTGCTGCCTCTGCTTGAGTGTAACGTACTCGGACAGCATGGGCGTGCAGCTGAGGTGTCCAAGCTGTAGACTGTATTGTCACTCCAAAGAGAGTTTAGACGGACACGTCGACTGTGCATTGAAAAAACAAGTCGAATGCCTGTCTAAAACTTTGTGTGATTAGTGTCAGTCTGACGTGGACAAGGGGCACAGGTGTAAAGGGAGACTGTGTAAGCAGTGTCAGGGTTTGATCACCGGTGATGTAGACACCCACCTCTGTTTTATGGATAGCATTAGAAAGCCCAAATCTTCGGAAAAGTGTATTTTTTACATTTTTGAATGCACGCGGTACACGGGGTTGCACATGCCCAATTACATTTTGCAGTGCCCTAAAGCTGGAACAATCCTGGGAATTTAAGGGCAGTGAGTGTCTTTCCACCTTTGTTAAGAGCTTTCTGGGCAAAGACTTCTGGGACTGAATGTTACTAGCGCACGGTTCCAAAGGTTACGATGCACACGTCGTCGTTAGACAGTTACTGAAGGAAAAGATGTGCACTCTGAGGCAGGTTTTCTAACCTTTTAATCATTCTCCTGCCTCCCCTCTGAACCCTCCCCGATGGGTCAATGTCCTTCTGGAACTGCAGGCACCAGAACTGGACACAGGACCCCAGCAGTGGTCACACCAGAGCCAAATCCAGAGGGAAAATCACCTCCCCGCTCTGACTCCAGAGCCCACTGTTGATGCACCCAAAATGCCTGCAGCATCGTACCGGGAGCTCATGTGCAGCTACTTATCCAGCATCATTCCCCGAATTGTGGTCAGAGTCCCTGCTGCCCAGGAGAGCATCCCCCGTCCTGTGAGTCCGGCTGACACCTTGTGTTCCTAGGTGGACATGTTGACATTTAGCCCTATTAAAACACACACTGTTTGCTTGTGCCCAGTTTACCAAGCGACCCAGAGTGCTCTGTAGCAGTAACCTGGCCTCATCATTATTTGCCACTTACCCCATCTGTGTGTCATCTGCAAACTGGATCATGGCTGATTTTATGTTGTCTTCCAGGTTGTAAAAAAAGTGTTAACAAGCATCAGGGCAAGGACAATTCCCTGTGGGATCCCTCTGGAAACACGCGCTCGCTGCTGATTCCCTGGTGACAGTTGCCTCTGCAGGTCTAGCAGTTAGCGATTTAGCAAGCCCGACTGGGCCCTGAGCTCAGTCAGGGTTTCAAAAGCACTAATGCAACACAAATCACACGCACACATAGGGCCTTACAAGTCCTCCATCCTGATTTTCACGCTGTTGCTAAAGGCAATGGCAGTGATGTAATATCCATCGCCGTCCGTAAGGAGTTTCACTTGGCACCACTCAACATTTTGATTCAAAAACTAGAAGGATATGAAATTACCGTGACCCAGATTTAAAACTGGCTAACTGTTAGTGAGAATGAGTTCTGTGAGTCCGTGACAGTTGGGTGCTGCCCAGACACAGCAAAGGACAGGCCTTGCCCCAGCTGGGATCAGGGCTGTCAGGGTTCCCTCCCCACTCTGAACTCTGGGGTACAGATGTGGGGACCCGCATGAAAGACCCCCTAAGCTTATTTCTATGAGCTTGGGTTAAAAACTTCCCCAAGGCACAAATCCTTCCTTGTCTTTGGACGGTGTCACTGCCACCACAAAGGGAGTTAGAGAAAGATTCAGGAAAAGGATGACTTGGAGTTCCTGTTTCCCCCAAATATCCCCCCAAGCTCCTTCACCCCCTTTCCTGGGGAGGCTGGAGAATAATAGACCAACCAAATAGGTAAACAAGGTGAGCACAGACCAGACCCTTGGGTTTTTGGACACTAAAAAACAATCAGGTTCTTAAAAGCAGAACTTTATTATAAAGAAAAGAGGAAAAGAAGCACCTCTGTAAAATCAGGATGGAAGGTAATTTTACATGGTAATAAGATTGAAAACACAGAGGATTCCCTCTAGGCAAAACTGCAAAGTTACAAAAACCCTCTTAGCATGGGGAAAATTCACAAGCTACAACAAAAGATAATCGAACGCATTTCCTTGCTTTACTTACAATTTTTGTAAGCTTTGATGCTTATTTCAGATAGGGTTTTAGGAGAGGTTTTTTTACTTCCCTGGTCCCTTTCTATCCCAAGGGAGCACACACAAAGAGCACAAACAAAACCTTCCCCCATTCCAGATTGGAAAGTATCTTCCTTCCCCAGTGGTCCTTCTGGTCAGGTGCCAACCAGGTTATTTGAGCTTCTTAACCCCTTAGAGGTAAAGGAGGGATTTTATGCTCCCCTTAGCTGTATGTTTATGACAAGGGCCCTTATTGTGCCAGATGCTGCTCAGACACAGCGAGAGACAGGCCCTGCCCCAGCTGGGATCGGGGCTGTGTCATGCCCGGCCCTGCCCAGAAACCAGCTGCAATTGGGGCCTTCCAGGGGAAAGGCAGACGTGAAAATTGATTCTTTACTGGACACAAATCAGTCATACTTGTTATTGGCTCTTCGTTGAAAAAGTAGCAGTGACAAAAAATGATACACGAAAATCTATTTCAAGTAACAGTTTGTAAACAGGGAATTTTACAGTCAGATGTTTTTTGGCTTTGGAGTGAACAAGTTACCTTCAATAGAACATTGTTATTAAGAAGTTATAATCACGTGGCACTGATTGACCTAGACAGAGACCAGGGCCCTGTTGTGCCAGGTGCTGCCCAGACACAGCGAGAGACCATCCCTGCCCCTAAGAGTTTATAATGTAAGTAGCCCAGGGCACCATTATTATCCTGATTTTGGGGGTAAGGAAACTGAGACTAGACAGATGCAGCAACTGGTCCAACCTCACCCTACAGCATTTTTAGTGAAGCAGAGATTAGAACCCAGAGTACCCAGCCATCAGCTTAGACACAAGCCCATCCCTCCACTTCTGCCAGCTGCTACCCCTGAGCTTGAAAATCCTGTCCATCTGTGAAACGAGGGGGTGAGGGCTCAGGCAGGGTAGAAGAGAGACTCTCTGTGGCTGAGGGGTGAGAGGCTCTTTCCCCTGCGGGCAGTGGGGTTTGGGAGGGTGCAGGCTTTGAGACCCGGCTGCAGAGGACTCTGGGATACCTCCCCTCAATGCAGTGCTCCAGCATCTCCAAGGCCTAGTTGACTCCGCCCAGAGTCCAGGCCAGAGCAGGGATTTGCACCTAGGTTTCCCACGTCGCGGGTCCAGCCCTGGGCCAACCCCTTCCCCCTTCCCTCCATGCTGTGATCCCCCCTGCACTGGAAGGGCCGGACATGCCCAGCCTGGGCCCATGGCGCGAGGGGGCTATTTCCGCTGGACCTCAGCATATACCATGGCTGGTGCCTCCAGAGGCTCCCCCCGTTTGTGCTGCGGCTTGGAGAATTCGATGGAGGCGTAGTGCAGCTCCTCCGGGGCCTGTGCTGTGGCAGCCCCGTCCTGGATGCCTTTGGTCCGGTGGGCGGCTGGAGTCTTGTGATGCTGAGTGAGAAACAAGGCAGAGACACCAGGCAGAGACTTGCATCCACCCTGCTGAGCTGATTGCATGGGCTGCCCCAGGCCTCGTTTCCCCCACCCTCCGTGCAAATGCATTTCCTGCATCGGGCGTGCACTAGCAAGAGGCCTGGGATTGGGTGTGTTTCACACTCTGCACGCATGAGCCAATCCCATGCCAGCACCAGCTCAGTTAATGCCTTCACTGCCTCACCTGCACAGGCCATGCATTAGCAAGATGAATGTGGGTGTGTTCATTTCATGCACTATGAATGAAGTATTTCATCCCATGCATCTCATCGCAGAACAGGTTCAGGAAATGTATTTTCTGCATTTCAGGCACGGAGCACTTGGCCAGCACTGGTTAAGTTAATGCATTATCAATATGCAAGAGATTATGTACATTTTATGCACTGTGCATGCATGATTTGATCCCATGCATGTCGTGTTTCCATAGACGATGCTGATGCGTTCATTGCATTTTCTGGAGGGCGCATATATTTGCAACAGACAAAGTGCACCCTGCTGCATGCATTGTCTGATTACGTGTACGTCATACGATAGCAGGCAGCTGCAGAAATGCATTTCTTGCCCAGCTGGTGCATTCGGGAGATGCCCAGGGATTGGCAGCATTGAAGCACCAATCTATTCCGTGCACTTTGTGAATGCACATGAATGCATTCGCTGCATGTCCTCCCCTCTGAGCAAGACCCGAGGGATGAGGTGCATTTTCTGCATGCAGGAGCCAATCCCACGCAGTTCGGGGAGCCCAGGCTGGTGGCAAGGATGTATTTCTTGCACCAGGCATGCGTGGGGGGTCGGGTGCCCTGGTGGAAGCCTGACTTATATTTGTGCATTTGTTAAGGGGGTGGGAAGAACAAGAAGTGGCGGGGGCAGAGAAGGGTGGGGTGGGAAGTCCAGGTGGGCTTGGTCCCCTGCTCCTCCCAGGTACATACCATGGGGATGCTGGTGACGTTACTGTAGATCAGGCTGCCCTCATCAGCCGTGTGCTCCGCCTGGCTCCCGTTAGCTGTCTCCACGGCCTCTGCGCTGGGGGGCGCCGGCTGCCGGCTCCGCCATCTGCAGACAAACGTATCAGGACTGATGAATGAGACTGGGGAGAGGGGCGTAGAATAGCCCCGTGGGGAGGGGCATAGAATAGCGCCATGGGGAGGGAGAATGAAGGCACAACAGGGATAATGGAATGGTATCTCAGAGGGGTGTGGCAGGGGCAGTTGGGGGTCAGGGCAAGAGGCTTCAGACTTACTTGATCACACAGAACCCAAGAAGGAAGAATCCAATGGCGACCCCCAGCCCACAGGCCATCCCGATGAACACCGGCTTGTCAGAATCCTCCGAACCTGGAAAAACACAGAACATGGATGGAACAGAGCCCAGGAATCCTGGCTCCCAGCCCACCACTCCCATCCCAGAGCTGGGGATAGAATCTAGAATTCCTGGATCCCAGCCCGAGCCCCCAACTTCCCACCCTGAGCTGGTTACAGACTCCAGGAGACAAATGTCTCACCTCTGTGCAGGGGACTGAGTTCAAAGTGCAGGGTGACGTAGCTCCCGTGGGGGTTGGAGCCGAGGCAGAAGATAAAAAGCCCCCTGTCCCCACTCCCAGACCAGGTCAGGGCAGAATCATAGAATCATAGAATACCAGGGTCGGAAGGGACCTTAGGAGGTATCTAGTCCAACCCCCTGCTCAAACCAATCCCCAACTAAATCATCCCAGCCAGGGCTTTGTCAAGACTGACCTTAAAAACCTCTAAGGAAGGAGATTCCACCACCTCCCTAGGGAACCCATTCCAGTGCTTCACCACCCTCTTGGTGAAAAAGTTTTTCCTAATATCCAACCTAGACCTCCCCCACTGCAACTTGAGACCATTACTCCTTGTTCTCTCATCTGGTATCACTGAGAAAAGCCTAGATCCATCCTCTTTAGCACCCCCTTTCAGGTAGTTGAAAGTAGCTATCAAATCCCCCCTCATTCTTCTCTTCTGGAGACTAAACAATCCCAGTTCCCTCAGCCTCTCCTCATAACTCATGTGTTCCAGCCCCCTAATCATTTTTGTTGCCCTCCGCTGGACTCTTTCCAATTTTTCCACATCCTTCTTGTAGTGTGGGGCCCAAAACTGGACACAGTACTCCAATTAAGGGTCACCAATGTTGAATAGAGGGGAACAATCACATCCCTCGATCTGCTGGCAATGCCCCTACTTATACAGCCCAAAATGCCGTTAGCCTTCTTGGCAACAAGGGCACACTGTCGACTCATATCTAGCTTCTCCTTCACTTCAACCACTAGGTCTTTTTCTGCAGAACTGCTGCCTATCCACTCAGTCCCTAGTCTGTAGCAGTGCATGGGACTCTTCTGTCCTAAGTGCAGGACTCTGCACTTGTCCTTGTTGAAAATCATCAGATTTCTTTTGGCCCAACCCTCTAATATTTCTAGGTCCTTCTGTATCCTATCCCTACCCTCCAGCGTATCTACCACTCCTCCCAGTTTAGTGTCATCTGAAAACTTGCTGAGGGTGCAGTCCACATGAACCTCCAGATCATTAATGAAGATATTGAACAAAGCCGACCCCAGGACCGACCCTTGGGGCACTCCGCTTGATACCAGCTGCCAACTAGACATGGAGCCATTGATCACAATTCGTTGAGCCCTATGATCTAGCCAGGTTTCTATCCACCTTATAGTCCATTAATCCAGCCCATACTTCTTTAACTTGCTTGCAAGAAAACTGTGGGAGACCATATCAAAAGCTTTATTAAAGTCAAGCATTACCACATCCACTGCTTTCCCCTCATCCACAGAGCCAGTTGTCTCGTCATAGAAGGCAATTAGGTTAGTCAGGCATGACTTGCCCTTGGTGAATCCATGCTGACTGTTCCTGATCACCTTCTTCTCCTCTAAGTGCTTCAGAATTGATTCCTTTAGGACCTGCTCCGTGATTTTTCCATAGACTGAGGTGAAGCTCACTTCTTCCCTTTTTTAAAGATGGGCACTACATTTGCCTTTTCCCAGACATCCGGGACCTCCCCCAATCGCCATGAATTTTCAAAGATAATGGCCAATCGCTTTGCAATCACATCCGCCAACCCCTTTAGCACCCTCGTATGCAGCGCATCCGGCCCCAAGAAATTGTGCTTATCCAGCTTTTCTAAATAGTCCCAAACCACTTCTTTCTCCACAGAGGGCTGGTCACCTCCTCCCCATGCTGTGCTGCCCAGTGCAGCTGTCTGGGAGCTACCCTTGTTCATGAAGACAGAGGCAAAAAAGCATTGAGTACATTAGCTTTTTCCACATCCTCGGTCACTAGGTTGCCTCCCTCATTCAGTAAGGGGCCCACACTTTCCTTGACTTTCTTCTTGTTGCTAACATACCTGAAGAAACCCGTCTTGTTACTCTTAAAATCTCTTGTACCTGCAACTCCAGGTGTGAATTGGTCTTCCTGATTTCACTCCTGCATGCCTGAGCAACATTTTTATACTCCTCCCTGGTCATTTGTCCAATCTTCCACTTCTTGTAAGCTTCTTTTTTGTGTTTAAGATTGGCAAGGATTTCACTGTTAAGCCAAGCTGGTCGCCTGCCATATTTACTATTCTTTCTACACATTGGGATGGTTTGTTACTGCAATGTCAATAAGGATTCTTTAAAATACAGCCAGCTTTCCTGGACTCTTTTCCCCCTCATGTTATTCTCCCAGGGGATCCTGCCCATCAGTTCCCTGAGGGAGTCAAAGTCTGCTTTTCTGGAGTCCAGGGTCCATATTCTGCTGCTCTCCTTTCTTCCTTGTGTCAGGATCGTCAACTTGACCATCTCATGGTCACTGCCTCCCAGGTTTCCATCCACTTTTGCTTCCCCTACTAATTCTTCCTGGTTTGTGAGCAGCAGGTCAAGAAGAGCTCTGCCCCTAGCTGGTTCCTGCAGCACTTGCACCAGGAAATTGTCCCCTACACTTTTCTGACAGTCTCGTTCCCCTGGGCCCACGAGCTGATGTGCAGGGCCCCGTGTGAGCCGTTCCCAGCCAGGGGCTCCCCGTCCACCTGCCACTGGAGCCAGGGTGGGCGGTTGGAGCGCAGGGAGCAGGTGCAGCTGATACTGGGGCCCTGGCGCTGGCAGGACGAGTTCAGCCCGGTCCCCGGCTGGGGGCTGTCAGGGGAGAGCAGGAGACATTGCGACAATAGTCAGAGAGAGAAATCCAGTGGCAGGGAGTCCCATGGGTTAACCCCATTCACACTCGATGAGCAGCTGGAATGTCCCCTGGGTAGAGCTCTCGTTCTGGTCCCAGCACCTGTACAGCCCCCTGTCCTCAGCCATCACGTTGGGCAGTCACAGTCCAGTCACAGCTGATTCCCCCCCATGGGGCGGGTGCCCCCAGCGGCTCGGCCCCCCTCACCCAGCCCAGCTCCACGGGGGGGTTACTGGTGAGGGAGAAGAGGAACTGCAGGGAGTCGCCCTCCCGGGGCATGAGCTGTGAACCGTTGGTCACCAGGGTGCCGGGATCTGGTAACAGGAATAACAGGAAGCCACTCGCACCCTGAACCAACCAGTCCCTGCCCAGGGGCCGGATCAGGGACAGCGACAATAGAGGGGAAAGTCCCCGTGCCCCACTCCCCAACCCTAGCGATACGTTGGAATAGCTGCGGGTCCTTCCTGTTAGCTCTGAAGACGGTGATTTGCAGAGTCCTCACTGGAGCTAAAATACCCACGGCAACATGTTAGATTGGAGAGCGCCCCCACTGGCCCCCTGCCACACTGCCTGCAGCACGGCGTCCCCTAGCACCATACACTGCACGTGCACACGCAGGTCCCAGCTGGCCGATCCGTAGGAATTCTTTGCCCAGCACCGATACTCCCCAGCGTCCCCTCTGATGAGATTGGGCAGCTCCAGGCGCCCGGCCCCTCCCTGGCCCTTGGCCAGTGTGGAGACATATGCAGCTCTGGGGTCAGAGCATAACCTTGGTGACTTTCCATGGCAGCAGGTTTCTGTCGCAGAGTTCGGTCCCTGGCCCATCTCCTCCCCGCTGCCTAGCGCCCTCTTAATGCCACCCCTGGGTCTGGAGACAGAAATAACTGGGTCAGCTTCCCCCACCACCCTCCCTACAGTCCTATGGCATCCCTTGGGCTCTCCCCTCTGGGCACGGCCCAGCCCAGCACAGTCCGGCTGAGCCTGGTGCCTGGCCCTGAGCGAGGGCACAGCGTGACTAGGAGGCTCTCGCTGATTCCCGGAGCTCACAGCGCGGCCTCTCACCGGGGCGTCCGTTCCTCGTCAGGTTCCCGGTGATGCTGGGGTGCCCGGTCGGGTCTGTAACACAAACCAGAAAGGGGGGATCACTGGGGCTGGATAGCACTGGTGACTATACATGCACCCCTCACCCAGCATGGGGACGTAGCCAGCTCTTAGGTGGGTGCACAATCTCGGTACCTTTCCATGGCAGCAGGTCTCTGTCGCACAGATCGGTCCCTAACCCCATCTCCTCCCCACTGCCCAGCGCCCCCTACTGCCGCCCTGCGGGCTGGAGACAGAGGGAACCGGGCCAAACCTCCCACCATCCTCCCTACAGCCCTGAGGCTTCCTTGTGCTCTCCCCTCCGGGTATAGACTAGTCTGGCCATGGGCAACATATGAATTCTCAGCTCAGAGAGGCTAGCCCCTGCCCCCAAACCTTCTTCCAGAGGCCACACCCCCACTGGAGCCCAGAGCCCCTCCCCCCCCCGAGGCCTCTGGACCCCCTGAGCCAGCCCTGGACCACCAGAGCACCCCGGCCCCAGAGCACTGGGCGGGAGGGAGGCGTGGCACTAGCCTCCTGGTGTCCCGGGCCGCAGGCCGGTCCCCTCTAACCCTCGCCCCGGACCCAGCACCGCAATGAGGGAGCAGCATGGGCAGTGAGCAGCAGAGGACCTGGGGGCAGAGCATGGGCGGGGCCACGTAAGGCTGTTTGGGGCAGCTCAGTCTCCCCTGGCCTGTGATATCCACCACCCATGAGCCTGGCCCGGCTGAGCCTGGCGCCTGGCCCTGAGCGCTGGCAGAGCGTGACTTGGAGGTGCTCGCTGATTCGGGGACTCGCAGCGCGGCCTCTCACCGGGGCGTCCATTCCTGGTCAGGTTCCCAGTGGTGTTGGGGGGCCCTGTCGGGTCTGTAACACAAACCAGACAGGGGGCATGAGGGGGACTGGACAGCACCGGGGGGGGGGGTATCGCTAGTGATCACTGAGCCTAGACATGGCCCCTCGCTGTGAGCTCTGCTGGGGGATGTTAAAGTTCCTGAAGTGACACAAGACATATGGGCACGGAAGGGAAGTGACAGACCTGACTGGCCCTGAACGTAGAGGCACCCGACAGAACCCAAAAGCCGTGTAAGGGTTGCGCCGGGGAACCAGAACCGTGGGAAATGGAAACCCCAGGAACCAAAACTGGTTGGTCAAAATTGGACCTAATAGACAGAATCACTAACGAGGGGCCGAGCTGCTTCAGCCTGGGTACTTGAGCGAACGTCACCAGTGCCACTGTCTGCCGGGCACCTGGGCATTCAGCGACCTGCTCCCCAAACGTGTCCTCCCCAGGGAGCGACAGAGTCAGGGGTCTACGTAACCCCATTCCCACCCCCACCCCAGACCCAGCCACCACCAGGGACATTAAACTTGTCCCTCACTGGTCCTTACCCTTCCCCCCTCGGTTCGTCTCTCTGTAGCCCTCTCCTTTCACTCTCTGGCTTAGCTGGTCAGGACTGGATGTTTTGCAGCCCGGCTGCGCCCAGAGGGGTGGCTAAAAGTAACACGTAGAACAGCTGGACGCTGATACTGGCTGGCCAGGCCTGGCAGGGTCCGTCCACGCTGCCCTCAAAGCCCCACGGCGCCGAGCCTCAGAGACTGGGTCCGTTGGGTCGGGCTCAGGGGCTCGGGCTGTGGGTCTTTGATTGCAGCGCGGACATTTCCTCCATGGTCTGTGTAGACATTCGGGGTCGGGCTGGAGCCTGGGCTCAGACACGGGCGGGGGTCTGTGGGTGGGTTCCTTCTAAATCTCAATCCGTCTGAAGGGAACAAGGGCCGTCCTTACACTGAGGCCTGATTTGATCCTTCCCCTCGCAAAGGCGGCCGCTGATTTCCCCTCTGGCCTGGATCTGCAGCACGAGGGTCACAGGCCATTTAATGGGGTTTGCCCTGGGGCAGGGCAGGCCGAGGTCTCTGGGCACCGAGCCCAGAGTATGTTTAGTGCTGGATGGTGACTCGGTTCCATTAATGCTCTGCCCCATATATAGCATCCACCGATCCTGGCAGAAATGGGAGGGGGTGGAGGAGACGCGGTGGGACAGCCTGGTCGAATCTCAGGGGGAACTGGGGTGGCTGTTGTGAGGGGAAATCCCAACAAGGGGAGATTGCAGTGGGCGGGGAGGGTAGATCACAGCACAGGTGGATTTTGGAAGCAGGGCAGGTCAGGGGTAGAGAGGGAAGCCATAACCAATGGGGACAAGAAGGTGTGAAGATCCAAAGGGAGAAGGGCTCAAAGGTGTGGAGGAAGTGGCCTGGAGTAAAATTGGCTGAGGATGCATGGTGCGGGGTGGGTATCCCAGTACAGGGCTGAGTTCGAGGAGGGGCTGGAGAGCAGGGCTGTGGAGCCCAGGGGTGGGGATCCCGGCATAGGGAGTTTGGGGCCGGCATGGATGGGCTGGGTGGGTCACTCACAGCCTACGTGGAGCCGGATGGTTCTGCTGGTGGAAGGTCCCTGTGCTGAGCTGTAGGTGACGGTGCAGACGAGCTCTTTGCCATTGTCTCCCAGGCCAGGCGTGAAGCTGAGCTCGGAGCTGTGGGCCCAGGTGCCGTTTGCCAGCTGGGCTGAGACATTCCGAGCTGTGTCATTGAACGGCCCCGTCCAGGTGATTTGCGGAGGGGACCCGGAGCAGCGCCCAGGGGCCGTGCAGGTCACAGTCACCGGCTCCCCGGGCAGCAACGTCCCTGGCAGTCCCCGCGCCGGCGAGATCTGGATCTCTGGCTCCTCCGTCAACTCTGAGACATGGGGAGAGGGGAGAGAATCACTCGGGGACATGGGGCATTTGCCCTTTAGGGGCGCCGGATCCGATCCGGCCACAGGACGGGGACTGGCTGGCTCAGGGGGGCTGATGAGCGGTGTCATAAATATAGAGGGAAGAGTAACAACTTTCTGTATGTAGTAGCATAAAATCCCTCTT
Source organism: Chrysemys picta bellii (assembly GCF_011386835.1). NCBI lineage: Eukaryota > Metazoa > Chordata > Testudines > Emydidae > Chrysemys > Chrysemys picta. The sequence goes on along the minus strand of NC_088810.1, from coordinate 4,229,724 downwards.
TGGCAGCTGTACTAAATCGCCTTCCCTGTAAGGGATTAATCCGCTCAAATAACCCAGTTGGCACTTTACCAGAAGGACCAATGAGGAAAGAAGATACTTTCAAACCTGTGGGGGTGGGGGGAGGATTTGTTTGTTGCTCTCTCTTTGTTGTTCCCTCTCTGGACGGAGGGAGAGACCAAGCAGGTACAACATCTCCTGCAAATATACCTGTAATAATAGATCTAAAACCACAGAAACTGTAAGGAGGCAGGGAAAGGCGTTAGGTTATCTTTTGTTTTAGCTTGTGAATTTTCCTATGCTACAGATGTAGTTTGATTCCTGTTTTTGTAACTGTGACACTGAGCCCGGGGGGAATCCTCTGTGTTTTAAAAAGAGTCTGGTCTGTGCTCACATTGCTAACCAATTGGTTGGTATATTATTCTCAAGCCTCCCCAGGAAAGGGGGTGAATGGGCTTGGGGGGATATTTTGGGGGGATAGGGATTCCAAGTTCCCCTACCCTGAATTTTTCTATAAATCACTTGGTGGTGACAGCAATACCGTCCAAGGACAAGGGAAGGAATTTGTGCCTTGGGGAAGTTTTTAACCTAAACTGGTAGAATATAAACTTAAGGGCTCTTTCCTGCGGGTCCCCACATCTGTACCCCAGAGATCAGAGTGGGGGGGAACCCTCACAAGCGGTGACTGCGGCTGCTCTTACCTGTCACAGAGATCTTGAGCGCAGGGGCAGTGCCATCGGAATTGGAGCGGTAAGTGTGTTCAAACATGCCTTTCTCGATGTTAAGGAAGTATCTCCCCGTATCCGTCCGTCGGGCATCACTGATTTCCAGGGAGCAGTCGCCGTGCACTGGATCCCCCGTCAGCCGGAACCGGCCCTCGGTCTCCTGCGACACATTCACGATGGGGACACTGCTGGCCACAGGAGGATCCTGGCCCACAGTAGCAGGCTCCTTGTACCATTGTATGTATAGCTGGGCTGAGGGATTGTCGGTGTCAGACGAGGCTGGGTACGTGAAGTTGCAGGGAACAAGAACGCAGAGACCCTCCTGCACGGACAGCGACTGCGGCACCACCAGGGTAAATCCAGGTGGCTGGGACAGGGACCCTGCAGGGGACGGGGAGGGATGGAAGTGGGACCCATAGAGAGCAGAGACCAACCCTGAGCTGCACCCCCCAGCTCTGCCGGTTCCCCTCACTCCCAACCTGCAGCCCCTTGCGAGCCCAGCCCCGAGCTCAACCCCCCCTCGAGGTCTATCAGTGCCCCTCCCTCCCGACCAACAGCCCCATGCGAGCCCAGCCCTGAGTCCTTGACCAATTCTCACCCCACTTAGTTTCCATTCCTCCCTCCATCGAGCCCCCTGCCCGCTCCCTGTCACTCAGCGCCCCCTAGCACCACACTGGGGCACTGGGCTCCCCTCCCCCTCTGGCCAGTCTCCCTTTCACATTCTGGGACAGACCTGGCACTGCTTAATGCAGTTTCTGCCCTTCCCCTGCACTGGGGCTGCAGGTGCTGCTTACTTACCCCTCCAGAGCAGGGTGAGGATCAGGACCCTCAGCGTGGCAGGACCCCCTGCTCTCCAGAGGGGGCCCTGAGGCGGGAGCTCCCTTTCCCCGGCGTCGTGCTGTGGCAGCAGGGCTCTGCCCATGGCTGGGGCGTCCGGCTGGGACAGACCTAGAGACAGACGGGGGGTGAGAAGTGTGAGAGTAGAAGCTGTTTGGGGATGCAGATCTCCCTGGGGGACCATCAGTACTGCTGGGCTCTGCAGGGGGCTGATCTGGGGCTTCTGACAGTGCAGTGACCCCCCCCCACCCCGAAATCACCAGACAGTCCTGTGAGATCGTGGGCTAAAAAAATCCTTAAATTGGTGAAAAAAAATGAGATTTTCTCTAAGAATCATGAGATCGGCCAGAAAATCCTGATCTGGTGACAGAAGATGGTGGGAAGGCAGCGCTGCTCAGTGTCTGCTTTGCTTCAGTCTTCCCACAAAAAAACAACATGTGAGCGGGCGACCAGTAAAGTTACCACGGAGAACAAAGGGGACGGGCTGCAGATTGGGATAAGTGAAGAACACGTCAGAGATGTTCCAACAAATTTGAAGGAATTCAGATCAGTGGGTTGGGAAGCTGTTCAACCCAGGGTGCTAAAGGAATTAGTCAAATAAATCTTGGAGCCACTGGCAATTGTATTTGCAAACTCCTGAATGCCAGGAGAGGTCTCAGAAGATGGGAGAAGGACTAACAGAGTGGCCATCTTTAAAAAGGGAAAAAGGAGGAGCTGCAGAACTATAGCCCAGTCAGCCTGACCTCGACAGATGGAAAGCTACTAGAGCAATGTATAAAACCTCCAGTTTTGTAAAGGGAAATCATGGCTCACCAAACTACTAGAATTTTTGGAGGTAGTCAACAGCATGTAACAAGGGTGACCTAGTCCATTTACTTAGATTTTCAGAAAGCCTTTGACAAGTTTCCTCCCAAAAGGCTTTTAAGCAAGGTAAGGTGTCATGGGATAAGTAGGCAGGTCCTCTCCTGGATCAGTAATTGGTTAAAAGGGTAGTAATAAATGGCTAATTTTCAGAGTGGAGAAAGGTAAATAGTGGTGCCCACCAGCGTTCTGTATGTGGACCAGTGCTGTTCAACATGATCATAAATGATCTAGAAAAAGGGGTAAACAGTGAGGTGGAAAAATTTGCAGATGATACAAAACTACTCAAGATAGTTAAGTTCAAAGCTGACTGCGATGAGCTACAAAAGGATCTTACAAAACTGGGTGACTGGGTAACAAAATGGCAGATGAAATTCAATGTTAATAAATGCAAAGTTATGCACATTGGGGAACATAATCCCAACTACACATATAAAGTGATGGGGTACGAATTAGCTGATACTGCTCAAGGAAGAGATCTGAGAGTCACTCTGGATAGTTCTCTGAAAACACCCATTCAATGTGCAGCGGCCATCAAAAATCATTAAGAAAGGGATAGATAATAAGACAGAAAATATCATATTGCCTCTATATAAATCCATGGTACATCCACATCTTGAATACTGCATGCAGTTCTGGTGGCCCTATTCCAAACTGGAATTGGAAAAGGCTCAGAAAAGCGCAACAAAAATGATTATGGGTGTGGAAGAGCTTTCCTAAAAGGAGAGATTGATAAAACTGGGACTGTTCAGCTTGGAAAAGAGACGACTAAGGGGGGCTATGATAGAGGTCTATAAAATGGGCGACAGGTGATGGATCACTTGTTGATTACCTGTTCGTTCATTCCCTCTGGGGCACCTGGCACTGGCCACTGTCGGAAGACAGGATACTGAGCTAGATTGTCCTTTGGTCTGACCCAATACGGCCATTTTTATGGAGAAATGTGGGCTTGGTGGAACTACTATTAAATGGACAGAACTGGTTAAACAACCACAAACAAGAAGTAACTGTTAATGGAATGACGTGGGATTGGAGGGACGTCTCAAGTGGGTTCCACAGGGATCTGTTCTGGGTCCCGTGTTGTTTAACATCTTTATCAATGACCTGGATGTAGGACTAGGGAGCAGACTGATCAAATCTGCAGATGACACAAAGCTAGTGGGGGTTGCCAACACTTTGGAAGATGGAGCTAAAATTCAGAGGAATATTGATAATTGGAGAATTGGTTTGTAGAGGACACACTGAAATTCATGAAGGGCAAATGGAAGGTGCTCCATTTAGGGAAGAAAATCCAAATGCACAAATACAGGATGGGGAAGAACTGGCCTGGCAGCAGCACTGCTGAAAAGGAGCTGGGAGTTGTGGTAGATCACAGCCATGACATGAGTCAGCAATGCGATGCTGTTGCAAAAAAGCAATTGCAATTTTAGGTTGCATGAACAGAGGCAGAGCATGCAAGTTACGGGAGGTGACAGTACCACTCTGTGCCTCAGCTGAAGACTGTGTCCAGTTTTGGCCATCAATGTATAGAAAGGTCCAGAGGCGAGGGATAAAGATGATGAAAGGGGTGGTATGGAAGGCCTAGGGGAACAGCCGGAAGGAACTTGGCATGGTTAGGAAAGGAGATTGGCGGGTTGGGAGGCTACATTATCGAGGTTTGTAAATATTGGAAAGGCTGCCATCAAGAAGATTGTTCTCTCTCACCCCACAGGGCAGGATGAGGGACAACAGGTTCAAACTACAGTAGAGTCAATTGAGATTAAATCTCATAGAAAACTCCCCAGCTGTGTGAGCAGTCGGACAATGGACCAGACACCCACGGAGGTCATGAAAGCTCCTTCCCTGGAGGGTTTCGAGAGGAGGCTGGACAGCATCTGTCTTGGATGGGTTAGACCCAACCAATCCTACACCTTGACAGGGGTTGTACTAGGTGACCCCTGAGGTCCCTTCTCACCTGTGGATCTGTGATTCCAGGATTTGCTAAAGAATCCCGAGATTTAATGTGAATCAGCAACCCCCCTTCTGAAATTCACTAATAAATCCTGAGATTTCCTATAAGAATCATGTGCTTCACTGAAAAAGGTTTCAAAATCCTGAAACTGGTTTTTAAAATCCACAGATGTGTGCTTTGCCTGGAAACACCATGTTCTTTGAAGCCCGTTGGCTCAGCACACACCCCCCCCCGCAGTGATGGTGTCACCAACGCACGGTGAGGGGCTGGTTCTTCAGGGACCCAGTGGAACTGGATGTGGGTAAATCATCCCTGGGGTAGGGGTGCTGCAGAGAGCTCATGGCTCCCCACTCTGCAGAAAGGGGGGGCGCTAATGCTGCTCTCCCTGCCCCACAGCTGCCTTCCCTGCTCCCCTGCTCCACCCTGCTCCTTCTGCAGCTGGGACACAATCATAGCTGTGGGGGCAGGGAGCAAGGGCTGGGATCACAAAGGTCTGTGGGTCGAGATTGAGGGTCACGCCAGTTGCCAGAGACCATCCAGCTCCCTCCCCAGTTCCACTCACCCCTAGACCTGCAGAGGGGGGCACGGAGCCTGGGTCTCCAATCCTGCAGCCCAGGTTCTCCAGGGTTTGTGACTCAGAGCCTGGGAAAGCGGTATGCACGGGAATGTGAAAGTAGAAGTGGGTGCAGACAGGAGGGGGTTGGGGGGAGATGCTCTCTCAGGAACCCCAGCACCAGCATCCAGCTGACTTCCCCTCCTTCTGGCTGGGGCTCCCTGTGGCTTTCCTGCAATGGGGGCAGGCTGCATATTGCTTATGGGGCTGGAATTAGATCCCAGCATTTCTGGCTCTGAGCCCCTCTACACCTCACTCTGCTCCCAGAGCTGGGATAGAGCCCAGGAGTCCTGACTCCCTGCCTCCAACCCCCACTCTAACCCACTAGACCCTGCTCCCCTCCCAGAGCCAGGGACAGAACCCAGGAGTTCTGGCTTCGAGACCCTCTATATCTCACTCTCCTCCCAGAGCCATGGATGGAACCCAGGAGTCCTGGCTCCCAGCCGCCTGTCCCAGCTATATCCCTTCATTACTGCTTTTAATATTTGAACGCTAGCAGCTCACACCTCTTATCCTATTGTACATGCTGCAGCTGCTAATCACTCACCCCGAGCTGAGATGCAGCCACCTCCAGGGGGGGCAGCTGGGGAACAGCCACAAAATGACACTGTCCAGAGGTTGTTCACCCGGAGCTGAGATGCGTCCGCCTCTGGGGTGGGGTGCCTGGGAACAGCGCACTGGAACAGCAGGTGCCCGGTTAGGACAGCTAGCGAATCCTGACTCCAATTTGAAGAGCCGGGTGCGTGTGAAGATCTGCCTGTCAGGGAGCGGGCGCGAGTGTCAGCGCGTGGGCTGTGGGGAGATGTGAGATTTCAAGACAGGAAGGGGAAGTCAGCGTGTGATTCTGGCCCTAGAAGGTCTTGCAGAAGGCCGGTTCCAATGGCTGGAGATCTAGGTGCCATCGATGCAAGAGGGAGATTGTCACAGACAGAGGCCTGCTCCCAGTGACAGACGGCTTCCGGCCCCACCTCAGGGAGACTGGCTGGAGGTGGAGGGAATGGGGCACGGGGCCTTTCCCCTGTAGGGGGCCCTGGCTCCAATCTGCTGCAGGGTGTGACACTGGTTGGCTCTGGGGAGTGGGAGTGGGACCAGGGGTTCTTCCCCTCTAGAGTCTCTTTTATTCTCTGTCTCTCAGTTCCTCAAACGTCTCCCAGGTCCCTGGTCACTGAGTCTGGGGAATCCTTTTTGATGGGACCCAGGTTATCGGCTGGATCAGGAGAAGCAGCTGGATTCCACAGCCCTCCATAGACGCCTCCTTCTATTTGAGAGGTGAGACGCAGCTGCATCTGTCCTGGTTCATGGGGGCTGTTTACAGAGGGACCTCTCCCCAGTGCTGAGATATGGCTGCCTCTGGGGTGGGGTGCCGGGACTGTTTATACAAGGACTCCTTGCCCGGTGTTGAGATACACAAGGGTTTGGGAGGAACCTAGAACTAAAAGAAACACAGCGCCCCCTAGGGGCATTGGGACCAGCCCCGATGGCCGGGCCCTCCCAAGTCTACCACCCTAGCCAGACCCTGGCCCGCTCTGCCCCAGGCCAGTAGCACTTAAGCTCTGCCCTCTGTGTGTGGGCACCGGCGGCTGTGCTGGGAAGCTGGTTGCTGAGAGGATCTTCCACAACAGGAAGTTTCCAGTTGGTGAGTTTGCTCCACCTCTGGCCGGTCGGCCCCTGTTCAGGCCTGGGCGAGAGCCGCGGAGAGCAGGGGAGAGGGTCCCATTGAACAGTGGGGCGCGGCCACTTGGACACAGGTCCCCAGCCAGTGGCGGAAGGGGCGAGCCCGGGGCAGATTCCTGCTGGGATTGAGGCTGCCGGGTCTAGTGGGTTAGAACTCGCTGCCCTGGATCAATCCGGATCAGGGCAGACCCCTGGTCATTGTGGCGAGATCCACGGCAGAAACCCCATTGTCCGGGCCGGCCCCTTGCTTGGCGTGGTACATTCTGCCTCTGGTTAATCCTCATTTGGTTTCAAACTATTTTAAATTAGCTGCCCGAGTTTTTTCCCTCGGTTACTGTTAAACAGATGCCCCACTTGGAGGTGGCTGCATCTCAGTGCTAGCCGAGAATAGATCCTTATATAAACAGCCCCCGCACTCCACCCCAGAGCTCACTGCATCTCAGCACTTGCCGAGGGGTCCCTGTATAAACAGCCCCCGCACCCCACCCCAGAGGTCACTGCATCTCAGCGCTTGCTGAGGGGTCCCTGTATAAACAGCCCCCACATCCTACCCCAGAGGTGGCCGCATCTCAGTGCTGAGAAAGGGATATTTGTGCATTGTATTGAGCTCAGTATATGACTTGTGTGTCTTTCCTGGGTCTTGTGAATTAACAAGTTGAGATGTAGGGGAAAAAGTGATTCACTGGGAAACCTTGGAACCGCCAGATCAAGATCGAAATCTTACATTTCTGAAGATCATGGTGACTGGGGTCCGTCTCTTACAGATATGGCAGGGCAAGGGTTAATTACCAGTCATTATCTATCTATCTATCTTAATAATTCAAAAGTCTGTTTTCTTCAATATCCTGAAAATATTTTAAAACATGGGGCAGGAACTGAAAAATGTGGGATATTTTTTGTGATCATTAGGTTTAAATGGCCAAGATCTCTGTGAAATCTGTCTAAAATCCAAAAAATACTGTGATTAGTTTTTATGAAACTTCTATTTTAAAAACAGCCTGTGACGAAGTGTGGGATTTTGTTAATGATTTGCATGAATACTGTCTGTGCCTCAGTTTCCCTGTGTGATGCATGTGTAATGAGGTGGTGGGAGAGGGGGGTTGTGGTTGCAGAGGGCCAGGTGTGACCTCGCTAACAGCCCAGATCCTGGACACTGGCCTGGACACTGTAGAACTTAGCAACCGGTGAGCCGGAGGCCCAGCCCATCTTGGGAGCCAGCCGGTTCTGGCCGGTGGGAGAACAAAGGCCAGAGTAGAGATGGCCCAGGAAGGCAGCTGGTTCTGGCCAGTCAGGGAACAAAGAACGGAAGAGAGGGGACTCAGGTGATCTGTTTGCCCAGGAACAAAGACACAGGGTGGAGGCGGGGCTGGTGGGGGAGCTCAGCTGGAAGGAGGTCGCTTCTGGACTGGGGACAAAGAGGGGCCTGAGCTACCTGGATGGGGTCAGACCCAGCTGGACGGTGCTGAGACTGGCCAGGCCCGAGGGCCCTGAGAACTGCCTGTGCTGGGTTCAGACGTTCAATAAACCTCCTGTGTTATGCTGGCTGAGAGTCACTGCAGGGTAGAGATTGGGGGGGCATTGCTCCCTCTGGGGGTGGAGGCCGCGGGTGACCAGAGGTAGGGGACTCCCTGACAGTGAGACACAGGCAGGCTGAAGGCTCGGGGAGGTGCCAATCCAGGAGGTGCTGGAGCCCAAGTCTTAACCCCCTAGAGTATTTGTGACCCCGAGAAGGGCTGTCAAACTGAAGGGGGGTCCTCCCAGGGACCATATGGAGTCAAGAAAGCCTGGGGCCTGGGAGTCTGTCACACACCCCAGATCTGGTGTAATAGGTTTAATACAAGAAATGAAACATAATTAGCATCATTATATAAAATATATCCTAAAATAATAGTCAATGTACGTATATATCAGTGTATGTGTGTGTGCACTGTCTATATGTACTCTCTCTCTCTGTATATATATATGTGTGTGTGTAGCGTGTGCGTGCGTTTATGTACAGTACAGACCTGTTTACGCGCGAATCCGCTTAACGCGCGGTAGTGCCATGCTTTCCAGTGCTACCTATGTAACACACGAGACTCATTAACACGTGGTATAGAAACTTGCTATGTAGTGCTACATATTTGCTCATTAACTCACTGACATAGAAATTGACAGGAAGTGCGGAGCGGAAACATGTTGTATGTCTTTACCCATGTTCATAAAGACGTCTCTAGCACACTAAGTCATTGTCACACTAGAGGGCAGAGGGCAAGCGTCAGTGTTCCTACACTGTAGAAGAAAAGCTAGCTGCAATAGAGCAAGTAAATAGCGGAGAAACCCAGGCCAAAGTTTCAAAAGACATTGGGATTGTCTAATCTACTCTCTGAGGATGGCTAAAAAACTAATCTAAACTGAATGGCTTTGTACAAAATATCGATTCTGCCATGGGGCTTAAGGGAAAACGTGTGCGCTATTCAGCAAAACCCACAATAGACAAAGCCATGCGCACGTGGTTTGCTCAGGAAAGGCAGAAAGGAATGCCGCTAAGTGGGCCAATTCTTCAAGCCCAAGCGACAAAATATGGAAATTTAACAGGGGATGAATCATTCCAAGCCAGCAAGGGGTTTATAAGTCATTTTACAAAGTGTCATGGCATAGCACAGGTATCGCTTTCTTTTGGCATGTGCTAATTACAATCCTGCATCTCCAGTGGAGTGTATCTTGATTCCTGATCACAATTGCTCTTCCTAATTTGAAAAACGTATGGAAATAAAAAGTGAGTTTTATTCCTATTTGCAAGTTTACATGATTCTCAGACATGTCTAGAAACCAAGGATTCTGCTGCATTTGGACCAATCCAAGCACATAGTAGGTGCGACTGTAACACAAAGACAAACACAATCGATTCAGCATTTCTCAAAGACTGAACACTTGCTTTCACACTAAGATCTGGCTTTGTGGTAACTGCATTGTCTTGCAGTAGATCCCCTGGTCTGCTCTGTTCTTGCACCATAACCCCTTTCTGACAACAAAAAATTACTACACAATCCCAGGACAGGATGGGGGATCAAAGTCTGAGCCCATCGGAGTCCCAGGCAGTGAGGCTTGGGCTTTGGTCCCGGGCTACAGGAAGTCTAAGCCAGCCTTGGTCACCCCATTAAATGGGGTTGTGACCCACTTTGAGCTCCTGATCCACAATTGGAGAGCCACTGCTGTAGAGGGTATCGTCCTGCGCTCCTCACTGGGGTATCTGGACACCTTGCGGTCATCACAGAAAAAACAAAGTAATCCAGGACCGGCCTTAGCCACGGGGGACCGGGGCTGGGATGGGTTCGGTCACAGACACCCCCTGGGACTGTCACCTGATGTGCTGACACTACCTCAAGAGCTCATTTTCCCTGCCATCTTGGGACTGCAGAAATCTGCCTTGTTGAGCCACACATGCTAGCCTGATGCAACAGAGTCCCAGGGTCTGAACCATGCCGCCAAATCTAAGCACATGCTCCTGTCTCCTGTCTCCAGTACCCAGACACCCAGTTTCCAATGGAATCCAAACCCCAAATAAATCCGTTTTATTCTGTATAAAGCTTATAAAAGGTAAACTCGTGAATTGTCTATTCTCTATAAAACTGAGAGAGAGTTATGTACAGCTGTTTGCTCCCTGTGTATAAATCACTAACTCTGGGTTAATTAATAAACTAAAGTGATTTTATTAAGTATAAACAATAGAATGTAAGTGGTTTCAAGTAATAACAGACAGAACAAAGTAAGTTACCAAGCAAAATAAAACAAAACACACAACTCTAACTCTAATACATCAAGAAACTGAATACAGGTAAAACGCACCCTCAGCTATGTTCCAATAAGCTTCTTTCACAGACTAGACTCCTTCCTAGTCTGGGCCGAATCCATTCCCCTGGTTCAATTCTTGTTAGCTCCAGCCCCCTTTGTTCTGTTCCACCCCCTTTTATATCTTCGGCACAAGGCGGGAATCTTTTGTCTCTCTGTGTCCTCACCCCTCCTTCTAACTGGAAAAGCACCAGGTTAAAGATGGATTCCAGTTCAGGTGACATGATCACATGTCCTGTGAGCCCCCCTCCATTCCTCAAGGACTGGCCCGCACCTATGCAGTGGAGACTTGCAGGTAAACAGAGCCATCTAGAGTCAATTGTTCTAGTCAATGGGAGCCATTAAGATTCCAAACCACCATTAATGTCCAACTATTTCCTTAATTACAATAGGACCTCAGACTTATACTATATATTCCTAGATCCAGGTACAAGGATGATGCATTTGTAAAAATAGGAGGAACACACTCAGTAGATTATAAGCTTTGAAATGATACCTTACAAAAAACCTTTTGCGTAAAGTATATTCCAGTTACATTATATTCACACTTATACACATATTTTTATAAAGCATGATGGAGTGTAACGTCACAGGGGCGCCTCCAGATTACGGGTGCCCCGCCCCCTGCTGGCCTGTACAGCCATGTGGCTCCTGCCCCCTGCCTTGGAGCCGCCCCTGGCCAGCTGCTCCTGGGAGCTTCCTGTCTGCTGTAAGGAGCAGGGGGGAGGGGCTCTGATGTCAGGCTGTCCCCTGCCCCCCCCATGTACCCCATCTCTGCAGAGCAGGTGGGGTGGGGGGACAGGGCTCACCGAGAGAGGGAAGGAGCTGCTGGCAGCTGCTGCTGTGTCTGAAGGAGCTTTCCTTGAGACTGCTAAGAGCTGCTCTCTTAAAGGGGCAGCATGCGGTCTCGCACACACTCCCCCAGCTCACACACACCCGCAGCTCACACACACTGTCTCTTTCACACTCACCCCACCCAACATATACTTATATTGCTGTTGTTTCTTGTTGTTACTTCCTGCAATGTACATATATTCTCTGTAATTTTATTCTTTCAAAGTGCCGTTATTTGAGTTTTTGGACTGGTCTCTGCATTTCATAATTTTATTTCTCTTTTATGCTTACATTGAATTCTTTGAGTAGTGAGTTCTAAACTGCCTAACCTGTCCTGGCCGGAGTAATTAGTATTATTGTTGTTATCATATTGTGCTTTATCATTCATTATGTAAAGTCATACAATCAAATTATAGTATTCTCTTGGAACGTAACTCTAGCTTCTACTCACTTTAGTAATTCCAGTTTAAAAAACATTAGTTAAACACAGAAATTTAGACAGTGGGCAGATAAAAGTCGCTTATTTTCAAATTGTATTTTTAGTTATATCTGTAAATTAACTTAAAATTTGTATGGAAATAAATGCAGTTCCAACCATGATACCAATAGCAAAGATGGAGCCAAATGTTAGTGAGTCACATACATGATTGTGGTCGGTAAACATAAATGCCAAAATAATTAGAAACATTAATTCCCTTTCATAATAAAAGAGAAAAATATGTAAAATAAACATAAACATATGTTAAAATTATGTTTTTAGTGAAAAACAATTGACTAAAATAGAGGAGATAATGGCAGTAACACAGTGTGTCTGTGTAAGCAGATTTTATTTATTTCTATTTATCTCTACTAACGATAGTGTGTGAAGTATCAAACGTGTGTTTCGGATGTGGGAGAAAAACGAGTCCTCACTCTGAGATTGGTTTGAACATGCCAGAGGCAGTTTATTCTCAAGCAATATAGCACGGGGGAGAATGCACAACGGCAGGTCTCCCAAAAGATAAACAATGAGGGCAAGCATTGATACCTTTTGTGACATACAGTAATGATCAACAACTGCATTTTGTTTATACATATTCCTTCCTGATACCTTACTTTCCTCAGCAATTTCTGCTACAGTCTGTGTTCCGTTCTTATCTAACACAAGGATGAAAACCAGCATCTCTTACAGTTCTTTGCCACTCGCCCAGGCCCTGCTTGGAAGTCACACGTTATTAGCTGTGAGAGTTAGCCTGACTCTTGCTCTTCCCAGAAGACTAAGGCCTGGTCTACACTACGACTTTAATTCGGATTTATCAGCTTTAATTCGAATTAACCCTGTAACCGTCCACACAACGACGCTAGTTAATTCGATGTAAAGGGCCCTTTAAATCGATTTCTGTACTCCACCCCAACGAGCGGAGTAGTGCCAAAATCGATTTTAACAATTCGAATTAGGGTTAGTGTGGCCGCAATTCGATGGTATTGGCCTCCGGGAGCTATCCCACAGTGCATCATTGTGACCGCTCTGGACAGCAATCTAAACTCGGATGCACTGGCCAGGTAGACAGGAAAAGCCCCGCGAACATTTGAATTCCATTTCCTGTTTGCACAGCGTGGAGAGCACAGGTGACCACAGATACCTCATCAGCACAGGTAACCATGCAGGCTGATAATCGAAAAAGAGCACCAGCATGGACCGTGAGGGAGGTACTGGATCTGATCGCTGTATGGGGAGAGGATTCAGTGCTTGCAGAACTTCGTTCTAAAAGACGAAATGCAAAAATTTTTGAAAAAATCTCCAAGGGCATGATGGAGAGAGGCCACAATAGGGACTCAGATCAGTGCCGCGTGAAAGTCAAGGAACTCAGACAAGCCTATCAGAAAACAAAGGAGGCAAACGGTCGCTCCGGGTCAGAGCCGCGGACATGCCGCTACTACGCCGAGCTGCATGCAATTCTAGGGGGGGCTGCCACCACTAACCCACCTGTGTTCGTGGATTCTGGGTCGGGGATAGTCTCGACGCCTGAGGATTCTGCCGATGGGGTAGAGGAGGAGGAGGAGGAGGAGGATGAGCTTGCAGAGAGCACACAGCACTCCATTCTCCCCAACAGCCAGGATCTTTTTATCACCCTGACTGAAGTACCCTCCCAAGCCTCCCAAGCCTCCCAAGCCAGTACCCAAGACTCTGACCCCATGGAAGGCACCTCAGGTGAGTTTACCTTTTAAAATATAAAACTTGTTTTAAAAGCAAACGGTTTTTAATGATTACTTTGCCTGACTTTGCATTCGCGGTCAGTTCAGCTACTGGAAAAGTCTGTAGCTATTGGAAAAGTCTGTTAACGTGTCTGGGGATGGAGCGGAAATCCTCCAGGGACATCTCAATGAAGCTCTCCTGGAGGTACTCCGAAAGCCTTGCCAGAAGGTTTCTGGGCAGTGCATCTTTATTCCCTCCTCCATGGTAGGACACTTGACCACGCCATGCTTGCAGCAAGTAATCTGGTATCATTGCCTGACAAAGCCTGGCAGCGTATGGTCCCGGTGTTTGCTGGCATTCAAGCAACATCCGTTCTTTATCTTCTTGTGTAATCCTCAGGAGAGTGATATCACTCCTGGTAACCTGGTTGAAATACGGGAACTTAATTAAGGGGACAGAGGTGGCCGTTCCTACTGGGCTGTTTGCCTGTGGCGGAAAATAAATCCTTCCCTGCAGTTAGCCAAGCGCAGATGGGAAATTGGCCCTGAGTTTTTCACGTTTGGCTAGCAGGGATCTTCCCTGTTACCAGCCACGCGGTGGGGGGAGGGGTACTGTGATCATCCCAGAGAATTCATGGCGGGGGGGGGGGGGCGGCGGTGGGGGGGGGATTAGTTTGGTGCCTGTAGGGATCTTCCCTGATACCAGCCACGCGGTGGGGGGGAGGGGTACCGTGGTTAGTTTGTTTTCTGGTGCTGCTGAATGTTAACAGAAAAACCGCAGCACTCTACTTGCCCAGACAAGCCCCACCACACTCCCCCCCCCCCCCAACTGGCTGAGATTGGCCAGGCTTCTGCAGCACTCTACAAGCTATGCTTGGTATGTGGGAAAGTAGGGCGCAGAAGCTGTAAGAGAATGGCTTACCATGGCCGCATGCAAGCAGAATTCTGTTGCCCAGACCTGTGATCTCTAGCAGCAAAGCCACAGGCACTCAGCATTAAGAGGCAAAATGCGACCTTGCACAGAAATCACATGTGCTATGTAATGTGAACAGTGTTGGTCACCGTGAAAGAGTATAAGCATTGTTCTGCAAAATGTAGCTTTTAAAACAATTCTCTCTTTTTTCCCCTCCCTACAGCAGCTGCAAATTCCTCAAGCCTCCCTCCTCCATCCCGAAGGTTATCACAGATAAGGCGTCGTAAAAAAAAGACGCGAGAAGAGATGTTTTCTGAAATTATGCAATCCAGCAGGAGTGACAGAGCTCATCTGAATGAGTGGAAGGAAACAGTTTCAAAGTATAGGAAAGAAGTCAGTGAACGTGAGGAGAGGAGGGACCAACGTGAGGACATGAGGGACCAACGTGAGGAGAGGAGAGACCAACGTGAGGAGAGGAGAGACGCTCGAGATGAGAGGTGGCGTCAGGAAGACCAGAGGATGAAGGAAGCAACGCTGGGGCTGCTCCAGCGTCTGGTGGAGGTTCAGGAACGGCTGCTGGAAAACAGACTGCCGCTTCAGCCCCTGTTCCACCCTCCCCCCTCCCCATGTTCCGTATCCTCCTCACCCAGACGTGTAAGAACGCGGGGGGGGAGGCTCCGTACACCTTCCCATTCCACCCCAGTAGACAGCCCAAGCAAAAGGCTGTCATTTTTTTAACCTTTTCTTTGTGGCTTTTTCCTTCCCAGTAATCCTCCTCCCAAATACCACCCGGGTTCCCTCCCTCTTTTTCTAATCTATTAATAAAGAATAAATGATTTTTAAATGATAGTGACTTTATTTGGTTTGAAAGAAAGCTGGGGGAAGGGGGAGGGTGGGTTCCTTACAGAAAATCAGTCAATAAAGGGGGCGGGTTTTCATGAAGGAGAAACAAACAGATATTTCACACTGTAGCCTGGCCAGCCATGAAACTGGTTTTTAAAGCTTCTCTGATGCACACCGCTTCATGGTGTGCTCTTCTAATCGCCCTGGTGTCTGGCTGCGCGTAATCAGCAGCCAGGCGATTTGCCTCAGCCTCCCACCCTGCCATAAAGGTCTCCCCCTTACTTTCACAGAGATTGTGGAGCACACAGCAAGCAGAAATAACAATGGGGAGATTTCTTTGGCTGAGGTCAGAGCGAGTCAATAATGATCTCCAGCGGCCTTTTAAACGGCCAAATGCACATTCTACCACCATTCTGCACTTGCTTAGCCTGTAGTTAAACAGCTCCTGACTCCTGTCCAGGCTGCCTGTGTATGGCTTCATGAGCCATGGCATTAAGGGGTAGGCTGGGTCCCCAAGAATAACTATGGGCATTTCAACATCCCCAACGGTTATTTTCTGGTCCGGAAAGTAAGTCCCTTGCTGCAGCCCTTTAAACAGAGTTGTGTTCCTGAAGACGCGAGCGTCATGAACCCTTCCCGCCCAGCCCGCATTGATGTTGGTGAAACGTCCCTTGTGATCCACAAGTGCTTGCAGCACCATTGAAAAGTACCCCTTGCGGTTTATGTACTCGGTGGCTTGGTGCTCCGGTGCCAAGATAGGGATATGGGTTCCGTCTATCGCCCCACCACAGTTAGGGAATCCCATTGCAGCAAAGCCATCCACTATGGCCTGCACATTTCCCAGAGTCACAAACTTTCGTAGCAGCACCTGAGTGATTGCTTTGGCTACTTGCATCACAGCAGCCCCCACAGTAGATTTTCCCACTCCAAATTGATTCCCGACTGACCGGTAGCTGTCTGGCGTTGCAAGCTTCCACAGGGCTATCGCCACGCGCTTCTCAACTGTGAGGGCTGCTCTCATCTTGGTATTCTGGCGTTTCAAGGCAGGGGACAGCAAGTCACAAAGTTCCATGAAAGTGCCCTTACGCATGCGAAAGTTCCGCAGCCACTGGGAATCGTCCCAGACCTGCAACACTATGCGGTCCCACCAGTCTGTGCTTGTTTCCCTTGCCCAGAATCGGCGTTCCATGTTTAGAATCTGCCCCATTAACAACATGATCTCCAAAGCACCGGGGCCTGTGGTTTCACTGAATTCTGTATCCGTGTCCGTGTCCATGTCCTCATCATGCTTGTCGCTGCGCTGCCGCTGCCGCTGCCTCCTCTCCTCGTTTTTCTGGTCCTGGCTCAGCATAAACTCCACGAGAACGCGCGAGGTGTTTACAATATTCATGAGTGCTGTCTTGACCTCAGCGGGCTCCATGCTTGCCGTGGTATGGAGTCTGCAATGTTCACCCACCCAGGAAAAAAGGCGCGAAAATGGTTGTCTGCCGTCCGTTGCTTTCATGCAGGGAGGGAGGGAGGGAGGGAGGAAGTGAGGCTGTACCCAGAACCACCTGCGACGATGTTTTTTGTCCCATCAGGCACTGGGATCTTAACCCACAATCCCAATGGGCGCGGGAGACTGCGGGAACTATGGGATAGCTATGGAATTGCTACCCACAGTGCAACGGTGCAGAAATCGACGCTAGCCCCAGTACTTGGACGCACACCACCGAATTAATGTGCTAGTGTGGCCGCATTCATTTCGACTTTATACAACCTGTTTCTCAAATCCGAATTATCTAAATTCGGATTAATCCCGTAGTGTAGACATACCCTAAGATGTCGGCTCTTTTTCCAACTTCCACACTGATATCTGCGTTAAAGCTCCAGAACTGACACCTCAAGGCTTGGGATTGGGAATATCTTGCTGTATTATCTCCTGATTGTTCTAAATTTACATATGTAAGCAGAGTCAGGATGAGCTCTACCCTGACATCTGGTGGTGAATTATGGCGAGGGTGGAAAAGAACTCCAGGGGCTGATCTGGTTTGCATAGGCACACCCACCCGCCTGGCATGAAACAACAGCAACTCAAAGTGGTTACTTTGGCTGGTGTGGGATCCCCAGTTTCTCTGTTATTGGGGCAGGAAGAATAAAGTTTTGTTACCCTGATTCTGTGAATCAAAGCCAGTGGAACTGTTGTATGACAGAAGGACTGAGTGAGTCCTTCACCATTACCTAAGTAGCACTTGCTTGACAAGGAGCATGGGTTACAAAACCCAGTGAATTGAGAGAGGAGGTGGGTCAGGTACAAGTGTTAGTAGTCTCTTGGTCTATCCAAGGCCGTGGTCAAGTGTCTTGATGTTTTTGGTCTTTTGGCCTTGGGATGAAAACCTTGCCTTTGCTTCTGGGACCTTGAAGTGAAAAAATTCTCTAATTTATATCTGATGGTATGGGCCCTCTTTGAGGGTTTGAAACACCAATTGCACCATCTCCTCTCCCCACTGTTGAATGTCAGAGCTAACTTTGATTCCATTAGGAGTCTAGTTACAGGCTGCTGAGCTGAATTCACATTGGGCCAATGGTGCACCAGCACTGGGGCTCCCCTACTATGAGCTGAAATTGCTAAGAGCTGAAATCACAAAAGAGCTAAAGTTATTAAGAGCTGAGATCACTGAGGCTGTGTTAACTAGTGGGGGAGCCTGAAGCTATAATGCTAAGTGGCTGGCAGAGCCGCTAGCAGAGTGGAGCCTTGCAGGGACAGTTGGAGCGGAGCTGAGCGACTCACAGGTCGGTGAGCAGGGCGGAGTGGCTGGAGGAGCAGCTGGCAGAGCAGAGTGGAGCCTTGTGGGAGCAGCCCAAGGAACAGCTGAAGTGGAGCAGAGCTGAGCAGCTCACAGGTCAGTGAGCAGAACGGAGCAGCTGCCAGAGCAGTTCGTGGACGGTGGGAGCGGCTCATGGGACAGCTGGTGGAGTGGAGCGGCTTGTGGAGAAGGCTGCGGTGGAACCCCACGGAGAGGCAGCCGGTCGGCCTCGGATCACGTAAGGTGCCCCTTAACACCCTGCGTGCCTCCCCCCCTCCCCCCGCTTGAACTCTGGGGCTGCACTGACCAGGGACAGAGACTTTGGGGGTTGTTGGACTTTTGGGACTTTGGTGATTCTTGGGTTGCTGGTCTCAAGAACCAAAGGGAAAGGACACAGCCCAATTTGCTGGGGTGGGTTTTTTGCTCATGAAGCCTGTTTGTGTTGTTTTTCCAATTTAATGCTTATGTCATTTACCTCATGTTATTAAACATTTTCTGTTACACTCAGACTCTGTGCTTGCGAGAGGGGAAGTATTGCCTCCTAGAGGCGCCCAGGAGGTGGTATGTAATTGTCCCAGGTCACTGGGTGGGGGCTCGAGCCGGTTTTGCATTGTGTTATTGAAACGGAACCCCTAGATACAGAAACCAGCCCTTATTGCTGCCAACTTCGATGGGCAGAAGGGTTGCACATATAAGCTTTAAATGTGGCTTTAATTGGCATTTGTATCTATTTTTCTTTTTTTAATATAACAATTAGATACAGTGCTCCTGTCAGTTAATCCTTAAGTTATTAGCTGCAAAGGACTGAGATTTTTCAGGTGCCTAAATCGTCCCTGGAATCATGGTTAAAGTTTCCTTCCCCACCCCAAATCTGCATTGGTGCCCCTGCCCTGGGTGAGCCAGGAGTGGCCAGGGGGCTGCAGGAGGTCGTGGGCTCTGGCGAGATGCAGCCCACGTGTGACAGCGCGAAGCCCTGAGCCACATGCCGAGCATCAGCCACCACAAGCCGCAGCAGCAGCGCAGGAGGGTGGCAACACACCATGTGCCAGGTCCCCCGACTTCTGCGCTGCTCCTGGCGGTGGCATTGCCCAACCAGCCCCTGCCAGTATCAGGCCGCCCTGCCAGGGCTTAATTTGAGCCACAGCTGAGCTCCGGCATCTCTTTCAATACAAATTAAACACTAGGGGAGGCAACGGGACCATTGGCCTGACCCGGGGTGACAGTCCCCCCAGCTGAGGCCTCATTCTCTGTTTCCTCAGTCCCTTGAGTTTCTAAATCCTTGTAGTCTCTTTGGAGGCTGAGGAACAGCCTGATCTACACGCCGGACTCGTGCACCGTGGAGTCCCTGGCCCCCGGCCTGTCCTTCCTTCTGCTTTCACGAGAGCAGCAGGGTGTCCTGCGAGAGAGAGAGAGAGAGAGAGAGAGAGAGAGAGAGAGAGATTCTGGGGTATGTAAGCGGCTGATAGTCAGGATAGAGAGATAGGTAGAGGGGGTGTTTTGGGATAACTAGCTAGGTAGGTAGGTAGATAGATGGGTGGGTGAGTAGGTACCTAGGCCTGGTGATAGGTGGGTACATAGGTGGGTGGGTAGGTAGGTAGTTATTTGGTGTCCTAAATATAAAGGTTATTACACTTCCCTTTATGTATGCATTAACATAAATCCCCCCTGGCCAGAGGTACAGAATCACTTACCTGTAAAGGTTTAATCAGTTCAATTAACCTAGTTGGCACCTGACCAGAAGGACCAAGGGGGGAAAAAAGCACAAACAAAACCTTCCCCCTTCCCAGTTTTGAAAGTGCTTTTTTTGTTGTTCTCTCTCAGGGCAGAGAGAGGGACCAGGCAGAAAAAAAATATATATATATCTCCTGAAGCCCAACCTAGAATAAGCATCTAAAATTACAAAAATTGTAAGTAATAACAAGGAAATGCATTAGATTTTTTTGTTTTAGCTTGTGAATTTTCCCTATGCTAAGAGGTAATTTTATTCCTGTTTTGTAACTGGAACGCAGAGTCAGAGGAGAGTCTTCTGTGTTTTGGATCTTTATTTACGCTGTAAAGTTATCTTCCATCCTGATTTTACAGAGGTGCGAATTTTACTTTTTTTCTTAATACAATTCTTTTAAGAACCTGATTGATTTTCAGTGTCCTAAAAAGCCAGGGATTTGGTCTGTGCTCACTTTGTTTAACCTATTGATTGGTAAGTTATTCTCAAGCCTCCCCAGGAAAGGGGGTGAAGAGACTTGGAGCCCTATCCCCCCCCAAAAATCCCCCAAGTGGCCCCTCCCTGAACATTTGTTTAAATCGCTTGGTGGTGCCAGCAATACCGTCCAAGGACAAAGAAAGGAATTTGTGCCTTGGGAAAGTTTTTAATCTAAGCTGGTGGAATATAAGCTTAGGGGGTCTTTCATGCAGGTCCCCACATCTCTACCCCAGAGTTCAGAGTGGGGAGGGAATGCTGGGAGTTGGGTAAATAGGTAGCTAGATAGGAGGGTGCATAGGTGGGTAGGTCAGTGGGTGGTTGGGTCAGGGGGTTGGTAGCTAGGTGGGGTAGTAGGAAGATGGGTGGGTCAATGGTTACATAGGTAGGGAGGTACGTAGGTGGGTGGGATAGTAGGATGGTAAGTTCGTAGGTAGGTAGATCGGTGGGTAAGTATATGGGTAGGTGGGTTGGTAGCTGAGTTACCGTCTGTAATAGAGCAGGGTGAGGTAATAGGCCAGGAAGAATCCAGTTGCCACGAAGACGAGTTTGCAGCTGTTTTCGATAAGTGACGGAGTGAGGCCACCTGTGGGAGCCAGAAAAGGCTGATAGTCTGGGATAGATCCCTGCAACCCCTGCTCTGAGCCAGCCAGCTCCAGACCTGTGGCTGGGTTGGAGCTGGCACCCCCTGGAGGACAGCATCTCAACTGACCCCCCCCCCCCAAACAGCCCCCTGAGACAGCCAGTCTTTTCTCTTGGGCTTGGTCAGAGCCAGCACTCCATAGAGGGAAAAAGCCCCATGCCCCATTCCCTGCCCCCTGAGGAAGCCAATCCCCCACCCTTGGGCTGGGTCAGAGCTGGTGCCCCCTAGAGAGGAAGGACTCTCACCTGTTTCTGGTGGGTTCAGCAGTAAAATATGGAACCCGTGGGGGTTGGAGCCGAGGCAAAAGATCTGGTGGCCTCTGTCTGTGCTCCCCATCCATCTCAGAGTGCTGACAGCCTCGTCCTCCTGGGACCAGGAGCTGACCTGAAGTGTACCCCATGAGCCATTCCCAGCCAGGGGCTCCCCGTCCACCTGCCACTGGAGCTGGGGTGGGGGATGGGAGCGCATGGAGCAGCTGCAGCTGATGCTGGGTCCCTGGCGCTGGCAGGACGAGTTCAGCCCGGTCCCTGGCCGCGGGCTGTCTCGGGAGAGCATGAGACACAGCAACAAGAGTCAGAGTGAAACCCAGGGGCAGGGAGTCCTGTGGGTTAACCCCACTCATACCTGCTGGCAGGGAGTCCTGTGGGTTAACCTCACTCACACTTGACAAGCAGTTGGAACGTCCCCTGTGCAGAGCTCTCCTATCTCTGAGCCCAGCACCCGTACAGCCCCCTGTCCTTGACCATCAGGTTGGGCAGCTCCCACTGCAGCTGATTCTCCCCTGCGGGGTGGGCACCCTTGACGGCTCGCCCCCCCCCCCACCCAGCCCAGCACCTCGGGGGCGCTGCTGGCAACAGAGCAGAGGAACCACAGGGAGTCGCCCTCCTGGGCCATGAGCTGTGAGCCTCTCCCCACTCCCACTAGCACAGCACCCCCATGACTCTCCATCCCACTCCCAGCAGCACAGCATCTCAACTGACCCCCCCAAACAGGTTCCTGCAGCATGGCGCCCCCTAGAGCCTTATTCTGCACGTGCAGACGCAGGGCCTGGCTGGCCGATCCGTAGGAATTTTTCACCCAGCACTGATACTCCCCAGCATCCCCTCTGCTGAGATTCGGCAGCTGTAGGCGCCCGGCCCCTCCCTGGCCAGGGCTCAGGGACTCATTCCCCTTGGCCCAGCTCAGGTTGGCGTCGGCTCTGCTCCCAGCCTCACAGCTCAGACTCAGGGAGTCGCCCTCCTGGGTCTCCAGAGACACAACGTCGCCCTCAGCTCCCCAGGCATCTGGCACTGGAAGAGATGAGCAGACAGGTTAGGCCCCCATAGAGATCTCCCCCTCCCCCGCAAGGTGCTGATATGCAGACATCTCTTGGGTGGGGTACAGGGGCTGTTTATACAGGCACCCCTCACCCAGCGTGGGGACGTAGCCAGCTCTGGGGTGGGTGCACAATCTCGGTACCTTTCCATGGCAGCAGGTCTCCGTTGCACAGATCAGTCCCTAACCCATCTCCTCGACGCTGCGCAGTGCCCCCTAGTGCCTCCCCACAGGCTGGAGACAGAGGGAACTGGGACCTATCCTCCTACCATCTGCCCTACAGCCCTGAGGCTTCCTCGGGCTCTCCCCTCCGGACATAGACTAGTCTGACCATGGGTGACATATGAACTGCCAGCTCAGGGAGGCTAGCCCCTGGCCCCGCCCCTTCTGCCTGAGGCTCCACCCCCACTGGAGCCCAGAGTCCCCCCACCGTGGCCGCTTCCCCCCCTGACCCAGCCCTGGGCCACCAGAGCACCCCAGCCCCAGAGCACTGGGCGGGAGGGCGGTGTGGCACTACCCTCCTGTAGTCACAGGTCAAAGACTGGCCCCCTCTAACCCTAGCCCCGGCCCCAGCGCTGCCAAGGGGGAACAGCATGGACAGTGAGCAGGACAGGACCTGGGGGCAGAACATGGGTGAGGCCATGTAGGGCTCTTTGGGGCAGATCAGCCTCCCCTGGCCTGCAATACCCTCCACCAGTGATGAGCTGCCAAAATCTTAACCAGTTCCCTATAAAAAGTTCTGGTTTAAGAGATGTGCCACAGTAGGTATTTTTTGTACCAATAGGGTTACTATACATCCATATTTTCCTGGGAGGCAATTTAAGAACCAAAAAGCCTGACATGTCCAAGAAAATATGGATGTATGTTTACCCTACCTAAAGTTCTTTTTTAAAAAGACGGCTCTGAACTAGAAATGAGCTCCGTTTCACATGTGTGGGTCCCCACCACACCCTGGGGGGGGGGTGCACATGTGTGGGTCCCAGCTGCTCCCTGCCCCCCCTCATTGAAGGGGGGGAGGGCTAGCTCAGTGGTTTGAGCATTGACCTGCTAAACCCAGGGTTGTGAGTTCAATCCTTGAGGGGGGAATTTAGAGATCTGGGGCAAAAATTTGTCTGGGGATTGGTCCTGCTTTGATCAGGGGTTTGGACTAGATGGCCTCCTGAGGTCCCATTCAACCCTGATATTCTATGATTCTATGAAGCAGGTATGCAGGGTTACTGCCCTGAGAACTGCAGGCCACCAGTGGATGTGGGGCTGGCTGAAGACAGGGGCTGGCTGTGGGCAGGGCCGGGGGTGCAGCAGGGGCTGGCTGCAGGCAGGGGGTGTGGGTCTGGTTGGAGACAGGGGCTGGGTGTGGGGCTGGTGTGGGCAGGGGGTGTTGCAAGGGCTGACGGCAGGCAGGGCAGGGGATGCAGGGCTCGTGTGAGCAGGGTAGGGGGTGCAGCAAGGGCTGGCTGTGGGCAAGGGGTGCAGGCCTGGTGTGAGCAGGGTAGGGGCTGGCTGCAGGCAGGGTGGCTCACAGGGAGAGCGGCTTGGAGAAGCCCAAGCAGCAGGACGCAGCCCAGGCCCAGCAGAGTAGCCAGGGACCCACCAGGCAGGAGTGGGATCCCCCAGGCCAGGAGTCAGGGGAGGAGCAGTAGCAGCAACAGGGCCAGGCAACACAGCACCCCAGCGGCTGGAAGAGGAATTACACACTTCCCTACCAGAGCCCATCAAAGCCGCAGCGTGCCCTCCTCTCAGGGAAGCAGGTTAACAAGCGGTTCTAAAACCGCTTCAAAATTTAACAACCGGTTCGTGCAAACTGGTGCGAACCAACTCCAGCTCCCCACTGCCTGACACCCATGAGCCTCGCCTGGCCCCTGCCCCTGAGCGCGAGCAGAGTGTGACTAGGAGGCAGTTGGTGCTTCCCGGGGCTCGCAGCGCGGCCTCTCACCGGAGCGTCCGTTCCTGGTCAGGGTCCCGGTGATGTTGGGGGGCCCAGGTGGGTCTGTAACACAAACCAGACAGAGGTGATCGGGGGGTGGTGTGGCAAGTGATCACTGAACCTAGACATGGACCCTAACTGTGAGCTCAGCTGGGTGACAGGAAAGTCCCTGAAGTGACACAAGACCCGTGGGCGGGGAAGGGAAGCGACAGACCCGACTGGGCCCGACCCAAGAAGCACCGGATGGAACTCAGGGGCTGAGTTAGGGCCCCACCGGGTAACCAGAACCGTGGGAAATTGAAACCCAAGAGACCAAAACTGGTGGGTCAAAATTGGGCCTAATTGGCAGAGTCACTAACGAGCGGGCGGGCTGCTCCGGCCTGGGTACTTGAGCGACCGGTACCAGCGCCACTGTCTGCCGGGCACCTGAGCATTCAGCATCCTGCTCCCCAAACGTGTCCTCCCCAGGGCACGACAGAGCCAGGGGTCTAAATAACCCCATTCCCATCCCCAGCCCAGACCCAGCCACCACCAGGGACAAACACCCCCCGTCATGGGTCCTTTGCCTTCCCCCCTCGGTTCGTCTCTCCCCAGCCCTCTCCTTTCACCCTCTGGCTTGGCCGGCCAGGCCTGCATATTTTGCAGCCCGGCTGCGCCCAGAGGGGCAGCTAAAAGTAACACGCGGAACAGCCGGACGCTGATATTGGCTGGCCAGGCCTGGCAGGGTGCATCCACGCTGCCCTCAAAGCCCCGCGGTTCTGAGCATCAGAGACTGAGTCCGTTGGGTCGGGCTCGTGGGGCTTGGGCTGCGGGTCTTTGATTGCAGCGCGGACGTTTCCTCAGAGGTCTGTGTGGACGTTCAGGGTCGGGCTGGGGCCTGGGCTCAGACATGGGCGGGGGACTGGGGGGCAGGTTCCTTCTAAATCTCCCTCCGGCTGAAGAGAACAAGGGCCGTCCTTACACTGATGCCTGATTTGATCTTTCACGTCACAAGAGCGGTCGCTGATTTTCCCTCTGCCCTGGATGTGCAGCGCGAGGGTCACAGGCCATTTAAAGGGTGTTTGCCCTGGGGCAGGGCGGGCCAAGGTCTCTGGGCTCTGAGCCCGGAGCATGTTTAGTGCCAGACAACGATATGGTCCCATTAACACTCTGTCCCATATAGAGCATCCACCGATTGTGGCATAAAGGGGAGGGGTGGAGGAGACATGGTGGGACAGCCTTGGGGTGGATCTCAGGGGGAACTGGGGTGGCTGGTGTGAGGGGAAATCCCAACAAGGGGGGATTGGAATGGGGGGTATGGATCACAGCAGAGGAGGATTCTGGGGGCAGGGGAGGTTGGGGGTGGAGAGGGGAGCCATAACCGAGGGGCGCAGAAAGGGGTGAAGATCCCAAGGGAGAAGGGGCTGCAGGGTGTGGAGGGAAGGGGCCTGGAGTAGAATTGGCTGAGGGTGCATGGTGGGGGGTGGGATCCCAACACAGGGCTGATTTGGGGGAGGGGCTGGAGGGCAGGGCTGGGGAGTCCAGGGGTGGGGATCCCAGAGGGAGCTGGCATGGAGGGGCTGGGTGGGTCACTCACAGCCGACGTGGAGCCGGATGGTTCTGCTGATGGAAGGTCCCCATGGTGGGCGGTAGGTGATGCTGCAGATGAGCTCTTTGCCATTGTCTCCCAGGGTGGGCGTGATGCGCAGCGCGGAGCTGTGGGCCCAGGTGCCATTCGCCAGCTGGGCTGAGACGTTCTGGGCCATGTCGCTGAATGGTCCAGTCCAGGTG
Source organism: Chrysemys picta bellii (assembly GCF_011386835.1). Lineage (NCBI taxonomy): Eukaryota > Metazoa > Chordata > Testudines > Emydidae > Chrysemys > Chrysemys picta. Next base: position 4,203,836 of record NC_088810.1, on the reverse strand, counting down.
ACTTGGGGAGGGGTCCCAGAGCAGCCCCTGGGGGCCGTGCAGGTCATTATCACCGGCTCCCCGGGCAGCAGCATCCCTGGCAGTCCCCGCACCGGTGAGATCTGGATCTCTGGCTCCTCCGTCAGCTCTGAGACATGGGGAGAGGGGAGAGAATTGCACAGGGACATGGGACGTCTGCCCTTTAGGGGCGCCGGCTCTGATCCGGTCCCAGGACGGGGACTGGCTGGCTCAGGGGGGCTGATGAGCAGTGTCATAAATACAAAGGGAAGAGTAACAACTTTATGTTTGCAGTAGCATCAAATCCCTCTTTGGCAGCTGTACTAAATCGCCTTCCCTGTAAGGGATTAATCGGCTCAAATAACCTAGGCCTTGTCTACACTACGAGAGTAGTTCGATTTTACTTGCATCGAATTTTTGTAATCGATATTGCAAAGTCGAACGTGTGTGTCCACACTAAGGACAGTAATTCGACTTTGTGCGTCCACACTAACGGTGATAGCGTCGACATTCGAAGCGGTGCACTGTGGTCAGCTATCCCACAGTTCCCGCAGTCCCCTCTGCCCATTGGAATTCTGGGTGTAGCCGGCAATGCCTTCTGGGTAACAAAATGAGTCGAGGGTGCTTTTGGGAAACTGTCGTCATCCGTCCATCACTCCCGCCCTCCCTCCCTGAAAGCGCCGGCGGGAAAACAGTTCGCGCGCTTTTCCAGTCATTGACAGCGCGGACGCCACTGTACTCCGAGCATGGAGCCCGCTGCGACCATCGCTGCAGTTGTGGCCGCTCTAAACGTCTCGCAGCTTATCATAAAGGTTTCCCTGAGGCAGATGCAGAAAAGTCAGGCAAGGAGGCTACGGCACCGCGGTGATGTCCTGAAGTCTGAGAGTAGCACAGACCTGTCAGAAAGCAGGCGACCCAGCGCCGAGGACATCACAGTGGCAATGGGTCATGTTGATGCCGTGGAACGGCGATTCTGGGCACGGGAAACAAGCACTGAGTGGTGGGACCGCATAGTGCTGCAGGTCTGGGATGAATCCCAGTGGCTGCGAAACTTTCGCATGCGGAAGGGAACTTTCCTGGAACTTTGTGAGTTGCTGTCCCCTGCCCTGAAGCGCAATGACACCCAGTTGCGAGCTGCACTGAGTGTCCAGAAGCGAGTGGCCATAGCCCTCTGGAAGCTTGCAACGCCAGACAGCTACCGGTCAGTCGCGAACCAGTTTGGGGTGGGCAAATCTACCGTGGGGGTTGTTGTGATGCAAGTAGCGAAGGCAATCGTTGATGTACTGCTACCAAAGGTAGTGACCCTGGGAAACGTGGAGGCGATCATAGATGGCTTCACAGCGATGGGATTCCCAAACTGCGGTGGGGCCATAGATGGAACTCACATCCCTATCCTGGCACCGGACCACCAGGCCACCCAGTACATTAACCGAAAGGGCTACTTTTCCATGGTGCTGCAAGCACTGGTGGACCACAGGGGACGTTTTACCAACATCTACGTGGGATGGCTGGGCAAGGTTCATGACGCTCGTGTTTTCAGGAACTCTGGTCTGTTTAGACGGATGCAAGAAGGTATTTACTTCCCGGACCACAAAATAACTGTTGGGGATGTGGAGATGCCTATAGTCATCCTCGGGGACCCAGCCTACCCGCTAATGCCCTGGCTCATGAAGCCCTATACTGGCGCCCTGGACACTGAAAAAGAACTCTTCAACTACCGGCTGAGCAAGTGCAGAATGGTGGTGGAGTGTGCTTTTGGCCGTCTCAAGGGGAGATGGAGAAGCTTACTGACTCGCTGTGATCTCAGCGAAACCAATATCCCCATTGTTATAGCAGCTTGCTGTGTGCTCCACAATCTCTGTGAGAGCAAGGGGGAGACCTTTATGGCGGGGTGGGAGGTTGAGGAAAATAGCCTGGCTGCTGATTACTCACAGCCAGACAGCCGGGCGATTAGAAGAGACCAGCGGGAAGCGCTGTGCATCCGGGAGGCTTTGAAAGCAAAGTTCCTGAGTGAGCAGGGTAACCTGTGACTTTAAAGTTTGTGTACAGAGAAGCTGAACCTGCCCCCGTTTCTTTACCCAGTTAATGTTGACTATCCTACCCAGTTACATACCCCCTTCACCCCCCTTCCAACACATGTTTCGAAATAAAAATAGTTCTACTTTGTTAAAGCACACCGTTTTCTTTAATACTGTTTTCGCGGGAATTTTTTAAAACTGGGACGCAGACTGTGGTGCGGAGCGGGTGTAGTGTAGTGACGCGAATGAAGCTTCTAAACTCAAGGATTGACAGGCTCTGCTGCGGTGGGATGGTTGTTTCAACGGAGCCTGTCACCACTCCTGATCGGGACTGTGTGTATGGGGGGGGGCTATGTGACTTTGTGGCAGGGGGAGGACGGTTACAGATCCCCTGCTGCGTGGCTCTGTGATCCTGCATAAGGACCGCCGCTTAAGATCTGTAACTGCCCTCCCCCGCCACAAAGTCACAGAGCAACCCACCCGCCACCACATAACATGAAAACAACCTCCCAGACTAACCAGGGTAACTAGTCACTGCATCACTGCACTGTGTATGTGCCCTGCTGCTGTGCCTGCCCCCGACTATGTACCCTGCCAAAGGAGACTGTCCTGTCCAATTTCCAACCCCCTTTCCCCTCCTCCTCCAAAAGAACATGATTGAAACAGTAGTTAACAGAAACGTATTTTTTATTATCAACTACACATGGAACTGGGAGGTGAAACTTGGACGGGGGCTTGTGTCAGGCGGGAAGGAAAGAACTTTTCAAATTTTGGGGAATGAGAGCCTTCTGCTACTAGAGCTCTCTGCAGGGGTTGAGTGAGAGTTAGCACGGACTCTGCCGCCTCTCCTTCTTTGCACTTTGGGTGAGGTGGGTATGGGACTTGGTGGCGGGGGAGGGCGGTTAGAGATGGACTGCAGCGGGGCTCTGTCCTCCTGCCTCCGTTCCTGCAGAACATCCACAAGGCACCGGAGCGTGTCTGTTTGCTCCCTCAGTAGTCCAAGCAGCGTTTGAGCCGCCTGCTGGTCTTCCTGCCGCCACCTCTCCTCCCGATCCATGTTTGCTTGGTGCATTTGGGTCAATTTCTCCCGCCACTGGGTCTGCTGTGCTGCCTGGGCTTGGGAACAGGCTATAAGTTCAGAGAACATGTCCTCCCGTGTCCTCTTCTTCCTACGCCTAATCCGCGCTAGCCTCTCGGAGTGTGATGCCAGGCTAGGTTGTGAGACAGTCGCAGATGTGGCTGTGGAAATGGGAAAAAGGGAGTGAATTCCTCAGAAAGATAAATGTAGTTGTGAACAAAGAACATAGTCTTTCTCTGTGAACAAGACCATGCACAGCACCTTTCACATGCGCACTCAGCACAAGGTCGAATTCTCGGCCTTCGCATTCAGTGCCTGGGGTCTTGCACAGCACATTTGAGAAGCGGGCCAGCACAACGGAATTTCTGTTGCAGGCAGACATGGTAAGCCGTAGACTTGTGGCAGTTTAAAACTTTTATATTACCACTGGCCTCATTTCACATTTAAAGCAATGTCAGTCCCTGCTGCCAGCAATCCGGCAAGCAGGAACTCTGCTCCTGTCCCACACCCTCGCGGCTGTCCCTGGGAACGATCCCTTTCGGCTGCCCCTCTCCCGCCTCCACCGCGTGGCTGCAAACCAGCGGTTACAGTTCTGTAAAGGAACGAGCAAGCTGTCCCAACACTAACATTCCCCTACCTAATTCAAAGCAGGTCACCATGGCCGATATCACCCTGATGAGGATCTCTGAGAGCGAGAGAGAGAGAATGCTCTGGGAAAGCCTCCAAAGACCAGGGCCGTATGCCGCCCTGCTGTGCAGAGCAATGATTCCCGAGTACTTGATAGTCTCGTGGCGCGGCAACGTGTCGTACTTCGGAGGACCCAATAAGGCCGCTCTCCCCAGGAACCTCATGCAACGGCTTTCCAATTACCTGCAGGAGAGCTTCATCGAGATGTCCCAGGAGGATTACTGCTCTATCCCCGGACACATAGACCGCATTTTACTGTAGCTGCAGTAGCAGGGAATAAACAGTAGAGCGGCTTGGGCAGGACAATCACTGAAAACCGGACATTGCTAGATTTTTTTTCAAAACTTGCACTGCCCATGACTAAACCGTTAAGCTCCTAGGGCACAGTAATCATGAACAACCCATTCTTTTAATTGTTAATATTCCTGTTCTGTTAAAAATAAATGTTTAGATGTTTACAACACTTACTGGCAGATCCTTCCCCAGATTCTGTGTCCGGGGTAACGGCTGGGGACGCTTCGTAGGGGATCTCTGTAAGGGTGATGAAGAGATCCTGGCTGTCGGGGAAATCAGCATTGTGAGCGCTGCCGACTGCCTCGCCCTCCTCATCTCCTTCCTCATCTTCCCCGTCCCCTAACATGTCCGAGGAACCGGCCGTGGAGACTATCCCATCCTCAAAGTCCATGGTCAGTGGTGGGGTAGTGGTGGCGGCCGCACCGAGGATGGAATGCAGTGCCTCGTAGAAACGGGATGTCTGGGGATGGGATCCGGAGCATCTGTTTGCCTCTTTGGTCTTCTGGTAGCCTTGTCTCAGCTCCTTGATTTTCACACGGCACTGCGTTGCATCCCGGCTGTATCCTCTCTCTGACATGTCTTTAGAGATCTTCTCGTAGATCTTTGCATTCCGTCTTTTGGATTGCAGCTCGGAAAGCACAGACTCATCGCCCCACACAGCGATGAGATCCAAGACTTCCCGATCAGTCCATGCTGGGGCTCTCTTTCTATTCCCAGACTGCACGGCCATCACTGCTGGAGAGCTCTGCATCGTTGCCAGTGCTGCTGTGCTCGCCACGATGTCCAGACAGGAAATGAGATTCAAACTGGCCAGACATTAAAAGGAATTCAAATTCAAATTTTCCCGGGGCTTTTCCTGTGTGGCTGGTCAGAGCATCCGAGCTCGCACTGCTGTCCAGAGCGTCAACAGAGTGGTGCACTGTGGGATAGCTCCCGGAGCTATTAGCGTCGATTTCCATCCACACCTACCCTAATTCGACATGGCCATGTCGAATTTAGCGCTACTCCCCTCGTCGGGGAGGAGTACAGAAGTCGAATTAAAGAGACCTCTATGTCGAACTAAATAGCATCGCAGTGTGGACGGGTGCAGGGTTAATTCGATGTAACGGCGCTAACTTCGACATAAACGCCTAGTGTAGACCAGGCCTCAGACGTGTGTTTCTGATATCTGCGTTAAATCCCCAGAACTGATACCTCAAGACTTGTTAAAATTATGATTTTAGTGAAAAACAATTGATTAAAATAGAGGAGATTATGGCAGTAACACTGTGTGTCTGTGTAAGCAGATTTTATTTATGTGTAACACGAGCGGACTCACCCCTGCGGCGCCTCCTGCTGGTCTCTCAGGGAATTAGCTCGACCCAGCCTCCGGAGCGCCCTCTGCAGGCCGGTGATCTGCCTTGCTCTCTACTTCTGGGCCCCGTGTCCCTCCCAGGACCCCAGTGCCCCTTGCTCGGGGTGCTGCACCCTGGCAGTACTCACACGCTAGGTCTCCCCTGTCTACTGTCAGTCACCATGTAGACCCACGCCCAGGGGCAGACTGCAGTATCAGCCACTCATCACAGGCAAGGTTGGGTTTGGACCTGCTGCCTTGGCCTATCTCTGGGCTGCCCTTCGCAACCCCTAGTACCGCCTGGCCTAACACTAGGACGCAGCCTGGGGCTTTCCAGGCTGGAGCTCCCCAGCTCCTCAGCCTTTACCCAGCCCTGCTCCACCCAAGTACTCTGCTCTAGTTCCCTGCAGCCAGGCCCTTCTCTCTCTGCACTCAGAGACTATCAAGTGCCTGGCTCCCAGCCTCTTATATAGGCCAGCTGGGGCCTGATTGGGGCGTGGCCCAGCTGCGGCCGCTTCTCCAATCAGCCCAGCTTTTAGAGCTGCAGCCCTCCTCCAGGGCTATTTCAAACCCCTCCGGCAGGAGCGGGGGAGCCACCCCGCTACATTATCTCTACTAAAGATGGTGTGCAACGTATCAAACGTGTTTCTGATGTGGGAGAAAAACGATTCCTCACTCTGAGGTCGGTTGCAACATGTCAGAGGCAGTTTGTTCTCGAGCAATATAGCAAGGGGGAGAATGCACAACGGCAGGTCTCCCAAAAGATAAACAATGAGGGCAAGCATTGATACCTTTTGTGACATACAGTAATGCTCGACAACTGCAGTTTGTTTATACATATTCCTTCCTGATACCTTATGTTCCTCAGCAATTTCTTCAGTCTGTGCTCCGTTCTTATCTAACACAAGGTCGAAAACCAGCATCTCTTACAGTTCTTTTCCACTCGCCCAGGCCCTGCTGGGAAGTCTCGCGTTATTAGCTGTGAGAGTTAGCCTGACTCTTGCTCTTCCCGGAAGACTAAGATGTCGGCTCTTTTCCCAACTTCCACACTGATATCTGCGTTAAAGCTCCAGAACTGACACCTCAAGGCTTGGGATTGGGAATATCTTGCTGTATTATCTCCTGATTGTTCTAAATTTACATATAAGCTTTAAACGTGGCTTTAATTGGCGTTTGTATCTATTTTTTCTTTCTTTATATAACAATTAGATACAGTGCTCCTGTCAGCTAATCCCTAAGTTATTATCTGCAAAGCCCCGAGAGTTTTCAGCAAAGCCCCTAAGTAGGTGGCTAAGTCTTCCCTGGAATAATGGCTAAAATTTCCTCCCCCAACCCAAATCTGAACTGGTGCCCCTGCCCCGGGTGAGCCAGGAGTGGCAAGAGGGCTGCAGGAGGCCGTGGGCTCTGGTGAGATGCAGCCCACGTGTGACAGCGCGAAGCCTTGAGCCAGATGCCCAGCATCAGGCACCACAAGCCCCAGAAGCAGCGCAGGAGGGTGGCAATACCCCATGTGCCAGGCCCCCCTGACTTCTGCGCTGCTGCTGGAGGTGGCGTTACCTTCAGAGCTGCGTGCCCGGCCAGCACCCGCCAGTATCAGGTCGCCCTGCCAGGGCTTAATTTGAGCCACAGCTGAGCTCTGGCATCTCTTTCAATACAAATTTAACACCGTGGGAGGCAACGGGGCCCATTGGTCTCACCCGGGGTGGCAGTCCCCCCAGCTGAGGTTTCATTCTCTGTTTCCTCAGTCTCTTGAGTTTCTAATTGTTTGTAGGCTCTTGGGTGGCTGAGTAACAACCCGATCTACATGCCAGGCTTGGGCACCGTGGATTCCCTGACCCCCAGCCTGTACTTCCTTCTGCTTTCATGAGATCAACAGGGTGTCCTGAGAGAGAGAGAGAGAGAGAGAGAGAGAGAGAGAGAGAGAGAGATTCTGGGGTATTTATGTGGCTGACAGTCTGGATAGATAGATAGATAGATGAGTTGGTAGCTAGGCCTGGTGATAGGTGAGTACATTGGTACATAGGTGGGTGGGTAAGTAGTTAGTTAATTCATGTCATAAACATAAAGGGAAGGGTTGGAGCAGGAGCCGGCCTGATTCTGAAAGCTGACAATTTATACCGACCCTTTGTTTCCCATCTTTTAACCGGTTTCCAATCCATGAGAGAACCTTCCCTCTTATCCCATGGCAGCTTACTTTACGTAAGAGCCTTTGGTGAGGGACATTGTCAAAGGCTTTCTGAAAATCAAGGTCACTATATCCACTGGATCCCCTTGGTCCAAATGCTTGTTGACCCCCTCAAAGAATTCTAGTAGATTGGTGAGGCATGATTTACCTTTACAAAAAATATGTTGACTCTTCCCCAACAACTATGTTCATCTATATGTCTGACAATATTATTTTTTATTATAGTTTCAACCAGTTTGCCCAGTGCTAAAGTCAGGCTTACAAGCCTGTAATTGCCTGGATCACCTCTGGAGCCTTTTTAAAAATTGGTGTCACATTAGCTATCCTCCAGTCATCTGGGACACAAGCTGATTGGAGTGATAGGTTATAGACTACAGTTAATTGTTCTACAATTTCACATTTGAGTTCCTTCAGAACTCTTGGGTGAATGCCATCTGGTCCTGGTGACTTATTGCTGTTTAATTTATCCATTTGTTCCAAAACCTCCTCTAATGACACCTCAAACTGGGACAGTTCCTCAGATCTGTCATCTAAACAGAATAGCTCAGGTTTGGGAATCTCCATCACATCCTCAGCGTGAAGACTTAATGCAAAGAATTCATTAATTTCTCCACAATGGCCCTATTGTCCTTGAGTGCTCCTTTAGCCTCTCGATCGTCCAGTGGCCCCATTGGTTGTTTAGCAGGCTTACTGCTTCTGATGTACTTAAAAAAATTGCTGTTTCTTTTTGAGCCTTTTGCTAACTGTTCCTCAAATTCTTTTTTGGCCTTCCTAATTGTATTTTTGCACTTCATTTGCCAGTGTTTATGCTCCTTTCTATTTTCCTCACTAGGATTTAAGTTCCACTTTTTAAAGGATGCCTTTTTGCCTCTCACTGCTTCTTTTACTTTGCTGTTTAGCCACGGTGGCTCTTTTTTTGTTTTAATTTGGGGGATACATTTAAGTTGAGCCTCTATTATGGTGTCTTTAAAAAGTTTCCACGCAGCTTGCAGGGATTTCACTTTTGGCACTGTACCCTTTAATTTCTGTTTAATTAACTTCCTCATTTTTGTGTAGTTCCTCTTTCTGAAATTAAATGTTACTGTGGGGGATGCTGTGGTGTTTTCCAATCTACGGGGATATGAAATTTAATTATATTATGGTCACTATTACCAAGCAGTCCAGATATATTCACCTCTTGGATCAGATCATGTGCTCCACTTAGGACTAAATCAAGAATTGCCTCTCCTCTGGTGGGTTCCAGAACCAGCTGCTCCAAGAAGCAGTCACTTAAGATGTCAAGAAACTTTCTCTCTGCATCCCATCCTGAGATGACATGTACCCAGTCACTATGGGGATAGTTGAAATCCCCCATTACTATTGTTGAATTTTTTATTTTAATAGGCTCTCTAATCTCCCTGAGCATTTCACAGTCACTATCACCATCCTAGTCAGGTGGTTGGTAATCTATCCCTACCGTGCCAGCAACCCTTTATCCTGTGGTGTGACGAACTGGGACTGTTCTCAATGTGGTCTTTGAATACTGAGTGGGGAGTGTTGGCTGGGAAGGCAGGGGAGTGTGGCTAGGATGGTCTACATTCGGGGATGGGAGACTGGCTGTGAGGGAGAATACCTGAGCATGTAATGTGAGAACCCAGGAAGGGGTTAGAGGCCAGGTGACATCTTTGCCCGGGAAACTGAACACAGGCTGTGGGACGGGATGCTGGAGGGGGAGTTTCAGAGCAGGCTGGTGGAATGGCTGGGAGGCAGATGGGGCTCTGACCACCCAAGGGGGCTGGGGTGCCCTGGGACCCCAAGATGTACCTAATTGGGGGGGATCTTGTTGTCTGTGCCTGCAAGACCTGTCTTGGACTGTGTTCCTGTCATCTAAATAAACCTTCTGCTTTACTGGCTGGCTGAGAGTCATGGTGAATCGCAGGAAGCTGGGGGCTCAGGGCCTTGTGTCCCCCCCACACTCTGTGACATGTGGTACAATGTAACTTTCTGCAATTGGGTTTTAAATTCATGTGGGTTTATTGAAAAGTATTTTGTTGCAAACTGTTGGTTTTAAACTGCTGGGGTTTTATGGCTGCAAACTGATGGTATGGTGTATTTCAAACTAACAGTGTTTTCCTGTGCAAAATGGTTTTTAAAAATTGCTTTTTAAAAGCATTTTGGTTTTTATTCTGCAAAAAAAGAGATTTTTTTAAATGGGGTTGTTTCTCTTCTCAAAAGATTTTGCTTTAATGGTGAGGCCAAAGCTAGCGATATATGTGGGTGTTTAAAACACCAAACCAACAGTTTGCAACAAAATACTTTTTTTAACTGCTTGGGTGAGGGTGGGGGTGTGTCACAGTTTGTGGAAAATATAGGTGTTGTTTTTTTAAAAAGTACATTGCTTTTTTATTCTTTATATTTTTAAGTATATGGCTGAAAACTGATGGCATGGTGTGTTTCAAACTAACAGGGTTTCTGTGCAAATTGTGTTTTAAAATGGATTTTTAAAGTTGGTTTTTAAAGCAGTTTGGTTTTTATTCTGCAAAATGAGATGTGTTTTAAAAAATGTTTGTATTTTTTTTTTAAAGTGGTAGGAATAAACTGAAAACCTCTGTTTCTTGTACAGCCTGAAATGGATAATTTTGTTTTAAAACTATTACTTTTTAAGTAGAAAATGAGTATTTTATTTTTTAAGTTTACAAGATGGTTTCATGTGTTTTATAATAATAGTGTTGACTGCTCCACAGTAAAGTCAAAACAGGAGAGATCCTTAGACCAGAGGGTAAACAAGCTCAAAAAAAAAAAAAGGAAAGCAACATCTGAAAAGGAAAATTCCCCAGTATCAATGGCGGATGGATGAGTGAAGCCCAGTACATAAATTTTGCTTATTGGTTTGGTTATTTTATGAGGTTTTGTATCAGGGGGGGATTTGATTTAAATCAAATTGATTTTTTTTAAATCAGGTTTGTTTTTGTTAAAAAGTTTTTTAACTAAAATAGTTACATGAAATATTTAAATAAACAAATAAATTAACTATGTCAGCCAGGTCAACATGAGAATCTTAAACTATTGGCATCTGCAGCTCACTCAGTTGTCTTCACCTTCATTTTCCTGTTTGTTCAGAATCTGGAAAAGAAAAAGCTTTCCTGCTTTTTTAGATCTGAAATGATTTCTCAGTTTGGAATGAATGAGTCCAATGGAAGAAATTATTCTTTCTACACCAGCAGAAGCAGCTACTGCTGTTAAAATGAGATTATCACTTCAACAGTCTCTGAATCCAAGTGCTTAAGTGACTTCCACCAGTTCACTGGTGTGACTTTCTTTAAAACATCATCAGCAAACATACATGTCTTGAATGGTTCTTATTCCCAAACTGGGTTTTATGGCCTGCTGTCATAGGTTTTCCCTTCTAGTGAGAGAATGGTATGGTAGATCTCAAATCAATGAAGGCTACCCTCAGAAAGACCTGAAGACTTCTGGAATATTCTGATCAAACAGTTTCACTTTTGTTTCTACTGCCTGTCCCTCCCTTCTCACATTTATCTCCAGACTTCTTCTCCTTGTCCAGATCTACTCCGCCCAGAACAATCTTTTATTCATTGAACTTTTTGAAAGTTTGCACTTTTAGAGGGAGATAAGGGATTGACTCTGTATACACAACTCTGCAGAGGGACAATAGAGTTGAGGTCTGTTATTTCTCACCTCTCTATATTATTTATTTATTTAAAAACATTTTTGCTGTTAACAAGCATGTTATCTCTGGAGACACAAGTCCACTAAGTATCTCTGATGGTATCTTCTAGACTGAACACTGAGTCCCATTGGGAAGATAGAAAGATTAACCTAAATAATCTATGCAGAAGCCCCTGGAGCCCCATAAAAACAAAACTTTACTTAAATATGACATGAATAGATTGTCTCATACCATAGAACTAGAATTCGTGATCCCTATTCCATGATGAGATATTGTTGGGATATAATGTTTCTTAATTAAAACTATCTTTAGATAGGCTTTTTCCTCAAAAAGCATTTTAACAAAAAAATCCAATTTAAATAAAAAAAAATCCAATTTTTTTTAAATCATTGATTTTTATCCACCCTGTTTTGCATTTTAAGCAAATACATAGGTGTGGGTGAGAAAGATGGTAAAGTTAAGTTTTGTAAAATGTTTTTCCCCCTAATCAGGCATGTGCAACTCTCCTGAAAATGCTGTAGTCAGAGCTACAGGGACTCCTCCACCGGATCAACCAAAGAACCAGGAATCTGCTTTGAGGCCTTTAACAACGCCAACGCAAAACAGCACAGGAGTGCAGATGAAGCATCCGGGCAGTCCTAAACCTCCTATACGTCAAACCCAAGGAGAAAACAAAAGACGCAAGTAAAAACCAACCACACGAACACAACACCAGTTCATCAGCGGCCACAACCACACCAAGCCCTGAGAAAACTGTGAGCAAAAATGCCCACATTCACAAACCTGGAGCACACACTCTAGGGGCTGTGAATAAAAAACAAAGGACTGACAAACCATTCTCCTAACACCATAATCTCGTTACAGCTCCCCCATATGCTAGTATTTCAGGAAAGTATGATGCTTTGTTCAGAAAACTGATGGACACTCTATCCTCAGGGGGTCTAAAAGAAAGGAGGGCTGGAAACTACATCAAAATGCAAAAGCTCTTAAGGGTGACTTATTGAAAAAACTTCAATTTTTCCAAAGGGTGGCTCTGAGCAGGTGTGACTAGTAGTGGAAAGGGGCCTGGGTAAAAGGGGCACCCTCAAGGGTACACGTCAGCTCAGGTGTAAACAAAAGGGGGACAGCACCTGGGAGATAAACAGATGGCTGCCAAAAAGTTCCAGGCCAGGGTCGCTGTACAGATTTTTAAAAAGGCTAAAGAGGTAATGAGGAAAAAAAAGAGATGCTCCCTAGTGGAGTCTCTCCAACTGGCTCGTCTGAAAATGGGGAGGCAGAATCTGACCTGCAGGGTGGTGGTGACTCTCACACAGAGTCTGATTTAGAAAACACCCCAGAAGACTCTCTTGATGGGTCCTTGTCTGCTCCTGACGATCCTCGCAGAGGCCCCTCGGAGTCTGACTCTCAAATAGCATCTGACGTAGAAGATGCTGCTGATGGTCCCATAGAGGAACCCCCAAGTAACCCAGAAAATGCAGAGGTGTAGATGGAGAGTGAGAAGTTGGCAACACGAATTACCTAGATTTGGGTAGAGCTACCATACGTCCGGATTTCCCCGGACATGTCCGGATTTTCGGTCTATAAATAGCCATCCGGGGGAGGGTATTCTAAAAATCTAAAAATGTCCGGGATTTCCCCCCAGTCAGCTATTTTTAGCTGGGCAGCCAAAGCCCCTTCCTGGCTCCCCCCATCCCCTGCAGCCTTATCATGCCCCCGGCCCCGCAGCTGTCTTCCCCCACCCCTGAACGCTCTGCCCCCCTGCTCCTCCCCCTCCCCTGCTTCCCGCAAATCAGATATTCACGGAAAGTCTGAAAACAAGCAGGGGCAGGCGGGCAGCAGCAAGTAAGCTGTAGCAGGGCGTGGACATGAGGAGGAGGGCTCCAAGGAGAAGCAGCGCGGCACGGCCCAGTCCTGCCCTGACCGAGCGTCTCCCTCCAGCCCTGACCAAGCGGCTCCGGCCCCGGACAGCCCCAGCGGCTCTGGCCCTGGCCCCAGCAGCTCCGGCCCAGTTCAGCTCGGGCCCCGGGGCACCGGCCCCGGTTCCTGCTGAATGCTTCGGCCTGGCCTCGGCTGAGCGGCGCCGGCTGAGCACCCCCGGCCCCGGCTCCAGCTCCAGCTCCGGCCCTCTCTCCAGCAGCTCCGGTCCAGCTCGGCTCGGGCCCCGGGGCACCAGCCATGGTTCCGGTCGAGTGCGCCGGCCCCAGGAGCTCCAGCCCAGCTCGGGCCCTGGGGCAGCGGCCCCGGTTCCGGCCGATCGCACCACCCGGCACCGCCCGAGCACCTCCAGCCCGGCCCCAAGTCCTGTGACCCCAGCTGGAGCAAAGCTCAATTCCTGGGCTCTGGCTAAAGCCGGCCCTGGTCATGGGACAGGGAGGTGGGGGTTGGATGGGTTGGGAGTTCGGGGGAGCCTGTCAGGGGGGCAGAGGTGTGGAGAGGGGTTGGGACAGTCAGCAGGGGGGTTAGATGGGTCACAGGTTCTGGGGGCGCTGGCAGGGGGGCAGAGGTGTGGAGAGGGGTCGAGGCAGGCAGGGAGCAGAGGGGGTTGGATGGGTCAGGAGTTCTGGGGGTCCTGTGAGTGGGCGGGGAGCAGTTGGATAGGGCATGGGAGTCCCGGGGGTCTGTCTGGGGGCAGGGGTGTAAATATGGGGTTGGGGTGTGGATAAGTGTCAGGGTAATCAGGGGATAGGTAGGGTCCTAGAGGGGCAGTTAGGGTGGGGGGTTCTCAGGAGGGGACAGTCAGGGGAAAAGAAGCAGGGAGGCTTAGATAGGGGATGGGGTTCTAGGGGGCAGTTAGTGGCAGGGGTCCCAGGAGGGGGCAGTCAGGGGACAAGGAGCAGGGGGGGTTGGGAGTTCTGAGTGGGGCAGTCAAGGGGTGGGAAGTGAGAGGGAGTGGATGGGGTGGGGCTAGAGCGGGGTTCCTCCCCCGCCCCAGTGTCCTCTTTTTTGATTGTGGAAATATGGTAACCCTAGATTTTGGGGGTCGATGTATTTTGAGGAATTTTGTTTTGTCAATCTTGAGCAAATAAATTCAGCTCAGCAGGTTGTTGAAGCCATACCCAGGGGGAGACAGGAAGTTCTCAATGACGTTCATGGCAGGGTAGGCCCTGGTGATTCTGTTCAGTTACATTTAGAGAGCAGGAATTGAACTAACCCTTTGTTTTTAGTCAGAAGAACCAGGGATGAGCTGTCTGCTGAGGATTTCTTAAATCAGACCCCAAAGCTGCTATGAAGTAGTAGAGAGAGGCATGTTGATGGGCCGTTGTGCCTCGTTGTTACAGTTGTAAAAAACAGGGGTAGGGGCCATGGTAGAGTTATAAATTCTGTCCTCAGTAGTCAAATCGTCCATAAAAAGAGACAGTGTTTGGTAGACCTGACATACACCGGTACCAATCTGTGTTTTGCCAGTGGGCTCTTGAATGTCATGTCTGACCATAAACCTATGGACGTGGAATTGTTAGCGGGGGTGAGAAAGTTGCATGAGAAACTTGGGTGGTCAGATCAAAAAAGGTTCTGCTCAACGACGTAGCAATCTTTGAACAGCATTTAGGAGTCAACATACAGGTGGTGCGGTAGCCACGAAAGGCAGATGGGGCTTTTTTTAAATGGGGGGCCGGTGTACCCCAAGACATTTTTCATCCTGTTACACGATGAACATTACTATGGGGTTCTGGATGTGAAAAAGTTGTTCGGTGTGAAAAAATATTGTGAATTTTGCCAGGTGGTGTACAGTCATTACCACTCTTGCAGGTATTGTTGCTGCCTCTGCTTGAGCGTAGCGTGCTTGGACAGCGTGGGTGTGCAGCTGAGGTGTGCTAGCTGTAGACTGTATTGTCGTTCCAAAGAGTGTTTAGACGGACATGTCGACTGTGCATTGAAAAAACAAGTCAAATGCCTGTCTAAAACTTTGTGTGATCAGTGTCAGTCTGACGTGGACAAGGGGCACAGGTGCAGAGCGAGGCTGTGTAAGCAGTGTCAGGGTTTGATCACTGGTGATGTAGACAGCCACCTCTGTTTTATGGACAGCATTAGAAAGCCCAAATCATCGGAAAAGTGTATTTTTTACATTTTTGAATGCACGCAGTAGACAGGATTGCACATGCCCAATTACATTTTGCAGTGCCCCTAAAGCTGGAACAATCCTGGGAATTTACGGGCAGTGAGTGTCTTTCCAAATTTGTTAAGAGCTTTCTGGGCAAAGACTTCTGGGACTGAACGTTACTAGCGCACGGTTCCAAAGGTTACGATGCGCACGTCGTCATTAGACAGTTACTGAAGGAAAAGATGTGCACTCTGAGGCAGGTTTTCTAACCTTTTAATCATTCTCCTGCCTCCCCTCTGAGCCCTCCGCGATTGGTCAACGTCCTTCTGGAACTGCGGGCACCAGAACTGGACACAGGATCCCAGCAGCGATCGCGCCAGGGCCAAATCCAGAGGGAAAATCACCTCCGCGCTCTGACTCCAGATCCCACTGTTGATGCACCCAGGATGGCCACAGCATCGCACCGGGAGCTCATGTTCAGCTACTTATCCAGCATCATTCCCCAAATTGTGGTCAGAGTCCCTGCTGCCCAGGAGAGCGTCCTCCGTCCTGTGAGTCCGGCTGACACCTTGTGTTCCTAGGTGAACATGTTGACATTTAGCCCTATTAAAACACACACTGTTTGCTTGTGCCCAGTTTAAAAAGCAACCCAGAGTGCTCTGTAGCAGTAACCTGGCCTTTTCATTATGTGCCACTCCCCCCATCTGTGTGTCACCTGCAAACTTGATCAGGGCTGATTTTATGTTGTCTTCCAGGTTGTAAAAAAAGGTGTTAATGAGCGTCGGGCCAAGAACAGTTCCCTGTGGGATCCCTCTGGAAACACGCGTTTGCTGCTGATTCCCTGGTGACAGTTGCCTCTGGAGATCTAGCATCCGAAGAAGTGGGCTGTAGTCCACGAAAGCTTATGCTCTAATAAATTTGTTAGTCTCTAAGGTGCCACAAGTCCTCCTGTTCTTCTTTTTTTGGAGATCTAGCAGTTAGCCAGTTAGCCAGGCCCGACTGGGCCCCTAGCTCAGTCAGGGTTTCAAAAGCACAATTGCAACACAAATCACACGCACACATAGGGCCTTACAAGTCCTCCATCCTGATTTTTGCACTGTTGCTAAAGGCAATGGCGGTGATGTAATATCCATCACCGTCCGTAGGGAGTTTCACTTAGCACCGCTCGACATTTTGATTAAAAAACTAGAAGGAAACGAAATTACCGTGACCCAGATTTAAAACTGGCTAACTGTTAGCAAGAATGAGTCCTGTGAGTCCGTGACAGCTGGGGGCTGCCCAGACACACAAGATACAGGCCTTGCCCCAGCTGGGATCACGGCTGCCAGGGTTCCCTCCCCACTCTGAGCTGTGGGGTACAGATATGGGGACCCGCCTGAAAGACCCCCTAAGCTTATTTCTACCAGCTTGGGTTAAAAACTTCCCCAAGGCACAAATCCTTCCTTGTCCCTGGACAGTATCGCTGCCACCACCAAGGGAGTTAGACAAAGATTGAGGAAAAGGACCACTTGGAGTTCCTGTTCCCCCAAAATATCCCCCCAAGCTCCTTCACCCCCTTTACTGGGGAGGCTGGAGAATAATAGACCAACCAAATAGGTAAACAAGGTGAGCATAGACCAGACCCTTGGGTTTTAGGACACTAAAAACCAATCAGGTTCTTAAAAGAAGAATTTTATTATAAAGAAAAAAGTAAAGAAGTACCTCTGTAAAATCAGGATGAAAGGTAATTTTACAGGTAATAAGATTGAAAACACAGAGGATTCCCCTCCAGGCAAAACTGCAAAGTTACAAAAAACAGGAATAAACCTCCCTCTTAGCATGGGGAAAATTCACAAGCCACAACAAAAGATAATCTAATGCATTTCCTTGCTTTATTTACAATTTTTGCAACCTTTGATGCTTATTTCAGATAGGGTTTTAGGAGAGGTTTATTTCCTTCCCTGGTCCCTTTCTATCCCAAGGGAGCACAAACAAAGAGCACAAACAAAACCTTCCCCCGCCCCAGATTGGAAAGTATCTTCCTTCCCCACTGGTCCTTCTGGTCAGGTGCCAACCAAGTTATTTGAGCTTCTTAACCCCTTAGAGGTAAAGGAGGGATTTTATGCTCCTCTTAGCTGTATGTTTATGACAAGGGCCCTATTGTGCCAGGTGCTGCTCATACACAGCGAGAGACAGGCCCTGCCCCAGCTGGGATTGGGGCCGTGTTATGCCCGCCCCTGCCCAGAAACCAGTTGCAACCAGGGCCTTCCAGTGGAAAGGCAGACGTGAAAACTGATTCTTTACTGGACACAAATAAGTCATAGTTGTTATTGGCTCTTCGTTGAAAAAGTAGCAGTGACAAAAAATGACACACGAAAATCTATTTCAAGTAACAGTTTGTAAACAGGGAATTTTACAGTCGGCTGTTTTTGGCTTTGGAGTGAACAAGTTACCTTCAATAGAACATTGTTATTAAGAAGTTATAATCACGTGGCACTGATTGACCTAGACAGAGACCAGGGCCCTCTTGTGCCAGGTGCTGCCCAGACACAGCGAGAGACCATCCCTGCCCCTACGAGTTTATAATGTAAGTAGCCCAGGGCACCATTATTATCCTGATTTTTGGGGTAAGGAAACTGAGACTAGACAGATGCAGGAATCTCTCCCAACCTCACCGTACAGCATTTTTAGCGAAGCAGAGATTAGAACCCAGAGTACTCAGCCAGCAGCTTAGACACAAGCCCATCCCTCCAGCTGCTGCCCCTGAGCTTGACAATCCTGTCCATCTGTGAAACGAGGGGGTGAGGGCTCAGGCAGGGTAGAAGAGAGACTTTCTGTGGCTAAGGGGTGAGAGGCTCTTTTCCCCGGGGGCAGTGGGGTTTGAGAGGGTGCAGCCTTTGAGACCCAGCTGCAGGGGACTCTGGGATAACTCCCCTCAATGCAGTGCTCCAGCATTTCCAAGGCCTAGTTGACTCCGCCCTGAATCCAGGCCAGAGCAGGGATTTGCACCCAGGTTTCCCACATCGTGAGTCCAGCCCTGGGCAGACCCCTTCCCCCTTCCCTCCACACTGTGATTCCCCCTGCACTGGATGGACCGGAGATGCCCAGCCTGGGCCCATGGCGCGAGGGGGCTATTTCCGCAGGACCTCAGCATATACCATGGCTGGTGCCTCCAGAGGCTCCCCCCGTTTGCGTTGCGGTTTGGAGAATTCGATGGAGACGTAGTGCAGCTCATCTGGGGCCTGTGCTGTGACAGCCCTGTCCTGGATGCCTCTGGTCCGGTGGGCGGCTGGAGTCTTGTGATGCTGAGTGAGGAGCAAGGCAGAGACACCAGGCAGAGACTTGCATCCACGCTGCTGATCTGATTGCATGGGCTGCCCCAGCTCTCGTTTCTCCCACCCTCCGTGCAAATGCATTTCCTGCATCGGGCGTGCACTAGCAAGAGGCATGGGATTGGGTGTGTTTCACACACTGCACGCATGAGCCAATCCCATGCCAGCACCAGCCCAGTTAACGCATTCACTGCCTCACCTGCACAGGCCATGCATTCGCAAGATGAATGTGGGTGTGTGCATTTCATGCACTATAAATGAAGTATTTCATCCCATGCATCTCATTGCAGAACAGGTTCCGGAAATGTATTTTCTGCATTTCAGGCACCGAGCACTTGAGGCAGCACTGGTTAAGTTAATGCATTCTCTGCATTCCCTGCACTGGCTATGCAGTAGCAATATGCAAGAGGTTGTGTACATTCTATGTACTGTGCATGCATGATTTGATCCCATGCATGTCGTGTTTCTATAGACGATGCTGATGTGTTCATTGCATTTTCTGGAGGGTGCATATATTTGCAACAGACAAGGTGTACCCTGCTGCATGCATTGTCTGATTACGTGTACGTAATACGATAGCAGGCAGCTGCAGAAATGCCCAGCTCGTGCATTCGGGTGATGCCCAGGGATTAGCAGAATTGAAGCACCAATCTATTCCGTGCACTTTGTGAATGCACATGAATGCATTCGCTGCATGTCCTCCCCTCTGAGCGAGACCCGAGGGATGAGGTGCATTTTCTGCATGCAGGAGCCAATCCCACGCAGTTTGGGGAGCCCAGGCTGGTGGCAGGGATGTATTTCTTGCACCAGGCACACTTGGGGGGTCGGGTGCCCTGCTGGAAGCCTGACTTATATTTGTGCATTTGTTAAGGGGGTGGAAGAACAAGAAGTGGCGGGGGCAGAGAAGGGTGGGGTGGGAAGTCCAGGTGGGCTTTGTCTCCAGCTCCCGCCAGGTACATACCATGGGGATGCTGGTGACGTTACTGTAGATCAGGCTGCCCTCATTGGCCGTGTGCTCCGTCTGGCTCCCGTTAGCTGTCTCCACGTCCTCTGCGCTGGGGGGCGCCAGCTCCCGGCTCCGCCGTCTGCAGACAAACTTATAAGGACTGATGAATGAGACTGGGGGGAGGGGCGTAGAACAGCCCCGTGGGGAGGGGCATAGAATAGCCCCGTGGGGAGGGAGAATGAGGGCACACCAGGGATAATGGAATGGGATCTCAGAGGGTTGTGGGAGGAGCAGTTGGGGGTCAGGGCAGGAGGCTTCAGACTTACTTGATCACACAGAGCCCAAGAAGGAAGAATCCAAGGGCGACCCCCAGCCCACAACCCATTCCGATGAACACCGGCTTGTCAGAATCCTCCGAACCTGGAAAAACACAGAACATGGATGGAAGAGAGCCCACGAATCCTGGCTCCCAGCCCGCAACTCACATCCCAGAGCTGGGGATAGAATCTAGAATTCCTGGATCCCAGCCCGAGCCCTCAACTCCCCACCCCCAACTCCACTCTCTGAGCTGGTTACAGAATCCAGGAGACAAATGTCTCACCTCTGTGCAGGGGGCTGAGTTCAAAATGCAGGGTGACGTAGCTCCCGTGGGGGTTGGAGCCAAGGCAGAAGATCAAGAGCCCCCTGTCCCCCCTCCCAGTCCAGGTCAGGGCAGAATCATAGAATCATAGAATATCAGGGTTGGAAGGGACCTTAGGAGGTCATCTAGTCCAACCCCCTGCTCAGAGCAGGGCCAATCCCCCAAAAAATCATCCCAGCCAGGGCTTTGTCAAACCTGACCTTAAAAACCTCTAAGGAAGGAGATTCCACCACCTCCCTAAGTAACCCATTCCAGTGCTTCACCACCCTCTTAGTGAAAATGTTTTTCCTTATATCCAACCTAAACCTCCCCCACTGCAACTTGAGACCATTACTCCTTGTTCTGTCATCTGGTATCACTGAGAAAAGCCTAGATCCATCCTCTTTAGAACCCCCTTTCAGGTAGTTGAAAGTAGCTATCAAATCCCCCCTCATTCTTCTCTTCTGGAGACTAAACAATCCCAGTTCCCTCAGCCTCTCCTCATAAGTCATGTGCTCCAGCCCCCTGATCATTTTTGTTGCCCTCCGCTGGACTCTTTCCAATTTTCCACATCCTTCTTGTAGTGTGGGACCCAAAACTGGACACAGTACTCAAATTAGGCATCACCAAAGTCAAATAGAGGGGAACAATCACATCCCTCGATCTGCTGGCAATGCCCCTACTTATACAGCCCAAAATGTCGTTAGCCTTCTTGGCAACAAGGGCACACGGTTGACTCATATCTAGCTTCTCTCCCACTTTAACCACTAGGTCTTTTTCTGCAGAACTGCCGCCTAGCCACTTGGTCCCTAGTCTGTAGCAGTGCATGGGACTCTTCTGTCCTAAGTGCAGGACTCTGCACTTGTCCTTGTTGAAAATCATCAGATTTCTTTTGGCCCAAGCCTCTAATATTTCTAGGTCCTTCTGTATACTATCCCTACCGTCCAGCGTATCTACCACTCCTCCCAGTTTAGTGTCATCTGCAAACTTGCTGAGGGTGCAGTCCACGCGAACCTCCAGAACATTAATGAAGATATTGAACAAAGCCGACCCCAGGACCGACCCTTGGGGCTCTCTGCTTTATACCATCTGCCA
Source organism: Chrysemys picta bellii (assembly GCF_011386835.1). Lineage (NCBI taxonomy): Eukaryota > Metazoa > Chordata > Testudines > Emydidae > Chrysemys > Chrysemys picta. The sequence continues at coordinate 4,182,564 of NC_088810.1, read as the reverse complement.
ACTAGACATGGAGCCATTGATCACAACCCATTGAGCCCTATGATCTAGCCAGCTTTCTATCCACCTTATAGTCCATTCATCCTGCCCATACTTCTTTAACTTGCTGGCAAGAAAACTGGGGAGACTGTATCAAAAGCTTTATTAAAGTGAAGGATTAACGCATCCACTGGTTTCCCCTCATCCACAGAGCCAGTTGTCTAGTCATAGAAGGCAATTAGGTTAGTCAGGCATGACTTGCCCTTGATGAATCCATGCTGAGTGTTCCTGATCACCTTCCTCTCCTCTAAGCGTTTCATAATTGATTCCTTGAGGACCTGCTCCATGATTTTTCCAGGGACTGAGGTGAAGCTGACTTCTTCCCTTTTTTAAAGATGGGCACTACATTCGCCTTTTCCCAGTCATCCGGGACCTCCCCCGATCGCCATGAGTTTTCAAAAATAATGGCCAATGGCTCTGCAATCACATCTGCCAACTCCTTTAGCACCCTCAGATGCAGCGCATCCGGCCCCATGGACTTGTGCTCGTCCGGCTTTTCTAAATAGCACCGAACCACTTCTTTCTCCACAGAGGGCTGGTCACCTCCTCCCCATGCTGTGCTGCCCAGTGCAGCCATCTGGGAGCTGCGCTAGTTCATGAAGACAGAGGCAAAAAAAGCATTGAGTACATTAGCTTTTTCCACGACCTCAGTCACTAGGTTGCCTCCCTCATTCAGTAAGGGGCCCACACTTTCCTTGACTTCCTTCCTGTTGCTAACATACCTGAAGAAACCCGTCTTGTTACTCTTAACAGCTCTTGTACCTGCAACTCCAGGTGTGATTTGGTCTTCCCGATTTCACTCCTGCATGCCTGAGCAATATTTTTATACTCCTCCCAGGTCATTTGTCCAATCTTCTGCTTCTTGTAAGCTTTAATTTTTGTGTGTTTAAGGTCAGAAATGATTTCACTGTTAACCCAAACTGGTCGCCTGCCATATTTACTATTCCTTCTACACACTGGGATGGTTTGTTCCTGCAATGTCAATAAAGATTCTTTAAAATACAGCCAGCTCTCCTTGACTCCTTTCCCACTCATGTTATTCTCCCAGGGGATCCTGCCCATGAGTTCCCTGAGGGAGTCAAAGTCTGCTTTTCTGAAGTCCAGGGTCCGTATTCTGCTGCTCTCCTTTCTTCCTTGTGTCAGGATCCTCAATTCGACCATCTCATGGTCACTGCCTTCCAGGTTCCCATCCACTTTTGCTTCCCCTACTAATTCTTCCTGGTTTGTGAGCAGCAGGTCTAGAAGAGCTCTCCCCCTAGTTGGTTCCTCCAGCACTTGCACTAGGAAATTGTCGCCTACACTTTTCTGACAGTCTCGTTCCCCTGGGCCCACGAGCTGATGTGCAGGGCCCCATGTGAGCCGTTCCTAGCCAGGGGCTCCCCGTCCACCTGCCACTGGAGCCAGGGAGGGTGGTTGGAGCACAGGGAGCAGGTGCAGCTGATACTGGGCCCCTGGTGCTGGCAGGACAAGTTCAGCCCGGTCCCCGGCTGGGGGCTGTCAGGGTAGAGCAGGAGATATAGTGACAATAGTCAGAGAGATAAATCCAGTTGCAGGGAGTCCCATGGGTTAACCCCAGTCACACTCGATGAGCAGCTGGAATGTCCCCTGGGTAGAGCTCTCGTTCTGGTCCCAGCGCTTGTGCAGCCCCCTGTCCTCAGCCGTCACATTGGGCAGCTCCAGTCACAGCTGATTCTCCCCCATGAGGCGTGTGCCCCAACGGCTCAGCTCCCCATCACCCATCCCAGCTCCACAGGGGGGCTGCTGGCGAGGGAGCAGAGGAACTGCAGGGAGTTGCCCACCCGGGCCATGAGCTGTGAACCGTTGGTCACCAGTGTGCCCGGATCTGGTAACAGGAATAACAGGAAGCCACTCACGCTCTGAACCAACCAATCCCTGCCCAGGGGCCGGATCACGGACAGCGACAATGGAGGGGAAAGTCCCCGTACCCCACTCCGCAACTCTAGCGATACGTTGGAATAGCTGTGGGTCCTTCCTGTTAGCCTTGGAGACAGTGATTTGCAGAGTCCTCACTGGAGCTGAAATACCCACGGCAACATGTTAGATTGGAGAGCGCCCCCCACTGACCCCCTGCGACACTGCCTGCAGCATGGCACCCCCTAGCACCATACACTGCACGTGTACATGCAGGGCCTGACTGGCCGATACATAGGAATTTTTCGCCCAGCACCGATACTCCCCAGCGTCCCCTCTGCTGAGATTCGGCAACTCCAGGCGCCCGTCCCATCCCTGGCCGGAGCTCAGCGACTCCTTCCCCTTGGCCCAGCTCAGGTAGGTGTCAGCTCTGCTCCCGGCGTCACAGCTCAGACTCAGGGAGTCACCTTCCTGGGTCTCCAGAGACACAATGTCGCGCTCAGCTCCCAATGGGGCCGGCACTGGAGGAGACGAGCAGGCAGGTTAGGCGCCCCAGATATTCTCTGCCAAGAAACCAAGATTCAGCCACCTCTGGGGTGGGAATCGGGGGCTGTTTGCATGAGGAGCCCTCACCCAGTTTCAAGACATAGCCAGTTCTGGGGTCGGAGCATAATCTTGCTGACTTTCCATGGAAGCGGGTCTCTGTCGCAGAGTTTGGTCCCTGACCTATCTCCTCCCCATTGCCTAGCGCCCCCTTAATGCCACCCCTGGGTCTGGAGACAGAAATAACTGGGTCCGCTTCCCCCACCACCCTCCCTACATTCCTGTGGCTTCCTCCGGCTTCCTGGGTCAGCCTGGCGCCTGGCCCTGAGTGCTGACAGAGCGTGACTAGGAGGCGCTCGCTGATTCCTGGGGCCTGCAGCATGGCCTCTCACTGGAGTGCTGCCCCATGGGCTGGAGACAGAGGGAATCGGGCCCGATCCTCCCACCATCCTTGTAGGGATGCATAGCTCCCGAATCGTCAGCCCACAGGCGCAGCAAACTGCTCCCATGGCTATGAGGCAGGAGTGACCTTCAATCCAGCGTTTGTGTTTGGGAAACTTATTTGGCTGATTTGACTGTACCCTCGCAGCTGGTGTTCACGCGCTCAAGAGATGGGTTCGTTATCTTATGTGCATGTATACTGCCTGGCTTTTCTATGCGCAAGATTTGTACCAATGAGAAGCGTTGTAAGCAGGGAAGTGTAAAGAATAAAAGCCCCAGGAAAAGTTCCTGGAGGTAGAGGGGCTTTTCGGCTACCACAGACCTGGTGTTCTGTTTCCTTTCCTGCGTTGTCACCACAGCTGGTGACCCCGACGTGATGACCCCGTACTCACCGGCTGGATATGCCGAGCGCGCCCGCGGCTGTTTGCCGCCCCTTATTCGTGAGTATGGGGGTCGAACTTTCCAGTGCCCAGAAGGAGCACACAAGAGAGTTCAAGATTACACGGCAGCGATCATGCATCGTTGTCCCGGTCGCTCATATTGAGGACCCCCTAAGGGAAATAGACCGCCAGTGCCCCTGGTATCCGGACTGCAGGTCGGTATGGCTTCTTGACTGGAAAACAGGTTGGAAACTTTGAGGGCATAGAGGAAGGAAAGGAGAAAGTAATTATAGGCATGGGGATTTCAAATCCCCAGGATGATAACTGGAACGGTAAAATGTGTATGAGACAGAGTTTTTGTACCAAGGTGCAAAGCTCTCCTTTATTCTGCAGAATAAAGCAACTCCTCCTTATCCCTGTCTGGCTGTTATTGGCTCTCAGCCAGGTGGACCCGATATTTCGGTAACAGTTTCTGGTGACTCCGCCGGGACTCTCCTGGCTCGGACATTGGACTCCGGACGGCTGCGGCGAACTGGGAACGGCGCCAACGGGGTGTTTCACCCCTTTTCTCTGCTTCACCGCAGCCCCTGGGGTTCGTGCGCCGATAAGGTGAGTCCTAATAGGATAAGGAGACACTCTCTGGTAAAACCCTCTAAGGACAGCTCTTTGAATTATATGTTAAGTAAATGGCCTTTACCCGGTGTTTAAAAAGAAATAGTTACACCTTGTGTAGAAATTGATGTGGCTAGTGTTGTGGAAATTGAATTGTGGAAAACACGTGCAGTATATATTGTAGTAGAGGTATAAGAAATGCAAACCTACCAATATAGGTTGTGTTGTCTTGTTCAGATCACTGTAAAGAAGTAAAAGGCAATCAAAAGTCCGGGAAAGTTAATTGTGTCCCTTTTTAAGTAAGAATCTTTAAGCCGTGGATAGCTTTGGATCTGGAAGCAAGCCAGAAAGCATCTGTATTAATGCAATTTTCTAACTAATAAGGTAGTAGCCACTGAAACCTGGGCTGCATATGAAACAAATACAAGGAAATATGTGGTGATTTCTCTGTTTTGCCTAAAATCAACAAGAGTATGTGTATGTAAAGGAAATATTTTAAGTAATGACTGACTGCCCAGAAGGGGTAGACCTCGGTTCTTTTGTCTTTCAGATCATCAGAGAAAACGGATGCCAGCTGAATAGCATTCGATGTACCATGCATTTACTGGTACAATAGGAATTATTTTTGTGTTCTTTGTCCTGTCTTGTGATGTTTGTCTTGTGGCCAGAATTGTTGGATTTAATATTTTCATAGGACAGTCTAGCTCAAATTTAAATAGAAGGGTTAAATCAAAAAGCAGATACTTGTTTTATTCATCTTGGAATACAAAGTGTTTGGATAAATCAGGAAAATGTGATATACTAAAGTCTGATATATTTGCTTAAGTAAGAAAAAGAAACTTCATTGGTCAGATTTTTAATTGCAAAATTGTTGTTAAAATTTGCATACCAACAGTCTTTGGAAACAAGGACATGGAAGGTTAACCCACTCCCCATATTGCCCATGGGATCCTTCTGGCTACCTCAGATTTCTAGCCAGAGGGCTGGGGAGGGAGGAAAGCGATTAGACACCTGAGGTTGTACCGAGTGAACTCCTCAAAAGTGGGTGTGCTTGTCCCGGTTTGTTGCTCCAAAGCTCTGTAATAAAGTTATTTTACTGGAAGAGTGTACATGGCATGCATTGAATAATAAGACTAATGTACTGTATAATGGCAATGTGTATGCGTTCATTGTTGGAAAAAAGTGTATAAGTGAAGAGTGAAAGTTTCCTTTGTAGGTTAAAAGAAGCCGAGAAAGGGAGAAGAGGAAAAAGCACGGAATGAGTTAACTGAGGAAAAAATAGCTAGCAAGCTCAGTCCAAAGATAAGACCTGGCTGACAGCCACGAAAAGGGGGGGCCTGAATGTGCCCAAACAACTGAGATTTGTAAAACAATGCCAGGCACTAATGAAATGTGTTAGGTTTTTTTCTCACAGATAAAAGAAGTGCTACCCAAAGACCCTAGCAGCCCTGCTGTTTATTGAAACAAGGAAACGGAGTCTATGTAAAGTCCATCAACGAAAGACTGCTTTGGCTCCACACTGGAAAGGCCCTTTCCAAGTCCTGTTAACCACCAACACTGCTGTGAAGTGCCAAGGACTGCCCACCTGGACCCATGCTTCGCACTGCAAAAAGACCCCTCCACCTGGAGAGGATTCTCCAGCTCCTAATCAGCCTATTTCTCCTGCTAGCTCTGCTGTGCCTCCTGGACAGCAGGGAAAGAGAACAAGGTGAAGTGCTAGTAACCTCTCCCTTGTCCACTGACAGACCTACTGTTGCTTTGAATTTTTCTAGAAGAAGCAAAACCATTACAGGGTGATGTGCTAGTAACCTCTCCCCTACATGATGCTAAACCACACTGTTTCAGGAAAAGAGAAGAAGGAACACTTGCTTAATTGAAACCATAAAGTCCAGGAATTCCTGACTACAAAAGACATTAAGAACTGGCCCTGGTGAAGAAACAAAGAATTATACCCTAGCAGAAAGAAACTTGTGGGACCCATGCTTGGGAACGTGGTATTGATTAGATTTTAAGGTTTATTTTACAGGCTGCGCCCTGTGTTTTGGATAAGTCCTTCAGCATGTATTGCCCTCCCTAATTGGATTTTAAATGATAAGTACCAAAGGCACCTTGTTGCCATTGCCCCTGCCATCTCCTCCATTACACTATTACCCCTGTAACACATCCAAATACAGACAATGACCCAGAAGTTGCTGACAGAGATGGTATTGAATATCACTGAGGCTGGGAAGGCATTGCAGTGGGATCTAGCATGTTCAGAAATTCAGGATTTCCTGAATGACTAGCTAATGGTCATTCGGAATGATCTAGAGCATCAGGCTTGGCCCACTGCCCTTACAGACACATCAGGAGTACCATCTGATCTGTGGCATGAAGACATACTTGGAGACTTTCTGGGTGGAAGTGCAGACGTTCTCAGTGCTCCTTCCAAGCATATGGACCGGTTGAGGGGGTGTGGGCTCCCACATACCGAATCCTGCCGGGTCCATAGGGAGGATGCATGTGGGATTGGGTAATTCACCAAGACATCTGGGAAATTAGACTACCTGGTATGCCCAATTGATTTTAGTAAGTGCTCCGGAGATTACATCTGACATTTGGATGGGGTTAGGGAGTCAATGGACATTTTGGCCATTAGAACCCCCTCAGTATATATGTAAACTGAAGCCAGGAGAAGTTGTCACTGTTTATGACTATGTTTGCTGGAAGGGTAGTGGACAAGGAACTACCCTGACAGGACACTTACTCTTTTAAGCTAATGATAGCTGTGTGTATGTTAAAGCCTCCACATTGCAAGACATACATTTTAATCTCATTACCACTGCAGGCAATCATATTATTTACTGGCCTGCAGATAGAGTTTTTCAAGTAGCCCTTAGGTTCCAGATACTTTTTAATTGGACTAGTTTAGTACCTGATAGATTTCAGAATTTGTTTTCACTGTTTCCAGAGATTCAGAAAATCTCTGAAGTACAAGGGCAAATTCACATGCTTTATAATATATATTAAGTTGAAAAGTATGCTTTTCAGACAGCTTATAGAGTATCAATTTTATGTACTAAGTAGGATGTATTGTGCTTTATGATTAAGATTGTACAACAGCCCCATTATATTATTGTTATGGGAATGTTATTGCTTGTGTTGCTATTAGTTATCTTAGGATTATGTTATCATTGTTGTAAAAGACGTAATAATAGTAATACCTTTCATGTTTATGCTAATCATGCATTGTCATTACATCCAATCAGAACCCCTAAGATTGAAGCATCTGATGTAGAATTTGAAGTCCAGGGCTTAATGCAAATAGAGATTTAAGAATGTTTGTTGTACTAGAAGTAAAAAAAAAAAAAGGGGGGGGGGTCGTGGAAGCAGAGAAAGAACTGTCAGAAAAGAACTGCTATGCATGACAGTTTGTTAGTAAGAGTCAGGCTAACTGTAACCCTGATAACGCGAGATTTGTAGAAGCGAGGATTGTGTGAGGCGGGTGAGAAAGTACTGTGTGAGAAGTTATTGTGACCTTGTGTAAATAAGGTCTAAAAAATATTGTATGTTGGCAAGAGTCAAAACAAGTAAGGAATTAAGATATCAAGATGGCCTATGTATAACAAAATGCAGCTGTCCCTCATTATTTCTGTAATGAAAAGTATAAATGCAAAGTCTGTTAAGTACCTGCCTTGTTCCTGTTTGCAAACCACTCAATTTGCAATAATAGAGTATTGATTAGGTATAGCTTTATACCCCCTTTGTAGCAAATTATGCTAATAATACTTGTGCCAAAGTAGTTAATTGTTTTACTTACAAACCCCGTGGGGGGTGTTTGGCAATTGGTCAAGCCTTATGGGATTGGCGTTTTGCTTTGCTGTTTTGCTTAGTGTATACCTAATCTAGTGACATTGTGCATGCTACTCTGCGAAGGTGCTTTGTTTAAACACCGCATCTATAAAATAAAACAGGGGGGGATGTAGGGATGCATAGCTCCCGAATCGTCAGCCCACAGGCGCAGCAAACTGCTCCCATGGCTATGAGGCAGGAGTGACCTTCAATCCAGCGTTTGTGTTTGGGAAACTTATTTGGCTGATTTGACTGTACCCTCGCAGCTGGTGTTCACGCGCTCAAGAGATGGGTTCGTTATCTTATGTGCATGTATACTGCCTGGCTTTTCTATGCGCAAGATTTGTACCAATGAGAAGCGTTGTAAGCAGGGAAGTGTAAAGAATAAAAGCCCCAGGAAAAGTTCCTGGAGGTAGAGGGGCTTTTCGGCTACCACAGACCTGGTGTTCTGTTTCCTTTCCTGCGTTGTCACCACACATCCTTCCTACAGCCCTGAGGCTTCCTTGGGCTTCCTTGAGCTCTCCCCTCCGGGCATAGACTAGTCTGGCCATGGGCGACATATGAACTGACAGCTCAGAGAGGCTAGCCGCTGGCCCCACCCCTTCTGCCAGAGGCCACATCCCCACTGGAGTCGGGAGCCCACCCACCATGGCCTCTGGCCCCCCAGAGCCAGCCCTGGGCCACCAGAGCACCCTGGCCCAAGAGCACTGGCCCCCTCTAACCCTCGCCCCAGCCACAGCGCTGCCAAGGGGGAATAGCATGGGCAGTGAGCAAGAGAGGACCTGCTCCCCTGCCCCAAATCTGAACTAGTGCCCCCGACCCGGGTGAGCCAGGAGTGGCCAGGGGGCTGCAGGAGGCCGTGGGCTGTGGCGAGATGCAGCCCACGTGTGACAGCGCGAAGCCTTGAGCCACATGCCGAGCATCAGGCACCACAAGCTCCAGCAGCAGCGCAGGAGGGTGGCAATACCCCATGTGCCAGGTCCCCCTGACTTCTGCGCTGCTCCTGGCGGTGGCGTTGCCTTCAGAGCTGGGTGCCCGGCCAGCACATGCCAGTATCAGGCCACCCTGCAAGGGCTTAATTTAAGCCACAGCTGAGCTCTGGCATCTCTTTCAATACAAATTAAACACCGTGGGAGGCAATGGGGCCCATTGGCCTCACCCAGGGTGGCAGTCCCCCTAGCTGAGGTCTCATTCTCTGTTTCCTCAGTCCCTTGAGTTTCTAATTCCTTGTCATCTCTTCGGTGGCTGAGGAACAGCCCGATCTACATGCCAAACTCGGGCATTTCCTGACCCCTGGTCTGTCCACGCTTCTGCTTCAGAGAGAGAGAGAGAGAGAGAGAGAGAGAGAGAGGTGTCCCGTGAGAGAAAGTGAAAGAGATTCCGGGGTATGTAAGTGGCTGGCAGTCGGGACAGATAGATAGATAGATGGATGGATGATGGGTGGTTGTATGGGGATGAATAGATGCATAGATGGGTGGGTAGGTACATAGTTGGGTGGGTGGGTGGATAGAAGGTAGGTAGGTGGGTAGATTGGTGGGTAGGTATATGGGTAGGTGGGTAGATGGGTGCGTAGGAAAGTTGTGGGTGGGTCAGTAGCTTAGTTACCGTCTGTAATAGAGCAGGGTGAGGTAATAGACCAGCAAGAATCCACTCGCCATGAAGACGAGTTTGCAGCTGATTTTGATAAATGCCCGAGTGGGGCCACCTGATGGAGGTAAAAGAAGTCGAGAGTCTGGGATAGATCCCTGCAAACCCTGCCCCGAGCCAACCCGCCCCCCACCCCCACTCCTCTTCCAGCTCAGGGTGCTGATGGCCTTATGCCCCTGGGCCCAGGAGCTGACCTGCAGGGCCCCCCCATGAGCCCTTCACAGCCAGGGGCTCCCAGTCCACTTGCCACTGGAGCCAGGTTAGGGGGTGGGAGCACAGGGAGCAGCTGCAGCTGATGCTGGGCCCCTGGTGCTGTCAGGACGAGTTCAGCCCGGTCCCCGGCCGGGGGCTGTCTGGGGAGCGCAGGAAACTCAGCAACAAATTAATAGTCAGAGAGAGAAACCCTGGGGCAGGTAGTTTCCCGGGTTAACCCCACTCACACCCGTGATAGGAAGTTCCGTGGTTTAAACTCACTAACACTCAATGAGCAGCTGGAACGTGCCCTGGGCAGAGCTCTCCTCTCTCTGAGCCCAGCACCCATACAGCTGCCCATCCTGGGCCACCGCTTGGGCAGCTCCAGTCACAGCTGATTCTCCCCCGCAGGGAGGGCACTCTCGAAGGCTCAGCCCCCCCTCATCCAGCTCGTGACGGAGCAGAGGAACCATAGGGAATCACCCTCCCGGGCCGTGAGCTGTGAGCCTCTCCCCAATCTCCCCAGCACAGTGCCCCCCACTAACTCTCCACCCCACTCCCAGCAGCACAGCATGCCCCACTGATGCCTTGCCCTGCTCCGTTTGGCACAGCGCCCCCTAGCGCCTTAACTGCACGTGCACATGCAGGGCCCGGCTGGCCGACCCTTAGGAATTCTTTGCCCAGCACCGATGCTCCCCAGCGTCCCCTCTGCTGAGATTTGGCAGCTCCAGGAGCCCGGCCCCTCCCTGGCCCTCGGCCAGTGTGGAGACGTAGCCAGCTCTGGGGTTGGAACACAATCTTGGTGCCTTTCCATGGCAGCAGGTCTCTGTGGTAGAGATCGGTCCCTGACGATCTCATCCCCACTGACCAGAGCCCCCTTAATGCCACACCAGGACCTGGAGACTGAGGGAACCGGGCCTACTCCCCCCACCATGCACCCTACAGTCCTATGGCATCCCTCGGGATCTCCCCTCTGGGCATGGCCTAGCTCGGCCCGGCTGAGCCTGGTGCCTGGCCCTGAGTGCGGGCAGAGCGTGACTAGGTGGCGCTCGCTGATTCCCGGGGCTTAGAGCGCGGCCTCTCACCGAGCCGTCCGTTCCTGGTCAGGTTCCCGGTGATGTTGGGGTGCCCGGTCGGGTCTGTAACACAAACCAGACAGGGGGCATGAGGGGGACTGGACAGCACCGTGGGGGGGGGGCGTGTTGCTAGTGATCACTGAGCCTAGACATGGCCCCTCACTGTGAGCTCAGCTGGGGGACGGGAAAGTTCCTGAAGTGACGGGACAGCACCGGTGGCTATACAGGCACCCCTCACCCAGCGTGGGGACGTAGCCAGCTCTTAGGTGGGTGCACAATCTCGGTACCTTTCCATGGCAGCAGGTCTCCGTCGCACAGATCAGTCCCTAACCCATTTCCTCCCCACTGCCCAGCGCCCCCTACAGCTGCCACGCAGGCTGGAGATAGAGGGAACCGGGCCCACACCCCCACCATCCTCCCTATAGCCCTGAGGCTTCCTTGGGCTCTCCCCTCCGGGCATAGACTAGTCTGGCCATGGGCGACATATGAACTGCCAGATAAGAGAGGCTAGCCCCGGGCCCCACCCCTTCTGCCAGAGGCCACACCCCCACTAGAGTCCAAAGCACCCCCACTGTGGCCTCTGCCCCCGGCAAGTCAGACCTGGGCCACCAGAGCACCCCGGCCCCAGAGCACTGGGCAGGAGTGAGGCATGGCAATAGCCTCCTGGAGTCCCGGGCCAGAGGCCGACCCCTCTAACCCTAACCCTAGCCCCGGCCCCAACGCTGCCAAGAGGGAACAGTATGGGCAGTGAGCAGGAGAGGACCTGGGGGCAGAGCATGGGCGGGGCCACGTAGGGCTGTTTGGGGCAGCTCAGCCTCCCCTGGCCTGTGATATCCACCGCCCATGAGCCTGGCCCGGCTGAGCCTGGCGCCTGGCGCTGAGTGCGGGCAGAGCGTGACTAGGAGGCGCTCAGTTATTCCCGGGGCTCACAGCGTGTTCTCTCACCGGGGCGTCCGTTCCTGGTCAGGTTCCCAGTGGTGTTGGGGGGCCCCGTCATGTCTGTAACACAAACCAGACAGGGGGTAAGAGGGGGACTGGACAGCACCGGGGGGGAGGGTGTCGCTAGTGATCACTGAGCCTAGACATGGCCCCTCGCTGTGAGCCCAGCTGGGGAACGGGAAAGTTCCTGAAGTGACACAAGACCCGTGGGCGGGGAAGTGAAGCGACAGACCCGACGGGGGCTGACCCAAGAGGCGCCCGACAGAACCCAGAGGCCGGGTTAGGGCTGCGCTGGGGAACCAGAACCGTGGGAAATGGAAACCCAAGGGACCAAAACTGGTTGGTCAAAATTGGGCCTAATTTGCAGAGTCACTAATAAGGGGCTCGGCTGCTTCAGCCTGGGTACTTGAGCATGCGTCACCAGCGCCACTGTCTGCCGGGCGTCTGGGCATTCAGCGACCCGCTCCCCAAACGTGTCCTCCCCAGGGCAGGACAGAGACAGGGCTCTACGTAACCCCATTCCAACCCCCATCCCAAACCCAGCCATCACCAGGAACATCAGACATGTCCCTCATGGGTCCTTTCCCTTCCCCCTCGGTTCGTCTCTCTGCAGCCCTCTCTTTTCACCCTCTGGCTTAGCTGGTCAGGACTGGATGTTTTGCAGCCCAGCTGAACCCAGAGGGGCGGCTAAAAGTAACACGCGGAACAGCCGGATGCTGATACTGGCTGGCCAGGCCTGGCAGGGTCCGTCCACGCTGCCATCAAAGCCCCACAGCGCCAAGCCTCAGAGCCTGGGTGCGTTGGGTCGGGCTCGGGCTGCGGGTCTTTGATTGCAGCGCGGAAATTTCCTCCGAGGTCTGTGTAGACGTTCGGGGTCAGGCTGGGACCTGGGCTCAGACACGGGCGGGGCACTGGAGGGCGGGTTCCTTCTAAATCTCCCTCCGGCTGAAGGGAACAAGGGCCGTCCTTACACTGATGCCTGATTTGATCCTTCACCTCGCAAAGGCGGCTGCTGATTTCCCCTCTGGCCTGGATCTGCAGCACGAGGGTCACAGGCCATTTAATGGGGGTTTGCCTGGGGCAGGGCAGGCTGAGGTCTCTGGAGACCGAGCCCGGAGCATGTTTAGTCCGGATGGTGATTTGGTCCCATTAATGCTCTACTCCATATAAAGCATCCACCGATCCTGGCGGACGGGGGAGGGGGTGGAGGAGACGTGGTGGGACAGCCTGGGGGGATCTCAGGGGGAACTGGGGTGGCTATTGTGAGGGGAAATCCCAACAAGGGGAGATTGCAATGGGGGCGGTGGATCACAGCACAGGTGGATTCTGGAGGCAGGGCAGGTCAGGGGTAGAGAGGGAAGCCATAACCAATGGGGACAAGAAGGGGTGAAGATCCCAAGGGAGAAGTGCTCCAAGGTGTGGAGGGAAGGGGCCTGGAGTAGAATTGGCTGAGGGTGCATGGTGCGGGGTGGGTATCCCAGCACAGGACTGAGTTTGGGGAGGGGCTGGAGAGCAGGGCTGGGGAGCCCAGGAGTGGGGATCCCAGCATAGGGAGTTTGGGGTCGGCATGGAGAGTCTGGGTGGGTCACTCACAGCCTACGTGGAGCCGGATGGTTCTGCTGGTGGAAGGTCCCTGTGCTGAGCTGTAGGTAACGGTGCAGACGAGATCTTTGCCATTGTCTTCCAGGCCTGGCGTGAAGCTAAGCTCGGAGCTGTGGGCCCAGGTGCCGTTCGCCAGCTGGGCTGAGACATTCCGAGCTGTGTCATTGAATGGCCCCGTCCAGGTCACTTGGGGAGGGGTCCCGGAGCAGCGCCGAGGGGCCATGCAGGTCATAGTCCCTGGCTCCCCTGCCACCAGCGTCCATGGCATCCCCTGTGCCGGTGAGATCTGTATCTCTGGCTCCTCCGTCAACTCTGAGACATGGGGAGAGGCCCCAGGACGGGGACTGGCTGGCTCAGGGGGGCTGATGAGCAGTGTCATAAATATAGAGGGAAGAGTAACAACTTTATGTATCCAGTTGAATAAAATCCCTCTTTGGCAGCTGTGCTAAATCACCTTCCCTGTAAGGGATTAATCTGCTCAAATAACCTAGTTGGCACCTTACCAGACGGACCAATGAGGAAAGAAGATACTTTCAAATCTGGGGGCTGGGGGAGGATTTGTTTGTTGCTGTCTCTTTGTTGTTCCCTCTCTGGACGGAGGGAGAGACCAAGCTGGTACAGCATCTCCTGGAAATATACCTGGAATAATAGACCTAAACCACAGAAATTGTAAGTAGGCAAGGAAAGGCGTTGGTTATCTTCTGTTTTAGCTTGTGAATTTTCCTATGCTTCAGATGTAGTTTGATTCCTGTTTTTGTAACTATGAAGCTGAGCCAGAGGGGAACCCTCTATGTTTTAAAAAGAGTCTGGTCTGTGCTCACATTGCTCACCAATTGGTTGGTATATTATTCTCAAGCCTGCGCAGGAAAGGGGGTGAAGGGTCTTGGGGGGATATTTGGGGGATAGGGATTCCAAGTTACCCTTCCCTGATTTTTTCTATAAATCACGTGGTGGTGGCAGCAATACCATCCAAGGACAAGGGAAGGAATTTGTGGCTTGGGGAAGTTTTTAACCTAAGCTGGTGGAATATAAGCTTAAGGGTCTTTCCTGCGGGTCCCCACATCTGTACCCCAGAGTTCAGAGTGGGGGGAACCCTCACAAGCAGTGACTGCGGCTGCTCTTACCTGTCACAGAGATCGTGAGCGCAGGGGCAGTGCCATCGGAATTGGAGCGGTAAGTGTGTTCAAATGAGCCTTTCTCGATGTTAAGGAAATATCTCCCCGTATCCGTCCGTCGGGCATCACTGATTTGCAGGGAGCAGTCGCCGAGCGCTGGATCCCCCGTCAGCCGGAACCGGCCCTGGGTCTCCTGCGACACATTCCCGATGGGGACACTGCTGGCCACGGGAAGAACCTGGCCCACAGTAGCAGGCTCCTTGTACCATTGGCCGTATAGCTTGGCCATGGGATTGTCGGTCTCGTACGAGGCTGGGTACGTGAAGGTGCAGGGGACGAGAACGCAGAGACCCTCCTGCACGGACACTGACTGCGGCACCCCCAGGGTAAATCCAGGAGGCTGGGACAGGGACCCTGTAGGGGACGGGGAGGGATGGAAGTAGGACCCATAGAGAGCAGAGATCAACCCTGAGCAGCATCTCCCAGCACTGTAGGTTCCGCGCACTCCCGACCTGCAGCCCCCTGCGAGCCCAGCCCTGAGATCAACCCCCCCTCGAGGTCTATCAGTGCCCCTCACTCCTGACTGACAGCCCCATGTGATCCCAGCCCTAGGTCCTTGACCAATTCTCACTCCATTTAGTTTTCATTCCTCCCTACATGGATCCTCCTGCCCGCTCTCTGTCGCTCAGTGCCCCCCTAGCACCACACTGGGGCACTGGGCTCCCCTCCCCCTCTGGCCAGTCTCCCCTCCAAGTTCTGGGACAGACCTGGCCCCGCTCAGCGCAGGTTCTGCCCTTCCCCCTGCACTGGGGCTGCAGGTGCTGCTTACTTACCCCTCCAGAGCAGGGCGAGGATCAGGACCCTCAGCGTGGCAGGACCCCCTGCTCTCCAGTGGGGGCCCTGAGGTGGGAGCTCCCTTTCCCCAACATCATTCTGTGGCATCAGTGCTCTGCCCATGGCTGGGGCGTTGGGCTGGGACAGACCTAGAGACAGACGGGGGGTGAGAAGTGTGAGAGCAGAGGCTGTCTGGGGAGACAGATCTGCCTGGGGGACCATCAGTACTGCTGGGCTCTGCAGGGGGCTGATCTGGGGCTGCTGGCAGTGCAGTGACCTCCCCCCCCCGCCCCCCCGCACAGCAAAACCCAAATCACCAGACAGTCCTGAGAGATCGTGGGCTAAAAAAATCTTTAAATTGGTGAAAAAAAAATGAGATTTTCTCTAAGAATCATGTGATGGGCCAGAAAATCCTGATCTGGTGACAGAAGATGGTGGGAAGGCAGCGCTGCTCAGTGCCTGCTTTGCTTTAGTCTTCCCACAAAAAACCAACATGTGAGCGAGCGACCAGTGAAGTTACCACGGACAACAAAGGGGAAAGGCTGCAAATCGGAATAAGTAAAGAACACGTCAGGGATGTTCCAACCAATCTGAATGAATTCAGATCAGTGGGGCTGGAAGCTGTTCAACCCAGGGTGCTGAAGGAATTAGTCAAAGAAACCTTGGAGCCAATGGCAATAATATTTGCAAACTCATGAATGCCAGGAGAAGTCTCAGAAGACGGGAGAAGGACTAACAGAGGGGCCATCTTTAAAAAGGGAAAAAGGAGGAGCCGGGGAACTATAGGCCAGTCAGCCTGACCTCAACAGATGGAAAGCTACTGGAGCAATGTATAAAACCTCCAGTTTTGTAAAGGGAAATCATGGCTCGCCAAACTACTAGAATTTTTGGAGGGAGTCAACAGCATGTGAACAAGAGTGACCCAGTCCATTTACTTAGATTTTCAGAAAGCCTTTGACAAGTTTCCTCCCAAAGGCTTTTAAGCAAGGTAAGGTGTCATGGGTTAAGTAGGCAGGTCCTCTCCTGGATCAGTAATTGGTTAAAAGGGTAGTAATAAATGGCTAATTTTCAGAGTGGAGAGAGGTAAATAGTGGTGTCCACCAGCGTTCTGTATGTGGACCAGTGCTGTTCAACATGTTCATAAATAATCTGGAAAAAGGCGTAACAGTGAGGTGGAAAAATTTGCAGATGATACAAAACTACTCAAGAGAGTTAAGTTCAAAGCTGACTGCGATGAGCTACAAAGGGATCTCACAAAACTGGGTCACTGGATAAAAAAATGGCAGATGAAATTCAATGTTAATAAATGCGAAGTTATTCACATTGGGGAACATAATCCCAACTATACATATAAAGTGATGGGGTATAAATTAGCTGATACTGCTCAAGGAAGAGATCTGAGAGTCACTATGGATAGTTCTCTGAAAACACCCACTCCATATGCAGCGGACATCAAAAAATTGAATGTTGGGAATCATTAAGAAAGGGATAGCTAATAAAACATGAAATATCATATTGCCTCTATATAAATCCATGGTACACCCACATCTTGAATACTGCGTGCAGTTCTGGTGGCCATATCGCAAACTGGAATTGGAAAAGGTTCAGAAAATGGCAACAAAAATGATTATGGGTGTGGAACAGCTTTCATAAAAGGAGAGATTAATAAAACTGGGACTTTTCAGCTTGGAAAAGAGACGACTAAGGGGGATATGATAGAGGTCTATAAAATCCTGACTAGTGTGGAGAAAGTAAATAAAGTAGTATGATTTACTCCTTCCCATAAATCAAGAACTAGAACTCCCCAAATGAAATTAATAGGTGGCAGGTTTAAAAGAAATGTAAGGAAGTGTTTCTTCACACAACGCAAAGTGAACCTGTGGAACTCTTTGCCAGAGGATGTTCTGAAGGCCAAAACTATAACAGGGTTCAAAAAGAACTGGGTAAATTCATAGAGGATAGGTCCATCAATAGCTATTAGCCATGATGGAGAGGGATAGTGTCCCTAGCCTCTGTTTGCCAGAAGCTGCTAATTGGCGACAGGTGATGGATCACTTGTTGATTACCTGTTCTGTTCATTCCCTCTGGGGCACTTGGCACTGGCCACTGTCGGAAGACAGGATACTGAGCTAGATTATCCTTTGGTCTCTCCCAATATGGCCATTTTTATGGAGAAATGTGGGCTTGGTGGAACTACTATTAAGTGGATACAGAACTGGTTAAACAACCACAAACAAGCAGTAACTGTTAATGGAATGACGTGGGATTGGAGGGACGTCTCAAGTGGGGTTCCACAGGGATCTGTTCTGGGTCCCGTGTTGTTTAACATCTTTATCAATGACCTGGATGTAGGACTAGGGAGCAGACTGATCAAATCTGCAGATGACACAAAGCCAGTGGGGGTTGCCAACACTTTGGAAGATGGAGCTAAAATTAAGAGAAATATTGATAATTAGCCAATTGGGTTGTAGAGGACACAATGAAATTCATGAAGGACAAATGGAAGGAATTGCCTATAGGACAGCAATTTAGTTGGGAATTGGTCCTGCTTTGAGCAGGGTGGTGGACTAGATGACCTCCTGAGGTCCCTTCCAACCCTGAGATTCTATGATTCTATGAAATGGAAGGTGTTCCATTTAGGGAAGAAAACCCAAATGCACAAATACAGGATGGGGGAGAACTGGCTTGGCAGTAGCACTGCTGAAAAGGAGCTGGGAGTTGTGGCGGATCACAGCCATGACAGGAGTCAGCAATGCGATGCTGTTGCAAAAAAGCAAATGCAATTTTAGGTTGCATGAACAGAGGCAGAGCATGGAAGTCACGGGAGGTGACAGTACCACTCTATGCCTCAGCTGGAGGACTGTGTCTATTTTAGTCACCAATGTATAGAAAGTATGTAAAGAAACTGGAAAAGGTCCTGGGGCGAGGGATAAAGATGATGAAAGGGGTGGTATGGAAGATCTAGGGGCACAGCCGGAAGGAACTTAGCATGGTTAGTTTGGAAAGGAGATTGGTGGAGTGGGAGGGGACATTATCGCAGATTTCAAATACTGGAAAGGCTGCCATCAAGAAGATTGTTCTCTCTCGCCCCACAGGGCAGGACGAGGGGCAACAGGTTCAAACTACAGTAGAGTCAATTGAGATTAAATCTCAGAGAAAACTCCCCTGCTGTGAGAGCAGTCGGACAATGGACCAGACACCCATGGAGGTCATGAAAGCTCCTTCCCTGGAGGGTTTCAAGAGGAGGCTGGACAGCATCTGTCTTGGATGGGTTAGACCTAACCAATCCTACACCTTGGCAGGGGTTGGACTAGGTGACCCCTGAGGTCCCTTCTCACCTGTGGATCTGTGATTCCAGGATTTGCTAAAAAATCCCGAGATTTAATGTGAACGTCATGACATCAGCACCCCCCCCCCCAAATTCACTAATAAATCCTGAGATTTCCTCTAAGAATCATGTGCTTGGCTGAAAAAGGTTTCAAAATCCTGAAACTGGCTTCTAAAATCCACAGATGTGTGCTTTGCCTCCAAACACCCCATTGTTTGCAGCCTGTTGGCACAGCCACCCCCCCACATGGTGAGGGGCTGGTTCTGCAGGGACCCAGTGGAACTGGATGTGGGTAAATCATTCCTAGGGTGGGAGTGCTGCAGAGAGCTCATGGCTCCTCCCCGGCAGACAGGATGGGCGCTAATGCTGCCCTCCCTGCCCCACAACTGCTTTCCCCCCCCAGCTCTACCCTGCTCCTTCTGCAGCTGGGACTCTCCTCCTTGTCAGTGTTACAGACCCTCCATCCTCTTCATTCTTGTGAGAATGGTAGGAACCACTCCCTCCTTCCCCTCCTCACATGTGAATTGGGCCACTCAGACCTACCCCGCCCCCCCGTCTTTTCCTGTTAAATGGGATGGACCTCTCACTTCTGCCTGCCCCTCCCCCATCCACTGCAGTGAGCTGGGCGGGTCTCAGCTTGGATCCCCCATAGCCCATGCACCATCCCCTGCCAGAGCAGGGTGGGACGGGCCCCATTGCCCAGGGCTGGAGGGGAAGGGGCCGGCCCCGAGAGATCCAGACTCCATCCACATCCCTGGGGGGCCACACACCCCACACTTTGTGCTGACCCAACTCCATAGGGGGCAATGGAGTGAGGGCAGTTGGACTATGGGTGAGAAGTTTGCACATGTGTGCTCAACCTGGGGTATCTGCCCTCCTTGCCGCCCAAAATTACCCATACGGGGAAGGGGAAACCCCCAGGAGTTCCATTTCCCACCATCCCTCTGATGCCGTCAGGTGTTCTCGGGAAGGAGGCTGAGAGATGAGAGCTGGGGAACCCCCTGCTGTACGTGGCCCCCGGAGCCAACACCTCCAGTGTGGTCCCCATGGTCAGGGAGCCCTGTGGTGGGACACTGCTTGGGCTGGAGGGCACCCTCAGAGCTGTGGGGGCAGGGAGCGAGGGCTGGGATCGCAAAGGGCTGTGGGTCGGGATTGAGGGGCATGCCAGTTGACACAGACCATCCAGCTCCCTCCCCCACCCTAGTTCCACTCACCCCTGGACCTGCAGAGGGGGGCACGGAGCCTGGGTCTCTGACCCTGCAGTTCGGGTTCTCTAGGGTTTGTGACTCAGAACCTGGGGAAGCGGCATGCATGGGAATGTGAAAGTAGAAGTGGGTGCACATAGGAGGGGGTTGGGGGGAGATGCTATGTCAGGAACCCCAGCACCAGCATCCTGCCAACTTCCCCTCCTTCCAGCTGGCCCTGCCCATGGCTTCCCTGCAATGGGGGCAGGCTGCATATTGCTTGTGGGGCTGGAAATAGATCCCAGCAGTCCCTCTACACCTCACTCTGCTCCCAGAGCTGGGATAGAGACCAGGAGCCCTGACTCCCTGCCTCCAACCCCCACTCTAACCCACTAGACCCTGCTCCCCTCCCAGAGCCAGGGACAGAACCCAGGAGTCCTGGCTCTGAGACCCTCTATATCTCACTCTCCTCCCAGAGCCGTGGATGGAACCCAGGAGTCCTGGCTCCCAGCTGCCTGTCCCAGCTCTATCCCTTCATTACTTCTTTTAATATTTGAACACTAGCAGCTCACACCTCTTATCCTATTGTACATGCTGCAGATGCTAATCACTCACCCGGAGCTGAGATGCAGCCACCTCCAGGCGGGGCAGCTGGGGAACAGCCACACAGCGACACTGTCCAGAGGTTGCTCATCCGGAGCTGAGATGCGTCAGCCTCTGGGGTGGGGTGTCTGGGAACAGCGCACTGGAACAGCAGGTGCCCGGTTAGGACAGCTAGCGAATCCCGAATCCAATTTGAAGAACCGGGTGCATGTGAAGACCTGCCTGGGATGGAGCGGGCGCGAGTGTCAGTGCGTGGGCTGTGGCGAGATGTGAGATTTCAAGACAGGAAGGGGAAGTCAGCGTGTGATTCTGGCCCTAGAAGGTCTTGCAGAAGCCGGTTCCAATGGCTGGAGATCTCGGTGCCATTGATTGAAGAGGGAGATTGTCACAGACAGAGGCCTGCTCCCAGGGACAGCCGACTTCCGACCCCACCGCAGGGGGACTGGCTGGGAGTGGAGGGAATGGGGCACGGGGCCTTTCTCCTGTAGGGGGCCCTGGCTCCAATCTGCTGCAGGGTGTGACACTGGTTGGCTCTGGGAAGTGGGAGTGGGACCAAGGGGCCTTCCCCTCTAGAGTCTCTTTTATTCTCTGTCTCTCAGTTCCTCAAACATCTCCCAGGTCCCTGGTCACTGAGTCTGGGGAATCCTTTTTGATGGGACCCAGGTTATCGGCTGGATCAGAAGAGGCACCTGGATTGCACGACCCACCACAAACACCGTCCTTCGATTTAAGAGACGCAGCTGAATCTGTCCTGGTTCATGGGGTCTGTTTACATAGGGACCTCTCCCCATTGCTGAGATATGGCTGCCTCTGGGGTGGGATGCCGGGACTGTTTATACAAGGACTTCTTGACCGGTGCTGAGATACACAAGGGTTTGGGAGAAACCTAGAACTAAAAGAAACACAGCGCACCCTAGGGGCATTGGCACCAGCCCCGATGGCCGGACCCTCCCGAGTCTCCCACCCCAGCCAGACCCTGGCCCGCTCTGCCCCAGGCCAGTGGCACGTCAGCTCTGCCCTCTGTGTGTTGGCACCGGCGGCTGTGCTGGGAGGATGGTTGCTGAGAGGATCTTCCACAAAAGGAAGTTTCCAGTTGGCGAGTTTTCTCCAGCTCCTGCTGGTTGGCCCCTGTTTGGGACTGGGCAAGAGCCGTGGAAAGCAGGGGAGAGGGTCCCATTGAACAGTGGGGCGCGGCCGCTTGGACACAGGTCCCCAGCCAGTGGCAGAAGGGACGAGCCCGGGGCAGATTCCTGCTGGGACTGTGGCTGCCGGGTCTAGTGGGTTAGAACTCGCTGCCATGGATCAATGCGGATCAGGGCAGACACCTGGTCATTGTGGCGAGATCCACGGCAGAAACCCCATTGTCCGGGCTGGCCCCTAGCTTGCTGTGGTACATTCTGCCTCTGGTTAATCCCCATTTGGTTTCAAACTATTTTAAATTAGCTGCCCGAGCGTTTAACCTCGGTTGCTGTTAAACAGATGCCCCACTTGGAGGTGGCTGCATCTCAGTGCCAGCTGGGAACAAATCCTTATATAAACAGCCCCCGCACCCCACCCCAGAGTTCACTGCATCTCAGCACTTGCCGAGGGGTCTCTGTATAAACAGCCCCCACACCCTACCCCAGAGGTGGCCACATCTGAGTGCTGAGCAAGGGATATTTGTACATTGTATTGAGCTCAGTATATGACTCGTGTGTTTTTCCTGGGTCTTGTGAATTAACAAGTTGAGTTGTAGGGAAAAAAGTGATTAACTGGGAAACCTTGGAACCGCCAGATCAAGATCGAAATCTTACATTTCTGAAGATCATGGTGACTGGGGTCCGTCTCTTACACATATGGCAGGGCAAAGGTTAATTAACAGTCATTATCTATCTATCTATCTATCTATCTATCTATCTTAATAATTTAAAAGTCTGTTTTTTTCAGTGTCCTGAAAGTATTTTAAAACATGGGGCAGGAATGGAAAAATGTGGGATATTTTTTGTGATCACTAGTTTTAAATGGCCATGTTCTCTGTGAAATCTTTCTAAAATCCAAAAAGTACTGTGATTAGTTTTTATGAAACTTCTATTTTAAAAACCACCTGTGACAAAGTATGGGATTTTGTTAGTGATTTACATGAATACTGTCTGTGCCTAAGTTTCCCTGTGTGCTCTGTGTGTAATGAGGTGGTGGGAGAGGAGGGTTGTGGTTGCAGAGGGCCAGGTGTGACCTCACCTAACAGCCCAGACCCTGGACATCGGCCTGGACAATGTAGAACTTAGGAACTGGTGAGCTGGAGGCCCAGCTCATCTTGGGAGCCAGCCGGTTCTGGCCCGTGGGAGGACAAAGGCCAGAGGAGAGGTGGCCCAGGAAGGCAGCTGGTTCTGGCCAGTCGGGGAACAAAGGACAGAAGAGAGGGGATTCAGGTGACCTGTTTGCCCAGGAACAAAGACAAAGGGTGGAGGCGGGGCTGGTTGGGGAGATCGGCTGGAAGGAGGTTGCTTCTGGACTGGGGACAAAGAGGGGCCTGAACTACCTGGAAAGGGACAGACCCAGCTGGACGGTGCTGAGACTGGCCAGGCTCGGGGGCCCTGAGAACTGCCTGTGCTGGGTTCAGAGGTTGAATAAACCTCCTGTGTTACGCTGGCTGAGAGTCACTGAAGGATAGAGATCGGGGGGAGGTGTTGCTCCCTCTGGGGGATGGAGGCCGCGGGTCACCAGAGGTAGGGGACTCCCTGACGGTGAGACACAGGCAGGCTGAAGGCTCGGGGAGGTGCCATTCCAGGAGGTGCTGGAGCCCAAGTCTTAACCCCCTAGAGTGTGTGTGACCGCGAGAAGGGCTGTGACACTGAAGGGGGGTCCTCCCGGGGACCATACGGAGTCAAGAAAGTCTGGGTCCTGGAGTCTGTGACACAACCCAGATCTGGTGTTATAGGTTTAATACAAGAAATGAAACATAAATAGCATCATTATATAAAATATATCCTATAATAATAGTCAATGTATTTATATATCAGTGTATGTGTGTGTGCACTGTCTATATGTACTCTCTCTCTCTGTATATATATGTGTGTAGCGTGTGCGTGCGTGTATGTACAGTACAGACCAGTTTATGCGCGAATCCGCTTAACGCGCGGTAGCTCCATGCTTTCCAGTGCTACCTAGGGAATATGCGAGACTCATTAACACGTGGCACAGGAACTTGCTATGTAGTGCTACATATTTGCTCATTAACTCACTGACATAGAAATTGACAGGAAGTGCGGAGCGGAAACATGTTGTACGTCTTTACCAATATTCGTAAAGACGTATCTAGCACACTTAGTCATTGTCACGCTAGAGGGCAGAGGGCAAGCATCAGCGTTCCTACACTGTAGAAGAAAGCTAGCTGCAATAGAGCGAGAAATCCAGTCCAAAGTTTCAAAGGATATTGGGATTGCTGAATCTACTCTCCGAGGATGGCTAAAAACTAATCTAAACTGAATGACTTTGTACAAAATATCGATTCTGCCAGGGGGCTTAAGCGAAAATGTGAGCGCTATTCAGCAAAACCCACAGTAGACAAAGCCATGCGCACGTGGTTTGCTCAGGAAAGGCTGGAAGGAATGCCGCTAAGGCTTGGTCTACACTAAACCCCCAAATCGAACTAAGGTACGCAACTACAGCTACGTGAATAACGTAGCTGAAGTCGACGTACCTTAGTTCGAACTTACCGCGGTCCACACCCAGCAGGCAGGCTCCCCCGTCGACTCCGCTTACTCCTCGCGGCGAGCAGGATTACCGGAGTCGACGGGGAGCACTTCTGAGTTCGATTTATCGCGTCCAGATTAGACGCGATAAATCGAACCCAGAAGTTCGATTGCCTGCCGCTGAACCAGCGCGTAAGTATAGACAAGCCCTAAGTGGGCCAATTCTTCAAGCCCAAGCGACAAAATTTGAAAATTTAATAGGGACTGAATCATTCCAAGCCAGCAAGGGGTTTATAAGTCATTTTTAAAAGTGTCATGGCCTAGCACAAGTATCGATTTCTTTTGGCATGTGCTCATTACAATCCTGCATCTCCAGTGGAGTGTATCTTGATTCCTGATCACAATTGCTCTTCCTAATTTGAAAAACATATGGGAATAAAAAGTGAGTTTTATTCCTATTGGCAAGTTTACAGTTTCTATGATTCTCAGACATGTCTAGAAACCAAGGATTCTGCTGCGTTTGGACCAATCCAAGCACATAGTAGGTGCGACTGTAACACAAAGACAAACACAATCGATTCAGCATTTCTCAAAGACTGAACACTTGCTTTCATTTTAAGATCTGGCTTTGTGGTAACTGCATTGTCTTTCAGGGATCAGTATCACCTGGTCTACTCTGTTCTTGCACCATAACCCCCTTCTGACAACAAAAATTACTACACAACCCCAGGAGGGGGGATCAAAGTCTGAGCCCATCGGAGCCCCGGGCAGTGAGGCTTGGGCTTTGGTCCCGGGCTACAGGAAGTCTAAGCCAGCCTTGGTGACCCCATTAAAATGGGGTCGTGACCAACTTTGACGTCCAGATCCACAATTTGAGAGCCACTGCTCTAGAGGGTATCGTACTGCGCTCGTCACCGGGGTATCTGGACACCTTGCAGTCATCACAGAAAAAAACAAAGTCATCCAGGGCCGTCATTAGCCATGGGCGACCGGGGCTGTGATGGGTTCGGTCACAGAGACCCCTTTGGGAATGTCACCTGATGTGCTGACACTACCTCAGAGCCCATTTTCCCTGCCAGCTTGGGACTGCAGAAATCTGCCTTGTTGAGCCAGACATGCTAGCCTGCTGCAACACAGACCCAGGGTCTGAACCACGCCCTCAAAGCTGAGCACATGCTCCTGTCTCCAGTACCCAGACACCCAGTTCCCAATGGGATCCAAACCCCAAATAAATCCGTTTTACTCTGTATAAAGCTTATAAAAGGTAAACTCGTGAATTGTCTATTCTCTATAACACTGATAGAGAGTTATGCACAGCTGTTTGTTCCCCAGCTATAAATCACTAACTCTGGGTTAATTAATAAACTAAAGTGATTTTATTAAGTATAAAAATAGAATGTAAGTGGTTTCAAGTAATAACAGATGGAAGAAAGTAAGTTACCAAGCAAAATAAAACAAAACGCCCAAGTCTAACTCTAATACATCAAGAATCTAAATACACGTAAAACTCACCCTCAGCTATGTTCCAATAAGCTTCTTTCACAGATCAGACTCCTTCCTAGTTTGGGCCCAATCCTCTCCCCGGTTCAATCCTTGTTAGCTCCAGTCCCCTTTGTTCTGTTCCACCCCCATTTATATCTTTGGCACAAGGTGGCAATCTTTTGTATCTCTGTGTCCCCAACCATCCTTCTAACTGGAAAAGCACCAGGTTAAAGATGGATTCCAGTTCAGGTGACATGATCACATTTCCTGTGAGCTCCCCTCCATTCCTCCA
The DNA here is from genome assembly GCF_011386835.1 of Chrysemys picta bellii. Classification (NCBI taxonomy): domain Eukaryota; kingdom Metazoa; phylum Chordata; order Testudines; family Emydidae; genus Chrysemys; species Chrysemys picta. Next base: position 4,156,884 of record NC_088810.1, on the reverse strand, counting down.
TGACTGGCCCGCACCTATGCAGTGGAGACTTGCAGGTGAACAGAGCCATCTAGAGTCAATTATCCTAGTCAATGGGAGCCATTAAGATTCCAAACCACCATTAATGGACCACACTTTGCATAATTACAATACGACCTTAGAGATATACAACCTATTCCTAGATTCAGGTACAAGAATGATGCATTTTTACAAATAGAAGGAACACACTAAGTAGATTATAAGGTTTGTAATAAGCAACAGAGGGTCCTGTGGCACCTTTGAGACTAACAGAAGTATTGGGAGCATAAGCTTTCGTGGGTAAGAACCTCACTTCTTCAGATGCAAGTAATGGAAATCTCCAGAGGCAGGTATAAATCAGTATGGAGATAACGAGGTTAGTTCAATCAGGGAGGGTGAGGTGTTCTGCTAGCAGTTGAGGTGTGAACATCAAGGGAGGAGAAACTGCTTCTGTAGTTGGAAAGCCATTTACAGTCTTTGTTTAATCCTGTTCTGATGGTGTCAAATTTGCAAATGAACTGGAGCTCAGCAGTTTCTCTTTGGAGTCTGGTCCTGAAATTTTTTTGCTGTAAGATGGCTACCTTAACATCTGCTATTGTGTGGCCAGGGAGGTTGAAGTGTTCTCCTACAGGTTTTTGTATATTGCCATTCCTGATATCTGACTTGTGTCATAACTATAAAGGGAAGGGTAACAGGTGTCCTGTGTACAGTACTGTAAAATCCCTCCTGGCCAGAGACTCCAAAATCCTTTTCCCTGTAAAGGGTTAAGAAGCTCCGGTAACTTGCTGGCGTCTGACCCAAAGGACCAATAAGGGGACAAGATACTTTCAAATCTTGGCGGGGGGGGAGGGGGGAAGGCTTTTGTTTGTGCTCTTTGTTTGGGAGATTGTTCGCTCTTGGGACTGAGAGGGACCAGACATCATTCCAGGTTCTCCACATCTTTCTAAACAAGTCTCTCCTATTCCAAACTTGTAAGTAAATAGCCAGGCAAGGCGTCTTAGTTTTACTTTGTTTTCTCAACTTGTAAATGTACCTTTTACTAGAGTGTTTATCTTTGTTTGCTGTACTTTGAACCTAAGACTAGAGGGGAGTCCTCTGAGCTCTTTAAGTTTGATTACCCTGTAAAGTTATTTTCCATACTGATTTTACAGAGATGATTTTTACCTTTTTCTTTAATTAAAAGCCTTCTTTTTAAGAACCTGGTTGATTTTTCCTTGTTTTAGATCCAAGGGGGTTGGATCTGTATTCACCAGGAGTTGGTAGGAGGAAGGAGATGAATGTTTAATTTCTCCTTGTTTTAAGATCCAAGGGGTTTGGATCTGTATTCACCAGGGAATGGGTGAAAGGTTTCTCAAGGCTACCCAGGGAAGGGAATTAGTTTTTGAGAATGGTGGCAGCGGACCAGAACTAAGCTGGTAGTTAAGCTTAGAAGTTTTCATGCAGGCCCCTACACTTGTACCCTAAAGTTCAAAGTGGGGATACAGCCTTGACAACTTGTGTCCATTTATCCTCTTGTGTAGTGACTGTCCAGTTTGGCCAATGTACATAGCAGAGGGGCATTGCTGGCATATGATGGCATATATAACATTGATGGACGTGCAGGTGATTGAGGATAAATGGACACAAGTCAGATATCAGGAATTGCAATATACAAAAACCTGTACTTTGACACCATCAGATCAGGATTAAACAAAGACTGTGAATGGCTTTCCAACTACAGAAGCAGTTTCTCCTCCCTTGGTGTTCACACCTCAACTGCTAGCAGAGCACCTCACCCTCCCTGATTGAACTATTTTCGTTATCTCCATACTGATTTATACCTGCCTCTGGAGATTTCCATTACATGCATCTGAAGAAGTGAGGTTCTTACCCACGAAAGCTTATGCTCCCAATACTTCTGTTAGTCTTAAAGGTGCTACAGGACCCTCTGTTGCTTTTTTACAGATTCAGACTAACACGGCTACCCCTCAGAAGCTTTGTAATGATACTTTACAAGAGACCTTTTGCATTAAGCATATTCCAGTTACATTATATTCACACTTATACACATATTTTTATAAAGCATGATGGAGTGTAACGTCACAGGGGTGACTCCGGAGCAGGGGTGCCCCTCCCCCTGCTGGCCTCTACAGCCCTGTGGCTCCTGTCCCCTGCCTTGGAGCCGCCCCTGGCCAGCTGCTCCTGGGAGCTTCCTGTCTGCTGTAAGGAGCAGGGGGGAGGGGCTCTGATGTCAGGCTGTCCCCTGCCCCCCCATGTACCCCATCTCTGCACAGCCTGTGGGGTGGGGGCACAGGGCTCATCAAGAGTGGGTTGGTTGTACTAGCAGCTGCTGCTGTGTCTGAGGGAGCTTTCCTTCAGACTGCTACGACCTGCTCTCCTAAAGGAGCAGCATGCGGTCTCGCACACACTCCCCAGCTCACACACACCCGCAGGTCACACACACTGTCTCTTTCACACTCACCCCACCCAACATATACTTATATTGCTGGTGTTTCTTGTTGTTACTTCCTGCAATGTACATATATGCTCTGTAACTTTATTCTTTCAAAGTGCCATTATTTGAGTTTTTTGACTGGTCTCTGCGTTTCATAATTTTATTTCTCTTTTATGCTTACATTGAATTCTTTGAGTAGTGAATTCTAAACTGCGTAACTTGTCCTGGCTGGAGTAATTATCATTATTGTTGTTATCATATTGTGCTTTATCATTTATTATGTAAAATGGTACAATCAAATAATAGTGTTCTCCTAGAATGGAACTGTAGCTTGTACTCACTTTAGTAATTCCAGTTTAAAAAAGATTAGATAAACACAGAACTTTAGAAAGTGGGCAGATAAAAGTCACTTATTTTCAAATTGTATTTTTAGTTATATCTGTAAATTAACTTAAAATTTGTATGGAAATAACTGCGGTTCCCATTATGATATCAATAGCAATGATGGAGTCAAATGTTAGTGAGTCACATACATGATTGTGGTCGGTAAACAGAAATGCCAAAAGAATTAGAAAAATGAATTCCCTTTCTTAATAAAAAAGAAAAATAACTTTAATCACATATGTTAAAATTACATTTTTAGTGAAAAACAATTGACTAAAATAGAGGAGATAATGGCAGTAACACAGTGTGTCTGTGTAAGCAGATTTTATTTATTTCTATTTATCTCTACTAAAGATAGTGTGTGAAGTATCAAACGTGTGTTTCGGATGTGGGAGAAAAACGAATCCTCACTCAGAGATTGGTTGCAACATATCAGAGGCAGTTTATTCTCAAGCAATATAGCAAGGGGGAGAATGCACAACCGCAGGTCTCCCAAAAGATAAACAATGAGGGCAAGCATTGATACCTTTTGTGACATACAGTAATGATCAACAACTGCAGTTTGTTTATACATATTCCTTCCTGATTCCTTACTTTCCTCAGCGATTTCTGCTACAGTCCGTGTTCCGTTCTTATCTAACACAAGGTTGAAAACCAGCATCTCTTACAGTTCTTTTCCACTCGCCCAGGCCCTGCTGGGAAGTCTCGCGTTATTAGCTGTTAGCGTTAGCCTGACTCTTGCTCTTCCCGGAAGACTAAGATGTCTGCTCTTTTTCCAACTTCCACACTGATATCTGCGTTAAAGCTCCAGAACTGACACCTCAAGGCTTGGGATTGGGAATATCTTGCTCTATTATCTCCTGATTGTTCTAAATTGACATATAAGCTTTAAATGTGGCTTTAATTGGTGTTTGTATCTATTTTTTCTTTCTTTATATAACAATTAGATACAGAGCTCCTGTCAGCTAATCCCTAAGCTATTATCTGCAAAGCCCCGAGAGTTTTCAGGTGCCTAAGGAGTCCCTCAAATCATGGTTATACTTTCCTCCCCCGCCCCAAATCTGAACTGGTGCCCACACCCCGGGTGAGCCAGGAGTGGCCAGGGGGCTGCAGGAGGCCGTGGGCTCTGGTGAGATACAGCCCACGTGTGACAGCGCGAAGCCTTGAGCTACATGCCAAGAATCAGGCACCTCAAGCCGCAGTAGCAGCTCAGGAGGATGGTAATACCCCATGTGCCAGGTCCCCCTAACTACTGCGCTGCTCCTGGCGGTGGCATTGCCTTCAGAGCTGGGTGCCCGGCCAGCACCCAACAGTATCAGGCCACCCTGCCAGGGCTTAATTTAAGCCACAGCTGAGCTCTGGCATCTCTTTCAATACAAATTAAACACCGTGCGAGGCAATGGGGCCCATTGGCCTCACCCGGAGTGGCAGTCCCCCCACCTGAGGTCTCATTCTCTGTTTCCTCAGTCCCTTGAGTTTCTAATTCCTTGTCAGCTCTTCGGTGGCTGAGGAACAGCCCGATCTACATGCCAAACTCGGGAACAGTGGATTCCCTGACCCCCGGTCTGTCCTTCCTTCTGATTCCACGAGAGCAGCAGGGTGTCCTGAGAGAGAAAGAGAGAGAGATTCTGGGGTGTGTAAGTGGCTGGCAGTCGGGACAGATAGATAGATAGATGGATGGATGATGGGTGGTTGTATGGGATGAATAGATGCATAGACGGGTGGGTAGGTACATAGTTGGGTGGGTGGGTGGATAGAAGATAGGTAGGTGGGTAGATTGGTGGGTAGGTATATGCGTAGGTGGGTAGATGGGTGCATAGGAACGTTGTGGGTGGGTCGGTAGCTGAATTACCCTCTGTAATAGAGCAGGGTGAGGTAATAGGCCAGGAAGAATCCAGTCGCCACGAAGACGAGTTTGAAGCTGATTTCGATAAATGCCCAAGTGAGGCCACCTGATGGAGCTAAAGAAGTTGAGAGTCTGGCATAGATTCCTGCAAACCCTGCCCCGAGCCAGCCAGCTCCCCCCCCATCCCCACTCCTCTTCTAGCTCAGGGTGCTGATAGCCTCATGCCCCAGGGCCCAGGAGCTGACCTGCAGGGCCCCGCAGGAGCCCTTCACAGCCAAGGGTTCCCCGTTCACCTGCGACTGGAGCCAGGGCAGGGGGTGGGAGCACAGGGAGCAGCTGCAGCTGATGCTGGGCCCCTGGCGCTGTCAGGACGAGTTCAGCCCGGTCCCCGGCCGGGGGCTGTCTGGGGAGCGCAGGAGACACAGCAACAAATTAATAGTCAGAGAGTGAAACCCTGGGGCAGGAAGTTTCCCGGGTTAAACCCACTCATACCCGTGACAGAGAGTTCCATGGGTTAACCTCACTAACACTCAATGAGCAGCTTGAATGTCCCCAGGGTACAGCTCTCCTCTCTCTGAGCCCAGCACACGTACAGCTGCCCATCCTGGGCCATCGCTTGGGCAGCTCCATTCACAGCTGATTCTCCCCCACAGGGAGGGCACTCTCGAACGCTCAGCCCCCCCTCATCCAGCTTGTGATGGAGCAGAGGAGCCGCAGGGAATCACCCTCCCGGGCCATGAGCTGTGAGCCTCTCCCCAATCTCCCCAGCACAGTGCCCCCACTAACTCTCCACCCCACTCCCAGCAGCACAGCATGCCCCACTGATGCCCTGCCCTACTCCGTTTGCACATTCAGGCCTGGCTGGCCGACCCATAGGAATTCTTTGCCCAGCACCAATACTCCCCAGCGTCCCCTCTGCTGAGATTCGGCAGCTACAGGAGCCCGGCCCCTCCCTGGCCCTCGGCCAGTGTGGAGACGTAGTCAACTCTGGGGTTGGAGCACAATCTTGGTGACTTTCCATGGCAGCAGGTCTCTGTCGCAGAGATCGGTCCCTGACCCATCCCATCCCCACTGCCCAGTGCCCCCTTAATGCCACCCCAGGGACTGGAGACCAAGGGAACCAGGCCTACTCCCCCCACCACCCTCCCTACAGTCCTATGGCATCCCTCGGGCTCTCCCCTCTGGGCATGGCCCAGCCCGGCCCAGCTGAGTCTGGTGCCTGGCCCTGAGCCCGGGTAGAGCATGACTAGGAGGCGCTCGCTGATTCCCGGGGCTCACAGCGGGGCCTCTCACCGGGGCGTCCGTTCCTGGTCAGGTTCCCGGTGATGTTGGGGGGCCCGGTCGGGTCTGTAACAAAAACCGGACAGGGGGGATCAGGGGGGCTGGACAGCACCGGTGGCTATACAGGCACCCCTCACCCAGCGTGGGGATGGAGCCAGCTCTTAGGTGGGTGCACAATCTCGGTACCTTTCCATGGCAGCAGGTATCTGTTGCAGAGATTGGTCCCTGACCCATCCCATCCCCACTGCCCAGCGCCCCAAACTGCCGCCCCGCGGGCTGGAGACAGAGGGAACTGGGCCGAACCTCCCACCATCGTCCCTACAGCCCTGAGGCTTCGTTGGGCTCTCCCCTCCGAGAATAGACTAGTCTGGCCATGGGCGACATATGAAATGCCAGCTCAGAGAGGCTAGCCCTTGGCCCCACCCCTTCTGCCAGAGGCCACACCCCCACTGGAGTCCGGAGCCCCCCCACCATGGCTCTGGCCCCACCGAGCCAGGCCTGGGCCACCAGAGCACCCCGGCCCCAGAGCACTGGGTAGGAGCGAGGCGTGTCACTAGCCTCCTGGAGTCCAGGGCCACAGGCCGACCCCTTTAACCCTAGCCCCGGCCGCTGCCAAGCAGGAAGAGCATGGGCAATGAGCAGGAGAGGACCTGGGGGAAGAGCATGGGTGGGGCCACGTAGGGCTGTTTGGGGCAGCTCAGCTTCTCCTGGCCTGTGATATCCACTGCCCATGAGCCTGGCCCGGCTGAGTCTGGCGCCTGGCCCTGAGCGCGGGCAGAGCGTGACTAGGAGGTGCTCGCTGATTCCTGGGGCTCGCAGCGCGGCCTCTCACCTGGGCGTCCGTTCCTGGTCAGGTTCCCAGTGGTGTTGGGGGGCCCAGTCGGGTCTGTAACACAAACCAGACAGGGGGCATGAGGGGGACTGGACAGCACCGTGGGGGGGGGGCGTGTTGCTAGTGATCACTGAGCCTAGACATGGCCCCTCACTGTGAGCTCAGCTGGGGGACGGGAAAGTTCCTGAAGTGACACAAGACATGTGGGCGTGGAAGGGAAGCAACAGACCCGACTGGGGCTGACCCAAGAGGTGCCCGACAGAACCCAGAGGCCTGGTTAGTCTGCTCCTGGGAACCAGAACCGTGGGAAATGGAAACCCAAGGGACCAAAACTGTTTGGTCAAAATTGGGCCTAATTGACAGAGTCACTAACGAGGGGCAGGGCTGCTTCAGCCTGGATACTTGAGCGAGCGTCACCAGCGCCACTGTCTGCCGGGCGCCTGGGCATTCAGCGTAGTGCTCCCCAAACGTGTCCTCCCCAGGGCAGGACAGAGCCAGGGGTCTAAATAACCCCACTCCCACCCCCACCCCAGACCCAGCCACCACCAGGGACATCAGACATGTCCCTCATGGGTACTTTCCCTTCCCCCCTCGGTTCGTCTCTCTGTAGCCCTCTCCTTTCACCCTCTGGCTTAGCTGGTCAGGACTGGATATTTTGCAGCCCGGCTGCGCCCAGAGGGGCAGCTAAAAGTAACACGTAGAACAGCCAGACGCTGATACTGGCTGGCCAGGCCTGGCAGGGTCCATCCACGCTTCCCTCAAACCCCACAGCGCCGAGCCTCAGAGCCTGGGTCTGCTGGGTCGGGCTCGGGAGCTCGGGCTGCGGGTCTTTGATTGCAGCGCGGAGGTTTCCTCCGAGGTCTGTGTAGACGTTCGGGGTCGGACTCGGGCCTGGGCTCAGACACGGGCGGGGGATTGGGGTGTGGGTTCCTTCTAAATCTCCCTCCGGCTGAAGGGAACAAGGGCCGTCCATACACTGATGCCTGATTTGATCCTTCACCTTGCAAAGGCGGCCGCTGATTTTCCCTGTGCCCTGGATCTGCAGCGCTAGGGTCACAGGCCATTTAATGGGGGGTTGCCCTGGGGCAGGGCAGGCAGAGGTCTCTGGGCACCAAGCCCGAAGCTTGTTTACTGCCGGATGGTAACTCGGTTCCATTAATGCTCTGCCCCATATAAAGCATCCACTGATCCTGGAAGAAAGGGGAGGGGGTGGGGGAGACGCGGTGGGACAGCCTGGTGGGATCTCAGGGAGAACTGGGGTGGCTGTTGTGAAGGGAAATCCCAACAAGGGGAGATTGCAATGTGGGGGTGGATCACAGCACAGGTGGATTCTGGAGGCAGGGCAGGTCGGGGGTAGAGAGGGAAGCCATAACCAACGGGGAAAAGAAGGGGTGAAGATCCCAAGGGAGAAGGGCTCCAAGGCGTAAAGGGAAAGGGCCTGGAGCAGAATTGGCTGAGGGTGCATGGTGCAGGGTGGGTATCCCAGCACAGGGCTGAGTTCGGGGAGGGGCTGGAGAGCAGGGCTGGGGAGCCCAGGGGTGGGGATCCCAGCATAGGGAGTTTGGGGCCGGCATGGAGGGGCTGGGTGGGTCACTCACAGGCTACGTGAAGCCGGATTGTTCTGTTGGTGGAAGGTCCCCATGGTGGGCTGTAGGTGACGGTGCAGACGAGCTCTTTGCCATTGTCTCCCAGGCCCGGCGTGAAGCTGAGCTCGGAGCTGTGGGCCCAGGTGCCGTTCGCCAGCTGGGCTGAGACATTCCGAGCTGTGTCATTGAACGGCCCCGTCCAGGTGATTTGCGGAGGGGACCCGGAGCAGCGCCCAGGGGCCATGCAGGTCATAGTCACCGGCTCTCCGGCCAGCAGCTTCCCTGGCAGCCCCCGCGCCGGTGAGATCTGGATCTCTGGCTCCTCTGTCAACTCTGAGACATGGGGAGAGGGGAGAGAATCACTTGGGGACATGGGGCATTTGCCCTTTAGGAGCTCCGGGTCCGATCCGGCCCCAGGACAGGGACTGGCTGGCTCAGGGGGGCTGATGAGCAGTGTCATAAATATAGAGGGAAGAGTAACAACTTTATGTATCCAGTTGAATAAAATCCCTCTTTGGCAGCTGTGCTAAATCACCTTCCCTGTAAGGGATTAATCTGCTCAAATAACCTAGTTGGCACCTTACCAGAAGGACCAATGAGGAAAGAAGATACTTTCAAATCTGGGGGGGTGGGGGGAGTATTTGTTTGTTGCTTTCTCTTTGTTGTTCCCTCTCTAGATGGAGGGAGAGACCAAGCAGGTACAACATCTCTTGAAAATGTACCTGGAATAATTGATGTAAAACCACAGAAATTGTAAGTAGGCAAGGAAAGGCGTGAGGTTATCTTTTGTTTTAGCTTGTGAATTTTCCTATGCTTCAGATGTAGTTTGATTCCTGTTTTTGTAACTGTGAAGCTGAGCCAGAGGGGAATCCTCTGTGTTTTAAAAAGAGTCTGGTCTGTGCTCACATTGCTCACCAATTGGTTGGTATATTATTCTCAAGGGACTTGGGGGGATATTTGGGGGATAGAGATTCCAAGTTACCCTGCCCTGAATTTTTCTATAAATCACGTGGTGTTGGCAGCAATACCGTCTAAGGACAAGGGAAGGAATTTGTGCCTTGAGGAAGTTTTTAACCTAAGCTGGTAGAATATAAGCTTAAGGGGTCTTTCCTGCGGGTCCCCACATCTGTACCCCAGAGTTCAGAGTGGGGGGAACCCTCACAAGCAGTGACTGCGGCTGCTCTTACCTGGCACGGAGATCGTGAGCGGAGGGTCTGTGCCATCGGAATTGGAGCGGTAAGTGTGATCTAACATGCCTTTGTCGATGGAAAGGAAATATCTCCCCGCATCCGTCCGTCGGGCATCACTGATTTGCAGGGAGCAGTCGCCGAGCGCTGGATCCCCCGTCAGCCGGAACCGGCCCTGGGTCTCCTGCGACACCCCCCCGCGGGGGACATTGCTGGCCACAGGAGGATCTTGGCTCCCAGTAGCAGGCTCCTTGTGCCATTTTCCGTATAGCTGTTGCGAGGGATTGTCGGTGTCATACGAGGCTGGGTATGTGAAGTTGCAGGGGACGAGAACGCAGAGACCCTCCTGCACGGACACCGACTGCGGCACCGCCAGGGTAAATCCAGGTGTCTCGGACAGGGACCCTGCAGGGGATGGGGAGGGATGGAAGTAGGACCCATAGAGAGCAGAGACCAACCCTGAGCAGCACCCCCCAGCACTGCAGGATCCCCTCACTCCCGATCTGCAGCGCCCTATGAGCCCAGTCCTGAGATCAACCCCCCTCGAGGTCTATCAGTGCCCCTAACTCCCGACTGACAGCCCCATGGCAGCCCGGCCCTGGGTCCTTGACCAATTCTCACTCCATTTAGTTTTCATTCCTCCCTACATGGAGCCTCCTGTCCTCTCCCTGTCGCTCAGCGCCCCCTAGCACCACACTGGGGCACTGGGCTCCCCTCCCCCTCTGGCCAGTCTCCCTTTCACATTCTGGGACAGACCTGGCCCTACTTAGTGCACTTTATGCCCTTCCCCCTGCACTGGGGCTCCAGCAGCAGCTTACTTACCCCTCCAGAGCAGGGTGAGGATCAGGACCCTCAGCGTGGCAGGACCCCCTGCTCTCCAGAGGGGGCCCTGAGGCGGGAGCTCCCTTTCCCCGGCAACATGCTGTGGCAGCAGGGCTCTGCCCATGGCTGGGCGTCCGGCTGGGACAGACCTAGAGACAGCCGGGGGGTGAGAAGTGTGAGAGCAGAGGCTGTCTGGGGAGACAGATCTGCCTGGGGGACCGTCAGTACTGCTGGGCTCTGCCGGGGGCTGATCTGGGGCTGTTGGCAGTGCAGTGACCTCCCCCTCACACAGAAATCCCCAAATCACCAGACTTTCCTGAGAGACTGTGGGCTAAAAAAATCCTTAAATTGGTGGGAAAAAATGAGATTTTCTCTAAGAATCATGAGATCGGCCAGAAAATCCTGATCTGGTGACAGAAGATGGTGGGAAGGCAGCGCTGCTCAGGGCCTGCTTTGCTTCAGTCTTCCCACAAAAAACAACATGTGAGCGAGCGACCAGTGAAGTTACCACGGACAACAAAGGGGAAAGACTGCAGATTGGGATAAGTAAAGAACACATCAGAGATGTTCCAACCAATTTGAATGAATTCAGATCATTGGGGCGGGAAGCTGTTCAACCCAGGGTGCTGAAGGAATTAGTGGAAGAAATCTTGGAGCCACTGGCAATAATATTTGCAAACTCATGGATGCCAAGAGAGGTCTCAGAAGACAGGAGAAGGGCTAACAGAGTGGCCATCTTTAAAAGGGGGAAAAGGAGGAGCCGGGGAACTATAGGCCAGTCAGCCTGACCTCGACAGATGGAAAGCTACTGGAGCAATATATAAAACCTCCAGTTTTGTAAAGGGAAATCATGGCTCGCCAAACTACTAGAATTTTTGGAGGGAGTCAACAGCATGTGAACAAGGGTCACCCAGTCCATTTACTTAGATTTTCAGAAAGCCTTTGACAAGTTTCCTCCCAAAAGGCTTTTAAGCAAGGTAAGGTGTCAGGGGATAAGTAGGCAGGTCCTCTCCTGGATCAGTAGTTTGTTAAAAGGGTTGTAATAAATGGCTACTTTTCACAGTGGAGAGAGGTAAATAGTGGTGCCCACCAGCGTTCTGTATGTGGACCAGTGCTGTTCAACATGTCCATAAATGATCTAGAAAAAGGGGTAACAGTGAGGTCGAAAAATCTGCAGATGATACAAAACTACTCAAGCGAGTTAAGTTCAAAGCTGACTGCGATGAGCTACAAAGGGATCTCACAAAACTGGGTCACTGGATAACAAAATGGCAGATGAAATCCAATGTTAATAAATCCAAAGTTATTCACATTGGGAAACATAATCCCAAAAATACATTTAAAATGATGGGTTATAAATTAGCTGATACTGCTCAAGGAAGAGATCTGAGAGGCACTATGGTCTCTGACCCTGCAGCCCGGGTTCCCCAGGGTTTGTGACTCGGAGCCTGGGGAAGCGGCATGCACGGGAATGTGAAAGTAGAAGTGGGTGCAGACAGGAGGGAGTTGGGGGGAGATGCTCTCTCAGGAACCCCAGCACCAGCATCCTGCCGACTTCCCCTCCTTCTGGCTGTCTTTGCCCGCGGCTTCCCTGCAACAGGGGCAGGCTGCATATTGCTTGTGGGGCTGGAACTAGATCCCAGCATTCCTGGCTCTGAGCCCCTCTACACCTCACTCTGCTCCCAGAGCTGGGATAGAGCCCAGGAGTCCTGGCTCCCAGGCGCCTGTCCCAGCTCTATCCCTTCATTACTGCTTTTAATATTTGAACACTAGCAGCTCACACCTCTTATCCTATTGTACATGCTGCAGACGCTAATCACTCACCCCGAGCTGAGATTCAGCCACCTCCAGGCAGTGCAGCTGGGGAACAGCCACACAGCGACACTGCCCAGAGGTTGCTCACCCGGAGCTGAGATGCGTCAACCTCTGGGGTGGGGTGTCTGGGAACAGCGCACTGGAACAGCAAGTGCCCGGTTAGGACAGCTAGCGAATCCTGACTCCAATTTGAAGAGCTGGGTGCGTGTGAAGACCTGCCTGGGACGGAGCAGGCGCGAGTGTCAGGGCGTGGGCTGTGGCAAGATGTGAGATTTCAAGACAGGAAGGGGAAGTCAGCGTGTGATTCTAGCCCTAGAATGTTTTGCAGAAGCCGGTTCCAGTGGCTGGAGATCTCGGTGCCATCGACACAAGCAGGAGATTGTCACAGACAGAGGCCTGCTTCCAGGGACATCCGGCTTCTGCCCCACCGCAGGGGGACTGGCTGGGGACGGAGAGAATGGCGCGTGGGTCCTTTCCCCTGTAGGGGGCCCTGGCTCCAATCTGCTCCAGGGTGGGGCACTGGCTGGTTCTGGGCAGTGGGACCAGGGTTCCTTCCCCTCTAGGGTCTCTTTTATTCTCTGTCTCTCAGTTCCTCAAACGTCTCCCAGGTCCCAGGTCACTTAATTGGGGAAATCCCTTTTGATGTGACCCAGGTTATCGGCTGGATCAGGAGAAGCAGCTGGATTCCATGGCCCCCCATAGACACCGTCCTTCGATTTAAAAGCTGAGATGCAGCTGAATCTGTCTTGGTTCATGGGGGCTGTTTACACAGAGACCTCTCCCCAGTGCTGAGATCTGGCTGCCTCTGGGGGGTCGGGGGCACGGGGGCTGTTTATACAAGGACTCCTTGCCCGGTGTTGAGATACACAAGGGTTTGGGAGAAACCTAGAACTGAAAGAAACAAAGCACCCCCTAGGGGCATTGGGACTAGCCCCGATGGCCGGGCCCCAGGGCCGGCTCCAGGCACCAGCGAACCAAGCCTGTGCTTAGGGTGGCACCTGGAGGGGGGCAGCGTGGTGATCCAGCTCCGTCCGCCGGGTAGAGCAGAGCCGCAGTGGGCTCGCCACCCTCCCCCGGTGCTCCGGCCGCCGGGGAGAGCGGAGTCCCGGCCAGGCTCTCCGCCCTTCTCCCAGCGCTCGGGCCGCTGGGGAGAGCAGAGCCCCGGCCGGGCTCTCCGCCCTCCTCCTGGCACTCTGGCCGCCGACGAGAGCAGAGCCCCGGCCAGACTCTCCGCCCTCCTCCCAGTCCTCTGGCCGCCGGGGAGAGCAGAGCCCCGGCTGGGGTCTCCGCCGGGGAAAGCGGAGCCCCTGCCGGGTTGCCGCCCTCCCCCCGGCGCTCTGGCCACCAGGGAGAACGGAGCCCCGGCCGGGCTGTCTGCCCTCCTCTCGATGCTCCGGCCGCCAGAGGAGTCGCGGTGGGTTTGTCGCCCTCCCCCCGGCGCTCCGGCTGGTCGGGGAGAGCGGCCTGCGTCCGGGCTCGGCGCCCTCCCATGCCGCGCTCCGGGGGCGGGGGGCAGGGGGCAGGGGGCTGCAGGAGGCTTTTCTGCCTGGGGTGGCAAAAAAGCCAGAGCTGACCCTGCCGGACCCTCCTGAGTCTCCCACACCAGCCAGACCCTGGCCCGCTCTGACCCAGGGCAGTGGCACGTCAGCTCTGCCCCCTGTGTGTGGGCACCGGTGTCTGTGCTGCGAAGCTGGTTGCTGAGCGGATCTTCCACAACAGGAAGTTTCCAGTTGGTGAGTTTGCTCCACCTCTGGCTGGTTGGCCGCAGTTCGGGGCTGGGCGAGAGCCACGGAGAGCAGGGGAGAGGGTCCCATTGAACAGTGGGGTGAGGCCACTTCGACATAGGTCCCCAGCCAGTGGTGGAAGGGGCGAGCCCGGGGCAGATTCCTGCTGCGACTGTGGCTGCCGGGTCTAGTGGGTTAGAACTCGCTGCGCTGGATCCATGCAGATCAGGGCAGACCCCTGGTCATTGGGTGAGAGCTGGGGCAGGAACCCCGGTGTCCGGGCCGGCCTCTAGCTTGGTGTGGTACATTCTGCCTCTGGTTAATCCCCATTTGGTTTTAGACTCTTTTAAATTAGCTGCCCGGGTGTTTTCCATCGGTTGCTGTTAAACAGATGCCCCACTCGGAGGTGGCTGCATCTCAGTGCCAGCCGGGAACAGATCCTTATATAAACAGCCCCCGCACCCCACCCCAGAGGTGGCCGCATCTCAGTGCTGATTAAGGGATCTTTGTGCATTGTATTGAGCTCAGTATATGACTCGTGTGTTTTATACGGGTCTTTTGAATTACCAGGTTGAGATGCAGGAAAAAAAGTGATTCATTGGGAAAGCTTGGACCCGCCAGGTCAAGATCAAAATCTTACATTTCTGGAGATCAAGGTGACTGATACCGTCCTCTCAGATATGGCAGGGCAAGGGTTAATTACCAGTCATTATCTATCTATCTATCGAAATAATTCATATGTCTGTTTTTTTTCAGTGTCCTGAAAATATTTTAAAACATGGGGCAGGAATTGAAAAATGTGGGATATGTGTTGTGATCATTAGTTTTAAATGGAAAGGATCTCTGTGAAATCTTTCTAAAATCCAAAACATACTGTGATTAGTTTTTATGAAACTTTTATTTTAAAAACAGCTTGTGAAGAAGTGGGGGATTTTGTTAGTGAGTTGCATGAATACTGTCTGTTCCTCAGTTTCCCTGGAAACTGTCTGTGTAACGAGGTGATGGGAGAGGAGGGTTGTGGTTGCAGAGGGCCACGTGTGACCTTACCAAATAGCCCGGATCCTGGACATTGACCTGGACAATGTGGAACTTAACAACCGGTGAGCCAGAGGCCCAGCCCATCTTGGGAGCCAGTTGGTTCTGGCCCGTGGGAGGAAAAAGGCCAGAGGAGAGATGGCCCAGGAAGGCAGCCGGTTATAGCCAGTTGGGGAAACAAAGGAAGGAAGAGAGGGGATTCAGGTGACCTGTTTGCCCAGGAACAAAGATAAAGCGTGGAGGCGGGGCTGGTGGGGGAACTCAGCTGGAGTGGGGACAAAGAGGGGCCTGAGCTATCTTGACAGGGTCAGACCCAGCTGTACGGTGCTGAGAGTGCCCTGGCCCGAGGGCCCTGAGAACTGCGTGTGCTGGGTTCAGACATTGAATAAACCTCCTGTGTTACGCTGGCTGAGAGTCACTGCAAGGTAGAGTTCGGGGGGCGTTGCTCCCTCTGGGGGTGGAGGCTGTGGGGGTGCAGAGCGAGGAGACTCCCTGAGGGGGCCCACAGCGAGAGAGAGGCAGGCTGAAGGCTCGGGGAGGTGCCATTCCAGGAGGTGCTGGACCCAGGTCTTAACCCCCCAGACTGTGTGTGACCCCGAGAAGGGCTGTCACACTGCAGGGGGGTCCTCCCAGGGACCATACGGAGCCAAGAGAGCCCAGGGACTGGGAGTCTGTGACACAACCCAGATCTGGTGTAATAGGTTTAATACAAGAAACAAAACATAATTAAATATATCCTAAAATAATAGTCAATGTATGTATATATCCAGTGTATGTGAGTGAGCACTGTCTGTTTGTACTCGCTCTCTCTCTCACTCTGTGTGTATATGTGTGTGTGTGTGTGTGTGTGTATGTACAGTACAGACCCGTTTATGCATGAATCCACTTAACATGCAGTAACGCCGTGCTGCCCACTGCCACCTATTTAACACCTATTGCTAACACACGGCACAAGAACTTGCTACGTAGTGCTACAGATTTGCTCACGAACTCACTGACATAGAAATCGACAGGTGTTGTACTTAAAGTACTGCACAGGATCTTTTCAGGGGGAATAAGGCAAAACGCCACATTTATTAGTAATACATGTATTTATTAACACTGTATCATATGCATATAATATATTACACTTACACTCACACACACACACAAACACACTCCGTCTTGTTGTTACCAATTAGTTGCTCCCCTTAACTTCACTGGCCAGGTGAGTTAGATGGGGGAGGGGTGGAGCCGGGCTTCTGCCGATCCGGATCGATGCTCCCATGTTGACAAGACGAGACCCGGGGTCCTCTGCAAGACACCTCACTTTTATAGCAGCTTTCCTCTTATGCAAATCTAGACCAGATTCAAACTCTGTGTCTGTGTCCATTGGTCCTTTGTGCTGCTTTCTTTTGAGTGTTGTCCCAATGCTGCAAAGAGGGTGTTTCCAAAAGAAGGTGCTTGCTTCTAACCCCCGAGGCTGTCGGTATGTCTGCTTGTCTTTAATGAGCCCACTTGACATGTTTTATTGTCCTTGGGTCTGGCTCCCAGCCCCTCTGCAACAGTTGAGGCTGTCTGGAGGTGCTGCCTTCCATGCCTTGCTCATCCACACCTCATTCATTCAACAGGGCAATTGATTAAGAGTGGCGGGGGGGGGGGGAGAGCTCTTGTTCTACTGCTAGCAAAAAGAAATTTTTATTCTATCTTATTCTATCCTTAGGGGCTATAATATTATACCAAGGGCAATGCAAAGTTTCTAAATGAGGCTTTGATACAAAGTTCCATGAAAACAGATGTCACACGTGGGTAGACCCACCACAAGGTTATATGAAGAGGCACAATGTAAAGTCATATGAAAATTATCAGAGATTTATCTACACAGGAAGTGCGGAGCGGAAACGTGTTGTACGTCTTTATCAATATTCGTAAAGACGTATCACGCACGCTTAGTCATTGTCACGCTAGAGGGCAGAGGGCAAGTGTCAGTGTTCCTGCACTGTAGAAGAAAAGCTAGCTACAATAGAGGGAGTAAATAGCAGAGAAACCCAGGCCAAAGTTTCAAAGATATTGGGATTGCTGAATCTACTCTCCGAGGATGGCTAAAAAACTAATCTAAACTGAATGGCTTTGTACAAAATATCGATTCTGCCGTGGGGCTTAAGGGAAATCTTGAGCGCTATTCAGCAAAACCCACAATAGACAAAGCCATGCGAACGTGGTTTGCTCAGGAAAGGCTGAAAGGAATGCCGCTAAGTGGGCCAATTCTTCAAGTCCAAGAGACAAAATTTGGAAATTTAACAGGGGATGAATCATTCCAAGCCAGCAAGGGGTTTATAAGTCGTTAAATAAAGTGTCATGCAATAGCACAGGTATCGATTTCTTTTGGCATGTGCTAATTACAATCCTGCATCTCCAGTGGAGTATCTCTTGATTCCTGATCACAATTGCTCTTCCTAATTTGAAAAACATATGGAAATAAAAAGTGAGTTTTATTCCTATTTGCAAGTTTACATGATTCTCATACATGTCTAGAAACCAAGGATTCTGCTGTGTTTGGACCAATCCAAGGACATAGTAGGTGCTACTGTAACACAAAGACAAACACATTTAATTCAGCATTTCTCAAAGACTGAACACTTGCTTTCATGCTAAGATCTGGCTTTATGGTAACTGCATTGTCTTGCAAGGATCAGTAGCTAGCATCACCTGGTCTGCTGTGTTCTAGCACCATAACCCCTTTCTGCCAACAAAAATTACTACACAACCCCAGGAGGGCAGATCAAAGTCTGAGCCCAGCGGAGCCCCGGGCAGTGAGGCTTGGGCTTTGGTCCTGGGCTACAGCAAGTCTAAGCCTGCCTTAGTGATCCCATTAAAATGGATCGTCACCCACTTTGAGTTCCTGATCCACAATTTGAGAGCCACTGGTCTAGAAGGTATCGTACTGTGCTCGTCACCAGGGTATCTGGACGCCTTGCAGTCATCACAGAATAAACAAAGTCATCCAGAACCAGCCTTAGCCACGGGCGACTTGGGCTGTGATGGGTTCGGTCACAGAGACCCCCTTGAGACTGTCACCTGATCTGCTCACACTACCTCAGAGCCCATTTTCCCTGTCAGCTTGGGACTGAAGAAACCTGCCTTATTGAGCCACACATGCTATCCTAATGCAATACAGACCCAGGGTCTGAACCATGCCCTCAAAGCTCCAGACTTAAATGAAAATGGCTGAGCAGGTGTTCCTGTCTCCAGCACCCAGTTCCCAAAGGGATCCAAACCCCAAATAAATCCGTTTTACTCTGTATAAAGCTTATAAAGGGTAAACTCATCAATTGTCTACTCTCTATAACACTGATAGAGAGTTATGTACAGCTGTTTGCTCCCCGGGTATAAATCACTAACTCTGGGTTAATTAATAAACAAAAGTGATTTTATTAATTATAAAAAGTAGGATTTAAGAGGTTTCAAGTAATAACAGACAGAACAAAGTAAGTTACCGAGCAAGATAAAACAAAACACGCAGGTCTAAGCCTAATACATCAAGAAATTGAATACAGGTAAAACTCACCCTCAGCTATGTCCCAGTAAGCTTCTTTCACAAACTAGACTCCTTCCTAGTCTTGGCCCAATCCTTTCCCCTATTTCAATTCTTGTGAGCTCCACCTCCAGCAGGTGGTAACAAGGGGATTTCGTCATGACTGGCAGTCCCCTTTGTTCTGTTCCACCCACTTTTATATCTTCGGCACAACCTGGGAATCCTTTGTCTCTCTCTGTCCCCACCCCTCCTTCTAACTGTAAAAGCACCAGGTTAAAGATGGATTCCAGTTCAGGTGACATGTTCACATGTCCTGTGAGCCCCCGTCCATTCCTCTAGGACTGGCCACACATCTTCAGTGGAGACTTGCAGGTAAACAGAGCCATCTAAGGTCAATTATTCTAGTCAATGGGAGCCATTAAGATTCCAAAATACCATGAATGGCCCACACTTTGCATAATTAAAATAGGAACTCAGAGTTATTCTACATATTCCTAGATTCAGGTACAAGAATGATGCATTTGTACAAATAGGCGGAATGCACTAAGTAGATTATAAGCTTTGTAATGATACCTTACAAGAGACCTTTTGCATAAAGCATATTCCAGTTACATTATATTCACACTTATAAACATATTTTTATAAAGCATAGATTCATAGAATCTAGGACTGGAAGGGACCTCGAGAGATCATCGAGTCCAGTCCCCTGCCAGCATGGCAGGACCAAATACTGTCTAGACCATCCCTGATAGACATTTATCTAACCTACTCTTAAATATCTCCAGAGATGGAGATTCCACAACCTCCCTAGGCAATTTATTCCAGTGTTTAACCACCCTGACAGTTAGGAACTTTTTCCTAATGTCCAACCTAGACCTCCCTTGCTGCAGTTTAAACCCATTGCTTCTGGTTCTATCCATAGATGCTAAGGTGAACAAGTTTTCTCCCTCCTCCTTATGACACCCTTTTAGATACCTGAAAACTGCTATCATGTCCCCTCTCGGTCTTCTCTTTTCCAAACTAAACAAACCCAATTCTTTCAGCCTTCCTTCATAGGTCATGTTCTCTAGACCTTTAATCATTCTTGTTGCTCTTCTCTGGACCCTTTCCAATTTCTCCACATCTTTTTTGAAATGCAGTGCCCAGAACTGGACACAATACTCCAGCTGAGGCCTAACCAGAGCAGAGTAGAGCGGAAGAATGACTTCCCGTGTCTTGCTCACAACACACCTGTTAATACATCCCAGAATCATGTTTGCTTTTTTTGCAACAGCATCACACTGTTGACTCATATTTAGCTTGTGGTCCACTATAACCACCAGATCCCTTTCTGCCGTACTCCTTCCTAGACAGTCTCTTCCCATTCTGTATGTGTGAAACTGATTTTTTCTTCCTAAGTGGAGCACTTTGCATTTATCTTTGTTAAACTTCATTGTGTTTAACTCAGACCATTTCTCCAATTTGTCCAGATCATTTTGAATTATGACCCTGTCCTCCAAAGCAGTTGCAATCCCTCCCAGTTTGGTATCATCTGCAAACTTAATAAGCATATTTTCCATGCCAATATCTAAGTGGTTGAGGAAGATATTGAACAGAGCTGGTCCCAAAACAGACCCCTGCGGTACCCCACTCGTTATGCCTTTTCAGCACAATAGGGAACCATTAATAACAACTCTCTGAGTATGGTTATCCAGCCAGTTATGCACCCACCTTATAGTAGCCCTATCTAAATTGTATTTGCCTAGTTTATCGATAAGAATATCATGCGAGACCGTATCAAATGCCTTACTAAAGTCTAGGTATACCATATCCACAGCTTCACCCTTATCCACAAGGCTCATTATCCTATCAAAGAAAGCTATCAGATTGGTTTGACATGATTTGTTCTTCACAAGTCCATGCTGGCTGTTCCCTATCACCTTACCACCTTCCAAGTGTTTGCAGATGATTTCCTTAATTACTGCTCCATTATCTTCTCTGGCACAGAAGTTAAACTAACTAGTCTGTAGTTTCCTGGGTTGTTTTGATTTCCCTTTTTATAGATGGGCACTATATTTGCCCTTTTCCAGTCTTCTGGAATCTCTCCCGTCTCCCATGACTTTCCAAAGATAATAGCTAGAGGCTCAGGTACCTCCTCTATTAGCTCCTTGAGTATTCTAGGATGCATTTCATCACGCCCGGGTGACTTGCAGGCATCTAAGTTTTCTAAGTGATTTTTAACTTGTTCTTTTTTTATTTTATCTGCTAAACCTACCCCCTTCCCATTAGCATTCACTATGTTAGGCATTCCTTCAGACTTCTCGGTGAAGACCGAAACAAAGAAGTCATTAAGCATCTCTGCCATTTCCAAGTTTCCTGTTACTGTTTCTCCCTCTTCACTAAGCAGTGGGCCTACTGCATGATGGAGTGCAACGTCGCAGGGGCCCCTGGCCAGCTGCTCCTGGGAGCTTCCTGTCTGCTGTAAGGAGCAGGGGGGAGGGGCTCCGATGTCAGGCTGTCCCCTGTCCCCCCATGTGCCCCATCTCCGCAGAGCAGGTGGGGTGGGGGGACAGGGCTCACCGAGAGTTGGACTGTGCTGCTGGCGGCTGTTGCTATGTCTGAAGGAGCTGTCCTTCAGACTGCTAAGAGCTGCTCTCTTAAAGGGGCAGCATGCGGTCTTGCACACACTCCCCCAGCTCACAACACCCGCAGGTCACACACACTGTCTCTTTCACACTCACCGCACCCAACATATACTTATATTGCTGTTGTTTCTTGTTGTTACTTCCTGCAATGCACATATATGCTCTGTAATTTTATTCTTTCAAAGTGCCGTTATTTGAGTTTTTGACTGGTCTCTGCATTTCGTAAATTTATTTCTCTTTTATGCTTACATTGAATTCTTTGAGTAGTGAGTTCTAAACTGCGTAACTTGTCCTGGATGAAGTAATGACCTTTATTGCTGTTATCATATTGTGCTTTATCATTCTTTATGTAAAGTGGTGCAATCAAATAATAGTATTCTCCTAGAATGTAAGTTTAGCTTGTACTCACGTTAGTAATTCCAGTTTCAAAAACATTAGCTAAACACATAACTTCAGACAGTGAGCAGATGAAAGTCACTTATTTTCAAATTGTATTTTTAGTTATATCTGTAAATTAACTTAAAATTTGTATGGAAATAACTGCGGTTCCCATTATGATATCAATAGCAATGATGGAGTCAAATGTTAGTGAGTCACATACATGATTGTGGTTGGTAAACATAAATGCCAAAATAATTAGAAACATTAATTCCCTTTCTTAATAAATAAGAAAAAACACCTTAATCACATATGTTAAAATTATGTTTTTAGTGAAAAACTATTGACTAAAATAGAGGAGATAATGGCAGTCATACAGTGTGTCAGTTAGAGAAAGTAAGATGATATTATTTATTTGTATTTATCTCTACTAATGATAGCATATGAAGTATCAGACGTGTCTTTCTGATATCTGCATTAAATCCCCAGAGCTGATACCTCAAGACTTGGGATTGGGAATATCTTGCTGTATTATCTCCCCTAAATTTACATATAAACTTTAAACGTGGCTTTAATTGGTGTTTCTGTGTGTTTTTTCTTTCTTTATATAACAGCTAGATACAGTGCTCCTGTCAGCTAATCCCTAAATTATTAGCTGTAAAAACCAAAGAGTTTTCAGGTGCCTAAGTCATCCCTGGAATCATGGTTAAAGTTTCCCACCACCCCAAATCTGAACTGCTGCCCCGCCCTGGGTGATCCAGGAGTGGCCAGAGGGCTTCAGGAGGGCCATTTGCCAGCTGGGCTGAGACGTCCAAAGCTGTGTATGGATATTGACAACAGATTGAAGGACGTGATCATTCCCATCTATTCAACATTGGTGAGGCCTCATCTGGGGTACTATTTCCAGTTTTGGGCCCCACACTAGAAGAAGGATGTGGAAGAATTGGAAAGAGCCCAGGGGAGGGCAACAGAAATGATTAGGGGGCTGGAGCACATGACTTATGAGGAGAGGCTGAAGGAACTGCGATTGTTTAGTCGGCAGAAGAGAAGAATGAGGGGGGATTTGATAGCAGCCTTCAACTACCAGAAGGGGGGTTCCAAAGAGGATGGAGCTCGGCTGTTCTCAGTGGTGGCAGATGATAGAACAAGGAGCAATGGTCTCAAGTTGCAGTGGGGGAGGTCTAAGTTGGATATTAGGAAAAACTATTTCACTAGGAGGGTGGTGAAGCACTGGAATGGGTCACCTAGGGAGGTGTTGGAATCTCTGTCCTTAGAGGTTTTTAAGGTCAGGCTTGACAAAGCCCTGGCTGGGATGATTTAGTTGGGGGATTGGTCCTGCTTTGAGCAGGGGGTTGGACTAGATAACCTCCTGAGGTCCTTTCCAACCCTGATATTCTATCATTCTGTGATTCTATGACTCAGGGAAACCCAGAGGTGGAGGAGAGGCCGAAGGGCTGGATGTTTCCAGGGGATGTCAGAGACCAGAGATGTGATCACTGCAGACAGAGAGGGCAGGGGTGCAGGGCCCACAGACACAGGAAATCTTGGCCCAGGACAACCTCAAAGGGTTAACGTTGCGGAGGGGAGACAGCGGGTAACTGGCTCGCAGAGCGAGCTGTGACTAGCTCTGTGGAGGAATCAGCCACATACCACCCCATGGCAGAGCTGGCCAGGGGAGGGAGGGTGGCAGACGGGTCCCCTCTGAGCCCAGTGGATATGTCTGCCTGTACCCCTGGGCTCAGGCCCCTCTGGCCCCCAGTGGGAGCGGATGGGGGTGGTCAATGGGGAGACATTCCAGTGGTGGAGAGATTCTGGAAGCGACAGACTCTTGTTGGGGTGGGGCAACCCCCCCAGATGTGAGGGGCCAGAACTGGGGCCATTCCTCTGCGCAGGGCTCAGATCCCTGAGCAGACACAGGAAGCATGAGGGAAGAGCTGCCCAGCTCGGGGTCCCTGCCTGACTGTAGCTAGACCCCTGGAGCTGAGCGCAGGGAGGGGAGATGCTCCCACACGGGGGAGGTGTCTCACACTGGCTCTGGTGCTGAGACCAAAGCCGCGGGCTCGCTGCCTGCCCTCACTGGGACAGCGCAGACAGAGCGGAGCCCGGTGGGAGCAGGGACCCCCTCTGAGCGTGGGCACAACCAGCAGGGCAGGACGGCTGTCAGCCAGGTTGCCTTGCCCAGAGGTATGAGTGGCCTAGGGAGGGGGGAAGCTGGTAGCAGGGGTCAGAGACACCCAAATCTCTGTCCTCCAGACAGCGGGGGGACAGGAGAGGAGGCGGGGGCAGTGGCAGGGCAGAGCCCGGTGAGACAGTTGTCACCTCATCTCCATTGAAGTAGATGGAAGGCAGGTCCAGGGGCAGTGGGACATGGACGTGGAGGTGATGCTGGCATGGCAGAGGTGGTGGACCCGGACCAGATAGTACCCAATACATGCCTAACCCTGAGGGGGGTGGTCGGACCCCAGTTAAGGTGCCTGTAGTGAGGATCCATCTGAAATGCGTGGCCAAGGAGGGCCCCAAAGAGTTTGGGGTGCAGGATCATCTACCTGAGGAGGTGCTGATGAGGGATGGTTTGGAGAAATGGCCAGAGCGTGCCCTGAGTAAGAAAAGGATTTCTTCTAGCAACAAGAAGTTGGTCAAGGAAAGTGTGGGTCCCTTACTGAATAAAGGAGGCAACTTAGGCTAGGTCTACACTACCCGCCTGAATCGGCGGGTAGAAATCGACCTCTTGGGGATCGATTTATCGCGTCCCGTCCGGACACGATAAATCGATCCCCGAATCGACGCTCTTACTCCACCAGCGGAGGTGGGAGTAAGCGCCGTTGACGGGAAGCCGCAGAGGTCGATTTTGCCGCTGTCCCTACAGCGGGGTAAGTCGGCTGCGATACTTCGAATTCAGCTATGCTATTCGCGTAGCTGAATTTGCGTATCTTAAATCGACCCCCTCGTAGTGAAGACCTGCCCCTAGTGACAGAGGATGTAGGAAAAGCAAATATACTCAATGCTTTTTTCACCTCTGTCTTCACGAACAAGGGCAGCTCCCAGACTGCTGCCCTAGGCAACACAGTATGGGCAGAAGGTCACCAGCCCTCTGTGGAGAAAGAAGTGGTTAAGGACTATTTAGAAAAGCCAGACGAGCACAAGTCCATGGGGCTGGATGCGCGGCATCCGAGGGTGCTAAAGGAGTTTAGTGGATGTGATTGCAGAGCCATTGGCCATTATCTTTGAAAACTCATGGCAACCTGGGGAGGTCCCGGATGACTGGAAAAAGGCTAATGTAGTGCCCATCTTTAAAAAAGGAATGAAGGAGGATCCGTGGAACTACAGGCCAGTCAGCCTCACCTCAGTCCCTGGAAATATCATGGAGCAGGTCCTCAAGGAATCCATTCTGAAGCACTAAGAGGAGAGGAAGGTGATCAGGAACAGTCAGCATGGATTCACCAAGGGCAAGTCTTGCCTGACTAACCTAATTAACGTCTCTGATGAGATAACTGGGTCTATGGATGAGGGGAAAGCAGTGGATGTGTTATTCCTTGACTTTAGCAAAGCATTCTTGCTGGCAAGTTAAAGAAGTATGGGCTGGATGAATGGACTATAAGGTGGATAGAAAGCTGGCTAGATCTTCGGGCTCAATGGGTAGAAATCAATGGCTCCATGTCTAGTTGGCAGCCGGTATCAAGCGGAGTGCCCCTGGAGCCGGTTTTATTCAATATCTTCATTAATGATCTGGAGGTTCGCGTGGACTGCACCCTCAGTAAGTTTACAGATGACACTAAACTGGGAGGAGTGGTAGATACGCTGAAGGGTAGGGATAGGATACAGCGGGACCTAGACAAATTAGAGGATTGGGCCAAAAGAAATCTGATGAGGTTCAACAAGGACAAGTGCAGAGTCCTGCACTTAGGACGGAAGAATCCCATGCACTGCTACAGACTAGGGACCGAATGGCTAGGCAGCAGTTCTGCAGAAAAGGACCTAGTGGTTAGAGTAGACAAGAAGCTGGATATGAGTCGACAGTGTGCCCTTGTTGCCAAGAAGGCTAATGGCATTTTGGGCTGTATTGCCAGCAGATTGAAGGACGTGATCTATTCGACATTGGTGAGGCCTCATCTGGAGTACTGTGTCCAGTTTTGGGCCTCACACTACAAGAAGGATGTGGAAAAATTGAAGAGAGTCCTGTGGAGGGCAACAAAAATGATTAGGAGCCTGAAGCACATGATTTAGGAGGCGAGGCTAAGGGAGCTGGGATTATTTAGTCTGCAGAAGAGAAGAGTGAGGGGGATTTAATAACTGCTTTCAACTATCTGAATGGGGGTTCCAAAGAGGATGGATCTAGACTGTTCTCAGTGGTGGCAGATGACGGAACAAGGAGTAATGGTCTCAAGTTGCAGTGTGGGAGGTTTAGGTTGGATATTAGGAAAACCTTTTTCACTAGGAGGGTGGTGAAGCACTGGAATGGGTTACCTAGGGAGGTGGTGGAATCGCCTTCCTGAGAGGTTTTTAAGGTCAGGCTTGACGAATCCGTGGCTGGGATGATTTAGTTGGGGTTGGTCCTGCTTTGAGCAGGGGGTTGGACTAGATACCTCCTGAGGTCCCTTCCAACCCTGATATTCTATGATTCTATGATACCTGGTGTGTGGGCTCCCTTCTGAGGGCTCCAAACACCACTTTGATCTCTCCTCTCTCCACGGTGTAATAACAGAGCTAACTTTGACTCCATTAGGAGTCTTCTTACATGCTGCAGAGCTGAACTCTGTTTCCTACATCTAAGCATTAGATCTATTTTGGGAGAGAGGTTCTGAGTGTGCCAGCACTCCCCTACTGAGAGCTGAAATCATTAAAGAGCTGAAGTTACTAAGAGCTGTGTTAAGTATGGGGGGGGGGGCTGAAGACAAGTTGATGAGTGGCTAGCAGGACGTCTGGTGAAGAGGAGCGGCTGGCGGAAAGGCGTGGCTTGCGGATAGGAGCAGATAGCAAGGTGGCTGGTGGACAGCAGAGAAAGAGGTAGGTTTACAGCTACATAAAAATACTGAACACAATCAATCCAGCATTTCTCCAAAGACTTAACACTTGCTCACACACTAGGTTTATGTCTGGCTTTGTGTAACTGCTCCATCCGGTGGTTCCCTCCTGAATAGCCTGTTCCTCCCATCCCATCTCTCTTATGAAGGATTCTATGTCCAGAGCCCACACCTGGGCCCGAGGGTCCCAAAATCAATGTGAGCCTGGGTAGTTCTTTGCTTCAGTATCTCCTGCATATTCAGGCCACTGACAGGATGGGTGGTGGGGATCTGTGGGCCTTGGTTCATTGGGTAAAGCAGACATCTTCTGAGGGAAACGTGTCACTGCCAAAATCCCCTACCCAGAGGTGTTGGGGGAGGTGCAGAGCCACTTCTGGATGCTGGGGTACCTGGAGAAGGGGGGCTGCTCCTTGGGATCGAGGACGTGTGAGCCAGGGATGGGGGCTGCTATTATCTGCACATCACCAAGGGGAAATTGTTCAGCCTGCACACATTGTCACCCGTATCCCACTGCTACCACCTGAGCCAGCCAGTCCCCCTCCCTGGGGCTGGATCCAATCCATCGCCCACAAGAGGGGAAAGGCCCAGTGGCCCATTCTGCGCCTGACTAGTGGCTTGAAAAAAAAAAATTCTCAACAATTTTTAGCAAACAGAAAACTGATTGGTTTGAAACAAAAAGAAAAAATGTTCAAATTTTTGGCAAACCAAACATTTGAAAAAAAAATATTTGGGCATCAATCTGAAAGCATAATTTGATAAATTTTGAGGGAATTTGTCAAAAGTCAGGGGGGAAAAATCTTTTCATGTAAAACTGAAAATGAAAATTAGTCTCAACATTTTCAGCGAACTAGACGGTCAGAAATAGATTTGGTTTGAGGATAAAACTTTTTTTTTTTCTTCAATTTTTAGCATTTGAGATTTAATTAAGAAAAATCAAATTACAGGAAATTTCAACCCATACAGTGCTTTTGAATAGATAGAATGAAACATTTCTTTTTGATAATGCCTAACAAATATCTTTCAATTTTGGGGAATTTGGGGAGTTTTTTCACCAAATGAACAATTCAGCAAAATCGACCTGGATTCACACGAAGTTTTGGTGTTACCGAATTTGCATTTTGCACCAAAAACAGTTTCTCTGTGAAACTTTCTCCCCGCGCTGGCTGGGAACAGAGTCAGAGCTGCTGGGTTGGGCGTTGTCTTGCAGGGACAGGTAACTAGCATCAGCTGGTGTGCTCTGTTCTCTAGAGGGTCTCATACTGTGATTGTCACTGGGGTATCTGGGTGCCTTGCGGTCATCACAGAGCAAACAAAGTCATAACCATCAGGGCAACAAACAGATCATCTACTGGTCTGTAACGATGCGGCCTCTGGCGGGACACAACTGAGAGTATCAATTCAGGATCAATTGCTTAGAGCAGGGCAGTCACAGCCCAAGGCTGGGTATCCTTTATTACCAAGGCACAGCAAACCAGCCAAACAGAGAGGAGTGCGGTTTCACCCCACTGGCTAACCAGAAATCATACACTCCCTCGGACACTCCAGTTTCCTAGTATCAGCACCAGCACCGCTCTTTATGGGTATGTATGGTTATTTAAACCAATACCCCAGTAAAAGAAAAAGGTTCTCCTGATCCCAAAGGACCAAGCCCCAGACCCAGGTCAATGTACAAATCAAATCTTACCCACAAATCACACTGTTGCCAATCCTTTAGAATCTAAAATCTAATGGTTTATTCATAAAAAGAAAGAAATACAGATGAGAGCTAGATTTGGTTAAATGGAATCAGTTACATACAGTAATAGCAAAGTTCTTGGTTCAGGCTTGTAGCAGTGATGGAATAAACTGCAGGCTCAAATCAAGTCTCTGGAACATCCCCAGCTGGGATGGGTCATTCAGTCCTTTGTTCAGAGCTTCAGTGTAGCAAAGTCCCTCCAGAAGTAAGAAGCAGGATTGAAGACACAATGGAGATGATGCAGCTGCCTTTTATAGTCCTTTTGTCATGTGGGTTCTGCTTCCTTTGTTCCAAACACAAGCTACCCAGCACAGAAAACCTTCATAGTTCTGCCCCTAGGCATGTCCCTGCATGCCTTGCTGAGTCACCAGGTATATCTGCCTTCTCTCAATGGGTCAGTTGTGTAGCTGATGGTCCTTAATGGGCCATCAAGCAGGCTAGCTAGTGCTGATGCCAAATTGTCTGGGGTGTCACCCAGTAGCATGGCACAAGTTTGAAATACAGACAGGATAGAGCCAATATTTATAATTTTAAATACAAAAATGACACCTGCATACAGAAAGCATAATCATGACCAGCAAATCCTAACCTCCTCATAGACACCTTACTTGACCTCCTTTGTACAAGATTTGATGCCACTATATGACCTTGGTTGCAAAAGTGATCTGTATGATCACAATTCATATTAATAACATCACATGGTCATATAAATATTACAGGCAGTTTCCATGTGCTTCCCAGGCCCATGGGTCTGATTCAGAGGGTTAGGGAGGGGGCAGGATATCAGGCTAGATGGGCCCATTGGCCTCACCCAGGGTGGCAGTCCCGCCAGCTGATGTCTCATTCTCCATGTCCTCAGTCCCCTGAGATTCCAATTTCTTGTCGGCTCTTCGGTGGCTGAGGAATGGCCTGATCTACACACCAGACTCAGGCACCCTGGATTCCCAGGCTCCTGGCCGGTCCTTCCTTCTGCTTCCACGACAGCAGCAGGGTCTCCTGGGAGAGAGAGATCCTGGGGTATTTATGTGTCCGGCAGTCTGGATAGATAGATAGATAGATAGATAGATAGATAGATAGATAGATAGATAGATAGATAGATAGATAGATAGACAGACAGGTGGGTAGGTACATAGTTGGGTGGGTGGGTGGATAGATGGTAGGTAGGTGTGTACGTAGGTGGGTAGATTGGTAGATAGGTATATGGGTAGGTGGGTAGATGGGTGCATGGGTAGGTGGGTCGGTAGCTGAGTTACCATCTGTAATAGAGCAGGGTGAGGTAATAGGCCAGGAAGAATCCAGTCGCCACGAAGACGAGTTTGTAGCTGAATTCGATAAATGCTGGAGTGAGGCCACATGATGGAGCTAGAAGAAGTCGAGAGTCTGGGATAGATCCCTGCAACCCCTGCCCCGAGCCAGCCAGCCCCCGCCCTGAGGCCGTGTTGGAGCCAGCGCCCCCTAGAGGGGAAATTCCCCAGCTCCTGAGCCACCCAGTGCCGCCCTGGGGTCAGATTGTGGCTGATGTTCTCTGAGAGGAAAGGTCCTGTGGCCCCATCCTCGCCCCCCCCAAGCCAGCCAATCCCCACCCTGGGGCCAGTTCGGAGCTCGCGCACCCTAGAAGGGAGGGGCTCTCACCTGTGTCTGGTGGGCTCAGCAGTACAGCGTAAATCCTGTGGGTGTTGGAGCCAAGGCAGAAGATCTGGGGTCCCCTGTCCCCGCTCCCTGTCCAGCTCAGGGTGCTGATGACCTCGTCCCCCTGGGCCCAGGAGCTGACCTGCAGGGCCCCCCGTGAGCCGTTCCCAGCCAGGGGCTCCCCGTCCACCTGCCACTGGAGCCAGGGTGGGGGCTGAGAGTGCAGAGAGCAGCTGCAGCTGATGTTGGGCCCCTTGCGCTGGCAGGATGCATTCAGCCTGGTCCCCAGCAACCCAGTGGCAGGGAGTCCCACAGGTTAACCGTACTAATACTCAGGGGCTGGTAGTCCCATAGACTAACCTGCTAATATCCAATGGCAGGGAATCCCGCGGGTTCTTCTGCTCTCCGGTGTCTATTTGGCTGGCCCCCCCAGGCACTGATCCTGCCCCATCCTCAGCCAGCTGCACTTCACACCAACTCACCTGCTTTTCCACCCTCAGTCTGGGCGCTCACGGCCCTTGTAGATGGCCCAGGAGTCTATTCAAGCCTCAGTTGCCCACCTTGGGGCTGCCCTCGAAGCAGCTAATTAACTATGGCACAGGAGGGGTTGGCTCTGTCTCCGTTTACAGGGGCTGGACACCCTATGACACCTGCTAGAACTCAGTGGCGAGGAGTCCCACGGATTAACACTGCTACTTTTCAGTGTCAGGGTCCCAGGGGTTAACCTCACTCACACCCAGTGGCAGGGAGTCCTGTGGTCTAACCCCACTCACACCCAGTGGCAGGGGCCACTCACGTTTGCGGAGCAGCTGGAACTTCCCCTGGGACTTTCCACCATAGACTCCTGCCCTGCTCCCTGCAGCACAGTGTCACCTATGGATGCCCTGCCCTACCTCCTGCAGAACAGCACGCCCCACTGAGGCCCCACCCTGCTCCCTGTGGCACAGCGCCCCCTAGAGCCTTACACTGCACGTGCACATGCAGGGCCCGGCTGGCCCACCCATAGGAATTCATGGCCCAGCACCGATACTCCCCAGTATCCCCTCTGGTGAGATTCAACAGCTCCAGGTGTCCGTCTCCTCCCTGGCCAGGGCTGAGGGACTCATGCCCCTTGGCCCAGCTCAGGATGGCCTCGGCTCTGCTCCCAGCCTCACAGCTCAGGGTCAGGGAGTCGCCCTCCTGGGTCTCTAGAGACACAATGTCGCCCTCAGCTCTCGACACTTCCAGCACTGGAAGAGATGAGCATGTAGGTTAGGCTTCACCCAAGAGATCCCCCAACAAGGCGCTGAGATGCAGCCACCTCTTGGGTGGGGTGTGGTGTTGGGCTGGTTATACAGGGACCCATCTGGAGTGGGTGCAGCAGGTCTCCATCACAGAGATCATTCCCTAACCCATCTCCTCCCCGGTGCCCAGTGCTCCCTACTACCACCCCAGAGTCTGGAGACACAGGGAACTAGGCCTGCTCCCCCTACCACCCTCCCTACTGTCCTATGGCTTCCTTGGGCTCTCCACTCCAGGCATGGATCAGTCTGGCCTGTTTGAGCCTCGTGCCTGGCCCTGAGCGCAGGCAGAGAGTGACTAGGAGGCGCTCGCTGATTCCCGGGGCTCGCAGTGCGGTCTCTCACCGGGGCGTCCGTTCCTGGTCAGGTTCCCGGTGATGCTGAGGGGCCCAGGTGGGTCTGTAACACAAACCAGACAGGGGGGATCAGGGGGGCTGGACAGCACTGGGGGGGAGGGGGTTCGCTAGTGATCACTGATCCTAGACATGGCCCCTCGCTGTGAGCTCAGCTGGGGGACGGGAAAGTCCCTGAAGTGACACAAGACCCGTGGGCGGGGAAGGGAAGCGACAGACCTGACTGAGCCCAACCCAAGAGGCACCTGACATAACCCAGGGGCTGGGTTAGGGCCGCGCCAGGGAACGAGAACTGTGGGAAATGGAAACCCAAGGGACCAAAACCAGTGGGTCAAAATGCAGCATAATCGGCAGAGGCACTAACGAGGTGCCGGGCTGCTCTGGCCTCGGTACTGGGGCGAGTGTCACCATCTTTGTGCCAGAATCTACCGGGCTTCTGGGAATTCAGCGTCTTGCTCCCCAAACGTGTCCTCCCCAGGATGGGCCAGAGCCAGAGGTCTAAATAACCCCACTCCCACCCCCACCCCAGACCCAGCCACCACTAGGGACATCAGACACCCCCGTCATGGGTCCTTTGCCTCCCCCCTCGGTTCATCTCTCCCCAGCCATCTCCTTTTGCCTCCTGACTTGGCCGGCCAGGACTAGCTATTTTGCTGCCCTGCTGCAACAAGAGGGGCATCTGAAATAAACACCCAGAACAGCCGGATGCTGATACCGGCTGGCCAGGCCTGGCAGGGTCCATCCACACTGCCATCAAAACCCCACGTCACTGAGGCTCAGAGTCTGGGTCCACTGGATCGGGCTCATGGGACTCAGGCTGCAGGTCTTTGCAGCACGGACGTTTCCTCTGATGTCTGTGTAGACATTCAGGGTCAGGCTGGGGCCTGGGCTCAGATATGGGGGCCGGGGAGGGGGCGGTGTCCTTCTAAATCTCCCAATGGCTGAACGGAACATGGGCCGTCCTTACACTGAGGCCTGATTTGATCCTTCACCTTGCAAAGGTGGCCGCTGATTTTCCCTCTGTCCTGGATCTGCAACACGAGGGTCACAGAACATTTAACGGGGGTTTCCCTGGGGCAGGGCGGGCCGAGGTCTCTGGGCACCGAGCCCGGCGCATGTTTAGTGCCGGACAGTGACTGGGTCCCATTAACACTCTGCCCCATATAGAGCATCCACCGATCCTGGCAGAAAGGGGAGGGGTGGAGGAGACACAGTGGGACAGCCTGGGGGGATCTCAGGGGGAACTGGGGTGGCTGGTGTGAGGGGGGAATCCCTGCAAGGGGGGGACTGGAATGTGGGGGGTGGATCCTAGCCCAGGAGGATTCTGGGGGCAGGGCAGGTCGGGGTGTTGTCATAACCAAGCAAGGTACTAACAAACTTCAACAGGACTTTATTTTTAAAGTGGAAACTTCTTTACCAAGCTGCTGCTGCACCCTCTGTAACTCTCACTCTGCCTCAACTCCTCCCCGCTCCTTTCCATTTCCTGTCCTTTCAGACTCCCACCAGCCAGTGCTCCCAGTTCTAATAATTACAAGCAACATCGAAACACCACACAGGGGTAGAGGGGATCCCAGAAGAGAAGGGCCTGGGGACCTGGGGCTGAGTATGAGAGGAGGGAGCCATAGCCAAGGGGGGCAGGAAAGGGGAAGATCCCAAGGGAGAAGGTGCTGCATGGTGTGGTGGGAAGGGGGCTTGGAGCAGAATTGGCTGAGGGTGCATGGTGGGGGGTGGGGATCCCAGCACAGGGCTGAGCTGGGGGAGGGGCTGGAGGGCAGGGCTGGGATAGCCCAGGGGGGACTGGGTATCCCAGCATAGGGAGCTGGGGCCAGGGTGGAGGGGCTGGTTGGGTCACTCACAGCCGACGTAGAGCCGGACGGTTCTGCGGGTGGAAGGTCCCTGTGCTGAGCTGTAGGTGACGATGCAGATGAGCTCTTTGCCATGGTCCCCCAGGGTGGGTGCGAAGCGCAGTTCGGAGCTGTGGGCCCAGGTGCCGTTCGCCAGCTGGGCTGAGACGTTCCGGGCTGTGTCGCTGAACGGCCCCATCCAGGTGATTTGCGGAGGGGTCCCGGAGCAGCGCCCAGGGGCCGTGCAGGTCATAGTCACTGGCTCCCCGGCCAGCAGCATCCCTGGCAGCCCCCGTGCCGGTGAGATCTGGATCTCTGGCTCCTCCATCAGCTCTGAGACATGGGGAGAGGGGAGAGAATCGCTCGGGGACATGGGGTGTTTGCCCTTTAGGGGCACCGGCTCTGATCTGGTCCCATGGCGGGGACTGGCTGGCTCAGGGGGGCTGATGAGCGGTGTCATAAATATAGAGGGAAGAGTAACAACTTTATGTATGTAGTAGCATAAAATTCCTTTTGGCAGCTTCCCTGTAAGGGATTAATCCGCTCAAATAACCTAGTTGGCACCTTACCACAAGGAGCAATGAGGAAAGAAGATACATTCAAACCTGTGGGGGTGTCACGGAGTGTGGCGGGAGATGGGGGCCCTGCACCCCTGGCTTCCTGCCATTCCCATGAGTCTCAGCCAGCCAGTAAAGCAGCAGGTTTATTTAGATGACAGGAACACATTCTTTTAAGAACCTGATTGATTGATTGATTTTAAGTGTCCTGAAGACAAAGAGTCTGCTCTGTGCTCACATTGCTAACCAATTGCTTGGTATATTATTCTCCACCCTCCCCAGGAAAGGGGGTGAAGGGCCTTGGGGGGATAGGGATTCCAAGTTACATTTCCCTGAATTTCGCTATAAATCACTTGGTGGTAGCAGCAATACCGTCCAAGGACAAGGGAAGGAATTTGTGCCTTGGGGAAGTTTTTAACCAAAGCTGGTAGAATATAAGCTTAAGGGGTCTTTCATGTGGGTCCCCACATCTGTACCCCAGAGTTCAGAGTGGGGGGAACCCTCACAAGCAGTGACTGCGGCTGCTCTTACCTCGCACGGAGATCGTGAGCGCAGGGGCAGTGCCATCGGAATTGGAGCGGTAAGTGTGTTCAAACATGGCTTTCTCGATGTTAAAGAAATATCTCCCTGCATCCGTCTGTCGGGCATCACTGATTTGCAGGGAGCAATCGCCGTGTGCTAGATCCCCCATCATCCGGAACCAGCCCTGGGTCTCCTGCGACACCCCCGCGCTGGGGAGACTGCTGGCCACAGGAGGATCCTGGCCCACAGTAGCAGGCTCCTTGTACCATTGTCCGTATAGCCCGGCCGAGGGGTTGTCGGTGTCATAGGAGGCTGGGTACGTGAAGTTGCAGGGGATGAGAACACAGAGACCCTCCTGCACGGACACCGACAGCGGCACCGCCAGGGTAAATCCTGATGGCTGGGAGAGGGACCCTGCAGGGGACGGGGAGGGATGGAAGTAGGACCCATATAGAGCAGAGACCAACCCTGAGCGGCACCCCCCAGCTCTGCAGGTTCCCCTCACTTCCGACCTGCAGCCCCCTGCGAGCCCAGCCCCGAGCTCAATCCCCCCTCGAGGTCTGTCAGTGCCCCTCACTCCCGACCAACAGCCCCATGTCAGCCCAGCCCTGGGTCCTTAACCAATTCTCACTCCATTTAGTTTCCATTCCTCCCTCCATCGACCCCCCTGTCCGCTCCCTGTCACTCAGCACCCCCTAGCACCACACTGGGGCACTGGGCTCCCCTCCCCCTCTGGCCAGTCTCACTTTCAAGTTCTGAGACAGACCTGGCCCCGCTTAGTGCAGGTTCTGCCCTTCCCCCTGCCCTGGGGCTGCAGGTGCTGCTTACTTACCCCTCCAGAGCAGGGTGAGGATCAGGACCCTCAGCGTGGCAGGACCCCCTGCTCTCCAGAGGGGGCCCTGAGGTGGGAGCTCCCTTTCCCCGGCGTCATGCTGTGGCACATGAGCTCTGCCCATGGCTGGGGCGTCCGGCTGGGACAGACCTAGAGACAGACGGGGGGTGGGAAGTGTGAGAGCAGAGGCTGTTTGGGGGGACAGATCTCCCTGGGGACCATCAGTACTGCTGGGCTCTGCAGGGGGCTGATCTTGGGCTGCTCACAGTGCAGTGACCTCCCCCCCACACAGAAACCCCCAAATCACCAGACTGTCCTGAGAGATCATGGGCTAAAAGAATCCTTAAATTGGTGGGAAAAAATGAGTTTTTCTCTAAGAATCATGAGGTCAGCCAGAAAATCCTAAGCTGGTGACAGAAGATGGTGGGAAGGCAGCGCTGCTCAGTGCCTGCTTTGCTTCAGTCTTCCCACAAAAACCAACATGTGAGCGAGCGACCAGTGAAGTTACCACAGACAACAAAGGGGAAAGGCTGCAGATTGGGATAAGTAAAGAACACGTCAGAGATGTTCCGACCAATTTGAATGAATTCAGATCAGTGGGCCAGGAAGCTGTTCAACCCAGGGTGCTGAAGGAATTAGTGGAAGAAATCTTGGAGCCACTGGCAATAATATTTGCAAACTCCTGGATGCCAGGAGAGGTCTCAGAAGACGGGAGAAGGGTGAACAGAGTGGCCATCTTTAAAAAGGGAAAAAGGAGGAGCCGGGGAACTATAGACCAGTCAGCCTGACCTCAACAGATGGAAAACTACTAGAGCAATGTATAAAACCTTCAATTTTGGAAAAGGAAATCATGGCTTGCCAAACTACTAGAATTTTTTTAGGGAGTCAACAGCATGTGAACAAGGGTGACCTAGTCCATTTACTTAGATTTTCAGAAAGCCTTTGACAAGTTTCCTCCCAAAAGGCTTTTAAGCAAGGTAAGGTGTCCACCAGCGTTCTGTATTGGGACCAGTGTTGTTCAACATGTTCATAAATGATCTGGAAAAAGGGGTAAACAGGTGGAAAAATTTGCAGATGATACAAAACTAATCAAAAGAGTTTTGTTCAAAGCTGCAATGAGCTACACAGGGATCTCACAAAACTGGGTAACAAAATGGCAGATGAAATTCAATGCTAATAAATGCAAAGTTACGCACATTGGGAAACATAATCCCAACTATCCCTATAAAGGGATGGAGTATAAATTAGCTGATACTGCTCAAGGAAGAGATCTGAGAGCCACTCAATGTGCAGCAGCCATCAAAAATCATTAAGAAAGGGATAGATAATAAGACAGAAAATATCATATTGCCTCTATATAAATCCATGGTCCACCCACATCTTGAATACTGCGTGCAGTTCTGGTGGCCCTATCTCAAACTGGAATTGGAAAAGGTTCAGAAAAGGACAACAAAAATGATTATGGGTGTGGAACAGCTGTCATAAAAGGAGAGATTAATAAAACTGGGACTGTTCAGCTTGGAAAAGAGACGACTAAGGGGGGCTATGATAGAGGTCTATAAAATCCTGACTAGTGTGGAGAAAGTAAATAAGGTAGTATGATTTACTTCTTCCCATAACACAGGAACTAGAAGTCCCCAAATGAAATTAATAGGTGGCAGCGTCAGGGGCTCTGTGCCCCAGACACACCACACTTTGTGCTGACCCAACTCCATAGGGGCAATGGAGTGAGAGCATTTGGACTATGGGTGAGAAGTCTGCACATATGTGCCCAACCTGGGGTATCTGCCCTCCTTGCCGCCCAAAATTACCCATTCGGGGAAGGGGAAACCCCGAGGAGTTCCATTTCCCACCATCCCTCTGATGCCCTCAGGTGTTCTCGGAAGGAGGCTGAGAGATGAGTGCTGGGGAACCCCCTGCTGTACGTGGCCCCCGGAGCAGACACCTCCAGTGTGGTCCCCATGGTGGGGGAGCCCTGTGGCGGGACCCTGCTTGGGCTGGAGGTCACCCTCAGAGCTGCGGGGGCAGGAGCAAGGGCTGGGATCGCAAAGGGCTGTGGGTCAGTTTTGAGGGACACGACAGTCGCCACAGACCATCCAGCTCCCTCCCCCACCCTAGTTCCACTCTTCCCTAGACCTACAGAGGGGGGCTCAGGACCTGGCTCTCCGACCCTGCAGCCCAGGTTCTCCAGGGTTTGTGACTCAGAGCCTGGGGAAGCGGCATGCATGGGAATGTGAAAGTAGAAGTATGTGCAGACAGGAGGGGGTTGGGTGGAGATGCTCTCTCAGGAACCCCAGCACCAGCATCCTGTCGACTTCCCCTACTTCTGGCTGGGGCTCCCTGTGGCTTCCCTGCAACAGGGGCAGGCTGCATATTGCTTGTGGGGCTGGAAATAGATCCCAGCAGTCCTGGCTCTGAGCCCCTCTACATCTCACTCTGCTACCAGAGCTGAGATAGAGCCCAGGAGTCCTGACTCCCTGCCTCCAACCCCCACTCTAACCCACTAGACCCTGCTCCCCTCCCAGAGCCAGGGACAGAACTCAGGAGTCCTGACTCTGAGACCCTCTATATCTCACTCTCCTCCCAGAGCCGTAAATGGAACCCAGGAGTCCTGGCTCCCAGCCGCCTGTCCCAGCTCTATCCCTTCATTACTTCTTTTAACATTTGAACACCAGCAGCTCACACCTCTTATCCTATTGTACATGCTGCAGACGCTAATCACTCACCCCGAGCTGAGATGCAGCCACCTCCAGGCGGGGCAGCTGGAGAACAGCAACACTGCCCAGAGGTTGCTCACCCGGAGATGAGATGCGTCCGCCTCTGGGGTCGGGTGTCTGGGAACAGCGCACAGGAACAGCAGGTGCCCGGTAAGACAGCTAGCGAATCCTGACTCCAATTTGAAGAGCCGGGTGCGTGTGAAGACCTGCCTCGGATGGAGCAGGCGAGAGTGTCAGGGCGTGGGCTGTAATGAGATGTGAGATTTCAAGACAGGAAGGGGAAGTCAGCGTGTGATTCTAGCCCTAGAATGCATTGCAGAAGCCGGTTCCAGTGTCTGGAGATCTCAGTGCAATCGACACAAGCGAGAGACTGTCACAGACAGAGGCCTGCTCCCAGGGACATCCGGAAACCGGCCCCACCGCAGGGGGACTGGCTGGGGGTGGAGGGAATGGGGCCTGGGGCCTTTCCCCTGTAGGGGGCCCTGGCTCCAATCTGATCCAGGGTGCGACACTGCCTAGCTCTGGGGAGTGGGAGCAGGGGTTCTTCCACTCTAGGGTCTCTTTTATTCTCTGTCTCTCAGTTCCTCAAACGTCTCCCAGGTCCCGGGTCACTGAGTCGGGGGAATCCTTTTTGATGGGACCCAGGTTATCGGCTGTATCAGCAGAAGCAGTTGGATTCCACGGCCCACCATAGACACCGTCCTTCGATTTAAGAGCTGAGACGCAGCTGAATCTGTCCTGGTTCATGGGGGCTGTTTACACAGGTTCCTCTCCCCAGTGCTGAGATGTGGCTGCCTCTGGGGTGAGGTGCGGGGGCTGTTTATACAAGGACTCCTTGCCCGGTGTTGAGATACACAAGGATTTGGGAGAAACCTAGAACTAAAAGAAACACAGCGCCCCCTAGGGGCATTGGGACCAGTCCCGATGCCTGGGCCCTCCCGAGTCTCCCACCCCAGCCAAACCCTGGCCTGCTCTGCCCCAGGCCAGTGGCACGTCAGCTCTGCCCCCTGTGTGTGGGCCCCGGTGGCTGTGCTGGGAGGCTGGGCAGATCTTCCACAACCGGAAGTTTGAAGTTGGTGAGTTTGCTCCACCTCCAGCCCGTCGGCCCCAGTTCGGGGCTGGGCAAGAGCCGCGGAGAGCAGGGGAGAGGGTCCCATTGAACAGTGGCGCGCGGCCGCTTGGACACAGGTCCCCAGCCAGTGGCAGAAGGGGAGAGCCC
This sequence comes from Chrysemys picta bellii, assembly GCF_011386835.1. Taxonomy (NCBI): domain Eukaryota; kingdom Metazoa; phylum Chordata; order Testudines; family Emydidae; genus Chrysemys; species Chrysemys picta. The sequence continues at coordinate 4,117,716 of NC_088810.1, read as the reverse complement.
GGGGCAGATTCCTGCTCGGACTGTGGCTGCCGGGTCTAGCGGGTTATAACTCACTGTGCTGGGTCCATGCGGATCAGGGCAGACCCCTGGTCCTTCGGGTGAGAGCCGGGGCAGGAACCCCGGTGTCCGGGCCGGCCCCTAGCTTGGTGTGGTACATTCTGCCTCTGGTTAATCCCCGTTTGGTTTCAAACTCGTGTGTTTTTCCTGGGTCTTGTGAATTACCAGGTTGAGATGCAGGAAAAAAAATGATTCACTGGGAAACCTTGGAACCGCCAGGTCAATATTGAAATCTTACATTTCTGAAGATCATGGTGACTGGGGTCCGTCTCTTACAGACATGGCAGGGGAAGGGTTAATTACCAGTCATTATCTATCTATCTATCTATCTTAATAATTTAGATGTCTGTTTTTTTCTGTGTCCTGAAAATATTTTAAAACATGAGGCAGGAATTCAAAAATGTGGGATTTTTTTGTGATCATTACTTTTAAATGGCAAAGATCTCTGTGAAATCTTTCTGAAATCCAAAAGATACTGTGATTAGTTTTTATGAAACTTTTATTTTAAAAATAGCCTGTGACGAAGTGGGGGATTTTGTTAGTGATTTGCATGAATACTGTCTGTGCCTCAGTTTACCTGTGTGCTGCGTGTGTAACGATGTGGTGGGAGAGGGGGGTTGTGGTTGCAGACGGGCAGGTGTGACCTCGCCTAACAGCCCAGACCCTGGACATCGGCCTGGACACTGTGGAACTTAGCAACCGGTGAGCTGGAGGCCCAGCCCATCTTGGGAGCCAACCGGTTCTGGCCCGTGGGAGGACAAAGGCCAGAGGAGAGATGACCCAGGAAGGCAGCTGGTTCTGGCCAGTCAGAGAACAAAGGACGGGAGGGAGGGGATTCAGGTGACCTGTTTGCCCAGGAACAAAGACAAAGGGTGGGGGCGGGGCGGGTGGGGGAGCTCGGCTGGAAGGAGGTCGCTTGTGGACTGGGGACAAAGAGGGGCCTGAGCTACCTGGACAGGGTCAGACCCAGCTGGACGGTGCTGAGACTGGCCAGGCCCGAGGAACCTGAGAACTGCCTGGGCTGGGTTCAGACGTTCAATAAACCTCCTGTGTTACGCTGGCTGAGAGTCACTGCAGGGTAGAGATCGGGGGGGCATTGCTCCCTCTGGATGGGGAGGCCGTGGGGTGCAGAGCGAGGAGACTCCCTCAGGCGGCCCACAGCGAGAGACAGGCAGGCTCAAGTTTCAGAGCAGTGCGGTTCCAGGAGGGGCTGGAGCCCAGGTCTTAACCCCCCAGAGTGTGTGTGACCCCAAGAAGGGCTGTCACACTGAAGGGGGGTCCTCCCAGGGACCATTCGGAGTCAAGAAAGCCCGGGGTCTGTGAGTCTGTGACACAACCCAGATCTCGTGTAATAGGTTTAATACAAGAAATACAACATAAATGGCATCATTATATAAAATATATCCTAAAATAATAGTCAATGTATGTAGATATAAGTGTATGTGTGTGAGCACTGTCTATATGTACTCTCTCTCTCCCTGTCTCTCTCTCTGTATATATACATGTGTGTCTCTGTGTTTGTGTGCGTGCATGTACAGTACAGACCCGTTTATGCGCGAATCTGCTTAACACGCGGTGGTGCCGTGGTGCCCAATGCCACCTATTTAACACGCAAGACTTGTTAACATGCGAGACATGCTAATACATGGCACAGGAACTTGCTACATAGTGCTACAGATTTGCTCACTAACTCACTGACATAGAAATCGACAGGAAGTGCGGAGCAGAAACGTGTTGTACATCTTTACCAATATTCATAAGGACGTATCACGCACGCTTAGTCATTGTCACGCTAGAGGGCAGAGGGCAAGCGTCAGCGTTCCTACACTGTAGAAGAAAAGCTAACTGCAATAGAGCAAGTAAATAGCGGAGAAACCCAGGCCAAAGTTTCAAAAGATATTGGGATTGTCTAATCTACTCTCCCAGGATGGCTAAAAACCGAATTTAAACTGAATGGCTTTGTGCAAAATATTGATTCTTCTGCAGAGCTTAAGCAAAAACGTGTGCGCTATTCAGCAAAACCCACAATAGACAAAGCCATGTGAACGTAGTTTGCTCAGGAAAGGCTGAAAGGAATGCCGCTAAGTGGGCCAATTCTTCAAGCCCAAGTGACAAAATTTGGAAATTTAACAGGGGATGAATCATTCGAAGTCAGCAATTGGTTTATAAGTCATTTGAAAAAGCGTCATGGCCTAGCACAGGTATCGATTTCTTTTGGCATGTGCTCATTACAATCCTGCATCTCCAGGGGAGTGTATCTTGATTCCTGATCACAATTGATCTTACTAATTCGAAAAACATATGGGAATAAAAAGTGAGTTTTATTCCTATTTGCAAGTTTACAGTTTCTATGATTCTCAGACATGTCTAGAAACCAAGGATTCTGCTGCGTTTGGAGCAATCCAAGCACATAGTAGGTGCTACTGTAACACAAAGACAAACACAATCGATTCAGCATTTCTCAAAGACTGAACACTTGCTTTCATGCTAAGATCGGGCTTTGTGGTAACTGCATTGTCTTGAAGGGATCAGTAACTAACATCACCTGGTCTGCTCTGTTCTCACACCATAACCCCCTTCTGACAACAAAAATTATTACCCAACCCCAGGAGGGGGGATCAAAGTCTGAGCCCATCGGAGCCCCCGGCAGTGAGGCTTGGGCTTTGGTCCCGGGTTACAGCAAGTCTAAGCCAGCCTTGGTCACCCCATTAAAATGGGGTCATAACCCACTTTGAGGTCTGATCCACAATCTGAGAGCCACTGTTCTAGAGGGTACCGTACTGCACTTGTCACAGGGGTATCTGGACGCCTTGTGCTCATCACAGAAAAAACAAAGTCATCCAGGACCGACCTTAGCTACAGGCGACCAGGGCTGTGATGGATTCGGTCAAAGAGACCCCCTTGGGACTGTCACCTGATGTGCTCACACTACCTCAGAGTCCATTTTCCTGGCCAGCTTGGGACTGCAGAAATCTGCCTTGTTGAGCCAAACATGCTAGCCTGTGGCAACACAGACCCAGGGTCTGAACCACGCCCCCAAAGCTGCAGACTTAAATGAAAATGGCTGAGCACGTGCTCCTGTCTCCATACCCAGACACCCAGCTCCCAATGGGATCCAAACCCCAAATAAATCCATTTTACTCTGTATAAAGCTTATAATGTGTAAACTCATCAATTGTCTACTCTCTATAACACTGATAGAGAGATATGCACATCTGTTTGCTCCCCAGGTATAAATCACTATCTCTGGGTTAATTAATAAACAAAAGTGATTTTATTACATATAAAAAATAGGATTTAAATGGTTTCAAGTAATAACAGACAGAACAAAGTAAGTTACCAAGCAAAATAAAATTAAACACTCAAGTCTAAGCCTAATACATCAAGAAACTGAATACAGGTAAAACTCACCCTCAGCTATGTTCCATTAAGCTTCTTTCACAGACTAGACTCCTTCCTAGTCTGGGCCCAATCCTCTCCCCTGGTTCAATTCTTGTTAGCTCCAGCCCCCTTTGTTCTGTTCCACCCCCTTTTATATCTTCGGCACAAGGCGGGAATCTTTTGTCTCTCTGTGTCCCCACCCCTCCTTCTAACTGGAAAAGCACCAGGTTAAAGATGGATTCCAGTTCAGGTGACATGATCACATGTCCTCTGAGCCCCCCTCCATTCCTCCAGGACTGACCTGCACCTATGCAGTAGAGACTTTCAGGTAAAAGAGCCATCTAGAGTCAACTATCCTAGTCAATGGGAGCCATTAAGATTCCAAACCACCATTAATGTCCCACTATTTCCATAATTACAATAGGAACTCAGAGTTATGCTACATATTCTTAGATTCAGGTACAAGAATGATGCATTTGTAGAAATAGGAGGAACACACTAAGTAGATTATAAGCTTTGTAATGTTACCTTACGAAAAACCTTTTGCATAAAGCATATTCCAGTTACATTATATTCACACTTATACACATATTTTTATAAAGCATGATGGAGTGCAACGTCACAGAGATGCCTCCAGAGCAGGGGTGCCCCTTCCCCTGCTGGCCTCGGCAGCCCTATGGCTCCTGCCCCCTGCCTCGGAGCTGCCCCTGGCCAGCTGCTCCTGGGAGCTTCCTGTCTGCTGTAAGGAGCAGGGGAGAGGGGCTCTGCTGTCAGGCTGTCCCCTGTCCCCCCATGTACCCCATCTCCGCAGAGCAGGTAGGGTGGGGGGACAGGCTCACCGACAGTCGGACGGTGCTGCTTTGTCTGAAGGAGCTTTCCTTCAGACTGCTAAGAGCTGCTCTCTTAAACGGGCAGCATGCGGTCTCGCACACACTCCCCAGCTCACACACACCCGCAGGTCACACACACTATCTCTTTCACACTCACCCCACCCAACATATACTTATATTGCTGTTGTTTCTTGTTGTTACTTCCTTCAAGGCACATCTATGCTCTGTAACTTTATTTTTTCAAAAAGTGCCGTTGTCTGAGTTTTTTGACTGGTCTCTGCATTTCATAATTTATTTCTCTTTTATGATTACATTGAATTCTTTGAGTAGTGAATTCTCAACTGCCTAACCTGTCCTGGCCGGAGTAATTATCATTATTGTCGTTATCATATTGTGCTTTATCATTCATTATGTAAAGTTGAAAAATCAAATAATAGTATTCTCCTAGAATGGAACTTTAGCTTGTACTGACTTTAGTAATTCCAGTTTTAAAATCATTACCTAAACACAGAAGTTTAGACAGTGGGCAGATAAAAGTCGCTTATTTTCAAATTGTATTTTTAGTTATATCTGTAAATTAACTTAAAATTTGTATGGAAATAACTGCAGTTCCAACTATGATACCAATAGCAATGAGGGAGTCAAACGTTAGTGAGTCACATACATGATTGTGGTCGGTAAACAGAAATGCCAAAATAATTAGAAAAATTAATTCCCCTTTCTTAATAAAAGAGAAAAATTATGTTAAATAAACATAAACATATGTTAAAATGATGTTTTTAGTGAAAAACTATTGACTAAAAGAGAGGAGTTAATGGCAGTAACACAGTGTGTCTGTGTAAGCTGATGTTATTTATTTTTATTTATCTCTACTAAAGATAGTGTGTGAAGTATCAAACGTGTTTCTGATGTGGTAGAAAAACGAGTCCTCACTCAGAGATTGGTTGCAACATGTCAGAGGCAGTTTATTCTCAAGCAATATCGCAAGGGGGAGAATGCACAACGGCAGGTCTCCCAAAAGATAAACAATGAGGGCAAGCATTGATACCTTTTGTGACATACAGCAATGATCAACAACTGCATTTTGTTTATACATATTCCTTCCTGATACCTTACGTTCCTCAGCAATTTCTTCAGTCTGTGTTCCGTTCTTATCTAACACAAGGTTGAAAACCAGCATCTCTTACAGTTCTTTGCCACTCGCCCAGGCCCTGCTTGGAAGTCTCGCATTATTAGCTGTTAGCGTTAGCCTGACTCTTGCTCTTCCCGGAAGACTAAGATGTCTGCTCTTTTTCCAACTTCACACTGATATCTGCGTTAAAGCTCCAGAACTGACACCTCAAGGCTTGGGGTTGGGAATATCTTGCTGTATTATCTCCTGATTGTTCTACATTTACATATCAGCTTTAAACATGACTTTAACTGGCGTTTGTATCTATTGTTTGTTTCTTTATATAACAATTAGATACAGAGCTCCTGTCAGCTAATCCCTAAGTTATTATCTGCAAAGCCCCGAGAGTTTTCAGCAAAGCCCCTAAGTAGGTGACTAAGTCGTCCCTGGAATAATGGCTAAAATTTCCTCCCCCACCCCAAATCTGAACTGGTGTCCCTGCCCCGGGTGAGTCAGGAGTGGCCAGGGGGCTGCAGGAGGCCGTGGGCTCTGACGAGATGCAGCCCACGTGTGACAGCACGAAGCCTTGAGCCACATGCTGAGCATCAGGCACCAAAAGCTCCAGCAGCAGCACAGGAGGGTGGCAATACACCATGTGCCAGGCCCCCCTGACTTCTGCACTGCTCCTGGCTGTGGTGTTGCCTTCAGAGCTGGGTGCCTGGCCAGCTCCCGCCAGTATCAGGCCGCCCTGCCAGGGCTTAATTTGAGCCACAGCTGAGCTCTGGCATCTCTTTCAATACAAATTAAACACCGTGGGAGGCAACGGGGCTCATTGGCCTCACCCGGAATGGCAGTCCCCCCAGCTGAGGTCTCATTCTCTGTTTCCTCAGTCTCTTGAGTTTCTAATTCCTTGTTGGCTCTTGGGTGGCTGAGTAACAACCCAATCTACATGCCAGACTTGGGCACCGTGGATTCCCTGACCCCCGGTCTGTCCTTCCTTCTGCTTTCATGAGAGCAACAGGGTGTCCTGAGAGAGAGAGAGAGAGAGAGAGAGAGATTCTGGGGTATTTATGTGGCTGGCAGTCTGGATAGATAGATAGATAGATAGATAGATAGATAGATAGATAGATAGATAGATAGATAGATAGATAGATGAGTAGGTAGCTAGGCCTGGTGATAGGTGGGTACATTGGTACATAGGTGGGTGGGTAAGTAGTTAGTTAACTCATGTCATAAATATAAAGGGAAGGGTTGGAGCAGGAGCCGGCCCTGATTCTGAAAACTGACAATTTATACCAACCCTTTGTTTCCCATCTTTTAAAGAGTTCCCAATCCATGAGAGAACCTTCCCTCTTATCCCATGGCGGCTTACTTTACTAAGAGCCTTTGGTGAGGGACATTGTCAAAGGCTTTCTAAAAATCAAGGTCACTATATCCACTGGATCCCCTTGGTCCACATGCTTGTTGACCCCCTCAAAGAATTCTAGTAGATTGGTGAGGCATGATTTACCTTTACAAAAAACATGTTGACTCTTCCCCAACAAATATGTTCATCTATATGTCTGACAATATTATTTTTTATTATAGTTTCAACCAGTTTGCCCAGTGCTAAAATCAAGCTTTCAGGCCTGTAATTGCCTGGATCACCTCTGGAGCCCTTTTTAAAAATTGGTGTCACATTAGCTATTCTCCAGTCATCTGGGACACAAGCTGATTGGAGTGATAGGTTATAGACTACAGTTAATTGTTCTACAATTTCACATTTGAGTTCCTTCAGAACTCTTGGTTGAATTCCATCTGGTCCTGGTGACTTATTGCTGTTTAATTGATCCATTTGTTCCAAAACCTCATCTAATGATACCTCAATCTGGGACAGTTCCTCAGATCTGTCATCTAAACCGAATAGCTCAGGTTTGGGAATCTCCATCACATCCTCAGCGTGAAGACTTAATGCAAAGAATTCATTTAGTTTCTCCACAATGGCCTTATTGTCCTTGAGTGCTCCCTTAGCATCTCGATCGTCCAGTGGCCCCATTGGTTGTTTAGCAGGCTTACTGCCTCTGATGTACTTTAAAAAATTGCTATTTCTTTTTGAGACTTTTGCTAACTGTTCCTCAAATTCTTTTTTGGCCTTCCTAATTGTATCTTTGCACTTCATTTGCCAGTGTTTATGCGCCTTTCTATTTTCCTCACTAGGATTTAACTTCCACTTTTTAAAGGATGCCTTTTTGCCTCTCACTGCTTCTTTTACTTTGCTGTTTAGCCACGATGGCTCTTTTTTGTGTTTTAATTTGGGGGATACATTTAAGTCGAGCCTCTATTATGGTGCTTTAAAAAGTTTCCACGCAGCTTGCAGGGATTTCACTTTTGGCACTGTACCCTTTAATTTTTGTTTAATTAACCTCCTCATTTTTGTGTAGTTCCTCTTTCTGAAATTAAATGCTACCGTGGGAGATGCTGTGGTGTTTTCCAATCCACGGGGATATGAAATTTAATTATATTATGGTCACTATTACCAAGCAGTCCAGATATATTCACCTCTTGGATCAGATCCTGTGCTCCACTTAGGACTAAATCAAGAATTGCCTCTCCTCTGGTGGGTTCCAGAACCAGCTGCTCCAAGAAGCAGTCACTTAAGATGTCAAGAAATTTTCTCTCTGCATCCCATCCTGAGGTGACATGTACCCAGTCAATATGGAGATAGTTGAAATACCCCATTACTATTGTTGAATTTTTTATTTTAATAGCCTCTCTAATCTCCCTGAGCATTTCACAGTCACTATCACCATCCTAGTCAGGTGGTTGGTAATATATCCCTACCGTGCCAGCAACCCTTTATCCTGTGGTGTGACGAACTGGGACTGTTCTCAATGTGGTCTTTGAATGCTGAGTGGGGAGTGTTGGCTGGGAAGGCAGGGGAGTGTGGCTAGGATGGTCTGCATTCGGGGATGGGAGACTGGCCCTGAGGGAGAATACCTGAGCATGTAATGTGAGAACCCAGGAAGGGGTTAGAGGCCAGGTGACATCTTTGCCCGGGAAACTGAACACAGGCTGTGGGACTGGATGCTGGAGGGGGAGTTTCAGAGCAGGCTGGTGGAATGGCTGGGAGGCAGATGGGGCTCTGACCACCCAAGTGGGCTGTGGTGCCCTGGGACCCCAAGATGTACCTAAGTGGGGGGGATCCTGTTGTCTGTGCCTGCAAGACCTGTCTTGGACTGTGTTCCTGTCGTCTAAATAAACCTTCTGCTTTACTGGCTGGCTGAGAGTCATGGTGAATCGCAGGAAGCTGGGGGTTCAGGGACTTGTGTCCCCCCACACTCTGTGACATGTGGTACAAGGTAACTTTCTGCAATTGGGTTTTAAATTCATGTGGGTTTATTGAAAAGTATTTTGTTGCAAACTGTTGGTTTTAAACTGCTGGGGTTTTATGGCTGCAAACTGATGGTATGGTGTGTTTCAAACTAATAGTGTTTTCCTGTGCAAAATGGTTTTTAAAAATTGCTTTTTAAAAGCATTTTGGTTTTTATTCTGCAAAAAAAGAGATTTTTTTAAATGGGGTTGTTTCTCTTCTCAAAAGATTTTGCTTTAATGGTGAGGCCAAAGCTAGAGATATATGTGGGTGTTTAAAACACCAAACCAACAGTTTGCAACAAAATACTTTTTTTAACTGCTTGGGTGAGGGTGGGGGTGGGGGTGTGTCAGAGTTTGTGGAAAATATAGGTGTTGTTTTTTTAAAAAGTACATTGCTTTTTTATTTTTAATTTTTTTAAGTATATGGCTGAAAACTGATGGCATGGTGTGTTCCAAACTAACAGGGTTTCTGTGCAAATTGTGTTTTAAAATGGATTTTTAAAGTTGGTTTTTCCCCAGTATCAATGGCGCATGGATGAGTGAAGCCCAGTAAATAAATTTTGCTTATTGGTTTGGTTATTTTATGAGGTTTTGTATCAGGGTGGATTTGATTTAAATCAAATTCATCTTTTTAAAATCAGGTTTGTTTTTGTTAAAAAGTTTTTTTACTAAAATAGTTAAATGAAATATTTAAATAAATAAATTAATTAACTATGTCAGCCAGGTCAACATGAGAATCTTAAACTATTGGCATCTGCAGCTCACTCAGTTGTCTTCACCTTCATTTTCCTGTTTGTTCAGAATCTGGAAAAGAAAAAGCTTTCCTGCTTTTTTAGATCTGAAATGATTTCTCAGTTTGGAATGAATGAGTCCAATGGAAGAAATTATTCTTTCTACATCAGCAGAAGCAGCTATTGCTGTTAAAATGAGATTATCACTTCAACAGTCTCTGAATCCAAGTGCTTAAGTGACTTCCACCCGTTCACTGGTGTGACTTTCTTTAAAACATCATCAGCAAACATACATTTTTTGAATGGTTCTGATTCCCAAACTGGGTTTTATGGCCTGCTGTCGTTATAGGTTTTCCCTTCTAGTGAGAGAATGGTATGGTAGATCTCAAATCGATGAAGGCTACACTCAGAAAGACCTGAAGATTTCTGGAATATTCTGATCAAACAGTTTCACTTTTGTTTCTACTGCCACTCCCTCCCTTCTCACATTTATATCCAGACTTCTTCTCCTTGTACAGATCTACTCCGCCCCCAACAATCTTTTATTCATTGAACTTTTTGAAAGTTTGCACTTTTAGAGAGAGATAAGGGATTGACTCTGTATAAACAAATCTGCAGAGGGACAATAGAGTTGAGGTCTGTTATTTCTCACCTCTCTATATTATTTATTTATTTAAAAACATTTTTGCTGTTAACAAGCATGTTATCTCTGGAGACACAAGTCCACTAAGTATCTCTGATGGTATCTTCTAGACTGAGCACTGAGTCCCATTGGGAAGATAGAAAGATTAACCTAAATAATCTATGCAGAAGCCCCTGGAGCCCCATAAAATGGTGACCCTAATCAATGAACTATTGGAACTCATTTACAAAACTTTACTTAAATATGACATGAATAGATTGTCTCATACTATAGAACTAGAATTCGTAATCCCTATTCCATGATGAGATATTGTTGGGATATATTGTATCTTAATTAAAACTATCTTTAGATAGGCTTTTTCCTCAAAAAGCATTTTAACAAAAAAATCCAATTTAAATAAAAAAAATCCAATTTTTTTTTAAAATCATTGATTTTTATTCCCCCCTGTTTTGCATTTTAAGCAAAGACATAGGTGTGGGTGAGAAAGATGGTAAAGTTAAGTTTTGTAAAATGTTTTTTCCCCTAATCAGGCATGTGCAACTCTCCTGACAATGCTGTAGTCAGAGCTACAGGGACTCCTCCACTGGAACAACCAAAGAACCAGGAATCTGCTTTGAGGCCTTTAACAACGCCAACACAAAGCAGCACAAGAGTGCAGATGAAACATCCGGGGAGTCCTAAACCTCCTATACGTCAAACCCAAGGACAGAACAAAAGACGCTAGTAAAAACCAGCCACACGAACACAACACCAGTTCATCAGCGGCCACAACCACACCAAGCCCGGAGAAAACTGTGAGCAAAAATGCCCACATTCACAAGCCTGGAGCACACACTCTAGGGACTGTGAATAAAAAACAAAGGAGTGACAAACCATTCTCCTAACACCATAATCTCGTTACAGCTCCCCCATATGCTAGTATTTCAGAAAAGTATGATGCTTTGTTCAGAAAACTGATGGACACTGTATCCTCGGGGGTTCTAAAAGAAAGGAGGGCTGGAAACTACATCAAAAATGCAAAAGCTCTTGCGGGTGACTTTTGAAAAAACTTAAATTTTTCTAAAGGGTGGCTCTGAGCAGGTGTGACTAGTAGTGGAAAGGGGGCCTGGTAAAAGGGGCACCCTCAAAGGTACACATCAGCTCAGGTATAAACAAAAGGGGGACAGCACCTGGGAGATAATCAGATGGCTGCCAAAAAGTTCCAGGCCAGGGTTGCTGTACAGATTTTTAAAAGGCTAAAGAGGTAATGAGGGAAAAAAAGAGAAGCTGCCTAGTGGAGGCTCTCCAACTGGCTCATCTGAAAATGGGGAGGCAGAATCGGACCTGCAGAGTGGTGGTGACTCTCACACAGAATCTGATTTAGAAAACACCCCAGAAGACTCTCTAGATGGGTCCCTGTCTGCTCCTGATGATCCTCACGGAGGCCCCAAGGAGTCTGACTCTCAAATAGCATCTGACGTAGAAGATGCCGCTGATGGTCCCATAGAGGAACCCCCAAGTAACCCTGAAAATGCAGAGGTGTAGATGGAGAGTGAGAAGTTGGCAACACAAATTACTTAGATTTGGGTAGAGCTACCATACGTCCGGATTTCCCCGGACATGTCCGCTTTTCGGTCTATAAATAGCCATCGGGGGGGCGGTATTCTAAAAATCTAAAAATGTCCGGGATTTCCCCCCAGTCAGCTATTTTTAGCTGGGCAGTCAAAGCCCCTTCCCGGCTCCCCCCATCCCCTGCAGCCTTATCATGCCCCCGGCCCCGCAGCTGTCTTCCCCCACCCCTGAAGGCTCTGCCCCCCTGCTCCTCCCCCTCCCCTGCTTCCCGCGAATCAGATATTCGCGGGAAGTCTGAAAACAAGCATGGGGCAGGCTGGCAGCAGCAAGTAAGCCGGAGCAGGGCGGGGACATGAGGAGGAGGGCTCCGGGGAGAAGCAGCGCGGCACGGCCCAGTCCTGCCCTGACCGAGCGTCTCCCTCCAGCCCTGACCAAGCGGCTCCGACCCCAGCCGACCCCAGCGGCTCTGGCCCTGGCCCCAGCAGCTCCAGCCCAGTTCAGCTCAGGCCCTGGGGCACCGGCCCCGGTTCCGGCTGAATGCGTCGGCCCAGCCCCTGCCGAGCGGCACTGACCGAGCACCCCCAGCCCCGGCTCTGGCCCTGGTTGCAGCGGCTCCGGTCCGGCTCGGCTCGGGCCCCGGGGCACCAGCCACGGTTCCGGTCGAGCGCGCCGGCCCCGGCCCCAGGAGCTCCAGCCCAGCTCGGGCCCCAGGGCGGCGGCCCCGGTTCCAGCCAAGCGCGCCACCCGGCACTGGCCGAGCAGCTCCAGCCCGGCCCCAAGCCCTGTGACCCCAGCTGGAGCAAAGCCCAATTCCTGGGCTCTGGCTAAAGCCGGCCCTGGTCAGGGGACAGGGAGGTGGGGGTTGGATGGGTTGGGAGTTCAGGGGAGCCTGTCAGGGGGGCAGGGGTGTGGAGAGGGGTTGGGACAGTCAGCAGGGGGGTTAGATGGGTCACAGGTTCTGGGGGCGCTGGCAGGGGGGCAGAGGTGTGGAGAGGGGTCGAGGCAGGCAGGGAGCAGAGGGGGTTGGATGGGTCAGGAGTTCTGGGGGTCCTGTCAGTGGGCAGGGAGCAGTTGGATAGGGCATGGGAGTCCCGGGGTTCTGTCTGGGGGCAGGGGTGTAAATATGGTGTTGGGGTGTGCATAAGTGTCAGGGCAGTCAAGGGACAGGTAGGATCCTAGGAGGGCAGTTAGGGTTGGGGGTTCTCAGGAGGCGACAGTCAGGGGACAAGAAGCAGGGAGGCTTAGACAGGGGGTGGGGTCGTAGGGGGCAGTTAGTGGCAGGGGTCCCAGGAGGGGGCAGTCAGGGGACAAGAAGCAGGGGGGGTTGGGGGTTCTGAGGGGGGCAGTCAAGGGGTGGGAAGTGGGAGGTAGTGGATGGGGTGGGTCTAGAGCGGGGCTCCTCCCCCGCCAGTGTCCTCTTTTTTGATTGTGGAAATATGGTAACCCTAGATTTGGGGGGTCGATGTATTTTGAGGAATTTTGTTTTGTCAATCTTGAGCAAATTAATTCAGCTCAGCAGGTTGTTGAAGCCATACCCAGGGGGAGACAGTAAGTTCTTGATGACGTTCATGACAGGGTAGGCCCTGATGATTCTGTTCAGTTACATTTAGAGAGCAGTAATTGAACTCACCCTTTGTTTTCAGTCAGAAGAACCAGGGATGAGCTGTCTGCTGAGGATTTCTTAAATCAGACCCCAAAGCTGCTACAGAGCAGTAGAGAGAGGCATGTCGATAGGATGTTGCGCCTCGTTGTTACGGTTGTAAAAAACAGGGGTGGGGGCCGTTGTAGAGTTATAAATTCTATCCTCAGTAGTCAAATCGTCCATAAAAAGATACAGTGTTTAGTAGACCTGACTTACACTGGTACCAATCTGTGTTTAGTGGGTGGGCTCTTGACTGTCATGTCCGACCATAAACCTATGGACGTGGAATTGTTAGCGGGGGTGAGAAAGTTACATGAGAATCTGGGATGGTCAGATCAAAAAAAGGTTCTGCTCAATGATGTAGCAATGTTTGAACAGCATTTAGGAGTCAACATACAGGTGGTGCGGTACGCCACGAAAGGCGGATGGGGCTTTTTAAAGTGGGGGGCCGGTGTACCCCAAGACATTTTTCATCCTGTTACACGATGAACATTACTATGGGGTTCTGGATGTGAAAAAGTTGTTCGGGGTGAAAAAATATTGTGAATTTTGCCAGGTGGTGTACAGTCACGACCACTCTTGCAGGTATCGTTGCTGCCTCTGCTTGAGCATAGCGTGCTTGGACAGTGTGGGCGTGCAGCGGAGGTGTCCTAGCTGTAGACTGTATTGTCGCTCCAAAGAGTGTTTAGACGGATACGTCAACTGTGCATTGAAAAAACAAGTTAAATGCCTGTCTAAAACTTTGTGTGATCAGTGTCAGTCTTACGTGGACAAGGGGCACAGGTGCAAAGAGAGGCTGTGTAAGAAGTATCAGGATCTGATCACCGGTGATGGAGACAGCCACCTCTGTTTTATGGATAGAATTAGAAAGCCCAAATCATCGGAAAAGTGTATTTTTTACATTTTTGAATGCACGCAGTAGACGGGATTGCACATGCCCAATTACATTTTGCAGTGCCCTAAAGCTGGAACAATCCTGGGAATTCAAGGGCAGCGAGTGTCTTTCCACCTTTGTTAAGAGCTTTCTGGGCAAAGACTTCTGGGACTGAACGTTACTAGCGCACGGTTCCAAAGGTTACGATGCACACGTCGTCGTTAGACAGTTACTGAAGGAAAAGATGTGCACTCTGAGGCAGGTTTTCTAACCTTTTAATCATTCTCCTCCCTCTGCTCTGAGCCCTCCCTGATGGGTGAACGTCCTTCTGGAACTGCGGGCACCAGAACAGAACACAGGACCCCAGCAGCGGTCACAAAAGAGCCAGATCCAGAGGGAAAATCACCTCCCCGCTCTGACTCCAGAGCCCACTGTTGATGCACCCAGAATGCCTGCAGCATCGCACCGGGAGCTCATGTGCAGCTACTTATCCAGCATCATTCCCCGAATTCTTGTCAGAGTCCCTGCTGCCCAGGAGAGCGTCCCCCATCCTGTAAGTCCGGCTGACACCTTGTGTTCCTAGGTGAACACGTTGACATTTAGCCCTATTAAAACACACACTGTTTGCTTGTGCCCAGTTTACCAAGCGACCCGGAGTGCTCTGTAGCAGTAACCTGGCCTCGTCATTATTTGCCACTTACCCCATCTGTGTGTCATCTGCAAACTGGATCAGGGCTGATTTTATGTTGTCTTCCAGGTTGTAAAAAAAGGTGTTAACAAGCATCAGGGCACGGACAATTCCCTGCGGGATCCCTCTGGAAACACACGCTCGCTGCTGATTCCGTGGTGACAGTTGCCTCTGGAGGTCTAGCAGTTAGCCAGGCCCGACAGGGCCCTGAGCTCAGCCAGGGTTTCAAAAGCACAATTGCAACACAAATTACACGCACACATAGGGCCTTACAAGTCCTCCGTCCTGATTTTCACCCTGTTGCTAAAGGCAATGGCAGTGATGTAATATCCATCACCATCCGTAGGGAGTTTCACTTGGCAACGCTCGACATTTTGATTAAAAAACTAGAAGGATGCGAAATTACCGTGACCCAGATTTAAAACTGGCTAACTGTTAGCGAGAATGAGTTCTGTGAGTCCGTGACAGTTGAGGGCTGCCCAGACACAGCAAAGGACAGGCCTTGCCCCAGCTGGGATCAGGGCTGTCAGGGTTCCCTCCCCACTCTGAGCTGTGGGGTACAGATATGGGGACCCGCATGAAAGACCCCCTAAGCTTATTTCTACCAGCTTGGGTTAAAAACTTCCCCAAGGCACAAATCCTTCTTTGTCCTTGGATGGTATCACTGCCACCACCAAGGGAGTTAGCCAAAGATTCAGGAAAAGGACCACTTGGAGTTCCTGTTTCCCCCAAATATCCCTCCAAGCTCCTTCACCCCCTTTACTGGGGAGGCTGGAGAATAATAGACCAACGAAATAGGTAAACAAGGTGAGCACAGACCAGACCCTTGGGTTTTAGGACACTAAAAAACAATCAGGTTCTTAAAAGAAGAATTTTATTATAAAGAAAAAAGTAAAAGAAGCACCTCTGTAAAATCAGGATGAAAGGTAATTTTACAGGGTAATAAGATTGAAAACACAGAGGATTCCCCTCCAGGCAAAACTGCAAAGTTACAAAAAAACAGGAATAAACCTCCCTCTTAGCATGGGGAAAATTCACAAGCCACAACAAAAGATAATCTAATGCATTTCCTTGCTTTATTTACAATTTTTGCAACCTTTGATGCTTATTTCAGATAGGGTTTTAGGAGAGGTTTATTTCCTTCCCTGGTCCCTTTCTATTCGAAGGGAGCACAAACAAAGAGCACAAACAAAACCTTCCCCCGCCCCAGATTGGAAAGTATCTTCCTTCCCCATTGGTCCTTCTGGTCAGGTGCCAACCAAGTTATTTGAGCTTCTTAACCCCTTAGAGGTAAAGGAGGGATTTTATGCTCCCCTTAGCTGTATGTTTATGACAAGGGCCCCATTGTGCCACGTGCTGCTCAGACACAGCGAGAGACAGGCCCTGCCCCAGCTGGGATCGGGGCTGTGTTATGCCAGGCCCTGCCCAGAAACCAGCTGCAATCAGGGCCTTCCAGTGGAAAGGCAGATTTGAAAACTGATTCTTTACTGGACACAAATAAGTCATAGTTGTTAGTGGCCCTTTGTTAAAAAAGTAGCAGTGACAAAAAATGACACATGAAAATCTATTTCAAGTAACAGTTTGTAAACAGGGAATTTTACAGTCAGAGGTTTTGGCTTTGGAGTGAACAAGTTACCTTCAATAGAACATTGTTATTAAGAAGTTATCATCACGTGGCACTGATTGACCTAGACAGAGACCAGGGCCCTGTTGTGCCAGGCGCTGCCCAGACACAGGGAGAGACCATCCCTGCCCCTAAGAGTTTATAATGTAAGTAGCCCAGGGCACCATTATTATCCTGATTTTTGGGGTAAGGAAACTGAGACTAGACAGATGCAGCAACTGGCCTAACCTCACCTACAGCATTTTTACAAAGCAGAGATTAGAACCCAGAGTACCCAGCCAGCAGCTTAGACACAAGCCCATCCCTCCATCTGCTGCCCCTGAGCTTGAAAATCCTGTCCATCTGTGAAAGAAGTTGGTGAGGGCTCAGGCAGGGTAGAAGAGAGACAATCTATGGCTGAGGGGTGAGAGGCTCTTTTCCCCTGGGGCAGTGGGGTTTGGGAAGGAGCAGGCTTTGAGACCCGGCTGCAGAGGACTCTGGGATACCTCCCCTCAATGCAGTGCTCCAGCATTTCCAAGGCCTAGTTGACTCCGCCCTGAGTCCAGGCCAGAGCAGGGATTTGCACCCAGGTTTCCCACATTGTGAGTCCAGCCCTGGGCCCACCCCTTCCCCCTTCCCTCCATGCTGTGATCCCCCCTGCACTGGATGGGCCGGAGATGCCCAGCCTGGGCCCATGGCGCGAAGGGGCTATTTCCGCCGGACCTCAGCATATACCATGGCTGATGCCTCCAGAGGCTCCCCCCGTTTGTGCTGTGGCTTGGAGAATTTGATGGAGACGTAGTGCAGCTCCTCCGGGGCCTGTGCTGTGGCAGCCCTGTCCTGGATGCCTTTGGTCCGGCGGGCGGCTGGAGTCTTGTGATGCTGAGTGAGGAGCAAGGCAGAGACACCAGGCAGAGACTTGCATCCACCCTGCTGAGCTGATTGCATGGGCTGCCCCAGGTCTCGTTTCTCCCACCCTCCGTGCAAATGCATTTCCTGCATTGGGCGTGCACTAGCAAGAGGCATGGGATTGGGTTTGTTTCACACTCTGCACGCATGAGCCAATCCCATGCAAGCACCAGCCCAGTTAACGCATTCACTGCCTCACCTGCACAGGCCATTCATTAGCAACATGCATGTGGGTGTGTGCATTTCATGCACTATGAATGAAGTATTTCATGCCATGCATCTCATTGCAGAACAGGTTCAGGAAATGTATTTTCTGCATTTCATGCACCGAGCACTTGGGGCAGCACTGGTTAAGTTAATGCATTCTCTGCATTGCCTGCACTGGCCATGCATTAGCAATATAAAAGAGGTTGTGTACATGTTATGCACTGTGCATGCATGATTTGATCACATGCATGTCGTGTTTCTATAGACGATCCTGATGTGTTCATTGCATTTTCTCGAGGGTGCATAAATTTGCAACAGACAAGGTGCACCCTGCTGCATGCATTGTCTGATTACGTGTACGTAATACGATAGCAGGCAGCTGCAGAAATGCATTTCTTGCCCAGCTCGTGCATTCGGGAGATGCCCAGGGATTGGCAGCATTGAAGCACCAATCTATTCCGTGCACTTTGTGAATGCACATGAATGCATTCGCTGCATGTCCTCCCCTCTGAGCGAGACCTGTGGGATGAGGTGCATTTTCTGCAGGCAGGAGCCGATCCCACACAGTTTGGGGAGCCCAGGCTGGTGGCAGGGATGTATTTCTTGCACCAGGCATGCGTGGGGTGTCGGGTGTCCTAGTGGAAGCCTGACTTATATTTGTGGATTTGTTAAGGGGGTGGGCAGAACAAGAAGTGGCGGGGGCAGAGAAGGGTGGGGTGGGAAGTCCAGGTGGGCTTGGTCCCCCGCTCCCGCCAGGTACATACCATGGGGATGCTGGTGACGTTACTGTAGATCAGGCTGGCCTCATCGGCCGTGTGCTCCGCCTGGCTCCCGTTTGCTGTCTCCACGGCCTCTGCGCTGGGGGGCGCCGGCTGCCGGCTCCGCCATCTGCAGACAAACGTATCAGGACTGATGAATGAGACTGGGGGGAGGGGTGTAGAATATCCCCGTGGGGAGGGGCGTAGAATAGCCCCATGGGGAGGGACAATGAGGGCACACCAGGGAGAATGGAATGGGATCTCAGAGGGGTGTGGGAGGGGCAGTTGGGGGTCAGGGCAGGAGGCTTCAGACTTACTTGATCACACAGAGCCCAAGCAGGAAGAATCCAATGGCAACCCCCAGCCCACAGCCCATCCCGATGAACACCGACTTGTCAGCATCCTCCGAACCTGGAAAAACACACAACATGGCTGGAAGAGAGCCCACGAATCCTGACTCCCAGCCCCAAACTCACATCCCAGAGCTGGGGATATAATCTAGAATTCCTGGATCCCAGCCCCAGCCCCCAACTCCGCTCCCTGAGCTGGTTACAGAATCCAGGAGACAAATGTCTCACCTCTGTGCAGGGGGCTGAGTTCAAAGTGCAGGGTGACGTAGCTCCCGTGGGGGTTGGAGACGAGACAGAAGATCAAGAGCCCCCTATCCCCACTCCCAGTCCAGGGCAGGGAAGAATCATAGAATCATAGAATATCAGGGTTGGAAGGGACCTTAGGAGGTCATCTAGTCCAACCCCCTGCTCAAAGCAGGACCAATCCCCAACAAAATCATCCCAGCCAGGGCTTTGTCAAGCCTGACCTTAAAAACCTCTAAGGAAGGAGATTCCACCACCTCCCTAGGTAACCCATTCCAGTGCTTCACCACCCTCCTAGTGAAATAGTGTTTCCTAATATCCAACCTAGACCTCCCACACTGCAACTTGAGACCATTACTCCTTGTTCTGTCATCTGGTATCACTGAGAAAAACCTAGCTCCATCCTCTTTAGAACCCCGTTTCAGGTAGTTGAAAGCAGCTATCAAATCCCCACTCATTCTTCTCTTCTGCAGACTAAGGAATCCCAGTTCCCTCAGCCTCTCCTCATAAGTCATGTGCTCCAGACCCCTAATCATTTTTTGTTGCCCTCCGCTGGACTCTTTCCAATTTTTCCACATCCTTCTTGTAGTGTGGGGCCCAAAACTGGACACAATACTCCAATTAGGCATCACCAATGTTGAGTAGAGGGGAACGATCACATCCCTCGATCTGCTGGCAATGCCCCTACTTAATGCCCTTAGCCTTCTTGGCAACAAGGGCACACTGTCGACTCATATCTAGATTCTCCTTCACTTCAACCACTAGGTCTTTTTCTGCAGAACTGCTGCCTAGCCATTCAGTCCCTAGTCTGTAGCAGTGCATGGGACTCCTCTGTCCTAAGTGCAGGACTCTGCACTTGTCCTTGTTGAAAATCATGAGGCCCAAGCCTCTAATATTTCTAGGTCCTTCTGTATACTATCCCTACCCTCCAGCATATCTACCACTCCTCCCAGTTTATTGTCATCTGAAAACTTGCTGAGGGTGCTGTCCACGCCATCCTCCAGATCATTAATGAAGATATTGAACAAAGCCGACCCCAGGACCGACCCTTGGGGCACTCCGCTTGATACCGTCTGCCAACTAGACATGGAGCCATTGATCACAACTCGTTGAGCCCTATGATCTAGTCAGGTTTCTATCCACCTTATAGTCCATTCATCCAGCCCATACTTCTTTAACTTGCTGGCAAGAAAACTGTGGGAGACCATATCAAAAGCTTTATTAAAGTCAAGGATTACCACATCCACTGCTTTCCCCTCATCCACAGAGCCAGTTATCTCCTCATAGAAGGCAATTAGGTTAGTCAGGCATGACTTGCCCTTGGTGAATCCATGCTGACTGTTCCTGATCACCTTCTTCTCCTCTAAGTGCTTCAGAATTGATTCCTTGAGGACCTGCTCCATGATTTTTCCATGGACTGAGGTGAAGCTCACTTCTTCCCTTTTTTAAAGATGGGCACTACATTCGCTTTTTCCCAGACATCCGGGACCTCCCCCAATCGCCATGAATTTTCAAAGATAATGGCCAATGGCTCTGCAATCTCATCCGCCAACTCCTTTAGCACCCTCGTATGCAGCGCATCCGGCCCCATGGACTTGTGCTCATCCAGCTTTTCTAAATAGTCCCGAATCACTTCTTTCTCCACAGGGGCTGGTCACCTTCTCCCCATGCTGTGCTGCCCAGTGCAGCTGTCTGGGAGCTACCCTTGTTCATGAAGACAGAGGCAAAAAAAGCATTGAGTACATTAGCTTTTTCCACATCTTCCGACACTAGGTTGCCTCCCTCATTCAGTAAGGGGCCCACACTTTCCTTGACTTTCTTCTTGTTGCTAACATAACTGAAGAAACCCTTCTTGTTACTCTTAACATCTCTTGTACCTGCAACTCCAGGTGTGATTTGGCCTTCCTGATTTCACTCCTGCAGCCTGAGCAATATTTTTACTCCTCCCTGGTCATTTGTCCAATCTTCCACTTCTTGTAAGCTTCTTTTTTGTGTTTAAGGTCAGCAAGGTCACTGTTAAGCCAAGCTGGTCACCTGCCATATTTACTATTCTTTCTACACGTCGGAATGATTTGTTCCTGTAACCTCAGTACGGATTCTTTAAAATACAGCAGCTCTCCTGGACTCCTTTCCCCCTCATGTTATTCTCCCCGGGGATCCTGCCCATCAGTTCTCTGAGGGAGTCAAAGTCTGCTTTTCTGAAGTCCAGGGTCCGTATTCTGCTGCTCTGCTTTCTTCCTTGTGTCAGGATCCTCAATTCGACCATCTCATGGTCACTGCCTCCCAGGTTCCCATCCACTTTTGCTTCCCCTACTAATTCTTCCTGGTTTGTGTGCAGCAGGTCTAGAAGAGCTCTGCCCCTAGTTGGTTCCTCCAGCACTTGCACTAGGAAATTGTCCCCTACACTTTTCTCACAGTCTCATTCCCCTTGGCCCACGAGCTGATGTGCAGGGCCCCCCATGAGCCGTTCCCAGCCAGGGGCTCCCCATCCACCTGCCACTAGAGCCAGGGTGGGTGGTTGGAGCGCAGGGAGCAGGTGCAGCTGATGCTGGGCCCCTGGCGCAGGCAGGACGAGTTCAGACCGGTCCCCAGCTGGGGGCTGTCAGGGGAGAGCAGGAGACATTGCGACAATAGTCAGAGAGAGAAATCCAGTGCCAGGGCTAACCCCATTCACACTCAATGAGCAGCTGGAAGGTCCCCTGGGTAGAGCTCTTGTTATGATCCCAGCGCCTGTACAGCCCCATGTCCTCAGCGGTCACGTTGGGCAGCTCCAATCACAGCTCATTCTCCCCCATGGGGCGGCTCCCCCGAATGGCTCAGCTCCCCATCACCCATCCCAACTCCATGGGGGGCTGCTGGCGAGGGAGCAGAGGAATTGCAGGGAGTTGCCCATGAGCTGTGAACCGTTGGTCACCAGTGTGCTGAGATCTGGTAACAGGAATAACAAGAAGCCACTCACAGCCTGAACCAACCAGTCCCTGCCCAGGGGTCGGATCAGGGACAGCGACAATAGAGGGGAAAGTCCCCGTGCCCCAATCCCCAACCCTAGCGATATGTTGGAATAGCTGCGGGTCCTTCCTGTTAGCTCTGGAGATGGTGATTTGCAGAGTCCTCACTGGAGCTGAAATACCCACGGCAACATGTTAGATTGGAGAGTGCCCCCCACTGGTCCCCTGCGACACTGCCTGCAGCATGGCACCCCCTAGCACCATACACTGCATCTGGACACGCAGGGCCTGACTGGCCGATCCATAGGAATTTTTCGCCCAGCACCGATACTCCCCAGCATCCCCTCTGCTGAGATTCGGCAACTCCAGGCGCTCGTCCCATCCCTGGCCGGAGCTCAGCGACTCCTTCCCCTTGGCCCAGCTCAGGTAGGAGTCAGCTCTGCTCCCAGCGTCACAGCTCAGACTCAGGGAGTCGCCTTCCTGGGTCTCCAGAGACACAATGTCACGCTCAGCTCCCAATGCGGCCGGCACTGGAGGAGACGAGCAGGCAGGTTAGACCTCCCAGAGATTCTCTGCCAAGAAACCGAGATTCAGCCACCTCTGGGGTGGGAAACGGGGGCTGTTTGCATGAGGAGCCCTCGCCCAGTTTGGAGACATAGCCAGCTCTGGGGTTGGAGCATAATCTTGCTGACTTTCCATGGCAGCAGGTCTCTGTCGCAGCGTTCGGTCCCTGACCTATCTCCTCCCCATTGTCTAGCGCCCCCTTAATGCCACCCCTGGGTCTGGAGACAGAAATAACTGGGTCCGCTTCCCCCACCACCCTCCCAACATTCCTGTGGCTTCCTCCAGCTTCCCGGCTCAGCCTGGCACCTGGCCCTGAGCGCTGACAGAGCGTGACTAGGAGGTGCTCGCTGATTCCTGGGGCTTGCAGCACGGCCTCTCACTGGAGTGCCGCCCCATGGGCTGGAGACAGAGGGAATCAAGCCCGATCCTCCCACCATCCGCCCTACAGCCCTGAGGCTTCCTTGGGCTCCCTTGAGCTCTCCCCTCTGGGCATAGACTAGTCTGGCCATGGGCGACATATGAATTGCCAGCTCAGAGAGGCTAGCCCCTGGCCCCACCCCTTCTGCCAGAGGCGACATCCCCACTGGAGTCGGGAGCCCCCCACCGTGGCCTCTGGCCCCCCTGAGCCAGCCCTGGGCCACCAGAGCACCCCGGCCCGAGAGCAATGGCCCCCTCTAACCCTCGCCCCAGCCACAGCGCTGCCAAGGGGGAATAGCATGGGTAGTGAGCAAGAGAGGACCTGCTCCCCTGCCCCAAATCTGACCTAGTGCCCCCGCCCCGGGTGAGCCAGGAGTGGCCAGGGGGCTGCAGGAGGCCGTGGGCTCTGGCGAGATGCAGCCCACGTGTGACAGCGCGAAGCCTTGAGCCACATGCCGAGCATCAGCCACCACAAGCCCCAGCAGCAGCTCAGGAGGATGGTAACACCCCATGTGCCAAGTCCCCCGGACTACTGCGCTGCTCCTGGTTATTGTGTTGCCTTCAGAGCTGGGTGCCCGGCCAGCTCCCGCCAGTATCAGGTAGCCCTGCCAGGGCTTAATTTAAGCCACAGCTGAGCTCTGGCATCTCTTTCAATACAAATTAAACACCGTGGGAGGCAATGGGGCCCATTGGCCTCACCCAGGGTTGCAGTCCCTTAGCTGAGGTCTCATTCTCTGTTTCCTCAGTCCCTTGAGTTTCTAAATACTTGTCATCTCTTCGGTGGCTGAGGAACAGCCCGATCTACACGCCATACTCGGGCATTTCCTACCCCCCGGTCTGTCCTTCCTTCTGCTTCCAAGAGAAAGAGAGAGAGAGAGACAGAGAGAGAGACAGAAAGAGATTCCAGGGTATGTAAGTGGCTGACAGCTGGGATAGATAGATAGATAGAGGGGGTGGATGGGGATAGATAGATAGATAGATAGATAGATAGATAGATAGATAGATAGATAGATAGATAGGGGGGAGTGGGGATAGATAGATAGATAGATAGATAGATAGATAGATAGATAGATAGATAGATAGATAGATAGATAGATAGATAGATAGATAGATAGATGATGGGTGGTTGTATGGTGATGAATAGATGCATAGATGGGTGGGTAGGTACATAGTTGGGTGGGTGGGTGGATAGAAGATAGGTAGGTGGGTAGATTGGTGGGTAGGAACGTTGTGGGTGGGTCGGTAGCTGAATTACCCTCTGCAATAGAGCAGGGTGAGGTAATAGGCCAGGAAGAATCCAGTCGCCATGAAGACGAGTTTGAAGCTGATTTCGATAAATGCCCGAGTGAGTCCACCTGATGGAGGTAAAAGAAGTCGAGAGTCTGGGATAGATCCCTGCAAACCCTGCCCCAAGCCAACCATCCCCCCATCCCCACTCCTCTTCCAGTTCAGGGTGCTGATGGCCTCATGCCCCTGGGCCCAGGAGCTGACCTGCAGGGCCCCCCATGATCCCTTCACAGCCAGGGGCTCCCCGTCCACTTGCCACTGGAGCCAGGGCAGGGGGTGGGAGCACAGGGAGCAGCTGCAGCTGATGCTGGGCCCCTGGTGCTGTCAGGACGAGTTCAGCCCGGTCCCCGGCCGGGGGCTGTCTGGGGAGTGCAGGAGACACAGCAACAAATTAATAGTCAGAGAGAGAAACCCTGGGGCAGGGAGTTTCCTTGGTTAACCCCACTCAAACCCGTGACAGGGAGTTTCGTGGGTTAACCTCACTAACACTCAATGAGCAGCTGGAACATCCCCTGGGCAGAGCTCTCCTCTCTCTGAGCCCAGCACACGTATACCCGCCCGTCCTGGGCCATCGCTTGGGGAGCTCCATTCACAGCTGATTCTCCCCCACAGGGAGGGCACTCTCGAAGGATCAGCCTCCCCTCATACAGCTCCTGACGGAGCAGACGAACCGCAGGGAATCACCCTCCCGGGCCATGAGCTGTGAGCCTCTCCCCAATCTCCCCAGCACAGTGCCCCCCACTAACTCTCCACCCCACTCCCAACAGCACAGCACACCCCACTGATGCCCTGCCCTACTCCGTTTGGCACAGCGCCCCCTAGCGCCTTAACTGCACGTGCACATGCAGGGCCCGGCTGGCCGACTCATAGGAATTCTTTGCCCAACACCGATACTCCCCAGCGTCCCCGCTGCTGAGATTCGGCAGCTCCAGGAGAACGGCCCCTCCCTGGCCCTCGGCCACTGTGGAGACGTAGCCAGCTCTGGGGTTGGAGCACAATCTTGGTGACTTTCCATGGCATCAGTTCTCTGTGGCAGAGATCAGTCCCTGACCCATCTCATCCCCACTTACACGAGCCCCCTTAATGCCACACCAGGGACTGGAGACTGAAGGAACCGGGCCTTCTCCCCGCACCACCCACCCTACAGTCCTATGGCATCCCTCGGGCTCTCCCCTCTGGGCACGGCCCAGTCCGGCCCGGCTGAGCCTGGTGCTTGGCCCTGAGCACGGGCAGAGCATGACTAGGAGGCGCTCGCTGATTCCCGGGGCTCACAGCACGGCCTCTCACCGGGGCGTCCGTTACTAGTCAGGTTCCCGGTGATGTTGGGGTGCCTGTTCGGGTCTGTAACACAAACCAGACATGGGGGATCAGGGGGATTGGACAGCACCGGTGGCTATACAGGCACCCCTCACCCAGCGTGGGGACGTAGCCAGCTCTTAGGTGGGTGCACAATCTCGGTACCTTTCCATAGCAGTAGGTCTCTGTCGCACAGATCGGTCCCTAACCCATCTCCTCCCCACTGCCCAGCGCCCCCTACAGCTGCCCCGCAGGATGGAGACAGAGGGAACCGGACCGAACCTCCCGCCATCCTCCCTACAGCCCTGAGGCTTCCTTGGGCTCTCCCCTCCGGGCATAGACTAGTCTGGCCATGGGTGACATATGAACTGCCAGCTCAGGGAGGCTAGCCCCTGGCCCCGCCCCTTCTGCCAGAGGCCACACCCCCACTGGAGTCCAGAGCCCCCCCACCGTGGCCTCTGGCCCCCTCAAGTCAGACTTGGGCCACCAGAACACCACGGCCCCAGAGCACTGGGTGGGAGGGAGGCGTGTCACTAGCTTCCTGGAGTCCCAGGCCACAGGCCGACCCCTTTAACCCTGGCCCTAGCCCCGGCCCCAGCGCTGCCATGGGGGAACAGCATGGGCAGTGAGCAGGAGAGGACCTGGGGGCAGAGCATGGGTGGGGCCACGTAGGGCTGTTTGGGGCAGCTCAGCCTCCCCTGGCCTGTGATATGCACCACCCATGAGCCTGGCCCAGCTGAGCCTGGCTCCTGGCCCTGAGCGCGGGCAGAGCGTGACTAGGAGGCGCTTGGTTATTCCCGGGGTTCGCAGTGTGGCCTCTCACCGGGGCTTCCATTCCTGGTCAGGTTCCCAGTGGTGTTGGGGGGCCCAGTCGGGTCTGTAACACAAACCAGACAGGGGGAATGAGGGGGACTGGACATCACCGGAGGGGAGGGTGTCGCTAGTGATCACTGAGCCTAGACATGGCCCCTCGCTGTGAGCTCAGCTTGGGGACGGGAAAGTTCCTGAAGTGACACAAGACACGTGGGCGTGGAAGTGAAGCGACAGACCCGACTGAGCCCCACCCAAGAGGCGCCCGACGGAACCCAGAGGCCGGGTTAGGGCTGCGCTGGAGAACCAGAACCGTGGGAAATGGAAACCCAAGGGACCAAAACTGGTTGGTCAAAGTTGGGCCTAATTGACAGAGTCACTAACGAGGGGCCGGGCTGCTTCAGCCTGGGTACTTGAGGGAGCGTCAACAGCGCAAATGTCTGCCGGGAACCTGGGCATTCAGCGTCCTGCTCCCCAAACGTGTCCTCCCCAGGGCGGGACAGAGTCAGGGGTCTACGTAACCCGATTCCCTCCCCCACCCCAGACCCAGCCACCACCAGGGACATGAGACGTGTCCCTCACTGGTCCTTTCCCTTCCCCCCTCGGTTCGTCTCTCTGTAGCCTTCTCCTTTCACCCTCTGGCTTAGCTGGTCAGGACTGGATGTTTGCAGCCCAGCGGCTCCCAGAGGGTCGGATAAAAGTAAGAGGCAGAACAGCCGGAGGCTGATACTGGCTGGCCAGGCCTGGCAGGGTCCGTCCACGCTGCCCTCAAAGCCCCGCAGCGCCGAACCTCAGAGCCTGGGTCCGTTGGGTCGGGCTCGGGAGCTCGGGCTACAGGTCTTTGATTGCAGTGTGGACGTTTCCTCCATGGTCTGTGTAGACGTTCGGGGTCGGGCTGGGGCCTGGGCTCAGACACGGCCGGGGACGGGGGGCAGGTTCCTTCTAAATCTCCCTCCGGCTGAAGGGAACAAGGGCCGTCCTTACACTGATGGCTGATTTGATCCTTCACGTCGCAAAGGCGGCCGCCGATTTCCCCTCTGGCCTGGCTCTGCAGCACTAGGGTCACAGGCCATTTAATGGGGGTTTCCCTGGGGCAGGGCAGGCTGAGGTCTCTGGACACCGAGCCCGGAGCATGTTTAGTGCCGGATGGTGACTCAGTCACATTAATGCTCTGCCCCATATAAAGCATCCACCGATCCTGGCAGAAAGGGGAGGGGGTGGGGGAGACATGGTGGGACAGCGTGGTGGGATCTCCGGGAGAACTGGGGTGGCTGTTGTGAGGGGAAATCCCAACAAGGGAAGATTGCAATGGGGAGGGGGTGGATCACAGCACAGGTGGATTCTGGAGGCAGGGCAGGTCAGGGGTATAGAGGGAAGCCATAACCAATGGGGACAAGAAGGGGTGAAGATCATAAGGGAGAAGGGCTCCAAGGTGTGGAGCTAAGGGGCCTGGAGTAGAATTGGCTGAGGGTGGGTATCCCAGCACAGGGCTCAGTTTGGGGAGGGGCTGGAGAGCAGGGCTGGGGAGCCCAGGGGTGGGGATCCCAGCATAGGGAGTTTGGGGCCGGCATGGAGGGGCTGAGTGGGTCACTCACAGCCTACGTGGAGCCGGATGGTTCTGCTGGTGGAAGGTCCCTGTGCTGAGCTGTAGGTGACGGTGCAGACGAGCTCTTTGCCATTGTCTCCCAGGCCGGGCGTGAAGCTGAGCTCGGAGCTGTGGGCCCAGGTGCCGTTCGCCAGCTGGGCTGAGACATTCCGAGCTGTGTCATTGAACGGCCCCGTCCAGGTGATTTGCGGAGGGGACCCGGAGCAGCGCCCCGGGGCCGTGCAGGTCATAGTCACCGGCTCCACGGCCAGCAGTATCCCTGGCAGCCCCAGCACCGGTGAGATCTGGATCTCTGGCTCCTCCGTCAACTCTGAGACATGGGGAGAGGGAAGAGAATCACTCGGGGACATGGGGCATTTGCCCATTATGGGTGCCGGGTCCGATCCGGCCACAGGACGGGGACTGGCTGGCTCAGGGGGGCTGATGAGTGGTGTCATAAATATAGAGGGAAGAGTAACAACTTTCTATATGTAGTAGCATAAAATCCCTCTTTGGCAATGTACTAAATCATCTTCCCTATAAGGGATTAATCCGCTCAAATAACCTAGTTGGCACTTTACCAGAAGGACCAATGAGGAAAGAAGATACTTTCAGATCTGTGGGGGTGGAGGGAGGATTTGTTTGTTGCTGTCTCTTTGTTGTTCCCTCTCTGGATGGAGGGACAGACCAAGCAGGTACAATATCTCCTGCAAATATAACTGTAATAATAGATCTAAAACCACAGAAATTGTAAGTAGGCAAGGAAAGGCGTTAGGTTCTCTTTTGTTTTAGCTTGTGAATTTTCCTATGCTACAGATGTAGTTTGATTCCTGTTTTTGTAACTGGGAGGCTGAGCCAGAGGGGAATCCTCTGTGTTTTAAAAAGAGTCTGTTCTGTGCTCACATTGTTGACCAATTGGTTGGTATATTATTCTCAAGCCTCCACAGGAAAGGGGTGAAGGGCCTTGGGGGGATATTTAGGGGATAGGGATTCCAAGTTACCCTGCCCTGAATTTTTCTATAAATCACGTGGTTGTGGCAGCAATACCGTCAAAGGACAAGAGAAGGAATTTGTGCCTCGGGGAAGTTCTTAACCTAAGCTGGTGGAATATAAGATTAAGGGTCTTTCCTGCGGGTCCCCACATCTGTACCCCAGAGTTCAGAGTGGGGGGGAACCCTCACAAGCAGTGACTGCGGCTGCTCTTACCTGGCACAGAGATCGTGAGCACAGGGGCAGTGCCATCGGAATTGGAGCGGTAAGTGTGTTCAAACATGCCTTTCTCGACGTAAAGGAAATATCTCCCCGCATCCGTCTGTCGGGCATCACTGATTTGCAGGGAGCAGTCGCCGTGCACTGGATCCCCCATCACCCGGAACCGGCCCTGGGTCTCCTGCGACACCCCCGCGTTGGGGACACTGCTGGCCACAGGAAGATCCTGGCCCACAGTAACAGGCTCCTTGTACCATTGTCCGTATAGCTGGGCCGAGGGATTGTCGGTGTCGTACGAGGTTGGGTACGTGAAGTTGCAGGGGATGAGAACACAGAGACCCTCCTGCACGGACACCGACTGCGGCACCGCCAGGGTAAATCCAGGTGGCTGGGACAGGGACCCTGCAGGGGACGGGGAGGGATCGAAGTGGGACCCATAGAGAGCAGAGACCAACTCTGAGCGGCACCCCCAGCTCTGCCGATTCCCCTCACTCCCGACCTGCAGCCCCCTACGAGCCCAGCCCTGAGATCAACCCCCCCTTGAGGTCTATCAGTGCCCCGCACTCCTGATCAACAGCCCCAAGCCAACCCAGCCCTGGGTCCTTGACCAATTCTCACTCCATTTAGTTTTCATTCCTCTCTACATGGAGCCTCCTGTCCACTCCCTGTCACTCAGCGCCCCCTAGCACCACACTGGGGCACTAGGCTCCCCTCCCTCTCTGGCCAGTCTCCCCTCCAAGTTCTGGGACAGACCTGGCCCTGCTTAATGCAGTTTCTGCCCTTCCCCCTGCACTGGGGCTCCAGCAGCTGCTGACTTACCCATCCAGAGCAGGGCGAGGATCAGGACCCTCAGCGTGGCAGGACCCCCTGCTCTCCAGAGGGGGCCCTGAGGTGGGATCTCCCTGTCCCCGGCATCCTGCTGTGGTAGAACGGCTCTGCCCATGGCTGGGGCGTCTGGCTGGGACAGACTTAGAGACAGACGGGGGGTGAGAAGTGTGAGAGCAGAGGCTGTTTTGGGGGGACAGATCTGCCTGGGGACCATCAGTACTGCTGGGCTCTGCAGGGGGCTGATCTAGGGCTGCTGGCAGCGCAGTGACCTCCCCCCACACAGAAAACCCCAAATCACGAGATAGTCCTGAGAGATAGTGGACTAAAAAAATCCTTTAATTGGTGAAAAAAGCTGAGATTTTCTCTAAGAATCATGAGAGTGGCCAGAAAATCCCGAGCTGGTGACAGAAGATGGTGGGAAGGCAGCGCTGCTCAGTGCCTGCTTTGCTTCAGTCTTCCCACAAAAAAACAACATGTGAGCGAGCGACCAGTCAAGTTACCACGGACAGCAAAGGGGAAGGGCTGAAGATCGGAATAAGTAAAGAACACGTCAGAGATGTTCCGACCAATGTGAATGGATTCAGATCAGTGGGGCGGGAAGCTGTTCAGCCCAGGGTGCTGAAGGAATTAGTCGAAGAAATCTTGGAGCCACTGGCAATAATATTTGCAAACTCCTGGATGCCAGGAGAGGTCTCAGAAGACAGGAGAAGGACTAACAGAATGGGCATCTTTAAAAGGGGAAAAAGGGAAGCCAGGGAACTATAGACCAGTCAGCCTGACCTCAACAGTTGGAAAGCTACTAGAGCAATGCATAAAACCTCCAATTTTGTAAAGGGAAATCATGGCTCGCCAAACTACTAGAATTTTTGGAGGGAGTCTACAGCATGTGAACAAGGGTGACCCAGTCCATTTACTTAGATTTTCAGAAAGCCTTTGACAAGTTTCCTCCCAAAAGCCTTTAAAGCAAGGTAAGGTGTCATGGGATAAGTAGGCAGGTCTCTCCTGGATCAGTAATCAGGTTAAAAGGGTAGTTAAAAATGGCTAATTTTAGAGTGGAGAGAGGTAAATAGTGGTGTCCACCAGCGTTCTGTATTGTTACCAGTGCTGTTCAACATGTTCATAAATGATCTGGAAAAAGGGGTAAACAGGGACGTGGAAAAATTTGCAGATTATACAAAACTACTCAAGAGAGTTAAGTTCAAAGCTGACTGCGATGAACTACAAAGGGATCTCACAAAATTGGTTAACAAAATGGCAGATGAAATTCAATGTTAATAAATGCAAAGTTTTTCACATTGGGAAACATAATCTCAACAATACATATCAAGTGATGGGGTATAAATTAGCTGTTACTGCTCAAGGAAGAGATCTGAGAGTCACTCTGGATAGTTCTCTGAAAACATCCACTCAATGTGCAGCAGCAATCAAAAATCATTAAGAAAGGGATAGATAATAAGACAGAAAATATCATATTGCCTCTATATAAACCCATGGAACACCCACATCTTGAATACTGCGTGCAGTTCTGGTGGCCCTATCACAAACTGGAATTGGAAAAGTCTCAGAAAAGTGCAACAAAAAGGATTATGGGTGTGGAACAGCTTTCATAAAAGGAGAGATTAATAAAACTGGGACTGTTCAGCTTGGAAAAGAGACGACCAAGGGGGGATGTGATAGAGGTCTATAAAATCCTGACTAGTGTGGATGAAGTAAATAAGGTAGTATGATTTATTCCTTCCCATAAATCAAGAACTAGAACTCCCCAAATGAAATTAATAGGTGGCAGGTTTAAAAGAAATGTAAGGAAGTGTTTCTTCACACAACGCAAAGTGAACCTGTGGAACTCTTTGCCAGAGCATGTTGTGAAGGCCAAAACTATAACAGGATTCAAAAAGAACTGACTGGGTAAATTCATAGAGGATAGGTCCATCAATAGCTATTAGCCATGATGGACAGGGATGATGTCCCTAGCCTCTGTTTGCGAGACGCTGCTAATGGGCAACAGGAGATGGATCACTTGTTGATTACCTGTTCTGTTCATTCCCTCTGGGGCATCTGGTACTGGCCACTGTCGGAAGACAGGATACTGAGCTAGATTATCCTTTGGTCTCACCCAGTATGGCCATTCTTATGGAGAAATGTGGGCTTGGTGGAACTCCTATTAAGTGGATACAGAACTGGTGAAACAACCACAAACAAGAAGTAACTGTTAATGGAATGACGTGGGATTGGAGGGACGTCTCAAGTGGGGCTCCACAGGGATCTGTTCTTGGTCCCATGTTTGTTTAACATCTTTATCAATGACGTGGATGTAGGACTAGGGAGCAGACTGATCAAATCGGCAGATAACACAAAGCTAGTGGGGGTTGCCAACACTTTGGAAGATGGAGCTAAAATTCAGAGGAATCTTGATAATTGGAGAATTGAGCTGTGGACGACACAATGAAATTCATCAAGGACAAATGAAAGGTGCTCCATTTAGGGAAGAAAACCCAAATGCACAAATACAGGATGGGGAAGAACTGGCTTGGCAGTAGCACTGCTGAAAAGGAGCTGGGAGTTGTGGCGGATCACAGCCATGACATGAGTCAGCAATGCGATGCTGTTGCAAAAAAGCAAATGCAATTTTAGGTTGCATGAACTGAGGCTGAGCATGGAAGTCAGGGGAGGTGACATTACCACTCTATGCCTCAGCTGGAGGACTGTGTCCAGTTTTCGCCACCAATGTATAGAAAGGATGTAGAGAAACTGGAAAAGGTCCAGAGGCGAGGGATAAAGATGATGAAAGGGATGGTATGGAAGCCCTAGGGGCACAGCTGGAAGGAACTGGGCATGGTTAGTTTGGAAAGGAGATTGGCGGCTTGGGAGGGTACATTATCGCAGTTTTCAAATACTGGAAAGGCTGCCAACAAGAAGATTGTTCTCTCTCGCCCCACAGGGCAGGATGAGGGGCAACAGGTTCAAACTACAGTAGAGTCAATTGAGATTAAATCTCATAGAAAACTCCCCAGCTGTGTGAGCAGTCGGACAATGGACCAGACACCCATGGAGGTCATGAAAGCTCCTTCCCTGGAGGGTTTCGAGAGGAGGCTGGACAGCATCTGTCTGGGATGGGTTAGACCCAACCAATCCTACACCTTGGCAGGGGTTGGACTAGGTGACCCCTGAGGTCCCTTCTCACCTGTGGATCTGTGATTCCAGGATTTGCTAAAAAATCCCAAGATTTCATGTGAATGTCATGACATCAGCAACCTCCCACCCCGAAATTCACTAATAAATCCTGAGATTTCCTCTAAGAATCATGTGATTGGCTGAAAAAGGTTTCAAAATGCTGAAACTGGCTTTTAAAATCCACAGATGTGTGCTTTGCCTCCAAAAACCCCGTTGTTTGCAGCCTGTTGGCTCAGCCCCCCCCCCCAGTAATGGTGTCACCCCCGCACGGTGAGGGGCTGGTTCTGCAGGGACCCAGTGGAACTGGATGTGGGTAAATCATCCCTGGGGTGGGAGTGCTGCAGAGAGCTCATGGCTTCCCCCTCTGCAGACAGGGTGGGGCGCTAATGCTGCCCTCCCTGCCCCACAGCTGCCTTCCCCCCTCCCCCGCTCCACCCTGCTCCTTCTGCAGCTGGGACACTCCTCCTTGTTAGTGTTAGGGATCGTCCATACTCTTCATTCTTGTGAGAATGGTAGGTACCACTCCATCCTATGCCCTCCTCGCATGAGAATTGGGCCACTCATACCATCCCCCCCCCCCGTCTTTTCCTGTTAAATGGGATGGGCCTCTCACTTCTGCCTGCCAATACCCCATCCACTGCAGTGAGCTCTGTGGGTCACAGCTTGGATCCCTCATGGCCCATGCACCATCCCCTGCCAGAGCAGGGTAGGACGGGCCCCGATGCCCAGGGCTGGAGGGGAAGGGGCCGGCCCCAAGAGATCCAGACTCCATCCCCATCCCTGGGGGGCCACACACCCCACACTTTGTGCTGACCCAACTCCATAGGGGGCAATGGAGTGAGCGCAGTTGGACTATGGGTGAGAAGTTTGCACATATGTGCTCAACCTGGGGTATCTGCTGTCCTTGCCGCCCAAAATTAGCCATATGGGGAAGGGGAAACACCGAGGAGTTCCATTTCCCACCATCCCTCTGATGCCCTCAGGTGTTCTCGGGAAGGAGGCTGAGAGATGAGAGCTGGGGAACCCCCTGCTGTACGTGGCCCCCGGAGCCAACACCTCCAGTGTGGTCCCCATGGTGGGGGAGCCCTGTGGCAGGAACCTGCTTGGGCTGGAGGGCACTCTCAGAGCTGTGGGGGCAGGGAGCGAAGGCTGGGATCGCAAAGGGCTGTGGGTCGGGATTCAGGGGCATGCCAGTTGCCACAGACCATCCAGCTCCCTCCCCAACCCTAGTTCCACTCACCCCTAGACCTGCAGAGGGGGGCACAGAGCCTGGGTCTCCGACCCTGCAGCCCGGGTTCTCTAGGGTTTGTGACTCAGAGCCTGGGGAAGCGGCATGCACGGGAATGTGAAAGTAGAAGTGGGTACAGACAGGACGGGGTTGGGGGGAGATGCTCTCTCAGGAACCCCAGCACCAGCATCCTGCCAACTTCCCCTCCTTCTGGCTGGGGCTCCCTGTGGCTTCCCTGCAACAGGGGCAGGCTGCATATTGCTTATGGGGCTGGAAATAGATCCCAGCATTGCTGGCTCTGAGCCCCTGTACACCTCACTCTGCTCCCAGAGCTGGGATAGAGCCCAGGAGTCCTGCCTCCCTGCCTCCAACCCCCACTCTAACCCACTAGACCCTGCTCCCCTCCCAGAGCCAGGGACAGAACTGAGGAGTCCTGGCTTCGAGACCCTCTATACCTCACTCTCCTCCCAGAGCCGTGGATGGAACCCAGGAGTCCTGGCTCCCAGCCGCCTGTCCCAGCTCTATCCCTTCATTACTGCTTTTAATATTTGAACACTAGCAACTCACATCTCTTATCCTATTGTACATGCTGCAGACGCTAATCACTCACCCCGAGCTGAGATGCAGCCACCTCCAGGCGGGACAGCTGGGGAACAGCCACACAGCGACACTGCCCAGGGGTTGTTCACCTGGAGCTGAGATGAGTCCACCTCTGGGGTGGGGTGGCTGGGAACAGCGCACTGGATCAACACGTGCCCGGTTAGGACAGCTAGCGAATCCCAACTCCAATTTGAAGAGCCGGGTGCATGTGAAGACCTGCCTGGGACAGAGCGGGCGCGAGTGTCAGGGCGAGGGCTGTGGCGAGATGTGAGATTTCAAGACAGGAAGGGGAAGTCAGCGTGTGATTCTGGCCCTAGAAGGTCTTGCAGAAGCTGGTTCCAGTGGCTGGAGATCTCGGTGCCATTGTTGCAAGCGGGAGATTGTCACAGACAGAGGCCTGCTCCCAGGGACAGCCGGCTTCCGGCCACACCACAGCGGGATTGGCTGGGGGTGGAGGGAATGGGGCATGGGGCCTTTCTCCTGTAGGGGGCTCTGGCTCCAATCTGCTTCAGGGTGCGACACTGGTTGGCTCTGGGGAGTGGGAGAGGGACCAGGGGTCCTTCCCCTCTAGAGTCTCTTTCATTCTCTGTCTCTCAGTTCCTCAAATGTCTCCCAGGTCCCAGGTCACTGAGTCTGGGGAATCTCTTTTCATGGGACCCAGGTTATCGGCTGGATCAGGAGAAGCAGCTGGATTCCACGGCCCACCATAGACACCGTCCTTCAATTTGAGAGCTGAGATGCAGCTGAATCTGTCCTGGTTCATGGGGGCTGTTTACAAAGGGACCTCTCCCCAGTGCTGAGATATGGCTGCCTCTGGGGTGGGGTGCCGGAACTGTTAATACAAGGACTTCTTGACCGGTGTTGAGATACACAAGGGTTTGGGAGAAACCTAGAACTAAAAGAAACACAGCGCCCGCTAGCGGCATTGGGATCAGCCCAGATGGCCAGGCCCTCCCAAGTCTCCCACCCCAGCCAGACCCTGGCCCGCTCTGCCCCAGGGCAGTGGCACGTCAGCTCTGCCCCCTGTGTGTGGGCACCGGCTGCTGTGCTGGGAGGCTGGTTGCTTAGCGGATCTTCCACAACAGGAAATTTCCCGTTGGTGAGTTTGCTCCACCTCCGTCTGGTTGGCCCCTCTTTGGGGCTGGGCAAGAGCCGCGGAGAGCACAGGAGAGGGTCCCAATGAACAGTGGGGCGAGGCCGCTTGGACATAGGTCCCCAGCCGGAAGGGGCGAGTCCGGGGCAGATTCCTGCTGGGACTGTGGCTGCCGGGTCTAGTGGGTTATAACTCGCTGCGCTGGATCCATGCGGATCAGGGCAGACCTCTGGTCATTGGGGCGAGATCCGGGGCAGGAACCCCGGTGTCCGGGCCGGCCCCAGCTTGGTGTGGTACATTCTGCCTCTGGTTAATCTCCATTTGGTTTCAAACTATTTTAAATTAGCTGCCCGGGTGTTTTCCCTCATTTGCTGTTAAACAGATGCCCCACTTGTAGGTGGCTGCATCTCAGTGCCAGCCGGGAACAGATCCTTATATAAACAGCCCCTGCACCCCAACACAGAGCTCACTGCATCTCAGCGCTTGCCAAGGGGTCCCTGTATAGACAGCCCTGACACCCTACCCCAGATGTGGCCGCATCTCAGTGCTGAGGAAGGGATATTTGTGCATTGTATTGAGCTCAGTATACGACTTGTGTGTATTTCCTGGGTCTTGTGAATTAACAAGTTGAGATGTAGGGAAAAAAGTGATTCGCTGGGAAACCTTGGAACTGCCAGATCAAGATCAAAATCTTACATTTCTAAAGATCATGGTGACTGGGGTCCATCTCTTACAGATATGGCAGGGCAAGGGTTAATTACCAGTCATCTATCTATCTATCTATCTAGCTTAATAAATCAAAAGTCTGTTTTTTGAAGTGTCCTAAAAATATTTTAAAACATGGGGAGGAATTGAAAAATGTGGGATATTTTTTGTGATCATTAGTTTTAAATGGCCATGTTCTCTGTGAAATCTTTCTAAAACCCAAAAAGTACTGTGATTAGTTTTTATGAAACTTCTATTTTAAAAACAGCCTGTGACGAAGTGGGGGATTTTGTTAGTGATTTGCATAAATACTGTCTGTGCCTCAGTTTCCCTGTGTGCTGCGTGTGTAACGAGGTGATGGGAGAGGGGGGTTGTGGTTGTAGAGGGCCAGGTGTGATCTCGCCTAACAGCCCGGACCCTGGACATTGGCCTGGACACTGTAGAACTTAGCAACCGGTGAGTTGGACACCCAGCTCATCTTGGGAGCCAGTTGGTTCTGGCCCGTGGGAGGACAAAGGCCAGAGGAGAAATGGCCCAGGAAGGCAGCTGGTTCTGGCAAGTTGGGGAACAAAGGACAGAAGTGAGGGGACTCGGCTGACCTGTTTGCCCAGGAACAAAGACAAAGGGTGGGGGCGGGGCTGGTGGGGGAGCTCGGCTGGAAGGAGGTTGCTTCTGGACTGGGGACAAAGAGGGGCCTGAGCTACCTGGATGGGGACAGACCCAGCTGGACGGTGCTGAGTCTGGCCAGGCCCGAGGACCCTGAGAACTGCCTGTGCTGGGTTCAGACGTTCAATAAACCTCCTGTGTTACGCTGGCTGAGAGTCAGTGCAGGGTAGAGAGCGGGGGGTGTTGCTCCCTCTGGGTGGGGAGGCCGTGGGGGTGCAGAGTGAGGAGACTCCCTGAGGGGGCTCACAGTGAGACACAGGCAGGCTGAAGGTTCAGAGAGGGGTGGTTCTAGGAAGTGCTCAAGCCCAGGTCTTAACCCCCCAGAGTGTGTGTGACCGCGAGAAGGGCTGTCACACTGAAGGGGAGTCCTCCCAGGAACCGTAGGGAGCCGAGAGAGCCCAGGGCCTGGGAGTCTGTGACACAACCCAGATCTGGTGTAATAGGTTTAATACGAGAAATGAAACATAATTAGCATCATTATATAAATATATCCTAAAATAATAGTCAATGTATGTATATATCAGTGTATGTGCATGTGCACTGTCTATATGTACTCTCTCTCTCTGTATATATATATGTGTGTGTGTGCGTGCGTGCATGTACAGTACAGACCTGTTTACGCGCGAATCCGCTTAACGCGCGGTAGCGCCATGCTTTCCAGTGCTACCTATGTAACACACGAGACTCATTAACACGTGGTACAGGAACTTGCTATGTAGTGCTACATATTTGCTCATTAACAGGAAATGCGGAGCAGAAACATTTTGTATGTCTTTACCAATATTCGTAAAGACGTATCACGCACACTTAGTCATTGTCACGCTAGAGGGCAGAGCGCAAGTGTCAGCGTTCCTACACTGTAGAAGAAAAGCTAGCTGCAATACATCGAAGAATCCAGTCCAAATTTTCAAAAGATATTGGGATTGCTGAATCTACTCTCCGAGGATGGCTAAAAAACTAATCTAAACTGAATGGCTTTGTACAAAATATCGATTCTGCCATGGGGCTTAAGCGAAAACGTGTGTGCTATTCAGCAAATCCCACAATAGACAAAACCACGCGCACGTGGTTTGCTCAGGAAAGACTGAAAGGAATGCCGCTAAGTGGGCCAATTCTTCAAGCCCAAGTGACAAAATTTGGAAATTTAACAGGGGCTGAATCATTCCAAGCCAGCAAGGGGTTTATAAGTCATTTTAAAAAGTATCATGGCTTAGCACAGGTATCGATTTCTTTTGGCATGTGCCAATTACAATCCTGCATCTCCAGTGGAGTGTATCTTGATCCCTGATCACAATTGCTCTTCCTAATTTGAAAAAACATATGGAAATAAAAAGTGAATTTGCAAGTTTACATGATTCTCAGACATGTCTAGAAACCAAGGATTCTGCTGTGTTTGGAGCAATCCAAGGACATAGTAGGTGCCACTGTAACACAAAGACAAACACAATCGATTCAGCATTTCTCAAAGACTGAACACTTGCTTTCATGTTAAGATCTGGCTTTGTGGTAACTGCATTGTCTTGCAGGGATCAGTAACTAGCATCACCTGGTCTACTCTGTTCTTGCACCATAACCCCTTTCTGACAACAAAAATTACTACACAACCCCAGGAAGGGGGGATCAAAGTCTGAGCCCATCGGAGCCCCGGGCAGTGAGGCTTGGGCTTTGGTCCCGGGCTACAGGAAGTCTAAGCCAGCCTTGGTGACCCCATTAAAATGGGGTCATGACCCACTTTGAGGTCCTGATCCACAATTGGAGAGCCACAGCTCTAGAGGGTGTCGTACTGCGCTCGTCACCGGGGGATCCGGACACCTTGCGGTCATCACAGAAAAAACAAAGTCATCCAGAACCGGCCTTAGCCACGAGCGACTGGGGCTGGGTGGGGTTTGGTCACAGAGACCCCCTTGGGACTGTCACCTGATGTGCTGACACTACCTTAGAGCCCATTGTCCCGGCCAGCTTGGGACTGCAGAAATCTGCTTTGTTGAGCCAGACATGCTAACCTGCTGTAATACAGACCCAGGGGCTGAACCACGCCTCCAGAGCTGCAGAGTTAAATGAAAATGGCTTAGCACGTGCTCCTGTCTCCAGTACCCAGACACCCAGCTCCCAATGGGATCCAAACCCCAAATAAATCCATTTTACTCTGTATAAAGCTTATAAAAGGTAAACTCGTGAATTGTCTATTCTCTATAACACTGATAGAGAGATATGTACAGCTGTTTGCTCCCCAGGTATAAATCACTAACTCTGGGTTAATTAATAAACAAAGGTGATTTTATTAAGTATAAAAATAGAATTTAAGTGGTTTCGAGTAATAATAGATAGAAGAAAGTAAGTTAACAAGCAAAATAAATCAAAACACACAACTCTAACTCTAATACATCAAGAAACTGATTACAGGTAAAACTCACCCTCAGCTATTTTCGAATAAGCTTCTTTCACAGACTAGACTCCTTCGTAGTCTGGGCCCAATCCTTTCCCCTGGTTCAATTCTTGTTAGCTCCAGCCCCCTTTGTTCTGTTCCACCCCCTTTTATATCTTCGGCACAAGGTGGGAATCTTTTGTCTCTCTGTATCCCCACCCCACCTTCTAACTGGAAAAGCACCAGGTTAAAGATGGATTCCAGTTCAGGTGACATGATCACATGTCCTTTGATCCCCCCTCCATTCCTCCAGGACTGGCCTGCAAGTGTGCAGTGCAGACTTGCAGGTAAACAGAGCCATCTAGAGTCAATTGTCCTAGTCAATTGGAGCCATTAAGATTCCAAACCACCATTAATCACCCACACTTTGCATAATTACAATAGGACCTTAGAGTTATGCTACATATTCCTAGATTCAGGTACAAGAATGATGAATTTGTACAAATAGGAGGAACATACTCAGTAGATTATAAGCTTTGTAATGATACCTTACAAGAGACCTTTTGCATAAAGCACATTCAGTTACATTATATTCACACTTATACACGTATTTTTATAAAGCATAATGGAGTGTAATGTCACAGAGGTGCCTCCGGAGCAGGGGTGCCCCTCCCCCCGCTGGCCTCTGCAGCCCTGTGGCTCCTGCCCCCTGCCTTGCAGCCGCCCCTGGCCAGCTGCTCCTGGGAGCTTCCTGTCTGCTGTAAGGAGCAGGGGGGAGGGGCTCTGATGTCAGGCTGTCCCCTGTCCTCCCAATGTACACCATCTCCGCAGAGCAGTGGGGTGGGGGGACAGGGTTCACCGAGAGTGGGATGGTTCTGCTAGTGGCTGCTGATATGTCTGAAGGAGCTTTCCTTGAGACTGCTAAGAGCTGCTCTCTTAAAGGGGCAGCATGCGGTCTCCACACACTCCCACAGCTCACACACACCCCCAGTGCACACACACTGTCTCTTTCACACTCACCGCACCCAACATATACTTATATTGCTGTTGCTTCTTGTTGTTATATATGCTCTGTAATTTTATTCTTTCAAAGTGCCATTATTTGAGTTTTTTGACTGGTCTCTGCATTTCATGAATTTATTTCTCTTTTATGCTTACTTTTAATGCTCTGAGTAATGAGTTCTAAACTGCCTAACCTGTCCTGGCTGGAGTAATTATCATTATTGTCGTTATCATATTGTGCTTTATGATTCATTATGTAAAGTGGTACAATCAAATAATAGTATCCTCCTAGAATGGAACTTTAGCTTGTACTCACTTTAGTAATTCCAGTTTCAAAAATATTAGCTAAGGACATAACTTTAGAAAGTGGGCAGATAAAAGTCACTTAGTTTCAAATTGTATTTTTAGTTATATCTGTAAATTAACTTAAATTTTGTATGGAAATAACTGCAGTTCCAACTATGATACCAATAGCAATTATGGAGTCAAATGATAGTGAGTCACATACATGATTGTGGTCGGTAAACATAAATGCCAAAATAATTAGAAAAATTAATTCCCTTTCTTAATAAAAAAGAAAAAAACCATTAATCACATATGTTAAAATTACATTTTTAGTGAAAAACAATTGAGTAAAATAGAGGAGATAATGGCAGTAACACAGTGTGTTTATGTAAGCAGATTCTATTTATCTCTACTAAAGGTAGTGTGTGAAGTATCAAACGTGTGTTTCTGATGTGGGAGAAAAACGAGTTCTCACTCGGAGATTGGTTGCAACATGTCAGAGTCAGTTGATTCTCAAGCAATATAGCAAGGGGGAGAATGCACAACGGCAGGTCTCCCAAAAGACAAACAATGAGGGCAAGCATTGATACCTTTTGTTACATACAGTAATGATCAACAACTGCATTTTGTTTATACATATTCCTTCCTGATACCTTACTTTCCTCCGCAATTTCTGCTACAGTCTGTGTTCCGTTCTTCTCTAACAGAAGGATGAAAACCAACATCTCTTACAGTTCTTTTCCACTCGCCCAGGCCCTGCTTGGAAGTCTCGCGTTATTAGCTGTTAGCGTTAGCCTGACTCTTGCTCTTCCCTAGGGTGACCAGAAGTCCCAATTTTATAGGGACAGTCCTGATATTTGGGGCTTTGTCTTATATAGAGTCCTATTACCCCCCACCCCCTGTCCCGATTTTTCACACTTGCTGCCTGGTCACCCTACTCTTCCCGGATGACTAAGATGTCGGCTCTTTTTCCAACTTCCACACCGATATCTGCGTTAAAGCTCCAGAACTGACACCTCAAGGCTTGGGATTGGGAATATCTTGCTGTATTATCTCCTGACTGTTCTAAATTTACATATTAGCTTTAAACGTGGCTTTAATTGGCGTTTGTATCTATTTTTTCTTTCTTTACATAACAATTAGATACAGTGCTCCTGTCAGCTAATCCCTAAGTTATTATCTGCAAAGCCCCGAGAGTTTTCAGGTGCCTAAGTAGTCCCTGGAATCATGGTTAAAGTTTCCTCCCCCGCCCCAAATCTGATATGTGCCCGATTTTCGCCCCGGGTGAGACAGGAGTGGCCAGGGGGCTGCAGGAGGTCGTGAGCTCTGGTGAGATGCAGCCCACATGTGACAGCACGAAGCCTTGAGCCACATGCCGAGCATCAGGCACCTCAAGCCGCAGCAGCAGCGCAGGAGGATGGTAATACCCCTTGTGCCAGGTCCCCCGACTTCTGCGCTGCTCCTGGTGGTGGAGTTGCCTTCAGAGCTGGGTGCCCGGCCAGACCCCGCCAGTATCAGGTCGCCCTGCCAGGGCTTAATTTAAGCCACAGCTGAGCTCTGGCATCTCTTTCAATACAAGTTAAACACCATGGAAGGCAACCGGGCCCATTGGCCTCACCCGGCGTGGCAGTCCCCGCAGCTGAGGCCTCATTCTCTGTTTCCTCAGTCCCTTGAGTTTCTAATTCTTGTCGTCTCTTCGGTGGCTGAGGAACAGCCTGATCTACACGCCATACTCGGGCACAGTGGATTCCCTGACCCCCGGTCTGTCCTTTCTTCTGCTTCCACGAGAGCAGCAGGGTGTCCTGTGAGAGAAAGAGAAAGAGATTCTGGGGTATGTAAGTGGCTGGTAGTCAGGATAGATATATAGATAGATGGATGATGGGTGGTTGTATGGGGATGAATAGATGCATAGACGGGTGGGTAGGTACATAGTTGGGTGGGTGGGTGGATAGAAGATAGGTGCATAGATTGGTGGGTAGGTATATGGGTAGGTGGGTGCGTAGGAATGTTGTGGGTGGGTCGGTAGCTGAATTACCCTCTGTAATAGAGCAGGGTGAGGTAATAGGCCAGGAAGAATCCAGTCACCACGAAGACAAGTTTGAAGCTGATTTCGATAAATGCCCGAGTGAGGCCACCTGATGGAGCTAGAAGAAGTTGAGAGTCTGGCATAGATCCCTGCAAACCCTGCCCCGAGCCAGCCAGCCTCCCATCCCCACTCCTCTTCCAGCTCAGGGTGCTGATGGCCTCATGCCCCTGGGCCCAGGAGCTGACCTGCAGGGCCCCCCATGAGCCCTTCACAGCCAGGGACTCCCCGACAACTTGCCATTGGAGCCAGGGCAGGGGGTGGGAGCACAGGGAGCAGCTGCAGCTGATGCTGAGCCCCTGGCGCTGTCAGGACGAGTTCAG
Organism: Chrysemys picta bellii; assembly: GCF_011386835.1. Lineage (NCBI taxonomy): Eukaryota > Metazoa > Chordata > Testudines > Emydidae > Chrysemys > Chrysemys picta. The sequence continues at coordinate 4,074,322 of NC_088810.1, read as the reverse complement.
CCCGGTCCCGAGCCGGGGGCTGTCTGGGGAGCACAGGAGACACAGCAACAAATGAATAGTCAGAGAGAGAAACCCTGGGGCAGGGAGTTTCCCGGGTTAACCCCACTCAGACTCATGACAGGGAGTTCCGTGAGTTAACCTCACTAACACTCAATGAGCAGCTGGAATGTCCCCAGGGCAGAGCTCTCCTCTCTTTGAGCCCAGCACACGTATACCCGCCCGTCCTGGGCCATCGCTTGGGCAGCTCCAGTCACCGCTGATTCTCCCCCGCAGGGAGGGCACTCTCCCCAATCTCCCCAGCACAGTGCCCCCCACTAACTCTCCACCCCACTCCCAGCAGCACAGCACGCCCCACTGATGCCCTGCCCTACTCCGTTTGGCACAGCGCCCCCTAGCCCCTTAACTGCACGTGCACATGCAGGGCCCGGCTGGCCGACCCATAGGAATTCTTTGCCCAGCACCGATACTCCCCAGCGTCCCCTCACCTGAGATTCGGCATCTCCAGGACCCCAGCCCCTCCCTGGCCCTCGGTCAGTGTGGAGACGTAGCCAACTCTAGGGTTGGAGCGCAATCTTGGTGACTTTCCATGGCAGCAGATCTCTGTCGCAGAGATCGGTCCCTGACCCATCTCATCCCCACTGCCCAGTGCTCCCTTAATGCCACCCCAGGGACTGGAGACCGAGGGAACCGGGCCTACTCCCCCTACCACCCTCCCTACAGTCCTATGGCATCCCTCGGGCTCTCCCCTCTGGTCATGGCCCGGTATGGCCCGGCTGAGCCTGGTGCCTGGCCCTGAGCACGGGCAGAGCGTGAGTAGGAGGCGCTCGCTGATTCCGGGGCTCACAGCGCGGCCTCTCACCGGAGCGTCCGTTCCTGGTCAGGTTCCCGGTGATGTTGGGGTGCCCGGTCGGGTCTGTAACACAACCCAGACAGGAGGTATAAGGGGGGCTGGACAGAACCGGTGGCTATACAGGCACCCCTCACCCAGCATGGGGACGTAGCCAGCTCTTAGGTGGGTGCACAATCTCAGTACCTTTCCATGGCAGCAGGTCTCTGTCGCACAGATCGGCCCCTAACCCATCTCCTCCCCAGTGCCTACCACCCCCTAGTGCCGCCCCGCAGGCTGGAGACAGAGGGAACAGGGCCGAACCTCCCGCCATCCTCCCTACAGCCCTGAGGCTTCCTTGGGCTCTCCCCTCCAGGCATAGACTAGTCTGGCCATGGGCGACATATGAACTGCCAGCTCAGAGAGGCTAGCCCCTGACCCCACCCCTTCTGCCAGAGGCCACACCCCCACTGGAGTCTGGAGCCCCCCCACCATGGCCTCTGGCCCCCATGAGCCAGCCCTGGGCCACCAGAGCACCCCGGCCCCAGAGCAGTGCGCGGGAGGGAGGCGTGGCACTAGCCTCCTGGAGTCCCGGGCCACAGGCCGACCCCTCTAACCCTAGCCCCAGCCTCAGCTCTGCCAAGGGGGAACAGCATGGGCAGTGAGCAGGAGAGGACCTGGGGGCAGAGCATGGGCAGGGCCACGAAGGGCTGTTTGGAGCAGCTCAGCCTCCCCTGGCCTGTGATATGCACCACCCATGAGCCTGGCCCGGCTGAGTCTGGCGCCTGGCCCTGAGCGCGGGCAGAGCGTGATTAGGAGGCGCTCCCTGATTCCCAGGGCTCACAGCGCGGCCTCTCACCGGGGTATCCATTCCTGGTCAGGTTCCCAGTGGTGTTGGGGGGCCCAGTCGGGTCTGTAACACAAACCAGACAGGGTGGATCAGGGAGGCTGGACAGCACCGGGGGGGGAGGGTGTCGCTAGTGATCACTGAGCCTAGACATGGCCCCTCGCTGTGAGCTCAGCTGGGGAACGGGAAAGTTCCTGAAGTGACACAAGACACGTGGGGGTGGAAGTGAAGTGACAGACCCGACTGGGCCTGACCCAAGAGGCGCTCAACAGAACCTAGAGGCCTGTTTAGGGCTGCGCCGGGGAACCAGAACCGTGGGAAATGGAAACCCAAGGGACCAAAACTGGTTGGTCAAAACTGGGCCTAATTGACAGAGTCACTAACGAGGGGCTGAGCTGCTTCAGCCTGGGTACTTGAGCGAGTGTCACCAGTGCCAATGTCTGCCGGGCGCCTGGGCATTCAGCGTCCTGCTCCCCAAACGTGTCCTCCCCAGGGCGGGACAGAGCCAGGAGTCTACGTAACCCCATTCCCACCACCACCCCAGACCCAGTCACCACCAGGGACATCAGACATGTCCCTCATGGGTCCTTTCCCTTCCCCCCTCGGTTCATCTCTCTGCAGCCCTCTCCTTTCACCCTCTGGCTTAGCTGGTCAGGACTGGATGTTTGCAGCCCGGCTGCGCCCAGAGGATTGCCTAAAAGTAACACGTAGAACAGCCGGACACTGATACTGGCTGGCCAGGCCCGGCAGGGTCCATCCACGCTGCCCTCAAAGCCCCACGGAGCCGAGCCTCAGAGCCTGGGTCCGTTCGGTCGGGCTCACAGGACTCGGGCTGTGGGTCTTTGATTGCAGCGCAGACATTTCCTCCGAGGTCCATGTAGACGTTGGGGGTTGGGCTGGGGCCTGGGCTCAGACAGGGGCGGGTGACTGGGGGGCGGGTTCCTTCTAAATCTCCCTCCAGCTGAAGGGAACAAGGGCCGTCCTTACACTGATGCCTCATTTGATCCTTCACCACGCAAAGGCGGCCGCTGATTTCCCCTCTGGCCTGGATCTGCAGTGCTAGGGTCACAGGCCGTTTAATGGGGGTTTGCCCTGGGGCAGGGCAGGCCGAGGTCTCTGGGCACCGAGCCCGAAGCTTGTTTACTGCCGGATGGTGACTCGGTCCCATTAATGCTCTGCCCCATATAAAGCATCCACTGATCCTGGAAGAAAGGGGAGGGGGTGGGGGAGACGCGGTGGGACAGCCTGGTGGGATCTCAGGGAGAACTGGGGTGGCTGTTGTGAAGGGAAATCCCAACAAGGGGAGATTGAAATGGGGGGGGTGGATCACAGCACAGGTGGATTCTGGAGGCAGGGCAGGTCGGGGGTAGAGAGGGAAGCCATAACCAACGGGGACAAGAAGGGGTGAAGATCCCAAGGGAGAAGGGCTCCAACGTGTGGAGGGAAGGGGCCTGGAGTAGAATTGGCTGAGGGTGCATGGTGCGGGGTGGGTATCCCAGCACAAGGCTCAGTTTGGGGAAGGGCTGGAGAGCAGGGCTGGGGAGCCCAGGGGTGGGGATCCCAGCATAGGGAGTTTGGGGCCGGCATGGAGGGGCTGGGTGGGTCACTCACAGGCTACGTGAAGCCGGATTGTTCTGTTGGTGGAAGGTCCGTGTGGTGGGCTGTAGGTGACGGTGCAGACGAGCTCTTTGCCATTGTCTCCCAGGCCAGGTGTGAAGCTGAGCTCGGAGCTGTGGGCCCAGGTGCCATTCGCCAGCTGGGCTGAGACGTTCTGGGCTGTGTCATTGAACGGCCCCATCCAGGTGACTTGGGGAGGGGTCCCGGAGCAGCGCCCAGGGGCCGTGCAGGTCATAGTTACTGGCTCCCCGGCCAGCAAGATCCCTGGCAGCCCCCGCGCCGGCGAGATCTGGATCTCTGGCTCCTCTGTCAACTCTGAGACATGGGGACAGGGGAGAGAATCACTCAGGGACATAGGGCATTTGCACTTTAGCGGTGCCGGGTCCGATCCGGCCCCAGGACGGGGACTGGCTGGCTCAGGGGGGCTGATGAGCAGTGTCATAAATATAGAGGGAAGAGTAACAACTTTCTATATGTAGTAGCAAAAAATCCCTCTTTGGCAGCTGTACTAAATCACCTTCCCTGTAAGGGATTAATCTGCTCAAATAACCTAGTTGGCACTTCACGAGAAGGACCAATGAGGAAAGAAGATACTTTCAAACCTGTGGGGGTGGGGGGAGGATTTGTTTGTTGCTCTCTCTTTGTTGTTCCCTCTCTGGACGGAGGGAGAGACCAAGCAGGTACAACATCTCCTGAAAATATACCTGGAATAATAGATCTAACCCCACAGAAATTGTAAGTAGGCAGGGAAAGGCGTTAGGTTAACTTCTGTTTTAGCTTGTGAATTTTCCTATGCTTCAGATGTAGTTTGATTCCTGTTTTTGTAACTGTGAAGCTGAGGCAGAGGGGAATCCTCTGTGTTTTAAAAAGAGTCTGGTCTGTGCTCACATTGCTCACCAATTGGTTGGTATATTATTCTCAAGCCTCCACAGGAAAGGGGGTGAAGGGACTTGGGGGGATATTTGGGGGATAGGGATTCCAAGTTACCCTGCCCTGAATTTCTCTATAAATCACGTGGTGGTGACAGCAATACCGTCCAAGGACAAGGGAAGGAATTTGTGCCTTGGGGAAGTTTTAACCTAAGCTGGTGGAATATAAGCTTAACGGGTCTTTCATGTGGGTCCCCACATCTGTACCCCAGAGTTCAGAGTGGGGGGGGGACCCTCACAAGCAGTGACTGCGGCTGCTCTTACCTGGCACGGAGATCATGAGCGCAGGGTCTGTGCCATTGGAATTGGAGCGGTAAGTGTGATCTAACATGCCTTTCTCGATGTTAAGGAAATATCTCCCCGCATCCGTCCGTCGGGCATCACTGATTTGCAGGGAGCAATCGCCGAGCGCTGGATCCCCCGTCAGCCGGAACCGGCCCTGGGTCTCCTGCGACACCCCCGCGCTGGAGACATTGCTGGCCACAGGAGGATCCTGGTTCACAGTAGCAGGCTCCTTATACCATTTCACGTATAGCTGGGCCGAGGGATTGTCGGTGTCATACGAGGCTGGGTACGTGAAGTTGCAGGGGATGAGAACGCAGAGACCCTCCTGCACGGACACTGACTGCGGCACTGCCAGGGTAAATCCAGGTGGCTGGGACAGGGACCCTGCAGGGGATAGGGAGGGATGGAAGTAGGACCCATAGAGAACAGAGACCAACCCTGAGCGGCACCCCCCAGCTCTGCCGGTTCCCCTCATTCCCGACCTGCAGCCCCCTGCGAGCCCAGCCCTGAGCTCAACCCCCCCTCGAGGTCTATCAGTGCCCCTCACTCCTGACCAACAGCCCCATGTGAGCCCAGCCCTGGGTTCTTGACCAATTCTCACTCCATTTAGTTTCCATCCCTCCCTCCATCGAGCCCCCTGCCCGCTCCCTGTCACTCAGCATTCCCCTACCACCACACTGGGGCACTGGGCTCCCCTCCCCCTCTGGCCAGTCTCCCTTTCACATTCTGGGACAGACCTGGCCCTGCTTAATGCAGGTTCTGCCCTTCCCCCTGCACTGGGGCTCCAGCAGCTGCTTACTTACCCCTCCAGAGCAGGGCAAGGATCAGGACCCTCAGCGTGGCAGGACCCCCTGCTCTCCAGAGGGGACCCTGAGGCGGGAGCTCCCTTTCCCCGGCGCCATGCTGTAGCAGAAGGGCTCTGCCCATGGCTGGGGCGTTGGGCTGGGACAGACCTAGAGACAGACGGGGGGTGAGAAGTGTGAGAGCAGAGGCTGTTTGGGGGGACAGATCTGCCTGGGGGACCATCAGTACTGCTGGGCTCTGCAGGGGGCTGATCTGGGGCTGCTGACAGTGCAGTGACCTCCCCCGACACAGAAAACCCCAAATCACCAGACTTTCCTGGGAGATCGTGGATTAAAAAAAACCTTAAATTGGTGAAAAAAACTGAGATTTTCTCTAAGAATCATGAGAGCGGCCAGAAAATCCTGATCTGGTGACAGAAGATGGTGGGAAGGCAGCGCTGTTCCGTGTCTGCTTTGCTTCAGTCTTCCCACAAAAAACCAACATGTGAGCGAGCGATCAGTGAAGTTACCACGGAAAACAAAGGGGAAGGGCTGCAAATCAGAATAAGTAAAGAACACGTCAGAGATGTTCCGACCAATTTGAATGAATTCAGATCAGTGGGGCAGGAAGCTATTCAACCCGGGGTGCTAAAGGAATTAGTCGAAGAAATCTTGGAGCCACTGGCAATAATATTTGCAAACTCCTGGATGCCAGGAGAGGTCTCAGAAGATGGGAGAAGGACTAACAGAGTGGGCAAGTTTAAAAAGGAAAAAAGGAGGAGCCGGGGAACTATGGGCCAGTCAGCCTGACCTCAACAGTTGGAAAGCTACTAGAGCAATGTATAAAACCTCCAGTTTTGTAAAGGGAAATCATGGCTCGCCAAACTACTAGAATTTTTGGAGGGAGTCAACAGCATGTGAACAAGGGTGACCTAGTCCATTTACTTAGATTTTCAGAAAGCCTTTGACAAGTTTCCTCCCAAAAGGCTTTTAAGCAAGGTAAGGTGTCATGGGATAAGTGGGCAGGTCCTCTCCTGGATCAGTAATTGGTTAAAAGGGTAGGAATAAATGGCTAATTTTCAGAGTGGAGAGAGGTAAATAGTGGTGTCCACCAGCGTTCTGTATGTGGACCAGTGCTGTTCAACATGTTCATAAATGATCTGGAAAAAGGAGTAAACAGTGAGGTGGAAAAATTTGCAGATGATACAAAACTACTCAAGAGAGTTAAGTACAAAGCTGACTGCAGTGAGCTACAAAGGGATCTCACAAAACTGGGTCACTGGATAACAAAATGGCAGATGAAATTCAATGTCAATAAATGCAAAGTTATGCACATTGGGGAACATAATCCCAACAATACATATAAAGTAATGGGGTATAAATTAGCTGATACTGCTCAAGGAAGAGATCTGAGAATCACTATGGATAGTTTTCTGAAAACACCCACTCAATGTGCAGCGGCCATCAAAAATCATTAAGAAAGGTATAGGTAATAAGACGGAAAATATCATATTGCCTCTATATAAATCCATGGTACACCCACATCTTGAATACTGCGTGCAGATCTGGTGGGCCTGTCGCAAACTGGAATTGGAAAAGGCTCAGAAAAGCGCCACAAAAATGATTATGGGTGTGGAACAGCTTTCATAAAAGGAGAGATTAATAAAACTGGGACTGTTCAGCTTGGAAAAGAGACGACTAAGGGGGGCTATGATAGAAGTCTATAAAATGGGCGACAGGGGATGGATCATTTGTTGATTATCTGTTCTGTTCATTCCCTCTGGGGCACCTGGCACTGGCCACTGTCGGAAGACAGGATACTGGGCTAGATTATTCTTTGGTCTTCCCAATATGGCCATTTTTATGGAGAAATTTAGACTTGGTGGAACTACTATTAAGTGAATACAGAACTCGTTAAACAACCACAAACAAGAAGTAACTGTTAATGGAATGAGGTGGGATTGGAGGGACGTCTCAAGTGGGTTCCACAGGGATCTGTTCTGGGTCCCGTGTTGTTTAACATCTTTATCAATGACCTGGATGTAGGACTAGGGAGCAGACTGATCAAATCTGCAGATGACACAAAGCTAGTGGGGGTTGCCAACACTTTGGAAGATGGAGCTAAAATTCAGAGGAATATCGATAATTGGAGAATTGGGCTGTAGAGGACAGAATGAAATTCATGAAGGACAAATGGAAGGTGCTCCATTTAGGGAAGAAAACACAAATGCACAAATACAGGATGGGGAAGAACTGGCTTGGCAGCTGCTGAAAAGGAGCTGGGAGTTGTGGCGGATCACAGCCATGACATGAGTCAGCAATGTGATGCTGTTGCAAAAAAGCAAATGCAATTTCAGGTTCCATGAACAGAGGCAGAGCATGCAAGTCACGGGAGATGATAGTACCGCTCTATGCCTCAGCTGGAGGACTGTGTCTAGTTTTGGCCACCAATATATAGAAAGGATGTAGAGAAACTGGAAAAGGTCCAGAGGCGAGGGATAAAGATGATGAAAGGGATGGTATGGAAGCCCTAGGGGCACAGCCGGAAGGAACTTGGCATGGTTAATTTGGAAAGGAGATTGGTGGGGTGGGAGGGGACATTATCACGGTTTGCAAATACTGGAAAGGCTGCCATCAAGAAGATTGTTCTCTCTCATCCCTCAGGGCAGGACGAGGGGCAACAGGTTCAAACTACAGTAGAGTCAATTGAGATTAAATCTCACAGAAAACTCCCCAGCTGTGTGAGCAGTCGGACAATGGACCAGACTCCCATGGAGGTCATGAAAGCTCCTTCCCTGGAGGGTTTCGAGAGGAGGCTGGACAGCATCTGTCTTGGATGAGTTAGACCCAACCAATCCTACACCTCAGCAGGGGTTGGACTAGGTGACCCCTGAGGTCCCTTCTCACCTGTGGATCTGTGATTCCAGGATTTGCTAAAGAATCCCGAGATTTAATGTGAATGTCATGACATCGGCAACCCCCCCCCTTCTGAAATTCATTAATAAATCCTGAGATTTCCTCTAATAATCATGTGCTTGGCTGAAAAAGGTTTCAAAATCCTGAAACTGGCTTTTAAAATCCACAGATGTGTGCTTTGCCTCCAAACACCCCATTCTTTGCAGCCCGTTGGCTCTGCCCCCCCCCCCACAGTGATGGTGTCACCCCCGCACGCTGAGGGGCTGGTTCTGCTGGGACCCAGTGGAACTGGATGTGGGTAAATCATCCCTGAGGGGGTGCTGCAGAGATCTCATGGCTCTCCCCTCTGCAGAAAGGGGGGGGCGCTAATGCCGCGCTCCCTGCCCCACGGCTGCCTTCCCCTCTCCCCCGCTCCACCCTGTTCCTTCTGCAGCTGGGACTCTCCTCCTTGTCAGTGTTACGGATCCTCCATCCTCTTCATTCTTGTGAGAATGGTAGAGACCAGTCCCTACGTTCCCCTCCGCACATGTGAATTGGGCCACTCACACCTTCCACCCGCCCCGTCTTTTCCTGTTAAATGGGATGGGCCTCTCACTTCTGCCTGCCCCTACCCCATCCACTGCAGTGAGCTGGGTGGGTCTCAGCTTGGATTCCCCCAAGGCCCATGCACCATCCCCTGCCAGAGCAGGGTGGCACGGGCCCCGTTGCCCAGGGCTGGAGGGGAAGGGGCCGGCCCCGAGAGATCCAGACTCCATCCCCATCCCTTGGGGGCCACACACACTTTGTGCTGACCCAACTCCATAGGGGGCAATGGAGTGAGCACAGTTGGACTATGGGTGAGAAGTTTGCACATATGTGCTCAACCTGGGGTTTCTGCTGTCCTTGCTGCACAAAATTACCCATATGGGGAAGGGTAAAGCCGGAGGAGTTCCATTTCCCACCATCCCTCTGCTGCCCTCAGGTGTTCTCGGGAAGGAGGCTGAGAGATGAGAGATGAGGATCCCCCTGCTGTATGTGGCCCCCAGAATCAACACCTCCAGTGTGGTCCCCATGGTCGGGGAGCCCTGTGGCGGGACACTGATTGGACTGGAGGGCACCCTCAGAGCTGTGGGGGCAGGGAGCGAGGGCTGGGATCGCAAAGGGCTGTGGGTCGGGATTGAGGGTCATGCCAGTTGCCACAGACCATCCAGCTCCCTCCACCACCCTAGTTCCACTCACCCCTAGACCTGCAGAGGGTGGCCCGGCGCCTGGCTCTCTGACCCTGCAGCCCAGGTTCTCCAGGGTTTGTGACTCAGAGCCTGGGAAAGAGGCATGCACGGGAATGTGAAAGTAGAAGTGGGTACAGACAGGACGGGGTTGGGGGGAGATGCTCTCTCAGGAACCCCAGCACCAGCATCCTGCCAACTTCCCCTCCCTCTGGCTGGGGCTCTCTGTGGCTTCCCCGCAACGGGGGCAGGCTGCATATTGCTTATGGGGCTGGAAATAGATCCCAGCATTCCTGGCTCTGAGCCCCTCCAAACCTCACTCTGCTCCCAGAGCTGGGATAGAGCCCAGGAGTCCTGACTCCCTGCCTCCAACCCCCACTGTAACCCACTAGACCCTGCTCCCTCCTAGAGCCAGGGACAGAACCCAGGAGTCCTGGCCTTGAGACCCTCTATACCTCACTCTCCTCCCAGAGCCGTGGATGGAACCCAGGTGTCCTGGCTCCCAGCCGCCTGTCCCAGCTCTATCCCTTCATTACTTCTTCTAATATTTGAACACTAGCAGCTCACACCTCTTATCCTATTGTACATGCTGCAGAAGCTAATCACTCACCCCGAGCTGAGATGCAGCCACCTCCAGGCGGGGCAGCTGGGGAATAGCCGTGCAATGACACTGCCCAGGGGTTGCTCACCTGAATCTGAGATGCCCCCACCTCTGGGGTGGGGTGGCTGGGAACAGCGCACTGGAACAGCAGGTGCCCGGTTAGGACAGCTAGCGAATCCTGACTCCAATTTGAAGAGCCGGTGTGTGTGAAGAGCTGCCTGGGACAGAGCGGGCGCGAGTGTCAGCGCGTGGGCTGTGGCGAGATGTGAGATTTCAAGACAGGAAGGGGAAGTCAGCGTGTGATTCTGGCCCTAGAAGGTCTTGCAGAAGCCGGTTCCAATGGCTGGAGATCTCGGTGCCATCGACACAAGCGGGAGATTGTCACAGACAGATGCCTGCTCCCAGGGACAGCCGGCTTCCAGCCCCACTGCAGGGGGACTGGCTGGAGGTGGAGGGAATGGGGCATGGGGCCTTTCTCCTGTAGGGGGCCCTGGCTCCAATCTGCTCCAGGGTGCGACACTGGTTGGCTCTGGGGAGTAGGAGTGGGACCAAGGGGCCTTCCCCTCTAGAGTCTCTTTTATTCTCTGTCTCTCAGTTCCTCAAACATCTTCCAGGTCCCTGGTCACTGAGTCTGGGGAATCCTTTTTGATGGGACCCAGGTTATCGGTTGGATCAGGAGAGGCACCTGGATTCCGCGACCCACCACAAACACCGTCCTTCGATTTAAGAGCTGAGACGCAGCTGAATCTGTCCTGGTTCATGGGGTCTGTTTACATAGGGACCTCTCCCCATTGCTGAGATATGGCTGCCTCTGGGGTGGGGTGCCGGGACTGTTTATACAAGGACTTCTTGACGGTGTTGAGATACACAAGGGTTTGGGAGAAACCTAGAACTAAAAGAAACACAGCGCCCCCTAGGGGCATTGGCACCAGCCCCGATGGCCGGACCCTCCCGAGTCTCCCACCCCAGCCAGACCCTGGCCCGCTCTGCCCCAGGCCAGTGGCATGTCAGCTCTGCCCTCTGTGTGTGGGCACCAGCAGCTGTTCTGGGAGGCTGGTTGCTGAGAGGATCTTCCACAACAGGAAGTTTCCAGTTGGTGAGTTTACTCCAGCTCCTGCTGGTTGGCCCCTGTTTGAGACTGGGCAAGAGCCGCGGAGAGCAGGGGAGAGGGTCCCATTGAACAGTGGGACGCGGCCGCTTGGACACAGGTCCCCAGCCAGTGGGAGAAGGGACGAGCCCGGGGCAGATTCCTGCTGGGACTGTGGCTGCCGGGTCTAGTGGGTTAGAACTCGCTGCACTGGATCAATGCGGATCAGGGCAGACCCCTGATCATTGTGGCGAGACCCATGGCAGGAACCCCGTTGTCCGGGCCGGCCCCTTGCTTGGTGTGGTACATTCTGCCTCTGGTTAATCCCCATTTGGTTTCAAACTATTTTAAATTAGCTGCCCGAGCGTTTAACCTCGGTTGCTGTTAAACAGATGCCCCATCTGGAGGTGGCAGCATCTCAGTGCCAGCCGGGAACCGATCCTTATATAAACAGCTCCCGCACCCCACCCCAGAGGTCACTGCATCTCAGCACTTGCCAAGGGGTCTCTGTTTAAACAGCCCCCACACCCTACCCCAGAGGTGGCCGCATCTCAGTGCTGAGCAAGGGATATTTGTACATTGTATTGAGCTCAGTATATGACTCGTGTGTTTTTCCTGGGTCTTGTGAATTAACAAGTTGACTTGTAGGGAAAAAAGTGATTCACTGGGAAACCTTGGAACCGCCAGATCAAGATCGAAATCTTACATTTCTGAAGATCATGGTGACTGGGGTCCGTCTCTTACACATATGGCAGGGCAAAGGTTAATTAACAGTCATTATCTATCTATCTATCTATCTATCTATCTTAATAATTTAAAAGTCTGTTTTTTTCAGTGTCCTGAAAGTATTTTAAAACATGGGGCAGGAATTGAAAAATGTGGGATATTTTTTGTGATCATTAGTTTTAAATGGCCAATTCTCTGTGAAATCTTTCTAAAATCCAAAAAGTACTGTGATTAGTTTTTATGAAACTTTTATTTTAAAAACCACCTGTGACGAAGTATGGGATTTTGTTAGTGATTTGCATGAATACTGTCTGTGCCTCAGTTTACCTGTGTGCTGCGTGTGTAATGAGGTGGTGGAAGAGGGGGGTTGTGGTTGCAGAGGGGCAGGTGTGACCTTGCCTAACAGCCCAGGCCCTGGACATCAGCCTGGACACTGTAGAACTTAGCAAACGGTGAGCCGCAGGCCCAGCCCATCTTGGGAGCCACCCGGTTCTGGCCCATGGGAGGACAAAGGCCAGAGGAGAAGTGGCCCAGGAAGGCAGCTGGTTCTGGCCAGTCGGAGAACAAAGGACGGAAGAGAGGGGACACAGGTGACCTGTTTGCCCAGGAACAAAGACAAAGGGTGGAGGCGGGGCTGGTGGGGGAGCTCGGCTGGAAGGAGGTTGCTTCTGGATTGGGGACAAATAGGGGCCTGACCTACCTGGACGGGGACAGACCCAGCTGGACGGTGCTGAGACTGGCCAGGCCCGAGGGCCCTGAGAACTGCCCGTGCTGGGTTCAGACATTGAATAAACCTCCTGTGTTACGCTGGCTGAGAGTCACTGAAGGATAGAGATCAGGGGCCGTTGCTCCCTCTGGGGGTGGAGGCCGCGGGTGACCAGAGGTAAGGGACTCCCTGATGGTGAGACACAGGCAGGCTGAAGGCTCGGGGAGGTGCCATTCCAGGAGGTGCTGGAGCCCAAGTCTTAACACCCTAGAGTGTGTGTGACCCCAAGAAGGGCTGTCAAACTGAAGGGGGGTCCTCCCAGGGACCATTCGGAGTCAAGAAAGCCCAGGGCCTGGGAGTCTGTGAGACAACTCAGATCTGGTGTAATAGGTTTAATACAAGAAATTATTGTATTAAGAGGCAGTTTCTCCTCCCTTGGTGTTCACACCTCAACTGCTAGCAGAGCACCTCATCCTCCCTGATTGAACTAACCTCGTTATCTCCGTACTGATTTATACCTGCCTCTGGAGATTTCCATTACTTGCATCTGAAGAAGTGAGGTTCTTACCCACGAAAGCTTATGCTCCCAATACTTCTGTTAGTCTTAAAGGTGCCACAGGACCCTCTGTTGCTTTTTACAGATTCAGACTAACACGGCTACCCCTCTGAAGCTTTGTAATGATACCTTACAAGAGACCTTTTGCATAAAGCATATTCCAGTTACATTATATTCACACTTATACACGTATTTTTATAAAGCATGATGGAGTGCAACAACACAGGGGCACCTCAAGAGCAGGGGTGCTCCTCCCCCTGCTGGCCTCTACAGCCCTGTGGCTCCTGTCCCTGCCTTGGAGCTGCCCCTGTCCAGCTGCTCCTGGGAGCTTCCTGTCTGCTGTAAGGAGCAGGGGGGAGAGGCTCGGATGTCAGGCTGTCCCCTGTCCTCCCAGTGTACCCCATCTCCGCAGAGCAGGTGGGGTGGGGGGACAGGGCTCATCGAGAGTGGGATGGTTGTACTAGCGGCTGATGCTATGTCTGAAGGAGCTTTCCTTCAGCATGCGGTCTTGCACACACTCCCCCAGCTCACACACACTGTCTCTTTCACACTCACCCCACCCAACATATACTTATATTGCTGTTGTTTCTTGTTGTTACTTCCTGCAATGTACATATATGCTCTGTAATTTTATTCTTTCAAAATGCCGTTATTTGAGTTCTTTGACTGGTCTCTGCATTTCATAATTTTATTTCTCTTTTATGCTTACATTGAATTCTTTGAGTAGTGAATTCTAAACTGCCTAACCTGTCCTGGCTGGAGTAATTATCATTATTGTTGTTATCATATTGTGCTTTATCATTTATTATGTAAAATGGTACAATCAAATAATAGTATTCTCCTAGAATGGAACTGTAGCTTGTACTCACTTTAGTAATTCCAGTTTCAAAAACATTAGCTAAGCACATAACTTTAGACAGTGAGCAGATAAAAGTCACTTATTTTCAAATTGTATTTTTAGTTATATCTGTAAATTAACTTAAAATTTGTATGTAAATAACTGCAGTTCCAACTATGATACCAATAGCAATGATGGAGTCAAATGTTAGTGAGTCACATACATGATTGTGGTCGGTAAACAGAAATGCCAAAATAATTAGAAAAATTAATTCCCTTTCTTAATAAAAAAGTAAAAAACCCTTAATCACATAAGTTAAAATTACATTTTTAGTGAAAAACAATTGACTAAAATAGAGGAGATAATGGCAGTAACACAGTGTGTCTGTGTGAGCAGATTTTATTTATTTCTATTTTCTCTACTAAAGATGGTGTGCGAAGTATCAAACGTGTGTTTCGGATGTGGGAGAAAAATGAGTTCTCACTCTGAGGTCGGTTGCAACATGTCAGAGGCAGTTTATTCTCAAGCAATATAGCAAGGGGGAGAATGCACAGCGGCAGGTCTCCCAAAAGAGAAACAATGAGGGCAAGCATTGATACCTTTTGTGACATACAGTAATGATCAACAACTGCAGTTTGTTTATACATATTCCTTCCTGATACCTTACTTTCTTCAGCAATTTCTGCTACACTCTGTGTTCCGTTCTTATCTAACACAAGGTTGAAAACCAGCATCTCTTACAGTTCTTTTCCTCTCGCCCAGGCCCTGCTGGGAAGTCTCGCGTTATTAGCTGTTAGCGTTAGCCTGACTCTTCCTCTTCCCGGAAGACTAAGATGTCGGCTCTTCTTCCAACTTCCACACTGATATCTGCGTTAAGCTCCAGAACTGGCACCTCAAGGCTTGGGATTGGGAATATCTTGCTATTATCTCCTGATTGTTCTAAATTGACATATAAGCTTTAAATGTGGCTTTAATTGTCTTTTGTATATATTTTATTTTCCTTACATAACAGTTAAATACAATGCTCCTGTCAGCTAATCCCTAAGTTATTATCTGCAAAGCCCCGAGAGTTTTCAGGTGCCTAAGTATTCCTGGAATCATGGTTAAAGTTTCCTCCCCCACCCCAAATCTGAACTGGTGCCCCGCCCTGGGGTAGCCAGGAGTGGCCAGAGGGCTCCAGGAGGCTGTGGGCTCTGGCGAGATGCAGCCCACATGTGATGGTGTGAATCCTTGAGCCACATGCCGAGCATCAGGCACCACAAGCCGCAGTAGCAGCTCAGGAGGATGGTAATACCCCATGTGCCAGGTCCCCCTGACTTCTGCGCTGCTCCTGGTGGTGGCGTTGCCTTCAGAGCTGGGTGCCTGGCCAGCACCTGCCAGTATCAGGCCACCCTGCCAGGGCTTAATTTAAGCCACAGCTGAGCTCTGGCATCTCTTTCAATACAAATTAAACACCGTGGGAGGCAACGTGTGTGGCAGTGCCCCCAGCTGAGGTCTCATTCTCTGTTTCCTCAGTCCCTTGAGTTTCTAATTCCTTGTCGGCTCTTAGGTGGCTGAGGAACAGCTTGATCTACACACCGGACTCGGGCACCATGGATTCCCTGACCCTTGGTCTGTCCTTCCTTCTGCTTCCACGAGAGCAGCAGGGTGTCCTGAGACAGAAAGAGAGAGAGATTCTGGGGTATGTAAGTGGCTGGCAGTCGGGACAGATAGATAGATGAATGGATGATGAATGGTTGTATGGGGATGAATAGATGCATAGACAGGTGGGTAGGTACACAGTTGGGTGGGTGGGTGGATAGAAGATAGGTAGGTGGGTAGATTGGTGGGTAGGTATATGGGTGGGTGGGTAGATGGGTGCGTAGGAACTTTGTGGGTGGGTCGGTAGCTGAGTTACCGTCTGTAATAGAGCAGGGTGAGGTAATAGGCCAGGAAGAATCCAGTCGCCACGAAGACGAGTTTGAAGCTGATTTCGATAAATGTGAGGCCACCTGATGGAGCTAGAAGAAGTTGACAGTCTGGCATAGATCCCTGCAAACCCTGCCCCAAGCCAACCAGCCCCCCATCCCCACTCCTCTTCCAGCTCAGGGTGCTGATGGCCTCATGCCCCTGGACCCAGGAGCTGACCTGCAGGGTCCCCCATGAGCCCTTCACAGCCAGGGGCTCCCCGTCCACTTGCCACTGGAGCCAGGGCAGGGGGTGCGAGCACAGGGAGCAGCTGCAGCTGATGCTGGGCCCCTGGCGCTGGCAGGACGAGTTCAGTCCAGTCCCCGTCCGGGGGCTGTCTGGGGAGCGCAGGAAACACAGCAACAAATTAATAGTCAGAGAGAGAAACCCTGGGGCAGGGAGTTTCCCGGGTTAACCCCACTCACATCTGTGACAGGGAGTTCCATAGGTTAACCTCACTAACACTCAATGAGCAGCTGGAACATCCCCAGGGTACAGCTCTCCTCTCTCTGAGCACAGCACACGTACAGCCGCCCGTCCTGGGCCATCGCTTGGGAAGCTCCAGTCCCAGCTGATTCTCCCCGCAGGGAGGGCACTCTCGAAGGCTCAGCCCCCCTCATCCAGCTCGTGACGGAGCAGAGAAACCGCAGGGAATCACCGTCCCGGGCCATGAGCTGTGAGCCTCTCCCCAATCTCCCCAGCACAGTGCCCCCCACTAACTCTCCACCCCACTCCCAGCAGCACAGCACGCCCCACTGATGCCCTGCCCTGCTCCGTTTGGCACAGCGCCACCTAGCCCTTTAACTGCACGTGCACATGCAGGGCCCGGCTGGCCGACCCATAGGAATTCTTTGCCCAGCACCGATACTCCCCAGCGTCCCCTCGGCTGAGATTCGGCATCTCCAGGAGCCCGTCCCCTCCCTGGCCCTCGGCCAGTGTGGAGACGTATGCAGCTCTGGAGTTGGAGCACAATCTTGGTGACTTTCCATAGCAGCAGGTCTCTGTCGCAGAGATCGGTCCCTGACCCATCTCATCCCCACTGCCCAGCGCCCCCTTAATGCCACCCCAGGGACTGGAGACTGAGGGAACCGGGCCTACTCCCCCCACCACCCTCCCTACAGTCCTATGGCATCCCTCGGGCTCTCCCCACTGGGCACGGCCCAGCCCAGCCCTGCTGAGCCTGGTGCCTGGCCCTGAGCGCGGGCAGAGCATGACTAGGAGGCACTCGCTGATTCCCGGGGTTCGCAGCGCGTCCCCTCACTGGAGCCTCCGTTCCTTGTCAGGTTCTCCGTGATGTTGGGGTGCCTGGTCAGGTCTGTAACACAACCCAGACAGGGTGGATCAGGGTGGCTGGACAGCACCGGTGGCTATACAGGCACCCCTCACCCAGCGTGGGGACGGAGCCAGCTCTTAGGTGGGTGCACAATCTCGGTACCTTTCCATGGCAGCAGGTCTCTGTCACACAGATCGGTCCCTAACACATCTCCTCCCCACTGCCCAGCGCCCCCTAGTGCCGCCCCGCGGGCTGGAGACAGAGGGAACCGGGCCGAACCTCCCACCATCCTCCCTACAGCCCTGAGGCTTCCTTGGGCTCTCCCCTCCGGGCATAGACTAGTCTGGCCATGGGCGACATATGAACTACCAGCTCAGAGAGGCTAGCCTCTGGCCCCGCCCCTTCTGCCAGAGGTCACACCCCCACTGGAGCCCAGAGCCCCCCCACCGTGGCCTCTGCCCCCCCGCAAGTCAGACCTGGACCACCCGAGCACCCCGGCCCCAGAACACTGGACGGGAGGGAGGCGTGGCACTAGCCTCCTGGAGTCCCGGGCCGCAGGCCAGCCCCCTCTATCCCTAGCCCCAGACCCAACGCTGCCAAGGGAGAACAGCTAGGGCAGTGAGCAGGAGGGGACCTGGGGGTGGAGCATGGGCGGGGCCACGTAGGGCTGTTTGGGGCAGCTCAGCCTCTCCTGGCCTGTGATATCCACCACCCATGAGCCTGGCCCGGCTGAGCCTGGCGCCTGGCCCTGAGCGCGGGCAGAGCGTGACTAGGAGGCGCTCGGTTATTCCCGGGGCTCGCAGCGCGGCCTCTCACCGGGGCGTCCGTTCCTGGTCAGGTTCCCAGTGGTGTTGGGGGGCCCAGTCAGGTCTGTAACACAAACCAGACAGGGGGCATGAGGGGGACTAGACAGCACCGGGGGGGGAGGGTGTCCCTAGTGGTCTCTGAGCCTAGACATGGCCCCTCGCTGTGAGCTCAGCTGGGGGACGGGAAAGTTCCTGAAGGGACACAAGAGACATGGGCGTGGAAGGGAAGCGACAGACCCGACTGGGGCTGACCCAAGAGGCGACCGAAGGAACCCAGAGGCTGGGTTAGGGCTGTGCCAGGGAACCAGAACCGTGGGAAATGGAAACATAAGAGACCAAAACTGGTTGGTCAAAATTGGGCTTAATTGACAGTCACTAAAGAGGGGACAGGCTGCTTCAGCCTGGGTACTTGAGCGAGCGTCACCAGCGCCAATGTCTGCCGGGCGCCTGGGCATTGAGCGTCCTGCTCCCCAAACGTGTCCTCCCCAGGGTGGGACAGAGCCAGGGGTCTACGTAACCCCATTCTCACCCCCACCCCAGACCCAGCCACCACCAGGGACATCAGACATGTCCCTCATGGGTCCTTTCCTTTCCCCCCTCCGTTCATCTCTCTGCAGCCCTCTCCTTTCACCCTCTGGCTTAGCTGGTCAGGACTGGATGTTTTGCAGCCCAGCTGCACCCAGAGCAGTGGCTAAAAGTAACACGCAGAACAGCCGGACGCTGATACTGGCTGGCCAGGCCTGGCAGGGTCTGTCCACGCTGCCCTCAAAGCCCGACGGCGCCGAGCCTCAGAGCCTGGGTCCGTTGGGTCGGGCTCGGGGGCTCTGGCTGCGGGTCTTTCATTGCAGCGTGGACGTTTCCTCCGAGGTCTGTGCTCAGACACGGCCGGAGGACTGGGGGGTGGGTTCCTTCTAAATCTCCCTCCGGCTGAAGGGAACAAGGGCCATCCTTACACTGATGCCTGATTTGATCCTTCACCTTGCAAAGGCAGCCGCTGATTTCCCCTCTGGCCTGGATCTGCAGCGCGAGGGTCAAAGGCCGTTTAACGGGGGTTTCCCTGGGGCAGGGCGGGCAGAGGTCTCTGGGCACCGAGCCCGGAGCATGTTTAGTCTGGATGGTGGCTCGGTCCCATTAATGCTCTGCCCCATATAAATCACCCACCGAGCCTGGCAGAAAGGGGAGGGGGGGAGGAGACATGGTGGGACAGCCTGGTGGGATCTCAGGGAGAACTGGGGTGGCTCTTGTGAGGGGAAATCCCAACAAGGGGAGATTGCAAAGGGTGTGTGTGGATCACAGCACAGGTCGATTCTGGAGGTAGGGCAGGTCAGAGGTATAGAGGGGAGCCATAACCAATGGGGACAAGAAGGGGTGAAGATCCCAAGGGAGAAGGGCTCCAAGGTGTGGAGGGAAGGAACCTGGAGTAGAATTGGCTGAGGGTGCGTATCCCAGCACAGGATTGAGTTTGGGGAGGGGCTGGAGAGCAGGGCTGGGGAACCCAGGGGTGGGGATCCCAGCATAGGGAGTTTGGGGACGGCATGGAGGTGCTGGGTGGGTCACTCACAGCCTACGTGGAGCCGGATGGTTCTGCTGGTGGAAGGTCCCCGTGGTGGGCTGTAGGTGACGGTGCAGATGAGCTCTTTGCCATTGTCTCCCAGGCCAGGCGTGAAGCTGAGCTCGGAGCTGTGGGCCCAGGTGCCGTTGGCCAGCTGGGCTGAGACATTCCGAGCTGTGTCAATGAACGGCCCCGTCCAGGTGACTTGCGGAGGGGACCCGGAGCAGCGCCCAGGAGCTGTGCAGATCACAGTCACCGGCTCCCCGGCCAGCAACGTCTCTGGCAGCCCCTGCGCCAGCGAGATCTGGATCTCTGGCTCCTCCGTCAGCCCTGGACATGGGGAGAGGGGAGAGAATCACTCGGGGACATGGGGCGTTTGCCCTTTAGGGGCGCTGGGTCCGATCCGGCCACAGGACGGGGACTGGCTGGCTCAGGGGGGCTGATGAGCGGTTTCATAAATATAGAGGGAAGAGTAACAACTTTCTGTACGTAGTAGCATAAAATCCCTCTTTGGCAGCAGTACTAAATCACCTTCCCTGTAAGGGATTAATCCGCTCAAATAACCTAGTTGGCACTTTACGAGAAGGACCAATGAGGAAAGAAGATACTTTCAAATCTGTGGGGGTGGGGGGAGGATTTGTTTGTTCCTGTCTCTTTGTTGTTCCCTCCTTGGACGTAGGGACAGACCAAGCAGGTACAACATCTCCTGCAAATATACCTGGAATAATAGATCTAAACCCACAGAAATTGTAAGTAGGCAGGGAAAGGTGTTAGATTATCTTTTGTTTTAGATTGTGAATTGTCCTATGCTACAGATGTAGTTTGATTCCTGTTTTTGTAACTGTGACGCTGACCCAGAGGGGAATCCTCTGTGTTTTAAAAAGTGTCTGGTCTGTGCTCACATTGCTCACCAATTGGTTGGTATATTGTTCTCAAGCCTCCGCAGAAAAGAGGGTGAAGGGCCTTGGGGGGATATTTGGGGGATAGGGATTCCAAGTTTGCCTGCCCTGAATTTCTCTATAAATCACGTGGTGGTGACAGCAATACCGTCCAAGGACAAGGGAAGGAATTTGTGCCTTGGGGAAGTTTTTAACCTAAGCTGGTAGAATATAAGCTTAAGGGTGTTTCCTGCTGGTCCCCACATCTGTACCCCAGAGTTCACAGCGGGGGGGGGGAACCCTCACAAGCAGTGACTGCGGCTGCTCTTACCTGGCACAGAGATCGTGAGCGCAGGGTCTGTGCCATCGGAATTGGAGCGGTAAGTGTGTTCAAACATGCCTTTCTCGACGTAAAGGAAATATCTCCCCGCATCCGTCCATCGGGCATCACTGATTTGCAGGGAGCAGTCGCCATGTGCTGGATCCCCCGTCAGCCGGAACCGGCCCTGGGTCTCCTGCGACACCTTCACGCTGCGGACACTGCTGGCCGCAGGACTATCCTGGCCCACAGTAGCAGGCTCCTTGTACCATTGTACGTATAGCTGGGCCGAGGGATTGTCGGTGTCGTACGAGGCTGGGTATGTGAAGGTGCAGGAGATGAAAACACAGAGACCCTCCTGCACGGACACCGACTGCGGCACCGCCAGGGTAAATCCAGGTGGCTGGGACAGGGACCCTGCAGGGGACGGGGAGGGATGGAAGTAGGACCCATAGAGAGCAGAGACCAACCCTGAGCGGCACCCCCCAGCCCTGCCGGTTCCCCTCACTCCCAACCTGCAGCCCCCTATGAGCCCAGCCCTGAGATCAACTGCCCCTCGAGGTCTATCAGTGCCCCTCACTCCCGACTGACAGCCCCATGTGATCCCAGCCCTCGGTCCTTTACCAATTCTCACTTCATTTAGTTTTCATTCCTCCCTAAATGGAGCCTCCTGTCAGCTCCCTGTCGCTCAGTGCCCCCCTAGCACCACACTGGGGCACTGGGCTCCCCTCCCCCTCTGGCCAGTCTCCCTTTCACATTCTGGGACAGACCTGGCCCTGCTTAATGCAGTTTCTGCCCTTCCCCCTGCACTGGGGCTCCAGCAGCTGCTTACTTACCCCTCCAGAGCAGGGCGAGGATCAGGACCCTCAGTGTGGCAGGACCCCCAGCTCTCCAGAGGGGGCTCTGAGGCGGGAGCTCCCTTTCCCCGGCATCATGCTGTGGCAGGAGGGCTCTGCCCATGGCTGGGGCGTCCGGCTGGGACAGACCTAGAGACAGAAGGGGGGTGAGAAGTGTGAGAGCAGAGGCTGTGTGGAGATGCAGATCTGCCTGGGGGACCATCAGTACTGCTGGGCTCTGCAGGGGGCTGATCTGGGGCTGCTGGCAGTTCAGTGACCCCCCAACCCAGAAAACCCCAAATCACCAGACTTTCCTGGGAGATTGTGGGCTAAAAAAATCCTTAAATTGGTGAAAAAAACTGAGATTTTCTCTAAGAATCATGAGATCGGCCAGAAAATCCCAAGCTGGTGACAGAAGATGGTGGGAAGGCAGCGCTGCTCCGTGTCTGCTTTGCTTCAGTCTTCCCACAAAAAACAACATGTGAGCGAGCGACCTGTGAAGTTACCACAGACAACAAAGGGGAAAGGCTGCAAATCGGGAAAAGTAAAGAACACATCTGAGATGTTCTGACCGATATGAATGAATTCAGATCAGTGGGGCGGGAAGCTGTTCAACCCAGGGTGCTGAAGGAATTAGTCGAAGAAATCTTGGAGCCACTGGCAATAATATTTGCAAACTCATGGATGCCAGGAGAGGTCTCAGAAAACAGGAGAAGGGCTAACAGAGTGGCCATCTTTAAAAAGGGAAAAAGGAGGAGCCGGGGAACTATAGGCCAGTCAGCCTGACCTCAACAGATGGAAAGCGACTAGAGCAATGTATAAAATCTCCAGTTTTGTAAGGGGAAATCATGGCTCGCCAAACTACTAGAATTTTTGGAGGGAGTCAACAGCATGTGAACAAGGGTGACCTAGTCCATTTACGTAGGTTTTCAGAAAGCCTTTGACAAAAGCCCAAAAGGCTTTTAAGCAAGGTAAGGTGTCATGGGATAAGTAGGCAGGTCCTCTCCTGGATCAGTAATTGGTTAAAAGGGTAGTAATAAATGGCTAATTTTCAGAGTGCAGAGAGGTAAATAGTGGTGTCCACCAGCGTTCTGTATGTGGACCAGTGCTGTTCAACATGTCCATAAATGATCTAAAAAAAAGGGGTAACAGTGAGGTGGAAAAATTTGCAGATGATACAAAACTACTCAAGAGAGTTAAGTTCAAAGCTGACTGCGATGAGCTACAAAGGGATCTTACAAAACTGGGTCACTGGATAAGAAAATGGCAGATGAAATTCAATGTTAATAAATGCAAAGTTATGCACATTGGGGAACATAATCCCAGCAATACATATAAAGTGATGGGGTACAAATTAGCTGATACTGCTCAAGGAAGAGTTCTGAGAGTCACTCTGGATAGTTCTCTGAAAAAATCCATTTAATGTGCAGTGGTCATCAAAACTCATTAAGAAAGGGATAGATAATAAGACAGAAAATATCATATTGCCTCTATATGAATCCATGGTACACTCACATCTTGAATACTGCATGCAGTTCTGGTGGCCCCATCGCAAACTGGAATTGGAAAAGGCTCAGAACAGCGCAACAAAAATGATTATGGGTGTGGAACAGCTTTCATAAAAGGAGAGATTAATAAAACTGGGACTGTTCAGCTTGGAAAAGAGACGACTAAGGGGGGCTGTGATAGAGGTCTATAAAATGGGCGACAGGTGATGGATCACTTGTTGATTCCCTGTTCTGTTCATTCCCTCTGGGGCACCTGGCATTGGCCACTGTCGGAAGACAGGATACTGAGCTAGATTATCCTTTGGTCTCACCCAGTATGGCCATTTTTATGGAGAAATGTGGGCTCGGTGGAACTACTATTAAGTGGATACAGAACTGGTGAAACAACCACAAACAAGAAGTAACTGTTAATGGAATGACATGGGATTGGAGGGACGTCTCAAGTGGGGCTCCACAGGGATCTGTTCTGGGTCCCGTGTTGTTTAACATCTTTATCAGTGATGTGGATGTAGGACTAGGGAGCAGACTGATCAAATCTGCAGATGACACAAAGCTAGTGGGGGTTGCCAACACTTTGGAAGATGGAGCTAAAATTCAGAGGAATATTGATAATTGGAGAATTGGGCTGTAGACGACACAATGAAATTCATGAAGGAGAAATGGAAGGTGCTCCTTTAAGGGACGAAAACACAAATGCACAAATACAGGATGGGGAAGAACTGGCCTGGCAGCAGCACTGCTGAGAAGGAGCTGGGAGTTGTGGCGGATCACAGCCATGACATGAGTCAGCAATGCGATGCTGTTGCAAAAAAACAAATGCAATTTCAGGTTGCATGAACAGAGGCAGAGCATGCAAGTCACGGGAGGTGACAGTACCACTCTGTGCCTCAGCTGGAGACTGTGTCCAGTTTTGGCCATCAATGTATAGAAAGGATGTAGAGAAACTGGAAAAGGTCCAGAGGCGAGGGATAAAGATGATGAAAGGGGTGGTATGGAAGCCGTAGGGGAACAGCTAGAAAGAACTTGGCATGGTTAGTTTGGAAAGGAGATTGGCAGGGTGGGAGGGGACATTATCGCAGTTTGCAAATACTGGAAAGGCTGCCATCAAGAAGATTGTTCTCTCTCGCCCCACAGAGCAGGATGAGGGGCAACAGGTTCAAACTACAGTATTGTCAACTGAGATTAAATCTCATAGAAACCTCCCCAGCTGTGTGAGCAGTCGGACAATGGACCAGACACACATGGAGGTCATGAAAGCTCCTTCCCTGGAGGATTTCGAGAGGAGGCTGGACAGCATCTGTCTTGAACGGGTTAGACCCGACCAATCCTACACCCTGGCAGGAGTTGTACTAGGTGACCCCTGAGGTCCCTTCTCACCTGTGGATCTGTGATTCCAGGATTTGCTAAAGAATCCCGAGATTTAATGTGAATGTCATGACATAGGCAACCCCCCGCTTCCGAAATTCACTAACAAATCCTGAGATTTCCTCTAAGAATCATGTGCTTGTCTGAAAAAGGTTTCAAAATCCTGAAACTGGCTTTTAAAATCCACAGATGTGTTCTTTGCCTCCAAACACCCCGTTCTTTGCAGCCCGTTAGCTCTGTACCCCCCCCTTCCTGCAGTGATGGTGTCACCGCCACACGGTGAGGGGCTGGTTCTGCAGGGACCCAGTGGAAGTGGATGTGGGTAAATCATCCCTGGGGTGGGGATGCTGCAGAGAGCTCATGGCTCCCCCCTCTGCAGACAGGGTGGGGCGCTAATGCTGCTCTCCCTGCCCCACAGCTGCCTTCCCCACTCCCCTGCTCCACCCTCCTCCTTCTACAGCTGGAACTTTCCTCCTTGTCAGTGTTATGGATCCTCCATCCTCTTCATTCTGGTGAGAATGGTAGGGACCACTCCCTACGTTCCCCTCCTCACATGGGAATTGGGCCACTCACACCTCCCCCCCCATCTTTTCCTGTTAAATTGGATGGGCCTCTCACTTCTGCCTGCCCCTACCCCATCCACTGCAGTGAGCTGGGTGGGTCTCACCTTGGATTCCCCCAAGGCCCATGCACCATCCCCTGCCAGAGCAGGGTGGGACGGGCCCGGTAGCCCGAGGGGAAGGGGCCAGCCCTGAGAGATCCAGACTCCATCCCCATCCCTGGGGGGGGCCAAACTCCCCACACTTTGTGCTGACCCAACTCCATAGGGGGCAATGGAGTGAGCGCAGTTGGACTATGGGTGAGAAGTTTGCACATATGTGCTCAACCTGGGGTATCTGCCCTCCTTGCTGCCCAAAATTATCCATATGGGGAAGGGGAAACCCCCAGCAGTTCCATTTCCCACCATCCCTCTGCTGCCCTCAGGTGTTCTCAGGAAGGAGGCTGAGAGATGAGAGCTGGGGAACCCCCTGCTGTACGTGGCCCCCAGAGCCAACACCTCCAGTGTGGTCCCCTTGGTCAGGGAGCCCTGTGGCGGGACACTGCTTGGGCTGGAGGGCACCCTCAGAGCTGTGGGGGCAGGGAGCGAGGGCTGGGATCGCAAAGGGCTGTGGGTAGGGATTGAGGGGCATGCCAGTCGCCACAGACCATCCAGCTCCCTCCACCACCCTAGTTCCACTCACCCCTAGACCTGCAGAGGGGGGCACGGAGACTGGGTCTGCGACCCTGCAGCCCGGGTTCCCCAGGGTTTGTGACTCGGAGCCTGGGGAAGCGGCATGCACAGGAATGTGAAAGTAGAAGTGGGTGCAGACAGGAGGGGTTTGGGGGGAGATGCTCTCTCAGGAACCCCAGCACCAGCATCCTGCCGACTTCCCCGCCTTCTGGCTGGCCCTGCACGTGGCTTCCCTGCAACAGGGGCAGGCTGCATATTGCTTGTGGGGTTGGAATTAAATCCCAGCATTTCTGGCTCTGAGCCCCTCTACACCCCACTCTGCTCCCAGAGCTGGGATAGAGCCCAGGAGTCCTGACTCCCAGCCACCTGTCCCAGCTCTATCCCTTCATTACTGCTTTTAATATTTGAACACTAGCAGCTCACATCTCTTATCCTATTGTACATGCTGCAGATGCTAATCACTCACCCCGAGCTGAGATGCAGCCACCTCCAGGCGGGGCAGCTGGGGAACAGCCACACAGCGACACTGTCCAGAGGTTGCTCACCCGGAGCTGAGATGCGTCCGCCTCTGGGGTGGGGTGTCTGGGAACAGCGCACTGGAACAGCAGGTGCCCGGTTAGGACAGCTAGCGAATCCTGACTCCAATTTGAAGAGCCGGGTGCGTGTGAAGATCTGCCTGGGACGGAGCGGGGGCGAGTGGGAGGGCGTGGGCTGTGGCAAGATGTGAGATTTCAAGACAGGAAGGGGAAGTCAGCGTGTGATTCTGGCCCTAGAATGTCTTGCAGAAGCCGGTTCCAGTGGCTGGAGATCTCGGTGCCATCTCACAAGCGGGCGATTGTCACAGACAGAGGCCTGCTCCCAGGGACATCCTGCTTCTGCCCCACCGCAGGGGCACTGGCTGGAGACAGAGAGAATGGGGCATGGGTCCTTTCCCCTGTAGGGGGCCCTGGCTCCAATCTGCTCCAGGGTGGGGCACTGGCTGGTTCTGGGCAGTGGGGCCAGGGGTCCTTCCCCTCTAGGGTCTCTTTTATTCTCTGTCTCTCAGTTCCTCAAACGTCTCCCAGGTCCCAGGTCACTTAATTGGGGAAATCCCTTTTGATGTGACCCAGGTTATCGGCTGGATCAGGAGAAGCAGCTGGATTCCACGGCCCCCCATAGACACCGTCCTTCGATTTAAGAGCTGAGATGCAGCTGAATCTGTCTTGGTTCAGGGGGGCTGTTTACACAGGGACCTCTCCCAGTGCTGAGATGTGGCTGCCTCTGGGGGGTGGGGGGCGCGGGGGCTGTTTATACAAGGACTCCTTGCCCGGTGTTGAGATACACAAGGGTTTGGGAGAAACCTAGAACTGAAAGAAACACAGCACCCCCTAGGGGCATTGGGACCAGCCCCGATGGCCGGGCCCCAGGGCCGGCTCCAGGCACCAGCCCACCAAGCCTGTGCTTAGGGTGGCACCTGGAGGGGGGCAGCGGGTGATCCAGCTCCATCCGCCGGGTAGAGCAGAGCCGCAGTGGGCTCGCCACCCTCCCCCGGCATTCCGGCCGCCGGGGAGAGCGGAGCCCCGGCCAGGCTCTCCGCCCTCCTCCCAGCGCTCTGGCCCCCAAGGAGAGCGGAACCGCTCCGGGCTCGCCGCCCTCCCACCGGCGCTCTGGCCGCTGACAAGAGCAGAGCCCCGGCCAGACTCTCCGTCCTCCTCCCAGTCCTCTGGCCGCTGGGGAGAGCAGAGCCCCGGCTGGGGTCTCCGCCGGTGAAAGCGGAGCCCCGGCCGGGTTGCCGCCCTCCCCCCGGCACTCTGGCCACCAGGGAGAGCGGAGCCCCGGCCGGGCTGTCTGCCCTCCTCCCGAGGCTCCGGCCGCCAGAGGAGTCGTGGCAGGTTCGTCGCCCTCCCCCTGGCGCTCCGGCTGGTCCTGGATTGCGGCCTGCGTCCAGGCTCGGCGCCCTCCCCTGCCGCGCTCCGGGGGCAGGGGGCGGGGGGCAGGGGGCTGCAGGAGGCTTTTCTGCCTGGGGCGGCAAAAAAGCCAGAGCCGACCCTGCCGGACCCTCCTGAGTCTCCCACCCCAGCCAGACCCTGGCCCGCTCTGACCCAGGGCAGTGGCACGTCAGCTCTGCCCCCTGTGTGTGGGCACCGGCGGCTGTGCTGGGAGGCTGGTTGCTGAGCGGATCTTCCACAACAGTAAGTTTCCAGTCGGTGAGTTTGCTCCACCTCCGGCCGGTCGGCCGCAGTTCAGGGCTGGGCGAGAGCCGCGGAGAGCAGGGGAGAGGGTCCCATTGAACAGTGGGGTGCGGCCGCTCGGACACAGGTCCCCAGCCAGTGGCGGAAGGGGAGAGCCCGGGGCAGATTCCTGCTGGGACTGTGGCTTCCGGGTCTAGTGGGTTATAACTCGCTGCGCTGGATCCATGCGGATCAGGGCAGACCCCTGGTCATTGGGTGAGAGCCGGGGCAGGAACCCCGGTGTCTGGCCGGCCCCTAGCTTGGTATGGTACATTCTGCCTCTGGTTAATCCCCATTTGGTTTCAGACTCTTTTAAATTAGCTGCCCGGGTGTTTTCCATCGGTTGCTGTTAAACAGATGCCCTACTTGGAGGTGGCTGCATCTCAGTGCCAGCCCGGAACAGAACCTTATATAAACAGCCCCCGCACCCCACCCCAGAGGTCACTGCAGCTCAGCGCTTGCCAA
Organism: Chrysemys picta bellii; assembly: GCF_011386835.1. NCBI lineage: Eukaryota > Metazoa > Chordata > Testudines > Emydidae > Chrysemys > Chrysemys picta. Next base: position 4,046,011 of record NC_088810.1, on the reverse strand, counting down.
GGGTCCCTGTGTAAAGAGCCCCCGCACTCCACCCCAGAGGTGGCCGCATCTCAGTGCTGATTAAGGGATCTTTGTGCATTGTATTGAGCTCAGTATATGACTCGTGTGTTTTATACGGGTCTTTTGAATTACCAGGTTGAGATGCAGGAAAAAAAGTGATTGACTGGGAAAGCTTGGACCCGCCAGGTCAAGATCAAAATCTTACATTTCTGGAGATCAAGGTGACTGATACCGTCCTCTCAGATATGGCAGGGCAAGGGTTAATTACCAGTCATTATCTATCTATCTATCTATCTAAATAATTCAGATGTCTTTTTTTTCAGTGTCCTGAAAATATTTTAAAACATGGGGCAGGAATTGAAAAATGTGGGCTATGTGTTGTGATCATTAGTTTTAAATGGAAAGGATCTCTGAGAAATCTTTCTAAAACCCAAAAAAATACTGTGATTAGTTTTTATGAAACTTTTATTTTAAAAACAGCTTGTGAAGAAGTGGGGGATTTTGTTAGTGATTTGCATGAATACTGTCTGTTCCTCAGTTTCCCTGGAAACTGTCTGTGTAATGAGGTGATAGGAGAGGAGGGTTGTGGTTGCAGAGGGCCACGTGTGACCTCACCAAATAGCCCGGATCCTGGACATTGACCTGGACAATGTAGAACTTAACAACCGGTAAGCCAGAGGCCCAGCCCATCTTGGGAGCCAGTTGGTTCTGGCCCATGGGAGGAAAAAGGCCAGAGGAGAGATGGCCCAGGAAGGCAGCCGGTTCTAGCCAGTTGGGGAAACAAAGGATGGAAGAGAGGGGATTCAGGTGACCTGTTTGCCCAGGAACAAAGATAAAGCATGGAGGCGGGGCTGGTGGGTGAACTCTGCTGGACTGGGGACAAAGAGGGGCCTGAGCTATCTTGACAGTGTCAGACCCAACAGTACGGTGCTGAGAGTGCCCTGGCCCGAGGGCCCTGAGAAATGCGTGTGCTGGGTTCAGACATTGAATAAACCTCCTATGTTATGCTGGCTGAGAGTCACTGCAAGGTAGAGTTCGGGGGGCGTTGCTCCCTCTGGGGGTGGAGGCTGTGGGGGTGCAGAGCGAGGAGACTCCCTGAGGGGGCCCACAGCGAGAGAGAGGCAGCCTGAAGGCTTGGGGAGGTGCCATTCCAGGAGGTGCTGGACCCAGGTCTTAACCCCCAGACTGTGTGTGACCCGGAAAAGGGCTGTCACACTGAAGGGGGGTCCTCCCAGGGACCATACGGAGCCAAGAGATCCCAGGGACTGGGAGTCTGTGACACAACCCAGATCTGGTGTAATAGGTTTAATACAAGAAATAAAACATAATTAAATATATCCTAAAATAATAGTCAATGTATGTATATATCCAGTGTATGTGAGTGAGCACTGTCTGTTTGTACTTGCTCTCTCTCTCACTCTGTGTGTGTGTGTGTGTGTGTGTACAGTACAGACCCGTTTATGCATGAATCCACTTAACATGCAGTCGCGCCGTGCCGCCCACTGCCACCTATTTAACACCTATTGCTAACACACGGCACAAGAACTTGCTATGTAGCGCTACAGATTTGCTCACGAACTCACTGACATAGAAATCGACAGGAAGTGTGGAGCGGAAACGTGTTGTACGTCTTTACCAATACTCGTAAAGACGTATCACGCACGCTTAGTCATTGTCACGCTAGAGGGCAGAGGGCAAGTGTCAGCGTTCCTACACAGTAGAAGAAAAGCTAGCTGCAATAGAGCAAGTAAATAGCGGAGAAACCCAGGCCAAAGTTTCAAAAGATATTGGGATTGACGAATCTCCTCTCTGAAGATGGCTAAAAACCAAATCTAAACTGAATGGCTTTGTAAAAATTATCGATTCTGCCGTGAGGCTTAAGGAAAATCTTGAGCGCTATTCAGCAAAACCCACAATAGACAAAGCCACGCACACGTGGTTTGCTCAGGAAAGGCTGAAAGGAATGCCGCTAAGTGGGCCAATTCTTCAAGCGCAAGCGACAAAATTTGAAAATTTAACAGGGGATGAATCATTCCAAGCCAGCAAGGGGTTTATAAGTCGTTAAATAAAGTGTCATGCAATAGCACAGGTGTCGATTTCTTTTGGCATGTGCTAATTACAATCCTGCATCTCCAGTGGAGTATCTCTTGATTCCTGATCACAATTGCTCTTCCTAATTTGAAAATCATATGGAAATAAAAAGTGGTTTTATTCCTATTTGCAAGTTTACATGATTCTCAGACATGTCTAGAAACCAAGGATTCTGCTGTGTTTGGACCAATCCAAGCACATCGTAGGTGCTACTGTAACACAAAGACAAACACATTTAATTCAGCATTTCTCAAAGACTGAACACTTGCTTTCATGCTAAGATCTGGCTTTATGGTAACTGCATTGTCTTGCAAGGATCAGTAGCTAGCATCACCTGGTCTGCTGTGTTCTAGCACCATAACCCCTTTCTGCCAACAAAAATTACTACACAACCCCAGGAGGGCAGATCAAAGTCTGAGCCCAGCGGAGCCCCGGGCAGTGAGGCTTGGGCTTTGGTCCTGGGCTACAGCAAGTCTAAGCCAGCCTTAGTGATCCCATTAAAATGGATCGTCACCCACTTTGAGGTCCTGATCCACAATTTGAGAGCCACAGCTCTAGAGGGTATCGTACTGCGCTCGTCACCGGGGTATCCGGACGCCTTGCGGTCATCACAGAATAAACAAAGTCATCCAGAACCAGCCTTAGCCATGGGCGACTGGGGCTGTGATGGGTTCGGTCACAGAGACCCCCTTGAGACTGTCACCTGATCTGCTCACAATACCTCAGAGCCCATTTTCCCTGCCAGCTTGGGACTGAAGAAACCTGCCTTGTTGAGCCACACATGCTAGCCTAATGCAATACGGACCCAGGGTCTGAACCATGCCCTCAAAGCTGCAGACTTAAATGAAAATGGCTGAGCAGGTGTTCCTGTCGCCAGTACCCAAACATCCAGTTCCCAATGGGATCCAAACACCAAATAAATCCGTTTTATTCTGTATAAAGCTTATAGAGGGTAAACTCATCAATTGTCTACTCTCTATAACACTGATAGAGAGATATGCACAGCTGTTTGCTCCCCAGGTATAAATCACTAACTCTGGGTTAATTAATAAACAAAAGTGATTTTATTAATTATAAAAAGTAGGATTTAAGAGGTTTCAAGTAATAACAGACAGAACAAAGTAAGTTACTGAGCAAGATAAAACAAAACACACAAGTCTAAGCCTAATACATCAAGAAATTGAATACAGGTAAAACTCACCCTCAGCTGTGTTCTAATAAGCTTCTTTCACAAACTAGACTCCTTCCTAGTCTGGTCCCAATCCTTTCCCCTGGTTCAATTCTTGTTAGCTCCAGCTCAGGTGGTAACGAGGGGATTTCGTCATGACTGGCAGTCCCCTTTGTTCTGTTCCACCCCCTTTTATATCTTCGGCACAAGGTGGGAAGCTTTTGTCTCTCTGTGTCCCCACCCCTCCTTCTAACTGGAAAAGCACAAGGTTAAAGATGGATTCCAGTTCAGGTGACATGATCACATGTCCTGTGAGCCCCCCTCCATTCCTCCAGGACTGGCCTGCAGGGATGCAGTGGAGACTTGCACGTAAACAGAATCATCTAGAGTCAATTATCCTAGTCAATGGGATCCATTAAGATTCCAAACCAAAATTAATGGCCCCCACTTTTCATAATTACAATAGGACCTCAGAGTTATGCTACATTTTCCTAGATTCCGGTACAAGGATGATGCATTTGAACAAATAGGAGGAACATACTAAGTAGATTATAAGCTTTGTAATAATACCTTACAAGAGACCTTTTGCATTAAGCATATTCCAGTGACATTATATTCACACTTATACACATATTTTTATAAAGCATGATGGAGTGCAACGTCACAGGGGCGCCTCCGGAGCAGGGGTGCCCCTCCCCCTGCTGGCCTCTGCAGCCCTGTGGCTCCTGCCCTCTGCCTTGGAGCCGCCCCTGTCCAGCTGCTCCTGGGAGCTTCCTGTCTGCTGTAAGGAGCAGGGGGGAGGGGCTCTGATGTCAAGGTGTCCCCTGTCCGCCCATGTACCCCATCTCCGCAGAGCAGGTTGGGGGGACAGGACTCACCGAGAGTGGGATGGAGCTGCTGGTGGCTGCTGCTATGTCTGAAGGAGCTTTCCTTGAGACTGCTAAGAGCTGCTCTCTTAAAGGGGCAGCATGCAGACTCGCACACACTCCCCAACTCACAAACACCCGCAGGTCACACACACTGTCTCTTTCACACTCACCCCACCCAACATATACTTATATTGCTGTTGTTTCTTGTTGTTACTTCCTGCAATGCACATATATGCTCTGTAATTTTATTCTTTCAAAGTGCAGTTCTTTGAGTTTTTTGACTGGTCTCTGCATTTCATAATTTTATTTCTCTTTTATGCTTACATTGAATTCTTTGAGTAGTGAGTTCTAAACTGCCTAACCTGTCCTGGCTGGAGTAATTATCATTATTATTGTTATTATCATATTGTGCTTTGTCATTCATTATGTAAAGTGGTTCAATCAAATAATAGTATTCTCCTAGAATGGAACTGTAGCTTGTACTCACTTTAGTAATTCCAGTTTAAAAAACATTAGCTAAGCACAGAACTTTAGTAAGTGGGCAGATAAAAGTCGCTTATTTTCAAATTGTATTTTTAGTTACATCTGTAAAAATAACTTAAAATTTGTATGGAAATAAATGCAGTTGCAACTATGATACCAATAGCAATGATGGAGTCAAATGTTAGTGAGTCACATACATCATTGTGGTCGGTAAACATAAATGCCAAAATAATTAGAAAATTAATTCCCTTTCTTAATAAAAAAGGAAAAAAACCCTTAATCACATATGTTAAAATTATGTTTTTAGTGAAAAACTATTGACTAAAAGAGGAGTGTAGTGAGGCCGTATTGGCGAACCGGGAAGTGGGCGGGCTCACCCGCCCACTACTAAAGGCCCCTCCCCCAGCCTAGCGGGAGGGACCACTGGACCCAGTACCAAATGATTACTTGGGACAACTAATAAAAAAACAGGGAACAAGGTGACGGTCAAAGGTTCAAAATCAGGGAACCGGATGGGGACACCGAGCAAAGAACCCCAGACAGCGCCCACTGCTCCTCGAAGGTGGCAAGGGAGCCAGCGGACGCTGCCCAGTGGAACTCCGCCCGGAGACGTGAGACCAAAGAGGTATGGAAGTAGGCCCCACAGTCGCAGAGCACCCCCTCGTCCAACATCCTCTCCCTGGTATTATAGATGGTAAGTTTGGCCAGTGCCAGGAAGAGGTTAACGAGGAGGTCCCGCGACTTTGTGGGGCCACGGACAGGGTGTGCATAAATAAACAAGTGTGGGGAAAAGTGCAGCCAGAACCTCAGCAAGAGGTTCTGGAGGAGCCGGAAAAGGGGTTGCAGCCTGGCGCACTCAAGGTAAGCGTGCGCCAGGGTCTCCCTGATGCCGCAGAATGGGCAGGCCTCGGGAATAGGGGTGAACCGCGCCAAGTACACGCCCGTGCTCACAACTCCATGAAGGAGCCGCCAACCAATGTCCCCGGCGGGCCTGGGAACTAAGGTGGAATAAAGGCTGGCCCACCGGGGCTCCTCACCCTCCACAGGTAGCAGATAGTCCCTCCACCTGGTGTCGGGGCGGGACACGAGGGTGAGGTGATGCAACGTGTGGAGCACGAGCGTGTACAGGTGGTCTCTGGACGCGGTCCGAAACCGGACCGGCTGCAGAGTGTGCAGCCGGCTCGGATTATGGGAGCGGGGGAGCCGGGGGGGCTCACGGAACAAGGGCCCGAGAAAAAGGTCCGGAGGGCCCGGGGTGAGGGGTGGGCGGGGAGCGCCCTCCCGCAGGGCCCGCCACAGGAAGCCGAGAGCAGGAGGTGACAATGCAGCGCCCACCTCCTGGAGTACACGCAGAGGGGTCGCGAGGGTGGAGAGCCCCATGCGCCGACCAAGCGCGCGGGGATCCACCCAGTCCCCTCTGGTGTAGTCCAGGAGGTCTCCGACCCTGGTGGTTTCCGCCAGGACCAACCTCCGGCTCACCGAGGGTGACTCCGCCACCTGCACACGAAGATCGGGATTGTGCAGCAGGGGCTCCGCGAGGAGATCCACACCCTCGGTGGCCACAGTGGACCTGGTCGCCGAGAAAAGCTTCCAGGTCCGGAGAAGGTCCTGGTAGAAGACCGGCAGCTCCGAGAGGTCTCGCGGAAGACCTCTCGGGTGAAGAAAAAGGAGCTGCCGGTCGTATCGGAGCCCTCGGAGGCGGCGGAGGAAGGCGTGCGCTAACGTGCTCCATGCCGGACTACCCGCACCGTAAAGGAGCCTCTGCAGGGCCTGGAGGCGGAAGACATGGACCTGGCTACGAAGGCAGACCAGGCCCTGTCCCCCCTCCTCCAGGGGAAGACTCAGAACCCCTGCAGAGACCCAGTGCAGTCCAGGCCAGAAAAACTCCAGGGCTATCCTCTGGAGCCTGGCCAGGAGTTCCGGGGCCGGGCTCAGGGTGTTGAGCCGGTGCCAGAGCATGGACAGGACGAGCTGGTTCAGCACCAGCGCCCTCCCCCGCAGGGAGAGACACCGGAGCAGTCCCGTCCATCTCCGCAACCGCTCACGCACCCTGGCCTCCAAATCCAGCCAGTTCTCCGACGGAGAAGGATGCGTGGCGGAAAGATAAACGCCTAGATAGAGCAGCGGACCCACGCTCCACCGAATGGCTTGAAGCGCGGGTGGGAGGGAGCCCGCCTGCCAACCGTCCCCGACCACCAGGCCAGAGCTCTTGACCCAGTTGACCCGGGCGGAGGAGGCGGCCGAATAAACGGCCTGGCAGGCCTCCACCCGCACCAGATCCGCTGGGTCCTGGACCACGAGGAGCATGTCGTCGGCGTACGCCGACAGGACCAGCCGCAGCTCCGGCTCCCGGAGCACCAACCCTGCCAACCTCCGACGGAGGAGGCAGAGGAAGGGCTCGATCGCCAGAGTGTACAGCTGGCCCGAGAGGGGGCACCCTTGCCGTACTCCCCGCCCGAAGCTGACCGGCTCGGTCAGGGTCCAGTTGAGCTTGACCAGACACTCCGCCTCAGCGTACAGCACCTGGAGAAAGCCCACAAACTGGGGCCCGAAGCCGAACGCCCGCAGAGTGCCCAGGAGGTACCCGTGGTCCATCCTGTCGAACGCCTTCTCCTGGTCCAGAGACAGGAGGGCGAACGACAGACCATCCCTACGTCCCAGCTCCAACAGGTCCCGGACCAAGTACAGGTTGTCAAAGATGCTCCGGCCCGGGACGGTGTAGGTCTGGTCGGGGTGGACCACATCCGCCAGCACGGACCCCAGCCGCAGCGAAATGGCCTTCGCTACGACCTTATAGTCCGTGCTGAGGAGCGAGACGGGACGCCAATTTCGTAAATCGCGGAGGTCCCCCTTCTTCGGCAACAGGGCGAGCACGGCTCGCCTGCACGAGAGAGGGAGGACACCGCCCTGCAAGGACTCGGCCCAGACGGTGACAAGGTCTGGGCCGAGGACGTCCCAGAACACGCGGTAGAACTCCACGGTCAGCCCGTCCATGCCCGGAGATTTGTTAGTGGGCATGAGCCGGAGGGCTGCCGAGAACTCGGCCAGAGAAAGAGGCAGCTCCAGCCGGTCTCGGTCGCCCGCGCTGACCGTCGGGAGCCCGGTCCAGAGCACCCTGCGGGCCTCGGCGTCGGTCGGATCCGGGGAGAAAAGAGCGGCGTAGAAGGCCCTGGCCCTGCCACGCATCTCCTCCGGATCCGTGAGGGGGACGCCGTCCTCCGCCAGGAGGCAGGTGACATGCTTTTTGGCCCCCCTCCGTTTCTCCAGGGCGTAGAAGAAGCGGGAGCCGCGATCCATCTCCCGAAGGAGACGGATGCGGGATCGAACAAACGCGCCTCGGGCCCGGTGGTCTTCCAGGGCCCGGAGCTCCTCTCGCTTCTCCTGGTACGCCGCGCAGAGGGGTGAATCCTCGGGGCCGGAGGCCAGATGTCTCTCCAGCTCCAAGACCTCCCGCTCCAACTGCCCTATCAGCGCATCTCGCCGCCGGCTGGCGCCCCGGGCGTAGTTCCGGCAGAAGAGCCGCGCGCGGACCTTCCCCACGTCCCACCACCGCCGCGCCGAGGGAAAGGCGCGCCGCTGCCCCCGCCAGGCCAGCCAGAACTCCCGGAAGGATGCCACGAAGCCCACGTCCTCCAGCAAACTATTATTAAAATGCCAATAGGCCGGCCCCGGCCGCTCGGAACTGAGAGAAGCCGTCACGGTCACCAGATGGTGATCCGAGAACGGGGCTGGCCGGACGCCGGAGGCATGGGCCCGCGCCAGATGAAAGCGGGACAGATAGATCCGGTCCAACCGGGAGTGGCGCGACCGGTCGTCCTCCACCCGGACATAGGTGAAGGTGGTGTCGTCGTCCGGGTGGTGTTCGCGCCAGACGTCCACCAGGGAGTGATGGTCTACGATCTCCCTGAGGACGCCCGCGGCTGCCTGGGAATTTTCAAGCCCGGAGCGGTCCCGGTCCTCGAGGGTGGTGTTAAAGTCCCCGCCCAGGACCAGGCACTCGCGAGAATCCAGAGTGCCGAGGAAGGCCGCCGCCCGCTGATAGAAAGGCACTCGTTCCAGGCCCGCGTTCGGGGCATAGACGTTGACCAAGTTCAGAACCAGCCCCTCCACACGGGCCCGGACGTGCAGCAGGCGGCCCGGCACGACCTCGGCGACCCCCAGCACCTCAGGCCGCAGCCCCGGGGAGAACAGGGTGGCCACCCCAGCCGAATGGGCGCTGAGGTGGCTAAAATAAACCCCGTCTCCCCACTCCAGCCGCCAGCTAGCCTCGACGGCCGGAGCCGTGTGGGTCTCCTGCAGGAAAATCACAGAGTACCCCCCCTCCCTAAGGAAGGAGAGCACCTGGCTCCTGCGGAGACCCACCCTACAGCCCCGAGTGTTCAGCGATGCAAAGGTGGTAACTGTCATGCGGAGGACTGGGGCAGATCCTCACGGGCGGAGGGACCATCGGCCCCCAGCGGGCCCCGCAAGATCCCGGTTTCGACTCCGAAGGTCAAAAGGGAGTCGCGGAATCTGCGGGCCCGCCGATAGGCCGCAATGTCCCGCCGACCGGACCCCCGCCCCTCCCCCAAAAGCGCCTGCACGGCCCGGAGGACGAGATGGAAGTCCCCCCAGCGCTGAAGGGCGAGCTGCACCTTTCCCTGGGAACCACGGGAATCCGATAGAAAGAGGCGCAGCTCATCCCGCAGCGCGGAGGGGGAGGCAGCGGCCAAGCCGCCGCCATCCTCCGGCGGGGCCCCTGAAGGGTCCTCGCAGCCCACAGTGACGGACATACAAGGGGCCGAGTTCCGGCGCCGCTGCGCCGGGCAGCCCGTCCCCATCCCCGGCAAAGGAGAGGGCGGCTGAGGGAACAACACAGCCCCCACAGTGGCAGGAAGGGAAGACACGAAAACCGCCCCCTGAGGGTTGTCTGCAGGCAACCGAAATGCGACAACCCCGGGGGCGGCAGTAACACCAGAGGTGGCAGACAGAGACACCTCGGGGACAGGATCTGGGGCAAGGGCGGGAGTAGGGGCGGGGCTCGAGGCGGGAACAGGGACTCGGGCAGGAGAGGGGACAGGATCAGGGACGGGAGCGGGAACGGGCTCCTCATCTCCCGCTGCCAAGCCGCTAGACTGCGGCTCCCCTCGGCCAAGGTCAGCATCCGAGGGGACGGAGGCAGCAGGGACAGGGGAAGCCTCAGGGGCAGGAACGATGGAAGGGGCAGGATCGGGGGCAGGAACCGGCCGCTCAGCAACGGCTGTCGCCCCGAGGGGCTCGGCGGCCGTGCACAAGATGGGAGTCGCGGCCGGGCTGGCAGGTAGGGCTAAGGGTTCTCCCAGGACTAAGTCGGGAGCGGCAGAGTGGGGCGAGGAACCGGGAGCAGGAGAAGGGGGCGGGACTAAGCCAGCACCCGGATCGGGGCCCGCTGGCGGAGGGTCGTCCTCCCCCTGAGTAACCGGGGTCAGACCCAGGGCCTCGATCTCATCGAAAATGGAGGCGAAAGCGGTCCCCTCGGCCCCGGCCACCTCCCCGCCAGTCACAGGGACAAGGGCCGCCCCAGCATCGGCGGCGGCGGCGGGGGGCACAGACGGAGCAAGGGCCGGGAGAACCGCTGCTGAAGCCTCCTCAGGCGTGGGCCCAACAAAAGGGACAGAAGTTTCCCCAGCCGCTGCCACGGCATCCACGGTCTCCATGGCCGGCACCTCCTGCTGGGCACCGTCCGGGGGCGCGGAAACAGAACCAACAACGTCGGCCCCCCGCGGCATCTTTCGGGGGGCCTGCTCTCCCTCCTCATCAGAGGGGAGGGAGAGAGCCCGCGACCTGCGGGCGCCGCGCTTCCCCCGGACGGTCACCCAGCCCCCCGAGGTGGAAGAGGAGGTGGAGGGCCGGTCAGCAGGGGCAGGGCCAGAGGGCAAGGGCGATGGCTTCGGGGCTTGGGGCGGCAGGGTCGGAGGGACAGCAGGGGAGAGGGAAACCTCCCCCGGGGGCGGGCCCTTCCCCGCGGCCGGCGGAAGCTGCCCCGCCCTCTCCTCCACATGCCCCGCCGATCCAGGGTCGGCGACGGCAAGGCCCGCCTGCCCGGCCGTCTCCGCAGCCAGAGCGGGAACCGTGGCAGAAGGAGGAGGGGCGGCGGCAGCAGCAGTGTCCGAACCGCCAGGGTTGCCGGCGATGACAGGGCCGGCACCCTCCCGGGCCCCGGGGGTCTCGGACGCCCCTCCAGGCCGGGCCAGGGGACAGTCCCTCCGGACATGCCCCGGCGCCCGGCAGAGGAAGCACCGGGCCTCCCCCGTCGAATAGTGGACCCGATAATGGGCCCCCCGGTAGGGCACCAGGAAGGACCCCTCGAGCGCCACTCCGGCACCCGCCGCCGGTGGCAGCTGAAGCTGGACCTGCCGGCGGAAAGACAGGATGTGCCGGAGGGCAGGGTCCTTACAGCCCAATGAAAGAGAGCTCAGAATGGAAATGGGCTTCCCCAGGGTGGAGAGGGCCGGCAACAGGGCGGCGTTGGGGAGGTAGGGCGGGACAGAGGTCAAGAGCACCCGTACGCCCAGGTCCTCCAGGGGTTCCAAAGGCACAAACACGCCCCCCACCGCCAGGCCTCGTTCCACCGCCTCCTGCGCGGCAGCCACCGACGCCAGGAAGAACACGGCCTTCCCGTACATCTTGGAGGCCGCCACGATGGCCGTAGGCCCCACCACCCTCGCCAACGCCCGCACATAAGTCTCAATGTGGGGCGAGGCAGGCACCAAATGGCAACGGACGCCATGCCTCCTAGTCAGCGAGGGGAAGGGGCCGTGGTCACCAGGGACAGGTCCAGAGGCGGCGGTCGGGGCGGATGACGCGGCGGCACGCAAAGAGGCGGCGGCCACCTGGGCGTATGCTCTGGGGGCCGGAGGTGGGGCACCACCAGAGCTGGTGGAAGGGACGGCAGGAGAGGGAGGGGCCGCGGCCGGTGTCGGGGCCGCGGCGGGGATTGAAGCCCCGCCCGCAGGAGGCTTGGCTCCACGGGCGGGGCCCTTGCCCTTCTTCCTCCCTTGGCCCTTCCTGCCGGTGGAGGGGGCAGCCGTGGCAGCGGAAGTGTCCAGGACAGGGCCAGCCGAGGGGCCGGCCACTGGGGTGGGCGGGGGTGCAGGGGCAGGGGCAGGGGCAGAGTCCCCCGCCATTACAACCTGCAGCCGCTCCTCCCCTCTAGGCAAAAGACAAAACGAGGGAAAGGCAACCACTCCCCCCCGCTAGGCTGCAGGCTGGGGAGGAGGGTGCCAATGGAGAGGGCACACAGGAGCGAAAAGAGAGGGGTGGGGCACAGGTGCCAAAAAAGAAAGCCGGCTCCCCCGGCTACACTGGGGCGGGGGGGGGGGGACTACAACAGTAAAAGGGGGGGTGAACAGTGCAAAAGGGGAGGGGGCAACAAAACGGGGGCACAAACGCGCGCGGGGGGGCGAAGGGGGGGGGGTGCACCGGAGCAGCGGCCCGAAAACAGAATGGAATGTCCAGCCAGCTGCAGCCCAAGGACAAGGAGGGGTAGGAGGAAAAACTCCAGCCAGCCGCAGCCCAAGGACAGGGCCGGGAACACAGCCAGCAGGCTAGGAACCGAGGGGGGGGGGGGGGAAATGGGCACCAAAAAAACAAACTGAAGGGGCTCAAAAGGAGGGGGGTAAAGTAGGGCCAACTAATACAAAGGGGGCTACAGGGAGGGGACCCCACCAGCGAAACGTAGTTGGGGGGCAGGAGAAGTCCAGGGCGGGGGAAAAGGTGCACCCACAGCGTTCACGAAGCGCAGGCTCTGCCGTTCACTGCTGCAAGTAAACAGTCCCGGACGATGGAAATGGCGGGGGGAGCAAACAGCCCCGCCGAGGGGCGAAAAGCAGGTCCAGGTGGCACGCGGGGCGGTGGAGGGGTCGTCGGCAGCTGTCGGCGGTGGGGGTGGTGGCAAAGGGGGAGCAGATGGACGAAGGGGGGGGCACCGCACCCCCCCCCCGCACCCCCTTCAACAGTCCGCTACGGGGGACGGGACAGCAGGCTCCCAAGTCGACCTCGGAGCTTCCTGGCAAGCGACGGCTTCCAGTCCGAGGAATTACAAATGAGAGGCTCAGGTCTGTCCACACTCCTAACGCGACCGGGGGCACCACCACCCCAGGAGTAAAGATGGCAAAGTCACTCGAAACACAGTTCTCAAACAACCCCCTCCACAATCTCTCGAACCAGGGACGCAGTCTCTTCGCTCTCCGCGACGGAGGCAGCGGCTCCCACACAGGAACAACAGCAGCAGCGAGTGGCAGTCAGCCGGCCGGGCAACCGGCCAGGCAGGCAAGCAAGCAGGCAGGTGGGCCCCCAGATGGTATCGGTGTTGGCGTAGGGGGGCCGATGCTTCTCCCTCCGGAGGCGAGGGCGAGGGGGGGGCAGGCCGGCAAGGCCCCCCCCTCCGCACTCACTCACTCACTCACGCAGCAGCGGCAGCGGCAGCGGCAGCAACAAGGAGAGTAGCAAGCAGCAGCTGGAGAGGGCCAGGAAAGGCCAGAGGGAGAAGGGAGCACAGAGAGCTCCTGCAACCTGTAGTGAGGCGGCCTGGGCCCCGACGGCCCCTGAGGGAGAGGAGCCTGAATTGGCACCCAAGTGGGCGGAGCCACCGCCACCTGTTCCCGCCCCCCGGAAGTCAAGTGGCGGGACAGGAAGTATAAGAGCCAGGCCCCAGCCCTCAGTTAGAGCCCAGCGGCCGGAGAGGCCAGACGTGCCGGTGCGAGCTCCGGCTAGACCGAGCCTTTCCAGAGCCAGGTACCCCGACGCGGACGGACCGAGCCTCCCCAGAGCCAGATACCCGGACGCCGGCCGACTGGACCTCCCCAGAGCCAGGTATCCCGACGCGGATTGGCCAAGCCTTCCCCAAGCAAGGTACCCTGACGTAGACTGGCCGCACTTGCCCCGAGCACGGTACCCCGAGGAGGGGCCCGAGCGCCCCCCTGACCGGAGACCGGAGGAGCGACCCGACCCAGACGACCCTCTGCGAGCTGAGGAACCCATGGTGTGGGACCCCGCTGTCGAGCCCGGCGAGGAGCAGGTACCAATGGAGGGGGAAATGGAAAGCAGCTCGGGGGTAGCTGACCCCAGTCTGGCTACAGCAGAGGAGCCAATGTCGGTGTGTTGCGGTCGGGACCCCACCGACACAGCGGCAGACTAACTGCCGCTCTTAGGGCCCCGGGCTGGGACACAGTGGAGTGGGTGGGCCTGTGTCCCCCCCTGCCACCCCACTTAACGGGTGGCAGCCTCCCCCTCCAGCCAGCGCTCTGGCACCGCAACTGAGCTATTGTTTGCTGCCCTGAAGGAGTGCTTGTTGCCCCACCCTGACTGAGGGTCTGGGGCGTCCCGAGTTTGTCCGTGCTCAGCTCCTGATACCCAGACCTGAGCCCGAACCCCTGAACTATTATTTGTTGCCCCGCCCTGACTGAGGGCCAGGGCCTACTAACCCTGTTTGGGGCTCAGCCTGCAGGAAGGTCCTGAGCCCCTGAACTATTGGTGGTTGCCCCGCCCTGACTGAGGGCCTGGGCCTACTAACTCTGCCTGGGCTCAGCCTGCAGGAAGGTCCTGAGCCCCTGGACTATTGTTTGTTGCCCCGCCCTGACTGAGGGCCGGGCCTTAACTCCTGACTTTACTGCTCAACCTGAAGGAAGGTTCTGAGCCCCCTGGACTATTGTGTGCTGCCCCGCCCTGATTGAGGGCCGGGCCTGAACCCCTGACTTTACTGCTCAGCCTGAAGGAAGGTTCTGAGCGCCCTGGACTATTGGGGGTTGCCCTCCCCTGAATAAGGGCCTAGGACGTCCTGAGTTTGTCAGGGCTCAGCTCCTGATCCACGGAGCTGAGCACCCGCACTATTGTTTATTGCCCCGCCCTGAGCTAGCGCGGGGGCTTGACTGACTTTGTAATCCCCAGCTCCGGCAGTGAGGACCGGAGCCCGGGCCTGAGTTACTGCCGGACCCTGACGGAGAGCAGGAGCTCATTGCAGAGGCCGTGTACCTTTGGCCTAGTCCCTGCCAGAGGGGCGGAACCCCGAGACCGATCCAGGCCGTGTAGTGAGGCGGCCTGGCCCCCGACGGCCCCTGAGAGGGCCCGACCCCCGCACCGGACGTTTACAAGGAGATAATGGCTGTCATACAGTCTGTCAGTTAGAGAAAGTAAGATGATATTATTTATTTTTATTTATCTCTACTAAAGATAGCGTGAGAAGTATCAGACGTGTGTTTCTGATATCTGCGTTAAATCCCCAGAACTGACACCTCAAGACTTGTTAAAATTATGTTTTTAGTGAAAAACTATTGACTAAAATAGAGGAGATAATGGCAGTAACACTGTGTGTTTGTGTAAGCAGATTTTATTTATTTTTATTTATGTGTAACACGAGCGGACTCACCCCTGCGGCGCCTCCTGCTGGTCTCTCAGGGAATTAGCTCGACCCAGCCTCAGGAGCGCCCTCTGCAGGCCAGTGATCTGCCTTGCTCTCTACTTCTGGGCCCCGTGTCCCTCCCAGGACCCCGGTGCCCCTTGCTCGGGGTGCTGCACCCTGGCAGTACTCACACGCTAGGTCTCCCCTCCCAGGGGAACCCCACCCACTAACCGTACCTTGCCTCAGTATCCAGCTATTGTCAGTCACCCTCTAGCCCCACGCCCAGGGGCAGACTGCAGTATCAGCCACTCATCACAAGCAAGGTTGGGTTTGGACCTGCTGCCTTGGCCTATCTCCGGGCTGCCCTCTGCAACCCCTAGTACCTCCTGGCCTAACACTAGGACGCAGCCTGGGGCTTTCCAGGCTGGAGCTCCCCAGTTCCTCAGCCTTTCCCCAGCCCTGCTCCACCCAAGTACTCTGCTCTAGTTCCTTGCAGCCAGGCCCTTCTCTCTCTCTGAGTGCAGAGAGAGACTATCAAGCACCTGGCTCCCAGCCTCTTATATAGGCCAGCTGGGGCCTGATTGGGGCATGGCCCAGCTGCAGCCACTTTTCCAATCAGCCCAGCTTTTAGAGCTGCAGCCCTCCTCCAGGGCTATTTCAAACCCCTCTGGGCAGGAGCGGGGGAGCCACCCCGCTACATTATCTCTACTAAAGATGGTGTGCAACGTATCAAACGTGTTTCTGATGTGGGAGAAAAACGATTCCTCACTCTGAGGTTGTTTGCAACATGTCAGAGGCAGTTTGTTCTCAAGCAATATAGCAAGGGGGAGAATGCACAACGGCAGGTCTCCCAGAAGATAAACAATGAGGGCAAGCATTGATACCTTTTGTGACATACAGCAATGATCAACAACTGCATTTTGTTTATACATATTCCTTCCTGATACCTTACTTTCCTCAGCAATTTCTTCAGTCTGTGCTCCGTTCTTATCTAACACAAGGTTGAAAACCAGCATCTCTTACAGTTCTTTTCTGCTGCTGGAGGTGGCGTTACCTTCAGAGCTGGGTGCCCGGCCAGCACCCGCCAGTATCAGGCCACCCTGCCAGGGCTTAATTTAAGCCACAGCTGAGCTCTGGCATCTCTTTCAATACAAATTTAACACCGTGGGAGGCAACGGGGCCCATTGGCCTCACCCGGGGTGGCACTGCCCCCAGCTGAGGTCTCATTCTCTGTTTCCTCAGTCTCTTGAGTGTCTAATTGTTTGTAGGCTCTTGGGTGGCTGAGTAACAACCCGATCTACATGCCAGACTTGGGCACCGTGGATTCCCTGACCCCCAGCCTGTCCTTCCTTCTGCATTCATGAGAGCAACAGGGTGTCCTGAGAGAGAGAGAGAGAGAGAGAGATTCTGGGGTATTTATGTGGCTGACAGTCTGGATAGATAGATAGATAGATAGATAGATAGATAGATAGATAGATTAGATGAGTTGGTAGCTAGGCCTGGTGATAGGTGAGTACATTGGTACATAGGTGGGTGGGTAAGTAGTTAGTTAATTCATGTCATAAATATAAAGGGAAGGGTTGGAGCAGGAGCCGGCCCTGATTCTGAAAACTGACAATTTATACCGACCCTTTGTTTCCCATCTTTTAACCGGTTTCCAATCCATGAGAGAACCTTCCCTCTTATCCCATGGCAGCTTACTTTACGTAAGAGCCTTTGGTGAGGGACATTGTCAAAGGCTTTCTAAAGATCAAGGTCACTATATCCACTGGATCCCCTTGGTCCACATGCTTGTTGACCCCCTCAAAGAATTCTAGTAGATTGGTGAGGCATGATTTACCTTTACAAAAAACATGTTGACTCTTCCCCAACAAATATGTTCATCTATATGTCTGACAATATTATTTTTTATTATAGTTTCAACCAGTTTGCCCAGTGCTAAAGTCAGGCTTACAAGCCTGTAATTGCCTGGATCACCTCTGGAGCCCTTTTTAAAAACTGGTGTCACATTAGCTATCCTCCAGTCATCTGGGACACAAGCTGATTGGAGTGATAGGTTATAGACTACAGTTAATTGTTCTACAATTTCACATTTGAGTTCCTTCAGAATTCTTGGGTGAATACCATCTGGTCCTGGTGACTTATTGCTGTTTAATTTATCCATTTGTTCCAAAACCTCCTCTAATGATACTTCAATCTGGGACAGTTCTTCAGATCTGTCATCTAAACAGAATAGCTCAGGTTTGGGAATCTCCATCACATCCTCAGCGTGAAGACTTAATGCAAAGAATTCATTTAGTTTCTCCATAATGGCCTTATTGTCCTTGAGTGCTCCTTTAGCATCTCGATCGTCCAGTGGCCCCATTGGTTGTTTAGCAGCTTCCTGCTTCTGATGTACTTAAAAAAATTGGTATTTCTTTTTGAGACTTTTGCTAACTGTTTCTCAAATTCCTTTTTGGCCTTCCTAATTGTATTTTTGCACTTCATTTGCCAGTGTTTATGCGCCTTTCTATTTTCCTCACTATTATTTAACTTCCACTTTTTAAAGGATGCCTTTTTGCCTCTCACTGCTTCTTTTACTTTGCTGTTTAGCCACGATGGCTCTTTTTTGTGTTTTAACTTGGGGGATACATTTAAGTCGAGCCTCTATTATGGTGTCTTTAAAAAGTTTCCACGCAGCTTGCAGGGATTTCACTTTTGGCACTGTACCCTTTCATTTCTGTTTAATTAACCTCCTCATTTTTGTGTAGTTCCCCTTTCTGAAATTAAATGCTACCATGGGGGATACTGTGGTGTTTTCCAATCCACGGGGATATGAAATTTTATTATATTATGGTCACTATTACCAAGCAGTCCAGATATATTCACCTCTTGGATCAGATCATGTGCTCCACTTAGGACTAAATCAAGAATTGCCTCTCCTCTGGTGGGTTCCAGAACCAGCTGCTCCAAGAAGGAGTCACTTAAGATGTCAAGAAACTTTCTCTCTGCATCCCATCCTGAGGTGACATGTACCCAGTCAATATGGAGATAGTTGAAATCCCCCATTACTATTGTTGATTTTTTTATTTTAATAGCCTCTCTAATCTCCCTGAGCATTTCACAGTCACTATCACCATCCTAGTCAGGTGGTTGGTAATATATCCCTACCGTGCCAGCAACCCTTTATCCTGTGGTGTGATGAACTGGGACTGTTCTCAATGTGGTCTTTGAATGCTGAGTGGGGAGTGTTGGCTGGGAAGGCAGGGGAGTGTGGCTAGGATGGTCTGCATTCAGGGATGGGAGACTGGCCATGAGGGAGAATACCTGAGCATGTAATGTGATAACCCAGGAAGGGGTTAGAGGCCAGGTGACATCTTTGCCCGGGGAACTAAACACAGGCTGTGGGACGGGATGCTGGAGGGGGAGTTTCAGAGCAGGCTGGTGGAATGGCTGGGAGGCAGATGGGGCTCTGACCACCCAAGGGGGCTGTGGTGCCCTGGGACCCCAAGATGTACCTAAGTGCGGGGGATCCTGTTGTCTGTGCCTGCAAGACCTGTCTTGGACTGTGTTCCTGTCATCTAAATAAACCTTCTGCTTTACTGGCTGGCTGAGAGTCATGGTGAATCGCAGGAAGCTGGGGGTTCAGGGCCTTGTGTCCCCCCACACTCTGTGACATGTGGTACAAGGTAACTTTCTGCAATTGGGTTTTAAATTCATGTGGGTTTATTCAAAAGTATTTTGTTGCAAACTGTTGGTTTTAAACTGCTGGGGCTTTATGGCTGCAAACTGATGGTATGGTGTGTTTCAAACTAATAGTTTTTTCCTGTGCAAAATGGTTTTTAAAAATTGCTTTTTAAAAGCATTTTGGTTTTTATTCTGCAAAAAAAAAGAGATTTTTTAAATGGGGTTGTTTCTCTTCTCAAAAGATTTTGCTTTAATGGTGAGGCCAAAGCTAGAGATATATGTGGGAGTTTAAAACACCAAACCAACAGTTTGCAACAAAATACTTTTTTTAACTGCCTGGGTGAGGGTGTGTGTGTGTCAGAGTTTGTGGAAAATATAGGTGTTGTTTTTTTAAAAAGTACATTGCTTTTTTATTTTTTTAAGTATATGGCTGAAAACTGATGGCATGGTGTGTTTCAAACTAACAGGGTTTCTGTGCAAATTGTGTTTTAAAATGGATTTTTAAAGTTGGTTTTTAAAGCAGTTTGGTTTTTATTCTGCAAAATGAGATGTGTTTTAAAAAATGTTTGTGTTTTTTTTTTTAAGTGGTAGAAATAAACTGAAAACCTCTGTTTCTTGTACAGCCTGAAATGGATAATTTTGTTTTAAAGCTATTACTTTTTAAGTAGAAAATGAGTATTTTATTTTTTAAGTTTACAAGATGGTTTCATGTGTTTTATAATAATAGTGTTGTCTGCTCCACAGTAAAGTCAAAACATGAGAGATCCGTAGACCAGAGGGTAAAGAAGCTCAAAAAAAAAAAAGGAAAGCAACATCTGAAAAGGAAAATTCCCCAGTATCAATGGCGGATGGATGAGTGAAGCCCAGTACATAAATTTTGCTTATTGGTTTGGTTATTTTATGAGGTTTTGTATCAGGGTGGATTTGATTTAAATCAAATTGATTTTTTTTAAATCAGGTTTGTTTTTGTTAAAAAGTTTTTTAACTAAAATAGTTAAATGAAATATTTAAATAAATAAATAAATTAACTATGTCAGCCAGGTCAACATGAGAATCTTAAACTATTGGCATCTGCAGCTCACTCAGTTGTCTTCACCTTCATTTTCCTGTTTGTTCAGAATCTGGAAAAGAAAAAGCTTTCCTGCTTTTTTAGATCTGAAATGATTTCTCAGTTTGGAATTAATGAGTCCAATGGAAGAAACTATTCTTTCTACACACCAGCAGAAGCAGCTATTGCTGTTAAAATGAGATTATCACTTCAACGGTCTCCGAATCCAAGTGCTTAAGTGACTCCCACCAGTTCACTGGTGTGACTTTCTTTAAAACATCATCAGCAAACACACATTTCTTCAACGGTTCTTATTCCCAAACTGGGTTCTACGGCCTGCTGTCATTATAGGTTTTCCCTTCTAGTGAGAGAATGGTATGGTAGATCTCAAATCAATGAAGGCTACACTCAGAAAGACCTGAAGACGTCTGGAATATTCTGATCAAACAGTTTCACTTTTGTTTCTACTGCCTGTCCCTCCCTTCTCACATTTATCTCCAGACTTCTTCTCCTTGTCCAGATCTGTTCTGCCCCCAACAATCTTTTATTCATTGAACTTTTTGAAAGTTTGCACTTTTAGAGAGAGGTTAGGGATTGACTCTGTGTACACAAATCTGCAGAGGGACAATAGAGTTGAGGTCTGTTATTTCTCACCTCTCTATATTATTTATTTATTTTTTAAAAATTTTTGCTGTTAACAAGCATGTTATCTCTGGAGACACAAATCCACTAAGTATCTCTGATGGTATCTTCTAGACTGAGCACTGAGTCCCATTGGGAAGATAGAAAGATTAACCTAAATAATCTATGCAGAAGCCCCTGGAGCTCCATAAAATGGTGACCCTAATCAATGAACTATTGGAACTCATTTACAAAACTTTACTTAAATATGACATGACTATATTGTCTCATACCATAGAACTAGAATTTGTAATCCCTATTCCATGATGAGATATTGTTGGGATATATAGTATCTTAATTAAAACTATCTTTAGATAGGCTTTTTCCTCAAAAAGCATTTTAACAAAAAAATCCAATTTAAATAAAAAAAATCCATTTTTTTTTAAATCATTGATTTTTATCCACCCTGGTTTGCATTTTAAGCAAATACATAGGTGTGGGTGAGAAAGATGGTAAAGTTAAGTTTTGTAAAATGTTTTTTCCCCAAATCAGGCATGTGCAACTCTCCTGACAATGCTGTAGTCAGAGCTACAGGGACTCCTCCACCGGAACAACCAAAGAACCAGGAATCTGCTTTGAGGCCTTTAACAACGCCAACGCAAAACAGCACAAGAGTGCAGATGAAGCATCCGGGCAGTCCTAAACCTCCTATACGTCAAACCCAAGGGCAAAACAAAAGACGCTAGTAAAAATCAACCACACGAACACAACACCAGTTCATCAACGTCCACAACCACACCAAGCCCTGAGAAAACTGTGATAAAAAATGCCCACATTCACAAGCCTGGAGCACACACTCTAGGGGCTGTAAATAAAAAACAAAGGAGTGACAAACCATTCTCCTAACACCATAAACTCGTTACAGCTCCCCCATATGCTAGTATTTCAGGAAAGTATGATGCTTTGTTCAGAAAACTGGTGGACACTGTATCCTCAGGGGTTCTAAAAGAAAGGAGGGCTGGAAACTACATAAAATGCAAAAGCTCTTGAGGGTGACTTTTTGAAAAAACTTCAATTTTTCCAAAGGGTGGCTCTGAGCAGGTGTGACTAGTAGTGGAAAGGGGCCTGGGTAAAAGGGGCACCCTCAAGGGTACATGTCAGCTCAGGTGTAAACAAAAGGGGGACAGTGCATGGGAGATAAACAGATGGCTGCCAAAAAGTTCCAGGCCAGGGCCACTGTACAGATTTTTAAAAAGGCTAAAGAGGTAATGAGGAAAAAAAGAGATGCTCCCTAGTGGAGTCTCTCCAACTGGCTCATCTGAAAATGGGGAGGCTGAATCTGACCTGCAGGGTGATGGTGACTCTCACACAGAATCTGATTTAGAAAACATCCCAGAAGACTCTCTTGAGGGGTCCCTGTCTGCTCCTGATGATCCTCGCGGAGGCCCCTCGGAGTCTGATTCTCAAATAGCATCTGACGTAGAAGATGCTGCTGATGGTCCCATAGAGGAACCCCCAAGTAACCCTGAAAATGCAGAGGTGTATATGGAGAGTGAGAAGTTGGCAACACGAATTACTTAGATTTGGGTAGAGCTACCATACGTCCGGATTTCCCCGGACATGTCCGGCTTTTCAGTCTATAAATAGCCACCCGGGGGAGGGTATTCTAAAAATCTAAAAATGTCCGGGATTTCCCCCCAGTCAGCTATTTTTAGCTGGGCAGCCAAAGCCCCTTCAGGGCTCCCCCCATCCCCTGCAGCCTTATCATGCCCCCGGCCCCGCAGCTGTCTTCCCCCACCCCTGAACGCTCTGCCCCCTGCTCCTCCCCCTCCCCTGCTTCCCGCGAATCAGATATTCGCGGAAAGTCTGAAAACAAGCAGGGGCAGGTAGGCAGCAGCAAGTCAGCTGCAGCAGGGCGGGGACATGAGGAGGAGGGCTCCGGGGAGAAGCAGCGCGGCACGGCCCAGTCCTGCCCTGACCGAGCGTCTCCCTCCAGCCCTGACCAAGCGGCTCCGGCCCTGGCCAGCCCCAGCGGCTCTGGCCCTGGCCCCAGCAGCTCTGGCACAGTTCAGCTCGGGCCCCGGGGCACCGGCCCCAGCCCCGGCTCCAGCTCTGGCTCCGGCCCTGGCTCCAGTGCCTCCGGTCCAGCTTGGCTCGAGCCCCGGGGCACCAGCCACGGTTCCATTCGAGCGCGCCGGCCCCAGGAGCTCCAGACCAGCTCGGGCCCCAGGGCGGCGGCCCCGGTTCCAGCCGATCGCGCCACCCGGCACCGGCCGAGCACCTCCAGCCTGGCCCCAAGCCCTGTGACCCCAGCTGGAGCAAAGCCCAATTCCTGGGCTCTGGCTAAAGCCGGCCCTGGTCACGGGACAGGGAGGTGGGGGTTGGATGGGTCGGGGGTTTGAGGGAGCCTGTCAGGGGGGCAGGGGTGAGGAGAGGGGTTGGGACAGTCAGCAGGGGGGTTAGATGGGTCACGGATTCTGGGGGGGCTGGCAGGGGGGCAGGGGTGTGGAGAGGGAACAAGGCAGGCAGGGAGCAGAGGGGGTTGGATGGGTCAGGAGTTCTGGGGGTCCTCTCAGTTGGCGGGGAGCAGTTGGATAGGGCATGGGAGTCCCTGGGGTCTGTCTGGGGGCAGGGGTGTAAATATGGGGTGGGGGTGTGGATAAGTGTCGGGGCAATCAGGGGACAGGTAGGGTCCTAGGGGGGCAGTTAGAGTGGGGGGTTCTCAGGAGGGGACAGTCAGGGGAAAAGAAGCAGGGAGGCTTAGATACGGGTTGGGGTCCTAGGGGGCAGTTAGTGGCAGAGGTCCCAGGAGGGGGCAGTCAGGGGACAAGAAGCAGGGGGGGTTGGGAGTTCTGAGGGGGGCAGTCAAGGGGTGGGAAGTGAGAGGGAGTGGATGGGGTGGGGCTAGAGCTGGGCTCCTTCCCCCCCCCGTGTCCTCTTTTTTGATTGTGGAAATATGGTAACCCTAGATTTTGGGGGTCGATGTATTTTGAGGAATTTTGTTTTGTCAATCTTGAGCAAATTAATTCAGCTCAGCAGGTTGTTGAAGCCATACCCAGGGGGAGACAGTAAGTTCTCAATGACGTTCATGGCAGGGTAGGCCCTGATGATTCTGTTCAGATATATTTAGAGAGCAGGAATTGAACTAACCCTTTGTTTTCAGTCAGAAGAACCAGGGATGAGCTGTCTGCTGAGGATTTCTTAAATCAGACCTCAAAGCTGCTACAGAGCAGTAGAGAGAGGTATATCGATGGGACGTTGCGCCTCGTTGTTACGGTTGTAAAAAACAGGGGTGGGGACCATCGTAGAGTTATAAATTCTATCCTCAGTAGCCAATCGTCCATAAAAAGAGACAGTGTTTGGTAGACCTGACATACACCGGTACCAATCTGTGTTTAGCGGGTGGGCTCTTGACTGTCATGTCCGACCATAAACCTATGGACATGGAATTGTTAGCGGGGGCAAGAAAGTTGCATGAGAAACTCGGGTGGTCAGGTCAAAAAAAGGTTCTGCTCAACAATGTAACAATGTTTGAACAGCATTTAGGAGTCAACATACAGGTGGTGCGGTAGCCACGAAAGGCGGATGGGGCTTTTTTTAAATGGGGGGCCAGTGTACCCCAAGACTTTTTTCATCCTGTTACACGATGAACATTACTATGGGGTTCTGGATGTGAAAAAGTTGTTTGGGGTGAAAAAATATTGTGAATTTTGCCAGGTGGTGTACAGTCACGACCACTCTTGCAGGTATCATTGCTGCCTCTGCTTGAGCGTAGCATGCTTGGACAGCGTGGGCATGCAGCTGAGGTGTGCTAGCTGTAGACTGTATTGTCGTTCCAAAGAGTGTTTAGACGGACACGTCGACTGTGCATTGAAAAACAAGTCAAATGCCTGTCTAAAACTTTGTGTGATCAGTGTCAGTCTTACGTGGACAAGGGGCACAGGTGCAAAGGGAGGCTCTGTAAGCAGTGTCAGGGTTTGATCACCGGTGATGTAGACAGCCACCTCTGTTTTATGGATAGCATTAGAAAGCCCAAATCATCGGAAAAGTGTATTTTTTACATTTTTGAATGCACGCAGTAGACAGTATTGCACATGCCCAATTACATTTTGCAGTGCCCTAAAGCTGGAACAATCCTGGGAATTTAAGGGCAGCAAGTGTCTTTCCACCTTTGTTAAGAGCTTTCTGGGCAAAGACTTCTGGGACTGAACGTTACTAGCGCACGGTTCCAAAGGTTACGATGCACACGTTGTTGTTAGACAGTTACTGAAGGAAAAGATGTGCACTCTGGGGCAGGTTTTCTAACCTTTTAATCATTCTCCTGCCACCCCTCTGAGCCCTCCCCGATGGGTCAATGTCCTTCTGGAACTGCAGGCACCAGAACTGGACACAGGACCCCAGCAGCGGTCGCACCAGGGCCAGATCCAGAGGGAAAATCACCTCCACGCTCTGACTCCAGAGCCCACTGTTGATGCACCCAGGCCGGCCGCAGCATCGCACCGGGATCTCATGTGCAGCTACTTATCCAGCATCACCCCCGAATTGTTGTCAGAGTCCCTGCTGCCCAGGAGAGCGTCCCCCGTCCTGTGAGTCCGGCTGACACCCTGTGTTCCTAGGTGAACATGTTGACATTTAGCCCTATTAAAACACACACTGTTTGCTTGTGCCCAGTTTACCAAGCGACCCAGAGTGCTCTGTAGCAGTAACCTGGCCTCGTCATTAGTTGCCACTTACCCCATCTGTGTGTTATCTGCAAACTGGGTCAGGGCTGATTTTATGTTGTCTTCCAGGTTGTAAAAAAAGGTGTTAACAAGCATCAGGGCAAGGACAATTCCCTGCGGGATCCCTCTGGAAACACGCGCTTGCTGCTGATTCCCTGGTGACAGTTGCCTCTGGAGGTCTAGCAGTTAGCCAGTTAGCCAGGCCCGACTGGGCCCCTAGCTCAGTCAGGGTTTCAAAAGCACAATTGCAACACAAATCACACACACACACATAGGGCCTTACAAGTCCTCCATCCTGATTTTCACCCTGTTGCTAAAGGCTATGGCGGTGATGTAATATCCATCGCCATCCATAGGGAGTTTCACTTGGCACCGCTCGACATTTTGATTCAAAAACTAGAAGGAAACGAAATTACCGTGACCCAGATTTAAAACTGGTTAACTGTTAGCAAGAATGAGTTCTTTGAGTCTGTGACATCTGGGGGCTGCCCAGACACAGCAAAGGACAGGCCTTGCCCCAGCTGGGATCAGGGCTGTCAGGGTTCCCTCCCCACTCTGAGCTGTGGGGTACAGATATGGGTAGACCCCCTAAGCTTATATCTACCAGCTTGGGTTAAAAACTTCCCCAAGGCACAAATCCTTCCTTGTCCTTGGACGGTATCACTGCCACCACCAAGGGAGTTAGACAAAGATTCAGGAAAAGGACCACTTGGAGTTCTTGTTTCCCCCAAATATCCCCCCAAGCTCCTTCACCCCCTTTACTGGGGAGGCTGGAGAATAATAGACCAACGAAATAGGTAAACAAGGTGAGCACAGACCAGACCCTTGGGTTTTAGGACACTAAAAAACAATCAGGTTCTTAAAAGAAGAATTTTATTATAAAGAAAAAAGTAAAGAAGTACCTCTGTAAAATCAGGATGAAAGGTAATTTTACAGGGTAATAAGATTGAAAACACAGAGGATTCCCCTCCAAGTAAAACTGCAAAGTTACAAAAAACAGGAATAAACCTCCCTCTTAGCATGGGGAAAATTCACAAGCCACAACAAAAGATAATCTAACGCATTTCCTTGCTTTATTTACAATTTTTGCAACCTTTGATGCTTATTTCAGATAGGGTTTTAGGAGAGGTTTATTTCCTTCCCTGGTCCCTTTCTATCCCAAGGGAGCACAAACAAAGAGCACAAACAAAACCTTCCCCCGCCCCAGATTGGAAAGTATCTTCCTTCCCCACTGGTCCTTGTGGTCAGGTGCCAACCAGGTTATTTGAGCTTCTTAACCCCTTAGAGGTAAAGGAGGGATTTTATGCTCCCCTTAGCTGTATGTTTATGATAAGGGCCCTATTGTGCCAGGTGCTGCTCAGACACAGCGAGAGACAGGCCCTGCCCCAGCTGGGATCGGGGCTGTGTTATGCCCAGCCCTGCCCAGAAACCAGCTGCAATCAGGGCCTTCCAGTGGAAAGGCAGATTTGAAAACTGATTCTTTACTGGACACAAATAAGTCAGAGTTGTTATTGGCTCTTCGTTGAAAAAGTAGCAGTGACAAAAAATGATACATGAAAATCTATTTCAAGTAACAGTTTGTAAACAGGGAATTTTATAGTCAGATGTTTTTGGCTTTGGAGTGAACATGTTACCTTCAATAGAACATTGTTATTAAGAAGTTATAATCACGTGGCACTGCTTGACCTAGGCAGAGACCAGGGCCCTGTTGTGCCAGGTGCTGCCCAGACACAGCGAGAGACCATCCCTGCCCCTAAGAGTTTGTAATGTAAGTGGCCCAGGGCACCATTATTATCCTGATTTTTGGGGTAAGGAAACTGAGAATAGACAGATGCAGCAACTGGCCAAACCTCACCTACGGCATTTTTACAAAGCAGAAATTAGAACCGAGAGTACCCAGCCAGCAGCTTAGACACAAGCCCATCCCTCCAGCTGCTGCCCCTGAGCTTGACAATCCTGTCCATCTGTGAAAGAAGTTGGTGAGGGCTCAGGCAGGGTAGAAGAGAGACTCTCTGTGACTGAGGGGTGAGAGGCTCTTTCCTCCGGGGACAGTGGGGTTTGAGAGGGGGCAGGCTTTGAGACCCGGCTGCAGAGGACTCTGGGATACCTCCCCTCAATGCAGTGCTCCAGCATTTAAAAGGCCTAGTTGACTCCGCCCTGAGTCCAGGCCAGAGCAGGAATTTGCACCCAGGTTTCCCACATCGTGAGTCCAGCCCTGGGCCGACCCCTTCCCCCTTCCCTCCACACTGTGATCCCCCCTGCACTGGATGGGCTGGAGATGCCCAGCCTGGGCCCATGGCGCGAGGGGGCTATTTCCGCTGGAACTCAGCATATACCATGGCTGGTGCCTCCAGAGGCTCCCCCCGTTTGCGCTGCGGCTTGGAGAATTCGATGGAGGCGTAGTGCAGCTCGTCCGGGGCCTGTGCTGTGACAGCCCTGTCCTGGACGCCTTTGGTCCGGCGGGCGGCTGGAGTCTTGTGATGCTGAGTGAGAAGCAAGGCAGAGACACCAGGCAGAGACTTGCATCCACCCTGCTGTGCTGATCGCCTGGGCTGCCCCAGGTCTCGTTTCCCCAACCCTCCGTGCAAATGCATTTCCTGCATCGGGCGTGCACTAGCAAGAGGCGTGGGATTGGGTGTGTTTCACACTCTGCACGCATGAGCCAATCCCATGCCAGCACCAGCTCAGTTAACGCATTCACTGCCTCACCTGCACAGGCCATGCATTCGCAAGATGAATGTGGGTGTGTGCATTTTATGCACTATGAATGCAGGATTTCATCTCATGCATCTCATCGCAGAACAGGTTCAGGAAATGTATTTTCTGCATTTCATGCACCGAGCACTTGGGGCAACACTGTTTAAGTTAATGCATTCTCTGCCTTCCCTGCACTGGCCATGCATTAGCAATATGCAAGAGGTTGTGTACATTTTATGCACTGTGCATGCCTGATTTGATCCCATGCATGTCGTGTTTCTATAGAGGATGCTGATGCGTTCATTGCATTTTCTGGAGGGTGCATATATTTGCAACAGACAAAGTGCACCCTGCTGCATGCGTTGTCTGATTACGTGTACGTAATACGATAGCAGGCAGCTGCAGAAATGCATTTCTTGCCCAGCTCGTGCATTCGGGTGATGCCCAGGGATTGGCAGCATTGCAGCCCCAATCTAGTCCGTGCACTTTTTGAATGCACATGAATGTATTCGATGCATGTCCTCCCCTCTGAGCGAGACCCATGGGATGAGGTGCATTTTCTGCATGCAGGAGCCAATCCCACGCAGTTTGGGGAGCCCAGGCTGGTGGCAGGGATGTATTTCTTGCACCGGGCATGCGTGGGGGGTCGGGTGCCCTGGTGGAAGCCTGACTTATATTTGTGCATTTGTTAAGGGGGTGGGAAGAACAAGAAGTGGCGGGGACAGAGAAGGGGTGGGGTGGGAAGGGCAGGTGGGCTTGGTCCCCCGCTCCCTCCAGGTACATACCATGGGGATGCTGGTGATGTTACTGTAGATCAGGCTGGCCTCGTCGGCCATGTGCCCCGCCTGGCTCCCGTTAGCTGTCTCCACGGCCTCTGCGCTGGGGGGCGCCGGCTCCCGGCTCCGCCGTCTTCAGACAAACGTATAAGGACTGATGAATGAGACTGGGGGGAGGGGCGTAGAATAGCCCCGTGGGGAGGGGCGTAGAATAGCCCCGTGGGGAGGGAGAATGAAGGCACACCAGGGATAATGGAATGGGATCTCAGAGGGGTGTGGGAGGGGCAGTTGGGGGTCAGGGCAGGAGGCTTCAGACTTACTTGATCACACAGAGCCCAAGAAGGAAGAATCCAATGGCGACCCCCAGCCCACAGCCCATCCCAATGAACACCGACTTGTCAGCATCCTCCGAACCTGGAAAAACACAGAACATGGATGGAAGAGAGCCCACGAATCCTGGCTCCCAGCCCGCCACTCCCATCCCAGAGCTGGGGATAGAATCTCGAATTCCTGGATCCCAGCCTGAGCCCTCAACTCCCCACCCCAACTCCCCACCCTGAGCTGGTTACAGAATCCAGGAGACAAATGTCTCACCTCTCTGCAGGGGGCTGAGTTCAAAGTACAGGGTGACGTAGCTCCCGTGGGGGTTGGAGCCAAGGCAGAAGATCAAGAGCCCCCTGTCCCCACTTCCAGTCCAGGTCAGGGCAGAATCATAGAATACCATGGTTGGAAGGCACCTTAGGAGGTCATCTAGTCCAACCCCCTGCTCAAACCAATCCCCAATGAAATCATCCCAGCCAGGGCTTTGTCAAACCTGACCTTAAAAACCTCTAAGGAAGGAGATTCCACCACCTCCCTAGGAAACCCATTCCAGTGCTTCACCACCCTCTTAGTGTTAGAACAAAGGCCAAATACTTGCTATTCCCCAAGGCCACAGCTCCATTTCCCGTATATAAATGTATAGCAAGACAACCAATCAAAGAGGCCCAACAGCAAGGAGGCCCAGCAGATGTATCCCATTACCCCTACCCCTGGAAAAGCAATCAATCAAGGGGGCCCCACCAGATGTATCCTATATACCCCTAGAAGGGAATTTAAAAATTCCTTAGGTCAGCAGAATGTATGCACGTTAAGTCATTTGTTACTGGATATAAAAAGGCTTGCTCTACGCTTGTAGGGTGTGTTCCTCCCTCTGGCATGAGTCGAGGGGGACACCCGCTCAGCTGACTGATCAATAAAGAACTTGAAGCCGTCTTCTAGACTCCCGTGCCTCCTTGGGGTAATTGGGCAGCTCCAGGGGGAAACGAGCCCATTTGGCTAACAAATGGCGACCACGAAGGGACTTCTCTCCCTGTAGAGGGCACTGACCGACGGCCGAGGGCGATTCCGAGGAGTGGCCACCTCGAGCTGTTGCTTTGCTCGGGCCTCGGATCGTCACAATCGGCCGGGGCGGCTGTGTCCTCTCTAAAGAGAACTCTGAAGGACACGGAAGCAAGACGGCTTCAGAAGAAGGGGAAGTCTGACTGCCGGACGCGGCCACTTCGGGCGGTAAGTGCGTTTACCTCCTGGGTTTGAGGAATAACGCCCCCGAGGTGTGGGTTGGACAGTGGAAATCCCCTAGGCAGCCTGTATACGGGAAGGTATGTTAACATTATTGTAGCTTTGTAAATGTCTTGTTGTTGTGTTTTTGGTTAAAGGGTAAGCAAATAACGGCCATTGAGTAACGTAACTAACTCCACAAGTCCATGGGCCGTTTTTAACAATTATTGGGACTTGGAGCAACCTCAGGGATTACTCTTGTTTATAGGAAGGGTAATCTTGTTTCTCCTCTTAATGGTGTGTTGGAAACCGAGATTGTAACTGATTAAAGGATCTGTGTGAAAGATGAATGAGTGCTGCTGACAGGTCTGAGGCTTAAGCTGACTTCAGCCGCCCCAAGACTCCTGCGAGGGGAAACCCGATGACCAGGATATCTTGATTGCAAGGGGGGTCAGCCGAACCTCGTGACCCAGCGGATATCTGAGTTAGAACTAGATCTATACCTCTTCCCCCTCTTGATATCTCTGTCTCGGAAAACTCTGGGTAAAGCATAATGGGGTCCGGACAAAGCACCTTCTCCTGGACACCCCTGGGATGTATGCTGGATAACTGGAAGGCGTTTAGACGCCAGGCTAATTATGGAATTGTATTATGTAAAGACAAGCTTGTAAAATTCTGTACTCTTGAATGGATGACATTCGGGGTGGAATGGCCCGAGGGAGGGACGCTCAAACCAGGGGTTGTACAAGCAGTACATAGCATTGTGACCTGGGATGGGCATTGGGACCAATATCCCTATATAGATATTTGGCAGGACCTTGTGGCCAATCATCCCCCATGGTTGCAAAAATGTAGATCACAAACTATTAAAACCTTAATGGCCCGTGCCCCTGTTAGGAAACCCTGTTTCCCTGTTAAGAAATCTTGTCTGCGGGCTGTGATTCCCTCTGCCCCTGATCCTATGCCCCCTCCCCCTTTGTATCCTGGCCTCCCGGCTCCGGTACCCTCAATTGAAATCCCCCCCCCACATCTCTGAGGATAATGCCTCAGCTGAAAGGGGTGAGCCAAGCAACCAGGATTTTTCCAAACGGGAGCCCCCTCCGATCTCTCTGAGCTCCCCGGTGTCTAACCACACCAGGAGCAAGGGTGGCCCGGTACTCCAAGGGCCCCTGCAACAGAATTATTTGTGTCCACTGCGGGAAACTGTAGCCCCTGAGGGTAATCTCACTATGGTATATGTTCCCTTTACCACTAGTGAGCTATATAATTGGAAGGGGCTTCGGGCAAGAATATAGAGGAACTTTTAGAAATAGCCATGAAGGTTTATGATCGGAGGGATGATGAGGAGCGAAAGAAAGGGGCCCGTGTTTTGGCCATGGCCCTGAGAGAAGGATATGCAGAAAGGGGGGACAAGGTTAAGGAGAAGCCAGGGCCACCTGGGAGGGGACGGGACCCCCGCCTGGGTCGAAACCAGTGCACTATCTGTAGGGAAGAGGGGCACTGGAAGAATGAATGCCCCCGGCGACAGGCCATGGGAAAGGAACGTAAAAACAAAACACCGTCCCTTCCCATCCTTTACAACAACACGGGACGTTCAGGGGAGGGATCTTCCCCATAGAGAAGCCGAGGGACCCAGCGGCCCCTCCTGACAGCACAAGCTGCCAGCCTGGATCCCACGGTAAAAATTAAAGTGGAGGGCCGCCCAATTGAAGCCCTTATTGATACTGGGGCCACTCTTAGTTTGCTCCCCCTTAATAAGGCCCCCCGAGATAGAGCTCGGGGACGTGCCATAGTCCAGGGGATAGAGGGACAAACTACAGCTTTGGAAAAAAAAAAAAAAAAAAAAAAAAACTTTGCCTCTCCTAGTAAAAAAATAGGGGACCGTCAAATTTCCCATCAGTTTGTTTGCAGTCCCTCCTGCCCCATAGCGCTGCTCGGACGAGATATCCTCACTAAATTACAGGCGGAGATCTCATTCGATAACGGGACAATGGAAGTCAGAATCCCTAAGCAACAAGCCTCTAATTACCAGATGGCTCTCATAAATGCTAGAGATCACTCCCTGGAATGTAAGGGAAGTGTTGGAAGCCAGCTGCAAGGGGGGGGGGGGGGCGTAAATCCCAAGGTCTGGGCGGAGGAAGGAGGCGTGGCCCGAGCCAGGAATGCTACACCAGTGCATATTTCCCTTAAGGAGGGAAGCAGCCCAGTCCGAATTCGACAATACCCCCTTAAGTTAACCACTCGGATCGGGTTAAAACCCCTGATTCAAAAGTTTTTGCAGTGCGGGTGGTTAAAGGAAGACACGTCCCCATACAATACTCCAATAATGGGGGTGCCTAAGCCTAATGGGCAGTATCGGTTGGTCCAGGACCTAAGACAAATTAACAAGTTAATAGCAGAGACTGTTTGCCTTTGAGTGGGAGGACCCAGATACCCACTACAAAGCTCAATACCTTTGGACCGTGGTCCCACAGGGACTTACCTGTGCACCCGAGATTTTTGGCAGCCAGTTGAGAAGGGACCTTGCCCCATTCCTGGCTAGACACCCCTCATGTAACATAGTCCAGTATTGTGATGATTTGCTCTTAAGTACTGAAACAGAGGCAGCTTGTAAAGAGCAGACTGTAAAGCTCCTTAATTACCTTGGGGCACAGGGTATAAGGTTTCAAAGGAAAAAGCACAATTGGTTAGGCGACAGGTCACTTTTCTTGGGTATCATTTGTGCCAGGGAAGTCATAGTCTAGGTAAAGAAAGAATCCAGGTGATACTCAATAACCCTCGACCTCAAAACCCCCGAGAGTTGAGGGCTTTCCTGGGGTTGACTGGGTTTTGTCGACTCTGGATCCCTGACTACGGGGGAAGAGCCAAACCGCTGTATGAATCCTTAACTAAAGAGGGTCTGCTTCATTGGACGTGGACCAAAGAGATGGAAAAAGCATTTCGAGAGCTAAAAGAAGCCTTGGTTCAGCCTCCCGCTCTAGCCCTCCCCGACCCTCGGAGGCCGTTCACTCTATACGTTCATGAGAGGGGAGGGGTGGCTGCTGGAGTTCTATGCCAAAGGTCGGGACCAACCTGGCGACCCATTGGATAATGCTCAAAGGTGTTGGACCCTGTCGCCAAGGGGTGGCCTGCCTGTTTATGGGCCGTTGCAGCGACCGCTCTCCTTGTACAGGAGGCTGAAAAATTGACCCTGGGAGGGGACACTGAGGTTGTGGTTCCCCACGGGGTGCCTCAAATACTGGGGACAGGCGCTGGGGAAAAGCATTTAAATCCCAGTCGACATACCAGATATGAAGTAGGGCTCTTGCTAGCCCCTAACTTAACCTTTAGGACAGTTAGCTCCATAAACCCAGCTACCCTGCTGCCCGATCCTGAGGTTTCCCATGAGACTAGCCCCACTCATGACTGTATTGAAGTTTTGCAACAGGAAACCAAACCCCGCCCTGATCTCTCAGACTTGCCGTGGTCCAACCCTGAAATTGAGGGGTACGTTGACGGGTCCAGCTATGTGATAGATGGCAAGTGGTTTACCGGAGCCGCAGTAGTAATTAAGGACAAAGGAATATACAAGTTTAAACTCAGCCCTAATTTGTCCGCTCAAGCGGCGGAGTTAGTGGCCCTTATCGAGGCTCTCCGGTTGGGAGCTGGAAAAACTATTAACTTGTATACCGATAGCCGCTCTGCCTATATGGTGGTACATGCTCACGGGGCCCTGTGGAGAAAGAGGGGATTTATCACAGCGTCAGGCCAAAGAATTGCACATGGGAGTCTCATCAAAACACTCCTTGAGGCTTTAATGCTTCCCCTCCGGGTTGCCGTGATACATGTGCGTGCCCATGGAAGGGTCCCGGAGGCTGAACAACGTAAATATAATCAATTGGCCGATCAGGCCGCAAAGGAGGCCGCAAGGGAAGGGGCCTCATGGGTCCTCTTGGTCCAAGATACAGAAGCTAAAAACCCCCCTCCCCAATATACAGCCGAGGAGGCACGCCACGCACAGGCTGCGGGGGCCCGGCAGGTTCCCCCGGGATGGTGGAAATTACCGGGGGGGGAGATTTTTGTCCCCCGGCCGATACTTCAGGAAATTCTCCAGCACATGCATAAAGAAGGGCATATGGGGTCAGGAGCAATGGTTGATTTGGCCACCCGATCCCTTAAGGGGCTGGGTATGCACATGGAAGCCCAGAGAATAGTTAGTAATTGCCCCGTCTGCCAACGAACTAACCAAAAGGGGTGTGGCCCTCCCGCCCCAATGGGAGGCCGGCCCTGGGCCACATACCCTTTTCAGAGATGGCAGGTTGACTTCGCAGAAATGCCCCCTTGCAGGGGCTATAAATACCTGCTCGTATTTGTGGATCAGCTTACGGGATGGGTAGAGTGTTACCCCACCCGGCATTGCCAGGCTCGGGCGGTTACTAAGGCCCTGTTGCATGAAATACTTCCCCGATTCCATCTCCCCGAAACGATTGAATCTGATCAGGGAAGCCACTTTACCTCACAAGTGGTCCAACAGGTGTCCCAGGCACTCGGTATACAATGGAGGTTGCATACCCCCTGGAGGCCGCAGAGCTCAGGCCAGGTGGAAAGAATGAATAGGACTCTCAAGGATACCCTCACTAAACTATGCACAGAGTCTAGTCTAAAATGGCTTGATGCGTTACCACTCGCCCTTACCCGTATTCGAAGGGCCCCCCGTAAGGGTCTTAAGCTCTCACCATTTGAACTGGTCTTTGGGTTCCCTCCCCGAATCCTGATCCCGGGGTTCCGGGAAGATGTAAACTGGGAAATGGGAAAGGACTCCTTATGGAAGCAGGTCTCCGGGTTGCAATCTGTTTTGTTACAGCTGCATCGGTACGCGGTGCCTTTCCAAGCCCTTCCCCTGGACCAGCCCGTGCATCCGTTCCAGATCGGTGATCAGGTCCTTGTCAAGAAATGGAGGCGTGACCCCCTTACACCACGGTGGGACGGCCCGCACACTGTCTCGCTCATCAGCCAAACTGCAGTCAAAGTTCTCGGGAGCAACAAATGGACACACCATACATGGGTAAAGCGGTTTCTGAGCCCTAGCCCGGAGACTGAACTAGCAGAAGAGGACACCGGCCCTCTGCCCGCCCCGGCTCCGGACGCCCGGGGTGGCACAGGTGAAGACTCTACCTGGGAGTACCAGTACTTGGACGGATTAAAGGGACTGTTTAGAAAAAGATAATGAAATTGCTGCTAATATCCTTGTTTATGTGCTTCCACCACTATTATGGTTGGGAGAATAGGTTTTTACAGCTAGGGGAGACAATAGCAGGATCCTTTAACCTCAGTAACTGTTGGGTATGCGGAGGCCCAGGGGAATTAGATGAATGGCCTTGGGTAGCCCAGCCCGTGCAAGCTAAATGGTGGATTAGTAATTTAAGTATAGTCCACAAAGGAACGAAGTTTGGACTGAGGATAGTAGCCCTTGGCGACTCTATTCCTCTGAAGTAGGGATCCTTTGTCTCAACCGAACAAAACCAGAAGGGGTGTATGTGGGCAAAAGCCAATGTGACTGGACTCTATCTCTAGGACTTGACTGCTATGATCACTCTAGTTGCCATACGTATGACTGTTCTAAATATAAAGGACGGTGGAACCATACCCACGTAAAACTCACTAATCATAGCTGGGTACCATGTTCCTACCAACAGCATACTGGCGAAGGCTGTAAGGCAGTTGGACAAGATGGGTTCTTTGATGCCCTCTTTCTAAGTTGCCAGCGAGATAATACCAACAGTAAGGATCACGTGGTACGCTGGTATCAGTGGGCATGGCAACATTCTAATGGAACTCGGGTAACCCATTTTAATCATTTTTGGTCTACTACCAATAGCCCTAAATTTGGTTGTAATTGCACTTGGAGGGAAGGGGCTGGGGCTTGGAAATGTGACTATTGTAATCCTGACGGTACATCTATTGTATTAGGGGGACCCCTGGAGATGGGTAACTCTTTGTATTACGAAGAACCGGGCCCCGAGGACTATCCCGAAACCTGGGATGGCCCTTTTGCAAATGGACAATGGGCCCTAAAAGGCCATTACTGGATATGTGGGCAATATGCTTATCGAAGATTGCCTCCAAATTGGTCAGGAATTTGTTATGTTGGGTACATTAGGCCCTTATTCTTTCTACGACCCCAAATCCAGGGAAATAAATTAGGAATTAAGGTATATGACGACTTGATGAGGGAGAGGCGGTCCGTTGATTCCACATTGACTGCTGGAAGCTCCCAAAAGTGGGGGGCTCAAGAGTGGCTCCCTGTGTAATTGCATTAGTTCGACAAATGGCTAATCAAATTGTACGCCAACGCATGATGGCACTATATCAACCGGTTAAAGTTGAGGATTGGGGGCCATAGGGCTCTCAAAATGCTTTTAAGGGGGGAGAACCTTGTTAGAACAAAGGCCAAATACTTGCTATTCCCCAAGGCCACAGCTCCATTTCCCGTATATAAATGTATAGCAAGACAACCAATCAAAGAGGCCCAACAGCAAGGAGGCCCAGCAGATGTATCCCATTACCCCTACCCCTGGAAAAGCAATCAATCAAGGGGGCCCCACCAGATGTATCCTATATACCCCTAGAAGGGAATTTAAAAATTCCTTAGGTCAGCAGAATGTATGCACGTTAAGTCATTTGTTACTGGATATAAAAAGGCTTGCTCTACGCTTGTAGGGTGTGTTCCTCCCTCTGGCATGAGTCGAGGGGGACACCCGCTCAGCTGACTGATCAATAAAGAACTTGAAGCCGTCTTCTAGACTCCCGTGCCTCCTTGGGGTAATTGGGCAGCTCCAGGGGGAAACGAGCCCATTTGGCTAACATTAGTGAAAAAGTTTTTCCTTATATCCAACCTAAACCTCCCCCATTGCAAATTGAGACCATTACTCCTTGTTCTGTCATCTGGTATCACTGAGAAAAGCCTAGATCCATCTTCTTTAGCACCCCCTTTCAGGTAGTTGAAAGCAGCTATCAAATCCCCCCTCATTCTTCTCTTCTGCAGACTAAGCAATCCCAGTTCCCTCAGCCTCTCCTCATAAGTCATGTGCTCCAGAGCCCTAATCATTTTTGTTGTCCTCCCTGGACTCTTTCCAATTTTTCCACATCCTTCTTGTAGTGTGGGGCCCAAAACTGGACACAGTACTCCAGTTAGGCATCACCAATGTCGAATAGAGGGGAACGCTCACATCCCTTGATCTGCTGCCAATGCCCCTACTTATACAGCCCAAAATGCCGTTAGCCTTCTTGGCAACAAGGGCATACTGGTCATATCTAGCTTCTCCTCCACTTTAACCACTAGGTCTTTTTCTGCAGAACTGCTGCCTAGCCAGTTGGTAACTAGTCTGTAGCAGTGCATGGGATACATCTGTCCTAAGTGCAGGACTCTGCACTTGTCCTTGTTGATCCTCATCAGATTTCTTTTGGCCCAAGCCTCTAAAATTTCTAGGTCCTTCTGTATACTATCCCTACGCTCCAGTGTATCTACCACTCCTCCCAGTTTAGTGTCATCTGAAAACTTGCTGAGGGTGCAGTCTACGCGAACCTCCAGATCATTAATGAATATATTGAACAAAGCCGACCCAGGACCGACCCTTGGGGCTCTCCACTTGATATCGGCTGCCAACTAGACATGGAGCCATTGATCACAACCCGTTGAGCCCTATGATCTAGCCAGCTTTCTATCCACCTTATATTCCATTCATCCAGCCCATACTTCTTTAACTTGCTAGCAAGAAAACTGTGGGAGACTGTATCAAAAGCTTTATTAAAGTGAAGGATTAACACATCCACTGCTTTCCCCTCATCCACAGAGCCAGTTGTCTCGTCATAGAAGGCAATTAGGTTAGTCAGGCATGACTTGCCCTTGGTGAATCCATGCTGACTGTTCCTGATCACTTTCCTTACCTCTAAGTGCTTCAGAATTGATTTCTTGAGGACCTGCTCCATGATATTTCCATGGACTGAAGAGAAGCTGACCTTTCTTAAAGATGGGCACTACATTCGCCTTTTCCCAGTCATCTGGGACCTCCCCCGATCGCCATGAGTTTTCAAAGATAATGGCCAATGGCTCTGCAATCACATCCGCCAACTCCTTTAGCACCCTCGGATGCGACGCATCCGGCCCCAAGGACTTGTGCTCATCCAGCTTTTCTAAATAGTCCCGAACCACTTCTTTCTCCACAGAGGGCTGGTCACCTCCTCCCCATGCTGTGCTGCCCAGTGCAGCAGTCTGGGAGCTGCCCTTGTTCGTGAAGACAGAGGCAAAAAAAGCATTGAGTACATTAGCTTTTTCCACATCCTCTGACACTAGGTTGCCTCCCTCATTCAGTAAGGGGCCCACACTTTCCTTGACTTTCTCCTTGTTGCTAACATAGCTGAAGAAACCCTTCTTGTTACTCTTAACATCTCTTGTACCTGCAACTCCAAGTGTGATTTGGCCTTCCTGATTTCACTCCTGCATGCCTGAGCAATATTTTTATACTCCTCCCAGGTCATTTGTCCAATCTTCCACTTCTTGTAAGCTTTATTTTTTGCGTTTAAGGTCAGCAAGGATTTCACCGTTAAGCCAAGCTGGCCACATGCCATATTTACTATTCTTTCTACACATTGGGATGGTTTGTTCCTGCAACGTCAATAAGGATTCTTTAAAATACAGCCAGCTCTCCTGGACTCCTTTCCCCCTCATGTTATTCTCCCAGGGGATCCTGCCCATCAGTTCCCTGAGGGAGTCAAAGTCTGCTTTTCTGATGTCCAGGATCCGTATTCTGCTGCTCTCCTTTCTTCCTTGTGTCAGGATCCTCAACTCGACCATCTCATGGTCACTGCCTCCCAGGTTCCCATCTACTTTTGCTTCCCCTACTAATTCTTCCTGGTTTGTGAGCAGCAGGTCTAGAAGAGCTCTGCCCTAGTTGGTCCCTCCAGCACTTGCACCAGGAAATTGTCCCCTACACTTCCCTGACAGTCTCGTTGCCCTGGGCCCACGAGCTGATCTGCAGGGTCCCCTGTGAGCCTTTCCCAGCCAGGTGCTCCCCGTCCACCTGCCACTAGAGCCAGGGTGGGTGGTTGGAGCGCAGGGAGCAGCTGCAGCTGATACTGGGCCCCTGGCGCTGGCAGGACGAGTTCAGCCTGGTCCCCGGCTGGGGACTGTCAGGGGAGAGCAGGAGATATAGTGACAATAGTCAGAGAGAGAAATCCAGTGGCAGGAAGTCCCATGGGTTAAACCCATTCACACTTGATGAGCAGCTGGAATGTCCCCTGGGGAGAGCTCTCATTCTGATCCCAGCGCCTGTACAGCCCCCTGTCCTCAGCCGTTACATTGGGCAGCTCCAGTCACAGCTGATTCTCCCCCATGGGGTGGGTGCCCCCAACTGCTCAGCTCCCCATCACCCAGCCCAGCTCCATGGGGGGGCTGCTGGCGAGGGAGCAGAGGAACTGCAGAGAGTTGCCCTCCCGGGCCATGAGCTGTGAACCGTTGGTCACCAGTGTGCCCAGATCCTGTAACAGGAATAACAGGAAGCCACTCGCACTCTGAACCAACCAGTCCCTGCCCAGGGGCCGGATCAGGGACAGCGACAATAGAGGGGAAAGTCCCCGTGCCCCACTCCCCAACCCTAGCGATACGTTGGAATAGCTGCGGGTCCTTCCTGTTAGCTCTGGAGACAGTGATTTGCATAGGGTTACCATATTTTGTGCCTCCAAATGGAGGACACTCCACGGGCCCCCGGCCCTGCCCCCAGCCCTGCCCACGCCCCCGCCCCAAAGTCTCCGCCCCCTCCCCTGCTTCCCGCGAACATTTGATTTGCGGGAAGCCTGAAGCAGGTAAGGGGGAGTGTGGGGGGAGGAGGTGCGGCCCAGGCTGGCCCCCTGGCATTTCCAGCCTGGGTCAGCTCGGGCCCTGGGGTGCCGGCCCCCGGCCGACCACCCCCGGCCCGCCCAGCACTGGCGGCCCGGCGCACCCCCCGGCTCCCGGCCCCGCGACCCCGGCCCCTGTCCCCGCGACCCCAGACCGGTTCCCGGCCCCGCGGGCCCGGCCCCGCGACCCCAGACCGGCTCCCGGCCCCGCGGGCCCGGCCCCCCAGCTCCCGGCCCCGCGGGCTCGGCTCCCCGGCGCCCGGCCCCGCGGGCTCGGCTCCCCGGCCCCGCGACCCCGGACCGGCTCCCCGGCCCCGCGGGCCCGGACCGGCTCCCGGCCCCGCGGGCCCGGCTCCCCGGCTCCCGGCTCCCGGCCCGGCTCCCCGGCTCCCGGCCCCACGGGCCCGGCTGACCGGCTCCCTGGCCCCGCGGGCCCGGCTCCCAGCCCGGACCCCGGCCCGGCACCACGCCCCCGGCTCCCCGCCCGGCCCGGCTTCCGGCCTGGCACCATGCCCCCGACCCCCCACCTGCCCCGCACCGCCGACCCCAGCCAAAGAGGCCTCGGCCGAGCACCACCAAGCCCTCCCGATTTTCCCGGACATTCCCGGCTTTGGGGGATTTCCCCCCGGACGGGGATTTGAGCCCCCAAAAGCCGGACATGTCCGGGAAAATCCGGACGTATGGTA
The DNA here is from genome assembly GCF_011386835.1 of Chrysemys picta bellii. NCBI lineage: Eukaryota > Metazoa > Chordata > Testudines > Emydidae > Chrysemys > Chrysemys picta. The sequence continues at coordinate 4,005,416 of NC_088810.1, read as the reverse complement.
ACCCTAGATTTGCAGAGTCCTCACTGGAGCTGAAATACCCACGGCAACGTAAGATTGGAGAGTGCCCCCCACTGGCCCCCTGCGACACTGCCTGCAGCATGGCGTCCCCTAGCACCATACACTGCACATGTACATGCAGGGCCTGACTGGCCGATCCATAGGAATTTTTCGCCCAGCACCGATACTCCCCAGCGTCCCCTCTGCTGAGATTTGGCAGCTCCAGGCACCCGTCCCATCCCTGGCTGAGGCTCAGGGACTCCTTCCCCTTGGCCCAGCTCAGGTTGGTGTCGGCTCTGCTCCAGGCCTCACAGCTCAGACTCAGGGAGTCGCCTTCCTGGGTCTCCAGAGACACAATGTCATTCTCAGCTCCCAGTGGGGCCGGCACTGGAGGAGACGAGCAGGCAAGTTACGCCCCCCAGAGATTCTCTGCCAAGAAACCGAGATTCAGCCACCTCTGGGGTGGGAAACGGGGGCTGTTTGCATGAGGAGCCCTTGCCCAGTTTGGAGACATAGCCAGTTCTGGGGTCGGAGCATAAACTTGGTGACTTTCCCTGGCAGCAGGTCTCTGTTGCAGAGATCAGTAACTGACCCATCTCATCTCCACTGCCCAGCGCCTCCTAGTGCCACCCTGGGGTCTGGAGACTGAGGGAACGGGGCCTACTGCCCCCACCACCCACCCTACAGTCCTATGGCATCCCTCGGGCTCTCCCCTCTGGGCACAGCCTAGCCCGGCCTGTCTGAGCCTGGTGCCTGGCCCTGAGCACAGGCAGAATGTGACTAGGAGGCACTCCCTGATTCCCGGGGCTCACAGCGCGGCCTCTCACCGGTGCGTCCATTCCTGGTCAGGTTCCCCGTGATGTTTGGGTGCCTGGTCGAGTCTGTAACACAAAGCAGACAGGGGGGGATCAGGGGGACTAGACAACACCAATGACTATACAGGCACCACTCACCCAGCGTGGGGACGTAGCCAGCTCTTAGGTGGGTGCACAATCTCAGTACCTTTCCATTGCGGCAGGTCTCTGTCGTACAGATCGGTCCCTAACCCATCTCCTCCCCACTGCCCAGCACCCCCTACTGCCGCCCCACAGGTTGGAGACAGAGGGAACCGAGCCGAACCTCCCACCATCCTCCCTACAGCCCCAAGGCTTCCTTCGTCTCTCCCCTCCGGGCACAGAATAGTCTGGCCAATGGTGACATATGAACTGCCAGCTCAGAGAGGCTAGCCCCTGGCCCCACCCCTTCTGCCAGAGGCCACACCCCCACTGGAGTCCAGCGCGCCCCCGCCCCCACACTGTGGTCAGACCTGGGCCACCAGAGCACCACGGCCCCAGATCACTGCGCGGGAGGGAGGTGCGGCACTAGCCTCCTGGAGTCCCAGGCTGCAGGCTGGACCCCTCTAACCCTAACCCTATCCCCCGCCCAGCTCTGCCAAGGGGAACAGCATGGGCAGTGAGCAGGAGAGGACCTGGGGACAGAGCATGTGTGGGGCCACGTAGGGCTTTTGGGGGCAGCTCAGCTTCCCCTGGCCTGTGATATCCACCACCCATGAGCCTGGCCCGGCTGAGCCTGGCGCCTGACCCTAAGCGCGGGCAGAGTATAACTGGGAGGCACTCGCTGATTCCCGGGGCTCGCAGCGCGGCCTCTCACCGGGGCGTCCGTTCCTGGTCAGGTTTCCAGTAGTGTTGGGGGGCCCAGTCGGGTCTGTAACACAAACCAGACACCAGACAGGGGGCATGAGGGGGACTGGACAGCACCGGGAGGGGGGGCGTGTTGCTAGTGATCACTGAGCCTAGACATGGCCCCTCACTGTGAGCTCAGCTGGGGGATGGGAAAGTTCCTGAAGTGACATAAGACATGTGGGCGTGGAAGTGAAGCGACAGACCCGACTGGGGCTGACCCAAGAGGCGTCCGACAGAACCCAGAGGCCGGGTTAGGGCTGCGCCGGGGAACCAGAGCCGTGGGAAATGGAAATAACAGAATAACAGAGACTTGGTGGGATAACTCACATGACTGGAGTACTGTCATGGATGGATATAAACTACTCAGGAAGGACAGGGAGGGCAGAAAAGGTGGGGGAGTTGCGTTGTATGTAAGAGAGGAGTATGACTGCTCAGAGCTCCGGTATGAAACTGAAGAAAAACCTGAGAGTCTCTGGATAAAGTTGAGAAGTGTGAGCAACAAGGGTGATGTCGTGGTTGGAGTCTGCTATAGACCACCAGACCAGGGGGATGAGGTGGACGAGGCTTTCTTCTGGCAACTAGCAGAAGTTGCTAGATCGCAGGCCCTGGTTCTCATGGGAGACTTTAATCACCCTGATATCTGCTGGGAGAGCAATACAGCGGTGCACAGGCAATCCAGGAAATTTTTGGATAGTGTAGGGGACAATTTCCTGGTGCAAGTGCTGGAGGAACCAACTAGGGGCAAAGCTTTTCTTGACCTGCTACTCACAAACAGAGAAGAACTAGTAGGGGAAGCAAAAGTGGATGGGAACCTGGGAGGCAGTGACCATGAGATGGTCGAGTTCAGGATCCTGACACAAGGAAGAAAGGAGAGCAGCAGAATACGGACCCTGGACTTCAGAAAAGCAGACTTTGACTCCCTCAGGGAACAGATGGGCAGGATCCCGTGGGAGAATAACATGAAGGGCAAAGGGGTCCAGGAGAGCTGGCTGTATTTTAAAGAATCCTTATTGAGGTTGCAGGAACAAACCATCCCGATGTGTAGAAAGAATAGTAAATATGGCAGGCGACCAGCTTGGCTAAACAGTGAAATCCTTGCTGATCTTAAACGCAAAAAAGAAGCTTACAAGAAGTGGAAGATTGGACAAATGACCAGGGAGGAGTATAAAAATATTGCTCAGGCGTGCAGGCGTGAAATCAGGAAGGCCAAATCACACTTGGAGTTGCAGTTAGCAAGAGATGTTAAGAGTAACAAGAAGGGTTTCTTCAGGTATGTTAGCAACAAGAAGAAAATCAAGGAAAGTGTGGGCCCCTTACTGAATGAGGGAGGCAACCTAGTGACCGAGGATGTGGAAAAAGCTAATGTACTCAATGATTTTTTTGCCTCTGTCTTCACGAACAAGGTCAGCTCCCAGACTGCTGCGCTGGGCAGTACAACATGGGGAGGAGGTGACCAACCCTCTGTGGAGAAAGAAGTGGTTCGGGACTATTTAGAAAAACTGGACGTGCACAAGTCCATGGGGCCGGATGCGCTGCATCCGAGGGTGCTAAAGGAGTTGGCGGGTGAGATTGCAGAGCCATTAGCCATTATTTTTGAAAACTCATGGCGATCAGGGGAGGTCCCAGATGACTGGAAAAAGGCTAATGTAGTGCCCATCTTTAAAAAAGGGAAGAAGGAAGATCCGGGGAACTACAGGCCAGTCAGCCTCACCTCAGTCCCTGGAAAAATCATGGAGCAGGTCCTCAAGGAATCAATTATGAAACATTTAGAGGAGAGGAAAGTGATCAGGAACAGTCAGCATGGATTCATGAAGGGGAAGTCGTGCCTGACTAACCTAATTGCCTTCTATGATGAGATAACTGGCTCTGTGGATGAGGGGAAAGCAGTGGATGTGTTATTCCTTGACTTTAGCAAAGCTTTTGATACGGTCTCCCACAGTATTCTTGCCGCCAAGTTAAAGAAGTATGGGCTGGATGAATGGACTGTAAGGTGGATAGAAAGCTGGCTAGATCGTCGGGCTCAACGGGTAGTGATCAATGGTTCCATGTCTAGTTGGCAGCCGGTTTCAAGCGGAGTGCCCCAAGGGTCGGTCCTGGGGCCGGTTTTGTTTAATATCTTTATTAATGATCTGGAGGATGGTGTGGACTGCACTCTCAGCAAGTTTGCAGATGACACTAAACTAGGAGGCGTGGTAGATACACTAGAGGGTAGGGATCGGATACAGAGGGACCTAGACAAATTAGAAGATTGGGCCGAAAAAAACCTGATGAGGTTCAACAAGGACAAGTGCAGAGTCCTGCACTTAGGATGGAAGAATCCCATGCACTGCTACAGACTAGGGACCGAATGGCTAGGTAGCAGTTCTGCAGAAAAGGACCTAGGGGTCACAGTGGACGAGAAGCTGGATATGAGTCAACAGTGTGCTCTTGTTGCCAAGAAGGCTAACGGCATTTTGGGCTGTATAAGTAGGGGCATTGCCAGCAGATCGAGGGACGTGATCGTTCCCCTCTATTCGACATTGGTGAGGCCTCATCTGGAATACTGTGTCCAGTTTTGGGCCCCACACTACAAGAAGGATGTGGAAAAATTGGAAAGAGTCCAGCGGAGAGCAACAAAAATGATTAGGGGTCTGGAGCACATGACTTATGAGGAGAGGCTGAGGGAACTGGGATTGTTTAGTCTCCAGAAGAGAAGAATGAGGGGGGATTTGATAGCAGCCTTCAACTACCTGAAGGGGGGTTCCAAAGAGGATGGAGCTCGGCTGTTCTCAGTGGTGGCAGACGACAGAACAAGGAGCAATGGTCTCAAGTTGCAGTGGGGGAGGTCCAGGTTGGATATCAGGAAAAACTATTTCACTAGGAGGGTGGTGAAACCCTGGAATGCGTTACCTAGGGAGGTGGTGGAGTCTCCTTCCTTGGAGGTTTTTAAGGCCCGGCTTGACAAAGCCCTGGCTGGGATGATTTAGCTGGGAATTGGTCCTGCTTTGAGCAGGGGGTTGGACTAGATGACCTCTTGAGGTCCCTTCCAACTCTGATATTCTATGATTCTATGATTCTATGATTCTATGAAATCCAAGGGACCAAAACTGTTTAGTCAAAATTGGGCCTAATTGACAGAGTCACTAACGAGGGGCCGGGCTACTTCAGCCTGGGTACTTCAGCGAGCGTCACCAGCGCCACTGTCTGCCGGGCACCTGGGCATTCAGCGTCCTGCTCCCCATATGTGTCCTCCCCAGGGCGGGACAGAGCCAGGGGTCTACGTAACCCCATTCCCAACACCACCCCAGACCCAGCCACCACCATGCCCCTCATGGGTCCTTTCCCTTCCCCCCTTGGTTCGTCTCTCTGCAGCCCTCTCCTTTAACCCTGTGGCTTAGCTGGTCAGGACTGGATGTTTTGCAGCCCGGCTGCGCCCAGAGGGAAGGCTAAAAGTAACACGCAGAACAGCCGGACACTGATACTGGCTGGCCAGGCCTGGCAGGGTCCGTCCACGCTGCCCTCAAAGCCCCACGGCGCCGAGCCTCAGAGCCTGTGTCCGTTGGGTCGGGCTCGGGGACTCGGGTTGCGGGTCTTTGATTGCAGCACAGACGTTTCCTCTGAGGTCTGTGTAGACCTTCGGGGTTGGGCTGGGGCCTGGGCTCAGACACGGGCAGGGGACTGGGGGGCGGGTTCCTTCTAGATCTCCCTCCGGCTGAAGGGAACCAGCGCCGTCCTTACACTGATGCCTGATTTGATCCTTCACCTTGCAAAGGCGGCCGCTGATTTCCCCTCTGGCCTGGATCTGCAGCGCGAGGGTCAGAGGCCATTTAATGGGGATTTGCCCTGGGGCAGGGCAGGCCGGGGTCTCTGGGCACCGAGCCCGGAGCGTGTTTAGTGCCGGATGGTGACTCGGTCCCATTAATGCTCTGCCCCATATAAACCATCCACCGATACCAGCAGAAAGGGGCAGGGGTGGAGGAGATGTAGTGGGACAGCCTGGTGGGATCTCAGGGAGAACTCGGGTGGATGTTGTGAGGGGAAATCCCAACAAGGGGGGACTGGAATGGGGGGGGTGGATCACAGCACAGGTGGATTCTGGAGGAAGGGCAGGTCGGGGGTAGAGAGGGAAGCCATAACCAATGGGGACAAGAAGGGGTGAAGATCCCAAGGAAGAAGGGCTCCAAGGTGTGGAGGGAAGGGGCCTGGAGTAGAATTGGCTGAGGGTGCATGGTGGGGGGTGGGGATCCCAGCACAGGGCTGAGTTCGGGGAGGGACTGGAGAGCAGAGCTGGGGAGCCCACAGATGGGGATCCCAGCATAGGGAGTTTGGGGCCGGCTTGGAGGGGCTGGGTGGGTCACTCACAGCTGACGTGGAGCCGGACGGTTCTGCTGGTGGAAGGTCCCTGTGCTGAGCTGTAGGTGACGGTGCAGATGAGCTCTTTGCCATTGTCTCCCAGGCCAGGCGTGAAGCGGAGCTTGGAGCTGTGGGCCCAGGTGCCGTTGGCCAGCTGGGCTGAGACATTCCGAGCTGTGTCATTGAACGGCCCCGTCCAGGTGAATTGGGGAGGGGTCCCGGAGCAGCGCCCAGGGGCCGTGCAGGTCATAGTCACCGGCTCCCCGGCCAGCAACATCCCTGGCAGCCCCCGCTCCGGCAAGATCTGGATCTCAGGCTCCTCCGTAAATGCTGAGACATGGGGAGAGGGGAGAGACTCACTCGGGGAAATGGAGCATTTGCCCTTTAGGGGCACCGGGTCCGATCTGGCCCCAGGACAGGGTCTGGCTGGCTCAGGGGGGCTGATGAGCAGTGTCATAAGTATAGAGGGAAGAGTGTTTTAAAAAGAGTCTGGTCTGTGCTCAAATTGCTACCAATTGGTTGGTATATTATTCTCAAGCCTCCACAGGAAATGGGGTGAAGGGACTTGGAGCGATATTTTCGGGGGATAGGGATTCCAAGTTACCCTTCCCTGAATTTTTCTATAAATCACTTGGTGGTGACAGCAATACCGTCCAAGGACAAGGGAAGGAATTTGTGCCTTGGGGAAGTTTTTAACCTAAGCTGGTAGAATATAAGCTTAAGGGGTCTTTCATGCGGGTCCCCACATCTGTATCCCAGAGTTCAGAGTGGGGGGGGAACCCTCACAAGCGGTGACTGCGGCTGCTCTTACCTGGCACGGAGATCGTGAGCGCAGGGTCTGTGCCATCGGAATTGGAGCGGTAAGTGTGATCTAACATGCCTTTATCGATGCTAAGGAAATATCTCCCCGCATCCGTCCGTCGGGCATCACTGATTTGCAGGGAGCAGTCGCCGAGCGCAGGATCCCCCGTCAGCCGGAACCGGTCCTGGGTCTCCTGCGACACCCCCCCGCTGGAGAAACTGCTGGCCACAGGAGGATCCTGGCCCACAGTAGCAGGCTCCTTGTACCATTGTATGTCTAGCTGGGCCGAGGGATTGTCGGTGTCAGACGAGGCTGGGTACGTGAACTTGCAGGGGACGAAAACACAGAGACCCTCCTTCATGGACACTGACTGCGTCACCGCCAGGGTAAATCCAGGTGGCTGGGACAGGGACCCTGCAGGGCACGGGGAGGGATAGAAGTGGGACCCATAGAGAACAGAGACAAATCCTGAGCGGCACCCCCCAGCTCTGCCGGTTCCCCTCACTCCTGACCTGCAGCCCCCTACGAGCCCCGCCCTGAGATCAACCCCCCCTCGAGGTCTATCAGTGCCCCTCACTCCCGACTGACAGCCCCATGTGATCCCATCCCTAGGTCCTTGACCAATTCTCACTCCATTTAGTTTTCATTCTTCCCTACATGGAGCCCCCTGCCCGCTCCCTGTCACTCAGCGCCCCCCTAGCACCACACTGGGGCACTGGGCTCCCCTCCCCCTCTGGCCAGTCTCCCTTTCACATTCTGGGACAGACCTGGCACCGCTTAATGCAGGTTCTGCCCTTCCCCCTGCACTGGGGCTCCAGCAGCTGCTTACTTACCCCTCCAGAGCAGGGCGAGGATCAGGACCCTCAGCGTGGCAGGACACCCTGCTCTCCAGAGGGGGCCCTGAGCCCGGAGCTCCCATTCCCCAGCGTCATGCTGTGGCAGCAGGGCTCTGCCCATGGCTGGGGCGTCCGGCTGGGACAGACCTAGAGACAGACGGGGGGTGGGAAGTGTGAGAGCAGAGGCTGTTTGGGGACGCAGATCTGCCTGGGGGATCATCAGTATTGCTGGGCTCTGCAGGGGGCTGATCTGGGGCTGCTGGCAGCGCAGTGACCTCCCTCCCACACAGAAAACCCCAAATCACCAGATGGTCCTGAGAGATCATGGGCTAAAAAAATCCTTAAATTGGTGAAAAAAAATGAGATTTTCTCTAGAATCATGAGATTGGCCAGAAAATCCTGATCTGGTGACAGAAGATGGTGGGAAGGCAGCGCTGCTCAGTGCCTGCTTTGCTTCAGTCTTTCCACAAAAAAACAACATGTGAGCGAGCGACCAGTGAAGTTACCACGGACAACAAAGGGAAAAGACTGCAGATCGGGATAAGTAAAGAACACGTCAGAGATGTTCCGACCAATTTGAATGAATTCAGATCAGTGGGGCGGGAAGCTGTTCAACCCAGGGTGCTAAAGGAATTAGTCGAAGAAATCTTGGAGCCACTGGCATTAATATTTGCAAACTCATGGATGCCAGGAGAGGTCTCAGAAGATGGGAGAAGGACTAACAGAGTGTCAATCTTTGAAAAAGGAAAAAGGAGGATCTGGGGAACTATAGGCCAGTCAGCCTGACCTCGACAGTTGGAAAGCTACTAGAGCAATGTATAAAACCTCCAGTTTTGTAGAGGGAAATCATGGCTCGCCAAACTACTAGAATTTTTGGAGGGAGTCAACAGCATGTGAACAAGGGTGACCTAGTCCATTTACTTATATTTTCAGAAAGCCTTTGACAAGTTTCCTCCCAAAAGGCTTTTAAGCAAGGTAAGGTGTCATGGGATAAGTAGGCAGGTCCTCTCCTGGATCAGTAATTGGTTAAAAGGGTAGTAATAAATGGGTAATTTTCAGAGTGGAGAGAGGTAAATAGTGGTGTCCACCAGCGTTCTGTATTGGGACCAGTGCTGTTCAACATGTTCATAAATGATCTAGAAAAGGGGGTAAACAGGGAGGTGGAAAAATTTGCAGATGGTATAAAACTACTCAGGAGAGTTAAGTACAAAGTTGACTGAGATGAGCTACAAAGGGATCTCGCAAACTGGGTCACTGGTTAACAAAATGGCAGATGAAATTCATTGTTAATAAATGCAAAGTTATGCACATTGGGAAACATAATCCCAACAATACATATAAAGTGATGGGGTATAAATTAGCTGATACTGATCAAGGAAGAGATCTGAGAGTCACTCTGGATAGTTCTCTGAAAACACCCACTCAATGTGCAGCGGTTATCAAAAATCATTAAGAAAGGGATAGATAATAAGAGAGAAAATATCATGTTGCCTCTATATAAACCCATGGTCCACCCACATCTTGAATACTGCGTGCAGTTCTGGTGGCCCTATCGCAAACTGGAATTGGAAAAAGCTCAGAAAAGCGCAACAAAAATGATTATGGGTGTGGAACAGCTTTCATAAAAGGAGAGATTAATAAAACTGGGACTGTTCAGCTTGGAAAAGAGACGAATATGATAGAGGTCTATAAAATCCTGACTAGTGTGGATGAAGTAAATAAGGGAGTATGATTTATTCCTTCCCATAAATCAAGAACGAGAAGTCCCCAAATGAAATTAATAGGTGGCAGGTTTAAAAGAAATGTAAGGAAGTGTTTCTTCACACAACGCAAAGTGAACCTGTGGAACTCTTTGCCAGAGCATGTTGTGCAGGTCAAAACTATAACAGGATTCAAAAAGAACTGACTGGGTAAATTCATAGAGGATAGGTCCATCAATAGCTATTAGCCATGATGGACAGGGATGATGTCCCTAGCCTCTGTTTGCCAGAAGCTGGGAATGGGCGACAGGGGATGGATCACTTGTTGATTATCTGTTCTGTTCATTCCCTCTGGGGCACTTGGCACTGGCCACTGTCGGAAGACAGGATACTGAGCTAGATTGATCTTTAATCTGACCCAGTCTGGCCATTCTTATGGAGAAATGTGGGCTTGGTGGAACTCCTATTAAGTGGATACAGAACTGGTTAAACAACCACAGACAAGAAGTAACTGTTAATGGAATGACGTGGGATTGGAGGGACGTCTCAAGTGGGGCTCCACAGGGATCTGTTCTTGGTCCCATGTTTGTTTAACATCTTTATCAATGACGTGGATGTAGGACTGAGGAGCAGACTGATCAAATCTGCAGATGACACAAAGCTAGTGGGGGTTGCCAACACTTTGGAAGATGGAGCTAAAATTAAGAGGAATATTGATAATTGGAGAATTGGGCTGTAGAGGACACAATGAAATGCATGAAGGACAAAGGAAGGTGCTCCATTTAGGGAAGAAAACCCAAATGCACAAATACAGGATGGGGAAGAACTGGCCTGGCAGGAGCACTGCTGAAAAGGAGCTGGGAGTTGTGGCAGATCACAGCCATGACATGAGTCATCAATGCGATGCTGTTGCAAAAAAAAGCAAATGCAATTTCAGGTTGCATGAACAAAGGCAGAGCATGCAAGTCACGGGAGCTGACAGTACCACTCTATGCCTCAGCTGGAGGACTGTGTCCAGTTTTGGCCATCAATGTATAGAAAGGATGTAGAGTAACTGGAAAAGGTCCAGAGGCGAGGGATAAAGATGATGAAATGGGTGGTATGGAAGCCCTAGGGGCACAGCCGGAAGGAACTTGGCATGGTTAGTTTGGAAAGGAGATTGGTGGGGTGGGAGGGGACATAATCGCAGTTTTCAAATACTGGAAAGGCTGCCATCAAGAAGATTGTTCTCTCTCGCCCCACAGGGCAGGACGAGGGGCAACAGGTTCAAAATACAATAGAGTCAATTGAGATTAAATCTCATAGAAAACTCCCCAGCGGTGTGAGCAGTCGGACAACGGAACAGACACCCATGGAGGTCATGGAAGCTCCTTCCCTGGAGGGTTTCGAGAGGAGGCCGGACAGCATCTGTCTTGGATGGGTTAGACCTAACCAATCCTACAGCTTGGGAGGGGTTGTACTAGGTGAACCCTGAGGTCCCTTCTCACATGTAGATCTGTGATTTCAGGATTTGCTAAATAATCCCGAGATTGAATGTGAATGTCATGACATCGGCAACCCCCACCCCTACGAAATTAGCTAATAAATCCTGAGATTTCCTCTAAGAATCATGTGATTGGCTGAAAAAGGTTTCAAAATGCTGAAACTGGCTTTTAAAATCCACAGATGTGTGCTTTGCCTCCAAACACCCCGTTCTTTACAGCCCATTGGCTCAGCAACCCCCCCCCCCCGCAGTGATGGTGTCACTCCCGCATGGTGAGGGGCTGGTTCTGCAGGGACCCAGTGGAACTGGATGTGGGTAAATCATCCCTGGGGTGGGGGTGTTGCAGAGAGCTCATGGCTCCCCCCTCCGCAAACAGGATGGGTGCTAATGCTGCCCTCCCTGCCCCACAGCTGCCTTCCCCCCTCCCCTGCTCCACCCTGCTCCTTCTGCAGCTGGGACACTCCTCCTTGTCAGTGTTATGGACCCTTCATCCTCTTCATTCTTGTGAGAATGGTAGGGACCAATCCCTCCGTTCCCCTCCTCACATGTGAATTGGGCCACTCACACCTCCCGCCCCCAACTTTTCCTGTTAAATGGGATGGGCCTCTCACTTCTGCCTGCCCCTACCCCATCCACTGCAATGAGCTGGGTGGGTCTCAGCTTGGATTCCCACGAGGCGCATGCACCATCCCCTGCCAGAGCAGGGTGGGACGGGTCCCGTTGCCAGGGCTGAAGGGGAAGGGGCCGGCCCCGAGAGATCCAGTCTCCATCCCCATTCCTGGGGGGGGCCACACACCCCACACTTTGTGCTGACCCAACTCCATAGGGGGCAATGGAGTGGGCGCAGTTGGACTATGGGTGAGAAGTTTGCACATATGTGCTCAACCTGGGGTATCTGCCCTCCTTCCCACCCAAAATTACCCATATGGGGAAGGGGAAACCCCCAGGAGTTCCATTTCCCACCATCCCTCTGATGCCCTCAGGTGCTCTTGGGAAGGAGGCTGAGAGATGAGAGTTGGGGAACCCCCTGCTGTACGTGGCCCCAGAGCCAACACCTCCAGTGTGGTCCCCATGGTCAGGGAGCCCTGTGGCGGGACACTGCTTGGGCTGGAGGGCACCCTCAGAGCTGCGGGGGCAGGGAGTGAGGGCTGGCATCGCAAAGGGCTGTGGGTCAGGACTGAGGGGCACGCCAGTTGCCACAGACCATCCAGCTCCCTCGCCCACCCTAGTTCCACTCACCCCTAGATCTGCAGAGAGGGGCCCGGCGCCTGGCTCTCCGACCCTGCAGCCCGGGTTCCCCAGGGTTTGTGACTCAGAGCCTGGGGAAGCGGCATGCACGGGAATGTGAAAGTAGAAGTGGGTACAGACAGGACGAGGGTGGGGGGAGATGCTTTCTCAGAAACCCCAGCACCAGCATCCTGCCCAACTTCCCCTCCTGCCTGGGGCTGCCTGTGGCTTCCCTAAAATGGGGGCAGGCTGCATATTGCTTATGGGGCTGGAAATAGATCCCAGCATTCCTGGCTCTGAGCCCCTCTACACCTCACTCTGCTCCCAGACCTGGGATAGAGCCCAGGAGTCCTGACTCCCTGCCTCCAACCCCCACTCTAACCCACTAGACCCTGCTCCCCTCCCAGAGCCAGGGACAGAACCCAGGAGTTCTGGCTTCGAGACCCTCTATATCTCACTCTCCTCCCAGAGCCGTGGATGGAACCCAGGAGTCCTGGCTCCCAGCCGCCTGTCCCAGCTCTATCCCTTCATTACTGCTTTTAATATTTGAACACTAGCAGCTCACACCTCTTATCCTATTGTACATGCTGCAGACGCTAATCACTCACCCCGAGCTGAGATGCAGCCACCTCCAGGTGGGGCAGCTGGGGAACAGCGACACTGCCCAGAGGTTGCTCACCCGGAGCTGAGATGCGTCCGCCTCTGGGGTGGGGTGTCTGGGAACAGCGCACTGGAACAGCAGGTGCCCGGTTAGGACAGCTAGCGAATCCTGACTCCAATTTGAAGAGCCGGGTGCGTGTGAAGATCTGCCTGGGATGGAGCGGGCACGAGTGTCAGCGCGTGGGCTGTGGCGAGATGTGAGATTTGAAGACAGGAAGGGGAAGTCTGCATGTGATTCTGGCGCTAGAATGTCTTGCAGAAGCCGATTCCAGTTGCTGGAGATCTCGGTGCCATCAACGCAAGTGGGAGATTGTCACAGACAGAGGCCTGCTCCCAGGGACAGCCGGCTTCCGGCCCCACTGCAGGGGGACTGGCTGGGGGTGGAGGGAATGGGGCATGGGGCCTTTCCCCTGTAGGGAGCCCTGGCTCCAATCTGCTCCAGGGTGTGACACTGGTTGGCTCTGGGGAGTAGGAGTGGGACCAGGGGTCCTTCCCCTCTAGAGTCTCTTTTATTCTCTGTCTCTCAATTCCTCAAACATCTCCAAGGTCCCGGGTCACTGCATCTGGGGAATCCCTTTTGATGGGACCCAGGTTATCGGCTGGATCAGGAGAAGCAGCTGGATTCCACGGCCCCCCATAGACACCGTCCTTCGATTTAAGAGCTGAGACGCAGCTGAATCTGTCCTGGTTCATGGGGGCTGTTTACAGAGGGACCTCTCCCCATTGCTGAGATATGGCTGCCTCTGGGGTGGGGTGCCGGGACTGTTTATACAAGGACTTCTTCACTGGTGTTGAGATACACAAGGGTTTGGGAGCAACCTAGAACTAAAAGAAACACAGCGCCCCCTAGGGCCGGGACCTCCCGAGTCTCCCACCCCAGCCAGACCCTGGCCCGCTCTGCCCCAGGCCAATGGCACGTCAGCTCTGCCCCCTGTGTGTGGGCACCGGCGACTGTGCTGGGAGGATGGTTGCTGAGCGGATCTTCCACAACAGGAAGTTTCCAGTTGGTGAGTTTGCTCCACCTCCTGCTGGTTGGCCCCTGTTCGGGGTTGGGCGAGAGCCATGGAGAGCAGGGGAGAGGGTCCCATTGAACAGTGGGGCGTGGCCGCTCAGACATAGGTCCCCAGCCAGTGGCGGAAGGGGCGAGCCCGGGGCAGATTCCTGTTGGGAGTGTGGCTGCCAGGTCGAGTGGGTTATAACTTGCTGCGCTGGATCAATGCAGATCAGGGCAGACCCCTGGTCATTGGGGCGAGATCCAGGGCAGGAACCCCGCTGTCTGGCCGGCCCTAGCTTGGTGTGGTACATTCTGCCTCTGGTTAATCCCCATTTGGTTTCAAACTCTTTTAAATTAGCTGCCCGGGTGTTTTCCCTTGGTTGCTGTTAAACAGATGTCCCACTTGGAGATGGCTGCATCTCAGTGCCAGCCGGGGAACAGATCCTTATATAAAGAGCCCCCGCACCCCACCCCAGAGCTCACTGCATCTCAGCACTTGCCGAGGGGTCCCTGTATAATCATCCCCCACAACCTACCCCAGAGGTGGCCGCATCTCAGTGCTGAGCAAGGGATATATCTGAATTGTATTGAGCTCAGTATATGACTTGTGTGTTTTTCCTGGGTCTTGTGAATTAACAAGTTGAGATGTAGGGAAAAAGTGATTCACTGGGAAACCTTGGAACCGCCAGATCAAGATCGAAATCCTACATTTCTGAAGATCATGGTGACTGGGGTCCTTCTCTTACAGATATGGCAGGGCAAGGGTTAATTACCTGTCATTATCTATCTATCTATCTATCTATCTATCTATCTTAATAATTTAAAAGTCTCTTTTTTTCAGTGTCCTGAAAATATTTTAAAACATGGGGCAGGAATTGAAAAATGTGGGATATTTTTTGTGATCATTAGTTTTAAATGGCCAGGATCTCTGTGAAATCTGTCTAAAATCCAAAAAGTACTGTGATTAGTTTTTATGAAACTTCTACTTTAAAAATAGCCTGTGACGAAGTGGGGGATTTTGTTAGTGATTTGCATGAATACTGTCTGTGCCTCAGTTTCCCTGTGTGCTGAGTGTGTAATGAGGTGGTGGGAGAGGGGGGTTATGGTTGCAGAGGGCCAGGTGTGACCTTGCCTAACAGCCCAGACCCTGGACATCGACCTGGATACTGTAGAACTTAGCAACCGGTGAGCTGGAGGCCCAGCTCATCTTGGGAGCCAGACGGTTCTGGCCCGTGGGAGGACAAAGGCCAGAGGAGAGATGGCCCAGGAAGGCAGCTGGTTCTCGCAAGTTGGGGAACAAAGGACAGAAGAGAGGGGACTCGGGTGACCTGTTTGCCCAGGAACAAAGACAACGGGTGGAGGCGGGGCTGGTGGGGGAGCTCGGCTGGAAGGAGGTCGCTTCTGGACTGGGGACAAAGAGGGGCCTGAGGTACCTGGATGGGGACAGACCCAGCTGGACGGTGCTGAGACTGGCCAGCCCGAGGGCCCTGATAACTGCCGGTGCTGGGTTCAGACATTCAATAAACCTCCTGTGTTACGCTGGCTGAGAGTCACTGAAGGATAGAGATCGGGGGGGGGGGGTGTTGATCCCTCTGGGGGTGGAGGCCGCAGGTGACCAGAGGTAGGGGACTCCCTGAAGTTGAGACACAGGCAGGCTGAAGGCTCGGGGAGGTGCCATTCCAGGAGGTGCTGGAGCCCAAGTCTTAACCTCCTAGAGTGTGTGTGACCCCGAGAAGGGCTGTCACACTGAAGGGGGGTCCTCCCAGGGACCATACAGAGTCAAGAAAGCCCTGAGCCTGGGAGTCTGTGACAGAACCCAGATCTGGTGTAATAGGTTTAATACAAGAAATGAAACACTATTAGTATCATTATATAAAATATATCCTAAAATAATAGTCAATGTATGTATATATCAGTGTATGTGTGTGCACACTGTCTATATGTACTCTCTCTCTCTGTATATAAATATATGTGTGTGTGTGTGCGCGTGCGTGTATGTACAGTATAGACCTGTTTACGCGCGAATGCACTTAACGCGCAGTAGCACCATGCTTTCCAGTGCTCCCTATGTAACACGTGAGACTCATTAACATGTGGTACAGGAAATTGCTATGTAGTGCTACATATTTGCTCATTAACTCACTGACATATAAATTGACAGGAAGTGCGGAGCGGAAACATGTTGTATGTCTTTACCAATATTCGTAAAGACGTATCACGCACGCTTAGTCATTGTCACGCTAGAGGGCAGAGGGCAAGTGTCAGAGTTCCTACACTGTAGAAGAAAAGCTAGCTGCAATACATCGAAGAAATAGAGGAGAAATCCAGTCCAAACTTTCAAAAGATATTGGGATTGCTGAATCTACTCTCCGAGGATGGCTAAAAAACTAATCTAAACTGAATGGCTTTGTACAAAATATCGATTCTGCCGTCGGGCTTAAGGGAAAACGTGTGCGCTATTCAGCAAAACCACAATAGACAAAGCCATGCGCACGTGGTTTGCTCAGGAATGGCTGAAAGGAATGCCGCTAAGTGGGCCAATTCTTCAAGCCCAAGAGACAAAATTTGGAAATTTAACAGGGATGAATCATTCCAAGCCAGCAAGGGGTTTATAAGTCATTTTAAAAAGTGTCATGGCCTAGCACATGTATCGATATCTTTTGGCATGTGCTAATTACAATCCTGCATCTCCAGTGGAGTGTATCTTGATTCCTGATCACAATTGCTCTTCCTAATTTGAAAAACATATGGAAATAAAAAGTGAGTTTTATTCCTATTTCGAAGTTTACAGTTTCTGTGATTCTCAGACATGTCTAGAAACCAAGGATTCTGCTGCGTTTGGACCAATCCAAGCACATAGTAGGTGCGACTGTAACACAAAGACAAACACAATCGATTCAGCATTTCTCAAAGACTGAACACTTGTTTTCACACTAAGATCTGGCTTTGTGGTAACTGCATTGTCTTGCAGGGATCAGTATCACCTGGTCTGCTCTGTTCTTGCACCATAACCCCCTTCTGACAACAAAAATTACTACACAACCCCAGGAGGGGGATCAAAGTCTGAGCCCATCGGAGCCCCGGGCAGTGAGGCTTGGGCTTTGGTCCCGGGCTACAGGAAGTCTAAGCCAGCCTTGGTCACCCCATTAAAATGGGGTTGTGACCCACTTTGAGGTCCTGATTCACAATTGGAGAGCCACTGCTCTAGAGGGTATCGTACTGCGCTCGTCACCGGGGTATCTGGACGCCTTTCGGTCATCACAGAATAAACAAAGTCATCCAGGGCTGTCATTAGCGATGGGCGACCTGGGCTGTGATGGGTTCGGTCACAGAGACCCCCTTGGGACTGTTATTTGATGTGCTGACACTACCCCATTTTCCCTGCCAGCTTGGGACTGCAGAAATCTGCCTTGTTGAGCCAGACATGCTAGCCCGCTGCAACACAGACCCAGGGGCTGAACCACGACCCCAAAACTGAGCACATGCTCCTGTCTCCAGTACCCAGACACCCAGTTCCCAATGGGATCCAAACCCCAAATAAATCCGTTTTACTCTGTATAAAGCTTATAAAAGGTAAACTCGTGAATAGTCTATTCTCTATAACACTGATAGAGAGTTATGTACAGCTGTTTGCTCCCTGGGTATAAATCACTAACTCTGGGTTAATTAATAAACAAAGGTGATTTTATTAAGTATAAAAATAGAATTTAAGTGGTTTCAAGTAATAACAGACAGAACAAAGTAAGTTACCAAGCAAAATGAAACAAAACACACAAGTCTAACTCTAATACATCAAGAAACTGAATACAGGTAAAACTCACCCTCAGAGATGTTCCAATAAGCTTCTTTCACAGACTAGACTCCTTCCTAGTTTGGGCCCAATCCTCTCCCCTGGTTCAATTCTTGTTAGCTCCAGCCCCCTTTGTTCTGTTCCACCCCATTTTATATCTTCGGCACAAGGTGGCAATCTTTTGTATCTCTGTGTCCCCAACCCTCCTTCTAACTGGAAAAGCACCAGGTTAAAGATGGATTCCAGTTCAGGTGACATGATCACATGTCCTGTGAGCCCCCCTCCATTCCTCCAGGACTGGCCAGCACCTATGCAGTGGAGACTTGCAGGTGAACAGAGCCATCTAGAGTCAATTGTCCTAGTCAATGGGAGCCATTAAGATTCCAAACCACCATTAATGGCGCACACTTTGCATAATTACAATAGGACCTTAGAGATATGCTACCTATTCCTATATTCAGGTACAAGAATGATGCATTTGTACAAATAGAAGGAACACACTAAGTAGATTATAAGCTTTGTAATGATACTTTACAAGAGACCTTTTGCATTACGCATATTCCAGTTACATTATATTCACACTTATACACATATGTTTATAAAGCAGATGGAGTGCAACGTCACAGGGGCGCCTCCAGAGCAGGGGTGCCCCTCCCCCTGCTGGCCTCTACAGCCCTGTGGCTCCTGCCCCCTGCCTTGGAGCCGCCCCTGGCCAGCTGCTCCTGGGAGCTTCCTGTCTGCTGTAAGGAGCAGGGGGGAGGGGCTCTGATGTCAGGCTGTCCCCTGCCCCCCATGTACCCCATCTCCTCAGAGCAGGTGGGCTGGGGGAACAGGGCTCATCGAGAGTGGGATGGTTGTGCTAGCGGCTGCTGCTATGTCTGAAGGAGCTTTCCCTCAGACTGCTAAGAGCTGCTCTCTTAAAGGGGCAGCTCGCGGTCTCGCACACACTCCCCAACTCACACACACCCGCAGGTCACACACACTGTCTCTTTCACACTCACCCCACACAACATATATTTATATTGCTGTTGTTTCTTGTTGTTACTTCCTGTAATGCACATATATGCTCTGTAATTTTATTCTTTCAAAGTGCCATTATTAGAGTTTTTTGACTGGTCTCTGCATTTTATGAATTTATTTCTCTTTTATTCTTACGTTGAATTTTTTGAGCAGTGAGTTCTAAACTGCCTAACCTGTCCTGGCTGGAGTAATTATCATTATTGTCGTTATCATATTGTGCTTTATCATTCATTATGTAAAGTGGTACAATCAAATAATAGTATTCTTCTAGACTGGAACTGTAGCTTGTACTCACTTTAGTAATTCCAGTTTAAAAAACATTACCTAAGCACATAACTTTAGAAAGTGGGCAGATAAAAGTCACTTATTTACAAATTGTATTTTTAGTTACATCTGTAAATTAACTTAAAATTTGTATGTAAATAACTGCAGTTCCAACTATGATACCTATAGCAATGATGGAGTCAAATGTTAGTGAGTCACAGACATGATTGTGGTCGGTAAACATAAATGCCAAAATAATTAGAAAAATTAATTCCCTTTCTTAATAAAAAAGAAAAAAACCCTTAATCACATATGTTAAAATTACATTTTTAGTGAAAAAAATTGACTAAAATAGAGGAGATAATGGCAGTAACACAGTGTGTCTGTGTAAGCAGATTTTATTTATTTTTATTTATCTCTACTAAAGATGGTGTGTGAAGTATCAAATGTGTTTCGGATGTGGGAGAAAAACGAGTCCTCACTCGGAGGTTGGTTGCAACATGTCAGAGGCAGTTTATTCTCAAGCAATATAGCAAGGGGGAGAATGCACAACGGCAGGTCTCCCAAAAGAGAAACAATGAGGGCAAGCATTGATACCTTTTGTGACATACAGTAATGATCAACAACTGCAGTTTGTTTATACATATTCCTTCCTGATACCTTACTTTCCTCCGCAATTTCTGCTACAGTCTGTGTTCCGTTCTTATCTAACACAAGGTCGAAAACCAGCATCTCTTACAGTTCTTTTCCTCTCGCCCAGGCCCTGCTTGGAAGTCTCGCGTTATTAGCTGTCAGAGTTAGCCTGACTCTTGCTCTTCCTGGAAGACTAAGATGTCGGCTCTTTTCCCAACTTCCCCACTGCTGTCTGCGTTAAAGCTCCAGAACTGACACCTCAAGGCTTGGGATTGGGAATATCTTGCTGTATTATCTCCTGATTGTTCTACATTTACATATAAGCTTTAAATGTGGCTTTAATTGGTGTTTGTATCTATTTTTTCTTTCTTTATATAACAATTAGACACAGTGCTCCTGTCAGCTAATCCCTAAGTTCTTATCTGCAAAGCCCCAAGAGTTTTCAGGTGCCTAAGTAGTCCCTGGAATCATGGTTAAAGTTTCCTCCCCTGCCCCAAATCTGCATTGGTGCCCCTGCCCCAGGTGAGGCAGGAGAGGCCAGAGGGCTGCAGGAGGTCGTGGGCTCTGGCAAGATACAGCCCACATGTGAGAGCGCGAAGCCTTGAGCCACATGCCGAGTATCAGGCACCACAAGCCGCAGTAGCAGCTCAGGAGGATGGTAATACCCCATGTGCCAGGTCCCCCTGACTTCTGCGCTGCTCCTGGTTGTGGAGTTGCCTTCAGAGCTGGGTGCCCGGCCAGCACCCTCCAGTATCAGGCCGCCCTGCCAGGGCTTAATTTAAGCCACAGCTGAGCTCTGGCATCTCTTTCAATACAAATTAAACACCGTATTAGGCAACAGGGCCCATTGGCCTCACCCGTGGTGGCAGTCCCCCCCGCTGAGGTCTCATTCTCTGTTTCCTCAGTCCCGTGAGTTTCTAATTCCTTTTCAGCTCTTCGGTGGCTGAGGAACAGCCTGATTTACACACCAAGCTCGGGCACAGTGGATTCCCTGGCCCACGGCCTGGCCTTCCTTCTGCTTCCACGAGAGCAACAGGGTGTCCTGAGAGAGAAAGAGAGAGAGATTCTGGGATATATAAGTGGCTGGCAGTTGGGATAGATAGATAGATACATGGATGGATGATGGGTGGTTGTATGGGGATGAATAGATGCATAGACGGGTGGGTAGGTACATAGTTGGGTGGGTGGGTGGATAGAAGATAGGTAGGTGGGTAGATTGGTGGGTAGGTATATGGATAGGTGAGTAGATGGTTGCGTGGGCAAGTTGTGGGTGGGTCCGTAGCTGAGTTACCTTCTGTAATAGAGCAGGGTGAGGTAATAGGCCACGAAGAATCCAGTCGCCATGAAGACGAGTTTGAAGCTGATTTCGATAAATGCCGGAGTGAGGCCACCTGATGGAGGTAAAAGAAGTCGAGAGTCTGGGATAGATCCCTGCAAACCCTGCCCCGAGCCAGCCCGACCCCCATCCCCACTCCTCTTCCAGCTCAGGGTGCTGATGGCCTCATGCCCCTGGAACCAGGCGCTGACCTGCAGGGCCCCCCGTGAGCCCTTCAGAGCCATGGGCTCCCCGTTCACTTGCCACTGGAACCATGGCAGGGGGAGGGAGGAGAGGGAGCAGCTGGCAGGACGAGTTAAGCCCAGTCCCCGGCCGGGGGATGTCTGGGGAGTGCAGGAGACACAGCAACATATTAATAGTCAGAGAGAGAAAGCCTGGAGCTGTGAGTTTCCCGGGTTAACCCCACTTACACCCGTGACAGGGAGTTCCATGGGTTAACCTCACTGACACGCAATGAGCAGCTGGAACGTCCCCTGGGCAGAGCTCTCCTCTCTCTGAGCCCAGTACCCGTACAGCCGCCCGACCTGGGCCACCGCTCGGGCAGCTCCAGTCACAAGTGATTCTGCCCCGCAGGGAGGGCACTCTCGAAGGCTCAGCCCCCACTCATCCAGCTCGTGATGGAGCAAAGGAACCGCAGGGAATCACCCTCCCGGGCCGTGAGCTGTGAGCCTCTCCCCAAACTCCCCAGCACAGTGCCCCCCACTAAATCTCCACCCCACTCCCAGCAGCACAGCATGCCCCACTGATGCCCTGCCCTGCTCCGTTTGGCACAGCGCCCCCTAGCACCTTAACCGCACGTGCACATGCAGGGCCCGGCTGGCCGACCCATAGGAATTCTTTGCCCAGCACCGATACTCCCCAGCGTCCCCTCTGCTGAGATTCGGCATCTCCAGGAGCCCGTCCCTTCCCTGGCCCTCGGCCAGTGTGGAGACGTATGCAGCTCTGGGGTTGGAGCACAATCTTGGTGACTTTCCATGGCAGCAGGTCTCTGTCGCAGAGATCGGTCCCTGACCCATCTCATCCCTACTGCCCAGCACATTAATGCCACCCCAGGGACTGGAGACTGAGGGAACCAGGCCTACTCCCCGCACCACCCTCCCTACAGTCCTATGGCATCCCTCGGGCTCTCCCCACTGGGCACGGCCCAGCCCGGCCCTGCTGAGCCTGGTGCCTGGCCCTGAGCGCGGGCAGAGTGTGACTAGAGGCACTCGCTGATTCCCGGTGTTCGCAGCGCGTCCCCTCACCGGAGCCTCCGTTCCTTGTCAGGTTCCCCGTGATGTTGGGGTGAATGGTCGGGTCTGTAACACAAACCAGACAGGGGGGATCAGGGGGGCTGGACAGCACCAGTGGCTATACAGGCACCCCTCACCCAGCGTGGGGACGTAGCCAGCTCTTAGGTGGGTGCACAATCTCGGTATGGTGGCAGGTCTCTGTCACACAGATCGGTCCCTAACCCATCTCCTCCCCACTGCCCAGCGTCCCCTAGTGCCGCCCCGCGGGCTGGAGACAGAGGGAACCGGACCGAACCTCCCACCATCTTCCCTACAGCCCTGAGGCTTCCTCGGGCTCTCCCCTCCGGGAATAGACTAGTCTGGCCATGGGCGACATATGAACTGCCAGCTCAGAGAGACTAACCCCTGGCCCCACCCCTTCTGCCAGAGGCCACACCCCCACTGGAGTCCGGAGCCCCCCCACCGGGGCCTCTGGCCCCCCTGTGCCAGCCCTGGGCCACCAGAGCATCCTGGCCACAAAGCACTGGGCGGGAGGGAGGCGTGTCACTAGCCTCCTGCAGTCCTGGGCTGCAGGCCGGCCTCCTCTAACCCTAGCCCCAGCCCCAGCGCTGCCAAGGGGGAACAGCATAGGCAGTGAGCAGGAGAGGACCTGGGGGCAGAGCATGGGCGGGGCCAGGTAGGGCTGTTTGGGGCAGCTCAGCCTCCCCTGGCCTGTGATATGCACCACCCATGAGTCTGGCCTGGCTGAGCCTGGCGCCTGGCCCTGAGCGCGGGCAGAGCGTAACTAGGAGGCGCTCGGTTATTCCCGGGGCTCGCAGCGCGGCCTCTCACCGGGGCTTCCGTTCCTGGTCAGGTTCCCAGTGGTGTTGGGGGGCCCAGTCGGGTCTGTAACACAAACCAGATAGGGGGCATGAGGGGGACTGGACAGCACCGGGGGGGGAGGGTGTCGTTAGTGATCACTGAGCCTAGATATGGCCCCTCGCTGTGAGCTCAGCTGGGGGACGGGAAAGTTCCTGAAGTGACACAAGACACGTGGGCGGGGAAGTGAAGCGACAGACCTGACTGGGGCTCACCCAAGAGGCGCCCGAAGGAACCCAGAGTCTGGGTTAGGGCTGCGCCAGGGAACCAGAACCGTGGGAAATGGAAACCCAAGGGACCAAAACTGGTTGGTCAAAATTGGGCCTAATTGACAGAGTCACTAACGAGGGGCTGGGCTGCTTCAGCCTGGATACTTGAGTGAGAGTCAACAGCGCAAATGTCTGCCGGGTGCCTGGGCATTCAGCGTCCTGCTCCCCAAACGTGTCCTCCCCAGGGCGGGACAGAGCCAGAGGTCTACTTAACCGCATTCCCACCCCCACCCCAGACCCAGCCACCACCAGGGACATCAGACATGTCCCTCATGGGTCCTTTCCCTTCCCCCCTCGGTTCGTCTCTCTGCAGCCCTCTCCTTTCACCCTCTGGCTTAGCTGGTCAGGACTGGATGTTTTGCAGCCCAGCGGCTCCCAGAGGGGCGGCTAAAAGTAACACACAGAACAGCTGGACACTGATAGTGGCTGGCCAGGCCTGGCAGGGTCCGTCCACGCTGCCCTCAAAGCCCCACGGCGCCGAGCCTCAGAGCCTGGGTCCGTTGGGTCGGGCTCGGGGGCTAGTGCTGTGAGTCTTTCATTGCTGTGCGGATGTTTCCTCCGAGGTCTGTGTAGACGTTCGGGGTCGGACTGGAGCCTGGGCTCAGACACGGGCGGGGGAGTGGGGGGTGGGTTCCTTCTAAATCTCCCTCCGGCTGAAGGGAACAAGGGCCGTCCTTACAGTGATGCCTGATTTGATCCTTCACCTTGCAAAGGCGGCCGCTGATTTCCCCTCTGGCCTGGATCTGCAGCGCTAGGGTCACAGGCCATTTAATGGGGGTTTGCCCTGGGGCAGGGCAGGCTGAGGTCTCTGGGCACCGAGCCCGGAGCATGTTTAGTCCGGATGGTGACTCGGTCCCATTAATGCTCTGCCCCATATAAAGCATCCACCGATCCTGGCAGAAAGGGGAGGGGGTGGAGGAGATGCGGTGGGACAGCCTGGTGGGATCTCAGGGAGAACTGGGCTGGCTGGTGTGAGGGGAAATCCCAACAAGGGGAGATTGCAATGGGGGTGGGTGTGGATCACAGTACAGGTGGATTCTGGAGGCAGGTCAGGTCAGAGGTATAGAAGGAAGCCATAACCAATGTGGACAAGAAGGGGTGAAGATCATAAGGGAGAAGGGCTCCAAGGTGTGGAGGGAAGGGGCCTGGAGTAGAATTGGCTGAGGGTGGGTATCCCAGAACAGGGCTCATTTCGGGGAGGGGCTGGAGAGCAGGGCTGGGGAGCCCAGGGGTGGGGATCCCAGCATAGGGAGTTTGGTGCCGGCATAGAGGGGCTGGGTGGGTCACTCACAGTCTACGTGGAGCCGGATGGTTCTGCTGGTGGAAGGTCCCCGTGGTGGGCTGTAGGTGACGGTGCAGACGAGCTCTTTGCCATTGTCTCCCAGGCCGGGCGTGAAGCTGAGCTCGGAGCTGTGGGCCCAGGTGCCGTTCGCCAGCTGGGCTGAGACATTCCGAGCTGTGTCATTGAACGGCCCCGTCCAGGTGACTTGGGGAGGGGACCCGGAGCAGCGCCCAGGGGCCGTGCAGTTCATAGTCACCAGCTCCCCAGCCAGCAACGTCCCTGGCAGCCCCCGCGCCAGCGAGATCTGGATCTCTGGCTCCTCCGTCAAGACATGGGGAGAGGGGAGAGAATGAGTTGAGGACATGGGGCATTTGCCCTTTGGGGCGCCGGGTCCGATCCGGCCACAGGAAGGGGACTGGCTGGCTCAAGGGGGCTGATGAGCAGTATCATAAATATAGAGGGAAGAGTAACAACTTTCTGTATGTAGTAGCATCAAATCCCTCTTTGGCAGCTGTACTAAATCGCCTTCCCTGTAAGGGACTAATCCGCTCAAATAACCTAGTTGGCACTTTACGAGAAGCACCAATGAGGAAAGAAGATACTTTCAAATCTGTGGGGGTGGGGGGAGGATTTGTTTGTTGCTGTCTGTTTGTTGTTCTCTCTCTGGCGGAGGGAGAGACCAAGCAGGTACAACATCTCCTGCAAATATACCTGTAATAATAGATCTAAAACCACAGAAATTGTAAGTAGGCAGGGAAAGGCGTTGGTTATCTTTTGTTTTAGCTTGTGAATTTTCCTATGCTTCAGATGTAGTTAGATTCCTGTTTTTGTAACTGTGACGCTGAGCCAGAGGGGAATCCTCTGTGTTTTAAAAAGAGTCTGGTCTGTGCTCAAATTGCTAACCAATTGGTTGGTATATTATTCTCAAGCCTCCGCAGGAAAGGGGGTGAAGGGACTTGGCGGGATATTTGGGGGATAGGGATTCCAAGTTACCCTGCCCTGAATATTTCTATAAATCACGTGGTGGTGACAACAATACCGTCCAAGGACAAGGGAAGGAATTTGTGCCTTGGGGAAGTTTTTAACCTAAGCTGGTAGAATATAAGCTTAAGGAGTCTTTCCTGCGGGTCCCCACATCTGTACCCAGAGTTCAGAGTGGGGGGGGAACCCTCACAAGCGATGGCTGCGGCTGCTCTTACCTGGCACAGAGATCGTGAGCGCAGGGGCAGTGCCATCGGAATTGGAGCGGTAAGTGTGTTCAAACATGCCTTTCTCGATGTTAAGGAAATATCTCCCCTCATCCGTCCGTCGGGCATCACTGATTTGCAGGGAGCAGTCGCCGAGCGCTGGATCCCCCGTTAGCCGGAACCGGCCCTGGGTCTCCTGCGACACCCCCACGCTGGGGACACTGCTGGCCACAGGAGGATCCTGGCCCACAGTAGCAGGCTCCTTGTACCATTGTCCGTATAGCTGGGCCGAGGGATTGTCGGTGTCATACGAGGCTGGGTACGTGAAGTTGCAGGGGATGAAAACACAGAGACCCTCCTGCACGAACACCGACTGCGGCACCACCAGGGTAAATCCAGGTGGCTGGGACAGGGACCCTGCAGGGGGCGGGGAGGGATGGAAGTAGGACCCATAGTGAGCAGAGACCAACCCTGAGTGGCACCCCCCAGCATTGCAGGTTCCCCTCACTCCCAACCTGCAGCCCCCTGTGAGCCCAGCCCTGAGATCAACCCCCCCTCGAGGTCTATCAGTGCCCCTCACTCCCGACCCACAGCCCCATGTGATCCCATCCCTGGGTCCTTGACCAATTCTCACTCCATTTAGTTTTCATTCCTCCCTACATGGAGCCTCCTGTCCGCTCCCTGTCACTCAGCGCCCCCTAGCACCACACTGGGGCACTGGGCTCCCCTCCCCCTCTGGCCAGTCTCTCTTTCACATTCTGGGACAGACCTGGCCCCACTCAGCACAGTTTCTGCCCTTCCCCCTACAGGGGCTCCAGCGGCTGCTTACTTACCCCTCCAGAGCAGGGCGAGGATCAGGACCCTCAGCGTGGCAGGACCCCCTGCTCTCCAGAGGGGGCCCTGAGCCCAGAGCTCCCATTCCCCGACGTCATGCTGTGGCAGCAGGGCTCTGCCCATGGCTGGGGCGTCCGGCTGGGACAGACCTAGAGACAGACGGGGGGTGGGAAGTGTGAGAGCTGAGGCTGTCTGGAGATGCAGA
The DNA here is from genome assembly GCF_011386835.1 of Chrysemys picta bellii. Taxonomy (NCBI): domain Eukaryota; kingdom Metazoa; phylum Chordata; order Testudines; family Emydidae; genus Chrysemys; species Chrysemys picta. The sequence goes on along the minus strand of NC_088810.1, from coordinate 3,978,793 downwards.
TCTGCCTGGGGGATCATCAGTACTGCTGGGCTCTGCAGGGGGCTGATCTGGGGCTGCTGGCAGCGCAGTGACCTCCCTCCCACACAGAAACCCCCAAATCACCAGATGGTCCTGAGAGATCGTGGGCTAAAAAAATCCTTAAATTGGTGAAAAAAAATGAGATTTTCTCTAGAATCATGAGATTGGCCTGAAAATCCTGATCTGGTGACAGAAGATGGTGGGAAGGCAGCGCTGCTCAGTGCCTGCTTTGCTTCAGTCTTCCCACAAAAAAACAACATGTGAGCAGGTGACCAGTGAAGTTACCATGGACAACAAAGGGGACAGGCTGCAGATCAGGATAAGTAAAGAACAGGTCAGAGATGTTCCGACCAATATGAATGAATTCAGATCAGTGGGGCAGGAACTGTTCAACCCAGGGTGCTGAAGGAATTAGTCAAAGAAATCTTGGAGCCACTGGCAATAATATTTGCAAACTCCTGGATGCCAGGAGAGGTCTCAGAAGATGGGAGAAGGACTAACAGAGTGGGCATCTTTGAAAAAGGAAAAAGGAGGAGCCGGGGAACTATAGGCCAGTCAGCCTGACCTCAACAGATGGAAAGCTACTAGAGCAATGTATTAAACCTCAGTTTTGTAAAGGGAAATCATGGCTCGCCGAACTACTAGAATTTTTTGAGGGAGTCAACAGCATGTGAACAAGGGTGACCTAGTCCATTTACTTAGATTTTCAGAAAGCCTTTGACAAGTTTCCTCCCAAAAGGCTTTTAAGCAAGGTAAGGTGTCATGGGATAAGTGGGCAGGTCCTCTCCTGGATCAGTAATTGGCTAAAAGGGTAGTAATAAATGGCTAATTTTCAGAGTGGAGAGAGGTAAATAGTGGTGTTCACCAGCGTTCTGTATTGGGACCAGTGCTGTTCAACATGTTCATAAATGATCTGGAAAAAGGGGTAACAGTGAGGTGGAAAAATTTGCAGATGGTATAAAACTACTCAAGAGTGTTAAGTTCAAAACTGACTGCGATGAGCTACAAAGGGATCTCGCAAACTGGGTCACTGGATAACAAAATGGCAGGTGAAATTCAATGTTAATAAAAGCAAAGTTATTGACATCGGGAAACATAATCCCGACAATACAAATAAAGTGATGGGGTATAAATTAGCTGATACTGATCAAGGAAGAGATGTGAGAGTCACTATGGATAGTTCTCTGAAAACACCCACTCAAGGTGCAGCAGCCATCAAAAATCATTAAGAAAGGGATAGATAATAAGGCAGAAAATATCATATTGCCTCTATATAAATCCATGGTACACCCATATCTTGAATACTGCGTGCACTTCTGGTGGCCCTATCGCAAACTGGAATTGGAAAAGGCTCAGAAAAGTGCAACAAAAATGATTATGGGTGTGGAACAGCTTTCATAAAAGGAGAGATTAATAAAACTGGGACTGTTCAGCTTGGAAAAGAGACGACTAAGGGGGGCTATGATAGAGGTCTATAAAATGGGCGACAGGGGATGGATCACTTGTTGATTACCTGTTCTGTTCATTCCCTCTGGGGCACCTGGCACTGGCCACTGTTGGAAGACAGGATACTGAGCTAGATTATCCTTTGGTCTCACCCAATATGGCCATTTTTATGGAGAAATGTGGGCTTGGTGGAACTACTATTACGTGGATATAGAACTGGTTAAACAACCACAAACAAGAAGTTAATGGAGTGATGTGGGATTGGAGGGACGTCTCAAGTGGGGCTCCACAGGTATCTGTTCTGGGTCCCGTGTTGTTTAACATCTTTATCAATGACCTGGATGTAGGACTAGGGAGCAGACTGATCAGATCTGCAGATGACACAAAGCTAGTGGGGGGAAGATGGAGCTAAAATTCAGAGGAATATTGATAATTGGAGAATTGGGCTGTAGACGACACAATGAAATTCATGAAGGACGAATGGAAGGTGCTCCATTTAGGGAAGAAAACCCAAAATGCACAAATACAGGATGGGGAAGAACTGGCCTGGCAGCAGCACTGCTGAAAAGCAGCTGGGAGTTGTGGCGGATCACAGCCATGACATGAGTCAGCAATGCGATGCTGTTCCAAAAAAGCAAATGCAATTTTAGGTTGCATGAACAGAGGCAGAGCATGCAAATCACGGGAGGTGACAGTACCACTGTATGCCTCTGCTGGAGGACTCTGTCCAGTTTTGGCCACCAGTGTATAGAAAGGATGTAGAGAAACTGGAAAACGTCCAGAGGCGAGGGATAAAGATGATGAAAGTGGTGGTATGGAAGCCCTAGGGGCACAGCCGGAAGGAACTTGACATGGTTAGTTTGGAAAGGAGATTGGCGAGGTGGGAGGGGACATTATCGCTGTTTGCAAATATTGGAAAGGCTGCCATCAAGAAGATTGTTCTCTCTCGCCCCACAGGGCAGGACGAGGGGCAACAAGTTCAAATTACAGTAGCCCTCCTTGCCGCCCAAAATTACCCATATGGGGAAGGGGAAACCCCTGGGAGTTCCATTTCCCACCATCCCTCTGATGCCCTCAGGTGTTCTCAGAAGGAGGCTGAGAGATGAGAGCTGGGGAACCCCGTGCTGTACGTGGCCCCCAGAGCCAACACCTCCAGTGTGGTCCTCATGGATGGGGATCCCTGTGGCGGGACACTGCTTGGGCTTGAGGGCACCCTCAGAGCTGCGGGGGCAGGGAGCGAGGACTGGGATTGCAAAGGGCTGTGGGTAGGGATTGAGGGTTACGCCAGTTGCCACAGACCATCCATCTCCCTCCCCAGTTCCACTCACCCCTAGACCTGCAGAGGGGGGCACGGAGCCTGGGTCGCTGATGCTGCAGCCCAGGTTCTCCAGGGTTTGTGACTCAGAGCCTGGGGAAGCGGCATGCACGGGAATGTGAAAGTAGAAGTGGGTGCAGACAGGAGGAGGTTGGGGGGAGATGCTATCTCAGGAACCCCAACACCAGCATCCTGCCGACTTCCCCTCCTTCTGGCTGGGGCTCCCTGTGGCTTCCCTGCAATGGGGCAGGCTGCATATTGCTTCTGGGGCTGGAAATAGATCGCAGCAGTCTGGGTTCTGATCCCCTCTGCACGTCACTCTGCTCCCAGAGCTGGGACAGAGCCCAGGAGTCCTGCCTCCCTGCCTCTAACCTACTAGACCCTGCTCCCCTCCCTGAGCCAGGGACAGAACCCAGGAGTCCTGGCTTCGAGACCCTCTATATCTCACTCTCCTCCCAGAGCCGTGGATGGAACCCAGGAGTCCTGGCACCCAGGCGCCTGTCCCAGCTCTATCCCGTCATTAATTCTTTTAATATTTGAACACTAGCAGCTCACATGTCTTATCCTATTGTACATGCTGCAGATGCTAATCACTCACCCCGAGCTGAGATGCAGCCACCTCCAGGCAGTGCAGCTGGGGAACAGCTACAGAGCGACACTGTCCAGAGGTTGCTCACCCGGAGCTGAGATGCGTCCGCCTCTGGGGTGGGGTGTCTGGGAACAGCGCACTGGAACAGCAGGTGCCCGGTTAGGACAGCTAGCGAATCCTGACTCCAATTTGAAGAGCCAGGTGCATGTGAAGAGCAGCCTGGGACGGAGCGGGCGCAAGTGTCAGCGCGTGGGCTGTGGCGAGATGTGAGATTTCAAGACAGGAAGGGGAAGTCAGCGTCTGGCCCTAGAATGTCTTTCAGAAGCCGGTTCCAATGGCTGGAGATCTCGGTGCCATTGATGCAAGAGGGAGACTGTTACAGACAGAGGCCTGCTCCCAGGGACAGCCTGCTTCCGGCCTCACCACAGGGGGACTGGCTGGGGGTGGAGGGAATGGGGCACGGGGCCTTTCTCCTATAGGGGGCCCTGGCTCCAATCTGCTGCAGGGTGCGACACTGGTTGGCTCTGGGGAGTGGGAGTGGGACCAGGGGTCCTTCCCCTCTAGAGTCTCTTTTATTCTCTGTCTCTCAGTTCTTCAAACGTCTCCCAGGTCCCTGGTCACTGAGTCTGGGGAATCCCTTTTGATGGGACCCAGGGTATCGGCTGGATAAGGGAAGGAGCTGGATTCCACGGCCCCCCATAGACACGGTCCTTCAATTTAAGAGCTGAGATGCAGCTGAATTTGTCCTGGTTCATGGGGTCTGTTTACAGAGGGACCTTTCCCCAGTGCTGAGATATGGCTGCCTCTGGGTTGGGATGCCGGGACTCTTTACACAAGGACTTCTTGCCCGGTGTTGAGATACACAAGGGTTTGGGAGAAACCTAGAACTAAAAGAAACACGGCGCCCCCTAGGGGCATTGGGACCAGCCCCGATGGCCGGGCTGTCCCGAGTCTCCCACCCCAGCCAGACCCTGCCCCGCTCTGACCCAGTACAGTGGCACGTCAGCTCTGCCCTCTGTGTGTGGGCACCGGTGGCTGTGTTGGGAGGCTGGTTGCTGAGAGGATCTTCCACAACAGGAAGTTTCCAGTTGGTGAGTTTGCTCCACCTCCTGCTGGTTGGCCCCTGTTTGGGGCTGGGCGAGAGCCACAGAGAGCAGGGGAGAGGGTCCCATTGAACAGTGGGGCGCGGCCGCTTAGACATAGGTCGCTGGCCAGTGGTGAAAGTGGCGAGCCCGAGGCAGATTCCTGCTGGGACTGTCGTTGCCAGATCTAGTGGGTTACAAGTCACTGTGCTCGGTCCATGCGGATCAGGGCAGAACCCTGGTCCTTCGGGTGAGAGCCAGGGCAGCAACCCCATTGTCCAGGCCGCCCACTAGCTTGGTGTGGTACATTCTGCATCTGGTTAATCCCCATTTGGTTTCAATCTCTTTTAAATTAGCTGCCTGCGTGGTTTCCCTCGGTTGCTGTTAAACAGATGCCCCACTTGGAGGTGGCTGCATCTCAGTGCCAGCCGGGAACGGAACTTTATATAAACAGCCCCCGCACCCCACCCCAGAGGTCACTGCAGCTCAGCACTTGCCGAGGGTCCCTGTGTAAAGAGCCCCCGCACTCCACCCCAGAGGTGGCCGCATCTCAGTGCTCATTAAGGGATCTTTGTGCATTGTATTGAGCTTAGTATATGACTCGTGTGTTTTTCCTGGATCTTGTGAATTACCAGGTTGAGATGTAGGAAAAAAAGTGATTCACTGGGAAACCTTGGAACTGCCAGGTCAAGATCAAAATCTTACATTACTGGAGATCATGGTGACTGGGGTCCATCTCTTACAGATATGGTAGGGCAAGGGTTAATTACCAGTCATTATCTATCTATCTATCTTAATAATTCAAAAGTCTGTTTTTTTCAGTGTCCTGAAAATATTTTCAAACATGAGCAGGAATTGAAAAATGTGGGATATTTTTTGTGATCATTAGTTTTAAATGGCCATATTCTCTGTGAAATCTTTCAAAAATCAAAAAAACACTGTGATTAGTTTTTATGAAATTTCTATTTTAAAAACAGCCTGGGACGAAGTGGGGGATTTTGTTAATGATTTGCATGAATACTGTCTGTGCCTCAGTTTCCCTGTGTGCTGCGTGTGTAACGAGGTGGTGGGAGAGGGGGGTTATGGATGCAGAGGGCCAGGTGTGACCTCATCTAACAGTCTGGACCCTGGACATCAACCTGGACACTGTGGAACTTAGCAACCGGTGAGCCACAGGCCCAGCCCATCTTGGGAGCCAGCCGGTTCTGGCCCGTGGGAGGACAAAGGCCAGAGGAGAGATGGCTCAGGAAGGCAGCTGGTTCTGGCCAGTCGGGGAACAAAGGATGGAAGAAAGGGGACTCGGGTGACCTGTTTGCCCAGGAGCAAAGACAAAGGGTGGAGGCGGTGCGGGTGGGGGAGCTCGGCTGGAAGGAGGCCACTTCTGGACTGGGGACAAAGAGGTGTCTGAGCTACCTGGACGGGGTCAAACCCAGCTGGACGGTGCTGAGACTGGCCAGGTCTGAGGGCCCTGAGAACTGCCTGTGCTGGATTCAGACGTTCAATAAACCTCCTGTGTTCCGCTGGCCGAGAGTCACTGCAGGGTAGAGATCGGGGGGTATTGCTCCCTCTGGGTGGGGAGGCCGTGGGTGTGCAAAGTGAGGAGACTCCCTGAGGGGGCTCACAGCGAGACATAGGCAGGCTGAAGGTTCAGAGAGGTGTGGTTCCAGGAGGTGCTCAAGCCCAGGTCTTAACCCCCCAGAGTGTGTGTGACCCCGAGAAGGGCTGTCACACTGAAGGGGGCTCCTCCCAGGGACCATATGGAGTCAAGAAAGCCCGGGGCCTGGGAGTCTGTGACACAACCCAGATCTGGTGTATTAGGTTTAATACAAGAAATGAAACATAATTAGCATCATTATATAAAATATATCCTAAAATAATAGTCAATGTATGTATATCCAGTGTATGTGTGCGCACACTGTCTGTATGTACTTGCTCTCTCTCTCTGTACATATGTGTGCGTGTATGTACAGTACCGACCTGTTTATGCGTGAATCCGCTTAACATGCTGTAGCGCCATGCCGCCCACTGCTACCTATGTAACACGCGAGACTCTTTAACACATAGAACTGGAACTTGCTATGTAGCGCTACAGATTTCCTCACTGACTCACTGACATAGAAATCGACAGGAAGTGTGGAGATGAAACATGTTGTACGTCTTTACCAATATTCGTGAAGACGCATCACGCACACTTAGTCATTGTCACGCTAGAGGGCAGAGGGCAAGTGTCAGCGTTTCTACACTGTAGAAGAAAGCTAACTGCAATAGAGCGAGTAAATAGCGGAGAAACCCAGGCCAAAGTTTCAAAAGCTATTGGGATTTCCGAATCTACTCTCCGAGGATGGCTAAAAAACTAATCTAAACTGAATGGCTTTGTACAAAATATTCATTCTGCCACGGGGCTTAAGCGAAAACGTGTGCGCTATTCAGCAAAACCCACAATAGACAAAGCCATGCGCACGTGGTTTGCACAGGAAAGGCTGAAAGGAATGCCGCTAAGTGGCCCAATTCTTCAAGCCCAAGAGACAACATTTGGAAATTTAACAGGGGATGAATCATTCCAAGCCAGCAAGGGGTTTATAAGTCTTTTAAAAAGCGTCATGGCCTAGCACAGGTATTGATTTCTTTTGGCATGTGCTAATTACAATCCTGTATCTCCAGTGGAGTGTGTCTTCATTCCTGATCACAATTGCTCTTCCTAATTTGAAAAACATACGGGAATAAAAAGTGAGTTTTATTCCTATTGGCAATTTTACAGTTTCTGTGATTCTCAGACATGTCTAGAAACCAAGGATTCTGCTGCGTTTGGAGCAATCCAAGCACATAGTTGGTGCTACTGTAACACAAAGACAAACACAATCGATTCAGCATTTCTCAAAGACTGAACACTTGCTTTCATGTTAAGATCTGGCTTTGTGGTAACTGCATTGTCTTGCAGGGATTAGTAGCTAGCATCACCTGGTCTGCTCTGTTCTTGCACCATAACCCACTTCTGACAACAAAAATTATTACACAACCCCAAGAGGGGGGATCAAAGTTTGAGACCATCAGAGCCCCGGGCTGTGAGGCTTGGGCTTTGGTCCCGGGCTACAGGAAGTCTAAGCCAGACTTGGTGACCCCATTAAAATGGGGTTGTGACCCACTTTGAGATCCTGATCCACAATTGGAGAGACACTGCTCTAGAGGGTATCGTACTGCGGTCGTCACCAGGGTATCTGGATGCCTTGTGGTCATCACAGAAAAAACCCAGTCATCCAGGGCCGGCCTTAGGCATGGGCGAAGGGGGCTGTGATGGGTTTGGTCAGAGACCCCCTTGGGACTGTCACCTGATGTGCTGACATTACCTTAGAGCCCATTTTCCTTGTCAGCTTGGGACTGCAGAAACCTGCCTTGTTGAGCCAGACATGCTAGCCTGCTGCAACACAGACCCAGGGTCTGAACCACGCCCCCAAAGCTGCAGACTTTAATGAAAATGGCTTAGCACGTGCTCCCGTCTCTAGCACCCAGACACTCAGCTCCCAATGGGATCCAAACCCCAAATAAATCCATTTTGCTTTGTATAAAGCTTATAAAGGGTAAACTCATAAACTGCCCGCCTTCTATAACAGTGATAGAGAGATATGCACAGCTGTTTGCTCCCCCAGGTATAAATCACTAACTCTGGGTTAATTAATAAACAAAAATGATTTTATTAAGTAAAAAAGTAGGACTTAAGTGGTTTGAAGTAATAACAGTCAGAAAAAAGCAAGTTATCAAGTAAAATAAAACAAAACAGGCAAGTGTAAGCCTAATACATCAAGAAACTGAGTACAGGTAAATTTCACCCTCAGAGATGTTCCAATACATTTCTTTCACAGACTAGACTCCTTCCTAGGGCAAAAATGTGTCTGGGGATTAGTCCTGCTTTGAGCAGAGGGTTGGACTAGATGACCTCCTGAGGTCCCTTCCAACCCTGATATTCTATGATCCCCCTTTACTCCTGTTTTGGGTGAGGGATAGCTCAGTGGTTTGAGCATTGGCCTGCTAAATCCAGGGTTGTGAGCTCAATCATTGAGGGAGCCATTTAGTGATCTGGGGCAAAAAAAAAAAAAAAAGTTGGGAATTGGTCCCACATTGAGCAGAGGGTTGGACTAGATGACCTCCTGAGATCCCTTCCAACCCTGGTATTCTATGATTCTAAGAAAGATTCCAGTTCAGGTGACATGATCTTCACATGTCCTGTGAGCCCCACTACATTCCTCAAGGACCGGCCTGCAGGTATGCAGTGGAGACTTGCAGGTGAACAGAGACATCTCGAGTCAATTATCCTAGTCAATGGGAGCCATCAAGATTCTAAACCACCATTAATCACCCACACTTTGCATAATTACAATAGGACCTCAGAATTATGCTACATATTCCTAGATTCAGGTACAAGAATGATGCATTCGTACAAATAGGAGGAACACACTCAGTTGATTATAAGCTTTGTAATGATACCTTACAAGAGACCTTTTGCATAAAGCACATTCCAGTTACATTATATTCACAGGTTTCAGAGTAGCAGCCGTGTTAGTCTGTATCCGCAAAAAGAAGAACAGGAGTACTTGTGGCACCTTAGAGACTAACAAATTTATTAGAGCATAAGCTTTCGTGGACTACAGCCCACTTCTTCGGATGCATATAGAATGGAACATATATTGAGGAGATATATACACACACATACAGAGAGCATAAACAGGTGGGAGTTGTCTTACCAACTCTGAGAGGCCAATTAATTAAGAGAAAAAAAACTTTTGAAGTGATAATCAAGCTAGCCCAGTACAGACAGTTTGATAAGAAGTGTGAGAATACTTACAAGGGGAGATAGAGTCAATGTTTGTAATGGCTCAGCCATTCCCAGTCCTTATTCAAACCGGAGTTGATTGTGTCTAGTTTGCATATCAATTCTAGCTCAGCAGTCTCTCGTTGGAGTCTGTTTTTGAAGTTTTTCTGTTGTAATATAGCCACCCGCAGGTCTGTCACTGAATGACCAGACAGGTTAAAGTGTTCTCCCACTGGTTTTTGAGTATTTTGATTCCTGATGTCAGATTTGTATCCATTAATTCTTTTGCGTAGAGACTGTCCGGTTTGGCCAATGTACATGGCAGAGGGGCATTGCTGGCACATGATGGCATATATCACATTGGTAGATGTGCAGGTGAACGAGCCCCTGATGGTATGGCTGATGTGATTAGGTCCTATGATGATGTCACTTGAATAGATATGTGGACAGAGTTGGCATCGGGGTTTGTTACAAGGATAGGTTCCTGGGTTAGTGGTTTTGTTCAGTGATGTGTGGTTGCTGGTGAGTATTTGTTTTAGGTTGGGGGGTTGTCTGTAAGCGAGGACAGGTTTGTCTCCCAAGATCTGTGAGAGTAAAGGATCATCTTTCAGGATAGGTTGTAGATCTCTGATGATGCGCTGGAGAGGTTTTAGTTGGGGGCTGAAGGTGACAGCTAGTGGTGTTCTGTTATTTTCTTTGTTGGGCCTGTCTTGTAGGAGGTGACTTCTGGCTGAGCCATTACAAACATTGAATCTATCTCCCCTTGTAAGTATTCTCACACTTCTTATCAAACTGTCTGTACTCGGCTAGCTTGATTATCACTTCAAAAGTTTTTTTTCTCTTAATTAATTGGCCTCTCAGAGTTGGTAAGACAACTCCCACCTGTTTATGCTCTCTGTATGTGTGTATATATATCTCCTCAATATATGTTCCATTCTATATGCATCCGAAGAAGTGGACTGTAGTCCACGAAAGCTTATGCTCTAATAAATTTGTTAGTCTCTAAGGTGCCACAAGTACTCCTGTTCTTCTTTTTGATTATATTCACACTTATACACATATTTTTATAAAGCATGATGGAATGAAACATCACAGGGGCACCGCCAGAGCAGGGGTGCTCCCCCCCCCCGATGTCTGCAGCCCCATGGCTCCTGCCCCCTGCCTTGGAGCTGTCCCTGGCCAGCTGCTCCTGGGAGCTTCCTGTCTGCTGTAAGGAGCAGGGGGGAGGGACTCTGATGTCAAGCTGTCCCCTGTCCTCCCAATGTACCCCATCTCCACAGAGCAGGAGGGGTGGGGGGACAGGGCTCACTGGGAGTGAGCTTTCCTTCAGACTGCTAAGAGCTGCTCTCTTAAAGGGGCAGCATGCGGTCTCGCACACATTCCCCAGCTCACACACAGCCGCAGGTCACACACACACTGTCTCTTTCACACTCACCCCACCCAACACATACTTATATTGTTGTTGTTACTTGTTGATACTTCCTGCAATGCACATATATGCTCTGTAATTTTATTCTTTCAAAGTCCTGTTATTTGAGTTTTTTGACTGGTCTCTGCATTTCATAATTTTATTTCTCTCTTACGCTTACTTTGAATTCTTTCAGTAGTGAGTTCTAAACGGCCTAACCTGTCTTGGCTGGAGTAATTATCATTATTATTGTTGTTATCATATTGTGCTTTATCATTCATTATGTAAAGTGCTACAATGAAATAATAGTATTCTCCTAGAATGTGACTTTAGCTTGTACTCACTTTAGTAATTCCAGTTTAAAAAACATGAGCTAAACACAGAACTTTAGACAGTGAGCAGATGAAAGTCGCTTATTTTCAAATTGTATTTTTAGTTATATCTGTAAATTAACTTAAAATGTGTATGGAAATCTATGCAGTTCCAGCTATGATACCAATAGCAATGATGGAGTCAAATGTTAGTGAGTCACAGACATGATTGTGGTTGGTAAACATAAATGCCAAAATAATTAGAAACATTAATTCTCTTTCTTAATAAATAAGAAAAAAAACCTTAATCACATATGTTAAAATCATGTTTTTAGTGAAAAACTATTGACTAAAAGAGAGGAGATAATGGCAGTCATACAGTGTGTCACTTAGAGAAAGTAAGACGATATTATTTATTTTTATTTATCTCTACTAATGATAGCATATGAAGTATCAGACGTGTCTTTCTGATATCTGCATTAAATCCCCAGAGCTGATACCTCAAGATTTGGGATTGGGAATATCTTGCTGTATTATCTCCCCTAAATTTACATATAAACTTTAAACGTGGCTTTAATTGGCATTTCTGTGTGTTTTTTCTTTCTTTATATAACAGCTAGATACAGTGCTCCTATCAGCTAATCCCTAAGTTATTAGCTGTAAAAACCAAAGAGTTTTCAGGTGCCTAAGTCATCCCTGGAATCATGTTTAAAGTTTCCCCCCACCCCAAATCTGAACTGCTGCCCCGCCCTGGGTGATCCAGGAGTGGCCAGAGGGCTTCAGGAGGGCCGTTCGCCAGTTGGGCTGAGACGTCCCAAGCGGTGTATGGATATTGACAACAGATTGAAGGACGTGATCGTTCCCCTCTATTCAACATTGATGAGGCCTCATCTGGGGTACTGTTTCCAGTTTTGGGCTCCACACTAGAAGAAGGATGTGGAAGAATAGGAAAGAGCCCAGGGGAGGGCAACAATTTCTTGTCGGCTCTTCGGTGGCTGAGGAATGGCCCGATCTACATGCCGGACTCATGCACCCTGGATTCCCGGGCTCCTGGTCGGTCCTTCCTTTTGCTTCCACGACAGCAGCAAGGTCTCCTGGGAGAGAGAGATTCTGGGGTAGTTATGTGGCTGGCAGTCTAGATAGCTAGCTAGATAGATAAGTGTATGGGGATGAATAGATGCATAGACAGGTGGGTAGGTACATAGTTGGGTGGGTGAGGGGGTGGGTGGATAGACGGTAGGTAGGTGTGTATGTAGGTGGGTAGATTGGTGGATAGGTATATGGGTAGGTGGGTAGATGGGTGTGTGGGTAGGTTGGTGGGTGGGTCGGTAGCTGAATTACCATCTGTAATAGAGCAGGGTGAGGTAATAGGTCAGGAAAAATCCAGTTGCCACGAAGACGAGTTTGCAGCTGATTTCAATAAAAGCCCGAGTGAGGCCACCTGTGGGAGCCGGAAGAAACCAAGAGTCTGGGATAGATCCCTTAAACTCCTGCCCCGAGCCAGCCAGCCCCTGCCCTGGGGCTGGGTTTGAGCCAGTGCCCCCTAGAGGGGAAATTTCCCAGCCCCTGAGCCACCCAGCCCCACCCTGGGATTGTAGCTGGCGTTCTCTGAGGGGAAAGGTCCTGTGGCCAAATCCCCGCCGCCCCTAAGCCAGCCAATCCCCACCCTGGGGCCAGATCAGAGCTCGCATCCCCTACAGGGGAGGGGCTCTCACGTGTGTCTGGTGGGCTCAGCAGTACAGTATACATCCTGTGGGTGTTGAAGCCGAGGCAGAAGATCTGGGGGTCCCCGTCCCCGCTCCCCATCCAGGTCAGGGTGCTGACGGCCTCATCCCCCTGGGCCCAGGAGCTGACCTGCAAGGCCCCCCGTGAGCCGTTCCCAGCCAGGGGCTCCCCGTCCACCTGCCACTGGAGCCAGGGCGGGGAGCGGGAGCGCAAAGAGCAGCTACAGCTGATGTTGGGCCCCTCACGCTGGCAGGATCCGTTCAACCCAGTCCGCAGCTCAGGGCTGTCTGAGGAGCGCAGGAGACACAACAACAAATTAAATAGTCAGAGAGGGCAACCCAGTGGCAGGGAGTCCCACAGGTTAACCGTACTAATACTCAGGGGCTGGTAGTCCCAAAAATTAACCTGCTAATATCCAGTGGCAGGGAGTCCCATGGGTTCTTCTGCCTTCGGGTGTCTCTTTGGCTGGCCCCAGGCAATGATCCGGCCCCATCCTCAGCCAGCTGCACTTCACACCAACCCACCTGCTTTTCCACCCTCAGTCTGGGCGCTCACCGCCCTTGTAGACAGCCCAGGAGTCCGTTCAAGCCTCAGCTGCCCCCCTTGGGGCTGCCCTCAAAGCAGCTAATTAACTATGGCACAGGAGGGGTTGGCTCTGTCTCCGTTTACAGGGGCTGGGCACCCTTTGACACCTGCTAGAACTCAGTGGCGAGGAGTCCCACGGATTAACACCGCTGCTTTCCAGTGTCAGCGTCCCAGGGGTTAACCGCACTCACACACAGTGGCAGGGAGTCCCACAGGTGAACCCCACTCACGTTTGCAGAGCAGCTTGAACTTCCCAGGGACATTCCACCATAGACTCTTGTCCCACTCCCTGCAGCACAGGGTCACCTATGGACACCCTGCCCTACACCCTGCAGAACACTATGCCCCACTGAGTCCCCACCCTGCTCCCTGTGGCACGGCGCCCCCTAGAGCCTTACACTGCACGTGCACATGCAGAGCCCGGCTGGCCAACCCGTAGGAATTCTTGGCCCAGCACCAATACTCCCCAGCGTCCCCTCTGCTGAGATTCAACAGCTCCAGGTGCCCAGTCCCTCCCTGGCCAGGGCTCAGGGACCCGTTTGTCCAGGCCCAGCTCAGGGTGGCCTCGGTTCTGCTCCCAGCCTCACAGCTCAGGGTCAGGGAGTCGCCCTCCTGGGTCTCCAGAGACACAACATCACCCTCAGCTCCCGACACTTCCAGCACTGGAAGACATGAGTGGGCAGGTTGGCTTCCCCCAGAGATCCCATAACAAGGTGCCAAGCTGCAGCCACCTCTGAGGTGGGGTGTTGGGGCTCGTTATACAGGGACCCGTTACCCGGCATGGAAACGTTCACAATTCTGGAGTGGCTGCAGCAGGTCTCCATGGCAGAGATCTGTCCCTAACCCATCTACTCCCTGCAGCCCGGCGCCTGCTACTATCACCCTGGAGTCTGGAGACAGAGGGAACCGGGCCCGCTCCCCCCACTACCCTCTCTACAGTCCTATGGCTTTCTTGGGCTCTCCCTTCCAGGCATGGATCAGTCTGGCCTGTTTGAGCCTTGTGCCTGGCCCTGAGCACGGGCAGAGCGTTACTAGGAGGCGCTTGCTGATTCCCGGGGCTTGCAGTGCGGCCTCTCACCGGGGCATCCATTCCTGGTCAGGGTCCCAGTGATGCTGAGGGGCACAGGTGGGTCTGTAACACAAACCATACAGGGGGAATCAGGGAGGCTGGACAGCACCAGGGGGGTCACTAGACATGGCCCCTCGCTGTGAGCTCAGCTGGGGGATGGGAAAGTCCCTGGAGTGACAGAAGACCCGTGGGCGGGGAAGGGAAGTGACAGACCAGACTGAGCCCCACCCAAGAGGTGCCCAAAGGAACCCAGGGGCCGGGTTAGGGCCGCGCCGGGGAACAAGAACCGTGGGAAATGGAAACCCAAGGGACCAAAACCACTTGGTCAAAATGCGGCCTAATTGGCAGAGGCACTAATGAGGGGCCAGGATGCTCCAGCCTGGGTACTGGGGTGACTGTCAGCATCTCAGTGCCAGAGTCTACCGGGCGCCCAGGAATTCAGTGTCCTGCTCCCCAAACATGTCTTCCCCAGAGCAGGACAGAGCCAGGGGTTTAAATAACCCCACTCCAGACACAGCCACCACCAGGGACATCAGACACCCCCGTCATGGGTCCTTTGCCTTCCCCCCTCAGTTCATCTCTCCCCAGCCCTCTCCTTTTGCCTCCTGGCTTGGCTGGCCAGGGCTAGCTGTTTTCCTGCCCTGCTGCGACAAGAGGGGCATCTGAAATTAACACCCAGAACAGCCGGATGCTGACACTGGCTGGCCAGGCCTAGCATGGTCCGTCCACACTGCCATCAAAGCCCCACGACGCCCAGGCTCAGAGTCTGGGTCCGTTGGGTCAGGCTCATGGGACTCAGGCTGCAGGTCTTTTCAGCACGGACGTGTCCTCTGAGGCCTGTGTAGACATTCAGGGTCAGGCTGGGGCCTGGGCTCAGAAATGGGGGGCAGGGGAGGGGGCGGTGTCCTTCTAAATCTCCCTCCGGCTGAAGGGAACAAGGGCCGTCCTTACCGTGAAGCCTGATTGCATCCTTCACCTCGCAAAGGCGACCACTGATTTCCCCTCTGCCCTGGATCTGCAGTGCGAGGGTCACAGAACATTTAATGGGGGTTTGCCCTGGGGCAGGACAGGTCCAGGTGTCTGGGCCCCGAGTCCGGAGCGTGTTTAGTGCCGGACAGTGACTAGGTCCTATTAACACTCTGCCCCATATAGAGCATCCACCGATCCCGGCAGAAAGGGGAGGGGGTGGAGGAGACGCGGTCGGACAGCCTGGGGGGATCTCAGGGGGAACTGGGGTGGCTGGTGTGAGGGGGGAATCCCTGCAAGGGGGGACTGGAATGTGGGGATGGATCCCAGCCCAGGAGGATTCTGGGGGCAGGTCAGGTCGGGGTGTTGTAATAACCAAGCAAGGTGCTAACAAACTTCAACAGGACTCTATTTTCAAAGTGGAAACCTCTTTACCAAGATGCTGCTGCAACCTCTGTAACTCTCACTCTGCCTCAACTCCTCCCCCCTCCTTTCCATTTCCTGTCCTTTCAGACTCCCACCAGCCAGTGCTCCCAGTTCTAATAATTACAATAGGGTTACCATATTTTGTGCCTCCAAATGGAGGACACTCCACGGGGCCCCGGCCCCGCCCCCAGCCCCGCCCCCGCCCCCGCCCCCGCCCCAAAGTCTCCGCCCCCTCCCCTCCTTCCCGCGAACATTTGATTCGCGGGAAGCCTGAAGCAGGTAAGGAGGAGTGTGGGGGGAGGAGGCGCGGCCCAGGCTGGCCCCCCGGCGGCTCCAGCCTGGGTCGGCTCAGGCCCTGGGGTGCCGGCCCCGGCCGACCACCCCCGGCCCGCCCAGCACTGCAGGCACCCGGCGTCCCGGCGCACCTCCCGGCTCCTGGCCTGGCCCGGCGACCCCGCAACCCTGGACCGGCTCCCGGCCCCGCGACCCCGGCCCAGCTCCCCGGCCCCGCGACCCCGGACTGGCTCGCGGGCCCGGCCCCCCGGCCCCCCGGCCCCGCGACCCCGGACCGGCTCCCGGCCCCGCGACCCCGGACCAGCTCCCCGGCCCCGCGACCCCGGACTGGCTCGCGGGCCCGGCCCCCCAGCCCCGCGACCCCAGACCGGCTCCCGGCCCCGCGACCCCGGACCGGCTCCCGGACCGGCCCCCCGGCTCCAGGCCCCACGGGCCCGGCTCCCCGGCCCCGCGACCGCGGGCCCGGCTCCCCGGCTCCTGGCCCCACGGGCCCGGCTCCCCAGCTCTCCGGCCCCGCGGGCCTGGCTCCCCGGCTCTCCGGCCCCGCGGGCTCAGACCCGGCTCCCCGGCCCGGACCCCTGGCCCGGCCTGGCCCCCGGCCTGGCACTGCGCCCCTGGACCCCGGCCCGGCACCATGCCACCGGCCCCGCGACCCCGGCCCGGCCCCGCGACCCCGGCCCGGCCCCGCACCGGTCCCGGCCCCGCACCGCCGACCCCAGCCAAAGAGGCCCCGGCCGATCCCTCCCTCCCTCCCGATTTTCCCGGACATGCCCGGCTTTTGGGGATTTCCCCCCGGACGGGGATTTGAGCCCCAAAAAGCCGGACATGTCCGGGAAAATTCGGACGTATGGTAACCCTAAATTACAAGCAACATCGAAACACCACACAGGGGTAGAGAAGATCCCAGAAGGGAAGGGCCTGGGGACCTGGGGCTGAGTATGAGTGGGGGAGCTATAGCCAAGGGGGGCAGGAAGGGGAAAAGATCCCAAGAGAGAAGTTGCTGCAAGGTGTGGAGGGAAGGGCCTGGAGTAGAATTGGCTGAGGGTGCGTGGTGGGGGTGGGGATCCCAGCACAGGGCTGAGTTGGGGGAGAGGCTGGAGGGCAGGGCTGGGGACCCCAGGGGTGGGATCCCAGCATAGGGAGCTTGGGCCGATGTGGAGGGGCTGGGGGGGGGTCACTCACAGCCGATGTGGAGCTGGACGGTTCTGCGGGTGGAAGGTCCCTGTGCTGAGCTGTAGGTGACGGTACAGACAAGCTCTTTGCCATTGTCCGACAGGGTGGGTGTGAAGCAGAGCTCGGAGCTGTGGGCCCAGGTGCCGTTCGCCAGCTGGGCTGAGACGTTCCGGGCTCTGTCGCTGAATGGCCTCGTCCAGGTGACTTGGGGAGGGGACCCGGAGCAGCGCCCGGGGGCCGTGCAGGTCACAGTAACCGGCTCCCCGGCCAACAGCATCCCTGGCAGCCCCCACGCCGGCGAGATCTGGATCTCTGGCTCCTCCGTCAGCTCTGAGACATTGGGAGAGGGGAGAGAATCACTCGGGGACATGGGGCGCTTGTCCTTTAGGGGCGCCAGCTCCGATCTGGCCCCAGGATGGGGACTGGCTGGCTCGGGGGGGCTGATGAGCAGTGTCATAAATATAGAGGAAAGAGTAAAAACTTTCTGTATGTAGTAGCATAAAATCCCTCTTTGGCAGCTGTAATAAATCACCTTCCCTGTAAGGGATTAATCAGCTCAAATAACCTAGTTGGCGCCTCACCAGAAGGACCAATGAGGAAAGAAGATACTTTCAAATCTGTGGGGGTGGGGGGAGGATTTATTTCTTGCTCTCTCTTTGTTGTTCTCTCTCTGGATGGAGGGACAGACCAAGCAGGTACAAGATCTCCTGAAAATATACCTGGAATAATTGATCTAAAACCACAGAAATTGTAAGTAGGCAGGGAAAGGCGTGAGGTTATCTTTTGTTTTAGCTTGTGAATTTTTCTATGCTACAGATGTAGTTGGATTCCTGTTTTTGTAACTGTGAAGCTGAGCCAGAGGGGAATCCTCTGTGTATTAAATCTTTTATTTACCCTGTGAAGTTACCTTCTGAACTGATTTTGCAGCTGTGATTCTTTTATATTTTATATAAAGTTCTTCTTTTAAGAACTTGATTGATTTTCAATGTCCTGAAGACAAAGAGTCTGGTCTGTGCTAACATTGTTAACCAATTGGTTGGCATATTATTCTCAAGTCTCCACAGGAAAGGGGGTGAAGGGACTTGGGGGGATATTTTGGGGGGATAGGGATTCCAAGTTACCCTGCCCTGAATTTTTCTATAAATCACGTGGTGGTGGCAGCAATACCGTCCAAGGACAAGGGAAGGAATTTGTGCCTTGGGGAAGTTTTTAACCTAAGCTGGTAGAATATAAGCTTAAGGGGTCTTTCATGCGGGTCCCCACATCTGTACCCCAGAGTTCAGAGTGGGGGGGGACCCTCACAAGCGGTGACTGCGGCTGCTCTTACCTGGCACGGAGATCGTGAGCGCAGGGGCAGTGCCATCGGAATTGGAGCGGTAAGTGTGATCTAACATGCCTTTCTCGATGTAAAAGAAATATCTCCCCGCATCCGTCTGTCGGGCATCACTGATTTTCAGGGAGCAGTCGCCGTGCGCTGGATCCCCCGTCAGCCGGAACCGGCCCTGCGTCTCCTGCGACACCCCCACGCTGGGGACACTGCTGGCCACAGGATAATCCTGGCCCACAGTAGCAGGCTCCTTGTACCATTGTCCGTATAGCTGGGCCGAGGGATTGTCGGTGTCGTACGAGGCTGGGAACGTGAAGTTGCAGGGGATGAAGACACAGAGACCCTCCTGCATGGACACCGACTGCGGCACCACCAGGGTAAATCCAGGTGGCTGGGACAGGGACCCTGCAGGGGACGGGGAGGAATGGAAGTAGGACCCATAGAGAGCAGAGACCAACCCTGAGCGGCACCCCCCAGCACTGCAGGTTCCCCTCACTCCCGACCTGCAGCCCCCTACGAGCCCAGCCCTGAGATCAATCCCCCCGTCGAGGTCTATCAGTGCCCCTCACTCCCGACTGACAGCCCCATGTGATCCCAGCCCTGGGTCCTTGACCAATTCTCACTCCATTTAGTTTTCATTCCTCCCTACATGGAGCCTCCTGTCCACTCCCTGTCACTCAGTGCCCCCTAGCACCGCACTGGGGCACTGGGCTCCCCTCCCCCTCTGGCCAGTCTCCCTTTCACATTCTGGACAGACCTGGCACTGCTTAATGCAGATTCTGCCCTTCCCTCTGCACTGAGGCTCCAGCAGCTGCTGACTTACCCCTCCAGAGCAGTGCGAGGATCAGGACCCTCAGCGTGGCAGGACCCCCTGCTCTCCAGAGGGGGCCCTGAGGCGGGAGTTCCCTTTCCCCGGCGACATGCTGTGGCAGCAGGGCTCTGCCCATGGTTGGGGTGTCTGGTTGGGTCAGACCTAGAGACAGACGGGGGGTGGGAAGTGTGAGAGCAGAGGCAGTTTGGGGGGGACAGATCTGCCTGGGGGACCATCAGTACTGCTGGGCTCTGCAGGGGGCTGATCTGGGGCTGCTGGCAGTGCAGTGACCTCCCCCCACACACAGAAATCCCCAAATCACCAGACGGTCCTGAGAGATCGTGGGCTAAAAAAATCCTTAAATTGGTGAGGAAAAAAATGACATTTTCTCTAAGAATCATGAGATCGGCCAGAAAATCCTGATCTGGTGACAGAAGATGGTGGGAAGGCAGCGCTGCTCCGTGTCTGCTTTGCTTCAGTCTTCCCACAAAAAACAACGTGTGAGCGAGCGACCAGTGAAGTTACCACGGACAACAAAAGGGAAAGGTTACAAATCAGAATAAGTAAAGAACATGTCAGAGATGTTCCGACCATATTGAATGAATTCAGATCAGTGAGGCGGGAAGCTGTTCAACCCAGGTTACTGAAGGAATTAGTGGAAGAAATCTTGGAGCCACTGGCAATAATATTTGCAAACTCCTGGATGCCAGGAGAGGTCTCAGAAGAGAGGAGAAGGACTAACAGAGTGGGCATCTTTAAAACGGGAAAAAGGAGGAGCCGGGGAACTAGAGGCCAGTCAGCCTGACCTCAACAGATGGAAAGCTATTAGAGCAATGTATTAAACCTCCAGTTTTGTAAAGGGAAATCATGGCTCGCCAAACTACTAGAATTTTTGGAGGGAGTCTACAGCATGTGAACAAGGGTGACCCAGTCCATTTACTTAGGTTTTCAGAAAGCCTTTGACAAGGTTCTTCCCAAAAGGCTTTTAAGCAAGGTAAGGTGTCATGGGATAACGAGGCAGGTCCTCTCCTGGATCAGTAATTGGTTAAAAGGGTAGTAATAAATGTCTAATTTTCAGAGTGGAGAGAGGTAAATAGTGGTGTCCACCAGCGTTCTGTATGTGGACCAGTGCTGTTCAACATGTTCATAAATGATCTAGAAAAAGGCGTAACAGTGAGGTGGAAAAATTTGCAGATGATACAAAACTACTCAAGAGAGTTAAGTTCAAAGCTGAATGTGATGAACTACAAAGGGATCTTACAAAACTGGGTCACTGGATAACAAAATGGCAGATGAAATTCAATGTTAATAAATGCAAAGTTATGCACATTGGGGAACATAATCCCAACAATACATATAAAGTGATGGGTATAAATTAGCTGATACTGTTCAAGGAAGAGTTCTGAGAGTCACTCTGGATAGTTCTCTGAAAACACCCACTCAATGTGCAGCGGCCATGAAAAATCATTAAGAAAGGTTTAGATAATAAGACAGAAAATATCATATTGCCTCTATATAAATCCATGGTCCACCCACATCTTGAATACTGCGTGCAGTTCTGGTGGCCCTATCTCAAACTGGAATTGGAAAAGGCTCAGAAAAGGACAACAAAAATGATTATGGGTGTGGAACAGCTTTCATAAAAGGAGAGATTAATAAAACTGGGACTGTTCAGTTTGGAAAAGAGACGACTAAGGGGGGCTATGATAGAGGTCTATAAAATGGGTGACAGGTGATGGATCACTTGTTGATTATCTGTTCTGTTCATTCCCTCTGCGGCACCTGGCACTGGCCACTGTCGGAAGACAGGATACTGAGCTAGATTATCCTTTGGTCTCACCCAGTATGGCCATTTTTATGGAGAAATGTGGGCTTGGTGGAACTACTATGAAGTGGATACAGAACTGGTGAAACAACCACAAACAAGAAGTAACTGATAATGGAATGACGTGGGATTGGAGGTAAGTCTCAAGTGGGGTTCCTCAGGGATCTGTTCTGGGTCCTGTGTTGTTTAACATCTTTATCAATGACCTGGATGTAGGACTAGGGAGCAGACTAATCAAATCTGCAGATGACACAAAGCTAGTGGGGGTTGCCAACACTTTGGAAGATGGAGGTAAAATTCAGAGGAATATTGAAAATTGGAGAATTGGGCTGTAGAGGACACAATGAAATGCATGAAGGACAAATGGAAGGTGCTCCATTTAGGGAAGAAAACACAAATGTACAAATACAGGATTGGGAAGAACTGGCCTGGCAGCAGCACTGCTGAAAAGGAGCTGGGAGTTGTGGCAGATCACAGCCATGACATGAGTCAGAAATGCGATGCTGTTGCAAAAAAGCAAATGCAATTTTAGGTTGCATGAACAGAGGCAGAGCATGCAAGTCACGGGAGTACCACTCTATGCCTCAGCTGGAGGACTGTCCAGTTTTCACCACCAATGTATACAAAGGATGTAGAGAAACTGGAAAAGGTCCAGATACGAGGGGTTCAGCGGATCGCCATATTTGGGGTCGGGAAGGAATTTTCCTCCAGGGTAGATTGGCAGTGGCCCTGGAGGTTTTTCACCTTCCTCCGCAGCATGGGGCAGGGGTCGCTTGCTGGAGGATTCTCAGCAATTTGAAGTCTTTAAATCTTGATTTGGGGACTTTAACAGCTGAGTGAAGAGAGAGAATTCTTCTGGGAGTGGGTGGATCAGCTTTTGTGGCCCGCATCATGTGGGAGGTCAGACTAGATGATCATAATGGTCCCTTCTGACCTTAGAGTCTATGAGTCTATGAAAGGGGTGGTATGGAAGCCCTAGGGGCACAACCTGAAGGAACTTGGCATGGTTAGTTTGGAAAGGAGATTGGCAGGGTGGGAGGGGACATTATCGCTGTTTGCAAATATTGGAAAGGCTGCCATCAAGAAGATTGTTCTCTCTCGCCCCACAGGGAAGGACAAGAGGCAACAGGTTCAAACTACAGTAGAGTCTATTGAGATTAAATCTCATAGAAAACTCCCCAGCTGAGTGAGCAGTTGGACAATGGACCAGACAACCATGGAGATCGTGAAAGCTCAAGAGGGTTTCAAGAGGAGGCTGGACAGCATCTGTCTGGGATGGGTTAGACCCGACCAATCCTACACCTTGGCAGGGGTTGTACTAGGTGACCCCTGAGGTCCCGTCTCACCTGTGGATCTGTGATTCCAGGATTTGCTAAAAAATCCCGAGATTTAATGTGAATGTCATGACATCGGCAACCCCCCCCTTCCGAAATTCACTAATAAATCCTGAGATTTCCTCTAAGAATCGTGTGCTTGGCTGAAAAAGGTTTCAAAATCCTGAAACTGGCTTTTAAAATCCACAGATGTGTGCTTTGCCTCCAAACACCCCATTCTTTGCAGCCCGTTGGCTCTGCCCCCCCCCCACAGTGATGGTGTCACCCCCGCACGCTGAGGGGCTGGTTCTGCAGGGACCCAGTGGAACTGGATGTGGGTAAATCATCCCTGGGGTGGGGGTGCTGCAGAGAGCTCATGGCTCCCCCGTCTGCAAACTGGGCGGGGGGCACTAATGCTGCCCTCCCTGCCCCACAGCTGCCTTCCCCCTCCCCTGCTCCACCCTGCTCTTTCTGCAGCTGGGAAACTCCTCCTTGTCAGCGTTATGGATCCTCCATCCTCTTCATTCTGGTGAGATTGGTAGGGACCAGTACCTACGTTCCCCTCCTCACATGGGAATTGGGCCCCTCACACCTTCCCCCCACCCCATCTTTTCCTGTTAAACGGGATGAGCCTCTCACTTCTGTCTGCTCCTCCCCCATCCACTGCAGTGAGCTGGGTGGGTCTCAGCTTGGATTCCCCCAAGGCCCATGCAGCATCCCCTGCCAGAGCAGGGTGGGATGGTCCCCGTTGCCCAGGGCTGGAGGGGAAGGGGCCGGCCCCGAGAGATCCAGACTCCATCCCCATTCCTGGGGGGCCACACACCACACACTTTGTGCTGACCCAACTCCATAGGGGGCAATGGAGTGAGCGCAGTTGGACTATGGGTGAGAAGTTTGCACATATGTGCTCAACCTGGGGTATCTGCCGTCCTTGCTGCCCAAAATTACCCATATAGGGAAGGGGAAACCCCGAGGAGTTCCATTTCCCACCATCCCTCTGATGCCCTCTGGTGTTCTCGGGAAGGAGGCTGACAGATGAGAGCTGGGGAATCCCCTGCTATACGTGGCCCGTGGAGCCAACACCTCCAGTGTGGTTCCCATGGTGGGGGACCCCTGTGGCGGGAACCTGATTGGGCTGGAGGGCACCATCATAGCTGTGGGGGCAGGAAGCGAGGGCTGGGATCGCAAAGGGCTGTGGGTAGGGATTGAGGGGCACGCCAGTTGCCACAGACCATCCAGCTCCCTCCCCAGTTCCACTCACCCCTAGACCTGCAGAGGGGGGCACAGAGCCTGGGTCTCCGACCCTGCAGCCCGGGTTCCCCAGGGGTTGTGACTCGGAGCCTGGGGAAGCGGCATGCACGGGAATGTGAAAGTAGAAGTGGGTACAGACAGGAGGGGGTTGGGGGAGATGCTCTCTCAGGAACCCCAGCACCAGCATCCTGCCGACTTCCCCTCCTTCTGGCTGGCCCTGCCCGTGGCTTCCCTGCAACGGGGGCAGGCTGCATATTGCTTGAGGGGCTGGAACTAGATCCCAGCATTTCTGGCTCTGAGCCCCTCTACACCCCACTCTGCTCCACAGAGCTGGGGTTAGAACCCAGGAGTCCTGGCTCCCAGCCGCCTGTCCCAGCTCTATCCCTTCATTACTTCTTTTAATATTTGAACACTAGCAGCTCACACCTCTTATCCTATTGTACATGCTGCAGACGCTAATCACTCTCCCCGAGCTCAGATGCAGCCACCTCCAGGCGGGGCAGCTGGGAAACAGCCACAGAGCGACACTGTCCAGAGGTTGCTCACCCGGAGCTGAGATGCTTCCGCCTCTAGGGTGGGGTGTCTGGGAACAGCGCACTGGAACAACAGGTGCCCGGCTAGGACAGCTAGTGAATCACGACTCCAATTTGAAGAGCCGGGTGCGTGTGAAGACCGGCCTGGGACGGAGCGGGCGCGAGTGTCAGCGCGTGGGCTGTGGCAAGATGTGAGATTTCAAGACAGGAAGGGGAAGTCAGCATATGATTCTAGCCCTAGAATGCCTTGCAGAAGCCGGTTCCAGTGGCTGGAGATCTCGGTGCCATCGACACAAGGTTGAGACTGTCACAGACAGAGGCCTGCTCCCAGGGACAGCCGGCTTGTGCCCCACCGCAGGGGGACTGGCTGGGGATGGAGAGAATGGGGCGTGGGTCCTTTCCCCTGTAGGGGGCCCTGGCTCCAATCTGCTCCAGGGTGGGGCACTGGCTGGTTCTCGGCAGTGGGGCCAGGGGTCCTTCCCCTCTAGGGTCTCTTTTATTCTCTGTCTCTCAGTTCCTCAAACGTCTCCCAGGTCCCAGGTCACTTAATCGGGGAAATCCCTTTTGATGTGACCCAGGTTATCGCCTGGATCAGGAGAAGCAGCTGGATTCCACGGCCCCCCATAGACACCGTCCTTCGATTTAAGAGCTGAGATGCAGCTGAATCTGTCTTGGCTCAGGGGGGCTGTTTACACAGGGACCTCTCCCCAGTGCTGAGATCTGGCTGCCTCTGGGGTGCGGCGCGGGGGCTGTTTATACAAGGACTCCTTGCCCGGTGTTGGGATACACAAGGGTTTAGGAGAAACCTAGAACTAAAAGAAACACAGCACCCCCTAGGGGCATTGGGACTAGCCCCGATGGCCAGGCCCCAGGGCCAGCTCCAGGCACCAGCCCACCAAGCCTGTGCTTAGGGTGGCACCTGGAGGGGGGCAGCGCGGTGATCCAGCTCTGTCCGCCGGGTACAGCAGGGCTGCAGTGGGCTCTGCCCTCCCCCGGCACTCTGGGCGCCGGGGAGAGTGGAGCCCCGGCCGGGTTCTCTGCCCTCCTCCCGAGGCTCCGGCCGCAAGAGGAGTCGTGGCAGGTTCGTCGCCCTCCCCCCGGCGCTCCGGCTGGTCCTGGAGAGCGGCCTGTGTCCGGGCTCGGCGCCCTCCCCTGCCGCGCTCCGGGGGCGGGTGGCTGGGAGCTGCAGGAGGATTTTCTGCTTGGGGCAGCAAAAAAGCCAGAGCCGACCCTGCCGGGCCCTCCTGAGTCTCCCACACCAGCCAGACCCTGCCCCGCTCTGCCCCAGGCCAGTGGAACATCAGCTCTGCCCCCTGTGTGTGGGCACCAGTGGCTGTGCTGGGAGGATGGTTGCTGAGCGGATCTTCCACAACAGGAAGTTTCCAGTTGGTGAGTTTGCTCCACCTCCGGCCGGTCGGCCCCTGTTCGGGGCTGGGCGAGAGCCGCGGAGAGCAGGGGAGAGGGTCCCTATGAACAGTGGGGCGCAGCCGCTTGGACATAGGTCCCCAGCCAGTGGCGGAAGGGGCGAGCCCAGGGCAGATTCCTGCTAGGACTGTGGCTGCCATGTCTAGTGAGTTAGAACTCGCTGCGCTGGATCCATGCGGATCAGGGCAGACCCCTGGTCATTGGGTGAGAGCCGAGGCAGGAACCCCGGTGTCCGGCCGGCGCCTACCTTGGTATGGTACATTCTGCCTCTGGTTAATCCCCATTTGGTTTCAGACTCTTTTAAATTAGCTGCCCGGGTGTTTTCCATTGGTTGCTGTTAAACAGATGCCCCACTTGGAGGTGGCTGCATCTCAGTGCCAGCCGGGAACAGATCCTTATATAAACAGCCCCCGCACCCCACCCCAGAGGTCACTGCAGCTCAGCGCTTGCCAAGGGTACCTGTGTAAACAGCCCCCGCACCCCACCCCAGAGGTGGCCGCATCTCAGTGCTCATTAAGGGATCTTTGTGCATTGTATTGAGCTTAGTATATGACTCGTGTGTTTTATACGGGTCTTTTGAATTACCAGGTTGAGATGCAGGAAAAAAAGTGATTCATTGGGAAAGCTTGGACCCACCAGGTCAAGATCAAAATCTTACATTTCTGGAGATCAAGGTGACTGATACCGTCCTCTCAGATATGGCAGGGGATGGGTTAATTAACAGTCATTATCTATCTATCTATCTAAATAATTCATATGTCTGGTTTTTTTCAGTGTCCTGAAAATATTTTAAAACATGGGGCAGGAATTGAAAAATGTGGGATATGTGTTGTGATCATTAGTTTTAAATGGAAAGGATCTCTGTGAAATCTTTCTAAAACCCAAAAAATACTGTGATTAGTTTTTATGAAACTTTTATTTTAAAAACAGCTTGTGAAGAAGTGGGGGATTTTGTTAGTGATTTGCATGAATACTGTCTGTGCCTCAGTTTCCCTGGAAAGTGTCTGTGTAATGAGGTGGTGGGAGAGGGGGGTTGTGATTGCAGAGGGCCACGTGTGACCTCAGCTAACAGCCCGGATCCTGGACATTGACTTGGACACTGTAGAACTTAACAACCGGTGAGCCAGAGGCCCAGCCCATCTTGGGAGCCAGTTGGTTCTGGCCTGTGGGAGGACAAAGGCCAGAGGAGAGATGGCCCAGGAAGGCAGCCGGTTCTAGCCAGTTGGGGAAACAAAGGACGGAAGAGAGGGGACTCAGGTGACCTGTTTGCCCAGGAACAAAGATAAAGCGTGGAAGCAGGGCTGGTGGGGGAACTCAGCTGGACTGGGGACAAAGAGGGGCCTGAGCTATCTTGACAGTGTCAGACCCAGGTGTACGGTGCTGAGAGTGCCCTGGCCCGAGGGCCCTGAGAACTGCGTGTGAGGGGTTCAGATGTTGAATAAACCTCCTGTGTTACGCTGGCTGAGAGTCACTGCAAGGTAGATTTCGGGGGGCGTTGCTCCCTCTGGGGGTGGAGGCCGTGGGGGTGCAGAGCGAGGAGACTCCCTGAGATGGCCCACAGCCAGAGAGAGGCAGGCTGAAGGCTCGGGGAGGTGCCATTCCAGGAGGTGCTGGACCCAGGTCTTAACCCCACAGACTGGGTGTGACCCCGAGAAGGGCTGTCACACTGAAGGGGGGTCCTCCCAGGGACCATACAGAGCCAAGAGAGCCCAGGGCCTGGGCGTCTTTGACACAAGCCAGATCTGGTGTAATAGGTTTAATACAAGAAATAAAACATAATTAAATATATCCTAAAATAATAGTCAATGTATGTATATATCCAGTGTATGTGAGTGAGCACTGTCTGTTTGTACTCGCTCGCACTCTCTCACTCTGTGTGTACATGTGTGTGTGTGTGTGTGTGTGTGTGTGTGTACAGTACAGACCCGTTTACGCATGAATCCACTTAACATGCCGTAGCGCCGTGCCGCCCACTGCCACCTATTTAACACCTATTGCTAACACACGGCACAGGAACTTGCTATGTAGCGCTACAGATTTGCTCACGAACTCACTGACATAGAAATCGACAGGAAGTGCAGAGCGGAAACGTGTTGTACGTCTTTACCAATATTCGTAAAGACGCATCACGCACGCTTAGTCATTGTCACGCTAGAGGGCAGAGGGCAAGCGTCAGCGTTCCTACATTGTAGAAGAAAAGCTAGCTGCAATAGAGCGAGTAAATAGCGGAGAAACCCAGGCCAAACTTTCAAAAGATATTGGGATCGCTGAATCTAATCTCTGAAGATGGCTAAAAAAATAATCTAAACTGAATGGCTTTGTACAAATTATCGATTCTGCCATGGGGCTTAAGGGAAAACTTGAGCGCTATTCAGCAAAACCCACAATAGACAAAGCCACGCACAGGTGGTTTGCTCAGGAAAGGCTGAAAGGAATGCCGCTAAGTGGGCCAATTCTTCAAGCCGAAGCAACAAAATTTGAAAATTTAACACGGGATGACAGGTTTCAGAGTAACAGCTGTAAACCCCGATGCCAACTCTGTCCACATATCTATTCAAGTGACATCATCATAGGACCTAATCACATCAGCCATACCATCAGGGGCTCGTTCACCTGCACATCTACCAATGTGATATATGCCATCATGTGCCAGCAATGCCCCTCTGCCATGTACATTGGCCAAACCGGACAGTCTCTGAATTAATGGACACAAATCTGACATCAGGAATCAAAATACTCAAAAACCAGTGGGAGAACACTTTAACCTGTCTGGTCATTCAGTGACAGACCTGCGGGTGGCTATATTACAACAGAAAAACTTCAAAAACAGATTCCAAAGAGAGACTGCTGAGCTAGAATTGATATGCAAACTAGACACAATCAACTCCGGTTTGAATAAGGACTGGGAATGGCTGAGCCATTACAAACATTGACTCTATCTCCCCTTGTAAGTATTCTCGCACTTCTTATCAAACTGTCTGTACTGGGCTAGCTTGATTATCACTTCAAAAGTTTTTTTTTTCTCTTAATTAATTGGCCTCTCAGAGTTGGTAAGACAACTCCCACCTGTTTATGCTCTCTGTATGTGTGTATATATATCTCCTCAATACATGTTCCATTCCATATGCATCTGAAGAAGTGGGCTGTAGTCCACGAAAGCTTATGCTCTAATAAATTTGTTAGTCTCTAAGGTGCCACAAGTACTCCTGTTCTTTTAACAGGGGATGAATCATTCGAAGCCAGCAAGAGGTTTATAAGTCGTTAAATAAAGTGTCATGCAATAGCACAGGTATTGATTTCTTTTGGCATGTGCTAATTACAATCCTGCATCTCCAGTTGAGTATCTCTTGATTCCTGATCACAATTGCTCTTCCTAATTTGAAAAACATATGGAAATAAAAAGTGAGTTTTATTCCTATTTGCAAGTTTACATGATTCTCATACATGTCTAGAAACCAAGGATTGTGCTGTGTTTGGACCAATCTAAGCACATAGTAGGTGCTACTGTAACACAAAGACAAACACATTTAATTCAGCATTTCTCAAAGACTGAACACTTGCTTTCATGCTAAGATCTGGCTTTATGGTAACTGCATTGTCTTGCAAGGATCAGTAGCTAGCATCACCTGGTCTGCTGTGTTCTAGCACAATAACCCCTTTCTGCCAACAAAAATTACTACACAACCCCAGGAGGGCAGATCAAAGTCTGAGCCCAGCGGAGCCCCGGGCAGTGAGGCTTGGGCTTTGGTCCTGGGCTACAGCAAGTCTAAGCCAGCCTTAGTGATCCCATTAAAATGGATCGTCACCCACTTTGAGGTCCTGATCCACAATTTGAGAGCCACTCCTCTAGAGGGTATGGTACTGCGCTCGTCACCGGGGTATCTGGACGCCTTGCGGTCATCACAGAATAAACAAAGTCATCCAGAACCAGCCTTAGCCACGGGCGACTGGGTCTGTGATGGGTTTGGTCACAGAGACCCCCTTGAGACTGTCACCTGATCTGCTCACACTACCTCAGAGCCCATTTTCCCTGCCAGGTTGGGACTGAAGAAACCTGCCTTGTTGAGCCACACATGCTAGCCTGCTGCAACACAGACCCAGGGTCTGAACCACGCCCCCAAAGCTCCAGACTTAAATGAAAATGGTTGAGCAGGTGTTCCTGTCTCCAGTACCCAGACACCGAGTTCCCAATGGGATCCAAACACCAAATAAATCTGTTTTACTCTGTATAAAGCTTATAAAGGGTAAACTCATCAATTGTCTACTCTCTATAACACTGATAGAGAGTTATGTACAGCTGTTTGCTCCCCAGGTATAAATCACTAACTCTGGGCTAATTAATAAACAAAAGTGATTTTATTAATTATAAACAGTAGGATTTAAGTGGTTTCAAGTAATAACAGACAGAACAAAGTAAGTTACTGAGCAAGATAAAACAAAACAAAACACACAAGTCTAACTCTAATACATCAAGAAACTGAATACAGGTAAAACTCACCCTCAGCTGTGTTCTAATAAGCTTATTTCACAAACTAGACTCCTTCCTAGTCTGGGCCCAATCGTTTCCCCTGGTTCAATTCTTGTGAGCTCCAGCTCAGGTGGTAACGAGGGGATTTCGTCATGACTGGCAGCCCCCTTTGTTCTGTTTCACACCCTCTTATATCTTTTGTCTCTCTGTCTCCCCACCCCTCCTTCTAACTGGAAAAGCACCAGGTTAAAGATGGATTCCAGTTCAGGTGACATGATCACATGTCCTGTGAGCCCCCCTCCATTCCTCCAGGACTGGCCCGCAGGGATGCAGTGGAGACTTGCATGTAAACAGAGTCATCTAGAGTTAATTATCCTAGTCAATGGGAGCCATTAAGATTCCAAACCAAAATTAATGGCCCACACTTTGCATAATTACATAATTCTCTTAATTAATTGGCCTCTCAGAGTTGGTAAGACAACTCCCACCTGTTTATGCTCTCTGTGTGTGTGTATATATATCTCCTCAATATATGTTCCATTCTATATGCATCCGAAGAAGTGGGCTGTAGTCCACGAAAGCTTATGCTCTAATAAATTTGTTAGTCTCTAAGGTGCCACAAGTACTCCTGTTCTTCTTTTTGCGGATACAGACTAACACGGCTGTTACTCTGAAACTTAATGCAAAGAATTCATTTAGTTTCTCCACAATGGCCTTATTGTCCTTGAGTGCTCCTTTAGCATCTCGATCATCCAGTGGCCCCATTGGTTGTTTAGCAGGCTTACTGCCTCTGATGTACTTTAAAAAAATTGCTATTTCTTTTTGAGCCTTTTGCTAACTGTTCCTCAAATTCTTTTTTGGCCTTCCTAATTGTATTTTTGCACTTCATTTGCCAGTGTTTATGCTCCTTTCTATTTTCCTCACTAGGAATAAACTTCCACTTTTTAAAGGATACCTTTTTGCCTCTCACTGCTTCTTTGACTTTGCTGTTTAGCTACGGTGGCTCTTTTTTGTGTTTTAATTTGGGGGATACATTTAAGTTGAGCCTCTATTATGGTGTCTTTAAAAAGTTTTCACGCAGCTTGCAGGGATTTCACTTTTGGCGCTGTACCCTTTAATTTCTGTTTAATTAACCTCCTCATTTTTGTGTAGTTCCTCTTTCTGAAATTAAAGGCTATCGTGGGGGATGCTGTGGTGTTTTCCAATCCACGGGGATATGAAATTTAATTATATTATGGTCACTATTACCAAGCAGTCCAGATATATTCACCTCTTGGATCAGATCAAGTGCTCCACTTAGGACTAAATCAAGAATTGCCTCTCCTCTGGTGGGTTCCAGAACCAGCTGCTCCAAGAAGCAGTCACTTAAGATGTCAAGAAACTTTCTCTCTGCATCCCATCCTGAGGTGACATGTACCCAGTCAATATGGGGATACTTGAAATCCCCATTACTATTGTTGAATTTTTTATTTTAATAGCCTCTCTAATCTCCCTGAGCATTTCACAGTCACTATCACCATCCTAGTCAGGTGGTTGGTAATATATCCCTACCATGCCAGCAACCCTTTATCCTGTGGTGTGACGAACTGGGACTGTTCTCAATGTGGTCTTTGAATGCTGAGTGGGGAGTGTTGGCTGGGAAGGCAGGGGAGTGTGGCTAGGATGGTCTACATTCGGGGATGGGAGACTGGTTGTGAGGGAGAATACCTGAGCATGTAATGTGAGAACCCAGGAAGGGGTTAGAGGCCAGGTGACATCTTTGCCCGGGAAACTGAACACAGGCTGTGGGACGGGATGCTGGAGGGGGAGTTTCAGAGCAGACTGGTGGAATGGCTGGGAGGCAGATGGGGCTCTGACCCCCCAAGGAGGCTGTGGTGCCCTGGGACCCCAAGATGTACCTAATTGGGGGGGATCCTGTTGTCTGTGCCTGTAAGACCTGTCTTGGACTGTGTTCCTGTCATCTACCGTAAATAAACCTTCTGCTTTACTGGCTGGCTGAGAGTCATGGTGAATCGCAGGAAGCTGGGGGTTCAGGGCCTTGTGTCCCCCCCACACTCTGTGACATGTGGTACAAGGTAATTTTCTTCAATTGGGTTTTAAATGCATGTGGGTTTATTGAAAAGTATTTTGTTGCAAACTGTTGGTTTTAAACTGCTGGGGTTTTGTGGCTGCAAACTGATGGTATGGTGTGTTTCAAACTAATAGTGTTTTTCGGTGTAAAATGGTTTTTAAAAATTGCTTTTTAAAAGCATTTTGGTTTTTATTCTGCAAAAAAAAAGAGATTTTTTTAAATGGGGTTGTTTCTCTTCTCAAAAGATTTTGCTTTAATGGTGAGGCCAAAGCTAGAGATATATGTGGGTGTTTAAAACACCAAACCAACACTTTGCAACAAAATACCTTTTTTAACTGCTTGGGTGAGGGTGGGGGTGTGTCAGAGTTTGTGGAAAATATAGGTGTTGTTTTTTTTAAAAAGTACATTGCTTTTTTAATTTTTTTTTTTAAGAATATGGCTGAAAACTGATGGCATGGTGTGTTTCAAACTAACAGGGTTTCTGTGCAAAGTGTGTTTTAAAATGGATTTGAAAAGTTGGTTTTTAAAGCCGTTTGGTTTTTATTCTGCAAAATGAGATGTGTTTTAAAAAATGTTTGTGGGTTGTTGTTTTTTTTAAAGTGGTAGAAATAAACTGAAAACCTCTGTTTGTTGTATAGCCTGAAATGGATTATTTTGTTTTAGAGCTATGACTCTTTAAATAGAAAATGAGTATTTTATGTTTTAAGTTTACAAGACGGTTTCATGTGTTTTATAATAATAATGTTGTCTGCTCCACAGTAAAGTCAAAACATGAGAGATCCTTAAACCAGAGGGTAAACAAGCTCGGGAAAAAAAGGAAAGCAACATCTGAAAAGGAAAATTCCCCAGTATCAATGGCGGATGGATGAGTGAAGCCCAGTAAATAAATTTTGCTTATTGGTTTGGTTATTTTATGAGGTTTTGTATCAGGGTGGATTTGATTTAAATTACATTGAGTTTTTTTTAAATCAGGTTTGTTCTTGTTAAAAAGTTTTTTTAACTAAAATAGTTAAATGAAATATTTAAATAAATAAATAAATTAACTATGTCAGCCAGGTCAACATGAGAATCTTAAACTATTGGCATCTGCAGCTCACTCAGTTGTCTTCACCTTCATTTTCCTGTTTTTTCAGAATCTGGAAAAGAAAAAGCTTTCCTGCTTTTTTAGGTCTGAAATAATTTCTCAGTTTGGAATGAATGAGTCGATTGGAAGAAATTATTCTTTCTACACCAGCAGAAGCAGCTACTGCTGTTAAAATGAGATTATCACTTCAACAGTCTCTGAATCCAAGTGCTTAAGTGACTTCCACCACTTCACTCGTTTGACTTTCTTTAAAACATCATCAGCAAACATATATTTCTTGAATGGTTCTTATTCCCAAACTGGGTTTTACAGCCTGCTGTCGTTATAGGTTTTCACTTCTAGTGAGAGAATGGTACGGTAGATCTCAAATCAATGAAGGCTACGCTCAGAAAGACCTGAAGACTTCTGGAATATGCTGATCAAACAGTTTCACTTTTGTTTCTACTGCCAGTCCCTCCCTTCTCACATTTATCTCCAGACTTCTTCTCCTGGTCCAGATCTACTCCGCCCAGAACAATCTTTTATTCATTGAACTTTTTGAAAGTTTGCACTTTTAGAGAGAGGTAAGGGATTGACTCTGTATACACAAATCTGCAGAGGGACAATAGAGTTGAGGTCTGTTATTTCTCACCTCTCTATATTATTTATTTATTTAAAAACATTTTTGCTGTTAACAAGCATGTTATCTCTGGAGACACAAATCCACTAAGTATCTCTGATGGTATCTTCTAGACTGAGCACTGAGACCCATTGGGAAGATAGAAAGATTAACCTAAATAATCTATGCAGAAGCCCCTGGAGCCCCATAAAATGGTGACCCTAATCAATGAACTATTGGAACTCACGTACAAAACTTTACTTAAATATGACATGAATAGATTGTCTCATACTATAGAACTAGAATTCGTAATCCCTATTCCATGATGAGATATTGTTGGGATATATTGTATCTTAATTAAAACTATCTTTAGATAGGCCTTTTCCTCAAAAAGCATTTTAACAAAAAAATTCAATTTAAATAAAAAAAATCCAATTTTTTTTTAAATCATTGATTTTTATCCACCCTGTTTTGCATTTTAAGCAAATACATAGGTGTGGGTGAGAAAGATGGTAAAGTTCATTTTGTAAAATGTTTTCTCCCCTAATCAGGCATGTGCAACTCTCCTGACAATGCTGTAGTCGGAGCTACAGGGACACCTCCACCGGAACAACCAAAGAACCAGGAATCTGCTTTGAGGCCTTTAACAACGCCAACGCAAAACAGCGCAAGAGTGCCGATGAAGCATCCGGGCAGTCCTAAACCTCCTATACGTCAAACCCAAGGACAAAACAAAAGATTCTAGTAAAAACCAACCACACGAACACAACACCAGTTCGTCAGTGGCCACAACCACACCAAGCCCTGAGAAAACTGTGAGCAAAAATGCCCACATTCACAAGCCTGGAGCACGCACTCTAGGGGCTGTGAATAAAAAACAAAGGACTGACAAACCATTCTCCTAACACCATAATCTCGTTACAGCTCCCCCATATGCTAGTATTTCAGAAAAGTATGATGCTTTGTTCAGAAAACTGATGGACGCTGTATCCTCGGAGGTTCTAAAAGAAAGGAGGGCTGGAAACTACATAAAAATGCAAAAGCTCTTGAGGGTGACTTTTTGAAAAACCTTCAATTGTTCCAAAGGGTGGCTCTGAGCAGGTGTGACTAGTAGTGGAAAGGGGCCTGGGTAAAAGGGGCACCCTCAAGGGTACACATCAGCTCAGATGTAAACAAAAGGGGGACAGCACCTGGGAGATAAACAGATGGCTGCCAAAAAGTTCCAGGCCAGGGTCGCTATACAGATTTTTCAAAAGGCTAAAGAGGTAATGAGGAAAAAAAGGAGATGCTCCCTAGTGGAGGCTCTCCAACTGGCTCGTCTGAAAATGGGGAGGCAGAATCTGACCTGCAGGGTGGTGGTGACTCTCACACAGAATCTGATTTAGAAAACACCTCAGAAGACTCTCTTGAAGGGTCCCTGTCTGCTCCTGATGATCCTCACGGAGGCCCCTCGGAGTCTGACTCTCAAATAGCATCTGATGTAGAAGATGTTGCTGATGGTCCCATAGAGGAACCCCCAAGTAACCCTGAAAATGCAGAGGTGTAGATGGAGAGTGAGAAGTTGGCAACACGAATTACTTAGATTTGGGTAGAGCTACCATACATCCGGATTTCCCCGGACATGTCCGGCTTTTCGGTCTATAAATAGCCATCCGGGGGAGGGTATTCTAAAAATCTAAATATGTCCGAGATTTCCCCCCGGTCAGCTATTTTTAGCTGGGCAGCCAAAGCCCCTTCCCGGCTCCCCCCATCCCCTGCAGCCTTATCATGCCCCCGGCCCCGCAGCTGTCTTCCCCACCCCTGAACGCTCTGCCCCCCTTCTCCTCCCCCTCCCCTGCTTCCCGCGAATCAGATATTCACGGGAAGTCTGAAAACAAGCAGGGGCAGGCGGGCAGTGGCAAGTAAGCTGGAGCGGGGCGGGGACATGAGGAGGAGGGCTCCGGGGAGAAGCAGCGTGGCACGGCCCAGTCCTGCCCTGACCGAGCGTCTCCCTCCAGCCCTGACCAAGCGGCTCCGGCCCTGGCCAGCCCCAGCGGTTCTGGCCCTGGCCCCAGCAGCTCTGGCCCTGTTCAGCTCGGGCCCCAGGGCACCGGCCCCGGTTCCGGCTGAATGCGTCAGCCCGGCCTCGGCCGAGCGGCGCCGGCCAAACACCCCC
Source organism: Chrysemys picta bellii (assembly GCF_011386835.1). NCBI lineage: Eukaryota > Metazoa > Chordata > Testudines > Emydidae > Chrysemys > Chrysemys picta. The sequence goes on along the minus strand of NC_088810.1, from coordinate 3,942,721 downwards.
AGCCCTGGCTCCATCTCCAGCTCCGGCCCTGGCTCCAGCGGCTCTGGTCCAGCTCGGCTCGGGCCCCGGGGCACCAGCCATGGTTCCGGTCGAGTGCGCCGGGCCCAGGAGCTCCAGTCCAGCTCAGGTCCCAGGGCAGCGGCCCCGGTTCCGGCCGATCACACCACCCGGCACCGCCCGAGCACCTCCAGTCCGGCCCCAAGCCCTGTGACCCCAGCTGGAGCAAAGCCCAATTCCTGGGCTCTGGCTAAAGCCGGCCCTGGTCAGGTGACAGGGAGGAGGGGGTTGGAAGGGTCAGGAGTTTGGGGGAGCCTGTCAGGGGGGCAGAGGTGTGGAGAGGGGTTGGGACAGTCAGCAGGGGGGTTAGATGGGTCACAGGTTCTGGGGGCGCTGGCAGGGGGGCAGAGGTGTGGAGAGGGGTCGAGGCAGGTAGGGAGCAGAGGGGGTTGGATGGGTCAGGAGTTCTGGGGGTCCTGTCAGTGAGCGGGGAGCAGTTGGATAGGGCATGGGAGTCCCGGGGGTCTGTCTTGGGGCAGGGGTGTAAATATGGGGTGGGGGTGTGGATAAGTGTCAGGGCAGTCAGGGGACAGGTAGGGTACTAGGGGGGCAGTTAGGGTGGGGGGTTCTCAGGAGGGGACAGTCAGGGGAAAAGAAGCAGGGAGGCTTAGATAGGGGGTGGGATCCTAGGGGGCAGTTAGTGGCAGGGGTCCCAGGAAGGGGCAGTCAGGGGACAAGGAGCAGGGGGGGTTGGGAGTTCTGAGGGGGGCAGTCAAGGGGTGGGAAGTGAGAGGGAGTGGATGGGGTGGGTCTAGAGCAGGGCTCCGCCCCCCTCCCCCAGTGTCCTCTTTTTTGATTGTGGAAATGTGGTAACCCTAGATTTTGGGGGTCGATGTATTTTGAGGAATTTTGTTTTGTCAATCTTGAGCAAATTAATTCAGCTCAGCAGGTTGTTGAAGCCATACCCAGGGGGAGACAGTAATTTCTCAATGATGTTCATGGCAGGGTAGGCCCTGATGATTACGTTCACTTACATTTAGAGAGCCGTAATTTAACTAACCCTTTGTTTTTAGTCAGAAGAACCAGGGATGAGCTGTCTGCTGAGGATTTCTTAAATCAGACCCCAAAGGTGCTACAGAGCAATAGAGAGAGGCATGTCGATGGGACGTTGCGCCTCGTTGTTACGGTTGTAAAAAACAGGGGTGGGGGCCGTCGTAGAGTTTTAATTCTGTCCTCAGTAGTCAAATCGTCCATAAAAAGAGACAGTGTTTGGTAGACCTGACTTTAACCGGTACCAATCTGTGTTTTGCAGATGAGCTCTTGACTGTTATGTCCGACCATAAACCCATGGATGTAGAATTGTTAGCGGGGGTGAGAAAGCTGCATGAGAAACTGGGGTGGTCAGATCAAAAAAAGGTTCTGCTCAGGGACGTAGCAACGTTTGAACAGCATTTAGGAGTTAACATACAGATGGCACTGTATGTGGTGAAAAGCGGATGGGGCCTTTTTAAAACGAGGAGCCCAGTGTACCCCAAGACTTTTTTCGTCCTGTGGCACGACGAACATTACTATGGGGTTCTGGATGTGAAAAAGTTGTTTGGGGCGAAAAATTATTGTGAGTTTTGCCACGCGGCGTACAGTTACGACCACTCTTGCAGGTATCATTGCTGCCTCTGCTTGAGTGTAACGTGCTCGGACAGCGTCGGGGTGCAGCTGAGGTGTGCTAGCTGTAGACTGTATTGTCACTCCAAAGAGTGTTTAGACGGACACATCGACTGTGCATTGAAAAACAAGTCGAATGCCTGTCTAAAACTTTGTGAGATCAGTGTCAGTCTTACATGGACAAGGGGCACAAGTGTAAAGGGAAGCGCTGTAAGCAGTGTCAGGGTTTGATCACCGGGGATGTAGACAGCCACCTGTTTTATGGATAGCATTCGAAAGCCCAAATCATCGGAAAAGTGTATTTTTTACATTTTTGAATGCACGCAGTAGACGGGGTTGCACATGCCCAATTACATTTTGCAGTGCCCTAAAGCTGGAAAAATCCTGGGAATTTAAGGGCAGCGAGTGTCTTTCCACCTTTGTTAAGAGCTTTCTGGGCAAAGACTTCTGGGACTGAACGTTACCAGCACACGGTTCCAAAGGTTACGATGCACACGTCGTCGTTAGACAGTTACTGAAGGAAAAGATGTGCACTCTGAGGCAGGTTTTCTAACCTTTTAATCATTCTCCTCCCTCCCCTCTGAGCCCTCCCCGATGGGTCAATGTCCTTCTGGAACTGCAGGCACCAGAACTGGACACAGGACCCCAGCAGCGGTCACACCAGAGCCAAATCCAGAGGGAAAATCACCTCCCCGCTCTTACTCCAGAGCCCACTGTTGATGCACCCAGAATACCTGCAGCATCGCACCGGGAGGTCATGTGCAGCTACTTATCCAGCATCACCCCCGAATTCTTGTCAGAGTCCCTGCTGCCCAGGAGAGCGTCCCCCATCCTGTAAGTCCGGCTGACACCTTGTGTTCCTAGGTGAATATGTTGACATTTAGACCTATTAAAACACACACTGTTTGCTTGTGCCCAGTTTAACAAGCAACCAGGAGTGCTCTGTAGCAGTAACCTGGCCTCGTCATCATTTGCCACTTACCGCATCTGTGTGTCATCTGCAAACTTGATCAGGGCTGATTTTATGTTGTCTTCCAGGTTGTAAAAAAAGGTGTTAACAAGCATCAGGGCACGGACAATTCCCTGCGGGATCCCTCTGGAAACACGCGCTCGCTGCTGATTCCCTGGTGACAGTTTCCTCTGGAGGTCTAGCAGTTAGCCAGGCCCAACTCAGCCCCTAGCTCAGTCAGGGTTTCAAAAGCACAATTGCAACACAAATCACATGCACACATAGGGCCTTACAAGTCCTCCATCCTGATTTTCACCCTGTTGCTAAAGGCAATGGCAGTGATGTAATATCCATCACCATTCGTAGGGAGTTTCACTTGGCACCGCTCGACATTTTGATTCAAAAACTAGAAGGAAACGAAATTACCATGGTCCAGATATAAAACTGGTTAACTGTTAGCGAGAATGAGTCCTGTGACTCCGTGACAGCTGGGGGCTGCCCAGACACAGGAAGAGACCGGCCTTACCCCAGCTGGGATCAGGACTGTCAGGGTTCCCTCCCCACTCTGAGCTGTGGGGTACAGATATGGGGACCCGCATGAAAGACCCCCTAAGCTTATTTCTACCAGCTTGGGTTAAAAACTTCCCCAAGGCACAAATCCTTCTTTGTCCTTGGATGGTATCACTGCCACCACCAAGGGAGTTAGACAAAGATTCAGGAAAAGGACCACTTGGAGTTCCTGTTTCCCCCAAATATCCCCCCAAGCTCCTTCACCCCCTTTCCTGGGGAGGCTGGAGAATAATAGACCAACCAAATAGGTAAACAAGGTGAGCACAGACCAGACCCTTGGGTTTTCGGACACTAAAAAACAATCAGGTTCTTAAAAGAAGAATTTTATTATAAAGAAAAAAGTAAAAGAAGCACCTCTGTAAAATCAGGATGAAAGGTAATTTTACAGGGTAATAAGATTGAAAACACAGAGGATTCCCCTCCAAGCAAAACTGCAAAGTTACAAAAAACAGGAATAAACCTCCCTCTTAGCATGGGGAAAATTCACAAGCTAAAGCAAAAGATAATCTAACACATTTCCTTGCTTTACTTACAATTTTTGTAAGCTTTGATGCTTATTTCAGGTAGGGTTTTAGGAGAGGTTTATTTCCTTCCCTGGTCCCTTTCTATCCCAAGGGAGCACACACAAAGAGCACAAACAAAACCTTCCCCCGCCCCAGATTGGAAAGTATCTTCCTTCCCCACTGGTCATTGTGGTCAGGTGCCAACCAGGTTATTTGAGCTTCTTAACCCCTTAGAGGTAAAGGAGGGATTTTACGCTCCCCTTAGCTGTATGTTTATGACAAGGGCCCTATTGTGCCAGGTGCTGCTCATACACAGCGAGAGACAGGCCCTGCCCCAGCTGGGATCGGGGCCGTGTTATGCCCGGCCCTGCCCAGAAACCAGCTGCAATCAGGGCCTTCCAGGGAAAGGCAGATTTGAAAACTGATTCTTTACTGGACACAAATAAGTCAGAGTTGTTATTGGCTCTTCGTTGAAAAAGTAGCAGTGACAAAAAATGACACATGAAAATCTATTTCAAGTAACAGTTTGTAAACAGGGAATTTTACAGTCGGCTGTTTTTGGCTTAGGAGTGAACAAGTTACCTTTAATAGAACATTAATAGGCACTGCTTGACCTAGACAGAGACCAGGTCCCTGTTGTGCCAGGTGCTGCCCAGACACAGCGAGAGACCATCCCTGCCCCTAAGAGTTTATAATGTAAGTAGCCCAGGTCACCATTATTATTCCGATTTTTGTGGTAAGGAAACTGAGACTAGACAGATGCAGCAACCTCTCCCAACCTCACCCTAGAGCATTTTTAGCGAAGCAGAGGTTAGAACCCAGAGTACCCAGCCAGCAGCTTAGACACAAGCCCATCCCTCCAGCTGCTGCCCCTGAGCTTGAAAGTCCTGTCCATCTGTGAAACGAGGGGGTGAGGGCTCAGGCAGGGTAGAAGAGAGACTCTCTGGCTGAGGGGTGAGAGGCTCTTTCCCCCTGGGTGCAGTGGGGTTTGGGAGGGGGCAGGCTTTGAGACCCGGCTGCAGAGGACTCTGGGATACCTCCCCTCAATGCAGTGCTCCAGCATTTCCAAGGCCTAGTTGACTCCGCTCTGAGTCCAGGCCAGACCAGGGAATTGCACCCAGGTTTCCCACATTGTGAGTCCAGCCCTGGGCCGACCCCTTCCCTCCACACTGTGATCCCCCCTGCACTAGATGGGCCGGAGATGCCCATCCTGGGCCCATGGTGCGAGGGGGCTATTTCCGCCGGACCTCAGCATATACCATGGCTGGTACCTCCAGAGGCTCCCCCCGTTTGCGCTGCGGCTTGGAGAATTCGATGGAGGCATAGTGCAGCTCATCTGGGGCCTGTGCTGTGGCAGCCCTGTCCTGGACGCCTCTGGTCTGGTGGGTGGCTGGAGTCTTGTGATGCTGAGTGAGGAGCAAGGCAGAGACATCAGGCAGAGACTTGCATCCACCCTGCTGAGCTGATTGCATGGGCTTCCCCAGTTCTCGTTTCTCCCACCCTCCGTGCAAATGAATTTCCGGCATCGGGCGTGCACTAGCAAGAGGCGTGGGATTGGGTTTGTTTCACACTCTGCACGCATGAGCCAATCACATGCCAGCACCAGCTCAGTTAACGCATTCACTGCCTCACCTGCAGAGGCCATGCATTCGCAACATGCATGTGGGTGTGTGCATTTCATGCACTATGAATGAAGTATTTCATCACATGCATCTCATCGCAGAACAGGTTCAGGAAATGTATTTTCTGCATTTCAGGCACCGAGCACTTGGGGCAGCACTGGTTAAGTTAATGAATTCTCTGCATTGCCTGCACTGGCCATGCATTAGCAATATGCAAGAGGTTGTGTACATGTTATGCACTGTGCATGCATGATTTGATCACGTGCATGTCGTGTTTCTATAGACGATGCTGATGCGTTCATTGCATTTTCTGGAGGGTGCATATATTTGAACAGACAAAGTGCACCCTGCATGCATTGTCTGATTACGTGTACGTCATACGATAGCAGGCAGCTGCAGAAATGCATTTCTTGCCCAGCTCGTGCATTCGGGTGATGCCCAGGGATTGGCAGCATTGAAGCACCAATCTAGTCCATGCACTTTGTGAATGCACATGAATGCATTCGCTGCATGTCCTCCCCTCTGAGCGAGACCCGAGGGATGAGGTGCATTTTCTGCATGCAGGAGCCGATCCCATGCAGTTTCGGGAGCCCAGGCTGGTGGCAGGGATGTATTTCTTGCACCAGGCACGCGTGGGGGGTTGGGTGCCCTGGTGGAAGCCTGACTTATATTTGTGCATTTGTTAAGTGGGTGGGAAGAAGAAGTGGCGGGGGCAGAGAAGGGTGGGGTGGGAAGGGCAGGTAGGCTTGGTCCCCCGCTCCCGCCAGGTACATACCATGGGGATGCTGGTGACGTTACTGTAGATCAGGCTGCCCTCATCGGCCGTGTGCTCCGCCTGGCTCCCGTTAGCTGTCTCCACGGCCTCTGCGCTGGGGGGCGCCGGCTCCCGGCTCCGCCGTCTGCAGACAAACGTATAATGACTGATCAATGAGACTGGGGGGAGGGGCGTAGAATAGCCCCGTGGGGAGGGAGAATGAAGGCACACCAGGGATAATGGAATGGGATCTCAGACGGGTGTGGGAGGGGCAGTTGCGGGTCAGGGCAGGAGGCTTCAGACTTACTTGATCACACAGAGCCCAAGAAGGAAGAATCCAATGGCGACCCCCAGCCCACAGGCCATCCCGATGAACACCGGCTTGTCAGGATCCTCCGAACCTGGAAAAACACAGAACATGGATGGAAGAGAGCCCACGAATCCTGGCTCTCAGCCCCCAACTCACATCCCAGACCTGGGGATAGAATCTAGAATTCCTGGATCCCAGCCCGAGATCTCAACTCCCCACCCCAACTCCCCTCCCTGAGCTGGTTACAGAATCCAGTAGACAAATGTCTCACCTCTATGCAGGGGGCTGAGTTCAAAGTGCAGGGTGACGTAGCTCCCGTGGGGGTTGGAGCCAAGGCAAGAGCCCCCTGTCCCCACTCCCAGTCCAGGTCAGGGCAGAATCATAGAATACCATGGTTGGAATGCACCTTAGGAGGTCATCTAGTCCAACCCCCTGCTCAAAGCAATCCCCAACGAAATCATCCCAGCCAGGGCTTTGTCAAACCTGACCTTAAAAACCTCTAAGGAAGGAGATTCCACCACCTCCCTAGGGAACCCATTCCACTGCTTCACCACCCTTTTAGTGAAAAAGTTTTTCCTTATATCCAACCTAAACCTCCCCCACTGCAAATTGAGACCATCACTCCTTGTTCTGTCATCTGGTGTCACCGTGATCAGTCTAGATCCATCCTCTTTGGAACCCCCTTTCAGGTAGTTGAAAGCAGCTATCAAATCCCCCCTCATTCTTCTCTTCTGCAGACTAAGCAATCCCAGTTCCCTCAGCCTCTGCTCATAAGTCATGTGCTCCAGAACCCTAATCATTTTTGTTGTCCTCCGCTGGACTCTTTCCAATTTTTCCACATCCTTCTTGTAGTGTGGGACCCAAAACTGGACACAGTACTCTAGTTAGGCATCACCAATGTCGAATAGAGGGGAACGCTCACATCCCTCGATCTGCTGGCAATGCCCCTACTTAGACAGCCCAAAATGCCGTTAGCCTTCTTGGCAACAAGGGCACACTGTAGACTCATATCTAGCTTCTCCTCCACTTTAACCACTAGTTCTTTTTCTGCAGAACTGCTGCCTAGCCAGTCGGTCTCTACTCTGTAGCAGTGCATGGGATTCTTCCGTCCAAAGTGCAGGACTATGCACTTGTCCTTGTTGATCCTCATCAGATTTCTTTTGGCCCAAGCCTCTAAAATTTCTAGGTCCTTATGTATACTATCCCTACCCTCCAGTGTATCTACCACTCCTCCCAGTTTAGTGTCATCTGAAAACTTGCTGAGGGTGCAGTCTACGCGAACCTCCAGATCATTAATGAATATATTGAACAAAGCCGACCCCAGGACCGACCGTTGGGGCTCTCCACTTGATATCGGTTGCCAACTAGACATGGAGCCATTGATCACAACCCGTTGAGCCCTATGATCTAGCCAGCTTTCTATCCACCTTATAGTCCATTCATCCAGCCCATACTTCTTTAACTTGCTGGCAAGAAAACTGTGGGAGACCGTATCAAAAGCTTTAATAAAGTGAAGGATTAACACATCCACTGCTTTCCCCTCATCCACAGAGCCAGTTGTCTCGACATAGAAGGCAATTAGGTTAGTCAGGCATGACTTGCCCTTAGTGAATCCATGCTGACTGTTCCTGATCTCTTTCCATACCTCTAAGTGCTTCAGAATTGATTCCTTGAGGACCTGCTCCATGATTTTTCCATGGACTGAGGTGAAGCCGACTTCTTCCCTTTTTTAAAGATGGGCACTACATTCGCCTTTTCCCGGTCATCCGGGAACTCCCCCAATCGCCATGAGTTTTCAGAGATAATGGCCAATGGCTCTGCAATCACATCCGCCAACTCCTTTAGCACCCTCGGATGCAGCACATCCGGCCCCATGGACTTGTGCTCATCCAGCTTTTCTAAATAGTCCCGAACCACTTCTTTCTCCACAGAGGGCTGGTCACCTCCTCCCCATGCTGTGCTGCCCAGTGTAGTAGTCTGGGAGCTGCCCTTGTTCGTGAAGACAGAGGCAAATAAAGCATTGAGTACATTAGCTTTTTCCACATCCTCTGACACTAGGTTGCCTCCCTCATTCAGTAAGGGGCCCACACTTTCCTTGACTTTCTCCTTGTTGCTAACATACCCGAAGAAACCTGTCTTGTTACTCTTAACAGCTCTTGTACCTGCAACTCCAGGGATGATTTGCTCTTCCTGATTTCACTCCTGCATGCCTGAGCAATATTTTTATACTCCTCCCAGGTCATTTGTCAAATCTTTCGCTTCTTTTAAGCTTTATTTTTTTGTGTGTGTTTAAGGTCAGAAATGATGTCACTGTTAACCCAAGCTGGTCGCCTGCCTTATTTACTATTCCTTCTACACACTTGGATGGTTTGTTCCTGCAACGTCAATAAGGATTCTTTAAAATACAGCCAGCTCTCCTGGACTCCTTTCCCCCTCATGTTATTCTCCCAGGGGATCCTGCCCATTTGTTACCAGAGGGAGTCAAAGTCTGCTTTTCTGAAGTCCAGGGTCCGTATTCTGCTGCTCTCCTTTCTTCCTTGTGTCAGGATCCTCAACTCGACCATCTCATGTCATTGTCTCCCATGTTCCCATCCACTTTTGCTTCCCCTACTAATTCTTCCTGGTTTGTGAGCAGCAGGTTTAGAAGAGCTCTGCCCCTAGCTGGTTCCTCCAGCACTTGCACTAGGAAATTGTCGCCTACACTTTTCTGACAGTCTCGTTCCCCTGGGCCCACGAGCTGATGTGCAGGGCCCCGTGTGAGCCTTTCCCAGCCAGGGGCTCCCTGTCCACCTGCCACTGGAGCCAGGGAGGTTGGTTGGAGCGCAGGGAGCAGGTGCAGCTGATACTGGGGCCCTGGCACTGGCAGGACGAGTTCAGCCTGGTCCCCGGCTGGGGACTGTCAGGGGAGAGCACGAGATATAGTGACAATAGTCAGAGAGAGAAATCCAGTGGCAGGGAGTCCCATGGGTTAAACACATTCACACTCGATGAGCACCTGGAATATCCCCTGGGTAGAGCTCTCTTTCTGGTCCCAGTGCCTGTACAAGCCCCTGTCCTCAACAGTCACGTTGGGCAGCTCCAGTCACAGCTGATTCTCCCCCATGAGGCGGGTGCCCCCAATGGCTCAGCTTCCCATCACCCATCCCAGCTCTACGGGGGGGCTGCTGTTGAGGGAGCAGAGGAACTGCAGGGAGTCGCCCTCCTGGCCCATGAGCTGTGAACCGTTGGTCACCAGTGTACCAGGATCTGGTAACAGGAGTAACAGGAAGCCACTCACACCCTGAACCAACCAGTCCCTGCCCAGGGGCCGGATCAGGGACAGTGACAATAGAGGGGAAAGTCCCCGTGCCCCACTCCCCAACCCTAGCGATACGTTGGAATAGCTGCGGGTCCATCCTGTTAGCTCTGGAGACGGTGATTTGCAGAGTCCTCACTGGAGCTGAAATACCCACGGTAACATGTTAGATTGGAGAGCGCCCCCCACTGGTCCCCTGCAACACTGCCTGCAGCATGGCGTCCCCTAGCACCATACACTGCACCTGGACACGCAGGGTCTGACTGGCCGATCCATAGGAATTTTTCGCCCAGCACCGATACTCCCCAGCATCCCCTCTGCTGAGATTCAGCAACTCCAGGCACCCGTCCCATCCCTGGCCGGAGCTCAGCGACTCCTTCCCCTTGGCCCAGCTCAGGTAGGTGTCAGCTCTGCTCCCAGCATCACAGCTCAGACTCATGGAGTCGCCTTCCTGGGTCTCCAGAGACACAATGTCACGCTCAGCTCCCAATGGGGCCAGCACTGGAGAAGACGAGCAGGCAGGTTAGGCCCCCCAGAGATTCTCTGCCAAGAAACCGAGATTCATCCACCTCTGGGGTGGGAAATGGTGGCTGTTTGCACGAGGAGCACTCGCCCAGTTTGGAGACATAGCGAGCTCTGGGGTCGGAGCATAATCTTGCTGACTTTCCATGGCAGCAGGTCTCTGTCGCAGAGTTCGGTCCCTGACCAATCTCCTCCCCATTGCCTAGCGCTCCCTTAATGCCACCCCTGGGTCTGGAGACAGAAATAACTGGGTCCACTTCCCCCACCACCCTCCCTACATTCCTGTGGCTTCCTCCGGTTTCCTGGCTCAGCCTGGCGCCTGGCCCTGAGCACTGACAGAGCGTGACTAGGAGGCGCTCGCTGATTCCTGGGGCTTGCAGCACGGCTGGAGTGCTGCCCCATGGGCTGGAGACAAAGGGAATTGGGCCCAATCCTCCCACCAGCCTCCCTACAGCCCTGAGGCTTCCTTGGGCTTCCTTGAGCTCTCCCCTCTGGGCATAGACTAGTCTGGCCGTGGGCGACATATGAACTGACAGCTCAGAGAGGCTAGCCCCTGGCCCCACCCCTTCCGCCAGAGGCCACATCCCCACTGGAGTCGGGAGCCCCCCACCGTGGCCTCTGGCCCCCCTGAGCCAGTCCTGGGACACCAGAGCACCCCGGCCCGAGAGCACTGGCCCCCTCTAACCCTCGCCCCAGCCATAGCACTCCCAAGTGGGAATAGCATGGGCAGTGAGCAAGAAAGGACCTGCTCCCCTGCCCCAAATCTGAACTAGTGCCCCCGCCCCGGGTGAGTCAGGAGTGGCCAGAGAGGTCCAGGAGGCCGTGGGCTCTGGCAAGATGCAGCCCACGTGTGACAGCGCGAAGCCTTGAGCCACATGCCGAGCATCAGGCACCACAAGCCGCAGTAGCAGCTCAGGAGAATGGTAATACCCCATGTGCCAAGTCCCCTGGACTACTGCGCTGCTCCCAGTGGTGGCATTGCCTTCAGAGCTGGGTGCCTGGCCAGCACCCGCCAGTATCAGGCCGCCCTGCCAGGGCTTAATTTAAGCCACAGCTGAGCTCTGGCATCTCTTTCAAAACAATTTAAACAGCATGGGAGGCAACGGGGCCCATTGGCCTCACCCGGGGTGGCAGTCCCCCCAGCTGAGCTCTCATTCTCTGTTTCCTCAGTCCCTTGAGTTTCTAATTCCTTGTCAGCTCTTCGGTGGCTTAGGGGCAGCTCGATCTACACGCCAAACTCGGGCATTTCCTGACCCCCAGTCTGTCCTTCCTTCTGCTTCCGAGAGAGAGAGGGAGAGAGAGAGAGACAGAGGTGCCCTGTGAGAGAAAGTGAAAGAGATTCTGGGATATATAAGTGGCTGGCAGTTGGGATAGATAGATAGATACATGGATGGATGATGGGTGGTTGTATGGGGATGAATAGATGCATAGACGGCTGGGTGGGTACATAGTTGGGTGGGTGGGTGGATAGAAGATAGATGGGCAGATTGGTGGGCAGGTGTATGGGTAGGTGGGTAGATGGGTGCGTAGGAACGTTGTGGGTGGGTCGGTAGCTGAATTACCCTCTGTAACAGAGCAGGGTGAGGTAATAGGCCAGGAAGAATCCAGTTGCCATGAAGAATAGTTTGAAGCTCATTTCGATAAATGCCCGAGTGAGGCCACCTGATGGAGTTAGAAGAAGTCAAGAGTCTGGGATAGATCCCTGCAAACCCTGCCCCGAGCCAACCAGCCCCCCATCCCCACTCCTCTTCCAGCTCAGGGTGCTGATGGCCTCATGCCCCTGGGCCCAGGAGCTGACCAGCAGGGCCCCCCATGAGCCCTTCACAGCCAGGGGCTCCCCGTCCACTTGCCACTGGAACCAGGGCAGGGGGTGGGAGCACAGGGAGCAGCTGCAGCTGATGCTGGGCCCCTGGCGCTGTCAGGACGAGTTCAGCCTGGTCCCCGGCCGGGGGCTGTCTGGGGAGCACAGGAGACACAGCAACAAATTAATATTCAGAGAGAGAAATCCTGGGGCAGGGAGTTTCCCCGGGTTAACCCCACTCACACCCGTGACAGGGAGTTCCGTGGGTTAACCTCACTAACACTCAATGAGCAGCTGGAACATCTCCTGGGCAGAGCTTTCCTCTTACTGAGCCCAGCACACGTACAGCTGCCGGTCCTGGGCCATCGCTTGGGCATATCCAGTCACAGCTGATTCTGCCCCGCAGGGAGGGCACTCTCAAAGGCTCAGCCCCCCCATCCAGCTCCTGATGGAGCAGAGGAACCACAGGGAATCGCCGACCCGGGCTGTGAGCTGTGAGCCTCACCCCAATCTCTCCAGCACAGTGCCCCCCACTAACTCTCCACCCCACTCCCAGTTAGGGTTACCATTCGTCCGGATTTACCTGGACATGTCCTCCTTTTTGTGCTAAAAATAGCGTCCGGGGGGAATTTGTAAATAACTCAAAATGTCCGGGATTCCCCCCTCCCCCGGCAGAGCAGAGCGAGCGGCTGGGAGGGCTGCAGGAAAGTCAGGGGTTGGACTCCGGAGCAGCTGTAGAGGAGCTCCTCCCCGCCTCCCTGCATTCTGAGCCGGCAGCTCCTCCTCCCCGGCTGCCCCGTGCCCCGCTCCGGCAGCACTGTGCAGGGCCAGGGACCGGGTTTTGTTGTGCAGGGCCAGGGACCGGGTTTTGTTGTGCTGGGGAGTGCAGCCACGTGTCCGGCTCGCACAGAGCCCAACACCCTGTTCTGAGCAGCAGGGTAAGGGGGCCAGGGGGCAGGAGAAGGGGCAGGGAGGTTCTGGAGGGGGCAGTCAAGAAACGGGGGAGGTCGGGAGTTCAGGGGGGGGCTTTTTGGGGGGGCGGAGAAGGTTTTGGGCAGTCAGGGTACAGGTAGGGGGTAGGGTCCTGGGGGGCAGTTGGGGGGGGTCTTAGGAGGGGGCAGTTAGGGGACAAGGAACAGGGAGTCTTAGGTAGGGGGTGGGGTTCTGGAGGGCAGTTAGGAGCAGGGGTCCCAGGAGGGGGCAGTCAGGGGACAAGGAGCGGGGGGGTGGGGGGCTGGGAGTTCTGGGGGGGGGCTGTCAGGGGGCAGGGGTGGGGAGAGGGATTGGAGCAGTCAGGGGACAGGGAGCAGAGGGGTTTAGATGGGTTGGGAGTTCTGGGGGGGGCTGTCAGGGGGTGGGGAGTGGTTGGATGGGGCGTGGGAGTCCCAGGGGTCTGTCTGGGGGTGGGGGTGTGGATAAGGGTTGGGGCAGTCAGGGGACAAGAGGCAGGGAGGCTTAGATAGGGGGTGGAGTCCTGGGGGGCAGTTAGGGGCAGGGGTCCCAGGAGGGGGCAGTCAAGGGACAAGGAACGGGGGGAGGGTTGGGGGTTATGGGGGGGCGGGAAGTGGGAGGGACAGGGGCGGGGCTAGGGCGGGGCTAGGGCGGGGCTCCTCCCGTCCTCTTTTTTGCTTGCTGAAATATGGTAACCCTACTCCCAGTAGCACAGCACGCCCCACTGATGCCCTGCCCTGCCCTGCTCCGTTTGGCACAGCGCCCCCTAGCGCCTTAACTGCACGTGCACATGCAGGGCAGGCTGGCCGACTCATAGGAATTCTTTGCCCAGTACCGATACTCCCCAGAGTCCCCTCTGCTGAGATTTGGCAGCTCCAGGAGCCCGGCCCCTCCCTGGCCCTCGGCCAGTGTGGAGACGTAGCCAGCTCCGGGGTTGGAGCACAATCTTGGTGACTTCCCATGGCAGCAGGTCTCTGTGGCAGAGATCGGTCCCTGACCCATCTCATCCCCACTGACCAGAGCCCCCTTAATGCCACACCAGGGACTGGAGACTGAGGGAACCGGGCCTACTCCCCGCACCACGCCCCCTACAGTCCTATGGCATCCTTCGGGCTCTCCCCTCTGGGCACGGCCCAGTCCGGCCCGGCTGAGCATGGTGCCTGGCCCTGAGCACGGGCAGAGCATGACTAGGAGGTGCTCGCTGATTCCCGGGGCTCACAGCACGGCCTCTCACCGGGGCGTCCGTTACTGGTCAGGTTCCCGGACATGTTGGGGTACCCGGTCGGGTCTGTAACACAAACCAGACAGGGGGGATCAGGGGGGCTGGACAGCACCGGTGGCTATACAGGCACCCCTCACCCAGCGTGGGGACGTAGCCAGCTCTTAGGTGGGTGCACAATCTCGGTACCTTTCCATGGCGGCAGGTCTGTGTCGCACAGATCGGTCCCTAACCCATCTCCTCCCCACTGCCCAGCGCCCCCTACAGCTGCCATGCGGGCTGGAGACAGAGGGAACTGGGCTGAACCTCCGACCATCCTAACTACAGCCCTGAGGCTTCCTTGGGCTCTCCCCTGCGGGCATAGACTAGGCTGGCCATGGGCGACATATGAACTGCCAGCACAGAGAGGCTAGCCCCTGGCCCCACCCCTTCTGCCAGAGGCCACACCCCCACTGGAGTCCAGACCCCCCGCACCGGGCCCCTCTCCCCAAGTCAGACCTGGGCCACCGGAGCACCACGGCCCCAGAGCAGTGCGCGGGAGGGAGGCACGGCACTAGCCTCCTGGAGTCCCGGGCCACAGGCAGGCCCCCTCTAACCCTAACCCTAGCCCCGGCCCCAACGCTGCCAAGCGAGAACAGCATGGGCAGTGAGCAGGGGAGGACCTGGGGGCAGAGCATGAGCGGGGCCACGTAGGGCTGTTTGGGGCAGCTCAGCCTCCCCTGGCCTGTGATATGCACCACCCATGAGCCTGGCCCGGCTGAGCCTTGCGCCTGGCCCTGAGCGTGGGCAGAGCGTGACTAGGAGGTGCTCAGTTATTCCCGGGGCTCACAGCGCGGCCTCTCACCGGGGCGTCCGTTCCTGGTCAGGTTCCCAGTGGTGTTGGGGGGCCCAGTTGGGTCTGTAACACAAACCAGACAGGGGGCATGAGGGGGACTGGACAGCACTGGGGGGGTGTCGCTAGTGATCACTGAGCCTAGATATGGCCCCTCGCTGTGAGCTCAGCTGGGGGACGGGAAAGTTCCTGAAGTGACACAAGACATGTGGGAGTGGAAGTGAAGCAACAGACCCGACTGGGGCTGACCTAACAGGCGCCCGACAGAACCCAGGGGCCGGGTTAGGGCTGCGCTGGAGAACCAGAACCGTGGGAAATGGAAACAAATGGGACCAAAACTGGTTGGCCAAAATTGGGCCTAATTGAAAGAGTAACTAACGAGGGGCTGGGCTGCTTCAGCCTGGGTACTTGAGTTAGTGTCAACAGCGCCACTGTCTCCCGGGCACCTGGGCATTCAGCGTCCTGCTCCCCAAACGTGTCCTCCCCAGGGCAGGACAGAGCCAGAGGTCTACTTAACCGCATTCCCACCCCCACCCCAGACCAAGCACCACCAGGGACATCAGACATGTCCCTCATGGGTCCTTTCCCTTCCCCCCTCGGTTCGTCTCTCTGCAGCCCTCTACTTTCACCCTCTGGCTTAGCTGGTCAGGACTGGATGTTTTGCAGCCCAGCTGCACCCAGAGTGGTGGCTAAAAGTAACACGCAGAACAGCCGGATGCTGATACTGGCTGGCCAGGCCTGGCAGGGTCCGTCCATGCTGCCCTCAGAGCCCCGCGGCGCCGATCCTCAGAGCCTGGGTCCGTTGGGTCGGGCTCAGGGGCTCGGGCTGCGGGTCTTTGATTGCAGCACGGACCTTTCCTCCGAGGTCTGTGTAGACATTCGGGGTCGGGCTGGGGCCTGGGCTCAGACACGGGCGGGGGACTGGGAAGCGGGTTCCTTCTAAATCTCCCTCTGGCTGAAGGGAGCAAGGGCCGTCCTTACACTGATGCCTGATTTGATCCTTCACCTCGCAAAGGCGGCCGCTGATTTTCCCTCTGGCCTGGATCTGCAGCGTGAGTGTCACAGGCCATTTAATGGGGGTTTCCCAGGGGCAGGGCGGGCCGAAGTCTCTGGGCAACGAGCCCGGAGCATGTTTAGTGCCCGATGGTGACTCGGTCCCATTAATGCTCTGCCCCATATAAAGCATCCACCAATCCCGGAAGAAAGGGGAGGGGGGAGGAGAAGCAGTGAGACAGCCTGGTGGGATCTCAGGGAGAACTGGGGTGGCTGTTGTGAGGGGAAATCCCAACAAGGGGAGATTGCACTGGGGGGGTGGATCACAGTACAGGTGGATTCTGGAGGCAGGTCAGGTCAGGGGTATAGAGGGAAGCCATAACCAATGGGGACAAGAAGGGGTGAAGATCATAAGGGAGAAGGGCTCCAAGGTGTGGAGGGAAGGGGCCTGGAGTAGAATTTGCTGAGGGTGGGTATCCCAGCACAGGGCTCAGTTCGGGGAGGGGCTGGAGAGCAGGGCTGGGGAGCCCAGGGGTGGGGATCCCAGCATAGGGAGTTTGGGGCCGGCGTGGAGGGGCTGGGTGGTTCACTCACAGCCTACGTGGAGCCGGATGGTTCTGCGGGTGGAAGGTCCCTGTGCTGAGCTGTAGGTGACGGTGCAGACGAGCTCTTTGCCGTGGTCCCCCGGGGTGGGCGTGAAGCTGAGCTCGGAGCTGTGGGCCCAGGTGCCGTTCACCAGCTGGGCTGAGACATTCCGAGCTGTGTCATTGAATGGCCCCATCCAGGTGACTTGGGGAGGGGACCCGGAGCAGCGCCCAGGGGCTGTGCAAGTTATAGTCACCGGCTCCCCATCCAGCAACATCCCTGGCAGCCCCCGCGCCGGCGAGATCTGGATCTCTGGCTGCTCCGTCAACTCTGAGACATGGGGAGAGGGGGAGAGAATGAGTTGAGGACATGGGGCATTTGCCCTTTGGGGCACCGGGTCCGATCCGGCCCCAGGACGGGGACTGGCTGGCTCAGGGGGGCTGATGAGCGGTGTCATAAATATAGAGGGAAGAGTAACAACTTTCTGTATGTATTAGCATAAAATCCCTCTTTGGCAGCTGTACTAAATCACCTTCCCTGTAAGGGGCTAATCCGCTCAAATAACCTAGTTGGCACTTTACGAGAAGGACCAATGAGGAAAGAAGATACTTTCAAATCTGGGGGGGTGGGGGGAGGATTTGTTTGTTGCTGTCTCTTTGTTGTTCCCTCTCTGGATGGAGGGAGAGACCAAGCAGGTACAATATCTCCTGCAAATATACCTGTAATAATAGATCTAAAACCACAGAAATTGTAAGTAGGCAGGGAAAGGCGTGAAGTTATCTTTTGTTTTAGTTTGTGAATTTTCCTATGCTACAGATGTAGTTTGATTCCTGTTTTTGTAACTGTGAAGCTGAGCCAGAGGGGAATCCTCTGTGTTTTAAAAAGAGTCTGGTCTGTGCTCACATTGTTCACCAATTGGTTGGTATATTATTCTCAAGCCTCCACAGGAAAGGGGGTGAAGGGACTTGGGGGGATATTTGGGGGATAGGGATTCCAAGTTACCCTGCCCTGGATTTTTCTATAAATCACGTGGTGGTGACAGCAATACCGTCCAAGGACAAGGGAAGGAATTTGTGCCTTGGGGAAGTTTTTAACCTAAGCTGGTAGAATATAAGCGTAAGGGGTCTTTCATGCGGGTCCCCACATCTGTACCCCAGAGTTCACAGCGGGGGGGGGGGGGAACCCTCACAAGCGGTGACTGTGGCTGCTCTTACCTGTCACGGAGATGGTGAGCGCAGGGGCAGTGCCATCGGAATTGGAGCGGTAAGTGTGATCTAACATGCCTTTCTCGATGTTAAGGAAATATCTCCCCGCATCCGTCTTTCGGGCATCACTGATTTGCAGGGAGCAATCGCCGTGTGCGGGATCCCCCGTCAGCCGGAACCGGCCCTGGGTCTCTAGTGACACCTTAACGCTGGGGACATTGCTGGCCACAGGACGATCCTGGCCCACAGTAGCAGGCTCCTTGTACCATTGTCCGTATAGCTGGGCCGAGGGATTGTCAGTGTCATACGAGGCTGGGTACGTGAAGTTGCAGGGGATGAGAACACAGAGACCCTCCTGCACGGACACCGACTGCGGCACCACCAGGGTAAATCCAGGTGGCTGGGACAGGGACCCTGCAGGGGACGGGGAGGGATGGAAGTAGGACCCATAGAGAGCAGAAACCAACCCTGAGTGGCACCCCCCAGCACTGCTGGTTCCCCTCCCTCTGGACCTGTAGCCCCCTCTGAGCCCAGCCCTGAGCTCAACCCCCCTCGAGGTCTATCAGTGCCCCTCACTCCCGACCAACGGCCCCATGCCAGCCCAGCCCTAGGTCCTTGATCAATTCTCACTCCATTTAGTTTCCATCCCTCCCTACATGGAGCCTCCTGTCCGCTCCCTGTCACTCAGAGCCCCCTAGCACCACACTGGGGCACTGGGCTCCCCTCCCGCTCTGGCCAGTCTCCCTTCCAAGTTCTGGGACAGACCTGGCCCCGCTTA
Source organism: Chrysemys picta bellii (assembly GCF_011386835.1). NCBI lineage: Eukaryota > Metazoa > Chordata > Testudines > Emydidae > Chrysemys > Chrysemys picta. The sequence goes on along the minus strand of NC_088810.1, from coordinate 3,924,173 downwards.
GTGCAGGTTCTGCCCTTCCCCCTGCACTGGGGCCGTAAGTGCTGCTTACTTACCCCTCCAGAGCAGGGCAAGGATCAGGACGCTCAGCATGGCAGGACCCCCTGCTCTCCAGAGGGGGCCCTGAGGCAGGAGCTCCCTTTCCCCAGCATCAAGCTGTAACTGCAGCGCTCTGCCCATGGCTGGGGCGTCCGGCTGGGACAGACCTAGAGACAGACGGCGGGTGAGAAGTGTGAGAGCAGAGGCTGTCTGGGGATGCAGATCTCCCTGGGATCCGTCAGTACTGCAGGGCTCTGAAGGGGGCTGATCTGGGGCTGCTGACAGTGCAGTGACCTCCCCCCCCCGACAGAAAACCCCAAATCACCAGACTTTCCTGAGAGATCGTGGGCTAAAAAAATCCTTAAATTGGTGAAAAAAAAAAGAGATTTTCTCTAAGAATCATGTGATGGGCCAGAAAATCCTGATCTGGTGACAGAAGATGGTGGGAAGGCAGCGCTGCTCAGTGCCTGCTTTGCTTCAGTCTTCCCACAAAAAACCAACATGTGAGCGGGCGACCAGTGAAGTTACCACGGACAACAAAGGGAAAAGACTGCAGATCAGGATAAGTAAAGAACACGTCAGAGATGTTCCGACCGATTTGAATGAATTCAGATCAGTGGGGCGGGAAGCTGTTCAACCCAGGGTGCTGAAGGAATTAGTCGAAGAAATCTTGGAGCCACTGACAATAATATTTGCAAACTCATGGATGCCAGTAGAGGTCTCAGAAGAGAGGAGAAGGACTAACAGAGTGGGCATCTTTAAAAAGGGGAAAAAGAGGAGCCGGGGAACTATAGGCCAGTCAGCCTGACCTCAACAGATGGAAAGCTACTAGAGCAAAGTATAAAACCTCCAGTTTTGTAAAGGAAATCATGGCTCGCCAAACTACTAGAATTTTTGGAGGGAGTCAACAGCATGTGAACATGGGTGACCTAGTCCATTTACTTAGATTTTCAGAAAGCCTTTGACAAGTTTCCTCCCAAAAGGCTTATAAGCAAGGTAAGGTGTCATGGGATAAGTGGGCAGGTCCTCTCCTGGATCAGTAATTGGTTAAAAGGATAGGAATAAATGGCTAATTTTCACAGTGGAGAGAGGTAAATAGTGGTGTCCACCAGCGTTCTGTATGTGGACCAGTGCTGTTCAACATGTCCATAAATGATCTGGAAAAGGGGTAAACAGTGAAGTGGAAAAATTTGCAGATGATACAAAACTACTCAAGAAAGTTTAGTACAAAGCTGACTGCGATGAGCTACAAAGGGATCTCATAAAACTGGGTCACTGGGTAACAAAATGGCAGATGAAATTCAATGTCAATAAATGCAAAGTTATGCACATTGGGGAACATAATCTCAACAATACATATAAAGTGATGGGGTACAAATTAGCTGATACTGCTCAAGGAAGAGATCTGAGAGTCACTATGGATAGTTCCCTGAAAACACCCACTCAATGTGCAGCGGCCATCAAAAATCATTAAGAAAGGGATAGCTAATAAGACAGAAAATATCATATTGCCTCTGTATAAATCCATGGTACACCCACATCTTGAATACTGCATGCAGTTCTGGTGGCCCTATCGCAAACTGGAATTGGAAAAGGCTCCGAAAAGCGCAACAAAAATGATTATGGGTGTGGAATATCTTTCATAAAAGGAGAGGTTAATAAAACGGGGACTGTTCAGCTTGGAAAAGAGACGACTAAGGGGGGCTATGATAGAGGTCTATAAAATGGGCGACAGGTGATGGATCACTTGTTGATTATCTGTTCTGTTCATTCCCTCTGCGGCACCTGGCACTGGCCACTGTCGGAAGACAGGATACTGAGCTAGATTGTCCTTTGGTCTCACCCAATATGGCCATTTTTATGGAGAAATGTGGGCTTGGTGGATCTACTATTAAGTGGATACAGAACTGGTTAAACAACCACAAACAAGAAGTAACTGTTACTGGAATGACGTGGGATTGGAGGGACATCTCAAGTCGGGTTCCACAGGGATCTGTTCTGGGTCCCGTGTTGTTTAACATCTTTATCAATGACCTGGATGTAGGACTAGGGAGTAGACTGATCAAATCTGCAGATAACACAAAGCTAGTGGGGGTTGCCAACAGTTTGGAAGATGGATCTAAAATTTAGAGGAATATTGATAATTGGAGAATTGGGCTGTAGAGGACACAATGAAATGCATGAAGGGCAAATGGAAGGTGCTCCATTTAGGGAAGAAAACACAAATGCACAAATACAGGATGGGGAAGAACTGGCCTGGCAGTAGCACTGCTGAAAAGGAGCTGGGAGTCGGGGCGGATCACAGCCATGACATGAGTCAGCAATGCGATGCTGTTGCAAAAAAGCAAATGTAATTTCAGGTTGCATAAACAGAGGCAGAACATGCAAGTCACGGGAGGCGACTGTACCACTCTATGCCTCAGCTGGAAACTGTATCCAGTTTTGGCCATCAATGTATAGAAAGCATGTAGAGAAACTGGAAAAGGTCCAGAGGTGAGGAATAAAGATGATCAAAGGGATGGTATGGAAGCCCTAGGGGCACAGCCGGAAGGAACTTTGCATGGTTAGTTTGGAAAGGAGATTGGCGGGTTGGAAGGGGACATTATCGCGGTTTGCAAATATTGGAAAGGCTGCCATCAAGAAGATTGTTCTCTCTCGCCCCACAGGGCAGGACAAGGGGCAACAGGTTCAAACTACAGCAGAAACAATTGAGATTAAATCTCACAGAAAACTCCCCAGCTGTGTGAGCAGTCGGACAAAGGACCAGACACCCATGCAGGTCATGAAAGCTCCTTCCCTGGAGGGTTTCGAGAGGAGGCTGGACAGCATCTGTCTGGGTTGGGTTAGACCCAACCAATCCTACACCTTGGCAGGGGTTGTACTCGGTGATCCCTGAGGTCCCTTCTCACCTGTGGATCTGTGATTCCAGGATTTGCTAAAGAATCCTGAGATTTAATGTGAATGTCATGACATCTGCAACCCCCCACCCCGAAATTCACTAATAAATCCTGAGATTTCCTCTAAGAATCATGTGATTGGCTGAAAAAGGTTTCAAAATCCTGAAACTGGCTTTTAAAATCCACAGAGGTGTGCTTTGCCTCCAAACACCATGTTCTTTGCAGCCTGTTGGCTCAGCCCCCGCCCTCTTCCCGCCCCCCTGCAGTGATGGTGTCACCGCCACACGGTGAGGGGCTGGTTCTGCAGGGACCCAGTGGAACTGGATGTGGGTAAATCATCCCTGGGGTGGGGGTGCTGCAGAGATCTCATGGCTCCCCCCTCTGCAGAAAGGGGGGGTGCTAATGCTGCTCTCCCTGCCCCACAGCTGCCTTCTCTGCTCCCCCACTCCACCCTGCTCCTTCTGCAGCTGGGACACTCCTCCTTGTCAGTGTTACGGATCCTCCATCCTCTTCATTCTTGTGAGAATGGTAATGACCACTCCCTACGTTCCCCTCCGCACATGTGAATTGGGCCACTCACACCTTCACCCCGCCCCGTCTTTTCTTGTTAAATGGGATGGGCCACTCACTCCTGCCTCCCCCTACCCCATCCACTGCAGTGAGCTGGGTGGGTCTCAGCTTGGATCCCCCCGAGGCCCATGCACCATCCGCTGCCATAGCATGGTGGGACGGGCCCCGTTGCCCAGGGGTGGAGGGGAAGGGGCCGGCCCCGAGAGATCCAGACTCCATCCCCATCCCTGGGGGTCCACACTCCACACTTTGTGCTGACCCAACTCCATAGGGGGCAATGGAGTGAGCGCAGTTGGACTATGGGTGAGAAGTTTGCACATATGTGCTCAACCTCGGGTATCTGCCCTCCTTGCCGCCCAAAATTACCCATATGGGGAAAGGGAAAGCCAGAGGAGTTCCATTTCCCACCATCCTTCTGATGCCCTCAGGTGTTCTCGGGAAGGAGACTGAGAGATGAGAGCTGGGGAATCCCCTGCTGTACGTGGCCCCCAGAGCCAACACATCCAGTGTGGTCCCCATGGTCGGGGAGCCCTGTGGTGGGACAATGCTTGGGCTGCAGGGCACTCTCAGAGCTGTGGGGGCAGGGAGCGAGGGCTGGGATCACAAAGGGCTGTGGGTCGGGATTGAGGGTCACGCCAGTTGCCACAGACCATCCAGCTCCCTCCCCGGTTCCACTCACCCCTAGACCTGCAAAGGGGGGCACGGAGCCTGGGTCTCCGACCCTGCAGCCCAGGTTCTCCAGGGTTTGTGACTCAGAGCCTGGGAAAGAGGCATGCACGGGAATGTGAAAGTAGAAGTGGGTGCAGACAGGACGGGGTTGGGGGGAGATGCTCTCTCAGGAACCCCAGCACCAGCATCCTGCCGACTTCCCCGCCTTCTGGCTGGGGCTCTCTGTGGCTTCCCCGCAATGGGGGCAGGCTGCATATTGCTTATGGGGCTGGAAATAGATCCCAGCATTTCTGGCTCTGAGCCCCTCTACACCTCACTCTGCTCCCAGAGCTGGGATAGAGCCCAGGAGTCCTGCCTCCCTGCCTCCAACCCCCACTCTAACCCACTAGACCCTGCTCCCCTCCCAGAGCCAGGGACAGAACCCAGGAGTTCTGGCTTCAAGACCCTCTATATCTCACTCTCCTCCCAGAGCCGTGGATGGAACTCAGGAGTCCTGGCTCCCAGCCGCCTGTCCCAGCTCTATCCCTTCATTACTGCTTTTAATATTTGAATGCTAGAAGCTCACACCTCTTACCCTATTGTACATGCTGCAGACGCTAATCACTCACCCCGAGCTGAGATGCAGCCACCTCCAGGTGGGGCAGCTGGGGAACAGCCACACAGCGACACTGTCCAGAGGTTGCTCACTCGGAGCTGAGATGCGTCCGCTTCTGGGGTGGGGTGTCTGGGAACAGCGCACTGGAACAGCAGGTGCCCAGTTAGGACAGCTAGCGAATCCTGACTCCAACTTGAAGAGCCGGTGTGTGTGAAGAGCTGCCTGGGATGGAGCGGGCGCGAGTGTCAGCGCGTGGGCTGTGGCGAGATGTGAGATTTCAAGACAGGAAGGGGAAGTCAGCGTGTGATTCTGGCCCTAGAAGGTCTTGCAGAAGCCGGTTCCAATGGCTGGAGATCTCGGTGCCATTGATGCAAGAGGTAGATTGTCACAGACAGAGGCCTGCTCCCAGGGACAGCCGGCTTCCGGCCCCACCACAGGGGGACTGGCTGGGGGTGGAGGGAATAGGGCACGGGGCCTTTCTCCTATAGGGGGCCCTGGCTCCAATCTGCTGCAGGGTGCGACACTGGTTCGCTCTGGGGAGTGGGAGTGGGACCAAGGGGCCTTCCCCTCTAGAGTCTCTTTTATTCTCTGTCTCTCAGTTCCTCAAACATCTCCCAGGTCCCTGGTCACTGAGTCTGGGGAATCCCTTTTGATGGGACCCAGGTTATCGGCTGGATCAGGAGAAGCAGATGGATTCCACGGCCCGCCATAGACACCGTCCTTCGATTTAAGAGCTGAGACGCAGCTGAATCTGTCCTGGTTCAAGGGGTCTGTTTACACAGGGACCTCTCCCCATTGCTGAGATATGGCTGCCTCTGGGGTGGGGTGCCGGGACTGTTTATACAAGGACTTCTTGATGGTGTTGAGATACACAAGGGTTTGGGAGAAACCTAGAACTAAAAGAAACATAGCGCACCCTAGGGGCATTGGCACCAGGTCCGATGGCCGGACCCTCCCGAGTCTCCCACCCCAGCCAGACCCTGGCCCGCTCTGCCCCAGGCCAGTGACACGTCAGCTGTGCCCTCTGTGTGTGGGCACCAGCGGCTGTGCTGGGAGGATGGTTGCTGAGAGGACCTTCCACAACAGGAAGTTTCCAGTTGGTGAGTTTGCTCCTCCTCCGGAGGTTGGCCTCTCTTCGGGGCTCGGCAAGAGTCGTGGAGAGCAGGTGAAAGGGTCCCATTGATCAGTGGGGTGCAGCCGCTTGGACACAGGTCCCCAGCCAGAGGTGGAAGGGGCGAGCCCGGGGCAGATTCCTGCTGGGACTGTGGCTGCCGGGTCTAGTGGGTTAGAACTCACAGCGCAGGATCCATGTGGATCAGGGCAGACCCCTGGTCATTGGGTGAGAGCCGGGGCAGGAACCCCGTTGTCCGGGCCGGCCCCTAGCTTGGTGTGGTACATTCTGTCTCTGGTTAATCCCCATTTGGTTTCAAACTATTTTAAATTAGCTGCCCTGGTGTTTTCCCTCGGTTGCTGTTAAACAGATACCCCACTTGGATGTGGCTGCATGTCAGTGCTAGCCGGGAACACATCCTTATATAAACAGCCCCCGCATTTCACCCCTGAGGTCACTGCATCTCAGCACTTGCCGAGGGGTCCCTGTATAAACAGCCCCCACACACTACCCCAGAGGTGGCCGCATCTCAGTGCTGAGCAAGGGATATTTGTGCATTGTATTGAGCTCAGTATATGACTTGTGTGTCTTTCCTGGGTCTTGTGAATTAACAAGTTGCGATGTAGGGAAAAAAGTGATTCACTGGGAAACCTTGGAACCGCCAGATCAACATCGAAATCTTACATTTCTGAAGATCATGGTGACTGGGGTCCGTCTCTTACACATATGGCAGGGCAAGGGTTAATTACCAGTCATCTATCTATCTATCTTAATAATTTAAAAGTCTGTTTTTTTCAGTGTCCTGAAAATATTTTAAAACATGGGGCAGGAATTGAAAAATGTGGGATATTTTTTGTGATCATTTGTTTTAAATGGCCATATTCTATGTGAAATCTTTCTAAAATCCAAAAAGTACTGTGATTTGTTGTTGTGAAACTTCTATTTTAAAAATCGCCTGTGACGAAGTGGGGGATTTTGTTAGTGATTTGCATGAATACTGTCTGTGCCTCAGTTTCCCTGTGTGCTGCGTGTGTAATGAGGTGGTGGGAGAGGGGGGTTGTGGTTGCAGAGGGCCAGGTGTGACCTCGCCTAACAGCCCAGACCCTGGACATCGGCCTGGACAATGTAGAACTTAGGAACTGGTGAGCCGCAGGCCCAGCCCATCTTGGGAGCCAGCCGGTTCTGGCCCGTGGGAGGACAAAGGCCAGAGGAGAGATGGCCCAGGAAGGCAGCTGGTTCTGGCCAGTCGGGGAACAAAGGACGGAAGAGAGGGGACTCAGGTGACCTGTTTGCCCAGGAACAAAGACAAAGGGTGGAGGCGGGGCAGGTGGGGGAGCTCGGCTGGAAGGAGGTTGCTTCTGGACTGGGGACAAAGAGGGGCCTGAACTACCTCGATGGGGACAGACTTAGCTGGACGGTGCTGAGACTGGCCAGGCCCGAGGGCCCTGAGAACTGCCTGTGCTGGGTTCAGACATTCAATAAACCTCCTGCGTTACGCTGGCTGAGAGTCACTGAAGGATAGCCAGCTGAGCGGCGAACAGCAGAGGCTAACAGCGGGAGTTTGCCTGGGAGCTGTCCAAGAGGAGGTACGCTAAGTGCTGCATTAGGGGGGCTGTGTTGGTGAGTATCTGAGTGCCTGCTGCTGGGACAGTTGGTCAGTTTGACCGTGTGCTTGATTGCTTGCTTGTTTGTTTGAAAAGTGTGAATTGGGAGTGCTTTGTTCCAGGTGGGCCTTGAGTGGGCCTGACTGGTATATAAGGGCAGTCAGCAGCGAACCAGCTGAGCGGCGAACAGCAGAGGCTAACAGCAGGAGTTTGCCTGGGAGCTGTCCAAGAGGAGGTACGCTAAGTGCTGCATTAGGGGGGCTGTGTTGGTGAGTATCTGAGTGCCTGCTGCTGGGACAGTTGGTCAGTTTGAGAGCGCACTGAGGCTTTCATCTGCAGGTTTCTCTGAGTAGTTCCTGCAACAGTTTAGGAAGCTCTTAAGAGGACGGTGATATGGAAGGTGAGCGATCAGCTGTTGTAACCTGCACAGGCTGTGCCATGTTTGTCTTTCTTCCACAGGACAGAAGCGACTTTGTCTGTACAAAGTGCAAGCTGGTCTCCATATTGGAAGAGAAGTTTCGAGGGCTGGAGAAACGAGTATCGACTCTGAGTTGCATAAGGGAAAATGAAGATTTCCTGGACAGACGTCAGGAGATGCTTCTACGGCCGCAATGTTCTGAAGATTCAGAGCAGGCGCAGCAGGGACAGAAGGATTGTGAGGAGGTTTGGCAGCATGTGACCTCCAGAAGAAGAAAGAGGAGCGTCCATGCACCAGCAATGGAGATACAGGTGAGCAATCGTATCCATGTTCTCTCTACAGGTACTAATGCGGAGAGTGGACTAGATGACCCATCTGAGGGAAGGGAGCAGAAGGAGACTCCACCGATTGGAAGGCAAAAGATGCACTGTCCTAGGGATGGGGGTTCCACGACCACCACTCCCAAGAGGAGGAGGAGGGTGGTGGTGGTCGGGGACTCCCTCCTCAGGGGGACTGAGTCATCTATCTGCCGCCCCGACCAGGAAAACCGAGAAGTCTGCTGCTTGCCAGGAGCTAGGATACACGACGTGACGGAGAGACTGCCGAGACTCATCAAGCCCTCGGATCGCTACCCCTTCCTGCTTCTCCACGTGGGCACCAATGATACTGCCAAGAATGACCTTGAGCGGATCACTGCAGACTACGTGGCTCTGGGAAGAAGGATAAAGGAGTTTGAGGCGCAAGTGGTGTTCTCGTCCATCCTCCCTGTGCAAGGAAAAGGCCGGGGTAGAGACCGTCGAATCGTGGAAGTCAACGAATGGCTACGCAGGTGGTGTCGGAGAGAAGGCTTTGGATTCTTCGACCATGGGATGGTGTTCCAAGAAGAAGGAGTGCTAGGCAGAGACGGGCTCCACCTAACGAAGAGAGGGAAGAGCATCTTCGCCAGCAGGCTGGCTAACCTAGTGAGGAGGGCTTTAAACTAGGTTCACCGGGGGAAGGAGACCAAAGCCCTGAGGTAAGTGGGGAAATGGGATCCTGGGAGGAAGCGCAAGCAGGAGAGCGCAAGAGGGGAGGACTCCTGTCTCATGCTGAGAAAGAGGGACGATCGATGAGTTATCTTAAGTGCCTATACACAAATGCAAGAAGCCTGGGAAACAAGCAGGGAGAACTGGAAGTCCTGGCACAGTCAGGGAACTATGATGTGATTGGAATAACAGAGACTTGGTGGGATAACTCACATGACTGGAGTACTGTCATGGATGGATATAAACTGTTCAGGAAGGACAGGCAGGGCAGAAAAGGTGGGGGAGTTGCGTTGTATGTAAGAGAGGAGTATGACTGCTCAGAGCTCTGGTATGAAACTGCAGAAAAACCTGAGAGTCTCTGGATAAAGTTGAGAAGTGTGAGCAACAAGGGTGATGTCGTGGTTGGAGTCTGCTATAGACCACCAGACCAGGGGGATGAGGTGGATGAGGCTTTCTTCTGTCAACTAGCAGAAGTTGCTAGATCGCAGGCCCTGGTTCTCATGGGAGACTTTAATCACCCTGATATCTGCTGGGAGAGCAATACAGCGGTGCACAGGCAATCCAGGAAATTTTTGGATAGTGTAGGGGACAATTTCCTGGTGCAAGTGCTGGAGGAACCAACTAGGGGCAAAGCTTTTCTTGACCTGCTACTCACAAACAGAGAAGAACTAGTAGGGGAAGCAAAAGTGGATGGGAACCTGGGAGGCAGTGGCCATGAGATGGTCGAGTTCAGGATCCTGACACAAGGAAGAAAGGAGAGCAGCAGAATACGGACCCTGGACTTCAGAAAAGCAGACTTTGACTCCCTCAGGGAACAGATGGGCAGGATCCCCTGGGAGAATAACATGAAGGGCAAAGGGGTCCAGGAGAGCTGGCTGTATTTTAAAGAATCCTTATTGAGGTTGCAGGAACAAACCATCCCGATGTGTAGAAAGAATAGTAAATATGGCAGGTGACCAGCTTGGCTAAACAGTGAAATCCTTGCTGATCTTAAACGCAAAAAAGAAGCTTACAAGAAGTGGAAGATTGGACAAATGACCAGGGAGGAGTATAAAAATATTGCTCAGGCTTGCAGGAGTGAAATCAGGAAGGCCAAATAACACTTGGAGTTGCAGTTAGCAAGAGATGTTAAGAGTAACAAGAAGGGTTTCTTCAGGTATGTTAGCAACAAGAAGAAAATCAAGGAAAGTGTGGGCCCCTTACTGAATGAGGGAGGCAACCTAGTGACCGAGGATGTGGAAAAAGCTAATGTACTCAATGATTTTTTTGCCTCTGTCTTCACGAACAAGGTCAGCTCCCAGACTGCTGCACTGGGCAGTACAGCATGGGGAGAAGGTGACCAACCCTCTGTGGAGAAAGAAGTGGTTCGGGACTATTTAGAAAAACTGGACGTGCACAAGTCCATGGGGCCGGATGCGCTGCATCCGAGGGTGCTAAAGGAGTTGGCGGGTGAGATTGCAGAGCCATTAGCCATTATTTTTGAAAACTCATGGCGATCGGGGGAGGTCCCAGATGACTGGAAAAAGGCTAATGTAGTGCCCATCTTTAAAAAAGGGAAGAAGGAGGATCCGGGGAACTACAGGCCAGTCAGCCTCACCTCAGTCCCTGGAAAAATCATGGAGCAGGTCCTCAAGGAATCAATTATGAAACATTTAGAGGAGACGAAAGTGATCAGGAACAGTCAGCATGGATTCACGAAGGGGAAGTCGTGCCTGACTAACCTAATTGCCTTCTATGATGAGATAAATGGCTCTGTGGATGAGGGGAAAGCAGTGGATGTGTTATTCCTTGACTTTAGCAAAGCTTTTGATACGGTCTCCCACAGTATTCTTGCCGCCAAGTTAAAGAAGTATGGGCTGGATGAATGGACTGTAAGGTGAATAGAAAGCTGGCTAGATCGTCGGGCTCAACGGGTAGTGATCAATGGCTCCATGTCTAGTTGGCAGCCGGTTTCAAGCGGAGTGCCCCAAGGGTCGGTCCTGGGGCCGGTTTTGTTTAATATCTTTATTAATGATCTGGAGGATGGTGTGGACTGCACTCTCAGCAAGTTTGCAGATGACACTAAACTAGGAGGCATGGTAGATACACTAGAGGGTAGGGATCGGATACAGAGGGGCCTAGACAAATTAGAAGATTGGGCCGAAAAAAACCTGATGAGGTTCAACAAAGACAAGTGCAGAGTCCTGCACTTAGGACGGAAGAATCCCATGCACTGCTACAGACTAGGGACCGAATGGCTAGGTAGCAGTTCTGCAGAAAAGGACCTAGGGGTCACAGTGGACGAGAAGCTGGATATAAGTCAACAGTGTGCTCTTGTTGCCAAGAAGGCTAATGGCATTTTGGGCTGTATATGTAGGGGCATTGCCAGCAGATCGAGGGACGTGATCGTTCCCCTTTATTCGACATTGGTGAGGCCTCATCTGGAATACTGTGTCCAGTTTTGGGCCCCACACTACAAGAAGGATGTGGAAAAATTGGAAAGAGTCCAGCGGAGGGCAACAAAAATGATTAGGGGTCTGGAGCACATGACTTATGAGGAGAGGCTGAGGGAACTGGGATTGTTTAGTCTCCAGAAGAGAAGAATGAGGGGGGATTTGATAGCAGCCTTCAACTACCTGAAGGGGGGTTCCAAAGAGGATGGAGCTCGGCTGTTCTCAGTGGTGGCAGACGACAGAACAAGGAGCAATGGTCTCAAGTTGCAGTGGGGGAGGTCCAGGTTGGATATCAGGAAAAACTATTTCACTAGGAGGGTGGTGAAACACTGGAATGCGTTACCTAGGGAGGTGGTGGAGTCTCCTTCCTTGGAGGTTTTTAAGGCCCGGCTTGACAAAGCCCTGGCTGGGATGATTTAGCTGGGAATTGGTCCTGCTTTGAGCAGGGGGTTGGACTAGATGACCTCTTGTGGTCCCTTCCAACTCTGATATTCTATGATTCTATGATAGAGATCGGGGGGGTGTTGCTCCCTCTGGGGGATGGAGGCCGTGTGTGACCAGAGGTAGGGGACTCCCTGATGGTGAGACACAGGCAGGCTGAAGGCTCAGGGAGGTGCCATTCCAAGAGGTGCTGGAGCCCAAGTCTTAACCCCCTAGAATGTGTGTGACCCCGAGAAGGGTTGTCACACTGAAGGGGGGTCCTCCCAGGGACCATACGGAGTCAAGAAAGCCCGGGGCCTGGGAGACTGTGACACAACCCAGATCTCGTGTAATAGGTTTAATACAAGAAATGAAACATAATTAGCATCATTATATAAAATATATCCTAAAATAATAGTAAATGTATGTATATATCAGTGTATGTGTGTGTGCACCGTCTATATGTACTCTCTCTCTCTGTATATATATATATGTATGTGTGTGTGTGTGTGTGTGCGCGCATGCGTGTATGTACAGTACAGACCTGTTTACGTGCGAATCCACTTAACGCATGGTAGCACCATGCTTTCCAGTGCTACCTATGTAACACGCGAGACTCATTAACATGTGGTACAGGAACTTGCTATGTAGTGCTACATATTTGCTCATTAACTCACTGACATAGAAATGGACAGGAAGTGCGGAGCGGAAATGTGTTGTACGTCTTTACCAATATTCGTAAAGACGTATCATGCACGCTTAGTCATTGTCACGCTAGAGGTCAGAGGGCAAGTGTCAGCGTTCCTACACACTAGAAGAAAAGCTAGCTGCAATACATCGAAGAAATAGAGGAGAAATCCAGTCCAAATTTTCAAAAGATATTGGGATTGCTGAATCTACTCTCCGAGGATGGCTAAAAAACTAATCTAAACTGAATGGCTTTGTACAAAATATCGATTCTGCCGTGGGGCTTAAGCGAAAACGTGTGCGCTATTCAGCAAAACCCACAATAGACAAAGCCATGCGCACGTGGTTTGCTCAGGAAAGGCAGAAAGGAATGCCGCTAAGTGGCCCAATTCTTCAAGCCCAAGAGACAAAATTTGAAAATTGAACAGGGGCTGAATCATTCCAAGCCAGCAAGGGGTTTATAAGTCATTTTTAAAAGTGTCATGGCCTAGCACAGGTGTCGATTTCTTTTGGCATGTGCTAATTACAATCCTGCATCTCCAGTGGAGTGTATCTTGATCCCTGATCACAATTGCTCTTCCTAATTTGAAAAACATGGAAATAAAAAGTGAGTTTTATTCCTATTTGCAAGTTTACAGTTTGTGATTCTCAGACATGTCTAGAAACCAAGGATTCTGCTGCGTTTGGAGCAATCCAAGGACATAGTATGTGCCACTGTAACACAAAGACAAACACAATCAATTCAGCATTTCTCAAAGACTGAATACTTGCTTTCATGTTAAGATCTGGTTTTGTGGTAACTGCATTGTGTTGCAGGGATCAGTAGCTAGCATCACCTGGTTTGCTCTGTTCTCGCACCATAACCCCCTTCTGACAACATAAATTACTACACAACCCCAGGAGGGGGGATCAAAGTTTGAGCCCTTCGGAGCCCCGGGCAGTGAGGCTTGGGCTTTGGTCCCAAGCTACAGGAAGTCTAAGCCAGCCTTGGTCACCACATTAAAATGGGGTTGTGACCCACTTTGAGGTCCTGATCCAGAGTTTGAGAGCCACTGCTCTAGAGAGTATCGTACTGCACTCCTCACCGGGGTATCTGGACGCCTTGCGGTCATCCAGGGCCATCATTAGCCATGAGCGACTGGGGCTGTGATGGGTTCGGTCACAGAGACCCTCTTGGGAATGTCACCTGATGTGCTGACACTACCTCAGAGCCCATTTTCCCTGCCAGCTTGGGAGTGCAGAAATCTGCCTTGTTGAGCCAGACATTCTAGCCTGCCGCAACACAGACCCAGGGGCTGAACCACGACCCCAAAGCTGAGAACACGCTCCTGTCTCCAGCACCCAGACACCCAGTTCCCAAAGGGATCCAAACCCCAAATAAATCCGTTTTACTCTGTATAAAGCTTATAAAAGGTAAACTCGTGAATTGTCTATTCTCTATAACACGGATAGAGAGTTATGTACAGCTGTTTGTTCCCCGGGCATAAATCACTAACTCTGGGTTAATTAATAAACTAAAGTGATTTTATTAAGTATAAAAATAGAATGTAAGTGGTTTCAAGTAATAACAGATGGAACAAAGCAAGTTACCAAGCAAAATAAAACAAAACACACAAGTCTAACTCAAATACATCAAGAAACTGAATACAGGTAAAACTCACCCTCAGCTATGTTCCAATAAGCTTCTTTCACAGACTAGACTCCTTCCTAGTTTGGGCCCAGTCCTCTCCCCGGTTCAATTCTTGTTAGCTCCAGCCCCCTTTGTTCTGTTCCACCCCCTTTTATATCTTCGGCACAAGGGAGCAATCTTTTGTATCTCCTTGTCCCCAACCCTCCGTCTAACTGGAAAAGCACCAGGTTAAAACTGCTTATGCTCTAATAAATGTGTTAGTCTCTAAGGTGCCACAAGTACTCCTGTTCTTTTTGCAGATACAGACTAATACGGCTGCTACTCTGAAACAGGTTAACGATGGATTCCAGTTCAGGTGACATGATCACATTTCCTGTGAGCCCTCCTCCATTCCTCCAGGACTGGCCTGCCACTACGCAGTGGAGACTTGCAGATGAACAGAGCCATCTAGAGTCAATTGTCCTAGTCAATGGGAGCCATCAAGATTCCAAACCACCATTAATGACCCACACTTTGCATAATTACAATAGGACCTTAGAGATATGCTACATATTCCTAGAGTCAGGTACAAGAACGATGCATTCATATAAATAGGGGGAACACACTCAGTAGATTAAGCTTTGTAATGATACTTTACAAGAGACCTTTTGCATAAAGCATATTCCAGTTACATTATATTCACACTTATACACATATTTTTATAAAGCATGATGAAGTGCAACGTCACAGGGGCGCCTCCGAAGCAGGGGTGCCCCTTCCCCTGCTGGCCTCTGCAGCCCTGTGGCTCCTGCCCCCTGCCTTGGAGCTGCCCCTGTCCAGCTGCTCCTGGGAGCTTCCTGTCTGCTGTAAGGAGCAGGGGGGAGGGGCTCGGATGTCAGGCTGTCCCCTGCCCCCCAGGTACCCCATCTCCACAGAGCAGGTGGGGTGGGGGGACAGGGCTCACCGAGAGTGGGACGGTGCTGCTGGCGGCTGCTGTGTCTGAAGGAGCTTTCCTCAGACTGCTAAGAGCTGCTCTCTTAAAGGGGCAGCATGCGGTCTCGCACACACTCCCCAACTCACACACACCCGCAGCTCACACACACCCGCAGCTCACACACACCCGCAGCTCACACACACTGTCTCTTTCACACTCACCCCACCCAACATATACTTATATTGTTGTTGTTACTTGTTGTTACTTCCTGCAATGTACATATATGCTCTGTAATTTTATTCTTTCAAAGTGCCGTTATTTGAGTTTTTTGACTGGTCTCTGCATTTCATAATTTTATTTCTCTTTTATGCTTACATTGAATTCTTTGAGTAGTGAGTTCTAAACTGCCTAACCTGTCCTAGCTGGAGTAATTATCATTATTGTTGTTATCATATTGTGCTTTATCATTCATTATGTAAAGCGGTACATTCAAATAATAGTATTCTCCTAAAATGTAACTTTAGCTTGTACTCACTTCAGTAATTCCAGTTTCAAAAACATTAGCTAAGCACAGAACTTTAGAAAGTGGGCAGATAAAAGTCACTTATTTTCAAATTGTATTTTTAGTTATATCTGTAAATTAACTTAAAATTTGTATGGAAATAACTGCGGTTCCCATTATGATACCAATAGCAATGATGGAGTCAAATGTTAGTGAGTCACATACATGATTGAGATCGGTAAAGATAAATGCCAAAAGAATTAGAAAAATCATTCCCTCTCTTAATAAAAAAGAAAAAAACCTTAATCACATATGTTAAAATTATGTTTTTAGGGAAAAATAATTGACTAAAATAGAGGAGATAATGGCAGTAACACAGTGTGTCTGTGTAAGGAGATTTTATTTATTTTTATTTATCTCTCCTAAAGATATAGTGTGAAGTATCAAACGTGTGTTTCGGATGTGGGAGAAAAACAAGTCCTCACTCGGAGGTCGGTTGCAACATGTCAGAGGCAGTTTATTCTCAAGCAATATAGCAAGGGGGAGAATGCACAATGGCAGGTCTCCCAAAAGATCAACAATGAGGGCAAGCATTGATACCTTTTGTGACATACAGCAATGGTCAACAACTGCCTTTTGTTTATACATATTCCTTGTGATACCTTACTTTCCTCAGCAATTTCTTCAGTCTGTGTTCCGTTCTTATCTAACACAAGGTTGAAAACCAGCATCTCTTACAGTTCTTTGCCACTCGCCCAGGCCCTGCTTGGAAGTCTCGCGTTATTAGCTGTTAGAGTTAGCCTGACTCTTGCTCTTCCCGGAAGACTAAGATGTCTGCTCTTTTCCCAACTTCCACACCGATATCTGCGTTAAAGCTCCAGAACTGATACCTCAAGGCTTGGGCCTGGAATATCTTGCTGTATTATCTCCTGATTGTTCTACATTTACATATCAGCTTTAAATGTGGCTTTCATTGGTGTTTGTATCTATTTTTTCTTTCTTTATATAACAATTAGATGCAGAGCTCCTGTCAGCTAATCCCTAAGTTATTATCTGCAAAGCCCTGAGAGTTTTTACGTGCCTAAGTAGTCGCTGGAATTATGGTTAAAGTTTCCTCCCCCCGCCCCAAATCTGAACTAGTGCCCCCACCCCGGGTGAGCCAGGAGTGGCCAGGGGGCTCCAGGAGGCCGTGGGCTCTGGCGAGATGCAGCCCACTTCTGAGGGTGCGAAGCCTTGAGCTACATGCCGAGCACCAGGCACCACAAGCCGCAGTAGCAGCGCAGGAGAGTGGCAACACACCATGTGCCAGGCCCCCCTGACTACTGCGCTGCTGCTGGCGGTGGCGTTGCCTTCAGAGCTGGGTGCCCGGCCAGCACCCGCCAGTATCAGGTCGCCCTGCCAGGGCTTAATTTGAGCCACAGCTGAGCTCTGGCATCTCTTTCAGTACAAATTAAACACCGTGGGAGGCAACGGGGCCCATTGGCCTCACCCGGGGTGGCAGTGCCCCCAGCTGAGGTCTCATTCTCTGTTTCCTCAGTCCCTTGAGTTTCTAAGTCCTTGTCATCTCTTCGGTGGCTGAGTAACAACGCGATCTACACGCCAAACCCGGGAACAGTGGATTCCCTGACCACCGGCCTGTCCTTCCTTCTGATTCCACAAGAGCAGCAGGGTGTCCTGTGAGGGAAAGAGAGAGAGATTCCGGGGTATGTAAGTGGCTGGCAGTCGGGATAGATAGAGAGATGAATGAATGATGGTTGGTTGTATGGGGATGAATAGATGCATAGACAGGTGGGTAGGTACATAGTTGGGTGCGTGGGTGGATAGAAGATAGGTAGGTGGGTAGATTGGTGGGTAGGTATATGCGTAGGTGAGTAGATGGGTGCGTAGGAACTTTGTGGGTGGGTCGGTAGCTGAATTACCCTCTGTAATAGAGCAGGGTGAGGTAATAGGCCAGGAAGAATCCAGTCACCACGAAGACGAGTTTGAAGCTGATTTCGATAAATGTGAGGCCACCTGATGGAGCTAGAAGAAGTCGAGAGTCTGGCATAGATCCCTGAAAACCCTGCCCCGAGCCAGCCAGCCCCTCCAGCCCCCCATCCCCACTCCTCTTCCAGCTCAGGGTGCTGATGGCCTCATGCCCCTGGGCCCAGGAGCTGACCTGCAGGGCCCCGAATGAGCCCTTCACCTGCCACTGGAGCCAGGGCAGGGGGTGGGAGCACAGGCAGCAGCTGCAGCTGATGCTGGGCCCCTGGCGCTGTCAGGACAAGTTCAGCCCGGTCCCTGGCCAGGGGCTGTCTGGGGATCGCAGGAGACACAGCAACAAATTAATAGTCAGAGAGTGAAACCTTGGGCAGGGAGTTTCCCAGGTTAACCCCACTCACACCCGTGACAGTGAGTTCCGTGGGTTAACCTCACTAACACTCAATGAGGACCTGGAACGTCCCCTGGGCAGAGCTCTCCTCTCTCTGAGCCCAGCACACGTACAGCCGCCCGTCCTGGGCCATCGCTTGGGCAGCTCCAGTCACAGCTGATTCTCCCCAGCAGGGAGGACACTCTCGAAGGCTCAGCCCCCCCTCATCCAGCTCATGACAGAGCAGAGGAACCGCAGGAATAACCATCCCGGGCCATGAGCTGTGAGCCTCTCCCCAATCTCCCCAGCACAGTGCCCCCCACTAACTCTCCACCCCACTCCCAGCAGCACAGCACGCCCACTGATGCCCTGCCCTGCTCCGTTTGGCACAGCCCCCCGTAGACCCTTAACTGCACATGCACATGCAGAGCCCGGCTGGCCAACCAAAAGGAATTCTTTGCCCAGCACCGATACTCCCCAGCATCCCCTCTCCTGAGATTCGGCAGCTCCAGGAGCCCGGCCCCTCCCTGGCCTTCAGCCAGTGTGGAGACGTAGCCAGCTCTGGGGTTGGAGCACAATCTTGCTGACTTTCCATGGCAGCAGATCTCTGTCACAGAGATCAGTCCCTGACCCATCCCATCCTCATTGCCCAGTGCCCCCTTAATGCCACCCCAGGGACTGGAGACTGAGGGAATTGGGCCTACTCCCCGCACCACGCTCCATACAGTCCTATGGCATCCCTCGGGCTTTCCCCTCTGGGCACGGCCCAGCCCGGCCCGGCTGAGCCTGGTGCCTGGCCCTGAGCAGGGGCAGAGTGTGACTAGGAGGCGCTTGCTGATTTCCGGGGCTCACAGCGCGGCCTCTCACCGGGGCGTCCATTACTGGTCAGGTTCCCCGTGATGTTGGGGTGAAAGGTCGGGTCTGTAACACAAACTGGACAGGGGGAACATGGGGGCTGGACAGCACCGGTGGCTATACAGGCACCCCTCACCCAGCGTGGGGACGTAGCCAGTTCTTAGGTGGGTGCACAATGTCGGTACCTTTCCATGGTGGCAGGTCTCTGTCGCACAGATCGGTCCCTAACCCATCTCCTCCCCACTGCCCAGAGCCCCCTACTGCCTCCCTGCGGGCTGGAGACAGAGGGAACCGGGCCGAACCTCCCACCATCCTCCCTACAGCCCTGAGGCTTCCTTGGGCTCTCCCCTCCGGGCATAGACTAGTCTGGCCATGGGCAACAAATGAACTGCCAGCTCAGAGAGGCTATACCCTGGCCCCACCCCTTCTGCCAGAGGCCACACCCCCACTGGAGTCCGGAGCCCCCCCACCGTGGACTCTGGCCCCCCCGAGCCAGCCCTGGGCCACCAGAGCACCCCGTCCCCAGAGCACTGGGCGGGAGGGAGGCATGTCACTAGCCTCCTGGAGTCCCGGGCCACAGGCCGGCCCCTCTAACCCTAGCCCCGGCCCCAGCACTGCCAAGGGGGAACAGCATGGGCAGTGAGCAGGAGAGGACCTGGGGGCAGAGCATGGGTGGGGTCACGTAGGGCTGTTTGGGGCAGCTCAGCCTCCTCTGGCCTGTGATATGCACTACCCATGAGCCTGGCCAGGCTGAGCCTGGCGCCTGGCCCTGAGCGCGGGCAGAGCATGACTAGGAGGCACTCCCTGATTCCCGGGGCTCACAGCGCGGCCACTCACCAGGGCGTCCATTCCTGGTCAGGTTCCCAGTGGTGTTGGGGGGCCCAGTCGGGTCTGTAACACAAACCAGACAGGGGGCATGAGGGGGACTGGACAGCACCGTGGCGGGGGGTGTCGCTAGTGATCACTGAGCCTAGGCATGGCCCTCGCTGTGAGCTCAGCTGGGGAATGGGAAAGTTCCTGAAGTGACACAAGACCCGTGGGTGGGGAAGTGAAGCGACAGACCCGACTGGGCCTGACCCAAGAGGCGCCCGACAGAACCTAGAGGCCTGTTTAGGGCTGCGCTGGGGAACCAGAACCGTGGGAAATGGAAATCCAAGGGACCCAAACTGGTTGGTCAAAACTGGGCCTAATTGACAGAGTCACTAACGATGGGCCGAGCTGCTTCTGTCAGGGTACTTGAGCGAGCGTCACCAGCGCCAATGTCTGCCAGGCGCCTGGGCATTCAGCGTCCTGCTCCCCAAACGTGTCCTCCCTAGGACGGGACAGAGCCAGGAGTCTACGTAACCCCATTCCCACCCCCTCCCCAGACTCAGCCACCACCAGGGACATCAGACATGTCCCTCATGGGTCCTTTCCCTTCGCCCCTCGGTTCGTCTCTCTGTAGCCCTCTTCTTTCACCCTCTGGCTTATCTGGTCAGGAATGGATGTTTTGCAGCCCGGCTGCGCCCAGAGGGGTGGCTAAAAGTAACACACAGAACAGCCGGACGCTGATACTGGCTGGCCAGGCCCGGCAGGGTCCATCCACGCTGCCCTCAAAGCCCCACGGAGCCGAGCCTCAGAGCCTGGGTCCGTTGGGTCGGGCTTGCGGGGCTCGGGCTGCGGGTCTTTGATTGCAGCGCGGACATTTCCTCCGAGGTCTGTGTAGACGTTGGGGGTTGGGCTGGGGCCTGGACTCAGACATGTGTGGGTGACTGGGGGGTGGGTTCCTTCTAAATCTCCCTCTGGCTGAAGGGAACAAGGGCCATCCTTACACTGATGCCTGATTTGATCCTTCACCTTGCAAAGGCGGCCGCTGATTTCCCCTCTGGCCTGGATCTGCAGTTCTAGAGTTACAGGCCATTTAATGGGGGTTTGCCCTGAGGCAGGGTGGGCCGAGGTCTCTGGGCACCGAGCCCGGAGCATGTTTAGTGCCCGATGGTGACTTAGTCCCATTAATGCTCTGCCCCATATAAAGCATGCACCGATCCCGGCAGAAAGGGGAGTGGGTGGAGGAGACGCGGTGGGACAGCCTGGGGGGATCTCAGGGGGAACTCGGGTGGATGTTGTGAGGGGAAATCCCAACAAGGGGATATTGCAATGGGGGTGTGTGGATCACAGCACAGGTGGATTCTGGAGCCAGGGCAGGTCGGGGGTAGAGAGGGAAGCCATAACCAATGGGAACAAGAAGGGGTGAAGATCCCAAAGGAGAAGGGCTCCGAGGTGAGGAGGGAAGGAGCCTGGAGTAGAATTGGCTGAGGATGCATGGTGCGGGGTGGGTATCCCAGCACAGGGCTGAGTTCGAGGAGTGGCTGGAGAGCAGGGCTGTGGAGCCCAGGGGTGGGGATCCCAGCATAGGGAGTTTGGGGCCGGCATGGATGGGCTGGGTGGGTCACTCACAGCCTACGTGGAGCTGGATGGTTCTGCTGGTGGAAGATCCCTGTGCTGAGCTGTAGGTGACGGTGCAGACGAGCTCTTTGCCATTGTCTCCCAGGCCGGGCGTGAAGCTGAGCTCGGAGCTGTGAGCCCAGGTGCCGTTCGTCAGCTGGGCTGAGACATTCCGAGCTGTGTCATTGAACGGCCCCATCCAGGTGACTTGGGGAGGGGACCCGGAGCAGCGCCCAGGGGCCGTGCAGGTCACAGTCACCGGCTCCCCGGCCAGCAACGTCCCTGGCAGCCCCTGCACCGGCGAGATCTGGATCTCTGGCTCCTCCGTTAACTCTGAGACGTGGGGAGAGGGGAGAGAATCACTCAGGGACATGGGGCATTGGCCCTTTAGGGGTGCCAGGTCTGATCCAGCCCCAGGAATGGGACTGGCTGGCTCAGGGTGGCTGATGAGCGGTGTCACAAATATAGAGGGAAGAGTAACAACTTTCTGTATGTAGTAGCATAAAATCCCTCTTTGGCAGCTGTACTAAATCACCTTCCCTGTAAGGGATTAATCAGCTCAAATAACCTAGTTGGCACTTTCCGAGAAGGACCAATGAGGAAAGAAGATACTTTCAAATCTGGGGGGTGGGGGGAGGATTTGTTTATTGCTCTCTCTTTGTTGTTCCCTCTCTGGGCGGAGGGAGAGACCAAGCAGGTACAATATTTCCTGCAAATATACCTGTAATAATTGATCTAAAACCACAAAAATTGTAAGTAGGCAGGGAAAGGCGTTGGTTATCTTTTGTTTTAGCTTGTGAATTTTTCTATGCTACAGATGTAGTTTGATTCCTGTTTTTGTAAGTGTGAAGCTGAGTCAGAGAGGATCCATCTGTGTTTTAAAAAGAGTCCAGTGTGCGCTCAGATTGCTAACCAATTGGTTGGTATATTATTCTCAAGCCTGCGCAGGAAAGTGGGTGAAGGGATTTGGGGGGATATTTGGGGGATAGGGATTCCAAGTTACCCTGCCCTGAATTTTTCTGTAAATCACGTGGTGGTGGCAGCAATACCGTCAAAGGACAAGGGAAGGAATTTGTGCCTTAGGAAGTTTTTAACCTAAGCTGGTGGAATATAAGCTTAAGGGGTCTTTCCTGCTGCTCCCCACATCTGTACCCCAGAGTTCAGAGTGGGGGGGGAACCCTCACAAGTGATGCCTGCGGCTGCTCTTACCTGGCACGGAGATCGTGAGCACAGGGTCAGTGCCATCGGAATTGGAGCGGTAAGTGTGATCTAACATGCCTTTCTCGATGTGAAGGAAATATCTCCCCTCATCCGTCCGTCGGGCATCACTGATTTGCAGGGAGCAGTCGCCGTGTGCTGGATCCCCCATCAGCCGGAACCGGCCCTGGATCTCCTGTAACACCCACGCGCTGGGGAGACTGCTGGCCACAGGACGATCCTGGCCCACAGTAGCAGGCTCCTTGTACCAGAGTCTGTATAGCTGGTCCGAGGGATTGTCGGTGTCATACGAGGCTGGGTACGTGAAGTTACAGGGGATGAGAACGCAGAGACCCTCCTGCACGGACACCGACTGCGGCACCGCCAGGGTAAATCCAGGTGGCTGGGACAGGGACCCTGCAGGGCACGGGGAGGGATGGAAGTAGGACCCATAGAGAGCAGAGACCAACCCTGAGCTGCACCCCCCATCTCTGCCGGTTCCCCTCACTCCTGACCTGCAGCCCCCCACGAGCCCAGCCATGAGATCAACCGCCCCTCGAGGTCTATCAGTGCCCCTCACTCCCGACTGACAGCCCCATGTGATCCCAGCCCTAGGTCCTTGACCAATTCTCACTCCATTCAGTTTTCATTCCTCCCTATATGGAGCCTCCTGTCGGCTCCCTGTGGTTCAGTGCCTCCCTAGCACCACACTGGGGCACTGGGCTCCCCTCCCCCTCTGGCCAGTCTCCCTTTCACATTCTGGGACAGACCTGGCCCCACTTAGTGCAGGTTCTGCCCTTCCCCCTGCACTGGGGCTGCAGGTGCTGCTTACTTACCCCTCCAGAGCAGGGAGAGGATCAGGACCCTCAGCATGGCAGGACCCCCTGCTCTCCAGAGGGGGCCCTGAGGCGGGAGCTCCCTTCTCCCGGCGTCGTGCTGTGGCAGCAGGGCTCTGCCCATGGCTGGGGCGTCCGGCTGGGACAGACCTAGAGACAGACGGGGGCTGGGAAGTGTGAGAGCAGAGGCTGTTTGGGGGGACAGATCTGCCTGGGGGACCGTCAGTACTGCTGGGCTCTGCACGAGGCTGATCTGGGGCTGCTGACAGTGCAGTGACCTCCCCCCCCCACACACAGAAACCCCCAAATCACCAGATGGTCCCGAGAGATCGTGGGCTAAAAAAATCCTTAAATTGGCGGAAAAAAATGAGATTTTCTCTAAGAATCATGAGGGCGGCCAGAAAATCCCGAGCTGGTGATAGAAGATGGTGGGAAGGCAGCGCTGCTCAGTGCCTGCTTTGCTTCAGTCTTCCCACATAAAACAACATGTGAGGAGGCGACCAGTGAAGTTACCACAGACGACAAAGGGGACGGGCTGCAGATCAGGATAAGTAAAGAACACGTCAGAGATGTTCCGACCAATTTGAATGAATTCAGATCAGTGGGGCAGGAAGCTGTTCAACCCAGGGTGCTGAAGGAATTAGAAGAAGAAATCTTGGAGCCACTGGCAATAATATTTGCAAACTCATGGATGCCAGGAGAGGTCTCAGAAGACGGGAGAAGGACTAACAGAGTGGCCATCTTTAAAAAGGGGAAAAGGAGGAGCCGGGAACTATGGGCCAGTCAGCCCGACCTCAAAAGATGGAAAGCTACTAGAGCAATGTATAAAACCTCCAGTTTTGTAAACGGAAATCATGGCTCGCCAAACTACTTGAATTTTTGGAGGGAGTCAACAGCATGTGAACAGGGGTGACCTAGTCCAGTTACTTAGATTTTCAGAAAGCCTTTGACAATTTTCCTCCCAAAAGGCTTTTAAGCAAGGTAAGGTGTCATGGGATAAGTAGGCAGATCCTCTCCTGGAACAGTAATTGGTTAAAAGGGTAGGAATAAATGGCTAATTTTCAGAGTGGAGAGAGGTAAATAGTGGTGTCCACCAGCGTTCTATATTGTTACCAGTGCTGTTCAACATGTTCATAAATGATCTAGAAAAAGGGGTAACAGTGAGGTGGAAAAATTTGTAGATGATACAAAACTACTCAAGAGAGTTAAGTTGACTGCGATGAGCTACAAAGGGATCTCACAAAACTGGGTCACTGGATAACAAAATGGCAGATGAAATTCAATGTTAATAAATCCAAAGTTATTCACATTGGGAAACATAATCCCAAAAATACATTTAAAGTGATGGGTTATAAATTAGCTGATACTGCTCAAGGAAGAGATCTGAGAGGCACTATGGTCTCTGACCCTGCAGCCCAGGTTCCAGAGGGTTTGAGACTCGGAGCCTGGGGAAGCGGCATGCACAGGAACGTAAAGTAGAAGTGGGTGCAGACAGGAGGGGGTTGGGGGGAGATGCTCTCTCAGGAACCCCAGCACCAGCATCCTGCCGACTTCCCCTCCTTCTGGCTGGGGCTCCCTGTGGCTTCCCTGCAACAGGGGCAGGCTTCATATTGCTTGTGGGGCTGGAACTAGATCCCAGCATTCCTGGCTCTAAGCCCCTGTACACCTCATTCTCCTCCCAGAGCTGGGATAGAGCCCAGGAGTCCTGGCTCTGAGACACTCTACACATCACTCTCCTTCCAGAGCCGTGGATGGAACCCAGGAGTCCTGGCTCCCAGGCGCCTGTCCCAGCTCTATCCCTTCATTACTTCTTTTAATATTTGAACACTAGCAGCTCACACCTCTTATCCTATTGTACATGCTGCAGACACTAATCACTCACCCTGAGCTGAGATGCAGCCACCTCCAGGCAGTGCAGCTGGGGAACAGCCACACAGCGACACTGTCCAGAGGTTGCTCACCCGAAGCTGAGATGCGTCCGCTTCTGGGGTGGGGTGCCTGGGAACAGTGCACTGGAACAGCAGGTGCCCGGTTAGGACAGGTAGCGAATCCTGACTCCAATTTGAAGAGCTGGGTGCATGTGAAGATCTGCCTGGGACAGAGTGGGTGTGAGTGTCAGGGCGAGGGCTGTGGAGAGATGTGAGATTTCAAGACAGGAAGGGGAAGTCAGCGTGTGAATCTGGCCCTAGAATGTGTTGCAGAAGCCGGTTCCAGTTGCTGGAGATCTCGGTGCCATCGACGCAAGTGGGAGATTGTCACAGACAGAGGCCTACTCCCAGGGACAGCAGGCTTCTGGCCCCACCACAGAGGGACTGGCTGGGGGTGGAGGGAATGGGGCATGGGTCCTTTCCCCTGTAGGGGGCCCTGGCTCCAATCTGCTCAAGGGTGCGGCACTGGTTGGCTCTGGGGAGTTGGAGTGGGACCAGGGGTCCTTCCCCTCTAGAGTCTCTTTTATTCTCTGTCTCTCGGTTCCTCAAACGTCTCCCAGGTCCCGGGTCACTGAGTCTGGGGAATCCCTTTTGATGGGACCCAGGTTATCGGCTGGATCAGGAGAAGCAGCTGGATTCCACGGCCCACCATAGACACCGTCCTTCGATTTAAGAGCTGAGACGCAGCTGAATTTGGCCTGGGTCATGGGGGCTGTTTACACAGGGACCTCTCCCCAGCGCTGAGATATGGCTGCCTCTGGGGTGGGGTGCCGGGACTATTTATACAAGGACTTCTTGCCCGGTGTTGAGATACACAAGGGTTTGGGAGAAACCTAGAACTAAAAGAAACACAGCGCCCCCTAGGGTCATTGGCACCAGCCCCGATGGCCGGACCCTCCCGAGTCTCCCACTCCAGCCAGACTCTGGCCCGCTCTGCCCCAGGCCAGTGGCACGTCAGCTCTGCCCCCTGTGTGTGGGCCCCGGCGGCTGTGCTGGGAGGCTGGTTGGTTAGCGGATCTTCCACAACAGGAAGTTTCCAGTTGGTGAGTTTGCTCCACCGGTCGGCCCCTGTTCAGGGCTGGGCGATAGCAGGGGAGAGGGTCCCATTGAACAGTGGGGCGCAGCCGCTTGGACACAGGTCCCCAGCCAGTGTCGGAAGGGGCGAGCCCGGGGCAGATTCCTGCTGGGACTGTGGCTGCCGGGTCTAGTGGGTTAGAACTCGCTGCCATGGATCCATGCGGATCAGGGCAGACCCCTGGTCCTTCGGGTGAGAGCCGGGGCAGGAACCCCGGTGTCCGGGCCAGTCCCAGCTTGGTGTGGTACATTCTGCCTCTGGTTAATCCCCATTTGGTTTCAAACTCTTTTAAATTAGCTGCCCGGATGTTTTCCCTCGGCTGCTGTTAAACAGATGCCCCATCTGGAGATGGCTGCATGTTAGCACCAGCCGGGAACAGATCCTTATATAAACAGCCCCCGAACCCCACCCCAGAGGTCACTGCATCTCAGCACTTGCCGAGGGGTCCCTGTATAAACAGCCCCCTCACCCTACCCCAGAGGTGGCTGCATCTCAGTGCTGAGGAAGGGATATTTGTGCATTGTATTGAGCTCAGTATATGACTTGTGTGTCTTTCCTGGGTCTTGTGAATTACCAGGTTGAGATGTAGGAAAAAACATGATTCACTGGGAAACCTTGGAACCGCCAGGTCAAGATCGAAAACTTACATTTCTGAAGATCATGGTGACTGGGGTCCGTCTCTTACAGATATGGCAGGGCAAGGGTTAATTACCAGTCATTATCTATCTATCTATCTTAATAATTTAAAAGTCTGTTTTTTTCAGTGTCCTGAAAATATTTTAAAACATTGGGCAGGAATTGAAAAATGTGGGATATTTTTTGTGATCATTAGTTTTAAATGGCCAATTCTCTGTGAAATCTTTCTAAAATCCAAAA
This sequence comes from Chrysemys picta bellii, assembly GCF_011386835.1. Lineage (NCBI taxonomy): Eukaryota > Metazoa > Chordata > Testudines > Emydidae > Chrysemys > Chrysemys picta. Next base: position 3,897,123 of record NC_088810.1, on the reverse strand, counting down.
AATTCTGTGATTAGTTTTTATTAAACTTTTATTTTAAAAATAGCCTGTGACGAAGTGGGGGATTTTGTTAGTGATTTGCATGAATACTGCCTGTGCCTCAGTTTCCCTGTGTGCTGCGTGTCTAACGAGGTGGTGGAAGACGGGGGTTGTGGTTGCAGAGGGCCAGGAGTGACCTCGCCTAACAGCCCGGACCCTGGACACTGGCCTGGACACTGTAGAACTTATCAACCGGTGAGCTGAAGGCCCAGCCCATCTTGGGAGCCTGCTGGTTGTGGCCCGTAGAAGGACAAAGGCCAGAGGAGAGATGGCCCAGGAAGGCAGCTGGTTCTGGCCAGTCGGGGAACAAAGGACGGAAGAGAGGGGACTCAGGTGACCTGTTTGCGAGGAACAAAGACAAAGGGTGGAGGCGGGGCTGGTGGGGGAGTTCGGCTGGAAGGAGGTTGCTTCTGGACTGGGGACAAAGAGGGGCCTGAGCTACCTGGATGGGGACAGACCCAGCTGGACAGTGGTGAGACTGGCCAGGCTCGGGGGCCCTGAGAACTGCCTGTGCTGGGTTCAGACATTCAATAAACCTCGTGTGTTACGCTGGCTGAGAGTCACTGAAGGATAGAGATCGGGGGGGGAGGTGTTGCTCCCTCTGGGGGTGGAGGCCTTGGGTGACCAGAGGTAGGGGACTCCCTGAAGGTGAGACACAGGCAGGCTGAAGGCTCGGGAAAGTGCCATTCCAGGAGGTGCTGGAGCCCAAGTCTTAACCCCCCAGAGTGTGTTTTAAAAAGTGTCATGGCATAGCAAAGGTATTGATTTCTTTTGGCATGTGCTAATTACAATCCTGCATCTCCAGTGGAGTATATCTTGATTCCTGATCACAATTGCTCTTCCTAATTTGAAAAACATATGGAAATAAAAAGTTAGTTTTGTTACTATTGGCAAGTTTACAGTTTCTATGATCCTCAGACATGTCTAGAAACCAAGGATTCTGCTGCGTTTGGGCCAATCCAAGCACATAGTAGGTGCTACTGTAACACAAAGACAAACACAATCGATTCAGCATTTCTCAAAGACTGAACACTTGCTTTCATGCTAAAATCTGGCTTTGTGGTAACAGCATTGTCTTGCAGGGATCAGTAACTAGCATCATCTGGTCTACTCTGTTCTCGCACCAGAACCCCCTTCTGACAACAAAAATTACTACACAACCCCAGGAGGGGGGATCAAAGTCTGAGCCCATCGGAGCCCCAGGCAGTGAGGCTTGGGCTTTGGTCCCGGGCTACAGCAAGTCTAAGCCAGCCTTGGTGACCCCATTAAAATGGGGTCGTGACGCACTTTGAGTTCCTGATCCACAATTGGAGAGCCACTGCTCTAAAGGGTATCGTACTGCGCTCGTCACCGGGGTATCTGGATGCCTTGCGGTCATCACAGAAAAAGCAAAGTCATCCAGGACCAGCCTTAGCCACGGGCGACCATGGCTGTGATGGGTTCGGTCACAGACACCCCCTTGGGACTGTCACCTGATGTGCTGACACTACCTCAGAGCCCATTTTCCCTGCCAGGTTGGGACGGCAGAAATCTGCTTTGTTGAGCCAGACATGCTAACCTGCTGCAACACAGACCCAGGGTCTGAGCCACTCCCCAAAGCTGCAGACTTAAATGAAAATGGCTTAGCACGTGCTCCTGTCTCCAGCACCCAGACACCCAGTTCCCAATGGGATCCAAACCCCTAATAAATCCATTTTACTCTGTGTAAAGCTTATAAAGGGTAAACTCATGAATAGTCTACTCTCTGTAACACCGATAGAGAGATATGCACAGCTGTTTGCTCCCCAGGTATAAATCACTAACTCTCGGTTAATTAATAAACAAAAGTGATTTTATTAAGTATAAAAAATAGAATTTAAGCGGTTTCAAGTAATAACAGACAGAACAAAGTAAGTTACCAAGTAAAATAAAACAAAACACGCAAGTCTAAGACTAATACTTCAAGAAACTGAATACAGGTACATTTCAACCTCAGCTATGTTCCAATAAGCCTCTTTCACAGACCAGACTCCTTCCTAGTCTGGGCCCAATCCTTTCCCCCAGTTCAATTCTTGTTAGCTCCAGCCCCCTTTGTTCTGTTCCACCCCCTTTTATATCTTCGGCACAAGGTGGCAATCTTTTGTCTCTCTGTGTCCCCACCCCTCCTTCTAACTGGAAAAGCACCAGGTTAAAGATGGATTCCAGTTCAGGTGACATGATCACATGTCCTGTGAGCCCCTCCTCCATTCCTCCAGGACTGGCCGCACATATTCAGTGGAGACTTGGAGGTAAACAGAGCCATCTAGAGTCAATTATTCTAGTCAATGGGAGCCATTAAGATTCCAAAATACCATGAATCGCCCACACTTTAGGACCTCAGAGTTATTCTACATATTCCTAGATTCAGGTACAAGAATGATGCATTTGTACAAATAGGAGGAACACACTCAGTAGATTATTAGCTTTGTAATGATACCTTACAAGAGACCTTTTGCATAAAGCATATTCCAGTTACATTATATTCACACTTGTACACATATTTTTATAAAGCATGATGGAGTGCAACGTCACAGGGGCGCCTCCGAAGCAGGGGTGCCCCTTCCCCTGCTGGCCTCTGCAGCCCTGTGGCTCCTGCCCCCTGCCTTGGAGCCGCCCCTGGCCAGCTGCTCCTGGGAGCTTCCTGTCTGCTGTAAGGAGCAGGGGTGAGGGGCTCGGATGTCAGGCTGTCCCCTGTCCTCCCAATGTACCCCATCTCCGCAGAGCAGGTGGGGTGGGGGGACAGGGCTCACCGAGAGTTGGACGGTGCTGCTGGTGGCTGCTGCTATGTCTGAAGGAATTTTCCTTCAGTTGTACCCTAAAGTTCAAAGTGGGGGTACAGCCTGAACTTTCCTTCAGACTGCTAAGAGCTGCTCTCTTAAAGGGGCAGCATGCGGTCTCGCACACACTCCCCCAGCTCACACACACCCGCAGGTCACACACACCCGCAGGTCACACACACTGCCTCTTTCACACTCACCCCACCCAACATATACTTATATTGCTGTTGTTTCTTGTTGTTACTTCCTGCAATGTACATATATGCTCTGTAATTTTATTCTTTCAAAGTCCCATTATTTGAGTTTTTTACTGTTCTCTGCATTTCATAAATTTATTTCTCTTTTATTCTTACATTGAATTCTTTGAGTAGTGCTTTCTAAACTGCCTCACCTATCCTTCCTGAAGTAATGACCTTTATTGTTGTTATCATATTGTGCTTTATCATTCATTATGTAAAGTGGTACAATCAAATAATAGTATCCTCCTAGAATGGAACTTTAGCTTGTACTCACTTTAGTAATACCAGCTAAAAAAAAAAAAACACATTAGCTAAACAGATAACTGTAGACAGTGGGCAGATGAAAGTCACTTATTTTCAAATTGTATTTTTAGTTATATCTGTAAATTAACTTAAAATTTGTGTGGAAATAACTGCGGTTCCCATTATGATATCAATAGCAATGATGGAGTCAAATGTTAGTGAGTCACATACATGATTGAGATCGGTAAAGATAAATGCCAAAAGAATTAGAAAAATTAATTGCCTTTCTTAATAAAAAAGAAAAAAAACCTTAATCACATATGTTAAAATTATGTTTTTAGGGAAAAATAATTGACTAAAATAGAGGAGATAATGGCAGTAACACAGTGTGTCTGTGTAAGGAGATTTTATTTATTTTTATTTATCTCTCCTAAAGATATAGTATGAAGTATCAAACGTGTGTTTCGGATGTGGGAGAAAAACGAGTCCTCACTCGGAGGTCGGTTGCAACATGTCAGAGGCAGTTTATTCTCAAGCAATATCGCAAGGGGGAGAATGCACAACGGCAGGTCTCCCAAGAGATAAACAATGAGGGCAAGCATTGATACCTTTTGTGACATACAGTAATGATCAACAACTGCATTTTGTTTATACATATTCCTTCCTGATACCTTACTTTCCTCAGCAATTTCTTCAGTCTGTGTTCCGTTCTTATCTAACACAAGGTTGAAAACCAGCATCTCTTACAGTTCTTTTCCACTCGCCCAGGCCCTGCTGGGAAGTCTCGCGTTATTAGCTGTTAGAGTTAGCCTGACTCTTGCTCTTCCCGGAAGACTAAGATGTCTGCTCTTTTTCCAACTTCCACACCGATATCTGCGTTAAAGCTCCAGAACTGATAGCTCAAGGCTTGGGATTGGGAATATCTTGCTGTATTATCTCCTGATTGTTCTACATTTACATATAAGCTTTAAATGTGGCTTTAACTGGTGTTTGTATATATTGTTTCTTTCTTTATATATGTAAGCAGAGTCAGAATAAGCTCTTCCCTGACATCTGGTGGTGAATTATGGTGAGGGTTGAAAAGAACTTCAGGGGCTGATCTTGTTTGCATAGGCACACCCACCCGCCTAGCCTGGGACAACAACAACTGAAAGTGGTTACTTTGGCTGGTGTGGGATCCTCAGTTTCTCTGTTATTGGGGCAGTGTCAAGGCTGTATCCCCACTTTGAACTTCAGGGTACAACTGTGGGGGCCTGCATGAAGACTTCTAAGCTTCACTACCAGCTTAGATCTGGTCCGCTGCCACCATTCCCAAAAATTAATTCCCTTCCCTGGGAAGCTTTGAGAAACCTTTCACCAATTCCCTGATGAATACAGATCGAAACCCCTTGGATCTTAAAACAAGGAGAAATTAACCATCCCCCCTCCTTCCTCCCACCAACTCCTGGTGAAATACAGATCCAAACCCGTTGGATCTTAAAACAAGGAGAAATTGACCCTTCCCCCCTCCTTCCTTTCACCAACTCCTGGTGAATACAGATCTAACTCCCTTGGATCTAAAAACAAGGAAAAATCAATCAGGTTCTTAAAAAGAAGGCTTTTAATTAAAGAAAAAGGTAAAAATCATCTCTGTAAAATCAGTATGGAAAATAACTTTACAGGGTAATCAAACTTAAAGAGCTCAGAGGACCCCCCTCTAGTCTCAGGTTCAAAGTACAGCAAACAAAGATAAACACTCTAGTAAAAGGTACATTTACAAGTTGAGAAAACAGTAAAACTAAGACGCCTTGCCTGGCTTTTGACTTACAAGTTTGAAATATGAGAGACTTGTTTAGAAAGATGGGGAGAACCTGGATTGATGTCTGGTCCCTCTCAGTCCCAAGAGCAAACAACCCCTTAAACAAAGAGCACAAACAAAAGCCTTCCCCCCCACCAAGATTTGAAAGTATCTTGTTCCCTTATTGGTTCTTTGGTCAGATGCCAGCCAGGTTACCCAAGCTTCTTAACCCTTTACAGGTAAAAGGATTTTGGAGTCTCTGGCCAGGAGGGATTTTATAGTACTGTACACAGGAGAGCTGTTACCCTTCCCTTTATAGTTATCACAGGCAGGAAGAATAAAGTGTTGTTACCCTGATTCTGTTAATCAAGGCCAGTGTAACTGTTGTATGACAGAGGGACTCACCATTAACTATGTAGCACTTGCTAGACAAGGGGCATGGGTTACAAAACCCAGTGAATTGAGAGAGGTTGGGGACAAGTATGTGTACCTGATGGTATGGGGCCCCTTTTGGGGCCTGGAACACCAATTGCATTATCCCTCCCTCCACTGTTGAATGGCAGAGCTAAGTTTGCTTCTATTAGGAGTCTAGCTAGAAGTTGCTGAACTGAATTCACTTTGGGCCAATGGTGAACCAGCACTGGGGCTCCCCTGCTACAAGCTGAAATCATTAAAAGAGCTAAAATTATTGAGCTGAGATCACGGAGTGCTGTGTTAACCAGTGGGGGAGCCTGAAGATATATTGCTAAGCAGCTGGCAGAGCCGAGCAGTTTGTGGAACGGTTGGAGCAGCCTATGGATCAGCGAGCGGAGTGGCACAGAGTGGAGCTGAGCCATTTGCAGGGGCAGCTGGAGCAGTTCATGGGACGGCTGGTGGAGTGGAGCAGCTGGCAGAGCTGAGCAGTTTGTGGGATGGTTGGAGCGGCTCACGGAACGGGGAGCAGAGCAGAGCGGAGCAGTTTGCGGGGATGGCTGGAGGAGTAGAGCGGAGTGGAGTGACGTGGCACGGCTGGTAGAGCGGAGCCATTCGTGGTAAAGGTTGCCGCAGAACTCCACGGAGGGGTGGGGCAGTCGGCCTCGGACCACGTAAGGTGCCCCTTAACATCCCGTGTGCCCCCCCCCGATTTCCGCCCAGGCCGGGGGGGGGGGGGGTAAAACTCTGCAGATAAACTTTTGAACTCTGGGGCAGCACTGACCAGGGACAGAGACTTTGGGGTTGTTGGACTTTGGGTGATTGGACTTAAGACCCTGAGGGGAAAAGGACACTGCCAAACTTACTTGGAGGTGGGTCTTTTGCTCATGGTTTGTGTTATGAATCCTGTTTGTGGTGTTTCCCGAACATAATGCTGCATTGTTTCCCTCCTTTATTAAAGGCGTTTGCTACACTCAGACTCCGTGCTTGCGAGAGGGGAAGTATTGCCTCTTAGAGGCACCCAGGGGGTGGTATGTAATTGTCCCAGGTCACTGGGTGGGGGCTCGAGCCGGTTTTGCATTGCGTTATTGAAACGGAACCCCTAGATACAGAACCCGGCCCTTGTTGCTGCCAACTCAGAGGGGCAGAAGGGTTACGTACAACAATTAGATACAGAGCTCCTGTCAACTAATCCCTACGTTATTATCTGCAAAGCCTCGAGAGTTTTCAACAAAGCCCCTAAGTAGTCCCTGGAATAATGGTTAAAGTTTCCTCCCCCGACCCCAAATCTGAACTGGTGCCCCCGCCCCGGGTGAGCCAGGAGTGGCCAGGGGGCTGCAGGAGGCCGTGGGCTCTGGCGAGATGCAGCCCACATGTGACAGTGCGAAGTCTTGAGCGACATGCCGAGCATCAGGCACCACAAGCCTCAGCAGCAGCCAGCAGCAGGGTGGCAAAATCCCATGTGCCAGGCCCCCTGACTGCTGCACTGCTGCTGGAGGTGGAGTTGCCTTCAGAGCTGGGTGCCCAGCCAGCCCCCGCCAGTATCAGGCCGCCCTGCCAGGGCTTAATTTGAGTCACAGCTGAGCTCTGGCATCTCTTTCAATACAAATTAAACACTGTGGGAGGCAACGGGGCCCATTGGCCTCACCCAGGGTGGCAGTCCCCCCAGCTGAGGTCTCATTCTCTGTTTCCTCAGTCCCTTGAGTTTCTAATTCCTTGTCGCCTCTTCGTTGACCGAGGAACATCCCGATCTACACGCCGGACTCGGGCACAGTGGATTCCTTGGCCCCCGGCCGGTCCTTCCTTCTGCTTTCATGACAGCAGCAGGGTGTCCTGAGAGAGAGAGAGAGAAATATTCTGGGGTATGTAAGTGGCTGGCAGTCAGGATAGATAGATAGATAGATTAGATTAGATTAGATAGGTGCGTATATGGGGATGAATAGATGCATAGATGGGTGGGTAGGTACATAGTTTGGTGGGTGGTGGATAGACAGTAGGTAGATGGGTAGATTGGTGGGTAGGTATATGGGTAGGTGGGTAAACGGGTGGGTGGGTCAGTAGGTGGGTTGGTAGCTGAGTTACCGTCGGGGTGAGGTAATAGGCCAGGAAGAATCTAGTCGCCATGAAGACGAGTTTGCAGCTGATTTCGATAAATGCCTGAGTGAGGCCATCTGATGGAGCTGGAAGATGTTGAGAGTCTTGGATAGATCCCTGGAACCCCTGCCCCGAGCCAGCCAGCACCCCCCGTCCCCAATCCTCTTCCAGCTCAGGGTGCTGATGGCCTCATGCCCCTGGGCCCAGGAGCTGACATGCAGGGCCCCCCAGGAGCCCTTCACAGCCAGGGGCTCCCCGTCCACCTGCCATTGGAACAAGGGCAGGAGGTGGGAGCACAGGGAGCAGCTGCAGCTGATGCTGGGCCCCTGGCGCTGGCAGGACGAGTTCAGCCTGGTCCCCGGCCCGGGGCTGTCTGAGGAGTGCAGGAGACACAGCAACAAATGAATAGACAGAGAGAGAAACCCTGGGGCAGGGAGTCCCCCATGTTAACCCCACTCACACCCAGTGGCAGGGAGTCCTGTTGATTAACCCCACTCACACCCATTGCTGGGAGTCCCATGGGTTTACCCCACTCACACCCAGTGAAAGGGAGTTCTGTGAGTTAACTTCTCTCACAGTTGACTAGCAGCTGGAACATCCCCTGAGCAGAGCCCTCCTTGTTCCAGGCCCAGCACCCGTACAGCCCCCACCCCCCCGTCCTCGGCCGTCACATTTGGCAGCGCCAGTCACAGCTGATTCTCCCCCGCAGGGTGGGCACCCTCGAAGGCTCTGCCCCCCCTCACCCAGTGCAGCTCCGCTGGGGGGGCTGCTTGTGACAGAGCAGAGGAACCACAGGGAATCACCCACCCAGGCTGTGAGCTGTGAGCCTCTCCCCTCTCTCCCCAGCACAGTCCCCCCCGACTCTCCACCCCACTGCCGGCAGCACAGCATGCCCCACCTAGACCTCCCCCACTGCAACTTGAGACCATGTTCTGTCATCCTGCCACTGAGAACAGCCGAGCTCCATCCTCTTTGGAACCCCCCTTAATGTAGTTGAAGGCTGCTATCAAATTCCCCCTCACTCTTCTCTTCTGCAGACTAAACAAGCCCAGTTCCCTCAGTCTCTCCTCAGAAATCATGTGCCCCAATCCCCTGATCATTTCTGTTGCCCTCTGCTGGACTCTCTCCAATTTGTCCACATCCTTTCTGTAATGGGGGGCCCAAAACCAGATGCAATACTCCAGGTGCGGCCTCCCCAGTGCCGAATAGAGGGGAATAATCACTTTCCTCGATCTGCTGGCAATGCTCCTACCAATACAGCCCAATAAGGGCACACTGCTGACTCATATCCAGCTTCATATCCACTGTAATCCCCAGGTCCTTTTCTGTAGAAATGCTGCTTAGCCAGTCGGTCCCCAGCCTGTAGCGGTGCATGAGATTCTTCCTTCCTAAGTGCAGGACTCTGCACTTGTCCTTGTTGAACCTCATCAGATTTCTTTTGGCCCAATCCTCCAATTTGTCTAGGTCACTCTGGACCCTATCCCTACCCTCCAGCATATGGACCACTCCCCCCAGCTTAGTGTCATCCATGAACTTTCTGAGGGTGCAATCCATCCCACCATCCACATAATTAATAAAGATGTTGAACAAAACCAGCCCCAGGACCGACCCCTGGGGCACTCCGCTTGATACCGGCTGCCAACTAGACATCAAACTGTTGATCCCTACCCATTGAGCCCGACAATCTAGCCAGCCTTCTATCCACCTTATAGTCCATTCATCCAATCGATATTTTTTTAACTTGCTGGCATGTATACTGTGGGAGAGGTATCAAAAGCTTTGCTAAAGTCAAGATATAGCACGTCCATTGCTTCCCCCATGTCTACAGAGCCAGTTCTCTAATCATAGAAGGCAATCATGTTGGTCAGGCATTTCTTTCCCTTGTTGAATCCATGTTCATAGATTCATTCATAGATTCATAGATTCTAGGACTGGAAGGGACCTTGAGATGTCATCGAGTCAAGTCCCCTGCCCTCATGGCAGGACCAAATACTGTCTAGACCATCCCTGATTGACATTTATCTAACCTACTCTTAAATATCTCCAGAGATGGAGATTCCACAACCTCCCTAGGCAATTTATTCCAGTGTTTAACCACCCTGATAGTTAGGAACTTTTTCCTAATGTCCAACCTAAACCTCCCTTGCTGCAGTTTAAGCCCATTGCTTCTTGTTCTATCCTTAGAGGCTAAGGTGAACAAGTTTTCTCCCTCCTCCTTATGACACCCTTTTAGATACCTAAAAACTGCTATCATGTCCCCTCTCAGTCTTCTCTTTTCCAAACTAAACAAAACCAATTCTTTCAGCCTTCCTTCATAGGTCATGTTCTCAAGACTTTTAATCATTCTTATCGCTCTTCTCTGGACCCTCTCCAATTTCTCCACATCTTTCTTGAAATGTGGTGCCCAGAACTGGACACGATACTCCAGTTGAGGCCTAAACAGTGCAGAGTAGAGCGGAAGAATGACTTCTCGTGTCTTGCTCACAAGGTACCTGTTAATACATCCCAGAATCATGTTTGCTTTTTTTGCAACAGCATCACACTGTTGACTCATATTTAGCTTGTGGTCCACTATAACCCCTAGATCCCTTTCTGCCGTACTCCTTCCTAGACTGTCTCTTCCCATTCTGTATGTGTGAAACTGATTGATCCTTTTTAAGGGGAGCACTTTGCATTTGTCTTTGTTAAACTTCATCCTGTTTACCTCAGACCATTTCTCCGATTTGTCCAGATAATTTTGAATTATGACCCTGTTCTCCAAAGCAGTTGCAATCCCTCCCAGTTTGGTATCATCTGCAAACTTAATAAGCGTACTTTCTATGCCAATATCTAAGTCGTCAATGAAGATATTGAACAGAGCCGGTCCCAAAACAGACCCCTGTGGAACCCCACTTGTTATACCTTTCCAGCAGGATTGGGCACCATTAATAACTAATCTCTCTGAATATGGTTATCCAGCCAGTTATGCACCCACCCTATAGTAGCCCCATCTAAGTTGTATTTGCCTAGTTTATTGATAAAAATATCATGCGAGACCGTATCAAATGCCTTACTAAAGTCTAGGTATACCACATCCACCACTTCTCCCTTATCCACAAGACTCATTATCCTATCAAAGAAAGCTATCAGATTGGTTTGACATGATTTGTTCTTTACAAATCCATGCTGGCTATTCCATATCACCTTACCACCTTCCAAGTGTTTGCAGATGATTTCCTTAATTACTTGCTCCATTATCTTCCCCGGCATAGAAGTTAAACTAACTGGTCTGTAGTTTCCTGGGTTGTTTTTATTTCCCTTTTTATAGATGGGCACTATATTTGCCCTTTTCCAGTCTTCTGGAATCTCTCCTGTCTCCCATGATTTTCCAAAGATAATAGCTAGAGGCTCAGATACCTCCTCTATTAGCTCCTTGAGTATTCTAGGATGCATTTCATCAGGCCCTAGTGTCTTGCAGGCATCTAACTTTTCTAAATGATTTTTAACTCGTTCTTTTTTTATTTTATCTTCTAAACCTACCCCCTTCCCATTAGCATTCACTATGTTAGACATTCCTTTAGACGTCTCCTTGAAGACCGAAACAAAGAAGTCATTAAGCATGTCTGCCATTTCCAAATGTCCTGTTATTGTTTCTCCCTCCTCACTAAGCAGTGGGCCTACCCTGTCTTTGGTCTTCCTCTTGCTTCTAATGTATTGATAAAAAGTCTTCTTGTTTCCCTTTATTCCTGTAGCTAATTTGAGCTCATTTTGTGCCTTTGCCTTTCTATTCTTGCCTCTGCATTCCTGTGTTGTTTGCCTATATTCATCCTTTGTAATCTGTCCTAGTTTCCATTTTTTATATGACTCCTTTTTATTTTTTAGATCATGCAAGATCTCATGGACCACCCTGGCTTAACTTTTGCCACATTTTCTATCTTTCCTAACCAGCAGAATAGCTTCCTTTTGGGCCCTTAATAGTGTCCCTTTGAAAAACTGCCAACTCTCCTCAGTTGTTTTTCCCCTCAGTCTCGATTCCCATGGGACTTTATCTATCAGCTCTCTGAGTTTACCAAAATCCGCCTTCCTGAAATCCATTGTCTCTATTTTGCTGTACTCCTTTCTACCCTTCCTTAGAATTGAGAATTCTATGATTTCATGATCACTTTCACCCAAGCTGCCTTCTACTTTCAAATTCTCAATGAGTTCCTCCCTATTCGTTAAAATCAGGTCTAGAACAGCTTCCCCCCCAGTAGCTTTTTCAACCTTCTGAAATAAAAAGTTGTCTGCAATGCAGTCCAAGAACTTATTCGATAGTCTGTGCCCCGCTGTATTATTTTCCCGACATATATCTGGATAGTTGAAGTCCCCCATCACCACCAAATCTTGGGCTTTGGATGATTTTGTTAGTTGTTTAAAAAAAGCCTCATCCCCCTCTTCCACCTGGTTATGTGGCCTGTAGTAGACTCCTAGCATGACAACACCCTTGTTTTTTACCCCTTTTAGCCTAACCCAGAGACTCTCAACACTTCCGTCTCCTATGTCCATCTCCACCTCAGTCCAAATGTGTAAATTTTTAATATATAAGGCAACACCTCCTCCCCTTTCCCCCTGTCTATCCTTCCTGAGCAAGCTGTACCCATCCACACCAACTTTCCAATCATGTGTATTATCCCACCAAGTTTCGGTGATACCAAGCTGAGCCTTAAAAACCTTTAAGGATGCAGATTCCACCACGTCCCTAGGTAACCCATTCCAGTGCTTCACCACCCTCCTAGTGAAATAGTGTTTCCTGATATCCAACCTGGACCTCCCCCACTGCAACTTGAGACTATTGCTCCTTGTTCTGTCATCTGCCACCGCTGAGAACAGCCGAGCTCCATCCTCTTTGGAACCCCCCTTCAAGTAGTTGAAGGCTGCTATCTTCTGCAGACTAAATAACCCCAGTTCCCTCAGCCTCTTCTTGTAAGTTATGTGCCCCAGCCACCTAATCATGTTTGTTGCCCTCTGCTGGACTCTCTCCAATTTGTCCAGCTCCTTTCTGTAATGGGGGGCCCAAAAACTGGATGCAATACTCCATTTCTGGCCTCCCCAGAGCCAAATAGAAGGGAATAATCACTTTCCTCGATCTGCTGGCAATGCTCCTACTAATACAGTCCAATATGCCATTAGCCTTCTTGGCAACAAGGGCACACTGCTGACTTGTATCCAGCTTCTCATCCACTGTAATCCCCAGGTCCTTTTAGGCAGAACTGTTGCTTAAGGTTGAACAAAACCAGCCCCAGGACCGACCCTTGGGGTACTCCACTTGATACCGGCTGCCAACTAGATATTGAGCCGTTGATCACTATCTGTTGAGCATGACAATCTAGACAGCTTTCTATCTACCTTACAGTCCATTCATCTAATTCATACTTTTTTAACTTGGTGGCAAGAATACTGTGGGAGAGCGTATCAAAAGCTTTGCTAAAGTCAAGATATATCATTTCCATTGCTTTCCCCATATCTACAGAGCCAGTTATTTCATCATAGAAGGCAATCAGGTTGGTCAGACATGACTTGCCCTTGAGGAATCCATGTTGACTGTTCCTGATCACTTTCCTCTCCTCAAGTGCTTCAGAATTGATTCCTTGAGGACCTACTCCATGATTTTTCCAGGGACTGAGGTGAACATGTAGTTCCCTGTATCCTCCTTCTTCCTTTTTTTAAAGATGGGCACTACATTAGCCTTTTTCCAGTCATCCGGGACCTCCCCCGATCACCACGAGTTTTCAAAGAAAATGGCCAATGGATCTGCAATCGCATCAGCCAACCCCTCAGCACCATCGGATGCATTAGATCTGGTCCCATGGACTTGTGCATCTCCTGCTTTTCTAAATAGTCCTTAACCTGTTCTTTCACCACGGAGGGCTGCTCACCTCCTCCCCCTTCTGTGTTGTCCAGGACATCAGTCTGGGAGGTGACCTTGTCTGTGAAGATGGAGGCAAAAAAAGCGTTGAGTACTTCAGCTTTTTCCACATCATCTGTCACTAGGTTGCCTCCCCCATTCATTAAGGGTCCCACACTTTCCCTGACTTTTTCTTCTTGATAACATACCTGTAAAAACCCTTCTTGTTACCCTTCACAACCCTTGCTAGCTGCAACTCCAGTTGTGTTTTGGCCTTCTGATTACATCCCTGCATTCTCAAGCAATATTTTTATACTCCTTCCTAGTCATCTGTCCAAGTTTCCACTTCTTGTAAGCTTCCTTTTTGTGTTTAAGCTCACCGAAGAGTTCACTGTTAAGCCAAGCTGGTCACCTGCCATATTTGCTATTCTTTCTCCACATCAGGATAGTTTGTTCCTTCGCCCTCATTAAGGTTTATTTAAAGTGCAGCCAGCTCTCCTGGACTCCTTTCCCCCTCATATTAGCCTCCCAGGGGATCCTGCCCATCAGTTCCCTAAGGGAGTCAAAGTCTCCTTTTCTGAAGTCCAGGCTCCATATTTTGCTACTCTTCTTTCATCCTTTTGTGAGGATCCTGAACTCTACCATCTCATGGTCACTGCTGACCAGGTTGCCACCCACTTCTATTTCCCAAAACAATTCTTCCCTGTTGTAAATATGTTATAATAAGTATGTTTGTAAGTGTGTTATAGTAATATTATCATAATGTTATAGGTTGTAATTACATGTATATTATTATGAGGCTGAAAATATGTACTCATGGCTTAAAACAGGTCCAAGAAAAACTTTCCAAGAGCAGAGGAGCAGTTCACACCTCATCATGGCATGTATGGGACAAACCCAACCCAGCCTCACAGGAACAAAGGACACTGGCCTAGGCAGCAACAAAGGATCTGTTGGACTCTTGAGTGACTCACCCCCCTCCCTTGGTCAGTTTGGGACTGCGATGAGGTAATGCTTACCTGACCCTTAAAGGGAGGAGAGAAAAGACAAGAACATGAAAAAAGGGAGAGACATTTGCCATGCTCTTCCTCTCTCTTCCTACTCCATCTACAGACACCACCATCACCAAGTAACGGAAGTGCTGATCAAAGCGGAGAGCCTGGCTGATGGGCAACCAGCCAGCCTGTGGTGAGAAGCATCAAAGTTTGTAAGGGCACTGAAAGCATTAAGATCAGCTTAGAATGAATTTTTCTTGTATTTAATATGACCAAATCTGACTTCTTGTGCTTTGATTTATAATCACTTAAAATCTACCTTTTGTAGTTAATAAATATGTTTGTTTGTTCTACCTGAAGCAGTGCGTTTGGTTTGCAGTGTGTCAGAGCCTCCCCTTGGGATACAAGCCTCGTACATATCCATTTATTTGTTAAATTGTCAAACTCATATAGGCTTGCAGCGTCCAGTGGTCATAACTGGACACCGCTAGATGGAGATTCCTAGGGTTGCATCTGGGACCAGAGAGATTGGCTAGTGTCATTCGGTTACACAATCCAAGCAGCGGCTGGCTGAAAGTGCTCACTCACGTAGCTGGAAGATCGAAACCTGACATGGCTGATAACATGGAGATCATAGTGACTGGGGTCCATCTCTTACTGATATGGGAGGGCAAGGGTTAATTACCAGTCATTATCTATCTATCTATCTATCTATCTATCTATCTATCTATCTATCTATCCCCATCCACCCCATCTATCTATCTATCTATCCCCATCCACCCTATCTATCCCCATACACCCCTTCTATCTATCTATCTATCTATCTATCTATCTATCTATCTATCTATCTATCTATCCCCGTCCACCCCCTCTATCTATCTATCTATCCCCATCCACCTCCTCTATCTATCTATCTATCTGTAAGCGGGGGATGGTCCCACTATTGTGGGGAAGTTTCCTGGCTTATACACTACCTCGGTGAAATGGGCTAGTGAAAGGATCTGAGTCCTCGCTCCCATTCCCTTTACCCAAAAGCCTGCCTGATGTCGAGGGCTCCCCTTCCACTCTGCTGTGTGGCAAAGTCCTCATAACACCAACAAGGCTGGGCCCAGGATTCCTGGGGGGCTCGACGCCCAACCTTCTCGTGGTCAATAGGGCAGGGGCGAGGGTGTCCCCACTCCGGGTGCTCTCTCTGCACTGGATGCTTCCCTGACCCACTGATCATCACATGCAGTTCAAAGCAAATACAATGCATTAAACTGCAATCAATTTTAAAAAATAAGGAAAAAATGGAAAAGGTTAAAGGAAAACCCGTCACCCCGCTCTGCAGCATGGGGACATCACAACCAGCGTCTCTGAGATGTCAGGGACGTTCAGTCTGTTCCTCACAAATCCCAGGCCTCCTTCACAAGCCCTGGCTGTGCTGCAGGGACGCTGCGGGTCGGACACTTCCTCTGGCGGTGGCCAAACGCCCTCAGGCTTTAGGTGGCAGGACCCTTCTTCCGAGCATCGCACCTGCCCTGACAGGGTTACAATCCCCCTCCAAGTCTGGCCTGCAGAGCCTCTTGGCTGGGGGCATCTGCCTGTGCTGGGCCCGCTGCCCAGGGTCCCCCTCACTCTCCCCAGCTGCTCACCGCACCCAGCTCCGGACGGCTCCAGCCCCAGCTCTAGCACCAGCCCCAGCTCCAGCTCCACCAATGTGCCTCAGCTCCGGCTGCTGTTGCTGCTCTGCCTCCAGCTCCCTGGGCTGCTTCTCTGGCTTCTCTGGCTCTGGTGGCTTCAGCTCTGCTCCCGGCACAGGTCTGCTCCCTGGGCTGCTTCTCTGGCCCCTCTGGCTGGCCTGGCCCTGCTCCCTGGCTCAGCTCAGGCCCCTAATCTCCCCTTAGCTGACCCAGGCAATTCCAGCTCACTAGGTGGACGGGCCCCCCCTTGCCTCCTGACAGCCCACCCTGTCAATCAGGCTGACCTGGAGCATTGGCCTCTCCCCATTGTTCCTGGGGACTGGTAAATCAGGGTCCTGATTTATCATCGACCCCCCCCCCCGTTCCTTTTGGTACTGGGATCTAGTCAACCAAAACACCCTGTAGCGGGGCAGTCACCCGCTCCAGCCCTGAAAGGGTTACTGCCAGCCCTGGGAGAGGGCTGGGGCTGAAGGAAAAGCCTGGGCTGATTGGGGAAGGCAGCCACAGCTGGGGACACGCCCCAATCAGGCCATAGCAGCCCCTATAAAGGGGCTGCTAGTGTGGAGCTAAGTGAGTCTCTCTCTGGATGTTGAGAGGGATGGGCCTGGCTGCTGGGAGCTCAGCAGGGTACTTAAAGTGGAGCAAGGCTGGGGAGCCCCAGGCTAGAAATCCCCCAGGCTGCGGCCTTGTTAAAGGCTGAGAAAGTACTGGGGTTGCAGAGGGACAGCCTAAGGGTAGGCAGAGGCAGCAGGTCCGGACCCTCCTTGCTGATTGTGAGTGGCAATTACACTGCTGTCTGCCCCAGGGAGCAGGGGCTCGATGGTGACTGGCAGTAGCCAAACACTGAGATGAGGTGGGGATAGGAGGTTGGGGGTTCCCTGGGGAGGGGAGCCCCAGTGAGACTGTGGGGTACTGCAGGGGGCAGAACCCTGAGAGAAGGGGCACCAGGGCCTGGGAGGGACACTGGGGCCAACAGCAATGTGAGACACTGGCCTGGAGAGAGCGCTCTGGAGGCTGGTGAGCTAATTCCTAGGATGACCAGCAGGAGGTGCTGCAGCGGTGAGTCATCACCCCACTACACCCCCCCCACACACACACACTGAGTTTTAGTAAGGGGACTACAGTCCCCTTATCTCTCTCTCCTCTCTCTAGTCTTAATCATTCAAATGTCTGTTTTTTTCTGTGTCTGAAGATATTTTAAAACTTGGGAGGTGAGGGGGCGGGGGAAGAATTGAAAAATGTGGGATATTTTTTTTTAAATTTCTAGCCAGTGAATTTTTTCCAGTGATCATTAGTTTTAAATGGCCAAGATCTCTGTGAAACCTTTCTTAAAAACCAAAAATCCTGTGATTAGCTTTTAGATGCAATTAGGTGCCCTGTGCCCCCCTGGGCAATTTAAAAGGGCCTGGGGCTCCCTTTAAAATCACCTGGGCCTCAGGGCAAATAGCCCCTTTGTCCCCTCTGTCTGCAGGTATGGAGACATTCGTACAGCCATGTGTGTGGGCAGGGGGAGGAGAAAGGGAACATTACTGGTGGGTCTCTCCCCAGAGACCGGAGCCAGCCCCTAGCTGGAATCAATCCCCCTCTCAGACCAGCCAACCCCTGCCTAGCAGGCAGAGATCAGAGGGGCTGCGTCCTCACCAGCAGCCGTTCTCCAGCCGGCCTGGGCTCACTAACTGAGCTGTCCACAGCGGAAGGAGGGAAGGAAAAAAACCCTCCCATCAGCTGTTTTGCATTCACAGTCATGGGGAAAACAGCCCAGGCCCTGGAGAGAGAGCTCAGAGTCATGCTGGCACTAGGGGTCATCCAGCCACCCACCAGCCCCTGGCCTCTCCCATGGGGCTGGTCCCCCAAAAAGATGGGCTCATCCGATTCTGTGTTGACTATCGGAAATTCAAGGCCATTGGCGTGTCCGATGCCTGCCCCATTCCTAGGCCTAACAAGACTGTAGACAAGTTGGGGGGTACCTGGTACCTCACTACTATGGATCTCACCAAAGCCTACTAACTGGTGCCTTTGGACCCACATGCGAGGTTGAAATCTGCCTTCATCACCCCTTTGAGGCTCTGTGAGTTCCTGGTCCTGACTTTTGGACCCAAGGGGGCACCTGCCACCTTATAGCACCTGGTTGGTCAGTTACTATGGGGGGTGGATGACTTTGCCCTCGTGTGCATTGATGGTATCTGTGTCTTTAACCAGACCTGGGGCAGGAGGAACCTGTGTCTCAGGTGAAGAGGGGGATGGGTTGTATCCGGGATGTAGGATGGACTATAGAAGCTGGAGAGGGAAAGGTGGGGATGGCAGAGGTGTAGTACCAGGGCCATAAGGTGGGAAGCGGCTGCCTAAAGCCCGAGCCGTCCACGGTGGAGGTGATCAGAGATTGGCCCATTCCTCAAACCAAGACACAGGCCCAGGCCGTTATGGGGCTAGCAGGGCACTGCCGGAGGTTTGTGTCCCACTTTAACTCCCTAGAAGCTCCCATCATGAAGCTGTGTACGAAGGGCGAGCCGGACACAGTGATTTGGACCACACAGCGCCGGGGGGGCTTTCTGTGCTCCAAATGAGGCTCTAATCCAGGGCCCGGTGCTGGGAAACCCAGACTTGGACAAACCCTTTCTGGTGTTCAGACACTTCAGACACAGGGCTGGGCAGGTGGCTGATACAGGTTGATGCTAAGGGGCAGAGACACCCCATTGTGTATCTGAGCAGGAAGCTGCTCCCAGAGAGCAGAGCTGTGCGGCCATAGAGAAGCAATGCCTGGCCGTGGGGTGGGCCCTTAAAAAGCTGCAGCCATAAATAATTGGGTGGCGCTTTCCTGTGTACTCTGACCATTCGCCCCTGACAGGCTGCACCATATGAAAGGGGCTAATGCCAAGCTCCTGAGATGGAGTCTGAGTCTCCAGGATTACGAGATGGAGGTGGGCCATGGGAATGGGAGTGTGAATGCTCTAGCCGAGGCTTTGTCCCAGAAAGGGGAACCTGAACCTCCCTGGGGCACTGGCCGAAGTGATCCCGCTCAGTTCAGACTTGAAGGGGGGAGACATGTGATGAAGTGGGGCATTTTGTTAGTGTTTTGCATGAATACTGTGCATGCTTCAGTTCCCCTGTGTGCTACGTGTGTAACGAGGTGGTGGGAGAGGGGGGTTGTGACCTCATCTAGCAGCCTGGACCCCGGACACCGGCCTGAACACTGTGGAACTTAGAAACCAGTGACTTGGAGGCCCAGCCCATCTTGGGAGCCAGCCGGTTCTGGACTGGGGGAGGACAAAAGGGTGGAGGAGAGAGGGCCCCAGAAGGCAGCTGGTTCTGGCCAGTTGGGGAACAAAGGATGGAAGAGAGGGGGCCCAGGTGACCTGTTTGCCCAGGAACAAAGACAAATAGTGGAGGTGGGGCTGGTGTGGGAGGGGATATTCTGGGCTTGGTTGGAAGGAGGTCGCTTCTGCACTGAGGACAAAGCGGGGCTTGAGCTATCTGGAGAGCCCCAGGTGGACAGTGCTGAGACTGGTGAGGCCCAAGGGCCCTGAGAACTGCCTGTGCTGGGTTCAGACACTCAAACCTCCTGTGTTACGCTGGCTGAGAGTCACTGCAGGGTAGAAATTGGAGGGGCATTGCTCTCTCTGGGGGTGGAGGCCGTGGGGGTGCAGAGCGAGGGGAATCCCTGAGGGGGCCCATGTCAAAGACCGTCAGGCTGAAGGCTTGGGGAGGTGTGGTTCCAGGAGGCGCTGGAGCCCAGGTTTTAACCCCCCAGAGTGTGTGTGACCCCGAGACGGGCTGTCACACTAAAGGGGCGTCCTCCCAGGGACCATACGGAGCCAAGAGAGCCCAGGGCCTGCGAGTCTGTGACACAGCCCAGATCTGGTGTAATAATTTTAATATAACAAAACAAAATTAGCATCATTACATAAAATGTATCCTAAATTAAGAGTCAATATGTGAATATATCCAGTGTATGTGTGTTCTCTCTCTCTCTCTCTATATATATATATATTACATTAACATAAAATTGAGCATAATTAAATATATAGTCTATCTATACTTTGTGTGTATATAATAGATAGATACACACACCCACATACATATACACAGAGAGGTATTTACCTACATAAAAATATTGAACACAATCGATTCAGCATTTCTCTTACTTTCATGCTAAGATTTTGTCTGGTTTTGTGTAACTGCGCCATCTGGTGGCTGCCTCCAGAACGGCCTACCCCTCCCATCCCATCTCTCCTATGCAAGGTTCTTTCCTCACAGCCCAGACCTGGGCCTGAGGGTCCCAGTATCGGTGTAAGCCTGGTGGGTGTCTGCTCACCGGCACAAGTATTCCACCCCTGCCACCTGAGCCAGCTGGTCCCCCACACTGGGCCTGGATCTAAGCCATCACCCACAAGATGGGAAAAGTGGCACATTCCCTATGGGGCTAATGGCTTGGGGGGGGGGGGAATTGTCAAAATTCTTGGTAAACTGAAAACGGTTTGGGTCGAAACAAAAAGAAAAATTGTTGAGGTTTTTGCTGAACCAAACATTTGAAAAAATATTTGGGGGTCAATCTGAAAGCATAATTTGATTAATTTTGAGGGAACCAAAAGTCGTGGGGGGGAGGGGGGGGAAATCTTTTCACTTTATACCAAAAATCAAAATTGGTCAAAATTTTCAGTGAACCGGAAGGTCAGAAATAGATTTGGTTTCAGAATGAAATATTTTCTTTTGATCAACCATTTTAGATGTTTTTTAACTACAAAGTAAAATGTCAGGAAATTTCAAACCATACAATGATTTTGAATCAAGAAAGGTGAAACGTTTCTTTTTGAAAATGCCTAAATGAAGTATTTTGACTTTGGGGGATTTGGGTTGTTTTTTCCCCCCGAAACAGGCAATTTGGCAAAATTGACCAGATTCACATAAAGTTTTGGTGTTGCCAAATTTGCATCTTTCACCAAAAAAGTTTGTGAAAATTTCTCCCCGCGCTGGCTGGGAATGACCATGAGAGCTGCTGGGTTGGGTGTTGCCTTGCAGGAATCAGTAACTAGCATTAGCTGATCTGCTCTGTTCTCGCAGGGGTTCTCAAACTTCATCCCACCATGACCCCCTTCTGACAACAGAAATTACTACAGGACCCCAGGGGGAGGAGTAGAAGTCTGAGCCTGCCGGAGCCCCAGACAGTGAAGCTCAGGCTTTGGCCCTGTGCCCCAGCAAGTCTAAGCCAGCCGTGGTGACCGCATTAAAATGGGACTGTGACCCACTTTGGGGTCCTGATGCAGTTTTAGAACCACTGTACTAGAGGGCATTGTACTGCGGTCTTCACCAGGATATCTCAGCACCTTGTGGTGATCACAGAGCAAACACAGTCATCCAGGGCCAGCCTTAGCCATGGGTGAACGGGGCTGTGATGGGTTCTGTCACAGAGACCCCCTTGGGACTGTCACCTGATGTGCTGAGACTACCTCTGAGCCCATTTTCACTGCCAGCTTGGGACTTCAGAACCCTGCCTTGTTGAGCCAGACACGCTAGCCTGCTTCAACACGCCCCCAAAGCTGCAGACTTAAATGCAAATGGCTTAGCAAATACTCCTGTCTCCAGCACCCAGAGACCCAGCTCCCAATGGGATCCAAACCCCAAATAAATCCGTTTTACTCTGTATAAAGCTTATAAAGGGTAAACTCATAAATTGTCCATCCTCTATAACACTGATAGAGAGATATTCACAGCTGTTTGCTCCCCCAGGAATTAATCACTTACTCTGGGTTAATTAATAAACAAAAGTGATTTTATTAAGTATAAAAAGTAGAAATTAAGTGGTTTGAAGTAATAACAGACAGAACAAAGTAAGTCACCAAGCAAAATATGCAAATCTAAGCCTAATACATCAATAAACTGAATACATGTAAATCTCACCCTGAGAGATGTTCCAATAAGCTTCTTTCACAGACTAGACTCCTTCCTAGTCTGGGCCCAATCCTTTCCCCTGGTACAATCCTTGTTAATTCCAGCTCAGGTGGTAACTAGAGGATTTCTTCATGACCGGCAGCCTCCTTTGTCCTGTTCCACCTCCTTTTATATCTTTGGCACAAGAGGGGAATATTTTGTCTCTCTCTGGGTTCCCACCCCTCCTTCTAACTTGAAAAGCACCAGGTTAAAGATGGATTCCAGTTCAGGTGACATGATCACATGTCTTGTGAGCTCCACTCCATTTGTCCAGGACTAGCCCACAGGCATGCAGTGGAGATGTTCAGGTAAACAAAGCCATCTAGAGTCAATTGTCCTAGTCAATGGGAGCCATCAAGATTCTAACCAACATTAATGGCCCACACTTTGCATAATTACAATAGGACCTCAGAGTTATGCTACATATTCCTAGATTCAGGTACAAGAATGATGCATTCATACAAATAGAATGAACACAGTAGATTATAAGCTTTATAATGATACCTTACAAGAGATCTTTTGCATAAAGCATATTACAGTTAAATTATATTCACACTTATAAACATGTTTTTTTAAAGCATTTTTGGAGTGCAACGTCACAGCGGTGCCTCTGGAGCGGGGTGCCCCCCACTGCTGGTGTCCTGCCCACTGCCTTGCAGTGGCCTCTGGCCAGCTGCTCCCCGGAGATTCCTGTCTGCTGTAAGGAGCAGGGGGAGGAGGGGCTCTGATGTCAGGCTGTTCCCTGACCCCCCCGTGTACCCCATCTCCGCAGAGCAGGTGGGGTGGGTGGACAGGGCTCACGGAGAGAGAGGGATGGAGCTGCTGGCAGCTGCTGTAGTGTCTGAAGAAGCTTTCGTTCAGACTGCTGAGTGCCACTCCCCCAGCTCACACACACAGTCTCTTTCACACTCGGCACCCCCCAACATATATTAATATTGTTGGTGTTACTTGTTGGTACTTCCTGCAATGCACATATATTCTCTGGAATTTTTTTCTTTCAAAGTGCCGTTATTTGAGTTTTTTGACTGGTCTCTGCATTTCATAATTTTATTTCTCTCTAATGATTACATTGAATTCTTTGAGTAGTGAGTTCTAAACTGCCTAACCTGTCCTGGCTGGAGTAATGATCATTATTACGGTTATTAACATATTGTGCTTTGTCATTCATTATTTAAAGTGGTGCAATCAAATAATAGTATTCTCCTAGAATGTAACTTTAGCTTGTACTCACTTTAGTAATTCCAGTTTAAAAAACATTAGCTAAACACAGAACTTTAGACACTGTACAGATGAAAGTCGCTTTTTTTGAAATTGTATTTTTAGTTATAGCTGTAAATTAATTTAATTTGCATGAAAATTAAAGCAGTTCGAACTATGATACCAATAGCAATGAGGGAGTCAAATGTTAGTGAGTCACATACATGATTGTGGTCGGTAAACATAAATGCCAAAAGAATTAGAAAAATGAATTCCTTTTCTTAATACAAGAGAAAAAAACCTTAAGAACATATGTTAAAATTATGTTTTTAGTGGAAAAACAATTGACTAAAATAGAGGAGATAATGGCAGTAACACAGTGTGTCTGTGTAAGCAGATTTTATTTATCTCTACTAAAGATAGTGTGCGAAGTATCAGACGTGTGTTTCAGATGTGGGAGAAAAACGAGTCCTCACTCGGAGGTCGGTTGCAACATGTCAGAGGCAGTTTATTCTCAAGCAATATAGCAAGGGGGAGAATGCACAACGGCAGGTCTCCCAAAAGATCAACAATTAGGGCAAGAATTTATACCTTTTGTGACATACAGTAATGATCAACAACTGCAGTTTGTTTATACATATTCCTTCCTGATACCTTACTTTCCTCAGCAATTTCTGCTACACTCTGTGTTCCGTTCTTATCTAACACAAGGTTGAAACCAGCATCTCTTACAGTTCTTTGCCACTCGCCCAGGCCCTGCTGGGAAGTCTCGCGTTATTAGCTGTTAGAGTTAGCCTGACTCTTGCTCTTCCCGGAAGACTAAGATGTCGGCTCTTTTTCCAACTTCCACACTGATATCTGCGTTAAAGCTCCAGAACTGACACCTCAAGGCTTGGGATTGGGAATATCTTGCTGTATTATCTCCTGATTGTTCTACATTTACATATCAGCTTTAAACATGGCTTTAATTGGCGTTTGTATCTATTGTTTGTTTGTTTCTTTATATAACAATTAGATACAGAGCTCCTGTCAGCTAATCCCGAAGTTATTATCTTGAAAAAAAACGGAGAGTTTTCAGGTGCCTGAGTTGTCCCTGGAATCATGGTTAAAGTTTCCTCCCCCCACCGCAAATCTGAACTGGTGCCCCCGCCCCGGGTGAGCCAGGAGTGGCCAGGGGGCTGCAGGAGGCCGTGGGCTCTGGCGAGATGCAGCCCACGTTTCACAGCGCGAAGCCTTGAGCCACATGCCGAGCATCAGGCACCACAAGGCCCAGCAGCAGCGCAGGAGGGTGGCAATACCCCATGTGCCAGGCCTCCCTGACTTCTGCGCTGCTCCTGGCGGTGGCATTACCTTCAGAGCTGCATGCCCGGCCAGCACCCAACAGTATCAGGCCACCCTGTCAGGGCTTAATTTGAGCCACAGCTGAGCTCTGGCATCTCTTCCAATACAAATTAAACACTGTGGGAGGCAACAGGGCCCAGAGGTGATGGGGGTGAGGGGAGGTCAAGGGAGCCCGTGGGGGGCAGAAGTGATGGGGGAGGGGGTGATGAAATACAAGTTCAGCCAGGGTGCCATTTTCCCTAAGGCTGGCCCTGGTCATAACCATCTTGGCAACAAACAGATCATCTACTGCTCATACAAATATTACAGGCAGCTTCCATGTGCTTCCCAGGCCCATGGGTCTGAGCTGGAGGGGTAGGGAGGGAGCGGGATACTGGGCTAAACAGTTCAATTGTCCTCATCCGGGTGGCAGTCCCCGCAGCTGAGGTCTCATTCTCCGTTTTCTCAGTCTCATGACATTCCAGATCCTTGTCGTCTCTCTGGTGGCTGAGGAACAGCCCGATCTAGAAGCCGAATTCAGGCACCATGTATTCCCTGGCACCCGGCCTGTCCTTCCTTCTGCTTCCACGACAGCAGAAGGGTTTCCTGGGGGAGAGAGAGAGAGAGAGAGAGAGAGATTCTGGGGTACATTAGCTTTCAGAGGGGTAGCCGTGTTAGTCTGTAACAGTAAAAACAACAAGGAGTCCTTGTGGCACCTTAGAGACTAACAGATTTATTTGGGCATAAGCTTTCGTTGGACATAACCCACTTCATCAGATGCATGGAGTGGAAAATATACAGTACATGAACAGATGGGAGTTGCCTTACCAAGTCGGGGGTCAGTGCTAACGAGGACAATTCAATTAGGGTGTATGAGGCCCATTCTCAACAGTTGACAAGAAGGGGTTAATATCAACGGAGGGAAAATTACTCTTTGTAGTGCTAACGAGGCCAATTCATGGCTGGCAGTTGGGATAGCTAGATGGGTGGGATGATAGGTGCGTAGGTAGATGGCTGAGAGGGTGAATAGGTGGCTAGACCTGGTGGTAGGTGGGTAGATGGGTACATAGGTGGGTGGGTAGTTAGTTAGGTAAGTGGGTAGAGAGATAAGCGGTAGGTGGGTAGATCAGTGGTTGGTTGGGTCAATGGGTTGGTAGCTAGGCGGGGTAGTAGGTAGATGGGTGAGTCAATGGTTATATAGGTAGGAAGATGGGTAGGTAAGTGGATGGGATGGTAGGTGGGTGGGTGAGTAGGATGGTAAGTTAGTTGGTAGGGAGCTAGGCAGGGTAGTAGGTGGGTAGATTGGTGGGTAGGTAGCTGAGTTACCATCTGTAATAGAGCAGGGTGAGGTAATAGGCCAGGAAGAATCCAGTCGCTACGAAGATGAGTTTGCAGCTGATTTCGATAATTTCCCAAGAGAGGCCACCTGTGGGAGCTGGAACAAGTCAAGAGTCTGGGGTATATTACTGCAACCCCTGTCCCAAGCCAGCCAGCCCCTGCCCTGGGGCTAGGTCAGAACTGGTGCCTCCTAGAGGGGAAATTCCCAGTCCCATGAGCCAGCTAGGGTGACCAGGCAAATGTTAAAAATCGGGACGGGGGGCGGGGTAGTAGGAGCCTATATACTAAAAAGACCCAAACATCAGAACTGTCCCTATAAAATCGGGACAGCTGGCCACCCTTGAGCCACTCAACCCTGTCCTGGGGCCAGGTCAGAGCCAATGCCTACTAGAGGGGAAATTCTCAGCCCCCTGGGCCAGCCAGTCCCTGCCCTGGGTCTGGGTCAGAGACGGCGCCCCCTAGAGCAGAAAAGCCCTGTGCTGCATTCCCTGCCCCCAGAGGAAGCCAATCCCCCACCCTGGGGCCAGGTCAGAGCTGGCGCCCCCTATAGGGGAGGGACTCTCACCTATTTCTGGTGGGCTCAGCAGTAAAATATGGAACCCGTAGGGGTTGGAGCCGAGGCAAAAGATCTGGTGGCCTCCATCCACGCTCCCCGTCCAGCTCAGGGTGCTGATGGCCTCGTCCCCCTGGGCCCACGAGCTGACCTGCAGGGCCCCCCGTGAGCCGTTCCCAGCCAGGGACTCCCCGTCCACCTGCCACTGCAGCTGGGGTGGGGGGTGGGAGCGCAGGGAGCAGCTGCAGCTGATGCTGGGCCCCTGGCGCTGGCAGGACGAGTTCAGCCCTGTCCCCGGCCGGGGGCTGTCTGGGGAGAGCAGGAGACACAGCGACGTAGTCAGAGAGAGAAACCCAGTGGCAGGGAAACTCATGGGTTAAACCTACTAATACCCAGGGGCAGGGAGGCCCATAGATTAACCTCACTAATATCCAGTGGCAGAAAGACCCACAGGTTTACCCCACTCACACCCAGTCGCAGGGAGTCCCGCAGATTAACTCCGCTTACACTCGACGAGCAGCTGGAACGTCCCCTGGGCAGAGCTCTCATTGTTCTGGGCCCAGCACCCGTACAGCCCCCCGTCCTCGGCCGTCACGTTGGGCAGTTCCAGCCGCAGCTGATTCTCCACCACGGGGCGGGTGCCCTCAACGGCTCGCCCCCCCCTCACCCAGCCCAGCTCAGTGCGGGGGTTGCTGGCGACGGAGCAGAGGAACCGCAGGGAGTCGCCCTCCCGGGCCGTGAGCTGTGAACCGTTCCCCACCAGGGGGTCGGGATCTGGGAATAGAAATAACACAGAACCACTCGCACCCTGAGCCAGCCAGTCCCTGCCCAGGGGCTGGATCGGGGCTGGCACCCCCTAGAGGGGAAAGGCCCCGTCCCCACTCCCCACCCCCTAGTGGTACCTTGGAATAGCTGGGGGTCGCTCCTGTTAGCTCTGGAGATGGTGATTTCCGGAGTCCTCACTGGAGGTGAAATACCCACGGCAACGTATTAGATCAGAGCATGCTCGCCACTGACCCCATGCTCCACAGGCAGCACCGCCCAATGACCCCCCCCACCCCTACCTGAAGCCCAGCACCCTCCCCTGCCCCCCTGCAGCACAGCGCCCCTAATGACAACCCGCCCCCCAGGACCCTCCACTGAGGCCCCTCCCTGTGCACAGCACCCCCTAGAGCCTTACACTGCACGTGCACACGCAGGGCCCGGCTGGCCGATCCGTAGGAATTCTTCGCCCAGCACCGATACTCCCCAGCATCCCCTCGGCTGAGATTCAACAGCTCCAGGCACCCGGCCCCTCCCTGGCCAGGGCTCAGGGACCCATTTGTCCTGGCCCAGCTCAGGGTGGCCTCGGGTTTGCTCACAGCCTCACAGCTCAGACTCAGGGAGTCGCCCTCCTGGGTCTCCAGAGACATGATATCGCCCTCAGCTACCAATGGAGCCAGCACTAGAAGAGACAAGCAAGCGAGTTTGGTCCCCGCAGAGATTCCCCACCTAGGAGCCAAGACGCAGCCACCTTTGGGGTGAGCCACGGGTGCTCTTTATACAGGGACCCTGCGCCTGGTGTGGAGACACAGCCCCCCTCTGGGGTTGATGCACAATCTCAGTGCCAGGCCATGGCAGCAGCAGGTCTCCGTTGCAGACATCGGTCCCTAACCCATCTCCTCCCCGCTGCCCAGCGCCCCCTTAATGCCAACCTGGGGTCCGGAGACAGAAAGAACTGGGCCCACTGCTCCCACCACCCTCCCCACAGCCCTGCGGCTTCCTCGGGCTCTCCCCTCCAGGGACGGACCAGCCTCGCCTCGCTGAGCCTGGCGCCTGGCCCTGAGCGCGGGCAGAGCGTGACTAGGAGGCACTCATTGGTTCCCGGGGCTCACAGCGCGGCCTCTCACCGGGGCGTCCGTTCCTGGTCAGAGTCCCGGTGATGTTGGGGGGCCCGGGTGGGTCTGTAACACAAACCAGACAGGGGGGATCAGGGGGACTGGACAGCACCGGAGGGGGGGTCACTAGTGATCACTGAGACTAGACATGGCCCCTTGCTGTGAGCTCAGCTGGGGGACAGGAAAGTCCCTGATGTGACACAAGACCCATGGGCGGGGAAGGGAAGTGACAGACCCGACCGAGCCCAACCCAAGAGGTGTCCGACGGAACCCAGGGGCCGGGTTAGAGCCGCACCGGGGAACCAGAACCGTGTGAAATGGAAACCCAAGGGACCAAAACCGGTGAGTCAAAATTTGGCCTAATTTGCAGAGTCATTAACAAGGGGCTGGGCTGTTAAGGCCTGGGTACTGGAGCGAGCGTCACCATCTCAATGCCACCGTGTGCTGGGTGCCCGGGCGTTCAGCGTCCTGCTCCCCAAATGTCTCCTCCCCAGGGCAGGTCGGGGCCAGGGGTCTAAATAACCCCACTCCCACCCCCGCCCCAGACCCGGCCACCAGACATCAGAAACCCCCATCCTGGGTCCTTTGCCTCCCCACCCAATTCCCCTCCCCAGCCCTCTTCTTTTGCCCACAGGCTTGGCCTGCCAGGCCTGGATATTTTGCAGCCCGACTGTGCCCAGAGGGGTGGCTGAAAGCAAAACCTGGAACAGCCGGACGCTGATACTGGCTGGCCAGGCCTGGCAGGGTCCATCCACGCTGCCCTCAAAGCCCCACGGCACCGAGACTCAGAGCCTGGGTCCGTTGGGTCAGGCTCGCGGGGCTCGGGCTGTGGGTCTCTGATTGCAGCGCGAACATTTCCTCCGAGGTCTGTGTAGACATTTGGGATCAGGCTGGGGCCTGGGCTCAGACATGGGGGGGGGACTGGGGGGTGGGTTCCTTCTAAATCTCCCTCCGGCTGAAGGGAACAAGGGCCGTCCTTACACTGATGCCTGATTTGATCCTTCAAATCGCAAAGGCGGCCGCTGATTTCCCCTCTGGCCTGGATCTGCAGCGCAAGGGTCACGGGCCATTTAACGTGGGTTTCCCTGGGGCAGGGTGGGCCGGGGTCTCTGGGCACTGAGCCCGGAGCATGTTTAGTGCCGGACAGTGACTGGGTCTGGGTGTCATTAAATTTCTGCCCCATATAGAGCATCCACCAATCCCGGCAGAAAAGGGAGGGGATGGAGGAGACGTGGTGGGACAGCCCGGGGGGATCTCAGGGGGAACTGGGATCACTGTTGTGAGGGGGGAATCCCAGCAAGGGGGGACTGGAATTGGGGAGGTTGGATACCAGCACAGGAGGATTCTGGGGCAGGGCAGGGCAGGGGTAGAAAAGATCTCAAAAAAGAATGGCTTGGGGACCTGGGGATGTGGATGGGAGGGGGGAGCCATAGCCAAGGGGGGCAGGAAGGGGTGAAGATCCCGAGGGAGAAGGGGCTGCAAGGTGTGGAGGGAAGGGGCCTGGAGTAGAATTGGCTGAGTGTGCATGGTGGGGGGTGGGGAGCCCAGAGGTGGGGATCCTAGCATAGGGAGCTTGGGACCGGTGTGGAGGGGCTGGTTGGGTCACTCACAGCCAACGTGGAGCCGGATGGTTCTGCTGGTGGAAGGTCCCTGTGCTGAGCTGTAGGTGACGGTGCAGACGAGCTCTTTGCCATTGTCTCCCAGGCCGGGCGTGAAGCTGAGCTCGGAGCTGTGGGCCCAGGTGCCATTCGCCAGCTGGGCTGAGACGTTCCGGGCTGTGTCGCTGAACGGCCCCATCCAGGTGACTCGGGGAGGGGACCCGGAGCAGCGCCCAGGGGCCGTGCAGGTCACAGTCACTGGCTCCCCGGCCAGCAGCATCCCTGGCACCCTCTGCGCCGGCGAGATCTGGATCTCTGGCTCCTCCGTGAGCCCTGAGACACGAGGAGAGGGAAAAGAATCACCCAGGGACACGGGGCCTTTCCCCTCTAGAGAAGCGTCTCCGATCTGGCCCCAGGGTGGGGACTGGCTGACTCAGGGGGGGCTGATAAGCAGTGACTGCGGCTGCTCTTACCTGGCACGGAGATCTCTAGCATAGGGTAAGTGTGATCGTTATTGGTGCGGTAACTGTATTTAAAGTCTCCTTTCTCGACTCTAAGGAAATATCTCCCCGCATCCGTCCGTCGGGCGTCGCTGATTTGCAGGGAGCAGTCGCTGGGCGCCGGATCCCCCGTCAGCCGGAACCGGCCCTGGGTGTCTTGCGACATGTTCCGGCTGGGGTCACTGCTGGCCACGGGTGGATCATTGTGCACATCGGCCAGATCCTTGTACCAGTATCTGTAGAGCTGGGCCCGGGGATTGTCGGTGTCATACGAGGCTGGATATGTGAAGGTGCAGGGAACAAGAACACAGAGACCCTCCTGCACTGACACCAACTGTGGCACCGTCAGGGTAAATCCGGGCTGCTGGGACAGGGACCCTGCAGGGACAGACAAGGATTGAACTGGGACCCATAGAGAGCAGAGACCAACCCTGAGCTGCACCCCACAGCTCTGCCGGTGCCCCTCACTCCCGACCTACAGCCCCATGCGAGCCCAGCCCTGGGTCCTTGACCAAATCTCACTCCATTTAGTTTCCATTCCTCCCTCCATTGAGCCCCCTGCCCACTCGCTGTCACTCAGCGCCCCCTAGCACCGCACTGGGGCACTGGGCTCCCCTCCCCCTCTGGCCAGTCTCCCTTTCAAGTTCTGGGACAGACCTGGCCCCGCGTAGTGCAGGTTCTGCCCTTCCCCCTGCACTGGGGCTGCAGGTGCTGCTTACTTACCTCTCCAGAGCAGGGCGAGGATCAGGAACCTCAGCATGGCTGCAGGGGGGGCAGCACCCCATCCTCTCCAGGGAGTGCCTTGAGATGGGTGGTCCCGTTCCCCAGATTCCTGCTGTGGCGGCAGGGTTCTGCCCATGGGTGCGGCGTCCGTCTGGGACAGACCTAGAGACAGATGGGGGGTGGGTACTGTGAAAGCGGAGGCTGTGCGGGGGACGACATATCTGCCTGGGGGACCATCAATATTGCCGGGATCTGCAGGCATCTGATCTGAGGCTGCTGGCAGCGCAGTGACACCCCAAGTCACCAGACGGTCCCAAGAGATCGTAGGCTAAAAAATTCCATAAATTGGCAAAAAAAAACCTCTGTGATTTTTCTCTCAGAATCATGTGATCAGCCAGAAAATCCCAAGCTGGTGACAGAAGATGGTGGGAAGGCAGTGCTGCTCAGTGCCTGCTTTGCTTCAGTCTCCCCACAAAAAACAACATGCGAGCGGGCGACCAGCGAAGTTACCTCGTACAGCAAAGGGGAAGAGTTGCAAATTTGGATAAGGAAAGAACATGTCAGAGAAGTTCAGACCAATTTGAATAAATTCAAATCAGTGGGGCAGGATGCTGTTCAACCCAGAGTGCTGAAGGAATTAGTTGAAGAAATCTTGGAGCCACTCATGGATGCCAGGAGACATCCCAGAAGATGGGAGAAGGGCTAACAGTATGGTCATCTTTAAAAGGGGGAAAAGGAGGAGCCAGGGAACTACAGATCAGTCAGCCTGACCTTGACACCTGAAAAGCTACTACAGCAACGTATAAAACCTTCAATTTGTGAGGACAAAGGGGTGGTCACCAGGATGGATTTACCAAGAACAAATCCTTCCTAACCAGCTTGATTTCCTTCTTTGACAAGGTAACTGGTTAGTAGCAGGGGGAACGCAGTGGACATATATACATGGACTTCAGGAAGGCTTTTGACACAGTCCCACATGACATTCTCATAAGTAAGCTGGAGAAGACTTCTGACGGAATCCAAATGTGAAATTGCAGAACTACTAATTGTGGTATGTAACCTATCATTTAAATCAGCTTCTGAACCAGATGACTGGACGATAGCTAATGTGACACCAATTTTTGAAAAAGGCTCCAGCGGTGATCCCAGCAATTAGAGGCCACTAAGCCTAACTTCAGTGCCGGGCAAACTGGTTGAAACTATAGTAAAGAACAGAATTATCAGATGCATAGATGAACATGATTTGTTGGGGAAGAGTCAACATGGTTTTTGTAAAGAGAAATCATGCCTCACCAATCTACTATAATTTTCTGAAGGAGTGGACAAGGGTGACCCAGTCAATGTAGTGTACTTAGATTTTCAGAAAGTCTCTGACAAGGTCCCTCCTGAAAGGCTCTTAAGCAGTATGAGCTGTCATGGGATAAATGGGAAGGTCCTTTCCTGGATCAGTAACTGATTAAATGATAGGAAACAAAGGATAGGAATAAATAGTCAATTTTCACAGCGGAGAGAGATAAATAGTGGTATCTCCTAGGGGTCAGTACTGGGACCAGTACTGTTCAAGATATTTATAAATGATCTGGAAAAAGGGGTAAACAGTGAGATGGCAAAATTTGCAGATGATATAAAACTACTGAAGGTAGTTAAGTTCAAATCTGACTGCGAAGAGCTACAAAGGGATCTTACTAAAATGGATGACTGGGTAACAAAATGGCAGATGAAATGCAGTGTTAATAAATGCAAAGTAATGCACATTCTGAAACATAATCCCAACTATCCATATAAGGTATATAATATAGATACAAATATTTACTCTTTCTAATAACACAAGAACTAGGAGTCCTGAAATGAAATTAATGGGCAGCAGGTTTAAAACAAACGTAAGGAAGTATTACTTCACACAACGCACAGTCAAACTCTTTGCCAGAGGATATTGTGAAGGCCAAAACTATAACAGGGTTCAAAAAGAACTGGATAAATCCATGGAGGATAGGTCCATCAATGCCTATTAGGCAGGATGGGCAGGGATGGTGTCCGTAGCCTCTGTTTGCCAGAAGCTGGGAATGGGCGACAGGGGATGGATCATGTTCTGTTCATTCCTTCTGGGGTGCCTGTCATTGTCCATGGTCAGAAGTCAGGATACTGGGCTAGATGGACCTTTGGTCCGACCTAGTATGGCCGTTCTTATGGAGAAATGTGGGCTCGGTGGAACTACCCTTAAGTGGATACGTAACTGGTTAAACAACCACAAAAAACGAGTAACTGTTAATGGAATGATGTGGGATTGGAGGGAGGTCCCAAGTGGGGTTCTACAGGGATCTGTTCTAGGTCCCGTGTTGTTTAACATCTTTCTCAATGACCTGGATGTAGGACTAGAAAGCAGACTGATAAGATCTGCAGATGACACAAAGCTGTGGGGGTTGCCAACACTTTGGAGGATGCAGCTAAAACTCAGAGGGACCTCGATAAATTGGAGAACTAGGCTGTAGATGACACAATGAAATTCATCAAGGGAAATGGAAGGTACTCCACTTAGAGAAGAAAAACCAAATGCACAAATACAGGATTGGGAAGAACTGGCTTGGCAGCAGCACTGCTGAAAAGGAGCTGGGAGTTGTGGCGGATCACAGCTATGACATGAGTAAGCAATGCGATGCTGGTGCAAAAAAACCCAACAAATGCAATTTTAGATTACATTAACAGAGGCTGAGCATACAAGTCACGGGAAATGACAGTACCGCTCTACTCGGTACTGGCTAGGTCTCAGCTGGAGGATTGTGTCCACTTTTGGTCACCAATGTATAGAAAGGATGTAGAGAAACTGGAAAGGATCCAGAGACGAGGGATGAAGATGATCAAAGGGATGGAATGCAAGCCCTAGGGACACAGCCTGAGGGAACTGGGTTTGGTTAGTTTGGAAAAGAAATTGGCAGGGTGGGAGGGGACATTATCGCGGTTTTCAAATACTGGAAAGGCTGCCATAAAGAAGATTGTTCTCTCTCACCCCAGAGGGTAGGACGAGGGACAACTGTGAGCAATTGGACAATGGACCAGACGCACATGGAGGTCATGAAAGCACCTTCACTGGAGGTTTTCGAGAGGAGGCTGGACAGTATTTCTCTAGAATGAGTTAGTCCAAAGAAATCCTGCATCTTGGCAGAGATTCGACTAGGTGACCCCTGCGGTCCCTTCTCACCCTGTGGGTCTGTGATTCCAGGATTCGCTGAAAAATCCCGAGATTTAATGTGAAGGTCATGACATCGGCAACCCCCCCCGTCCGAAATTCACTTATAAATCCTGAGATTAGAGATTTCCTCTAAGAATCATGTGATTGGCTGAAAAAGGTTTCAAAATCCTGAGATTGGCTTTTAAAATCCACAGATTTGTGCTTTGCCTCCGAACACCCCATTGTTTGCAGCCCGTTGGCTCAGAGCCCCCGCCCCCAGTTATGGTGTCGCCCCCGCATGGTGAGGGGCTGGTTCTGCAGGGACCGAAGGGAACTGGATGTGGGTAAATCATCCCGGGGGGGTGTCTGCTGCAGAGAGCTCATGGCTTCCCACTCTGCAGACAGGGTGGAGCGCTAATGCTGCCCTCCCTGCCCCACAGCTGCATTCCCCCTCCCCCGCTCCACCCTGCTCCTTCTGCAGCTGGGACTCTCCTCCTTGTCAGTGTTACGGATCCTCCATCCTCTTCATTCTTGTGAGAATGGTAGGAACCACTCCCTCCTTTCCCCTCCTCGCATGTGAGTTGGGCCATTCACACCTTCCCCCCGTCTTTACCTGTTAAAATGGTACGGGCCTCTCACTCCTGCCTCCCCCTCCCCCATCCACTGCTGTGGGCTGGGTGGGTCTCATCTCAGATCCCCCATGACCCATGCACCATCCCCTGCCAGAGCAGGGTGGGATGGGCCCCATTGCCCAGGGCTGGAGGGGAAGGGGCCAGCCCCAAGAGATCCAGACTCCATCGGCATCCCTGGGGGGATGCCCTGCCCCCACAGAGTATCTGGGAGCCCCAGGGGGTCTGTGCCCCACCCCCACCCCTACTTTTGCTGACCCAACTCCATGGGGGGCAATGGAGTGAGCGCAATTGTACTATGGGTGATGCCCTCAAGTGTTCTCGGGAAGGAGGCTGAGAGATGAGATCTGGGGAACCCCCTGCTGTACGTGGCCACCTGAGCCAATGCCTCCAGTGTGGTCCCCATGGTGGAGAAGCCCTGGGGCAGGACTCTGCTCGGGCTTGAGGAGCGCAAGCACAGCTGTGGGGGAGCCGAGCCCAGGGCTGGGATAGCAAGCGGCTGCGGGTCGGGATTGAGGGGCACCCCAGTCTCCACAGACCTTCCAGCTCCCTCCCCCCTATTTCCACTCACCCCTAGACCTGCAGGGGGGGCTCAGCGCCTGGCTCTCCGACCCTGCAGCCCGGGTTCCTCAGGGTTTGTGACTCGGAGCCTGGGGAAGCAGCATGCACAGGAACCTGAAAGTAGAAGTGGGCGCTGGCAGGGGCCGTTGGGGGGAGATGCTTTCTCAGAAACCCCAGAATCAGCACCCGGCCAACTTCCCCTCCCTCTGGCTGGGGCTGCCAGCGGCTTCCCTGCAACGGGGGCAGGCTGCATATTGCTTGTGGGGCTGGAAATAGAACCCAGGAGTCCAGACTCTGAGCCCCCTGAACCCTCACTCCCCTCCCAGAGCTGGGATAAAACCCAGGAGTCCTTGCTTCCAGCCCCACTACTCTAACCTGCCAGACTCCCCTCACCTCCAAGAACCAGGGATAGAACCCAGTAGTGGTGGGGCGCCCAGCCCCTGCATCGGCTCTAACCCTTTATTACAGCTATCTCCAGTTACAAAACAATATTTGAACACTAGCAGTTTGCACCTCTTATCATATTGTACATGCTGCAGATCCTAATCACTTACCCGGAGCTGAGATGCGTTTGCCTCTGGGGTGGGGCGGCTGCAAAGAGCGCACTGGCGGCCGCTCAGAGAATTCCTCCTAAATACTAAATCCTAAAATACTGAATTAACTTTAAGAAAAACAAAGAAATATGCACAGATCCATGTCAAAATCATTGTCATTCAATTATTTAGGGGGTTTTGCTGACTCAATAATAAAAATAATGTTCAGGTCTCTCTATTCTTTCCTGGACATACACAGACTAGAAACACAAATAAGGGGCTTTGAACATTCCTGTCTTCTGTTCTTGTTACTATTTTTTCCCATGGGTGTTCCAGCCCGGGGGCACCCACAGAGTTGGCCCTGAGCTTTTTACAGCCTCCCAGCTAGCCCCTAAGTCTGCTGTGAAAAGGGACAAACATACACGGATCCTTTTTCCCAGCAGACTTACTCAGCCCCGGATGTGCAGGGGACAAATTAAGCCCCAGATGGGGAGGTCAGTAGGGAGGCAGTGGGGGCCAGGGGTGATATGGGGATAAGCCTGGGGCCAGAACCTACTGCTGCGTGGCCAGGGTCCAGGGCCAGAGCCCACCGCTGCGTGGCCAGGAGAAAGAGCCCAAAACCCATGGGACGGGGCCCAGGGACAGACCCCGGGGCCCGGAGTTAGAGCCCCAAACCCCACAGCCGGAGCCCACCACCCCAGGGCTGAAGACTGACACGACCACCCCTGGGAAGGTGGGGAACTCACTTGCCCCTGCTCCTCCAGTGTTTGTGTCTCCAGAGGGTCAGGGCCAAACCCCTGCTGGTGGCCTCAGGGGAGGGGCCTCTGCTTTGACCCCCCAATAACCACCCAGGAGGCTCTGGCCACAGTAAAAGCCGCATTTGAGAAACACGGCCCTAGAATGTCTTGCTCAACCTGGATCCGCTGGCTGGAGATCTCGGTGCCATCAACGCAAGGAGAGAGATTGTCACAGATACAGGCCAGCTCCCACAGACAGACAGCTTCTGACCCCACTATGGTGGGGACTGGCTGTGGGATGGGGGAATTGGGACATGGGTATTTCCCCTCTGGGGTCTCTTACCAGGGGAAACGTCAGCAGATCGGAACTGGTCCATTGAGCGCAGACGTTTGTTTTCTGACTCTCGGTTCCTCAAACGCCTCCCAGGTCCCGGGTCACTGAGGACTCCCTAGTGATGAGAGATGGGTCAGCGGGTCTCAGGAAAGGCAGATGGATTCCAGGGTCCGCTGACTCCAGCCTTCGATTTAAGAGCTGAGATGCAGCTGAATCTGGGGTGGGGCGCAGGGGTTGTTTTTTTAAGGGCTCCATCACCCTGTGCTGAGCTGCAGAAGTGTCTGGGAAAAACCTATAACTAAAAGAAACGCAGCGCCCCCTAGATGCATTGAGGCCAGCCCTGACGGCCAGGCCCTCCTGATTCTCCCACTCTGGCCCAGTCTGCCCCAGGCCAGCGGCACATCAGCTCCGCGCCCCTGCGTGTGGGCATCAGTGGCTGTGCTGGGAGGCTGGTTGCTAAGCAGATCTCGTACAACAGGAAGTTTTCAGTCGGTGAGTTTGCTCCACCTCCAGTGATCAGCCCCACTTTGGGGCTGGGCAAGAGCCGCGGAGAGCAGGGGAGCGGGTGTGATGAAGCAGGATTTTTTGTTTTATTTTTTCAATGGTTTGCATGCAGAGGGGTTGGGATTCAGTTTCCCTGGGTGTTACTGGTTTAGCGAGGTGGTGGGAGAGGGCGTTTGATGTTACAGGGAGCCAGCGAATGGACTGGAGAATGGATACCACAGCTACTGGTGACCGGGAAGCTCAGCTCGGGAGTCACAGCCGGTTCTGGCCATTGGGAGGACAATGGGCTGTGGAGAGAGAACCCTGGAGACCTGACCAGCTGGTTCCATCCAGAGGGGAAACAATGACAGATAGATTCATAGATTCATAGACTTTAAGGTCAGAAGGGACTATTATTATCGTCTAATCTGACCTCCTGCGCAATGCCGGCCACAGAATCTCACCCACCTACTCATTTAATTTCAAGTCTAAACTTCCTGATGGCCAGTTTATATCCATTTGTTCTTGTGTCCACATTGGTTCTGAGCTTAAATAATTCCTCTCCCTCACTGGTATTTATCCCTCTGATATATTTATAGAGAGCAATCATATCTCCCCTCAGCCTTCTTTGGGTTAGGCTAAACATGCCAAACTCTCCTTTCATAAGAAAGGTTTTCCATTCCTCGGATCATCCTAGTAGCCCTTCTCTGTATCTGTTCCAGTTTGAATTCATCCTTCGTAAACATGGGAGACCAGAACTGCACACATTATTCCAGATGAAGTCTCACCAGTGCCTTGTATAACAGTACTAACACCTCCTTATCTTTACTGGAAATACCTCACCTGATGCATCCCAAGACCGCATTAGCTTTTTTAACGGCCATATCACATTGGCGGCTCATAGTCATCCTGTGATCAACCAATACTGCGAGATCCTTCTCCTCCTCTGTTACTTCAAACTGATGAGTCCCCAGCTTATAACAAAAATTCTTGTTATTAATCCCTAAATGCATGACCTTGCACTTTTCACTATTAAATTTCACCCTATTTCTATTACTCCAGTTTACAAGGACATCCAGATCTTCCTGTATGATATCCCAGTCCCTCTCTGTATTGGCAATACCTCCCAGCTTTGTGTCATCCGCCAACTTTATCAGCACATTGCCAGTTTTTGTGCCAAGGTCAGTAATAAGAAGAATAAATAAAATTGGTCCCAAAACCAATCCCTGAGGAACTCCACTAGTAACCTCCCTTCAGTCACTTGTAGTCTCCCCTTTAACCAGTTCCTTAGCCACCTTTGAATTTTCATATTGATCCCCATCTTTTCCAGTTTAACTAATAATAATAATGCCATTCCTTACTGGAACACATTTACAAAACTTTTCTTAACATGACATGAATATATTGTCTCATACTATAGAATTAGAATTTATAATAATTTATCAAAAATAATTCAATTTAAATTAAAAAAATCCGATTTTTTTTTTAAATCATTGATTTTTATCCATCCTGTTTTGTATTTTAAGCAAATACATAGCTGTGGGTGAGAAAGATGGTAAAGTTAAGTTTTGTAAAATGTGTTTTCCCCCAATCAGGCATGTACAACTCTCCTGACAATGCTGTAGTCAGAGCTACAGGGACACCTCCACCGGAACAGCCAAAGAACCAGGAATCTGCTTTGAGACCTTTAACAACACCAACGCAAAACAGCACAGGAGTGCAGATGAAGCATCAGGGCAGTCCAAACCTCCTATACATCAAACTCAAGGACAAAACAAAAAACTCTGGTAAAAACCAACCACGCAAACACAACTCCAGTTCCTCAGCGGTCACCACCACACAGAATCTGACCTGCAGGGTGGTGGTGATTCTCACACAGAGTCTGATTTAGAAAATCCCCCAGAAGACTCTCTAGAGGGGTCCCCGTCTGCTCCTGATGATCCTCGCGGAGGATCCTCGAAGTCTGACTCTCAAGTAGCATCTGACGTAGAAGATGTCACTGATGGTCCCATAGAGGAACCCCCAAGTAACCCCGAAAATGCAGAGGTGTATATGGAGAGTGAGACGTTGGCAATGTGAATTACCTAGATTTGGGGGGTCAATGTATTGTGAGGAATTTTGTTTTGTCAATCTTAAGTGAATAAATTCAGCTCAGCAGGTTGTTGAAGCCATGCCCAGGGGGAGACAGTAAGTTCTCGATGACGTTCATGGCAGGGTAGGCCCTGATGATTCTGTTCAGTTACGTTTAGAGAGCAGTAATTGAACTAACCCTTTGTTTTCAGTCAGAAGAACCAGGATTGAGCTGTCTGCTGAGGATTTCTTAAATCAGACCTCAAAGCTGCTACAGAGCAGTAGAGAGAGGCATATCGATGAGACGTTGCGCCTCGGTGTTACGGTTGTAAAAAACAGGGGTGGGGGCCGTCGTAGAGTTTTAATTCTATCCTCAGTAGTCAAATCGTCCATAAAAAGAGACAGTGTTTGGTAGATCTGACTTATACCGGTACCAATCTGTGTTTTGCGGGTGGGCTCTTGGCTGTCATGTCCGACCATAAACATATGGACGTAGAATTGTTAGCAGGGGTGAGAAAGTTGCATGAGAAACTGGGGTGGTCTGATCAAAAAAAGGTTCTGCTCAGGGACGTAGCAATGTTTAAAAAGCATTTAGGAGTCAATATACAGGTGGTGCTGTATGTGGTGAAAGGCGGATGGGGCATTTTTAAAACGAGGAGCCCGGTGTACCCCAAGACTTTTTTCATCCTGTTGCACGATGAGCATTACTATGGGGTTCTGGATGTGAAAAAGTTGTTCGGGGTGGAAAATTATTGTGAGTTTTACCACGTGGCGTACAGTCAAAACCACCCTTGCAAGTATCGCTGCTGCCGCTGCTTGAGCGTAACGTGCTCGGACGGCGTGGCTGTGCTGCTGAGGTGTCCTAGCTGTAGACTGTATTGTCGCTCCAAAGAGTGTTTAGACAGACACGTCGACTGTGCATTGAAAAACCAGTGGAATGCCTGTCTAAAACTTTGTGTGATCAGTGTCAGTCTGACGTGGATGAGGGGCACAGGTGTAAAGGGAGGCTCTGTAAGCAGTATCAGGGTTTGATCACCGGTGATGGAGACAGCCACCTCTGTTTTATGGAGAGCATTAGAAAGCCCAAATCATCGGAAAAATGTATCTTTTATGATTTTGAATGCACGTAGGAGGTGAGGCTGCACATGCCCAATTACGTTGTTGTAATGTCCCTAAAGCTGGACAAATCCTGGGAATTTAAGGGCAGTGAGTGTCTTTCTACCTTTGTTAAGACCTTTCTTGGCAAAGAGTTCCAGGACTGCCCGTTCCTAGCACACAGTTCCAAAGGTTACGATGCGCACGTCATCGTTAGACAGTTACCGAAGGAAAAGATGTGCACTCTGAGGCAGGTTTTCTAACCATTTCATCATTCTCCTGCCTCCCCTCTGAGCCCTCCCCGATGACTCAATGTCCTTCTGGAACTGCGGGCACCAGAACTGGACACAGGAGCCCAGCAGTGGTCGCACCAGGGCCAGATCCAGAGTGAAAATCACCTCCCCGCTCTGACTCCAGAGCGCACTGTTGATGCACCCAGGATGGCCACAGCTGTTTTGATTGCAGCATCGCACCGGGAGCTCATGTTCAGCTACTTATCCAGCATCACCCCCGAATTGTTGTCAGAGTCCCTGCTGCGCAGGAGAGCGTCCCCCATCCTGTGAGTCCGGCTGACACCCTGTGTTCCCAGGTGTACTTGTTGACATTTAGCCCTATTAAAACACACACTGTTTGCTTGTGCCCAGTTTACCAAGCGACCCGGAGTGCTCTGCAACTGTAACTTGGTCTTGTCATTATTTTCCACTCCCCCCATCTGTGTGTCATCTGCCAACTTGATTAGGGCTGATTTTATGTTGTCTTCCAGGTAGTAGAAAAAGGTGTTAACGAGCGTTGGGCCAAGGACAGTTCCCTGTGGGATCCCCCTGGAAACACGCGCTCACTGCTGATTCCCTGGTGACAGTTACTTATGGAGATCTAGCAGCTAACCACTTAGCCAGGTACGACGAGGCCCTGAGCTCAGCCAGGGTTTCAAAAGCACTATTGCAATACAAATCACACGCACGCATAGGGTCTTACAAGTCCTCCGTCCTGATTTTCACACTGTTGCTAAAGGCAATGGCAGTGATGTAATATCCATCGCCGTCCGTAGGGAGTTTCACTTGGCACCACTCAACATTTTGAGTAAAAAACTAGAAGGATGCGAAATTACTGTGACCCAGATTTAAAACTGGCTAACTGTTAGCGAGAATGAGTTCTGTGAGTCCGTGACAGCTGGGGGCTGCCCAGACACAGCAAGAGACAGGCCTTGCCCCAGCTGGGATCAGGGCTGTCAGGATTCCCTCCCCACTCTGAACTCTTGGGTACAGATGTGGGGACCCGCATGAAAGACCCCCTAAGCTTATTTCTACCAGCTTGGGTTAAAAACTTCCCCAAAGCACAAATCCTTCCTTGTCCTTGGACGGTATCACTGTCACCACCAAGTGAGTTAGACAAAGATTCAGGAAAAGGACCACTTGGAGTTCCTGTTTCCCCCAAATATCCCCCCAAGCCCTTTCACCCCCATTGCTGGGGTGTCTTGAGAATAATATACCAACCAAATAGGTAAACAAGGTGAGCACAGACCAGACCCTTGGGTTTTAGGACACTAAAAAACAATCAGGTTCTTAAAAGAAGAACTTTATTATAAAGAAAAAAGTAAAAGAAGCACCTCTGTAAAATCAGGATGGAAGGGAATTTTACAGGGTAATAAGATTGAAAACACAGAGGATTCCCCTATAGACAAAACTGCAAAGTTACAAAAAAACAGGAATAAACCTCCCTCTTAGCATAGGGAAAATTCACAAGCTACAACAAAAGATAATCTAATGCATTTCCTTGATTTACTTACAATTTTTGTAACCTTTGATGCTTATTTCAGGTAGGGTTTTAGGAGAGGTTTTTTTCCTGCCCTGGTCCCTCTCCATCCTGAGGGAGCACACATAAAGAGCACAAACAAAACCTTCCCCGGCCCCAGATTGGAAAGTATCTTCCTTCCCCATTGGTCCTTCTGGTCAGGTGCCAACCAGGTTATTTGAGCTTCTTAACCCCTTAGAGGTAAAGGAGGGATTTTATGCTCCCCTTAGCTGTATGTTTATGACAAGGGCCCTATTGTGCCAGGTGCTGCTCAGACACAGCGAGAGACAGGCCCTGCCCCAGCTGGGATTGGGGCCGTGTTATGCCCGGCCCTGCCCAGAAACCAGCTGCAATCAGGGCCTTCCAGGGGAAAGGCAGATTTGAAAACTGATTCTTTACTGGACACAAATAAGTCAGAGTTGTTATTGGCTCTTTGTTGAAAAAGTAGCAGTGACAAAAAATGACACATGAAAATCTATTTCAAGTAACAGCTTGTGAACTGGACATTTGACAGTCAGATGCTTTTGGCTTTGGAATGAACAAGTTACCTTCAATAGAACATTGTTATTAAGAAGTTATAATCACATGGCACTGATTGACCTAGACAGAGACCAGGGTCCCTTTGTGCTCCGCTTGGCTCCCGTTAGCTGTCTCCCCGGCCTCGGCACTGGGGGGTGTCGTCTTCCGGCACCGCACTCTGCAGGGAATCGTATCAGGATTGATGCATGAGACTTTGGGGCAGGGGCGTAGAATAGCCCCATGGGGAGGGAGAAAGGGGGACACCAGTGTGGGAGGCTAGAGTGCAGGGGACTTGGATAGGACAGGGAGAGGGGTTGAGGGGAGATCTTACTGGGGGTTGGGGAGGCTGGAATACCCCAGGGGAAATGGCGAGGGATCTCAGTGGGATCTGGGAGGGGCAGTTGGGGGTCAGGGTGGGAGGCCTCAGACTTACTTGATCACATAGAGCCCGAGAAGGAAGAAACCAATGGTGACCCTGATCCCATAGGCCATCACACCAGCTCAGAAGCTGCAAAAACAGAGAGCATGTGGCACGGCTGGAAGAGAACCCAGGAGTCCTGGCTCCCAGCCCCACCACTCCAGTCCCAGAGCTAGGGATAGAATCTAGAAGTCCGGGGCCCCAGCCCCCAACTCCCAGCCCCAACATCCCTCCCTCAGCTGGTTAAAGTATCCAGCTCAGGAGGTCATCTAGTTCAAGCCCCTGCTCAAAG
This sequence comes from Chrysemys picta bellii, assembly GCF_011386835.1. NCBI lineage: Eukaryota > Metazoa > Chordata > Testudines > Emydidae > Chrysemys > Chrysemys picta. The sequence continues at coordinate 3,853,329 of NC_088810.1, read as the reverse complement.
CAGGACCAATCCCAACTAAATCATCCCAGCCAGGGCTTTGTCAAGCCATCACCACCTCCCTAGGTAACCCATTCCAGTGCTTCACCACCCTCCTAGTGAAATAGTTTTTCCTAATATCCAACCTAAACCTCCCCCCACTGCAACTTGAGACCATTATTCCTTGTTCTGTCATCTGCTACCACTGAGAACAGCCGAGCTCCATCCTCTTTGGAACTACCTTTCAGTTAGTTGAAAGCTGCAATCAGATCCCCCCTCATTCTTCTCTTCTGCCGACTAAACAATCCAAGTTCCCTCAGCCTCTCCTCATAAGTCATGTGCTTCAGCCCCCTAATCATTTTTGTTGCCCTCCCCTGATCTCTTTCCAATGCTTCAAAATCCTTCTTTAAGTGTGTCCAGTTTTGGGCCCCACACTACCCCACATAAGGCCTCAATGTCGAATAGAGGGGAACGATCACATCCTTCGATCTGCTGGCAATGCCCCTACTTATACAGACCAAAATTCATAGATTCTAGGACTAGAAGGGACCTCAAGAGGTCATCGAGTCCAGTCCTCTGCCCACCTGGCAGGACCAAATACTGTCTAGACCATCCCTGATAGACATTTATCTAACCTACTCTTAAATATCTCCAGAGATGGAGATTCCACAACCTCCCTAGGCAATTTATTCCAGTGTTTAACCACCCTGACAGTTAGGAACTTTTTCCTAATGTCCAACCTAGACCTCCCTTGCTGCAGTTTAAACCCATTGCTTCTGGTTCTATCCTTAGAGGCTAAGGTGAACAAGTTTACTCCCTCCTCTTTATGACACCCTTTTAAATACCTGAAAACTGCTATCATGTCCCCTCTCAGTCTTCTCTTTTCCAAACTAAACAAACCCAATTCTTTCAGCCTTCCTTCATAGGTCATGTTTTCAAGACCTTTAATCATTCTTATCGCTCTTCTCTGGACCCTTTCCAATTTCTCCACATCTTTTTTAAAATGCGGTGCCCAGAACTGGACACAATACTCCAGCTGAGGCCTAACCAGCGCAGAGTAGAGCGGAAGAATGACTTCTCGTGTCTTGCTCACAACACACCTGTTAATACATCCCAGAATCATGTTTGCTTTTTTGCGACAGCATCACACTGTTGACTCATATTTAGCTTGTGGTCCACTATAACCCCTAGATCCCTTTCTGCCGGTGTGAACTCCTTCCTAGACAGTCTCTTCCCATTCTGTATGTGTGAAACTGATTGTTCCTTTTTAAGTGGAGCACTTTGCATTTGTCTTTGTTAAACTTCATCCTGTTTACCTCAGCCCATTTCTCCAATTTGTCCAGATCATTTTGAATTATGACCCTGTCCTCCAAAGCAGTTGCAATCCCTCCCAGTTTGGTATCATCCGCAAACTTAATAAGCCTACTTTCTATGCCAATATCTAAGTCGTTAATGAAGATATTGAACAGAGCCGGTCCCAAAACAGACCCCTGCAGAACCCCACACATTATGCCTTTCCAGCAGGATTGGGAACCATTAATAACAACCCTCTGAGTACGGTTATCCAGCCAGTTATGCACCCACCCTATAGTAGCCCCATCTAAGTTGTATTTGCCTAGTTTATTGATAAGAATATCATGCGAGACCGTATCGAATGCCTTACTAAAGTCTAGGTATACCACATCCACCGCTTCTCCCTTATCCACAAAGCTCGTTATCCTAACAAAGAAAGCTGTCAGATTGGTTTGACACGATTTGTTCTTTACAAATCCATGCTGGCTGTTCCCTATCACCTTACCACCTTCCAAGTGTTTGCAGATGATTTCCTTAATTACTTGCTCCATTATCTTCCCTGGCACAGAAGTTAAACTAACTGGTCTGTAGTTTCCTGGGTTGTTTTTATTTCCCTTTTTATAGATGGGCACTATATTTGCCCTTTTCCAGTCTTCTGGAATCTCTCTTGTCTCCCAGGATTTTCCAAAGATAATAGCTAGAGGCTCAGATACCTCCTCTATTAGCTCCTTGAGTATTCTATGATGCATTTCATCAGGCCCTGGTGACTTGCAGGCATCTAACTTTTCTAAGTCATTTTAACTTGTTCTTTTTTTATTTTATCTGCTAAACCTACCCCCTTCCCATTAGCATTCACTAGGTTAGGCATTCCTTCAGACTTCTCGGTGAAGACCGAAACAAAGTCATTAAGCATCTCTGCCATTTCCAAGTTTCCTGTTACTGTTTCTCCCTCTTCACTAAGCAGTGGGCCTACCCTGTCTTTGGTCTTCCTCTTGCTTCTAATGTATTGATAAAAAGTCTTCTTGTTTCCTTTTATTCCTGTAGCTAAATTGAGCTCATTTTGTGCCTTTGCCTTTCTAATCTTGCCCCTGCATTCTTGTGTTGTTTGCCTATATTCATCCTTTGTAATCTGTCCTAGTTTCCATTTTTTATATGACTCCTTTTTATTTTTTAGATCATGCAAGATCTCATGGACCACCTTGGCTTAACTTTTGCCACATTTTCTATCTTTCCTAACCAGCGGAATAGCTTGCTTTTGGGCCCTTAATAGTGTCCCTTTGAAAAACTGCCAACTCTCCTCAGTTGTTTTTCCCCTCAGTCTCGATTCCCATGGGACCTTACCTATCAGCTCTCTGAGTTTACCAAAAATCTGCTTTCCTGAAATCCACTGTCTCTATTTCGCTGTTTTCCCTTCTACCCTTCCTTAGAATTGCAAACTCTATGATTTCATGATCACTTTCACCCAAGCTGCCTTCTACTTTCAAATTCTCAACAAGTTTCTCCCTATTTGTTAAAATCAAGTCTAGAACAGCTTCCCCCCTAGTAGCTTTTTCAACCTTCTGAAATAAAAAGTTGTCTGCAATGCAGTCCAAGAATTTATTGGATAGTCTGTGCCCCGCTGTATTATTTTCCCGACATATATCTGGATAGTTGAAGTCCCCCATCACCACCAAATCTTGGGCTTTGGATGATTTTGTTAGTTGTTTAACAAAAGCCTCACCCACCTCTTCCACCTGGTTAGGTGGCCTGTAGTAGACTCCTAGCATGACAACACCCTTGTTTTTTACCCCTTTTAGCCTAACCCAGAGATTCTCAACACTTTTGTCTCCTATGTCCATCTCTACCTCAGTCCAAGTGTGTATAATAGCTAGATACGGTGCTCCTGTCAGCTAATCCTTAAGTTATTATCTGTAAAAACCCGAGAGTTTTCAGGTGCTTAAGTAGTCCCTGGAATCATGTTTAAAGTTTCCCTCCCCACTCCAAATCCGAACTGCTGGCCCCACCCTGGGTGATCCAGGAGTGGCCAGAGGGCTTCAGGAGGGCCATTTGCCAGCTGGGCTGAGACGTCCCAGGCTGTGTCAATGAACAGCCCTTTTCAGGTGATGGGGAGGGGTCCCATCCCGGAATAGCGCCCGGGGGCCGTGCAGGTCACAGTCCCCATCTGCCCGGCCTGCAGTATCCCTGGAAGCTCCTGTGCTGGCGAGATCTGGATCTCTGGCTCCTCTGTCAGCTCTGAGACATGGGGAGAGAATCACTTGGGGACACGGGGCCTTTCCCCTCATGAGGTGCTGGCCCAGATCTGACTCCAGGGTGGGACTGGCTGGTTCAGGGGGGATGATTAGCGGTGACTGCGGCTGCTCTTACCTGGCACAGAGATCGCGAGCATAAGATCAGTACCATCAGAATTGGAGACTAAATTGTATTTCAATTTTCCTTTCTTGATTGTAAGGAAATATCTCCCTGCATCCGTCTGTCGGGCATCGCTGATTTGCAGGGAGCAGTTGCCATGTGCCGGATCCCCCATCAGCTGGAACCGGCCATGGGTGTCCTGCGACACCTTCACGCTGGGGACACTGCTGGCCTGATCCTTGTACCAGTATCAGTAGAGCTGGGCCTGGGGATTCTCATCGTTGTACCGGGCTGGGTATGTGAAGTTGCAGGGGACGAGAACGCAGAGACCCTCTTGCATGGACACCGACTGCAGCACTGTCAGGGTAAAGCCAGGCAGCTGTGACCGGGACTCTGCAGGGGACAGAGAGGGACTGAAGTGGGACCCACAGAGAACAGAGACCAACCCTGAGCTCACCGCACCCACCTCTGCCTTTGGCCCTCTCTCAACCTGCAGCCTCTTGTAGTCCAGCCCTGAGCTCAAATCCCGCCACCACAGCTCTGCCGGTGCCCCTCACTCCTGACCTGCAGCCTCCTGCTAGCCCAGCCCTGCCCTCAAACCCCACCACCACAGCTCTGCCGGTGCCCCTCACTCCCGACCTGCAGCCCCCTGATGGCCAAGCCCTGAGCACTTGACCAAATCTCCCTCCATTTAGTTTCCATTCCTCTCTACATCAAGCCCCTGCCTGCTCCCTGTCACTCAGTGCCCCCTAGCACCACACTGGGATATTGGGGTTCCCTCCCTCTCTGGCCAGTCTCCATTTCAAGTCCTGGGACAGACCTGGACCTGTTTATGTCGGGTTCTGCCCTTCCCTCTGCACTGGGGCTGCAGGTGCTGCTTACTTACCCCTCCAGAGCAGGGCGAGGATCAGGACCCTCAGCGTGGCCACAGTGGAGGCAGGACCCCCTAATCTCCAGGGGACACCCTCAGCTGGAAGCTTCCCTTTTCCAGCATCCTGCTGTGGCAGCAGGGCTCTGCCCATGGCTGGGGCGTCCGGCTGGGACAGACCTAGTGACAGACGGGGGGTGAGAAGTGTGAGAGCGGAGGCTGTTTGGGGGGGACAGATCTGCCTTGGGCAGATCGTGGGCTAAAAAAACAATCTAGAAATTGGTGAAAAAATCCTGAGATTTTCTCTAAGAATCATGAGATCGGTTATAAAATCCCGAGCTGGTGACAGAAGATGGTGGGAAGGCAGCGCTGCTCAGTGTCTGTTTGCTTCAGTCTTCCCACAAAAAACAACATGGACAACAAAGGGGAAAGGCTGCAGATTGGGATAAGTAAAGAACACGTCAGAGATGTTCCGAACAATGTGAATTAATTCAAATAATTGGGGTGGGACGCTGTTCAACCTAGGGGGCTGAAGGAGTTAGTTGGAGCCACTGGCAATAATATTTGCAAACTCCTGGATGCCAGGAGAGGTCCCAGAAGACGGGGGAAGGGCTGACAGAGGGACTATCTTTAAAAGGGGGAAATGGAGGAGCCGGGGAACTATAGACCAGTCAGCCTGACCTCCGCACCTGGAAAGCTACCAGAGGAGGATTGTGGTTGCAGAGGTCCAGGTGTGACCTCACCTGGCAACAGGGACTCTGGATATTGCGGAACTTAGCAACCATCCAGAGGCCCAGCCCATCATGGGAGCCAGCCGGTTCTGGCCAGTGGGAGGACAAAGGGAGGAGAAGAGAGGGCCCTGGTGACCTGGCAAGCTGGTTCTGGCCATTGGGGACAAAGGATGGAAGAGAGGGGGCCCAGGTGACCTGTTCACCTGGGATCGAAGACAAAGGGTGGAGGAGCGGCTGTGGGGGAGGGCATATAGGGGGCTCGGCTGGAAGGAGGTCGCTTCTGGACTGGGGACAAAGAGGGGCCTGAGATACCGGAAAGGGGTGAGACCCAGCTGGCCGGTGCTGAGACTGTCCAGGCCCGAGGGCCCTGAGAACTGCCTGTGCTGGGTTCAGACGTTCCATAAACCTCCTGTGTGATGCTGGCTGAGAGTCACTGCAGGGTAGAGATCGGGGGCCGTTACTTCCTGTGGGGGAGCAGGCCCAAGGGGTAAAGAGCTTGGGGACTCCCTGAGGGGGCCCATGGCAGAGCCAGGCTGCTGAAGGCTCAGAGGTGTGGTCCCAGGAGGGGGCGGGGCCAAGGGTCTAACCCCACAGGGGAGTGCACCACCGAGACGGGCTGTCACCCTGCAGGGGGTTCCTCCCAGGGGCAGTACGGAGCCGAGAGACCCGGCCTGGGAGTCCGGGACAGCTTGGGGTCCCTGGGTTGTAATTGCGGCACACAGTGAAGGAGCTCGAACCCACCAAGGCATTCCGGGGTCGGGACTCAGGGAAACCCGGAGGTGGAGGAGAGGCTGAGGGGCTGGACGTCTCCAGGGGATGTCAGAGACCGGAGATGTGATCACTGCAGGCAGAGAGGGCAGGGGTGCAGGGCCCACAGACACAGGAAATCTTGGCCCAGGACAATCTCAAAGGGTTAACATGGCAGAGGGGAGACAGCGGGTAACGTGGTTCCGAGTTGTGACCAGCCCTGGGGAGGAAGCAGCCACCCACCACCCCATGGGCAGAGCTGGCCAGGGGAGGGAGGGTGGCAGACGGGTCCCCTCTGAGCCCAGTGGATATGTCTGCCTGTACCCCTGGGGCAGGCCCCTCTGGCCCCCAGTGGGAGCGGACAGGGGTGGTCAATGGGGAGACATTCCAGTGGTGGAGAGATTCTGGGAGCGACAGGCTCTTGTTGGGGTGGGGCAACCCCCCCAGATGTGAGGGGCCGCGTGACAGGGGGCCATTCCCCTGCGCAGGGCTCAGATCCCTGGGCAGACACAGGAAGCAGGAGGGAAGAGCTGCCCAGCTCGGGGTCCCTGCCTGTCTATAGCCAAACCCCTGGAGCTGAGCACGGGGAGGGGAGATGCTCCCACATGGGGGAGGTGTCTCACGCTGGCTCTGATGCTGAGACCAAAGCCGCGGGCTCGCTGCCTGCCCTCACTGGGACAGTGCAGACTGAGCGGAGCCCGGTGGGAGCTGGGACCCCAGCTGAGCGTGGGCACAACCAGCAGGGCAGGACGGCTGTCAGCCAGGTTGACTTGCCCAGAGGTGTGAGTGGCGCGGGGAAGGGGAAGCTGCTGGCTGGGTGCTGATGGGGACAGAGAGGCCTGAATCTTGGTCCTCCAGACAGTGGGGAGACAGGAGAAGAGGCGAGGGCAGTGGCAGGGCAGAGCCCGGTGAGACAGTTGTCACCTCATCCCCATTGAAGTAGATGGAAGGCAGGTCCAGGGGCAGTGAGACATGGACACGGAGGTGATGCTGGCATGGCAGAGGTGGTGGACCCGGACCAGATAGTACCCAATACATGCCTAACCCTGAAGGGGGTGGTCGGACCCCAGTTAAGGTGCCTATAGTGAGGATCCATCTGAAATGCAGGGGCAAGGAGAGCCCCAAGGAGTTTGGGGTGCAGGATCATCTACCTGAGGAGGTGCTGATGAGGGATGGTTTGGAGAAATGGCCAGACCGTGCCCTGAGTAATAGAAGGATTTCTTCTAGCAGCAAGAAGTTGGTCAAGGAAAGTGTGGGTCCCTTACTGAATAAAGGAGGCAACCTAGTGACAGAGAATGTGGAAAAAGCTAATGTACTCAATGTTTTTTTTGCCTCTGTCTTCACGAACAAGGGCCCTGGGCAGCACAGCATGGGGAGGAGGTGAGCAGCCCTCTGTGGAGAAAGAAGTGGTTCAGGACTATTTACAAAAGCTGGACGAGCATAAGTCCATGGGGATGGATGCGCTGCATCCGAGGGTGCTAAAGGAGTTAGTGGATGTGATTGCAGAGCCATTGGCCATTATCTTTGAAAACTCATGGCGATCAGGGGAGGTCCCGGAAGACTGGGAAAAGGCTATTGTAGTGCCCATCTTTTAAAAAGGAATGAAGGAGGATCCGGGGAACTACAGGCCAGTCAGCCTCACATCAGTCCCTGGAAATATCATGGAGCAGGTCCTCAAGGAATCAATTTTGAAGCACTAAGAGGAGAAGAAGGTGATCAGGAACAGTCAGCATGGATTCACCAAGGGCAAGTCTTGCCTCACAAACCTAATCGCTTGCTCTGCTGAGATAACTGGGTCTGTGGATGCAAGGAAAGCAGTGGATGTCTTATTCCTTGACTTTAGCAAAGTATTCTTGTTGGCAAGTTAAAGAAGTATGGGCTGGATGAATGGACTATAAGGTGGATAGAAAGCTGGCTAGATCTTCGGGCTCAATGGGTAGAAATCAATGGCTTCATGTCTAGTTGGCAGCCAGTTTCAAGTGGAGTGCCCCAAGAGTCGGTCCAGGGGCCGGTTTTGTTCAATATCTTCATTAATGATCTGGAGGTTTGCGTGGACTGCACCCTCAGCAAGTTTACAGATGACACTAAACTGGGAGGAGTGGTAGATACATTGGATGGCAGGGATAGGATACAGAGGGACCTAGACAAATTAGAGGATTGGGCCAAAAGAAAGCTGATGCGGTTCAACAAGAACAAGTGCAGAGTACTGCACTTAGGATGGAAGAATCCCATGCACTGCTACAGACTAGGGCTCGAATGGCTAGGCAGCAGTTCTGCAGAAAAGGACGTAGGGGTTACAGTAGACGAGAAGCTGGATATGAGTCGACAGTGTGCCCTTGTTGCCAAGAAGGCTAATGGCATTTTGGGCTGTATTGCCAGCAGATTGAGGGACGTGATCTATTTGACATTGGTGAGGCCTCATCTGGAGTACTGTGTCCAGTTTTGGGCCCCACACTACAAGAAGGATGTGGAAAAATTGAAGAGAGTCCAGTGGAAGGCAACAAAAATGATTAGGAGCCTGAAGCCCATGATTTAGGAGGAGAGGCTAAGGGAGCTGGGATTATTTAGTCTGCAGAAGAGAAGAGTGAGGGAGGATTTAATAACTGCTTTCAACTATCTGAATGGGGGTTCCAAAGAGGATGGATCGAGACTGTTCTCAGTGGTAGCAGATGACAGAACAAGGAGTAATGGTCTCAAGTTGCAGTGTGGGAGGTTTAGGTTGGATATTAGGAAAACCTTTTTCACTAGGAGGGTGGTGAAGCACTGGAATGGGTTCCCTAGGGAGGTGGTGGAATCGCCTTCCTGAGAGGTTTTTAAGGTCACGCTTGACGAATCCGTGGCTGGGATGATTTAGTTGGGGTTGGTCCTGCTTTGAGCAGGGGGTTGGACTAGATACCTCCTGAGGTCCCTTCCAACCCTGATATTCTATGATTCTATGATACCTGGTGTGTGGGCTCCCTTCTGAGGGCTCCAAACACCACTTTGATCTCTCCTCTCTCCACGGTATAATAACAGAGCTAACTTTGACTCCATTAGGAGTCTTCTTACATGCTGCAGAGCTGAACTCACTGTTTCCTACGTCTAAGCATTAGATCTATTTTGGGAGAGAGGTTCTGAGTGTGCCAGCACTCCCCTACTGAGAGCTGAAATCATTAAAGAGCTGAAGTTACTAAGAGCTGTGTTAAGTATGGGGGGGGGGGGGGGGGCTGAAGACAAGTTGATGAGTGGCTAGCAGGACGTCTGGTGAAGAGGAGCGGCTGGCGGAGAGGCGTGGCTTGCGGATAGGAGCAGATAGCAAGGTGGCTGGTGGACAGCAGAGAAAGAGGTAGGTTTACAGCTACATAAAAATACTGAACACAATCAATCCAGCATTTCTCCAAAGACTAAACACTTGCTCACACACTAAGTTTATGTCTGGCTTTGTGTAACTGCATCATCCGGTGGTTCCCTCCAGAATAGCCTGTTCCTCCCATCCCACCTCTCTTATGAAGGATTCTATGCCCAGAGCCCACACCTGGACCCGAGGGTCCCAAAATTGGTGTGAGCCTGGGTAGTTCTTTGCTTCTTTGTCCCCTGCATGTTCAGGCCACTGACAGGATGGGGGGGATCTGTGGGCCTTGGTTCATTGGGTAAAGGAGACATCTTCTGAGGGAAAGGTGTCACTGCCAAAATCCCTTACCCAGAGGTGTTGGGGGAGGTGCAGAGCCACTTCGGGATGCTGGGGTACCTGGAGAAGGGGGCTGCTCCTTGGGCATCGAGGACGTGTGAGCCAGGGATGGGGGCTGCTATTATCTGCACATCACCAAGGGGAAATTGTTCAGCACAGCTACCGAGCGACACAGCCTGCACTCATTGTCACCGGTATCCCACCTCTGCCAGTCAGTCCCCCGCCCTGGGGCTGGATCCAAGCCATCGCCCACAAGAGGGGAAAGGCCCAGTGGCCCATTCCGCGCCTGGCTAGTGGCTTGAAAAAAAAATTGTCAACAATTTTTAGCAAACAGAAAACCGATTGGGTTGAAACAAAAAGAAAAAATGTTCAAATTTTTGGTGAACCAAACATTTGAAAAAAAAATATTGGGGCATCAATCTGAAAGCATAATTTGATAAATTTTGAGGGAAGCAAAAGTCAGGGGGAAAAAATCTTTTCATGTAAAACTGAAAATGAAAATTAGTCTCAACATTTTCAGCGAACTAGACGGTCAGAAATAGATTTGGATTGAGGATAAAACTTTTTTTTTCTTCAATTTTTAGCATTTGAGATTTAATTAAGAAAAATCAAATTACAGGAAATTTCAACCCATACAGTGCTTTTGAATAGATAGAATGAAACGTTTCTTTTTGATAATGCCTAAAAAATATCTTTCCATTTTGGGGAATTTGGGGAGTTTTTTCACCAAATGAACAATTCAGCAAAATCGACCTGGATTCACACAAAGTTTTGGTATTGCCGAATTTGCATTTTGCACCAAAAAAAGTTTCTCTGTGAAACTTTCTCCCTGCGCTGGCTGGGAACAGCTGTCAGAGCTGCTGGGTTGGGCGTTGTCTTGCAGGGACAGGTAACTAGCATCAGCTGGTCTGCTCTGTTCTCTAGAGGGTCTCATACTGTGATTGTCACTGGGGTATCTGGGTGCCTTGCGGTCAACTCAGAGCAAACAAAGTCATAACCATCAGGGCAACAAACAGATCATCTACTGGTCTGTAAAGATGTGGCCTCTGGCGGGACACAACTGAGAATATCAATTCAGGATCAATTGCTTAGAGCAGGGCAGTCACAGCCCAAGGCTGGGTATCCTTTATTACCAAGGCACAGCAAACCAGCCAAAGAGAGAGGACTTTGGGTTCACCCCACTGGCTAACCAGAAATCATACACTCCCTCGGACACTCCAGTTTCCCAGTATCACCACCAGCACCGCTCTTTATGGGGATGGCTGGTTATTTAAACCAATACCCCAGTAAAAGAAAAAGGTTCTCCCAATCGCAAAGGACCAAGCCCCAGACCCAGGTCAATGTACAAATCAGATCTTACCCACAAATCACGCTGTTGCCAATCCTTTAGAATCTAAAATCTAATGGTTTATTCATAAAAGGAAAGAAATACAGATGAGAGCTAGAATTGGTTAAATGGAATCAGTTACATACAGTAATAGCAAAGTTCTTGGTTCAGGCTTGCAGCAGTGATGGAATAAACCGCAGGCTCAAATCAAGTCTCTGGAGTCCATCCCCAGCTGGAATGGGTCATTCAGTCCTTTGTTCAGAGCTTCAGTGTAGCAAAGTCCCTCCAGAGGTAAGAAGCAGGATTGAAGACACAATGGAGATGATGCAGCTGCCTTTTATAGTCCTTTTGTCATGTGGGTTCTGCTTCCTTTGTTCCAAACACAAGCTACCCAGCACAGTAAACTTTAGATTTCTGTCCCTAGGCATGTCCCTGCATGCCTTGCTGAGTCACAAGGTGTATCTGCCTTCTCTCAATGGGTCAGTTGTGTAGCTGATGGTCCTTAATGGGCCATCAATCAGGCTAGCTAGTGCTGATGCCAATTTGTCTGGGGTGTCACCCAGTAGCACGGCACAAGTTTGAAACACAGACAGGATAGAGCCAATATTTATAATTTTAAATACAAAAACGACACCTGCATACAGAAAGCATAATCATAACCAGGAAATCCTAACCTCCTCATAGACACCTTACTTGACCTCCTTTGTACAAGATTTGATGCCACTATATGACCTTGGTTGCAACAATGATCTGTATGGTCGCAATTCATATTAATAACGTCACATGGTCATATAAATATTACAGGCAGTTTCCACGTGCTTCGCAGGCCCATGGGTCTGATTCAGAGGGTTAGGGAGGGGGCAGGATATCAGGCTAGATGGGCCCGTTGGCCTCACCTGGGATGGCAGTCCCCCCAGCTGAGGTCTCATCCTCCATGTCCTCAGTCCCGTGAGATTCCAATTTCTTGTCGGCTCTTCGGGGGATGAGGAATGTCCTGTTCTACACGCCGGACTCAGGCACCCTGGATTCCCAGGCTCCCTGCCGGTCCTTCCTTCTGCTTCCATGACAGCAACAGGGTCTCCTGGGAGAGAGAGATTCATGGGTATTTATGTGTCTGGCAGTCTGGATAGATAGATAGAGAGATAGATAGATAGATGGGTGGGTGGGTAGGAACATAGTTGGGTGGGTGGGTGGATAGACGGTAGGTAGGTGCGTATGTAGGTGGGTAGATTGGTGGGTAGGTATATGGGTAGGTGGGTAGATGGATGCATGGGTAGGTGGGTCAGTAGCTGAGTTACCATCTGTAATAGAGCAGGGTGAGGTAATAAGCCAGGAAGAATCCAGTCGCCACGAAGACGAGTTTGCAGCTGAATTCAATAAATGCCAGAGTGAGGCCAGCTGATGGAGCTAGAAGAAGTTGAGAGTCTGGGATAAATCCCTGCAACCCCTGTCCTGAGCCAGCCACCCCCACCCTGAGGCCGTGTTGGAGCCAGCACCCCCTAGAGGGGAAATTCCCCAGCCCCTGAGCCACCCAGCGCTGCCCTGGGGTCAGATTGTAGGTGATGTTCTCTGAGAGGAAAGGTCCTGTGGCCCAATCCCCGTCCCCCCCTAAGCCAGCCAATCCCCACCCTGGGGCCAGTTCGGAGCTCGCGCACCCTAGCAGGGAGGGGCTCTCACCTGTGTCTGGTGGGCTCAGCAGTACAGTGTACATCCTGTGGGTGTTGAAGCCGAGGCAGAAGATCTGGGGGCCCCCATCCCCACTCCCCGTCCAGCTCAGGGTGCTGATGGCCTCGTCCCCCTGGGCCCAGGAGCTGACCTGCAGGGCCCCCCCATGAGCTGTTCCCAGCCAGGGGCTCCCCGTCCACCTGCCACTGGAGCCAGGGCGGGGGTTGGGAGCGCAGAGAGCAGCTGCAGCTGATGTTGGGCCCCCTACGCTGGCAGGATGCGTTCAGCCTGGTCCCCAGCAACCCAGTGGCAGGGAGTCGCACAGGTTAACCGTACTAATACTCAGGAGCTGGGAGTCCCAAAAATTAACCTGCTAATATCCAGTGGCAGGGAATCCTGTGGGTTCTTCTGCCCTCGGGTGTCTATTCGGCTGCCCCCCAGGCCCTGATCCGGCCCCACCATCAGCCAGCTGCACTTCACACGAACTCACCTGCTTTTCCACCCTCAGTCTGGGCGCTCACCACCCTTGTAGATGGCCCAGGAGTCCGTTCAAGCCTCAGCTGCCCCCCTTGGGGCTGCCCTCAAAGCAGCTAATTAACTATGGCACAGGAGGGGTTGGCTCTGTCTCCGTTTACAGGGGCTGGACACCCTATGACACCTGCTAGAACTCAATGGCGAGGAGTCCCATGGATTAACACTGCTACTTTCCAGTGTCAGCGTCCCAGGGGTTAACACCACTCACACCCAGTGGCAGGGGCCACTCACGTTTGCGGAGCAGCTGGAACTTCCCCTGGGACATCCCACCATAGACTCCTGCCCCACTCCCTGCAGTACAGCGTCACCTATGGATGCCCTGCCCGACCCCCTGCAGAACAGCACGCCCCACTGAGGTCCCACCCTGCTCCCTGTGGCACAGCGCCCCCTAGAGCCTTACACTGCACGTGCACATGCAGAGCCCGGCTGACCCACCCGTAGGAATTCATGGCCCAGCACCGATACTCCCCAGTGTCCCCTCTGCTGAGATTCAGCAGCTCCAGGTGCCCGTCCCCTCCCTGGCCAGGGATCAGGGACTCATTCCCCTTGGCCCAGCTCAGGGTGGCCTCGGCTCTGCTCCCAGCCTCACAGCTCAGGCTCAGGGAGTCGCCCTCCTGGGACACAAATTCTCCAGAGACACAAATTCATGCTCAGCCTTCAATGGGACCGGCACTGGAGGAGACGAGCAGGCAGGTTTCGCCCCCGCAGAGATCCTCTGCCAAGGAAGTGAGATTCAGCCACTTCTGGGGTGGGAAACGGGGGCTGTTTACATGAGAAGCCCTCGTCCAGTGTGGAGATGTAGCCAGCTCTGGGGTTGGAGCACAATTTTGGTGACTTTCTATGGCAGCAGGTCTCTGTCGCAGAGATTGGTCCATGACCTATCTCATCCCCACTGCCCAGCGCCCACTAGTGCCACTCCTGGGACTGGAGACAGAGGGAACCGGGCCTGCTCCCTGCTCCCCGCAACACCACCACAGTCCTGTGGCTGCCTCGGACTCCCCCCTCTGGGCACGGACCAGCCTGGCCCGGCTGAGCCTGACGCCTGGCCCTGAGCGCGGGCAGAGCGTGACTAGGAGGCGCTCACTGATTCCCGGGGCTCGCAGCGCGGCCTCTCACCAGGGTGTCCATTCATGGTCAGGTTCCCATTGGTGTTGGGAGGCCTGGACAGCTCTGTAACACAAACCACAAAGGGGGGATCAGGGTGGCTGGACAGCACAGGTGACTATCCAGGCACCCCTCACCCAGCATGGGGACGAAGCCAGCTCTGAGGTGGGTGCACAATCTCGGTAGCTTTCTATGGCAGTAGGTCTCTGTCGCTCAGTTAGGTCCCTAACCCATCTCCTCCCCACTGCCCAGCATCCCCTAGTGCCGCCCCGCGGGCTGGAGACAGAGGGAACCAGGCCTGATCCTCCCACCATCCTCCCTACAGCCCTGAGGCTTCCTCGGGCTCTCGCCTCAGGGCATAGACTAGTCTGGCCATGGGCAACATATGAACTGCCAGCTCAGGGAGGCTAGCCCCTGGCCCCGCCTCTTCTGCCCAAGGCCCCACCCCCACTGGATCCCAGCACCCCCCCACCATAGCCACTGCCCCCCCGAGCCAGCCCTGGGCCACCAGATCATTCCAGCCCCAGAGCACTGGGCGGGAGGAAGGCATGGCATTAGCCTCCTCAATTCCCAGGCCGCAGGTTAACCCCCTCTAACCCTAGCCCCAGCGCCGCCATGGGGGAACAGCATGGGCAGTGAGCAGGAGAGGACCTGGGGGCAGAGCATGGGTGGGGCCACGTAGGGCTATTTGGGGCAGCTCAGCCTCCCCTAGCCTGCGATACCCGCCACCCATGAGCCTGGCCCGGCTGGGCCTGGCGCCTGGCCCTGAGCGTGGGCAGAGGGTGACCCGGGGCTCGCAGCGCGGCCTCTCACCGGGGCGTCCGTTCCTGGTCAGGATCCCGGTGATGTTTGGGGGCTCGGTCGGGTCTGTAACACAAACCAGACAGGGGGGATCAGGGGGACTGGACATCACCGGGGGGGGGGGGGTCGCTAGTCATCACTGAACCTAGACATGGACCCTCGCTGTGAGCTCAGCTGGGGGACGGGAAAGTCCCTGAAGTGACACAAGACCCAGGGGCCGGGTTAGGGCCGCGCTGGGGAACCAGAACCGTGGGAAATGAAAACCCAAGGGACCAAAACTGGTTGGTCAAAATTGGGCCTAATTGGCAGAGTCACTAACGAGGGGCCGGGCTGCTTCCGCCTGGGTACTTGAGCAAGCGTCACCAGCACCACCGTCTCCCGGGCACCTGGGCATTCAGCGTCCTGCTCCCCAAATGTGTCCTCCCCAGGGGTCTAAACAACCCCACTCCCACCCCCAGCCCAGACCTAGGCCTGGTCTACACTAGGCGTTTATGTCGAAGTTAGCGCCGTTACATCGAATTAACCCTGCACCCGTCCACACTGCGATGCTATTTAGTTCGACATAGAGGTCTCTTTAATTCGACTTCTGTACTCCTCCCCGACGAGGGGAGTAGCGCCAAATTCGACATGGCCATGTCGAATTAGGCTAGGTGTGGATGGAAATCGACGCTAATAGCTCCGGGAGCTATCCCACAGTGCACCACTCTGTTGACGCTCTGGACAGCAGTGCGAGCTCGTATGCTCTGACCAGCCACACAGGAAAAGCCCCGGGAAAATTTGAATTGGAATTCCTTTTCCTGTCTGGCCAGTTTGAATCTCATTTCCTGTCTGGACATCGTGGCGAGCACAGCAGCACTGGCAACGATGCAGAGCTCTCCAGCAGTGATGGCCGTGCAGTCTGTGAATAGAAAGAGGGCCCCAGCATGGACTGATCGGGAAGTCTTGGATCTCATCGCTGTGTGGGGCGATGAGTCCGTGCTTTCCGAGCTGCGATCCAAAAGACGGAATGCAAAGATCTACGACAAGATCTCTAAAGACATGGCAGAGAGAGGATACAGCCGGGATGCAACGCAGTGCCGCGTGAAAATCAAGGAGCTGAGACAAGGCTACCAGAAGACCAAAGAGGCAAACGGACGCTCCGGATCCCATCCCCAGACATCCCGTTTCTATGAGGCACTGCATTCCATCCTCGGTGCGGCCGCCACCACTACCCCACCAGTGACCGTGGACTCTGAGGATGGGGTAGTGTCCACGGCCGGTTCCTCGGACATGTTAGGGGACGTGGAAGATGAGGAAGGAGATGAGGAGGGCGAGGCAGTCGGCAGCGCTCACAACGCTGATTTCCCCGACAGCCAGGATCTCTTCATCACCCTTACAGAGATCCCCTACGAAGCGTCCCCAGCCGTTACCCCGGACACAGAATCTGGTGAAGGATCAGCCAGTAAGTGTTGTAAACATCTAAACATTTATTTTTAACAAAACAGGAATATTAACAATTTAAAGAATGGGTTGTTCATGATTAGTGTGCCCTATGCGCTTAACGGTTTAGTCATGGGCAGTGCAAGTTTTGAAAAAAAATCTAGCAATGTCCGGTTTTCAGTGATTGTCCTGCACAAGCCGCTCTACTGTTTATTCCCTGCTACTGCAGCTACAGTAAAATGCGGTCTATATGTCCGGGGATAGAGCAGTAGTCCTCCTGGGATATCTCCACGAAGCTCTCCTGGAGGTAACTTGAAAGCCGTTCCATGAGGTTCCTGGGGAGAGCGGCCTTATTGGGTCCTCCGAAGTACGAGACGTTGCCGCGCCACGAGACTATCACGTACTCGGGAATCATTGCTCTGCATAGCAGGGCGGCATACGGCCCTGGTCTTTGGAGGCTTTCCCGGAGCATTCTCTGTCTGTCGCTCTCAGAGATCCTCATCAGGGTGATGTCGCCCATGGTGACCTGCTTTTAATTAGGTAGGGGAATGTTAGTGTTGGGACTGCTTTCCCGTTCCTTGACAGAACTGTAACCGCTGGTTTTTAGCCACGCGGTGGAGGCGGGAGAGGGGCAGCCGAAAGGGATCGTTCCCGGGGACAGCTGCGAGGGGGTGGGACAGGGGCAGAGTTCCCGCTTGCCGGATTGCTGGCTGCAGGAACTGACATAGCTTTAAATGTGAAATGAGGCCAGTGGTAATCTAAAAGTTTTAAACTGCCACAAGTGTACGGCTTACCATGTCTGCCTGCAACAGAAATTCCGTTGTGCTGCCCCGCTTCTCAAATGTGCTGTGCAAGACCCCAGGCACTGAATGCGAAGGCCGAAAATTCGACCTTGTGCTGAGTGCGCATGTGATAGGTGCTGTGCATGGTCTTGTTCACAGAGAAAGACTATGTTCTTTGTTCACAACTACATTTTTCTTTCTGAGGAATTCACTCCCTTTTTCCCATTTCCACAGCCCCATCTGTGACTGTCTCACAACCTAGCCTGGAATCACACTCCCAGAGGCTAGCGCGGATTAGGCGTAGGAAGAGGAGGACACGGGAGGACATGTTCTCTGAGCTTATGGCCTGTTCCCAAGCCCAGGCAGCACAGCAGACCCAGTGGCGGGAGAACTTGACCCGAATGCACCAAGCCAACATGGATCGGGAGGAGAGGTGGCGGCAGGAAGACCAGCAGGCGACTCAAACGCTGCTTGGACTACTGAGGGAGCAAACGGACACGCTCCGGCGCCTTGTGGATGTTCTGCAGGAACGGAGGCAGGAGGACAGAGCCCCGCTGCAGTCCATCTATAACCGCCCTCCCCTGCCACCAAGTCCCATACCCACCTCACCCAAAGTGCAAAGAAGGAGAGGCGGCAGAGTCCCTGCTAACTCTCACTCCACCCCTGCAGAGAGCTCTAGTAGCAGAAGGCTCTCATTTCCCAAAATTTGAACAGTTCTTTCCTTCCCGCCTGACACAAGCCCCCGTCCAAGTTTCACCTCCCAATGCCATGTGTAGTTGATAATAAAAAATATGTTTCTGTAAACTACTGTTTCAATCATGTTCTTTTGGAGGAGGATGGGAAAGGGGGTTGGTAATTGGACAGGACAGTCTCCTTTGGCAGGGTACATAGTCGGGGGCAGGCACAGCAGCAGGGCACATACACAGTGCAGTGATGCAGTGACTAGTTACCCTGGTTAGTCTGGGAGGTTGTTTTCATGTTATGTGGTGGGGGGTGGGTTGCTCTGTGACTTTGTGGCAGGGGAGGGCAGTTACAGATCTTAAGCGGCGATCCTTAGGCAGGATCACAGAGCCACACAGCAGGGGATCTGTAACCGTCCTCCCCCTGCCACAAAGTCACATAGACCCCCCCATACACACAGTCCCGATCAGGAGGGGTGACAGGCTCCGTTGAAACAACCATCCCACTGCAGCGGAGCCTGTCAATCCTTGAGTTTAGAAGCTGCATTCGCGTCACTACACTACACCCGCTCCGCACCACAGTCTGCGTCCCAGTTTTAAAAAATTCCCGCGAAAACAGTATTAAAGAAAACGGTGTGCTTTAACAAAGTTGAACTATTTTTATTTCGCAACGTGTGTTGGAAGGGGGGTGAAGGGGGTATGTAACTGGATAGGATAGTCAACATTACCTGGGTAAAGAAACGGGGGCAGGTTTAGCTTCTCAGTACACAAACTTTAAAGTCACAGGTTACCCTGCTCACTGAGGAACTTTGCTTTCAAAGCCTCCCGGATGCACAGCGCGTCCCGCTGGTCTCTTCTAATCGCCCGGCTGTCTGGCTGTGAGTAATCAGCAGCCAGGCTATTTTCCTCAACCTCCCACCCCGCCATAAAGGTCTCCCCCTTGCTCTCACAGAGATTGTGGAGCACACAGCAAGCTGCTATAACAATGGGGATATTGGTTTCGCTGAGATCACAGCGAGTCAGTAAGCTTCTCCATCTCCCCTTGAGACGGCCAAAAGCACACTCCACCACCATTCTGCACTTGCTCAGCCGGTAGTTGAAGAGTTCTTTTTCAGTGTCCAGGGCGCCAGTATAGGGCTTCATGAGCCAGGGCATTAGCGGGTAGGCTGGGTCCCCGAGGATGACTATAGGCATCTCCACATCCCCAACAGTTATTTTGTGGTCCGGGAAGTAAATACCTTGTTGCAGCCGTCTAAACAGACCAGAGTTCCTGAAAACACGAGCGTCATGAACCTTGCCCGGCCATCCCACGTAGATGTTGGTAAAACGTCCCCTGTGGTCCACCAGTGCTTGCAGCACCATGGAAAAGTAGCCCTTTCGGTTAATGTACTGGGTGGCCTGGTGGTCCGGTGCCAGGATAGGGATGTGAGTTCCATCTATGGCCCCACCGCAGTTTGGGAATCCCATCGCTGCGAAGCCATCTATGATCGCCTCCACGTTTCCCAGGGTCACTACCTTTGGCAGCAGTACATCAACGATTGCCTTGGCTACTTGCATCACAACAACCCCCACGGTAGATTTGCCCACCCCAAACTGGTTCGCGACTGACCGGTAGCTGTCTGGCGTTGCAAGCTTCCAGAGGGCTATGGCCACTCGCTTCTGTACACTCAGTGCAGCTCGCAACCGGGTGTCACTGCGCTTCAGGGCAGGGGACAGCAACTCACAAAGTTCAAGGAAAGTTCCCTTCCGCATGCGAAAGTTTCGCAGCCACTGGGATTCATCCCAGACCTGCAGCACTATGCGGTCCCACCACTCAGTGCTTGTTTCCCGTGCCCAGAATCGCCGTTCCACGGCATCAACATGACCCATTGCCACCGCGATGTCCTCGGCGCTGGGTCCCCTGCTTTCTGACAGGTCCGTGCTACTCTCAGACTTCAGGACATCACCGCGGTGCCGTAGCCTCCTTGCCTGACTTTTCTGCATCTGCCTCAGGGAAACCTGTATGATAAGCTGCGAGGCGTTGAGAGCGGCCACAACTGCAGCGATGGTCGCAGCGTGCTCCATGCTCGCAGTGCTGTGGCGTCCGCGCTGTCAATGACTGGAAAAGTGCGCGAAATGATTTCCCGCCGGCGCTTTCAGGGAGGGAGGGCAGGAGTGATGGACGGATGACGACAGTTACCCAAAAGCACCCTCGACACATTTTGTTACCCAGAAGGCATTGCCGGCTACACCCAGAATTCCAATGGGCAGAGGGGACTGCGGGAACTGTGGGATAGCTGACCACAGTGCACCGCTTCGAATGTCGACGCTTTCACCATTAGTGTGGACGCACAAAGTCGAATTACTGTCCTTAGTGTGGACACACACGTTCGAATTTGCAATATCGATTACAAAAATTCGATGCAAGTAAAATCGAACTACTCTCGTAGTGTAGACAAGGCCCTAGGCACCACCAGGGACATCAGACACACCCGTCATGGGTCCTTTCCCTCCCCCCCTCGGTTCATCTCTCCGCAGCCCTCTCCTTTTGCCCTCTGGCTTAGCTGGCCAGTGTCCGTCCACGCTGCCCTCAAAGCCCCGCGGCTCCGAGCCTCAGAGCCTGGGTCCGTTGGGTCGGGCTCGTGGGGCTCGGGCTGTGGGTCTTTGATTGCAGCGCGGACGTTTCCTCCGAGGTCTGTGTAGACGTTCGGGGTTGGATTGGGGCCTGGGCTCAGACACGGGAGAGGCACTGGGGGGCGGGTTCCTTCTAAATCTCCCTCCGGCTGAATGGAACAAGGGCCGTCCTTACACTGATGCCTGATTTGATCCTTCACCTTCCAAAGGCGGCCGCTGATTTCCCCTCTGCCCTGGTCTGCAGTGCTAGGGTCACAGGCCGTTTAATGGGGGTTTGCCATGGGGTAGGGGGGGCCGAGGTCTCTGGGCACCGAGCCCGGAGCATGTTTAGTGCTGGACAGTGACGGGGTCCCATTAACACTCTGCCCCATATAAAGCATCCACCGATCCCGGCAAAAAGGGGAGGGGTGGAGGAGACGCGGTGGGACAGCCTCTTTTAGCTTGTTTTAGCTTGTGAATTTTCCTATGCTACAGATGTAGTTTGATTCCTGTTTTTGTAACTGGGAAGCTGAGTGAGAAGGGAATCCTCTGTGTTTTAAATCTTTGATTTACCCCGTGAAGTTACCTTCTGAACTGATTTTGCAGCTGTGATTCTTCTATATTTTATATAAAGTTCTTCTTTTAAGAACTTGATTGATTTTCAGTGTCCTGAAGAGAAAGAGTCTGGTCTGTGCTCACATTGCTAACCAATTGGTTGGTATATTATTCTCAAGGGTCCACAGGAAAGGGGGTGAAGGGGCTTGGTGGGATATTTGGGGGGGATAGGGATTCCAAGTTACCCTGCCCTGAATTTTTCTATAGATCATGTGGTGGTGACAGCAACACCGTCCAAGGACAAGGGAAGGAATTTGTGCCTCGGGGAAGTTTTTAACCAAAGCTGGTAGAATATAACCTTAAGGGGTCTTTCAAGCGGGTCCCCACATCTGTACCCCAGAATTCAGAGTGTGGGGGGGCAATCCTGTCCGGGCACGGATCAGCCTACCATGGCTAAGCCTGGTGCCTGTCTCTGAGCACAGGCTGAGCGTTACTAGGTGGTGCTCACTAATTCCTGGAGTCGCAGCCAGGGCGTCCGTTTCTGGTCAGGTTCCTGGTGATGTTGGGGGCCCTTGGCGGGTCTGTAACACAAACCAGACAAAGCTGGATCGGGGGGCTGGACAGCACCGGGGGGGGGGTCACTAGTGATCACTGAGCCTAGACATGGCCCCTCGCTGTGAGCTCAGCTGCGGGACAGGAAAGTTCCTGAAGTGACACAAGACACGTGGGCAGGGAAGGGAAGCGACAGACCCGACTGGGCCTGACCCAAGAGGCGCCCGACTGAACCCAGAGGCCGGGTTAGGGCTGCGCCGGGGAACCAGAACAGTGGGAAATGGAAACCCAAGGGACCAAAACTGGTTGGTCAAAATTGGGCCTAATTGGTGGAGTCACTAACGAGGGGCCGGGCTGTTTCAGCCTGGGTACTTGAGCGAGCGTCAACAGCGCCACTGTCTCCCGGGCACCTGGGCATTCAGCGTCCTGCTCCCCAAACGTGTCCTCCCCAGGGTGCGACAGAGCCAGAGGTCTACGTAACCCCATTCCCACCCCCACCCCAGACCCAGCCACGACCAGGGACATCAGACATGTCCCTCATGGGTCCTTTCCCTTCCCCCGTCAGTTTGTATCTCTGCAGCACTCTCCTTTCACCCTCTGGCTTAGCTGGTCAGGACTGGATGTTTTGCAGCCTGGCTGCGCCCAGAGGGGTGGCAAAAAGTAACACACAGAACAGCCGGACATTGATACTGGCTGACCAGGCCTGGCAGGGTCTGTCCACGCTGCCCTCAAAGCCCCGCGGCGCCGAGCCTCAGAGCCTGGGTCCGTTGGGTTGGGCTCGAGGACTTGGGCTGCAGGTCTTTGATTGCAGCACGGACGTTTCCTCCGAGGTCTGTGTAGACGTTCGGGGTCGGGCTGGGGTCTGGGCTCAGACACGGGCGGGGGACTGGGGGGCGGGTTTCTTCTAAATCTCCCTCCGGCTGAAGGGAACAAGGGCCGTCCTTACACTGATGCCTGATTTGATCCTTCACCTCGCAAAGGTGGCCGCTGATTTCCCCTCTGCCCTGGATCTGCAGCTCGAGGGTAATTTAACGGGGGTTGCCCTGATGGAGTTTGGGCCGAGGTCTCTGGTCACCGAGCCCCGAGTGTGTGTAGTACCGGACAGTGACTGGGTCCCATATAGAGCATCCACCAATCCCGGCAGAAAGGGGCGGGGGGGAGGAGATGCGGTGGGACAGCCTGGGGGGATCTCAGGGGGAACTGGGGTGGCTGGTGTGAGGGGAAATCCCAACAAGGGGGGATTGTAATGGGGGGTGTGGAACGCAGCACAGGAGGATTTTGGGAGCAGGGTAAATCGGGGTAGAGAGGGGAGCCTGCTGCCCCTACTTATACAGCGCAAAATGCCGTTAACTTTCTTGGCAACAAGGGCACACTGTCAACTCATATCCAACTTCTCATTCACTGTAACCCCTAGGTCCTTTTCTGAAGAACAGCTGCGTAGGGCCACTCGGTCCCTAATCTGTAGCAGTGAATGGGATTCTTCCGTCCTAACTGCATTACTCTGCAGTTCTCCTTGTTGACCCTCATCAGATTTCTTTTGGCCCAAGACTCTAATTTGTCTAGGCCCCTCTGTATCCTATCCCTACCCTCCAGCGTATCTACCAGTCCTCCCAGTTTAGTGTCATCTGCGAACTTGCTGAGGGTGCAGTCCACGCCATCCTCCAGATCATTGATGAAGATATTGAACAAAACCGGCCCCAGGACCGACCCTTGGGGCACTCCGCTTGATACCAGCTGCCAACTAGACATTGAGCCATTCATCACTACCCGTTGAGCCTGACAATCTAGCCTCTGGCCTGGATCTGCAGTGCTAGGGTCACAGGCCATTTAATGGGGGTTTGCCCTGGGGCAGGGCGGGCCGAGGTCTCTGGGCACTGAACCTGGAGCATGTTTAATACCGGATGGTGACTCGGTCCCATTAATGCTCTGCCCCATATAAAGCATCCACCGATCCCCACAGAAAGGGTAGGGGGTGGGGGAGACGCGGTGGGACAGCCTGGTGGGATCTCAGGGAGAACTGGGGTGGCTGTTGTGAGGGGAAATCCCAACAAGGGGAGATTGCAATGGGGGGTGTGGATCGCAGCACAGGTAGATTCTGGAGACAGGGCAGGTCGGGAGTAGAGAGTGAAGCCATAACCAATGGGGACAAGAAGGGGTGAAGATCCCAAGGGAGAAGGGCTCCAAGGTGTGGAGGGAAGGGGCCTGGAGTAGAATTGGCTGAGGGTGCATGGTGCGGGGTGGGTATCCCAGCACAGGGCTGAGTTCGCGGATGGGCTGGAGAGCAGGGATGGGGAGCCCAGGGATGGGGATCCCAGCATAGGGAGTTTGGGGCCGGCATGGAGGGGCTGGGTGGGTCACTCACAGCCTACGTGGAGCCGGATGGTTCTGCTGGTGGAAGGTCCCTGTGCTGAGCTGTAGGTAACAGTGCAGACGAGCTCTTTGCCATCGTCTCCCAGGCCGGGCGTGAAGCTGAGCTCGGAGCTGTGGGCCCAGGTGCCGTTCGCCACCTGGGCTGAGACATTCCGAGCTGTGTCACTGAATGGCCCCGTCCAGGTGACTTGGGGAGCAGACCCGGAACAGCGCCCAGGGGCCGTGCAGGTCACAGTCACCGGCTCCCCGGGCAGCAACGTCCCTGGCAGCCCCCGCGCCGGCGAGATCTTGATCTCTGGCTCCTCCGTCAACTCTGAGACATGGGGAGAGGAGAGAGAATCACTCGGGGACATGGAGCATTTGCCCTTTATGGGTGCCGGGTCCGATCCGGCCACAGGAAGGGGACTGGCTGGCTCAGGGGGGCTGATAAGCAGTGTCATAAATATAGAGGGAAGAGTAACAACTTTCTGTATGTAGTAGCATAAAATTGCTCTTTGGCAGCTGTACTAAATCGCCTTCCCTGTAAGGGATTAATCTGCTCAAATAACCTAGTTGGCACCTTACCAGAAGGACCAATGAGGAAAGAAGATACTTTCAAATCTGTGGGGGTGGGGGAGGATTTGTTTGTTGCTGTCTGTTTGTTGTTCCCTCTCTGGACGGAGGGAGAGACCAAGCAGGTACAACATCTCCTGAAAATATACCTGTAATAATAGATCTAAACCCACAGAAATTGTAAGGAGGCAAGGAAAGGCGTTAGATTATCTTTTGTTTTAGCTTGTGAATTTTCCTATGCTACAGATGTAGTTTGATTCCTGTTTTTGTAACTGGGAAGCTGAGCCAGAGGGGAATCGTCTGTGTTTTAAAAAGAGTCTGGTCTGTGCTCACATTGCTAACTCATTGGTTGGTATATTATTCTCAATCCTGCGCAGGAAAGGGGGTGAAGGGGCTTGGGGGGATATTTGGGGGATAGGGATTCCAAGTTACCCTGCCCTGAATTTTTCTATAAATCACGTGGTGGTGGCAGCAATACCATCCAAGGACAAAGGAAGGAATTTGTGCCTTGGGGAAGTTTTTAACCTAAGCTGGTAGAATATAAGCTTAAGGGTCTTTCATGCGGGTCCCCACATCTGTACCCCAGAGTTCAGAGTGGGGGGAACCCTCACAAGCAGTGACTGCGGCTGCTCTTACCTGGCACGGAGATCGTGAGCGCAGGGTCAGTGCCATCAGAATTGGAGCGGTAAGTGTATTCAAACATGCCTTTCTCGATGTAAAGGAAATATCTCCCTGCATCCGTCTGTCGGGCATCACTGATTTGCAGGGAGCAATCGCCGTGTGCTGGATCCCCCGTCAGCCGGAACCGGCCCTGGGTCTCCTGCGACAACTTCATGCTGGGGATACTGCTGGCCACGGGAGGATCCTGGCCCACAGTAGCAGGCTCCTTGTACCATTGTACGTATAGCTGGGCCGAGGGATTGTCGGTGTCATACAAGGCTGGGTACGTGAAGTTGCAGGGGATGAGAACGCAGAGACCCTCCTGCACGGACACTGACTGCGGCACTGCCAGGGTAAATCCCGGTGTCTGGGACAGGGACCCTGCAGGGGACGGGAAGGGATCGAAGTGGGACCCATAGAGAGCAGAGACCAACCCTGAGCTGCAGCCCCCAGCCCTGCCGGTTCCCCTCACTCCCAACCTGCAGCCCCCTGCGAGCCCAGCCCTGAGCTCAACCCCCCCTCGAGGTCTATCAGTGCCCCTCACTCCCGACCAAAAGCCCCATGTGAGCCCAACCCTGGGTCCTTGACCAATTCTCACTCCATTTATTTTCCATTCCTCCCTCCATCGAGCCCCCTGCCCGCTCCCTGTCACTCAGTGTCCCCCTAGCACCACACTGGGGCACTGGGCTCCCCTCCCCCACTGGCCAGTCTCCCTTTCACATTCTGGGACAGACCTGGCCCCGCTTAGTGCAGGTTCTGCCCTTCCCCCTGCACTGGGGCTCCAGCAGCTGCTTACTTACCCTTCCAGAGCAGGGCGAGGATCAGGACCCTCAGCATGGCAGGACCCCCTGCTCTCCAGAGGGGGCCCTGAGCGGGGAGCTCCCTTTCCCCGGCATCATGCTGTGGCAGCAGGGCTCTGCCCATGGCTGGGGCGTTGGGCTGGGACAGACCTAGAGACAGACGGGGGGTGAGAAGTGTGAGAGCAGAGGCTGTCTGGGGGGACAGATCTGCCTCGGGGACCATCAGTATTGCTGGGCTCTGAAGGGGGCTGATCTGGGGCTGCTGACAG
This sequence comes from Chrysemys picta bellii, assembly GCF_011386835.1. Classification (NCBI taxonomy): domain Eukaryota; kingdom Metazoa; phylum Chordata; order Testudines; family Emydidae; genus Chrysemys; species Chrysemys picta. The sequence continues at coordinate 3,827,036 of NC_088810.1, read as the reverse complement.
TGCAGTGACCTCCCCCCCCCCACAGAAAACCCCAAATCACCAGACGGTCCTGAGAGATCGTGGGCTAAAAAAATCCTTAAATTGGCGGAAAAAACTGAGATTTTCTCTAAGAATCATGAGGGCGGCCAGAAAATCCTGAGCTGGTGACAGAAGATGGTGGGAAGGCAGCGCTGCTCCGTGTCTGCTTTGCTTCAGTCTTCCCACAAAAAACCAACATGTGAGCGAGCGACCAGTGAAGTTACCACGGACAACAAAGGGGACGGGCTGCAGATCGGGATAAGTAAAGAACACGTCTGAGATGTTCCGACCAATTTGAATGAATTCAGATCAGTGGGGCTGGAAGCTGTTCAACCCAGGGTGCTGAAGGAATTAGAAGAAGAAATCTTGGAGCCACTGGCAATTGTATTTGCAAACTCCTGAATGCCAGGAGAGGTCTCAGAAGACAGGAGAAGGGCTAACAGAGGGGCCATCTTTAAAAGGGGAAAAAGGAGGAGCCGGGGAACTATAGGCCAGTCAGCCTGACCTCAACAGATGGAAAGTTACTAGAGCAATGTATAAAACCTCCAGTTTTGTAAAGGGAAATCATGGCTCGCCGAACTACTAGAATTTATGGACGGAGTCAACAGCATGTGAACAAGAGTGACCCAGTCCATGTACTTAGATTTTCAGAAAGCCTTTGACAAGTTTCCCCCCAAAAGGCTTTTAAGCAAGGTAAGGTGTCCACCAGCGTTCTGTATTGTTACCAGTGCTGTTCAGCATGTTCATAAATGATCTGGAAAAAGGGGTAAACAGTGAGGTGGCAAAATTTGCAGATGATACAAAACTACTCAAGATAGTTAAGTTCAAAGCTGACTGCGAAGAGCTACAAAGGGATCTCACAAAACTGGGTGACTGGGTAACAAAATGGCACATGAAATTCAATGTTAATAAATGCAAAGTTATTCACATGGGGAAACATAATCCCAACAACACATATAAAGTGATGGGGTATAAATTAGCTGATAATGCTCAAGGAAGAGATCTGAGAGTCACTATGGATAGTTCTCTGAAAACACCCAGTCAATGTGCAGCAGCCATCAAAAATCATTAAGAAAGGGATAGCTAATAAGACAGAAAATATCATATTGCCTCTATATAAATCCATGGTCCACCCACATCTTGAATACTGCGTGCAGTTCTGGTGGCCCTATCTCAAACTGGAATTGGAAAAGGTTCAGAAAAGGGCAACAAAAAGGATTATGGGTGTGGAACAGCTTTCATAAAAGGAGAGATTAATAAAACTCGGACTGTTCCGCTTGGAAAAGAGACGACCAAGGGGACTATGATAGAGGTCTATAAAATCCTGACTAGTGTGGATGAAGTAAATAAGGTAGTATGATTTGCTCCTTCCCATAACACGAGAACTAGAACTCCCCAAATGAAATTAATAGGTGGCAGGTTTAAAAGAAATGTAAGGAAGTGTTTCTTCACACAACGCAAAGTGAATCTATGGAACTCTTTGCCAGAGGATTTTCTGAAGGCCAAAACTATAACAGAGTTCAAAAAGAACTGGATAAATTCATAGAGGATAGGTCCATCAATGGCTATTAACCATGATGGAGAGGGATGGTGTCCCTAGCCTCTGTTTGCCAGAAGCTGCGAATGGGTGACAGGGGATGGATCACTTGTTGATTACCTGTTCTGTTCATTCCCTCTGGGGCACCTGGCATTGGCCACTGTCAGAAGACAGGATACTGGGCTAGATTGTCCTTTGGTCTGACCCAGTATGGCTGATCTTATGGACAAATGTGGGCTTGGTGGAACTATTAAGTGGAGGTCCCAAGTGGGGCTCCACAGGGATCTGTTCTGGGTCCCATGTTGTTGAACATCATTATTCATGACCTGGATGTAGGACTAGGGAGCAGACTGATCAAAGCTGCAGATGACACAAAGCTAGTGGGAGTGGCCAACACTTTGGAAGATGGAGCTAAAATTCAGAGGAATCTTGAAAAATTGGAGTATTGAGTTGTAGACGACAAAATGAAATTTGTGAAGGACGAATGGAAGGTGCTCCATTTAGGGAAGAAAAAACAAATGCACAAATACAGGATGGGGAAGAACTGGCCTGGCAGCAGCACTGCTGAAAAGGAGCTGGGAGTTGTGGCGGATCACAGCCATGACATGAGTCAGCAATGTGATGCTGTTGCAAAAAAGCAAATGCAATTTCAGGTTGCATGAACAGAGGCAGAGCATGCAAGTCACGGGAGGTGACAGTACCACTCTATGCCTCAGCTGGAGGACTGTGTCCAGTTTTGTCCACCAATGTATAGAAAGGATGTAGAGAAACTGGAAAAGATCCAGAGGCGAGGGATAAAGATGATGAAAGGGATGGAATGGAAGCTCTAAGGGCTCAGACTGAAGGAACTGGGCATGGTTAGTTTAGAAAAGAGATTGGCAGGGTAGGAGGGGACATTATCGCAGTTTGCAAATACTGGAAAGGCTGCCATCAAGAAGATTGTTCTCTCTCGCCCCACAGGGCAGGACGAGGGGCAACAGGTTCAAACTACAGCAGAGACAATTCAGATTAAATCTCACAGAAAACTTCCCAGCTGTGAGAGCAGTCGGACAATGGACCAGCCACCCATGGAGGTCATGAAAGCTCCTTCCCTGGATGGTTTCGAGAGGAGGCCGGACAGCATCTGCCTAGGATGGGTTAGACCCAACAAATCCTACATCTTGACAGGGGTTGGACTAGGTGACCCCTGAGGTCCCTTCTCACCTGTGGATCTGTGATTCCAGGATTCACTAAAAAATCCCAAGATTTAATGTGAATGTCACGACATCGGGAACCCCCCCCCTTCCGAAATTCACTAATAAATCCTGAGATTTCTCTAAGAATCATGTGATTTGCTGAAAAAGGTTTCAAAATCCTGAAACAGGCTTTTAAAATCCACAGATGTGTGCTTTGCCTCCAAACACCCCATTGTTTGCAGCCTGTTGGCTCAGCTCCCCTTCCCCAGTGATGGTGTCACCCCCGCACGGTGAGGGGCTGGTTCTGCAGGGACCCAGTGGAACTGGATGTGGGTAAATCACCCCGGAGGTGAGGTGCTGCAGAGAGCTCATGGCTCCCCCCTCTGCAGACAGGGTGGGGCGCTAATGCTGCCCTCCCTGCCCCACAGCTGCCTTGCCCCCTCCCCCGCTCCACCCTGCTCCTTCTGCAGCTGGGACTCTCCTCATTGTCAGTGTTACGGACCCTCCATCCTCTTAATTCATGTGAGAATGGTAGGGACCACTCCCTACGTTCCCCTCCTCACATGGGAATTGGGTCACTCACACCTTCCCCCGTCTTTACCTGTTAAAATGGGATGGGCCTCTCACTCCTGCCTCCACCTCCCCCATCCACTGCAGTGAGCTGGGCGGATCTCAGCTCAGATCCCCCATGACCCATGCACCATCCCATGCCAGAGCAGGGTGCGACGGCCCCCATTGCCCAGGGCTGGAGGGGAAGGGGCTGGATCCGAGAGATCCAGACTCCATCCCAATGTCTGGGGGACTGCCCTGTCCCCATAGAGTATCTGGGAGCCCCAGGGGGTCTGTGCCCCACACACACCCCACACTTTGCACTGACCCAACTCCATGGGGGGCAATGGAGTCAGCGCAGTTGGACGATGGGTGAGAAGTTTGCACGTATATGCTCAGCCTTGAGTATCTATAACTATCTCCTCTGGAATGCCTGTCCTCCCTGAACCCCAAGCCCACCCCAGAAGTTCCATTTCCCTCCATCCCTCTGATGCCCTCAGATGTCCTCGGGAAGGAGGCTGAGAGATGAGAGCTGGGGATCCCACTGCTCTATGTGGCCCCCTGAACCAATGCCTCCAGTGTGGTCCCCATGGTGGGGCAGCCCTGGGACAGGACCCTGCTCGGGCTTGAGGGGCCATGGTAGAGCTGTGGGGGAGGGGAGCCCAGGGCTGGGATAGCAAGGGGCTGTGGGTCGGGATTGAGGGGCACCCCAGTCTCCACAGAAGATCCAGCTCCTTCCCCCTGTATTTCCACTCACCCCAAACCTGCAAAGGGGCGCTCAGCACCTGGCTTTCTGACCCTGTAGCCCGGGTTCCTCAGGGTTTGTGACTCGGAGCCTGGGGAAGCAGCATGCACAGGAACCTGAAAGCAGAAGTGGGTGGAGATGGGAGGGGGTTGTGGGGAGATGCTGTCTCAGAAACCCCAGAATCAGCATCCTGCCAACTTCCCCTCCCTCTGGCTGGGGCTGCCAGCGGCTTCCCCGCAACAGGGGCAGGCTGCATATTGCTTGTGGGGCTGGAAATAGAACCCAGGAGTCCAGACTCTGAGCCTTGCTAAACCCAAATCTTCTCCCAGAGCTGGGACAGAACCCAGGAGTCTTGGATTCCAGCCCCCCTACTCTAACCTGCCAGACTCCCCTCATCTCCAAGAACCAGGGATAGAACCCAGTAGTGGTGGGGCGCCCAGCCCCTGCATCCGCTCTAACCCTTTATTACTGCTATCTCCAGTTACAAAACAATATTTGAACACTAGCAGTTTGCACCTCTTATCATATTGTACATGCAGCAGATCCTAATCACTTACCCGGAGCTGAGATGTGTTCGCCTCTGGGGTGGGGCGGCTGCAAAGAGCGCCCTGGCGGCCGCTCAGAGAATTCCTCCTCAATATTAAATCCTAAAATACTGAATTAACTTTAGGAAAAACAAAGAAATATGCACAGATCCATGTTGAAATCATTGCCATTCATTATTTAGGGGGTTTTGCTGACTCAATAATAAAAACAATGTTCAGTTCTCTCTCTTCTTTCCTGGACCTATACAGAATAGAAACACAAATAAGGGGCTTTGAACGTTCCTGTCTTTTGCTTGTTTTTTTTTACTTTTGCTTTTTCTGGTTCCTTTTTTGTTGTTGTTTTGTTTAGTCTGGCTGGCGAATGAGTCTGCTGCTGTGAAAAGTGATCCCTGTATGTCAATATCTCTTTCCACTGTAGGCGCAGACTTTTATTTTTCCCTGGGGAATGCTCCACCCCGGCTCCGCCCGAGGCCCTACCCTCCACTGCACCCCTTCTCGCACCCTACCCTGAGGCCCGACCCTTGCTCCACCCACTCCCCTGAAGCCCCGCCTTTTGTCCGCCTCTTCTTGCCCTCTCCACTGAGGCCTGACCTTGCACTGCACCTTTCCCAAAGCTCCCCTCCCCTGCTGATCGCTGCGCTCCGTCCTCCCCCAGACCCCTCCCCGAGCCACCAAACAGCTGTGGTAGGTAGGTGCTCAGCACCCACTATTTTTGCCCATGGCTGTTCCAGCTCAGGAGCACCCACAGAGTCGGCCTGTGTGCTTTTTACACCCCCCAGCTAGCTCCCAACTCTGCTGCGAAAGGGGATATTAACAAACATACACGTATCCCTTTTCCCAGCAGACTTACTCAGCCCCGGATGTGCAGGGGACAAATTAAGGCCTGGATGGGGAGGTGGGTAGGGAGGCAGTGGTGGCCAGGGGCAATAGGGGGACTGGATGGGGGGCTTGAGGAGGCAGTGGGGGCCATGGGTGATGGGGGGTGAGCCTGCGGCTGGAGACTACTGCTGCATGGCCAGGGTCCAGGGCCAGAGCCCACTGCTGCGTGGCCAGGAGACAGAGCCCAAAGCCCACAGGACAGGGCCCAGGGATGGAGCCCAGGGCCCGGAGGTGGAGCCCGAAATCCCACAGCTGTAGCTCACCACCCCAGGGCTGAAGACTGACTCCACCACCCCTGGGAAGGTGGGGAACTCACTTGCCCCCTTCTCCTCCAGTGTTTGTGTCTCCAGATGGGGCAGGGCCAAACCCCTGCTGGCGGCCCTGGGAGAGAGCCCTCTGTTTTGCCCCCCCAATCACCACCCAGGAGGCTCTGGCCGCAAGAAAAGCCGCATTTGAAAAACTCGGCCCCAGAAAGTCTTGCACAACCTGGATCCAGTGTCTGGAGATTTCAGTGCCATCAACGCAAGGAGAGAGATCGTCACAGATAAAGGCCAGCTCCCACGGACAGCTGGCTTCTGACCCCACCACAGGGGGGACTGGCTGTGGGGAGGGGGAATGGGACATGGGTAGTTCCCCTCTGGGGTCTCTTGGCAGGGATACATCAGCAGATCAGAACTGCTCCATTAAGTGCAGATGTTTGTTTTCTGTCTCTCAGGTCCTGAGTCACTGAGGATTCCCTAGTGATGAGAGCTGGGTCAGCGGGTCTCAGGAGAGGCAGCTGGATCCCAGGGTCTGCTGACTCCAACCTTTGATTTAAAAGCTGAGATGCAGCTGAATCTGGGGTGGGGCGCAGTGGTTGTTTTTTTAAGGGCTCCATCACCCTGTGCTGAGCTGCAGAAGTGTCTGGGGAAAACCTATAACTTAAAGAAACACAGCACCCCCTAGATGCATTCAGGCCAGCCCTGATGGCCAGGCCCTCCCTAGTCTCCCACCCTGGCCTGGTCTCCCAGCCAGACCCTGTCCCGCTCTGGCCCAGGCACGTCAGCTCTGCGCCCCTGCGTGTGGGCATCAGTGGCTGTGCTGGAAAGCTGGTTGCTAAGCGGATCTCATAGAACAGGAAGTTTTCAGTCAGTGAGTTTGCTCCACCTCCGGCCTGTCGGCCCCAGTTCGGGGCCAGGCAAGAGCCGCGGAGAGCGGGGAAGGGGTGTGATGAAGCAGGATTTTTTGTTCTGTTTTTTCAATGGTTTGCATGCAGAGGGGTTGGGATTCAGTTTCCCTGGTTTAGCGAGGTGGTGGGAGAGGGAGTTTGTTGTTACAGAGGGCCAGCAAATGGCCTGGAGAGTGGATACCGCAGCAACTGGTGACCTGGTGACCAGGAGGCCTAGCTCATGAGTCATAGCTGGTTCTGGCCAGTGGAAGGACAAAGGGCTGTGGAGAGAGAACCCCGGTGACCTGATGTGACGTTATTGACATAAACTGGGACCGTATAGATCATTGTTGCAACCAAGGTCCTGTAGTGGCACCCAAATCTTGTATAAAGTGGGTCAAATGGGGTGTCTAGGACAAGGTTTTGGTTTACTGGTTATGATTATACTGTCTGTATGGCGAATATTGGCTCTATACTGTCTGTATGGCAAACTTATGCTATGCTTCTGGGTGACATCCCAGACAAGCTGAGATTAGCTCTGCCTAGCCTGCTTGATGGCCCATTAAGGACCATCAGCTCTACAATGGACCCATTGAGAGAAGGCAGATAAGCCTTGTAACGCAGCAAAGTATGCAGGGACTGGCCCATGTGACTCCAGACTCCATTTTGCTGTAATTTTGCACAGTAGGAACAAAGAGGTGTTCTTACACCTGGAAAAGACTATATAAGGCTGATGCCTCATCTCCATCTGGTCTTCAATCCTGCTTCATACCTCTGGAGGAACTTTGCTACAAGCTGAAGCTTTGAACAAAGGACTGAGGACCCATCCCAGCGGGGGATGTATTCCAGAGACTTGATTTGAACCTGCAGTTTATTCCATCGCTGCTGCAAGCCTGAACCAAGAACTTTGCCATTACTGTATGTAATTGATTCCATTTAACCAATCCTAACTCTCATCTCTATCTTTTTCCTTTTACGAATAAACCTTTAGATTTTAAATTAATGGAGATATCCCATCTCCTAGAACTGGAAGGGACCTTGAAAGGTCATTGAGTCCAGCCCCCTGCCTTCACTAGCAGGACCAAGTACTGATTTTTGCCCCAGATCCCCAAGTGGCCCCCTCAAGGATTGAACTCACAACCCTGGGTTTAGCAGGCCAATGCTCAAACCACTGAGCTATCCCTCCCCCCCCCCAAATTTTAGATTCTAAAGGATTGGCAGCAGCGTGATTTGTGGGTAATACCTGATTTGTATATTGACCTGGGTCTGGGGCTTGGTCCTTTGGGATCAGGAGAACCTTTTTTCTTTTACTGGGGTATTGGTTTTCATAACCATTTGTCCCCATAACGAGTGGCACTTGTGGGAGTACTGGGAAACTGGGGTGTCTAAGGAGACTTGCGGTTAGCCAGTGGGGTGAGACCGAAGGCCTCCTAGTCTGGCTGGTTTGGTTTGCCTTAGAGGTGGAAAAAACCCCAGCCTTGGGCTGTAACTGCCCTATTTGAGCAATTTGTCCTGAGTTGGCACTCTCAGTTGGGTTCCTCCAGAACCGCATTGTCACACCTGACCAGCCGGTTCCATCAAGAGGGGAAACAAAGGATGGATAGATTCATAGATTCATTGACTTTAAGATCAGAAGGGACCATTATGATCGTCTAGTCTGACATCCTGCACAACGCAGGCCAGAGAATCTCACCCACCCATTCCTGTAATAAACCCCTAACCTATGTCTGAGCTATTGAAGTCCTCAAATCATGGTTTAAAGACTTAAAGGTGCAGAGAATCCTCCAGCAAGTGACCCGTGCCCCATACTGCAGAGGAAGGTGAAAAACCCCCAGGGCCTCTGCCAATCCAAATATGGCAATCAGCTAAACCCTGAGCATGTGGGCAAGACTCGCCAGCCAGACACCCAGGAAAGAATTCTCTGTAGTATCTCAGATTCCACCCCATCTAACATCCCATCACAGGCCATTGGGCATATTTACTGCTTAGTCAAAGATCAATTAATTGCCAAAATTAGGCTCTCTCATCTCCTTTCATAAGATAGGTTTTCCATTCCTCAGATCATCCTAGTAGCCCTTCTCTGAACCTGTTCCAGTTTGAATTCATCCTTATTACACATGGGAGACCAGAACTGCACACAATATTCCAGATGAGGTCTCACCAGTGCCTTGTATAACGGTACTAACACCTCCTTATCGCTACTGGAAATACCTCGCCTGATGCATCCCAAAACCGCATTAGCTTTTTTCATAGCCATATCACATTGGCAGCTTATGGTCATCCTGTGATCAACCAATACTGCGAGATCCTTCTCCTCCTCTGTTACTTCCAACTGATGAGTCCCCAGCTTATAACAAAAATTCTTCTTATTAATCCCTAAATGCATGACCTTGCACTTTTCACTATTAAATTTCATCCTATTACTATTACTCCAGTTTACAAGGTCATCCAGATCTTCCTGTATGATATCCCGGTCCTTCTCTGTATTAGCAATACCTCCCAGCTTCGTGTCATCTGCAAACTTTATTATCACCTTCCCACTTTTTGTGCCAAGGTCAGTAATAAAAAGATTAAATAAGATTGGTCCCAAAACCAATCCCTGAGGAACTCCACTAGTAACCTCCCTCCAGCCTGACATCACCTTTCAGTATGAACCATTTACTCTCCCCTTTAACCAGTTCCTTATCCACCTTTCAATTTTCATATTGATCCCCATCTTTTCCAGTTTAAGTAATAATAATGCCATTTGTTATTGGAACTCATTTACAAAACTTTTCTTAAACATTACATGAATATATTGTCTCATACTATAGAATTAGATTTTATAATCCCTAATCCAGGATGAGATATTTTGGGGCTATAATGTATTTTAATTAAAACAATCTTTAGATAGATTTTTTCCTCAAAAAGCATTATATTAAAAAAACAATTTAAATAAAAAAATCCGATTTATTTATTTATTTATTAAAAATAATTGATTTTTATCCACCCTGTTTTGTATTTTAAGCAAAGACATAAGTGTTGGTGAGAAAGATGGTAAAGCTAAGTTTTGTAAAATGTTTTCCCCCAATCAGACATGTGCAACTCTCCTGACAATGCTGTAGTTGGAGCTACAGGGACTCCTCCACCAGAACTACCAAAGAACCAGGAATCTGCTTTGAGACCTTTAACAACGCCAATGCAAAACAGCACAATAGTGCAGTTGAAGCATCAGGGCAGTCCTAACCTCCTATACGTCAAACCCAAGGACAAAACAAAAGACTCTGGTAAAAATCAACCACGCAAACACAACTCCAGTTCCTCAGCGGTCACCACTACACCAAGCCCGGAGAAAACTGTGAGCGAAAATGCCCACGTTCACAAACCTGGAGCACACACATTAGGGATTGTGAATAAAAAAACAAGGACTGACAAACCATTCCCCCAACACCATAAACTCGTCACAGCTCCCCCATATTCTAGTATGTGGGAAAAGTATGATGCTTCGTTCAGAATAGTGGTGGACGCTGTATCCTCAGGGGGTCTAAAAGAAAGGAGGGCTGGAAACTACATCAAAAATGCAAAAGCTCTTGTGGGTGACTTTTTGAAAAATACTTCAATTTTTCCAAAGGGTGGCTCTGAGCAGGTGTGACTAGTAGTGGAAAGGGGCCTGGGTAAAAGGGACGCCCTCAAGGGTACACGTCAGCTCAGGTGTAAACAAAAGGGGGAAAGCGCTTGGGGGATAAACAGATGGCTGCCAAAAAGTTTCAGGCCAGGGTCACTGTAAAATTTTTTAAAAAGGCTAAAGAGGTAATGAGGAAAAAAAAGAGATGCTCCCTAGTGGAGGCTCTCCAACTAGAACATCTGAAAATGGGGATGCAGAATCTGACCTGCGTAGTGGTGGTGACTCTCACACAGAGTCTGATTTAGAAAATACCCGAGAAGACTCTCTAGATGGGTCCCCGTCTGCTCCTGATGATCCTCACGGAGGCTCCTCGAAGTCTGACTCTCAAATAACATCTGACGTAGAAGATGCTGCTGATGGTCTGTAGTGAGGCGGTGTGGCGCCCCTCCATCCCGCATAGGGCCGAACTTCCCCTAACCCCAATGTGGGCGGAGCCACTGGGTCCGGCGCCCGCCCCTCCGAGGTCACGGCCCCGACCCGGAAGTATAAAAGCCCACCGGCAGAGCTCAGTGGAGCCCAGGCCGGCAGAGAGAGCAGACGTCCCGGGCCGAGCTCCCGCTTGGGAGACAGCCGCAGGCCGCAAGCCGCCTGCTACCCCACCGCACCGGTCCAGCCTACCTCTCGCCCAGTACCCCGAGGAGGACTGGCCAAGCCTGCCCCGGGCCCGCTACCCTGAGGAGGAGCCAAGCCTGCCCCGTGCCAGCTACCCTGGGGGAGAGCTGCCGGACCAGCCCCCAAGCCCTGCACCAGAGGAACCAATGCTCCTGGACTGGCCCAAACCCGGCGTCACCAACGAGGTAGGCCCCGAGGGGGAACACGGAAGTAGCCCGGGGGTAGCCGACCCCGGTCAGGCTGCAGAGACATGTGAGCCAATGTCAGTGTGTTGCGGTCTGGATACCCCACTGACCGGCAGCGGCAGTAACCGCTGCTAGGGCCCCGGGCTGGAACGCAGTGGAGTGGGTGGGCCTGCGTCCCCCCTGCCACCCTCCGCTCACGGGTGGCAGGCTTCCCCCTCACCCGACGCTCAGGTAGGAACCTGGGCCTCCCCCAAGTGCATTGTTGCTCAGGCCCCGCACCAGAGGGCCTGAGCCCCTTAACTGACTGTTGCTCAGCCCCTGCACCAAAGGGGCCTGAGCGGTGACTGTTTGTGCCCCGCCCTGATCCAGGGCTTGGGCCTACTTTAAACTGTTGATTATTGCTCAGCCCCTGCACCAAGGGGCCTGAGCTGTGACTATTTGTGCCCTGCCCTGCCTGAGGGCCTGAGCTCCCTGAACTGGGGGTCGCTCAGCCCCTGCGTAAAGGGGCCTGAGCTTTGACTGTCTGTGCTGTAGTGAGTCGGTGTGGCGCCCCTCCGTCCCGGAGGGTAGAGCCCCGGCGCGAACCGACTAAACGGTCCCATTGAGGAACCACCAAGTAACCCTGAAAATGCAGAGCGGTATATGGAGAGAGTGAGACGCTGGCAACGTGAATTACCTAGATTTGGGGGGTCGATGTATTGTGAGGAATTTTTTGTCCAATCTTGTGCGAATCAATTCAGCACAGCAGGTTGTTGAAGCCAAACCCAGGGGCAGATACGAAGTTCTCAATGATGTTAATGGCAGGGTAGGCCCTGATGATTCCGTTTAGTTACGTTTAGAGAGCAGGAATTGAACTAACCCTTGGTTTTCAGTCAGAAGAACCAGGGATGAGCTGTCTGCTGACGATTTCTTAAATCAGACCCCAAAGCTGCTACAGAGCAATAGAGAGAGGCATGTCGATGGGACGTTGCGCCTCGTTGTTACGGTTGTAAAAAACAGGGGTGGGGGCCGTCGTAGAGTTATAAATTCTATCCTCAGTAGCCAATCGTCCATAAAAAGAGACAGTGTTTGGTAGCCCTGACTTACACTGGTACCAATCTGTGTTTTCCAGGTGAGCTCTTGGCTGTCATGTCTGACCATAAACCCGTGGACGTAGAATTGTTAGCGGGGGTGAGAAAGTTGCCTGAGAAACCGGAGTGGTCAGATCAAAAAAAGGTTCTGCTCAGGGACGTAGCAACGTTTGAACAGCATTAAGGAGTCAACATACAGGTGGTGCTGTATGCGGTTAAAGGTGGATGGAGCTTTTTTAAAATGGGGGGCCCGGTGTACCCAAAGACTTTTTCCATCCTCTTGCACAACAAGCATTATTATGGGGTTCTGGATGTGAAAAAGTTGTTTGGGGTGAAAAATTATTGTGAGTTTTGCCACGCGGTGTACAGTTACGACCACTCTGGCAGGTATCATTGCTGCCTCTGCTTCAGCGTAACGTGCTCAGACAGCGTGGGCGTGCAGCTGAGGTGTCCTAGCTGTAGACTGTATTGTCGCTCCAAAGAGTGTTTAGACGGACACGTCAACTGTGCATTGAAAAACAAGTCGAATGCCTGTCTAAAACTTTGTATGATCAGTGTCAGTCTTACGTGGACAAGGGGCACAGGTGTAAAGGGAGGTGCTGTAAGCAGTGTCAGGGTTTGATCACCGGTGATGTAGACAGCCACCTCTGTTTTATGGATAGCATTAGAAAGCCCAAATCATCAGAAAGGTGTATTTTTTTACAATTTTCAGTTCACGCAGGAGGTGAGGCTGCACATGCCCAATTACATTGTTGTAATGTCCCTAAAGCTGGAACAATCCTGGGAATTTAAGGGCAGTGAGTGTCTTTCTACCTTTGTTAAGACCTTTCTTGGCAAAGAGTTCCGGGACTGCACGTTCCTAGCACACAGTTCCAAAAGTTACGATGCGCACGTCGTCGTTAGTTACTGAAGGAAAAGATGTGCACTCTGAGGCAGGTTTTCTAACCTTTTAATCATTCTCCTGCCTCTCCTCTGAGCCCTCCCCAGTGGGTCAGCGACCTTCTGGAACTGCAGGCACCAGAACTGGACACAGGATCCCAGCAGTGTTCGCACCAGGGCCGGATCCAGAGGGAAAATCACCTCCCTGCTCTGACTCCAGAGCCCACTGTTGATGCACCCAGAATGCCTGCAGCATCGCACCGGGAGCTCATGTGCAGCTACTTATCCAGGATCACCCCCGAATTGTGGTCAGAGTCCCTGCTGCCCAGGAGAGCGTCCCCCATCCTGTGAGTCCGGCTGACACCTTGTGTTCCTAGGTGGACATGTTGACATTTAGCCCTATTAAAACACACACTGTTTGCTTGTGCCCAGTTCACCAAGCGACCCGGAGTGCTCTGTAGCAGTAACCTGGCCTTGTCATTATTTGCCGCTCCCCCCATCTGTGTGTCATCTGCAAACTTGATCAGGGCTGATTTTATGTTGTCTTCCAGGTTGTAAAAAAAGGTGTTAATGAGCATTGGGCCAAGGACAGTTCCCTGCGTGATCCCTCTGGAAACACGCGCTCGCTGCTGATTCCCTGGTGACAGTAACCTCTGGAGGTCTAGCAGTTAGCCAGTTAGCCAGGCACGACGGGGCCTGAGCTCAGTCAGGGTTTCAAAAGCTCTATTGCAATACAAATCACACGCACACATAGGGCCTTACTAGTCCTCTGTCCTGATTTTCACACTGTTGCTAAAGGCAATGGCGGGGATGTAATATCCATCGCCATCCGTAGGGAGTTTCACTTGGCACCGCTTGACATTTTGATTCAAAAACTAGAAGGATGCGAAATTACCGTGACCCAGATTTAAAACTGGCTAACTGTTAGCAAGAATGAATCCTGTGAGTCTGTGACAGCTGGGGGCTGCCCAGACACAGCAAGAGACAGGCCTTGCCCCAGCTGGGATCAGGGCTGTCAGGATTCCCTCCCCACTCTGAACTCTGGGGTACAGATGTGGGGACCTGCATGAAAGACCCCCTAAGCTTGTTTTTACCAGCTTGGGTTAAAAACTTCCCCAAGGCACAAATCCTTCCTTGTCCCTGGACAGTATCGCTGCCACCACCAAGGGAGTTAGACAAAGGTTCAGGAAAAGGACCTCTTGGAGTTTCTGTTTCCCAAAAATATCCCCCTAAACCGCTTCACCCCCTTTCCTCGGGAGGCTTGAGTATAATATACCAATCAAATCAGTAAACAAGGTGAGCACAGACCAGACCCTTGGATTTTTAGGACACTAAAAACCAATCAGGTTCTTAAAAGAAGAACTTTATTATAAAGAAAAAAGTAAAGAAGCACCTCTGTAAAATCAGGATGGAAGGTAATTTTACAGGGTAATAAGATTGAAAACACAGAGGATTCCCCTACAGACAAAACTGCAAAGTTACAAAAAACAGGAATAAACCTCCCTCTTAGCATGGGGAAAATTCACAAGCTACAACAAAAGATAATCTCACGCTTTTCCTTGCTTTACTTACAATTTTTGTAACCTTTAATGCTTATATCAGGTAGGGTTTTAGGAGAGGTTTTTTTCCTGCCCTGGTCCATCTCCATCCCAAGGGAGCACACACAAAGAGCACAAACAAAATCTTCCCTCCCAGCACAGATTTGGAAGTATCTTCCTTCCCCGTTGGTCCTTCTGGTCAGGTGACAACCAGGTTATTTGAGCTTCTTAACCCCTTAGAGTTAAAGGAGGGATTTTATACTCCCCTTAGCTGTATGTTTATGACAAGGGCCCTATTGTGCCAGGTGCTGCTCAGACACAGCGAGAGACAGGCCCTGCCCCAGCTGGGATCGGGGCCGTGTTATGCCCGGCCCTGCCCAGAAACCAGCTGCGATCAGGGCCTTCCAGGGGAAAGGCAGACGTGAAAATTGATTCTTTACTGGACACAAATAAGTCAGAGTTGTTATTGGCTCTTCGTTAAAAAAGTAGCAGTGACAAAAAATCTATTTCAAGTAACAGCTTTTAAACAGGGAATTTTACAGTCGGATGTTTTTGGCTTTGGAGTGAACATGTTACCTTCAATAGAACATTGTTATTAAGAAGTTATAATCACGTGGCACTGATTGACCTAGACAGAGACCAGGGCCCTGTTGTGCCAGGCGCTGCCCAGACACAGGGAGAGACACTCCCTGCCCCTAAGAGTTTATAATGTAAGTAGCCCAGGGCACCATTATTATCCTGATTTTTGGGGTAAGGAAACTGAGACTAGACAGATGCAGCAACTGGCCTAACCTCAGCTACAGTATTTTTACAAAGCAGAGATTAGAACCCAGAGTACCTGGCCAACAGCTTAGACACAAGCCCATACCTCTGCTCCTGCCATCTGCTACCTCTGAGCTTGAAAATCCTGTCCATTTGTGAAACGAGGGGGTGAGGACTCAGGCAGGGTAGAAGAGAGATGATCTATGGCTGAGGGGTGAGAGGCTCTTCCCCCTGGGGCAGTGGGGTTTGGGAGGGGGCAGGCTTTGAGACCTGGCTGCAGAGGACTCTGGGATACCTCCCCACAATGCAGTGCTCCAGCATCTCCAAGGTTTAGTTGACTCCACCCTGAGTCCAGGCCGGAGCAGGGATTTGCACCCAGGTTTCCCTCATCGCGGGTCCAGCCCTGGGCCAATCCCTTCCCCCTTCCCTCCATGCTGTGACCGACCCCCCTGCACTGGACGGGACGGAGATGCCCAGCCTGGGCCCATGGCGCGAGGGGGCTATTTCCGCCGGACCTCAGAGTATTCCGTGGCTGGGGCCTCTGAAGGCTCCCCCCCTTTGCGCTGCGGCTTGGAGAATTCGATGGAGGCGTACTGCAGCTCGTCCGGGGCCTGTGCTGTGGCAGCCCTGTCCTGGGCGCCTTTGGTCCGGTGGGTGGCTGGAGTCTTGTGACGCTGAGTGAGAAGCAAGGCAGAGACACCAGGCAGAGACTTGCATCCACCCTGCTGAGCTGATTGCATGGACTTCCCCAGGCCTCGTTTCCCCCACCCTCCGTGCAAATGCATTTCCTGCATTGGGCGTGCACTAGCAAGAGGCGTGGGATTGGCTGTGTTTCACACTCTGCATGCATGAGCCAATCCCATGCCAGCACCAGCTCAGTTAATGCCTTCACTGCTTCACCTGCAAGGCCATGCATTAGCAACATGCATGTGGGTGTGTTCATTTCATGAACTACGAATGCAGGATTTTATCTCATGCAGAACAGGTTCAGGAAATGTATTTTCTGCATTTCATGCACTGAGCACTTGGCCAGCACTGGTTAAGTTAATGCGTTCTCTGCATTCCCTGCACTGGCCATGCATTAGCAATATGCAAGGAGTTGTGTACATTTTATGCACTGTGCATGCATGATTTGATCCCATGCATGTCGTGGTTTCATAGACGATGCTGATGCGTTCATTGCATTTTCTGCAGGGTGCATATATTTGCAACAGACAAGGTGCACCCTGCATGCATTGTCTGATCATGTGTACCTAATACCATAACAGGCAGCCGCAGAAATGCATTTCTTTCCCAGCTGGTGCATTCGGGAGATGCCCAGGGACTGGCAGCATTGCAGCCCCAATCTAGTCCCGTGCACTTTGTGAATGCACGTGAATGCATTCGCTGCATGTCCTCCCCTCTGAGCAAGACCCGAGGGATGAGGTGCATTTTCTGCATGCAGGAGCTGATCCCATGCAGTTTGGGGAGCCCAGGGTGGTGGCAGGGGTGCATTTCTTGCACTGGGCATGCGTGGGGGGTCAGGTGCCCTGGTGAAAGCCTGGCTTATATTCATGCATTCATTAAGGGGGTAGGAAAAAGAAGAAGTGGAGGGGGCAGAGAAGGGTGGAGTGGGAAGGGCACATGGGCTTTGTCCCCTGCTCCTCCCAGGTACATACCATGGGGATGCTGGTGACGATACTGTAGATCACGCTTGTCTCGTCGGCCATGTGCTCCGCTTGGCTCCCGTTAGCTGTCTCCCCGGCCTCGGTGCTGGGGGGCGCCGGCTTCCGGCGCCGCAGTCTGCAGGGAAACATATCAGGATTGATGCATGAGAATTTGGGGTAGGGGCGTAGAATAGCCCTGTGGGGAGGGAGAAAGGGGGACACCAGTGTGGGAGGCTAGAGTGCAGGGGACTTGGATAGGACAGGGAGAGGGGTTGAAGGGGGATCTTACTGGGGGCAGGGGGGGCTGGAATACCCCAGGGAAAATGGCGAGGGATCTCCGTGGGATCTGGGAGGGTCAGTTGGGGGTCAGTGCGGGAGGCCTCATACTTACTTGATCATATAGAGCCCGAGAAGGAAGACGCCAATGAGGACCACCAGCCCACAGGCGATCCCGCTGCCCATCAGCACCTTCGAAGCTACAAAAACACAGAGCACGGGGCACAGCTGGAGGAAAACCCAGAAGTCCTGGCTCCCAGCCCCTCCCCATTCCCGTCCCAGAGCTGGGTATAGAATCTAGAAGTCCTGGATCCCAGCCCCCAACTCCCAGCCCCAACTCCCCTCCCTGAGCTAGGGACAGAATTGAGGAGACAACGGTCTCACCTCTCTGCAGGGGGCTGAGTTCAAAGTGCAGGGCGGCATAGCTCCCATGGGGGTTGGATCCGAGACAGAAGATCTGGACACCCCTCTCTCCACTCCCAGTCCAGATCAGGGCAGAATCATAGAATATCAGGGTTGGAAGGGACCTCAGGAGGTCATTTAGTCCAACCCCCCTGCTCAAAGCAGGACCAATCCCCAAATAAATCATCCCAGCCAGGGCTTTCTCAAGCCTGACCTTAAAAACCTTGAGGGATGGAGACTCCACAACCTCCCTAGGTAACCCATTCCAGTGCTTCACCACCCTCCTAGTGAAAAAGATTTTCATAATATCCAACCTAAACCTCCCCCACTGCAACTTGAGACCATTATTCCTTGTTCTGTCATCTGGTATCACTGAGACCATTCTAGATCCATCCTCTTTGGAACCCCCTTTCAGGTAGTTGAAAGCAGCTATCAAATCCCCCCTCGTTTTTCTCTTCTGCTGACTAAACAATCCCAGTTCCTTCAGCCTCTCCTCATAAGTCATGTGCTCCAGCCCCCTAATCATTTTTGTTGCCCTCTGCTGGACTCTTTCCAATATTTCCACATCCTTCTTGTAGGGTGGGGCCCAAAACTGGACACAGTACTCCAGGTGAGGCCTCACCAATGTCGATTAGAGGGGAATATGCTGGCAATGCCTCTACTTATACAGCCCAAAATGCCATTAGCCTTCTTGGCAACAAGGACACACTGTCGACTGATATCCAGCTTCTCATCCACTGTAACCCCTAGGTCTTTTTCTGCAGAACTGCTACCTAGCCATTCGGTCCCTAGTCTGTAGCAGTTCATGGGATTCTTCCGTCCTAAGTGCAGGACTCTGCACTTCTCCTTCTTGAACCTCATCAGATTTCTTTTGGCCCAAGCCTCTTATTTGTCTAGGTCCCTCTGTATCCTACCCCTTCCCTCCAGCATATCTACCACTCCTCCCAGTTTAGTGTCATCTGCAAACTTGCTGAGGGTGCAGTCCACGCCATCCTCCAGATCATTAATGAAAATATTGAACAAAACCGGCCCCAGGACAGACCCTTGGGGCACTACGCTTGGTACCGGCTGCCAACTAGACATGGAGCCATTGATCACTACCAGTTGAACCCAACGACCTAGCCAGCTTTCTATCCACCTTACAGTCCATTCATCCAGCCCATACTTCTTTAACTTGGCGGCAAGAATACTGTGGGAGACCGTATCAAAAGCTTTGCTAAAGTCAAGGAATAACACATCCACTGCTTTCCCCTCATCCACAGAGCCAGTTATCTCATCATAGAAGGCAATTAGGTTTCTCAGGCATGACTTGCCCTTTGTGAATCCATGATGACTGTTCCTGATCACTTTCCTCTCCTCTACGTACTTCAGAATTGATTCCTTGAGGACCTGCTCCATGATTTTTCCAGGGACTAAGGTGAGGCTGACTGGCCTGTAGTTCCCCGGATCCTCCTTCTTCCCTTTTTAAAGCTGGGCACCACATTAGCCTTTTTCCAGTTATCCGGGACCTCCCCCGATGGCCATGAGTTTTCAAAGATAATGGCCAATGGCTCTGCAACCACATCCGCTAACACCTTTAGCACCCTCGGATGTGGCGCATCCGGCCCCATGGTCTTGTGCTCGTCCAGCTTTTCTAAGTAGTCCCGAACCACTTCTTTCTCCACAGAGGGCTGGTCACCTCCTCCCCATACTGTGCTGCCCAGTGCAGCCGACTGGGAGCTGCCCTTGTTCGTGATGAGAGAGGCAAAAAAGCATTGAGTACATTGGGTTTTTCCACATCCTCTGTCACCAGGTGGCCTCCCTCATTCAGTAAGGGGCCCACACTTTCCTTGACTTTCTTCTTGTTGCTAACATACCTGAAGAAACCCTTATTGTTACTCTTAACATGTCTTGTAGCTGCAGCTCCAAGTGTGATTTCACTCCTGCATGCCTGAGCGATATTTTTATACTCCTCCCTGGTCATTTCTCCAATCTTCCACTTCTTGTAAGCTTCTTTTTTGTGTTTAAGATCAGCAAGGATTTCACTGTTAAGCCAAGCTGGTCACCTGCCATATTTACTATTCTTTCTACACATCGGGATGGTTTGTTCCTGCAACTGCAATAAGGATTCTTTAAAATACAACCAGCTCTCCTGAACTCCTGGATTCCTTTTCCGTTCATGTTATTCTCCCAGGGGATCCTGCCCATCAGTTCCCCGAGAGAATCAGATTCTGCTTTTCTGAAGTCCAGGGTCCATATTCTGCTGCTCTCCTTTCTTCCTTGTGTCAGGATCCTCAACTCGACCATCTCATGTCATTGTCTCCCAGGTTCCCATCCACTTTTGCTTCCTCTACTAATTCTTCCTGGTTTGTGAGCAGCAGGTGAAGAAGAGCTCTGCCCCTAGTTGGTTCCTCCAGAACTTGCACCAGGAAATTGTCCCATACACTTTTCTGACAGTCTCATCCCCCTGGGCCCACAAGCTGAACTGCAGGGTCCCCCGTGAGCCGTTCCCAGCCAGGGGCTCCCCATCCACCTGCCACTGTAGCTGGGGTGGGGGGTGGGAGCGCAGGGAGCAGCTGCAGTTGAGCTGAGGCCCTGGTGCTGGCAGGACGAGTTTAGCCAGGTCCCCGGCCGGGGGCTGTCTGGGGAGAGCAGGAGACACAGTGACAATACTCAGAGAATGAAATCCAGTGGCAGGTAATGTCCCGGGTTAACCCCACTCACATCTGGAGGCAGGGAGTCCCGTGGATTAACCCCATTCAATCTCGATGATCAGCTGGAACGTCCCCTGTGTAAAACTCTCTTTCTGGGCCCAGCACCAGTACAGCCCCCTGTCCTCAGCCATCATGTTGGGCAGCTCCAGCCAAGCTGATTCACCCCCATGGGGTGGGCACCCCCAACAGCTCGGCTCCCCCTCACCCAGTCCAGCTCCGCAGGGGAGCTGCTGGCGACGGAGCAGAGGAACCGCAGGGAGTCGCACTACCGGGCCGTGAGCTTTGAACCGTTGGCCACCAGGGTGCCGGGATCTGGTAACAGGAATAACAACAAGCCACTCGCTCCCTGAGCCAGCCAGTCCCTGTGGGGGCAAAGGCGGATTGGGCCCAGCGCCCCCTAGAGGGGAAAGTCCCCGTGCCCCACTCCCCACCCCCTAGTGATACATTAAAATAGCTGGAGGTCGTTCCTGTTAGCTTTGGGGACGGCAATTTGCAGAGTCCTCACTGGAGCTGAAATACCCACTGCAACATGTTAGATTGGAGAGCGCCCCCCACTGACCCCCTGCCACACCGCCTGCAGAACGGCGCCCCCCTAGAGCCTTACACTGCACATGCACATGCAGGGCCCGGCTGGCTGACACATAGAAATTCTTCGCTCAGCACCGATACTCCCCAGAGTCCCCTCTGCTGAGATATGGCAGCTCCAGGCGCCCGTCCCCTCCTTGTCTGGAGCTCAGGGACTCGTTCCCCTTGGCCCAGCTCAGGTTGGCACCGGCTCTGCTCCCAGCCTCACAGTTCAGACTCAGGGAGTCACCCTCCTTGGTCTCCAGGGACACAATGTCACTCTCAGCCTTCAATGGGGCCGGCACTGGAGGAGACGAGCAGGCAGGTTAGGCCCCCCCAGAGATCCTCTGACGAGGAAGTGAGATTCAGACACCTCTGGGGTGGGAAACAGGGGCTGTTTACTTGAGGAGTCCTCGCCCAGTGTGGAGACGTAGCCAGCTCTGGGCTCAAAGCACACTCTTGGTGACATTCCATGGCAGCAGGTCTCTGTCACAGAGATCGGCCCCTGACCCATCTCATCCCCACTGCCCAGCACCAACTTAATGCCACCCCTGGGTCTGGAGACAAAGAGAACTGGGCCCGCTCCCCCGCCCCCCCCCCCCCCCGCCCCCTCCGCACAGTCCTGTGGCTGCCTCGGGCTCTCCCCTCCAGGCACGGACCAGCCTGGCCTGGCTGAGCCTGGTGCCTGGCCCTGAGCGCAGGCAGTGTGTAACTAGGAGGTGCTTGCTGATTCCCGGGGCTCGCAGCGCGGCCTCTCACCAAGGAGTCCGTTCGTGGTTAGGTTCCCAGTGGTGTTGGGGGGCCCAGTCGGGTCTGTAACACAAATCAGACAGGGCGGATCAAGGGGGCTGGACAGCACCGCGGGGGTGGGGGGGAAGGGTCACTAGTGATCACTGAGCCGAGACATGGCCCTTCGCTGTGAGATTAGCTCCGGGAGGGGAAAGTCCCTGAAGTGACACAAGACCCGTGAGCGGGGAAGGGAACCGACAGACCCGACTGAGCCTGACCCAAGGGGCGCCCGATGGAACCCAGGGGCCAGGTTAGGGCCACGTCTGGGAACCAGAACAATGGGAAATGGAAACCCAAGGGACCAAAACTGTTTGGTCAAAATTGTGCCTAATTGGCAGAGTCTCTAACGAGGGGCCGGGCTGCTCCAGCCTGGGTACTGGAGTGAGCGTCACCAGCCCCACTGTCTGTCGGGCGCCTGGGCATTCAGCGTCCTGCTCCCCAAACGTATCTCTGCAGGGCGGGACAGAGCCAGGGGTCTAAATAACCCCACTCCCACCCCCACCCCAGACACAGCCACCACCAGGGACATCAGACACCTCCGTCATGGATCCTTTGCTTTCCCTCTTCAGTTCATCTCTCCCCAGCCCTCTCCTTTTACCTCCTGGCTTAGCTGGCCAGGCCTGGTTATTTTGCAGCCCGGCTTCGCCCAGAGGGGCGGCTGAAAGTAACACGCAGAACAGCCTGACACTGATACTGGCTGGCCAGGCCTGGCAGGGTCCGTCCACGCTGCCCTCAAAGCCCCGCGGCGCCGAGCCTCAGAGCTTGGGTCCGTTGGGTCGGGCTCGTGGGGCTCGGGCTGCTGGTCTTTGATTGCAGCGCGGACGTTTCCTCCAAGGCCTGTGTAGACGTTGGGGGTTGGGCTGGGGCCTGGGCTCAGACATGGGGGGGAGACTGGGGGGCGGGTTCCTTCTAACTCTCCCTCCGGCTGAAGGGAACAAGGGCCATCCTTACACTGATGCCTGATTTGATCATTCACCTTGCAAAGGCGGCCGCTGATTTCCCCTCTGGCCTGGATCTGCAGCCCAAGGGTCACAGGCCATTTAATGGGGGTTTGCCCTGGAGCAGGGCAGGCCGAGGTCTCTGGGCACCAAGCCCAGTGAATGTTTAGTGCCGGACAGTGACTGGGTCCCATTAACACTCTGCCCCATATACAGCATCGACCGATCCCGGCATAAAGGGGAGGGGATGGAGGAGACGTGGTGGGACAGTCTGGGGGAATCTGAGGGGGAACTGGGGTGGCTGTTGTGAGGGGAAATCCCAACAAGGGGGGACTGGAATCGGGGGGTGGATCCCAGCACAGGAGGATTGTGGAGGTAGGGCAAGTCAGGGTAGAGAGGGGAGCCTACTGCCCCTACTTATACAGGGCAAGATGACATTAGCCTTCTTGGCAACAAGGGCACACTGTCAACGCATATCCAGCTTCTCGTCCACTGTAACCCCCAGGTCCTTTTCTGAAGAACAGCTGCGTAGGGCCACTCGGTCCCTAGTCTGTAGCAGTGCATGGGATTCTTCCGTCCTAAGTGCAGGACTCTGCACTTGTCATTGTTGAACCTCATCAGATTTCTTTTGGCTCAAGCCTCTTATTTGTCTATGTCCCTCTGTATCCTATCCCTACCCTCCAGCGTATGTACCACCAGGGCCGGCTCTGGCTTTTTTGCCGCCCCAGGCAAAAAAGCCTCCCGCCGCCCCCCGCCCCTGGCGGGGAGCGTGGCAGGGGAGGGTGCCAAGCCTGGCCGCGGGCCTGCTCTCCCCAACCGTCCAGATCACCGGGAGGAGGGCAGAGAGCCTGGCCGCGGCTCCACTCTCCCCAGCGGCCAGAGCGCCGGGGGAGGGCGGTGAGCCTGCTGCGGCGCTTCTCTCCCCGGCGGCTGGAACGCCGGGAGGAGGGTGGAGAGCCCGGATGGAGCTCCGCTCTCCCCGGCGGCCAGAGCGCTGGGGGGAGGGCGGGAAGCCTGCCGCGGATCCACTCTCCCCCACCGGCCGGAGCGCCAGGGGGAGGGCAGCGAGCCTGGCCAGGGCCCCGCTCTCCCTGACCGGCCGGAGGGCCAGAGGAGGGCGACGAGCCCGCTTCGGCTCCACTCTCCCTGGCGGCCAGAGCGCCACTGGGAGGGCAGCGAGCCCAGTCGCGGCCCCGCTCTCGGGCCGGAGTGCCGCCCCGCACCGCCCCCCTCCAGGTGCCGCCCCAAGCACATGTTTGGTGGGTTGGTGCCTGGAGCCGGCCCTGTCTACCACTCCTCCCAGTTTAGTGTCATCTGCAAACTTGCTGAGGGTGTAATCCACGCCATCCTCCAGATCATTAATGAAGATATTGAACAAAACCGGCCCCAGGACCAACCCTTGGGGCACTCCGCTTGAAACCGGCTGCCAGCTAGACATGGAGCTATTGATCACTACCCGTTGAGCCCGACGATCTAGCCAGCTTTCTATCCACCTTATAGTCCATTCATCCAGCCCATACTTCTTTAACTTGTTGGGAAGAATACTGTGGGAGACTGTAGCAAAAGCTTTGTTAAAGTCAAGTAATAAAACATCCACTGCTTTCCCCTCATCCACAGAGCCAGTTGTCTTGTCATAGAAGGCAATTAGGTTAGTCAGGCATGACTTGCCCTTGGTGAATCCATGCTGACTGTTCCTGATCACTTTCCTCTCCTCTAAGTGCTTCATAATTGATTCCTTGAGGACCTGCTCCATGATTTTCCAGGGACTAAGGTGAGGCTGACTGGCCTGTAGTTCCCCGGATCCTCCTTCTTCCCTTTTTTAAAGTTGGGCACTACATTAGCCTTTTTCCAGTCATCCCGGAACTCCCCTGATCACCATGAGTTTTCTAAAATAATGGCCAATGGCTCCGCAATCACATCCGCCAACTCCTTTAGCACCCTCGGATGCAGCGCATCCAGCCCCATGGACATGTGCTCGTCCAGTTTTTCTAAATAGTCCCGAACCACTTCTTTCTCCTCAGAGGGCTGGTCACCTCCTCCCCATGCTGTGCTGCCCAGTGCAGGAGTCTGCGAGCTGGCCTTGTTCATGGAGACAGAGGCAAAAAAAGCATTGACTACATTAGCTTTTTCCACATCCTCTGTCACTAGGTTGCCTCCCTCATTCAGTAAGGGGCCCACACTTTCCTTGACTTTCTTCTTGTTGCTAACATACCTGAAGAAACCCTTCTTGTTACTCTTAACATCTCTTGTAGCTGCAACTCCAGGTGTGATTTGGTCTTCCTGATTTCACTCCTGCATGCCTGAGCAATATTTTTATACTCCTCCCTGATCATTTGTCCAATCTTCCGCTTATTGTAAGCTTCTTTTTTGTGTTTAAGATTAGCAAGGATTTCACTGTTTAGCCAAGCTGGTCGCCTGCCATATTTACTATTCTTTCTACACATCTGGATGGTTTATTCCTGCAACCTCAATGAGGATTCTTTAAAATACAGCCAGCTCTCCTGGACTCCTTTCCCCCTCATGTTATTCTCCCAGGGGATCCTGCCCATCTGTTCCCTGAGGGAGTCAAAGTCTGCTTTTCTGAAGTCCAGGGTCCGTATTCTGCCACTCTCCTTTCTTCCTTGTGTCAGGATCCTCAACTCAACCATCTCATGGTCACTGCCTCCCAGGTTCCCATCCACTGTTTCTTCTCCTACTAATTCTTCCTGGTTTGTGAGCAGCAGGTCAAGAAGAGCTCTGCCCCTAGTTGGTTCCTCTGTCACTTGCACCAGGAAATTGTCCCATACACTTTTCTGACAGTCTCGTCCCCCTGGGCCAATGAGATCATGTGCAGGGCCCCCCGTGAGCCATTCCCAGCCAGGGGCTCCCCGCCCACCTGCCACTGGAGCTGGGGTGTGGGGTGGGAGTGCAGGGAGCAGCTGCAGCTGATGCTGGGCCCCTGGTGCTGGCAGGACGAGTTCAGCCTGGACACCAGCCAGGGGCTGTCTGGGGAGAGTAGGAGACTCAGCGACAATAGTCAGAGAGAGAAACCCAGTGGGAGGAAGTCTCGTGGGTTAACCCCATTCACACTCGATGGGCAGCTGGAATGTCCCCTGGGTAGATCTCTCGTTCTGGGCCCAGCACCCGTATAACCCCCTGTCCTCAGCCATCAGGTTGGGCAGCTCCAGCGACAGCTGATTCACCCCCATGGGGCAGGCGCCCCCAGCAGCTTGGCTCCCCATCACCGAGCCCAGCACCGTGGGAGGTTGCTGGCGAGGGAGCAGAGGAACCGCAGGGAGTCGCCCTTCTGGGCCGTAAGCTGTGAACCATTGGCCACCAGGTTGCCGGGATTTGGGAACAGAAATAACAAGAAGCCACTCGCACCCTGAGCCAACCAGTCCCTGTCCCAGGGGCCAGATCGGAGCCAGAGCCCACTAGAGGGGAAAGGCCCCATTGCCCCACTCCCCACCCCCTAGTTATAAGTTGGAATAGCTGGGGGTCGCTCCTGTTAGCTCTGGAGATGGTGATTTGCAGAGTCCTCAGTGGAGCTGAAATACCGACGGCAATATGTTAGATTGGAGAGCGACCCCCACTGACCCCCACCACACTGCCTGCAGCACAGCGCCCCCTAGAGCCTTACGCTGCACATGCACACGCAGGTTCCGGCTGGCTGATCCATAGGAATTCTTCGCCCAGCACCGATACTCCCCTGCGTTCCCTCTGCTGAGATTCGGCAGCTCCAGGCGCCCGGCCCCTCCCTTGCTGGGGCTCAGAGACTCGTTCCCCTTGGCCCAACTCAGGTTGGTGTTGGCTCTGCTCCCAGCCTCACAGCTCAGACTCAGGGAGTCGCCCTCCTGGGTCTCCAGAGACACAATGTCGCACTCAGCCTTCAATGGGGCCAGAACTGGAGGAGACGAGAAGGCAGGTTTTGCCCCCCCAGAGGTCCCCTACCAAGGAACCGAGATTCAGACACCTCTGGGGTGGGAAACGGGAGCTGTTTACATAAGAAGCCCTTGCCCAGTGTGGAAACGTAGCCAGCTCTGGGGTTGGAGCACAATCTTGGTGACGTTCCATGGCAACAGGTCTCTGTCACAGAGATCGGTCCCTGACCCATCTGATCCCCACTGCCCAGTGCCCCCTTAATGCCACCCTGGGGTCTGGAGACAGAGGGAACTGGGCCCACTCCCCGCACCACCCTCCCCACAGTCCTGTGGCATCCCTCAGGCTCTCCCCTCTGGGCATGGACCAGCCTGGCCTGACTGAGCCTGTTGCTTGGCCCTGAGCGCGGGCAGAGCGTGACTAGGAGGCCCTCACTGATTCCCAGGGCTTGCAGCGCGGCCTCTCACCGGAGCGTCCATTCCTGGTCAGGTTCCCAGTGGTGATGGGGGGCGTGGTGGGGTCTGTAACACAAACCAGACAGGGGGGATCAGGGGGGCTGGACAACACCCATGGCTATACAGGCACCCCTCACCCAGCTTGGGGATGTAGCGAGCTCTGGGGTGGGTGCACAATCTCGGTACTTTTCCATGGCAGCAGGTCTCCGTCGCACAGATCGGTCCCTAACCCATCTCCTCCCAACTGCCCAGTGCCACCTATTGCCACCGCGCTGGCAGGAGACAGAGGGAATGGGGCCCAATCCTCCCACTATCCTCCCTACAGCCCTGAGGCTTCCTCGGGCTCTCCCCTCCGGGCATAGACTAGTCTGGCCATGGGCAACATATGAACTGCCAGCTCAGAGAGGCTAGCCCCTGGCCCTGCCCTTTCTGCCCAAGGCCCCACCCCCACTGGAGCCTAGAGCCCCCCCACCGTGGCTGCTGGCCCCCCCAACCCAGCCCTGGGCCACCAGAGCACCCCAGCCCCAGAGCACTGGGCGGGAGGGAGACGTGACACTAGCCTCCTGGAGTCCCGGGCCACAGGCCGGCCCCCTCTAACCCTAGCCCCGGCCCCAGCGCTGCCATGGGGGAACAGCATAGGCAGGGAGCAGGAGAGGACTTGGGGGCAGACCATGGGAGGGGCCACGTAAGGCTGTTTGGGGCAACTCAGCCTCCCGTGGCCTGCGATACCCGCCACCCATGAGCCTAGCCTGGCTGAGCCTGGGGCCTCGCCCTGAGCCCGGGCAGAGTGTGACTAGGAGGCGCTCGCTGGTTCCCGGGGCTCACAGCGCGGCCTCTCACCGGGGCGTCCGTTCGTGGTCAGGTTCCCAGTGGTATTGGGGGGCCCAGTCGGGTCTGTAACACAAACAAGACAGGAGGGATCAGGGGGGCTGGACAGCACCGGGGAGAGAGGGTCCCTAGTGATCACTGAGCCTAGATATGTCCCCTCGCTGTGAGCTCAGCTGGGGGACGGGAAAGGCCCTGAAGTGACACAAGACCCGTGGGCGGGGAAGGGAAGTGACAGACCCGACTGAGCCCAACCCAAGAGGCGCCCGACAGAACCCAGGGGCCGGGTTAGGGCCATGCCAGGGAACCAGAACCATGGGAAATGGAAACCCAAGGGACCAAAACTGTTTAGTCAAAATTGGACCTAATTGACAGAGTCACAAACGAGGGGCTGGGCTGCTTCAGCCTGGGTACTTGAGCGAGTGTCACCAGCGCCACTGTCTGCCGGGCACCTGGGCATTCAGCATCCTGCTCCCCAAACGTGTCCTCCCCAGGGCGGGACAGAGCCAGAGGTCTAAATAACCCCTCTCCCGGCTCCGGCTGAGCCCCAGCCACCACCAGAGACATCAGACACCCCCGTCATGGGTCCTTTGCCTTCCCCTCTCAGTTCATCTCTCCCCAGCCCTCTCCTTTTGCACCGTGGCTTAGCTGGCGAGGCCTGGATATTTTGCAGGCCAGCTGCGCCCAGAGGGGCGGCTAAAAGTAACATACGGAACAGCCGGATGCTGATAGTGGCTGGCCAGGCCTGGCAGGATCCATCCACGCTGCCCTCAAAGCCCCGCAGCACCGAGCCTCAGAGACTGGGTCCATTGGGTCAGGCTCGCAGGGCTCGGGCTGCAGGTCTTTGATTGCAGCGCGGACATTTCCTCCGTGGTCTGTGTAGACGTTGGGGGTTGGGTGGGGCCTGGGCTCAGACACGTGTGCGTGACTGGGGGGCGGGTTCCTTCTAAATCTCCCTCCAGTCCTTACACTGATGTCTGTGTGTTAGGGTTTCAGAGTAGCAGCCGTGTTAGTCTGTATCCGCAAAAAGAAGAACAGGAGGACTTGTGGCACCTTAGAGACTAACAAATTTATTAGAGCATAAGCTTTCGTGGACTATAGCCCACTTCTTCGGATGCATCCGAAGAAGCTTATGCTCTAATAAATTTGTTAGTCTCTAAGGTGCCACAAGTCCTCCTGTTCTTCTTTTTGTGTGTTAGGGGAAATCCCAACAAGGGGGTATTGGAATGCGGGGTGTGGATCGCAACACAGGAGGATTTCGGAGGTAGGGCAAGTTGGGGTAGAGAGGGGAGCCTACTGACCCTACTTATACAGCCCAAAATGCCATTAGCCTTCTTGGCAACAAGGGTACACTGTCGACTCATATCCAGCTTCACATCCACTGTAACCGCTAGGTCCTTTTCTGCAGAACTGCTGCCTAGCCAATCGGTCCCTAGTCTGTAGCAGTGCATGGGATTCTTTTGTCCTCAGTGCAGGACTCTGCACTTCTCCTTGATGAACCTCTTCAGATTCCTTTTGGCCCAAGACTCTAATTTGTCTAGGTCCCTCTGTATCCTATCCCTACCCTCCAGCGGATCTACCACTCCTCCCAGTTTAGTGTCATCTGCAAACTTGCTGAGGGTGCAGTCCACGCCATCCTCCAGATCATTAATGAAGATACTGAACAAAACCGGCCCCAGAACCGACACTTGGGGCACTCCGCTTGAAACCAGATGCCAACTAGACATGGAGCCATTGATCACTACCCGTTGAGCCCGACGATCTAGCCAGCTTTCTATCCACCTTATAGACCATTCATCCAGCCCATACTTCTTTAACTTGTTGGGAAGAATACTGTGGGAGACTGTATCAAAAGCTTTGTTAAAGTCAAGTAATAAAACATCCACTCCTTTCCCCTCATCCACAGAGCCAGTTCTCTCATTATAGAAGGCAATTAGGTTAGTCAGGCGTGACTTGCCCTTGGTGAATCCATGTTGACTGTTTCAGATGACTTTCCTCTCCTCTAAGTGCTTCAGAATTGATTCCTTGAGGACCTGCTCCATGATTTTTCCAGGGACTGAGATGCAGCTGAGTGGCTTGTAGTTTCCCAGATCCTCCTTCTTCTCTTTTTTAAAGATGGGCACTACATTAGCCTTTTTCCAGTCATCCGGGACCTCCCCCGATTGTCATGAGTTTTCAAAGATGCCAATGGCTCTGCAACCACATCCGCCAACCCCTTCAGCACCCTCGGATATAGCGCATCCGGCCCCATGGATTTGTGCTCATCCAGCTTTTCTAAATAGTCGTGAACCACTTCTTTCTCCACAGAGGGCTGGTCACCTTCTCCCCATGCTGTGTTGCCCAGTGCAGCAGTCTGGGAGCTGCCCTTGTTCATGGAGACAGAGGCAAAAAAAGCATTGAGTACATTAGCTTTTTCCACATCCTCTGTCAGTAGGTTGCCTCCCCCATTAGTAAGGGGCCCACACTTTCCTGGACTTTCTTCTTGTTGCTAACATACCTGAAGAAACCCTTCTTGTTACTCTTAACATCTCTTGTAGCAGCCTCTCCAAGTGTGATTTGGCCTTCCTGATTTCACTCCTGCATGCCTGAGCAATATTTTTATACTCCTCCCTGGTCATTTGTCCAATCTTCCGCTTATTGTAAGCTTCTTTTTTTGTGTTTAGGATCAGCAAGGATTTCACAGTTAAGCCAAGCTGGTCACCTGCCATATTTACTATTCTTGCTACACATCGGGATGGTTTGTTCCTGCAACCTCAATAAGGATTCTTTAAAATACAGCCAACTCTTCTGCACTCCTTTGCCCATTATGTTATTCTCCCAAGGGATCCTGCCCATCTGTTCCCTGAAGGAGTCAAAGTCTGCTTTTCTGAAGTCCAGGGTCCGTATTCTGCTGCTCTCCTTTCTTCCTTGTGTCAGGATCCTCAACTCGACCATCTCACGGTCACTGCCTCCCAGGTTCCCATCCACTTTTGCTTCCCGTTCTTCCTGGTTTGTGAGCAGCAGGTCAAGAAGAGCTCTCCCCCAGCTGGTTCCTCCAGCACTTGCATGAGGAAATTGTCCCCTACACTTTTCTGACAGTCTCGTTCCCCTGGGCCCACGACGTGATCTGCAAGGCACCTGTGAGCTGTTCCCAGCCAGGGGCTCCCCATCCACCTGCTGAACCCCTGGTGCTGGCAGGACAAGTTCAGCCCAGTCCCTGGCCGGGAGCTGTCTGGGGAGAGCAGGAGACGCAGCGACAATAGTCAGAGAGAGAAACCCAGTGGGAGGAAGTCCCGTGGGTTAACCCCATTCACACCTGGTGGCAGGGAGTCCTGTGGGTTAACCCCATTCACACTCGATGGGCAGCTGGAATGTCCCCTGGGTAGAGTTCTCATTCTGGGCCCAGCACCCGTATAACCCCCTATCCTCAGCCGTCACGTTGGGCAGCTCCAGCCACAGCTGCTTCACCCCCATGAGGCGGGCGCCCCCAACAGCTCTGCTCCCCATCACCCAGCCCAGCACCGTTGGGGGGCTGCTGGCAAGGGAGCAGAGGAAATCAAGGAGTCGCCCTCCTGGGCCATGAGCTGTGAACCGTTGGCCACCGGGGTGCCAGGCTCTAGGAACAGGAATAACAAGAAGCCACTTGCACCCTGAGCCAGCCAGTCCCTGCCCGGGTGCTGGATCGGGGCCAGCGCCCACTAGTGGGGAAAGTCCCTGTGCCCCACTCCCCAACCCGAGTGACACGTTGGAATAGCTGGGGGTCGTTTCTGTTAGCTCTGGAGATGGTGATCTGCAGAGTCCTCACTGGAGCTGAAATATCCACGGCAACATATTAGATTGCAGAGCGCCCCCCACTGACTCCCTGTCATACTGCCTGCAGCACAGCACCCCCCAGAACCTTACACTGCACGTGCACACGCAGGGCCCGGCTGGCCGATCCGTAGAAATTCTTCGCCCAGCACCGATACTCCCCAGCGTCCACTCTGCTGAGATTCGTCAGCTCCAGGTGCCCGGCCCCTCCCTGTCTGGAGCTCAGGGACTCGTTCCCCTTGGCCCAGCTCAGATTGGCGTCGGCTCTGCTCCCAGCCTCACAGCTCAGACTCAGGGAGTCGCCCTCCTGGGTCTTCAGAGACATGACGTCGCCCTCATCTCTCCACGCATCTGGCACTGGAAGAGACGACCAGGCAGGTTAGGCCCCCGCAGAGATCCTCCGTCAAGGAACCGAGATTCAGCCACCTTTGAGGTGGGAAACGGGGGCTGTTTACATGAGAAGTCCTCGCCCAGTGTGGAGACGTAGCCAGCTCTGGGGTTGGAGCACAATCTTGGTGACTCTCCATGGCAGCAGGTCTCTGTCGCAGAGATCGATCCCTGACCCATCTCATCTCCACTGCCCAGCTCCCCCTTAATGCCACCCCGGGGTCTGGACACAGAGAGAACCGGGACTGCTCCCCCCACCACCCTCCGTACAGTCCTGTGGCTGCCTCAGGCTCTCCCTTCCAGGCAAGCACCAGCCTACCCGGCTGAGCCTGGCACCTGGCCCTAAGCTTGGGCAGACCGTGACTAGGAGGCGCTCGCTGATTCCCGGGGCTCAGAGCGCGGCCTCTCACCGAGGCGTCCATTCCTGGTCAGGTTCCCGGTAATGTTGGGGGGCCCGGGCGGGTCTGTAACACAAACCAGACAGGGGGGATCAGGGGGGCTGGACAGTACCGGGGTGCTGGAGAGCAGGGCTCGGGAGCCCAGGGGTGGGGATCCCAGCATAGGGAGCTTGAAGCCGGCGTGGAGGGGCTGGGTGGGTCACTCACAGCCTACGTGGAGCTGGATGGTTCTGCTGGTGGAAGGTCCCTGTGCTGAGCTGTAGGTGACGGTGCAGACGAGCTCTTTGCCATTGTCTCCCAGGCCAGGAGTGAAGCTGAGCTCCGAGCTGTGGGCCCAGGTGCCGTTCGCCAGCTGGGCTGAGACATTCCGAGCTGTGTCATTGAATGGCCCCATCCAGGTGACTTGGGGAGGGGACCCGGAGCAGCGCCCAGGGGCCGTGCAGGTCACAGTCACCGGCTCCCCGGCCAACAACGTCCCTGGCAGCCCCCGCGCCGGCGAGATCTGGATCTCTGGCTCCTCCGTCAACTCTGAGACATGGGGAGAGGGGAGAGAATCACTCGGGGATATGGGGCATTTGCCCTTTAGGGGCGTCGGGTCCGATCCGACACTAGGACAGGGACTGGTTGGCTCAGGGGGGCTGATGAGCGGTGTCATAAATATAGAGGGAAGAGTAACAACCTTCTGTATGTAGTAGCATAAAATCCCTCTTTGGCAGCTGAACTAAATCACCTTCCCTGTAAGGGATTAATCCGCTCAAATAACCTAGTTGGCACCTTACCAGAAGGACCAATGAGGAAAGAAGATACTTTCAAATCTGTGGGGGTGGGGGGAGGATTTGTTTCTTGCTCTCTCTTTGTTGTTCCCTCTCTGGATGCAGGGAGAGACCAAGTAGGTACAACATCTCTTGAAAATAAACCTGCAATAACAGATCTAAAATGACAGAAATTGTAAGTAGGCAAGGAAAGGCATTAGGTTATCTTTTGTTTTAGCTTGTGAATTTACCTATGCTACAGATATAGTTTGATTCCTGTTTTTGTAATTTTGAAACTGAGCCAGAGGGGAAACCTCTGGTTTTTTTATTTACCCTGTGAAGTTACCTTCCAAACTGATTTTGCAGCTGTGAGTCTTTTATATTTTATATAAAGTTCTTCTTTTAAGAACCTGAATGATTTTCAGTCTCCTGAAGACAAAGGATCTGGTCTGTGCTCACATTGCTAACCAATTGGTTGGTATATTATTCTCAAGCCTGCACACGAAAGCGGGTGAAGGAGCTTGGTGGGATATTTTGGGGGGATAGGGATAGGGATTCCAAGTGACCCTGCCCTGAATTTTTCTATGAATCACTTGGTGGTAGCAGCAATATCGTCCAAGGACAAGGAAGGCATTTGTGGCTTGGGAAAGCTTTAAACCTGAGCTGGTAGAATATAAGCTTAAGGGGTCTTTCATACGGGTCCCCACATCTGTGTCCCAGAATTCAGAGTGGGGGGGGAACCCTCACAAGCAGTGACTGCGGCTGCTCTTACCTGGCACGGAGATCGTGAGCACAAAGTCAGTGCCATCGGAATTGGAGCGGTAAGTGTGATCTAACATGCCTTTCTCGATGTTAAGGAAATATCGCCCCGCATCCGTCCGTCGGGCATCACTGATTTGCAGGGAGCAGTTGCCGTGCGCTGGATCCCCCGTCAGCCGGAACCGGCCCTGGGTCTCCTGCGACACCCCCACGTTGGGGACACTGCTGGCCACAGGAGGATCCTGGCCCGCAGTAGCAGGCTTCTTGTACCATTTTCCGTATAGCTGGGCCGAGGGATTGTCAGTGTCATACGAGGCTGGGTACGTGAAGTTACAGGGGACGAAAACACAGAGACCCTCCTGCACAGACACCAACTGCGGCACCACCAGGGTAAATCCAGGTGGCTGGGACAGGGACCCTGCAGGGGACAGGGAGGGATCGAAGTGGGACCCATAGAGAGCAGAGACCAACCCTGAGCTCCCCCCACAGCACTGCCGGTTCCCCTCACTCCCGGCCTGCAGCTCCCTACGAGCCCAGCCCTGAGATCAACCCCCCCCTCGAGGTCTATCAGTGCCCCTCAGTCTCGATCAACAGCCCCATGGCAGCCCAGCCCTGGGTCCTTGACCAAATCTCAGTTCATTCAGTTTCCATTCCTCCCTCCATCGAGCCCCCTGCCCGCTCCCTGTCACTCAGAGCCCCCTAGCACCACACTGGGGCACTGGGCTCCCCTCCCCCTCTGGCCAGTCTCCCTTTCACATTCTGGGACAGACCTGGCCCCGCTTAGCGCAGGTTCTGCCCTTCCCCCTGCACTGGGGCCGCAGATGCTGCTTACTCACCCCTCCAGAGCAGGGCGAGGATCAGGACCCTCAGCATGGCAGGACCCCCTGCTCTCCAGAGGGGGCCCTGAGGTGGGATCTCCCTTTCCCCGGCGTCGTGCTGTGGCAGCAGGGCTCTGCCCATGGCTGGGGCGTCCGGCTGGGACAGACCTAGAGACAGACGGGGGGTGGGAATTGTGAGAGCAGAGGCTGTTTGGGGGGTGCAGATCTGCCTGGGGACCATCAGTACTGCTGGGCTCTGCAGGGGGCTGATCTGGGGCTGCTGACAGTGCAGTGACCCCCCCCCCCCCGAAAACCCCAAATAACCAGACTGTCCTGAGAGATTGTGGGCTAAAAAAATCCTTAAATTGGTGAAAAAATCTGAGATTTTCTTTAAGAATCATGAGACCGGCCAGAAAATCCTGATCTGGTGACAGAAGATGGTGGGAAGGCAGCGATGCTCAGTGCCTGCTTTGCTTCAGTCTTCCCACAAAAAACAACATGTGAGCGGGCGACCAGTGAAGTTACCACGGACAACAAAGTGGAAAGGCTGCAGATCGGGATAAGTAAAGAACACGTCAGAGATGTTCCAACCAATTTGAATGAATTCAGATCAGTGGGGCAGGAAGCTGTTGAACCCAGGGTGCTGAAGGAATTAATCGAAGAAATCTTGGAGCCACTGGATGCATAGATTTGTTGGGGAAGACTCATCAACTACTTAGATATTTACATAGAAAGTACGCTTATTAAGTTTGCAGACAATACGAAACTGGGAGGGATTGCAACTGCTGTGGAGGACAGGGTCATAATTCAAAATGATCTGGACAATTTGGAGAAATGCTCTGAGGTAAACAGGATGAAGTTTAATAAAGACAAATGCAAAGTACTCTACTTAGGAAGGAACAATCAGTTTCACACATACAGAATGGGAAGAGACTGTCTAGGAAGGAGTACGGCAGAAAGGGATCTAGGGGTTATAGTGGACCACAAGCTAAATATGAGTCAACAGTGTGATGCTGTTGCAAAAAAAGCAAACGTGATTCTGGGATGTATTAACAGGTGTGTTGTGAGCAAGACACGAGAATTCATTCTTCTGCTCTACTCTGTGCTGGTTAGGCCTCAACTGGAGTTTTGTGTCCAGTTCTGGGCACCGCACTTCAAGAAAACTGTGGAGAAATTGGAGAGGGTCCAGAGAAGAGCAACAAGAATGATTAAAGGTCTAGACCTATGAAGGAAGGCTGAAAGAATTGGGTTTGTTTAGTTTGGAAAAGAGAAGACTGAGAGGGGACATGATAGCAGTTTTCAGGTATCTAAAAGGGTGTCATAAGGAGGAGGGAGAAAACTTGTTCATCTTAGCCCCTAAGGATAGTACAAGAAGCAATGGGCTTAAACTGCAGCAAGGGAGGTTTAGGTTGGACATTAGGGAAAAGTTCCTAACTCTCAGGGTGATTAAACACTGGAATAAATTGCCTAGGGAGGTTGTGGAGTACGTTAGATAAATGTCTATCAGGGATGGTCTAGACAGTATTTGGACCTGCCATGAGGGCAGGGAACTGGACTCGATGACCTCCCAAGGTCCCTTCCAGTCCTAGAATCTATAAATCTATTAATCTGTTTTTTTATAAAGGGAAATCATGGCTCTCCAAACTACTAGAATTTTTTGAGAGAGTCAACGGCATGTGGACGAGGGTGACCCAGTCCATGTACTTAGATTTTCAGAAAGCCTTTGACAAGGTTCCTCCCAAAACGCTCTTAAGCAAAGTAAGGTGTCATGGGATAAGTGGGAAGGTCCTCTCCTGGATCAGTAACTGATTAAAAGTTAGCAAACAAAGGATAGGAATAAATGGCTAATTTCCAGAGTAGAGAGAGGTAAATAGTGGTGTCCACCAGCGTTCTGTACTGGGACGAGTGCTGTTCAACATGTTCATAAATGATCTGGAAAAAGGGGTAAAGAGTGAGGTGGAAAAATTTACAGATGATACAAAACTACTCAAGAGAGTTAAGTTCAAAGCTGACTGCGATGAGCTACAAAGCGATCTCACAAAACTGGGTGACTGGGTAACAAAATGACAGATGAAATCCAATGTTAATAAATGCAAAGTTATGCACATTGGTAAACATAATCCCAACTATACATATAAAGTGGTGGGGTATAAATTAGCTGTTACCACTCAAGGAAGAGATCTGAGAGGCACTATGGATAGTTCTCTGAAAACACCCACTCAATGTGCAGCGGCTATCAAAAAATCATTAAGAAAGCGATGGATAATAAGACAGAAAATATTATATTGCCTCTATATAAATCCATGGTACACCCACATCTTGAATACTGCGTGCAGTTCTGGTGGCAGTATCTCAAATTGGAATTGGAAAAGATTCAGAAAAGGGCAACAAAAATGATTATGGTTGTGGAACAATTTCTATATGAGGAGAGATTAATAAGACTGGGACTGTTCAGCTTGGAAAAGAGATGACTAAGGGGGGATATGATAGAGGTCTATGAAATCCTGACTAGTGTGGAGAAAGTAAATAAGGTAGTATGATTTACTTCTTCCCATAACACAAGAAGTAGAAGTCCCCAAATGAAATTAATAAGTGGCAGGTTTAAAAGAAATGTAAGGAAGTATTTCTTCACACAACGCAAAGTGAACCTGTGGAACTCTTTGCCAGAGGATGTTCTGAAGTCCAAAACAATAACAGCGTTCAAAAATAACTGGATAAATTCATAGAGGATAGAGGATAGGTCCATCAATGGCTATTAGCCATGATGGACAGGGATAGCGTCCCTAGCCTCTGTTTGCCAGAAGCTGGGAATGGGCGACAGGGGATGGGTCACTTGTTGATTATCTGTTCTGTTCATTCCCTCTGGGGCACCTGGCATTGGGCACTGTCAGAAGACAGGATACTGAGCTAGATTGTCCTTTGGTCTGACCCAGTATGGCCATTCTTATGGAGAAATGGGGGCTTGGTGGAACTATCATTAAGTGGATACAGAACTGGTTAAGCAACCGGAAACAACAAGTAACTGTTAATGGAATGACGTCGGATTGGAAGGAGGTCCCAAGAGGGGCTCTACAGGAATCTGTTCCAGGTTCTGTTTAACATCATTATCAATGACCTGGGTGTAGCACTAGGGAGCAGACTGATCAAATCTGCAGATGACACAAAGCTAGTGGGGGTTGCCAACACTTTGGAAGATGGAGCTAAAATTCAGAGGAATATTGATAAATTGGAGAACTGGGCTGTAGAGGACACAATGAAATTCATCAAGGGGAAATGGAAGGTGCTCCATTTAGGGAAGAAAAACCAAGTGCACAAATACAGGATGGGAAAGAACTGGCTTGGCAGCAGAACTGCTGAGAATGTTCTGGGAGTTGTGGCAGATCACAGCCTTGACATGAGTCAGTAATGTGATGCTGGTGCAAAAAAAAACCAAATGCAATGTCAGGTTGCATGAACTGAGGCTGAGCATGCAAGTCACGGGAAGTGATAGTACTGCTCTATGCCTCAACTGGAGGACTGTGTCCAGTTTGTGGAGAATGTATAGAAAGGATGTAGAGAAACTGGAAAGGATCCAGAGGTGAGGAATAAAGATGATCAAAGGGATGGCATGGAAGCCCTAGGGGCACAGCCTGAGGGAACTGGGCATGGTTAGTTTGGAAAAGAGATTGGCGGGGTGGTAGGGACAGTATCATGGTTTGCAAATACTGGAAAGGCTGCCATAAAGAAGATTGTTCTCTCTCACCCCATAGGGCAAGATGAGGGGCAATAAGTTCAAACTACAGTAGAGTCAATTGAGATTAAATCTCTCAGAAAACTCCCCAGCTGTGAGAGCAGTCGGACAATGGACCAGACACCCATGGAGGTCATGAAAGCTCCTTCCCTGGAGGGTTTTGAGAGGAGGCTGGACAGCATCTGTCTGGGATGGGTTAGACCCAACCAATCCTACACCTTGGCAGGGGTTGGACTAGGTGACCCCTGAGGTCCCTTCTCACCCTGTGGGTCTGTGGTTCCCAGATTCGCTAAAAAATCCTGAGATTTAATGTGAATGTCATGACATAGGCAACCCCCCCCTTCCGAAATTCACTAATAAATCCTGAGATTTCCTCTAAGAATCATGTGATTGGCTGAAAAAGGTTTCAACATCCTGAGATTGGGTTTTAAAATCCACAGATTTTTGCTTTGCCTCCAAACACCCCGTTGTTTGCAGCCTATTGTCTCAGCTCCCCACCCCCACCCAGTGATGGTTTTGTCCCCGCATGGTGAGGGGCTGGTTCTGCAGGGACCCAGTGGAACTGGATGTGGGTAAATCACCCAGGGCCGGGGGTGCTGCAGAGAGCTCATGGCTCCCCCCTCTGCAGACAGGGGGGGCGCTAATGCTGCCCTCCCTGCCCACAGCTGCATTCTCCTGTCCCCCGCTCCACCCTGTTCCTTCTGCAGCTGGGACTCTCCTCCTTGTCAGTGTTATGGACCCCTCCATCCTCTTCATTCTTGTGAGAATGGTAGGGACCACTTCCTCCTTTCCCCTCTTCAGATGTGAATTGGGCCACTCACACCTTCCCCTCGTCTTTACCTGATAAAATGGTATGGTCCTCTCACTCCTGTCTCTTCCTACCCCATCCACTGCAGTGAGCTGGGCAGGTCTCAGCTTGGATCTCTCATGGCCCATGCACCATCCTCTGCCAGAGCAGTGTGGGATGGGCCCCGTTGGCCAGGGCTGGAGGGGAAGGGGCTGGCCCTGAGAGATCCAGCCTTCATCCCCATCCCTTGGGGGCTGGCCTGTCCCTGTAGAGTATCTGGGAGCCCAACGGGGTCTGTGCCTCCCCACACACACTTTGCGTTGCGCTGACCCAACTCCATGGGAGGCAATGGAGTGAGCGCAGTTTGCACGTATGTGCTCAACCTGGGGTATCTATAAATACGCCCTCTGCAATACCTGCCCTCCTTGCCCCCCAGAACCTCCCATATGGGGAAGGGGAAACCCCCAGAAGTTCCATTTCCCACCATCCTCTGATGCCCTCAGGTGTTCTCGGGAAGGAGGCTGAGAGATGAGACCTCGGGAACCCTCTTCTGTACATGGCACCCCTGAGCCGATGCTGCCAGTGTGGTCCCCATGGTGGGGGAGCCCTGGGGCAGGACCCTTCTCGGGCTTGAGGGGCCACGGCAGAGCTGTGGGGGTGGGGAGCCCAGGGCTGGGATCACAAAGGGCTGTGGGTCGGGATTGAGGGGCACGCCAGTCTCCACAGACCATCCAGCTCCCTCCCCCACCCTAGTTCCACTCACCGCTATACTTGCAGAGCGGGGCCCTGCGCCTGGCTGTCCGACCCGGGTTCCTCAGGGTTTGTGACTCAGAGCCTGGGTTAGCAGCATGCACAGTAACATGAAAGCAGAAGTGGGCGCTGGCAGGGGCCATTGGGGGGAGATGCTTTCTCAGAAACCCCAGAATCAGCATCCTGCCAACTTCCCCTCCCTCTGGATGGCACTGCCTGCAGCTTCCCTGCAACAGAGGCAGGCTGCATATTGCTTGTGGGGCTGGAAATAGAACCCAGGAGTCCATCTCTGAGCCCTGCTAAATCTAAATCTCCTCTCAGAGCTGGGATACAACCCAGGAGTCCTGGCTTCCAGCCCCCCTATTCTAACCTGCCAGACCTCCCTCATCTCCAAGAACCAGGGATAGAACCCAGTAGTGATGGGGCTCCCAGCCCCTGCATCGGTTCTAACCCTTTATTTCTGCTTTCTCCAGTTACAAAACAATATTTGAACACTAGCAGTTTGCACCTCTTATCATATTGCACATGCTGCAGATACTAATCACTTACCCGGAGCTGAGATGCATTCGCCTCTGGGGTGGGGCGGCTGCAAAGAGCGCACTGGCGGCTGATCAGAGAATTCTTCCTAAATACTAAATCCTAAAATACTGAATTAACTTTAGGAAAAACAAAGAAATATGCACAGATCCATGTGGAAATCATTGTCATTCATTATTTAGGGGGTTTTGCTGACTCAATAATAAAAACAATGTTCAGTTCTCTCTATTCTTTCCTGGACATATACAGAATAGAAACACAAATAAGGGGCTTTGAGCATTCCTGTCTTTTGTTGTTGTTACTATTTTTTCCCATGGGTGTTCCAGCTTGGGAGCACCCACCGAGTCGGCCCCTGAGCTTTTTACAGCCTCCCAACTAGCTCCTAAGTCTGCTGTGAAAAGGGACAAACATACACGTATCCCTGTTCCCAGCAGACTTACTCAGCCCCGGATGTGCAGGGGACAAATTAAGCCCTCGATGGGGAGGTGGGTAGGGAGGCAGTGGGGGCCAGGGGTGATGGGGGGGGTGAGCCCAGGGCCAGAACCTACTGCTGCATGGCCAGGAGACAGAGCCCAAAGCCCATGGGACAGGGCCTAGGGATGGACCCAGGGGCCCGGAGTTGGAGCCCAAAACCCCACAGCTGGAGCTCACCACCCCAGGGCTGAAGACCGACACCACCACCCCTGGGAAGGTGGGAAACTCATTGGCTCCCTGCTCCTCCAGTGTTTGTGTCTCCAGATGGGGCAGGACCAACCCCCCGCTGGCGGGCCTGGAAGAGGGGTCCCTGCTTGCCCCCCCAATCACCACCCAAGAGGCTGTGACCACAAGAAAACCCGCATTTGAGAAACATGGCCCTAGAATGTCTTGCATAACCTGGATCCACTGGCTGGAGATCTCGGTGCCATTGACGCAAGGAGAGAGTTTGTCACAGATACAGGCCAGCTCCCATGGACAGCCGGCTTCTGACCCCACCACGGGTATTTCCCCTCTGGGGTCTCTTAGCAAGGGAAAGATCAGATCTTAGCAGATCAGAGCCATTGCGCGCAGACTTTTTTTTCTGTCTCCCGGTTCCTCAAACACCTCCCAGGTCCCAGGTCACTGAGGATTCCCTAGTGATGAGAGCTGGGTCAGTGGGTCTCAGGAGAGGCAGCTGGATTCCAGAGGTCACTGTCTCCAGCCTTTGATTTAAGAGCTGAGAAGCAGCTGAATCTGGGGTGGGACGTGGGGGCTGTTTATACAGGGATCCCTCGCCCAGAGCTGAGCTGCAAAAGTGTCTGGGAAACCTATAACTAAAATAAACACAATGCCCGTTACATGCATTGAGGGCAGCCCCGATGTCCGGGCCCTTCCTAGTCTCCCACCCTGGCCCGGTCTCCCAGCCAGACCCTGGCCCTCTCTGCCAAAGGCCATTGGCACATCAAGTTCTGCCCTCCTGCGTGTGGGCACTGGTGGCTGTGCTGTGAGGCTGGTTGCTGAGCGGATCTTGTACAACAGAAAGTTTCCAGTCCATGAGTTTGCTCCACCTCCGGCGTAATTGAGGCCGGGCGAGAGCTACGGAGAGCAGGTGAGCAGGTGTGACAAAGCGGGGTTTTTCGTTTTGTTTTTTCAGTGGTTTGCATGCAGAGGGGGTGGGACTCAGTTTCTCTGGGTGTTACTGGTTTAGTGAGGTGGTGGGAGAGGGAGTTTGTTGTTAGCGAGGCCCAGCAACAGAACTTCAGACCCCAGCCAATGGCCTGGAGAATGGATACCCCAGCAACTGGTGACCGGGAGGCCCAGCTCAGGAGTCGTAGCCAGTTCTGGCCAGGGGGAGGACAGTGGGCTGCGGGGAGAGGACCCCGGTGACCTGGCCAGTCAGTTCCAGCCAGAGTGGAAACAAAAGATGGATGAGAGGAAAGGAGACCCAGTCAGCCTGTCTACCTGGGACAGAAGACAAAGGACAGAGGCAGGACTTGGGGTACGGTGATATTGGATGCCCAGCTGGAAGGAGGGGGTTCTGAACTGGGGAGAGAGCAGCCAGAGCCCACCTGGATGGAGAGGATACTTAGATGTCCTGTGCTGATGGAGGCCAGGCCTGTGTCCCTGAGAGTTTCCTGTGCTGTGTTCAGAAGCTCTGTCATAAATATAAAGGGAAGGGGAACAACCTTCCTATATACAGTACTATAAAATCCCTCCTGGCCAGAGGCACAAAATCCTTTTACCTGTAAAGGGTTAAGAAACTCAGGTAACTTGGCTGACACCTGACCAAAGGGACCAATAAGGGGACAAGATACTTTCAAATCTCGGGGGGAGGGAGAGGCTTTGTTTTGTCTGTCTGTTCTGTGTGCTTGCTGGAGACAGATCAAGAAGGCAAGCAATCCAACTCCATTAGAGTTAGTAAGTAATAATAAGGGAAGGCGTTAGCTTTCTTTTATTTTGGCTTATGATTTTCTTTGTCTAGAGGGAGGTTTATCCCTGGATTTGTAACTTTAAGGTTTTGCCTAGAGGGGAGATCCTCTATGATCTTGAGTCTTTTGTTATTCTGTAAAGTACTTACCATCCCGATTTTACAGAGCCGATTCTTTTACCTTTTCTTTAATTAAAATAATTCTTTTAAGAACCTGATTGATTTTTCATCATTTTAAGATCCAAGGGTTTGGGTCTGTGTTCACCTGTACCATTTGGTGAGGATATTATTCTCAAGCCTTCCCCAGGAAAGGGGGTGTAGGGGCTTGGGGGATTATTCTAAAGACTGTCCAGAAAAAGGGGTGTAGGAGCTTGGGGGGATATTTGGGGAAGGTAGGGCTCCAAGTGGCCCTCCCTAAATGTTTGTTTATATCACTTGGTGGTGGCAGTGTTACTTAATCCATGGAATAGGGGAGTTTTTAACCTAAGCTGGTAGAAATAAGCTTAGGGGGTCTTCATGCGGGTCCCCAAGTCGGTACCCTAGAGTTCAGAGTAGGGAGGGAACCTTGACATGCTCAATAAACCCTTCTGTGTTATGCTGGCTGAGAGTCACTCCAGTCTAGAAATCAGGATTGAATTATTTTCTCTAGGTGTGGAGCCGCAGGGGTCCAGAGCGAGTGGAGTCCCTGAAGGGGCCCACGGCAAGAGACAGGGGTGCTAAGGCTCAGAAAGGTGTGGTTCCAGGAGGCGGAGGGGCCTACGGCTTAACTCCCAAGTGTGAGTGGATCCCCGAGAAGGGCTGTTGCATTGAATGGGGTTCCTCCCAGGGACTGTACAGAGCCAAGAGAGAGCACGAGTCCTTGGTAGCAGAGGATGGTTGGTGGCAGGGCCATCCCTAGGGGGGGTTCGGAACCCAGGACAACCCTCCGCTCCTGCCCAGGCCTCACCCCCACTCCACCTCTCCCCGCAAGACCCCACCCCACCTCTATCCCAACCCCACCCCTCCTGTTCCCGCCCCTGCTTCACATGCTCCCCACCCCCATTCCATCCCTTCCCCCAAACCCCGTCCCACCTCTTCCTGCCATTGCTCCACCCTCCAGACTCCCCACTAACCCCCCAGGCCTCCCTGGACACCGCATCCTGAAGCACGGGGCTCCCCAAAGTGCGGGGCCCAGCGCAGTTGCCCAGGTCCATCCTATGGACGGGACAGCTCTGGTTAGTGCTGTCATCAGATGTTCGGCTGCGTGTGTGTGTTCTCCCTATATCCCATCCCAGCTCTGCGCACACAGCTGGACCAGCAGACCTCGAGCAATCCACCCAACGACCACAAGATCTGTCAAGATGCGAAGGCGCTTAGTCGGGTTTATTGTCAGCATAGCAGGGTCATAGCTCCCCGGATCAATGTCTACAGTTATGCTAACACATGTCTGCCTGTGACAATGGACCAGCTCAGTTAGTGGCAGGACTTTCCACTATCCCCTAGGCCAGAGAAAGACACTCCCTGTGAGATACATCTTTATACATCAATACAAATAAGTTACGCATCACTCCTGACATATCGGGGTGCCACCAATTGACGTGTTCAGGGGCCTCCCATTACTCTGTACATGTTGGTTCGATCAAAACATCTCTATCCATCACGCTGTCATCCTCCTCTTTCAGATGGGTCAGCGTGTTCCTGGTATCTGTGGGGACTGTGCTGGTATCGAGTGTTCTGGTACCACACTTCTGGAATGTGTTGTATGCCTGGCAACATTGGCCCTGCACTTGGCAAATTCTGTGAGCAGGGCCTGCCTCTTGCTCACAACCTGACTTTGCTTTATAGTAGCAAGTTTTGACCATTACTTTAGCTCAGGCCTTAGGTTTCATACCAGGCCTCTGATACACGGACGAATATTTCAGGCTCTCTTCCTACTACAGATGGATGCACCCTGTATGCAGTT
This sequence comes from Chrysemys picta bellii, assembly GCF_011386835.1. Lineage (NCBI taxonomy): Eukaryota > Metazoa > Chordata > Testudines > Emydidae > Chrysemys > Chrysemys picta. The sequence continues at coordinate 3,782,253 of NC_088810.1, read as the reverse complement.
GGCTGTGAGCTGAGGGGCTCTGCAGTGAGTGGCTGCCAGCGATAAAACAAGGGAATTGAAGGAACCAGTGGGGAAATGGCCTATAACCAGCTCCCTAAAAGGGACCTGGCATGTCTGTGCGGGGAGAGAGGGCTGAGCGTTGGGAGGCTCACCCAGAAGCAGCTGATTGCCCGGTTGGTAGAGAGTGACCAGTCCGAGGAGCAAGTTCCAGTTCCCAGCAGGGCTCCCGGGATGCCTGGACAGCCTGGGAGTAGCCAGGAGGGCGGTGAGTGTAGCATCCGGGAGTCTATCAGACCTGATTTCCCAATCAGCAGGGGGGCTCCCCAATCAGGTTTCTCCCCAAAGGAGCTGCGGAGACTGGAGCTGGAGCTGAAAGCGAAGGAGCTGGAACTGGAGAAGTAGAGGCTGGCGAACAAAGAGAGAGAACAAGACTGCTCAAAGGTGGGACTCCAGGAAGCCCATCTCAGGGGTGCCCATGAAGGCCAGGGTAGGCCAACCCCCCACATGGGACTTGAGGGACCTGAAATGTAATTACTGTGGTCATTAAGGACACAAGGTGGCCTAATGCCTGAAGATGAAGGAAATGGCAGCCAAGCAGAACCCTCGGGATGTCAACTAGGTGGGAGCCGACCTAGAGGGGGCACCGCCAGTCCAGGGGGCCACAGTCGACACGGCTGTGTCAGGGGGAGGGGACCGCCAGGCCAGGCCAGGCCAGGCCAGCTGGGGAAGACGGGGCTCCAGCCCCGCACTCAATTTGCCGACCGACCTGGGGGACAATTGCCACATCATCCCCATTGATGTGAGGGGAAGAAGTGTCCAGGGGTTCTGGGACACAGGTGCAGAGGTGACACCAGCCCAGCCGGAAGTGGGGGGCCCAGCCCAGCTAGGGCCCAATGCATACCTAGGCCTGAGGGGGATGTTTGGGCCCCCCCATAAAGGTGTTTGTAGCGAGGATACACCTGCAATGGGGGGCTAAGGAGGGACCCAAGGAGGTCGGGTGCATGATCACCTGCATACCGAGGTGCTAATGGGTAATGACTTGGAGAACTGGTTGGATGGTACTCAGAGCGCCCTGGTGCTTACCCAGAGCCCAAGCCAGCAAGTGATGCGGGACCTCCCGAAGGGGGGACCGAAGCACCGAGGGTAGGACTTGACAGGGCTGGGCCTGAGCCTCTGTCCCAAGGTGGGGAAACTGAGGCACAGCCAACCAGTATTGTGGCCCCAAACCCAGCAGCTGAATTCCAGATGGAGCTGCAGGAGGATCCCTCCTTAGAGAAGCTGATGGCCCTTGCTTGCCACAGTGGTGCAGGATCCCATGGGGAGGACCACCAGGAGAGATTCCTGTGGGAGAAAGGATTTTCCTGTCCTGGGAATGGACTGGCCTGGGGCAAACTGAACCTTGCAAAGCCAGGAGGAAGTTGGTGGTTCACCAGAGGTACTGCCACAGGCTATTGTACTTGGCCCACGATATTCCCCTCTGCACCAGGCAGAGGCTGCTGCAGAACTTTTATTGGCCTGGGGTTTGACGCGGTCCGACAGTATTGCAGGTCCTGCGACCCCTGCCAGAGGGTGGGGAAGGCCCGGGATAAATGGGATAAATAAAGCTGCTCTGAGACATTTGCCCATCATAGAGGAGCCTTTCCAGAAGGTGGCCAAGGACATAGTGAGGCCCTTCAGCAGGATGACCCAGTCAGGTAAGAAATACATTCTGGTGAGGATAGATTTCGCCTCCCGGTACCCCGAGGCAATGGCTCTGTCTTCTATCGAGGCAGACACTGTGGCAGATGCACTGCTGACCATTTTCAGCAGAGTGGAGTTCCCCAAGAAGGTCCTTACAGACCAGGGGTTCAACTTCATGTTGACCGAGCTCCAGTGCTTGTGGAGAAGTGTGGGGTCTGGCACACCTGGGCCTCTGTGTATCACCCTCAGGCCAATATACTTGTGAAGAGGTTCCTTTGAATCCTAAAGACGATGATGAAAACCTTTATGGACCAGCACCTGCAGGATGGGACAAGAATTTACTCCACCTCCTGTTTGCATACAGGGAAGTGCCCCAGGAATCCACAGGGTTTTCCCTGTTCGAGTTGCTGTATGGGAGGAGAGTGAGGGGACCCCTGGACTTGATGATGTGGATGAGTGGGAGGGGAAGGCCTATCCAGATGGAGAATTGGTGGTGGAGTATAAACTGACTATGACGAACTGGGACTGTTCTTAATGTGGTCTTTGAGTGCTGAGAGGGGAGTGTTGACCTGGGAAGGCAGGGGAGTGTGGCTGGGACGGTCTGCATTGGGGGATGGGAGACTGGCCTTGAGGGAGAATACCTGAGCATGTAATGTGAGAACCCAGGAAGGGGTGAGAGGCCAGGTGACACCTTTGCCCGGGAAACTGAACAAAGGCTGGGGGGTGAGGGGCTTTTTCAGGAGCTGACTGGTGGAATGGCTGGGAGGCAGACGGGGCTCTGACCTCCCAAGGGGGCTCTGGTGCCCTGGGACCCCAAGATGCACCTAATTGGGGGGGATCCTATTGTCTGTGCCTGCAAGACCTGTCTTGGACTGTATTCCTGTCTTCTAAATAAACCTTCTGCTTTACTGGCTGGCTGAGAGTCATGGTGAATCGCAGGAAGCTGGGGGTGCAGGACCTTGTGTCCCCCACACTCCGTGACACTGACCTTCTGGGAAAAGCTCACTGAGCTCATGGGCTTGTCAGGGAGAACCTAGCCAGGGCCAAAGGGAAGCAGAAGGTCTGGTCTGACTACTCAGCGCATACCTGCTCCTATGCCACCGGGGACCAGGTGATGCTTCTCAACCCCATGAGGAAGAACAAGCTGCCAGCTGCCTGGGACAGGCCCTTCAGGGTCACAATGAACTACATGAAGGTGAACTGCTGAGAAGGAGCTGGGAGTTGGGGTGGGTCACAACCTCGACAGGAGTCAACAATGCGATGCTCTTGCAAAAAAAGAAAATGCAATTTTAGGTTGCATTAACACAGTCAGAGCATTCAAGTCAGCCTCCTCTCACAGCTCCCCCGTCTGCAGCCAGGGCAGGGCAGTAATGCTGCCCCCCAGCCCCAGAGCTCTCTCCCCTGTCCCCACTCCACCTTGCTCCTCCTACAGCTGGGACTTTCCTCCCCCCATGAAAATGACACTGGCCACTCCCTCCTCCCCACTCATCTGAGGCCTTGTCAATCCTGCAAGTTTGTGTGCAGTAAAGCAGCTTTCTGCGCTGTAACACCCGAGGTGTCCACACTGCCAAGCCACTTAGTGCGCAGAAACTGTGCAGTTGTAGCACTCTAAAAAAACCACCCTGACGAGAGGTGTAAAGCTTTCTGTGTCAGGGGCACAGTGCTGCAGTGCCCGTGTAGACACCATGGTGATTACAGCGCTGTGATTGGCCTCCGGGAAATGTCCCACAATGCCTATTCTCATGTCTCTGGTCATCAGTTTGAATTCTACTGCCCTGCCTTCAGGTGACCAACCATCATCCCCACCCTGTACATTCCTTTGCAAATTTGAAAATCCCCTTCCTGTTTGCTCAGTGATGCGTCCAGTGGTCTCAGCGCATCTTTCCAGGTGGCCCTGCCTGCTCCACGCACCAGACGATCCCCAGCTTGGAGCAATGCCGAGCTACTGGCCCTCATCGGCATTTGGGGAGAGGAGGCTGTGCAGTCCCAGCTGCACTCTAGCCATAGGAATTATGATACCTAGGGACAGATTTTATGATTCTTGATAGAAAGGGGCCATGACCAGGACACATTGCAGTGCAGAGTCAAAGTGAAGGAGCTGCGGAACGCCTACCACAAGGTGCGGGAGGCAAACCACCGCTCAGGTGCTGTGCCCACAAGGTGCTGGTTCTACAAAGAGCTGGATGTGATACTCGGTGGTGACCCCACCTCCACTGTGAAGGTCCCTGTGGATAGTTATTTGGTTCGTGTGCCAGTTGAGGGGTTATATAAATGTCTATCAGGGATGGTCTAGACAGTATTTGGTCCTGCCATGCGGGCAGGGGACTGGACTCGATGATCTCTCGAGGTCCCTTCCAGTCCTAGAATCTATGAATCTATGAATCTGACGAACAGAGGCTAGGGACACCATTCCTTACCCATCCTGACTAATAGCACTCCACCACCAAGAAACAGGAATTGAAGGTGTGGTGAGACAGCAAGAAGAGGGACCAAAAGGAGAACACGGCACGCCAGAACGAATCCACAGAGCGGCTCTTAAACGTGATAGAGCGCCAAGCGGACATACTGCAGGCTATACTAGCTCTTCAAACCGAGCGGCTCCACGCCCGCCCTCCCCTGCAGCCGCTGTCACAAAACTCTTTCTATGTGCACCTCTCCCCACCCCACCCCGCGCACCTCCACCGCCACCATACTCCTATCAACCTCCTGGCTCCACTCTCTACCCGCAGCATTCCACTCCTCCCTCCTCACAGTCCAGCATTGTGGAATCCCACTACCACTGCAATCAACACCTGTCCCTCTGCAGTTTGGCCATGCTGAAGTACAGCACCCGCTGCATTGTACTCCAAAGGAGAAGGTTGGGTATGAGCTCTGGACATACACAAATCTGTAACCGTCCTGGGACCCCTCCTCCTCTTGAGACCTTCCCTTCCCCCATATCCCTCCCTGCTGATGATTTTTTTTGTTTGACTTTCTTCTCCGGTTGTTGTCTTTTAATAAAAGAATTGTGTGGGTTTGAAAGCAAATCTTTATTCTATTAAGTGAAAGCAAAAAGAGCCCTGCAAAGCAACATACAGTTATGTTAAGCCCCCTTCTTGCATCATGTGCACCAATCATATAATAGCATTACAAGCATTGCAATCCCGAGCATAGCAACAAATATTAGTGGCTTTCAGCTTCAAATTGCTGCCTCAAGGCATCCCTGATCCTTATGGCCCTGTGCTGTGTCCCTCTAATACCCCTGGTCTCTGGCTGTTCAAACTCAGCCTCCAGGCGCTGAGCCTCTGCGGTCCAGCCCTGCATGAAGCTTTCACCCTTCCCTTCACAAATAAAATGGAGCGTACAGCACACGGATATAAGCATAGAAATATTGTCATCAGCAATGTCCAGCTTCCCATACAGGCATCGCCAGCGGGCTTTTAAACTTCCAAACGCACACTCAATGGACATTCTGCACTTGCTCAGCCTGTTGTTGAACCGCTCCTTCCTGCTGCCAAGTTGCCCCGTATATCGCTTCATAAGCAATGGCATTAAAGGGTAGGCGGGGTCTTCCAGGATCACAATGGGCATTTTGACTTCCCCTACAGTGATCTTCTGGTCCGGGAAGAAAGTCTCTGAATGCAGCTTCCTGAACAGGCCAGTGTTCTGAAAGATGCGTGCGTCATGTACCTTTCTGGACCAGCCTGTGTAAATGTCTGTGAAATGCCCACGGTGATCCACAAGTGCCTGGAGAACCATTGAAAAATACCCCTTGTGATTAGTGCACTTTGTGTCTAAGTGGTCTGGTGCCAGAATTGGAATGTGCGTGCCATCTATCGCCCTCTGCAGCTGGGAAGTCCATCCACTATAGCTTGCACATTGCCCAGAGTCACGTTCTTTCGAAGCAGGATTTGATTAATGGCCCTGCATACTTCCATCAACATGAGTCCAATGGTCAATTTTCCCATTTCAAACTGGTTAGTGACTGATCGGTAGCAGTCTGGAGTAGCCAGCTTTCACAGTGCAATCACCATGCGCTTCCCCAACGACAGGGCAGCTCTCATTCTCATATCCTTGTGCCGCAGGGCTGGGGCAAGCTCATCACACAGTCCATTGAATGTGGCTTTCCTCATCTGAAAGTTCTGAAGCCACTGCTCATCATCCCAGATGTTCATGACGATGTGATCCCAACACTCAGTGCTTGTTTCCCGAGCCCAAAAGTGGGATTCCACTGTGGTCAGCACCTCCACGAATGCCACAAGCAATCTCGTGTCATAGCTACTACTCGTGGTGAGATCAATGTCACACTCCTCTTCCCTTTGTAGTTTAAGGAATAACTCCACTGCCACTCGTGATGTGTTGGTCAGAGCGAACAGCATACTGGTCAACAGTTCGGCATTCATTCCTGTAGCCCGAAGAGGCAGGGCAAGCAGTACACAACTATTGAAAGATGGTGCCAAATGCGGATGGAAACACAGGAATTTCTGGGATGCGAAGCAATGCATCATGGGGGATTGGAAGAGGACAGGATGCCGAACGACCCCATCCACCTTCCCATATGTCTTAGTGGCAAAAGAGAAAGAGGTGCTCTTTGGGATAGCTGCCCAGAGTGCACCGCTCTGAATACCACTGCAAGTGAACACGGTATTGTGCAGGCAGCTGACAGTGTGAACACAACAGCCAACACTGCGGCATTTAATTTCAAAAGGGGAACTATGCAAAAATGAGGGGGTTAGTTAAACAGAAGTTAAAAGGTACAGTGACTAGAGTGAAATCCCTGCAAGCTGCATGGGCGCTTTTCAAAGACACCATAATAGAGGCCCAACTTCAATGTATCCCCCAAATTAAAAAACCCAGTAAAAGAACTAAAAAAGAGTCACCGTGGCTTAACAACCTTGTAAAAGAAGCAGTGTGAGACAAAAAGGCATCTTTTAAAAAGTGGAAGTCAAATCCCAGTGAGGTAAATAGAAAGAAGCATAAACGCTGCCAAATTAAGTGTAAAAATGTAATAAGAAAAGCCAAAGAGGAGTTTGAAAAATGGCTAGCAAAAACTCAAAGGGTAAGAACAAAATGTTTTTTAAGTACATCAGAAGCAGGAAGCCTGCTAAGCAACCAGTGGGGCCCCTGGATGATCGAGATACAAAAGGAGCACTTAAAAACGATAAAGTCATTGTGGAGAAACTAAATGGATTATTTGCTTCAGTCTTCACGGCTGAGGATGTTAGGGAGATTCCCAAACCTGTCGTCCTTTGTAGGTGACAAATCTGAGGAACTGTCACAGATTGAAGTGTCACTACAGGAGGTTTTGGAATTAATTGATAAACTTAGCAGTAACAAGTCACCGGGACCAGATGGCATTCACCCAAGAGTTCTGAAAGAACTCAAAGGTGAAATTGCGGAACTATTGACTATGGTTTGTAACTTGTCCTTTAAATCGGCTTTTATATGCAATGACTGGAAGATAGCTAGTGTAATGCCAATATTTAAAAAAGGCTCTAGAGGTGATCTTGGCAATTACAGACCAGTAAGTCTAACGTCAGTACCGGGCAAATTAGTTGAAACAATAGTAAAGAATAAAATTGTCAGACACATAGAAGAACATAAATTGTTGGGCAAAAGTCAACATGGTTTCTGTAAAGGGAAATCGTGTCTTACTAATCTACTAGAGTTCTTTGAGGGGGTCAACAAGCATGTGGACAAGGGGGATCCAGTGGACATAGTGTACTTAGATTTCCAGAAAGCCTTTGACAATATATATTTAGAGTTAATTTGATTTTTTATTTTTAGGTTTGATTTTTTTGTGCTGCTATTTATGGCAGGGGTTTTTTTTAATTAGTTAGGTAATTTGCATTAACACAGATGCTTTCTGGCTTGCTTTTGGATTTAAAGCCATTAACAGACCTAAGAGACTCTATCTTAAAAGGGACACAATCAACTTTTACCAGAGTTTTGATTACTTTTTATTTTTAACTTTTGCTTTTAAAACACACAACAATTTGAAAAAGAAAACACAACCTATTGCGGCTTCATTTGGAGCCCTAATAGAGTTTTAATTAAGTAGCATGGTATGTTTGGATTTTTTTTTATCCCTTTTCTAATATACACTGCACATGCCTGCTGTGCTTCAGTCTTCCCACACAAAACAACATGTGAGCGGGTGACCAGCAAAGTTACCACGGACAGAAAGAGGAAAGGCTGCAGATCAGGATAAGTAAAGAACACCTCAAAGACCTTCCAAGCAATTTGAATTAATTCAGATCAGTGGGGCGGGAAGCTGTTCAACCCAGGGTGCTGAAGAAATTTATTGAAGAAACCTTGGAGCCACTGGCAATAGTATTTGCAAACTCATGGATGCCAGGAGAGGTCTCAGAAGACGGGAGAAGGGCTGACAGAGGGGCCATCTTTAAAAGGGGAAAAAGGAGGAGCCAGGGAACTATAGACCAGTCAGCCTGACCTCGACACCTGGAACACTGCTAGAGCAATGTATAAAACCTTCAATTTGTGAGGATGAAGGGGTGAGCACCCGCATGGTGAACAAATCCTACCAAACCAGCTTGATTTCCTTCTTTGATGAGGTAACTGGTTGGTGGCCGGGGGAAAGCGGTGGACATGTGAATTGGGCCACTCACATCTTCCCGCCATCTTTACCTGTTAAAATGGGATGGGCCTCTGCCTCCTGACTCCTTCTACCCCATCCACTGCAGTGAGCTGGGTGGGTCTCAGCTTGGATCCCCCATGGCCCATGCACCATCCCCTACCAGAGCAGGGTGGGACGGGCCCCGTTGCCCAGGGCTGGAGGGGAAGGGACCAGCCCCGAGAAATCCAGACACCATCCCCATCCCTGAGGGGCTGCCCTGCCCCCGTAGAGTATCTGGGAGTCCCAGGGGGTCTGTGCACACAACACCCACTTTGCACTGACCCAACTCCATGGGGGGCAGTGGAGTGAGCGCAGTTGTACCCTGCAGTCCGGGTGCCCCAGGGTTTGTGACTCGGAGCCTGGGGAAGCAGCATGCATGGGAACTGAAAGCAGAAGTGGGTGTTGGCTGGGGCGGTTGGGGGGAGACGTTTTCTCAGAATCCCCAGAATCAGCACCCTGCCAACTTCCCCTCCCTGTGGCTGGCCCTGCCCGCGGCTTCCCTGCAACAGGGGCAGGCTGCATATTGCTTGTGGGGCTGGAAATAGAACCCAGGAGTCTAGACTCTGAGCCCCGCTAAGCCCCACACTCCTCCCAGAGCTGGGATACAACCCAGGAGTCCCAGCTCCCAGCTGCCCTACTCTCACCTGCCAGACCCCCAGTGGTGAGCTGGAGCCGGTTCGCACCAGTTCCTGGGAACCGGTTGTTAAATTTAGAAGACCTTTTAGAACCAGTTGTCCTGCGCGGGACAACCAGTTCTACAAGGGCTTCTAAATTTAACAACTGGTAAGTTGAAGTGACCCAGGAGTGTAGCTAGGGGAGGAACAGGGGGAGCGGCCGATCCCCCGGAGCACATTATTCCAAAGTGGCGCCTTAGGCGCCGACTCTGTGGGTGCTCCGGGACTGGAGCACCCACGGGGAAAATTTGGTGGGTGCAGAGCACCCACCAGCAGCTCCCAGCCCCCCGGCCCCAGCTTACTTCCGCTCCGCCTCCGCCTCCTCCCCTGATCCCTCCACCCTGTTTCACCCCTTCCCCTCCCACCGAATCAGCTGTTCGCACGGGAAGCCTGGGAGGGCGGAGAAGATGTGCGGCGGCTTCGCACTCAGGCCCAGGGAGGCAGAGACGGAGCGGAGGTGAGCTGGGGCGGGGGGCCGCCCACACCGCAGCAGGTAACCTGCGAGGGGGGGCGCAGGGGAACCGCTCCCCGCCCCAGCTCACCTCTGCTCTGCCTCTGCCTCCCTGGGCCTGAGCGCAAAGCTGCCACTTGCTTCTCAGCCCTCCCAGGCTTCCCGCGCGAACAGCTGATTCGCGGGAAGTGGGGGGGTGCGAGCTCGCCCTGACCTGGTGCTCCAGGTGCTGTGCAGCGGCAGCGTGGCCCGGCTACAGCCGACCAGCACGGCTGTAGCACCGCCAGCCACCCCCAGGCAGCACGATAAGGGGGTAGGGAGCGGGGGTGGTTGGATAGAGGGCAGGGGACTTCAGAGGGGTGGTTGGGGGGTGGATAGGGGTCGGGGCGGTCAGAGGATGGGGAAGAGGGGAGTTGAATGGGGGCAGGAGTCCCGGGTTGAATGGGGGCAGGGCAGTCAGGAAGGAGGGGGGGTTGAATGGGGCGGTGGGAGGCAGTCAGGGGCTGAGGTTCCAGGGGCAGTCAGGGGACAGGGAGAAGGGGTGGTTGGATGGGACAGGGGTCCCTGGGGGCCATCAGGAATGAGAGGAGAGGTTGGATGGGATGATGGGGGGCAGTCAGGGGACAGGGAAGGTGGGTGGATGGGGCAGGAGTCCGAGGGGGCGGGTGCAGGCCACGGCCCCCTTGTGGGGTGAGGAGGGAACCGGTTGTTAAGATTTTGACAGCTCATCACTGCAGACCCCCTCACCTCCAAGGGCCAGGGATAGAACCCAGTAGTGGTGGGGCGCCTAGCCCCTGCATCCGCTCTAACCCTTTATTTCTGCTTTCTCCAGCTACAAAAAATAATCTAGTAACACTAGCAGTTCGCACCTCTTATCATGTTGGACATGCTGCAGACACTAGTCACTTATGTGGAAGAAACAAAACTTCACTCTCAGGTTGGAAGCAACAAAATCCGAGACAGCTTTATTCAAAAAGAACAGGAGTACTTGTGGCACCTTAGAGACTAACACATTTTCACTCTATATGCATCCGAAGAAGTGGGCTGTAGTCCACGAAAGCTTATGCTCTAATAAATGTGTTAGTCTCTAAGGTGCCACAAGTCCTCCTGTTCTTTTTGCGGACACAGACTAACACGGCTGCTACTCTGAAACCAGCTTTATTCAAGCAATTGCAGGGGAAGAATACAGCTGGCAGAGAGCATATCTGCCTCAGTTTCTCCAAAGTACAAGCAACATCACACAAGCATTTATACCTCTTTGTGACGTGCTTGAAATTAAAAACGTCTACATTTTACTTAGACTATTTGCTATCTAGTCCAGTATTTTCTCACTTTCTTTTCTCAAAAACATTGTTATCTCAAGGCTCGGTCACACTGACTATTCTGCTGTTTTTCACTCGCTTCTGACGTGAGTTCTGCTTTTACAGGTCTTGCCATATTAGGCTAAGACTTAGCTCCACAGTTGTTCTGTCTCTGACACTTAAATGGCTGCACTTAAACCCTCTCTTTCTTTCCCTGCTTCCACACTCCCCCATTTTGTGCTTCCTTTTGCACAACTAACATTTTTAAATTCCCAATTGCATCAAGCCTTGTATTTCTGTCTTTATCTCAGGAGGATTAGAATTAGCCCTATAAGACTTAACTGGATATAACGATAATGCATGATTAGTGTGAACATGAAGGGCATTTTTGTTAGTACATTTTTTACAACAACAATAACATATTTTTATATTAAACAAAAGCAATACAAGCAGTAATGTCCCCATTGTAATAATATGCTGGGATTGTTTTATTGCCTTAATTACATAGCACATTGCATTATAATTAGTACACAAAGTAGACACTTCATAGGATGTATGAAAAGTATGTTTTTTAATTTGATATATATATTTGGAAGCACATGGATTTGACTGTGTAAGTTAGAAATTTTTTGAACCGTTGGTAGGAGTGAGCGTAAATTTTGAAACCGGTCTGGTGTTAAAGTGGTTCAAGTAAAAGAAATCTGATACCTAAGGTTTAATTGTAGGGCTTTGTTTGCAGGCCAAGAAATAGTGTGATTTCCTGCAGTTGTAGTGAGATTAAAATGCATGTTTAGCAAAGTGGTGGCTTTAACATATACACAGCTATCATTAGCTTGGAACAGCAACTGTCCTGTCAGGGTAGTTTCTTGTCCCATACCCTCCCAACAAACTTTGTTAAATACTGTGACAACTTTTCTTGCTTTAATTTTTTTACGCACTGAAGCTGCGCGGGTTTCAGGGGCCATAATGTTCACTGATTTTTTATTTTAATTTAAATATTGTGTGTTATTCTAGGAGCACTAACAACAGATTGGCTAGGCATACTAGGTGGTCTAATTTTTTAGATGTTACGGTGAATAATTCAGTCCCACATGCATCCTCCCCATGGACCCGGCAGGATTTGGTATGTGGGAGCCCACACACCCCAACCGGCCCATATGCTTGGAAGGAGCACTGCAAGTATTTGCAACTTTATTTTGAAAATCTTTATGTATGTTTTTATGGCCACTAATCAGATGGCATTTTTGAGGTATTTGTAAGGGCAGTGGGCCACACCTGATGCTCAAGATCATTTTGAACGGCCATTAGGTGGTCATTCAGGAAATCCTGAATTTTTGAACATGCTAGATTCCATTGCAATTTTTTTTGCCTTAGTGATATTTAATACCATTTTTGTTAACAGCTTTTGGGTCATTGAACTAAGGGAGGAAATAACATGTAATTTACCAATTTCAGCTTGCACCGGGGGGAGTTGTGCTTTAGTAATAAGACCAGTGGCTTTTTTAATTGTTTTAATTTTTATTATGTAGTTGGCCCTTAAGAATATTTTAAATTGCTGCTGCACTATTTGCACCATTTCGTAGGTGTCCGGCTAAACCTCTTTTTTTTTTTTAGAGGAGACCTGTGCCCTTTGCTGCGCTAGCCGAATAGCAGCCCCCTTTGTGCAATTTGGATACATGGAAGTGATTTGGAAACTGGATAAGGGCAGGGTGAATTTTACAGTTCTTAATGTGGCATTAATTATGGTTATTTGATGTCCTAGTACATTTTTGGGGGGGATAGCATTATACCACATCTGTTGTTTGATTATTTTTAAATATTTTTGAGATGCATTAACATTACTAATGGGCGGGAGGGTTAGCTTAGTGGTTTGAGCATTGGCCTGCTAAACCCAGGGTTGTGAGCTCAATCCTTGAGGGGGCCATTTAGGGATTGGTCCTGCTTTGAGTAGGGGGTTGGACTAGATGACCTCATGAGATCCCTTCCAATGCTGATGTTCTATGATAAGAGTATATTGTAAGATGGTACAGGTTACATTGTTAGTTACTGGGATCATTTTGGTACAGGTAAACTTTCCAGTGGTAGAACATACTCTTTGAGTATGAGTCTGGTTATTTACTAATTGGGTAACTAAATAACAATAAGGGCCCCTTTTTTCCAATACACTACAAACCCCTGCAATGGCCATTATATCAACCTCTTCATAAAACCCATTGATCTTAAATTTAAATGTTTAGAGTCATTTGTGGTAATATTATATACTTTTATTTTGCTAATTTATAATAGTCCTTTTTTTTTTTACCAGTGCCAATTCTTAATGTCTTTTGTAGTCAGGAACTTCTGGACCTTGGTGGTTTCGGCAGAACAAGTGTTCCTTCTTCTTTCTTGGAACTGACGTGGTTTAGCATCGTAGAGGGGAGAGGTTTTAGCACATTACCTTGTAGTGCTGTGGTTTCTGTAGCAAATGCGGATGACACAATGATTTTATTAGTGGACAAGGGAGAAGTTACTAGCACTTTACCTTGTCCTTTTCCCCTGCCGCTCAGGAGGAGGAGCAGAAGTACCAGAAGTAGAAACAAGCTGATCAGCAGTTGATGTAGAATTATTTTGAGGCGGAGGGGTCTTTTTGCAGTGACGAGCATGGGTCCAGGTGGTCAGTCCTTGGCACTTCACAGCCGTGTTGGTAGTCAACAGGACTTGGTAAGGGCTTTTCCAGAATGGAGCCAAGCAGTCTTTCACCGGTGGAGCTCTACATAGATCCAATCTCCTGGTTCCAAGGAGTGGCAGGGCTGTTCAGGGTCCTTGGGTAATGCTTCTTTCACCTGTGAGTAAAAAGACTTAACACATTTTATTAGTGCCTGGCAGTAATTAAGCATCATATTATCCATCAAATGAATGTCCATCTGAGCAAGGGCCAGTGGGGGCGCTACTGGAAGTCACATTGGGCGCCCTGTCAAAATCTCATGTGGGCCGAGTCCAGTCTTTCAGTTGGGAGTGGCCCTCATGCTTATCAATGCTAATGGCAAAGCATTTGGCCATTTGAGATTTGTCTCTGCACAAATTTTAGCCGGTTTGTTTTTCAGAATCCCACTGTGACGTTCCACTGTCCCAGCAGATTGTGGATGGTGGGGGCAGCGGAGGTTGTGTTGTATCTGCAAGGCTGCACATAATTCTTTTACAATCTGTCCAGTAAAATGAGTGCCACGGCCACTGTTGATACACACAGGTATACCAAATCTTGGTACAAAGTTTTTGAGCAAAATTTTCACAACAGACATGGCACCTGCCCTCCTGCAGGGGAAAGCCTCAACCCAGCTTGAAAAAACTTCAGCTAATACCAATACATATTCATAATTACAACATTTAGACATTTGAATGAAATCAATCTGAATATTTACAAATGGAACCCACAGAGGGGTTTTGATTGTCTGGTTTTAACAGCTTTACCAACATTGTGTGGCTGGCAGATTGAACATTGTTGGTAGTAGTGTTGGGCCACAGAAGGAAAACCTGGGGCATACCAATCATGTCCCACTGCAGCAAGCATCCCCCCTTTGCTCACGTGCACCACCCCGTGGTGCACACGAGCAAGATAGGGCAGAAGCAGCCTTGGGGCAACCGGGCGGCCGTCTCAGAAGCACCAAAGGTGATCAGGGTGCAAGATGCACCCAGCAACCCTCCAAAAACATTTTTCGGTCTGACAGATGACGAAAACCAGATGAAATATCATGACCTAAGCGGTGCACTCTAGATTGGCACAACTGAAGCTTTTCCCGAGAGGCCTTGTGACCCTTTAAAGCAAGAGCAGGCAAAAGAACCACAGTATCAGTTCTACAAGAATCAAAGGAAGGAGACGCAAGCAAAAGATCATCCACATATTGGATAAGCCTAGATTTTCCTGGAAAGACCACATCATTCAAATCCTTGTTTAGGATCTGAGAAAACAAGGAAGGTGATTCTGTATACCCTTGGGGGAAGCGAGTCCAGGTATATTGGCGTCCCTTATAGGTAAAGGCAAACAAATACTGGCTCCCAGGGTGAATAGGAATAGAAAAGAAAGCCGAACAAAGATCGACATCAATTAAATAAGTAGCTGTGGAGGGAATACACGATAAAATAGTTGCCGGGCTTGGAACCACAGGAAAAGATGGCAGCACAACAGCATTAATCGCACGGAGATCCTGAACAAAGCAATACGTGTTCTTCCCTGGTTTCTTTACAGCAGTGGTCCCCAATGCGGTGCCCGCGGGCGCCCGCCGGTGCATCTATGTGTGCCCGTGTACTGGCCAGCGGACGAGCATCCGCTGAAATGCCGCCGACGAGCAGCGTCATCCATCAATCTTCGGCGGCATTTCGGCGCCTCTGGATGACGCTGCTTGTCGGCGGCATTTCAGCGGCGACGCCTATTGACGTTGCCGCTTCTCGGCAGCATTTTGGCGGATGCTCGTCCGCCGCCACGGTCCGCGGTGGCTCGTCGTCTGGCGCCCGCCAGACGAAAAAGGTTGGGGACCACTGCTTTACAGGGAAAATAGGAGTATTACAAGAGCTAATCACAGGAACAGTCATATCTTGCTGTAACAAAGAATCTATTACTGGGGCTATCCCTTGCTCTGCATCAGGGTGCAGTGGGTACTGTGGTACCGTCAGAAGGGGATTAGAAGGGTCAACCAGGATTTTAACTGGCTCCGCAGTTTGAATCTGCCCCACTTCATTTGCATGCTGAGACCAAAGGCAAGCAGGCACTTGAGATAACAATTTAGCAAGATCATTGCTGAGAAATGTGTTTACTTGAACTGGCTCCCGAGTTTGGAGAGTGGCCAGTACCAGATTAGTATTTGTATTAGGAACTTCTAAGAATACGCCATCTGGTGGACAATAGATAGTACAACATAATTTACATCATACATCTCTTCCTAATAGATTAACAGGAGAAGTTGGACTAAGCAAAAATGCATGTTGGTCCATAATAGGTCCCACAGAAATAGAGAGAGCTTTGGTAACAGGATGGGGAACAAATTGATTTGAAATACCAACTGCATTAACAGAAGAAGATGACAAGGGAACAGAGGAAAACTCAGCAGACCGTAAAGCAGATCTGCTAGCACCTGTATCTACAAGCCAAGCAACAGATTGTCCTGCAATTTCACAATTTATGTACAGGCCTTCTTGATTAATAGGAAGCAAAGGATTCATGATGCAGTTACGTTCCCTCAGGCTGTCCTAATAAGGATTATTTTGTGGAGCAAAGGTAGGTGTATCAGGGTTTGGGAAAGGGGGTGGAAGGTTCAGAGGTCGTCGGTTTGGGCATTCGTTTCTCCAATGCCCCTCCTGGCCACAAAAGTTGCATGTGGTGTTCCCTGACGGGGAAAGATATGAGGGACCTTTCCCTCTCCCTCTTCCTCATCCACTCCTCTGTTTCCCACAGCCTTTAGGCTGATAAATTTGCAGCTGTAGGGCCAAAAGTTTTGTTTCATTGTTTTCCTTTTTCTGTTCTATACAGGCAATACAGTGGTCAGCAACTGTCACCAGTTCAGAAAGAGGCGTAGTTTGCCAGCCGATGCATATTAATTTCAACTGCTGCTGAACCTTTGGCGAGAGTCCCTGAACAAAAACAGCCCCTACGGCTTCCTTAGCATTATCAGCTGGTCGAGCAATTCCCGAATGCTGTTCAAACACCTTTGCTAGTCTGTCTAGATAATCGGCGGGGGACTCGCCCTTATTCTGTTTACAGTTGTTAATCTTTGTCCAATCTGTCTGTCTAGGACAGAGTTCTGGAATGGCAGCCGCTAGATTTTCCCTAGTTCGAGTCAGGGCATCCCCCTGTCCTGGATCGGTAGGGGCCACGGGGCTTTAGCAATTAGTCGCTGTTGCACTTCCAATGGTATAACTGCTCGCAAAAGTTGATTAATGTCAGCCCATGATGGATTATAACACTGAATCACTGTCCGGAGTTCCTCTCTAAACTTTTCTGGCGCCTCTCTAATTTTAGGGAACTCCTTAACCAGATTTTTAAGATCCCCCGGTGTCCCGGGGCATGCACTGTGACCAAATTATCGCCTTGACCAGGCAATTGTCTTAAGGGAGCCTGGAATACCCTTAAGTTATGACTCCTAGTATGTTCGAATGACGGGCTAATAGTCTCAGAGCCAAGCAGAATATTGGATGAATCGGGAACAGCCCCTGATTCATGATGATTGGGCAGTAAAGTGGAAGACTCCCTGCCCCCCCCCCAAGAAAATGGCTTGCAAAGCCAGTACTTAGAATATATGGGTTAAGAGGGACCTCAGGAGGTCATCTAGTCCAACCACCTGCTCAGAGCAGGATCAATAAATAAATAAATTAATGGAGATATCCCATCTCCTAGAACTGGAAGGGACCTTGAAAGGTCATCAAGTCCAGCCCCCTGCCTTCACTAACAGGACTAAGTACTGATTTTGCCCCAGCTCCCTAAGTGGCCCCCTCAAGGATTGAACTCACAACCCTGGGTTTAGCAGGCCAATGCTCAAACCACTGAGCTATCCCTGTCAGTGAGGACAATTCTGCATCCTGAAGTGTTGATGAGGGAATTGCTTGTGGGTGAAGAGAGGAAGTTGGCTGTAAAATACTGCCGCCTGCCTGAGAATCATTAAGCGGCACAGCCTGTGAAGGGGAAGGAAGAAGGGGAGGCACTGCAGGCTGCCGAGCAGCACTGAAAAAGTCTATAATGTCTTCAGCTGCTTCCTCTTCACTCTCAGTCTTAACTAACTGGGGATACAAAGGAGCTGAGGGAGGTAATGGGATTGCTCTGGCTGGAAAGCATCCAGATGCCTTACACCTGGTTTTTAACTCCTGCATCTGAGTTTTTAAATTCTCCTGGGAATCTTTTAAACGTCTCACCCCAGACTCATGGAGTCTTTTGGTAGTTTCCTCCCACCAATAAACAAACTGTTCCCACTGCCCATCAGGGATTTTAGGTGACACAAGAGTGCCTCTGACGTGGACAATCTTATTTAAATCGAAGGTACCTTCTAGTGTGAATGGTTTAGATGGAACATCACGCGTGTAAAAATTCCAATTCTCTAAGTACTTACACGTCCCGGGACCATAATGCACATACATAAAATAAGCAGGCGTGCCTTTCGGTGGAGCGGGAGTAGTCTTGGACTGATTTTCAGCCATTCTCTAAGCGTGTGGGGGTGCCCTGTCTGATGCAGAAGCTCATAAAGCTAATTACCACATCACTCCTCGGGCACTCACACAGGAAAGATTTATTGAGGATGTCCACGACCCTCCTACACCTCCTTTCAGCAAAGAGCGTCGTCTAGTCTCAAAGAGATGATGCCGCGTACTCTAATTGCCTCCGGTAAGGTGATCAGATCAGTCAGTGGCTCAGGCAGGGAGGAGAGGGGGAGGAAAGATGTGGTCATACAATCCTAGACCCAGGCAGCCTCCTCGCTGGTCATGCCATGCAGAGACAGCCCGCCTTGGGTCGGATCTTTTACCGATCCACTAAGATGCAGTCACCAAGCTTGCGTTAGAGACATCCTCGTTCATGAGCTTTTGGCTTCACGGGGAGCTCTGGGCGTCTTTCGATGATCCTCATTCACACTGGTTGGCACACACACACACACACACACACACACACCAAGGCCTCTATTTCTTCATACCATGATGCATTGGTTTTCTCCTCTTTTCATCTTTTTTTTTTTTTTCTCCTTTTTTAGGAGCAACATCGGTTCGAATCCGAGTCACAGCACCAAATATTGTGAAAGAAACAAAACTCCACTCTCAGGTTGGAAGCAACAAAATCAGAGACAGCTTTATTCAAGCAATTGCAGGGGAAGAATACACCTGGCAGAGAGCATCTCTGCCTCAGTTTCTCCAAAGTACAAGCAACATCACACAAGCATTTATACCTCTTTGTGATGTGCATGAAATTAAAAACATCTACATTTTACTTAGACTATTTGCTATCTAGTCCAGTATTTTCTCACTTTCTCTTCTCAAAAACATTGTTATCTCAAGGCTCGGTCACACTGACTAGTCTGCTGTTTTTCACTCACTTCTGACGTGAGCTCTGCTTCGACAGATCTCGCGATATTAGGCTAAGACTTAGCTCAACAGTTGTTCTGTCTCTGACACTTAAATGGCTGCACTTAAACCCTCTCTTTCTTTCCCTGCTTCCACACTAGTTAACCATTTTGCAGAATGTAACCCTACAGGTGATATGGATGCCAAGTTGGAAGAATCCAAATGTAAAGTGGCCACAGCCTGGGGGCAAGAATATTCCCCGACGAGCAAATGTATGGGAGCCATTGTGGGAGCGGGTGCAGCCAGCACTTTTTAACGTGTCCTTTCACTCTATTCCATGGCTGGTACCCCTCAAGGAATGGTGGGTGGACCAAATTCATCCTCATTGTAGTATGTACATAAAAGGATTGAAACAACAATTCAATTGGTGGGTGAGGGGACACACCTGGAATCGTTGTCGGAAAAGGGGATTGTGTGCAGCGGGGAACACTATGCTGGGTACATGGAATCTGGGGGACAAGTGGGTAACCAATCAATTAGTAAGCCAAAATGTGAGATTTCAACAACGAATTAATGAATGAATGGCACAGCAACTATCGGCAGTTGCCACAAGGTGGAGGACAGCAGTAGAGGTAAACTTGCAGTTAATTCATTGGGCAGGGGACCTGGTGACATGGGTGGGGGATGGCTTCAAAAGATGAACATGGGGAGAAGTACGTGTAGCTATTAAAAATACTCAGTTAATAATGTTAATGGATATTATGAGAAATGCTTGGTCAGAACAATGGCCTTCGGTGTTAAATTGGGAGGCTAACCCATATTTATCCACAATTGGAAAAACATGCCCATCTACCAGGAAAATAACATCCCTGACCTGCGGGGACAGTTCTTGTGTAATTGTTACTATGATACCATGTAAAGGAAAAGCAAATAAGATGGTCCCCTTAAACCCTATGGGAGTAACTAGGGAAGGGGGAGTGCGTTGGGAGCCACTAGGAAATAGGTGGGGGGGGGTGGAATGGGGTAAATTGGACGGTGTAACGGGGTGGTCACCCGCTCCTGGCCTGAAAGGTTTAACAGCAGCGCTGGGAGAGGGCTGTGGCAGGGGAAAAGCTGGGCTGATTGGGGGAAGCAGCCTCAGCTGGGGGCCACGCCCCAATCAGGCCCTATAAAGGCCAGGGAAGCCAGGAGCTGAAGGAGTCTCTCTCTGCATTCAGAGAGAGACGGGCCTGGCTGCAGGGAGCTAGAGACAGGTACCTGAGTGGAGCAGGGCTGGGGACAGGCAGAGGAGCTGGGGAGCTCCAGCCTGGAAAGCCCCAGGCTGCGGCCTAGCAATGGGCTAAAAGGTACTGGGGGTTGCAGAGGGCAGCCCAGGGGTAGGCCAAGGCAGCAGGTCCAAACCCAGCCTTGCCGATGATGGGTGGCTTATACTGCAGTCTGCCCCAGGGAGCGGGGCTAGGTGGTGACTGGCAGTGGCCTTATTCTGAGGCAAGGTGGGGATAGTGGGTGGGGGTTCCCTGGGGAGGGGAGACCCAAAGAGAAAGGGGTTACTGCCAGGGGGCAGCCCCCCAGATAAAGGGGCACCGGGGTCCCAGGAGTGACATGGGGGCTAGCGATAAGGTGGATCACCGGCCTGCAGAGGGCGCTCCGGAGCTGGGATGAGCTAATTCCCAGAAGTAACCAGCAGGAGGCGGCGCAGGGGTGAGCAGTTACTACCCCATGCTGTACCAAGTAGTTGAATTGGTTTGGACAATGCCAGATTTCACTGTGGATATTCAATGCGCACACAATACGGACAAAGGTACACAAAAATTACAAGAGCAACTTGCTGCAGGTGCCAACAGTTGGACACACTTACAATACACACTACAGGATGGCGCTGACAACATTTTAACCCTGTCAAAGGAGGAGAAGCAGTGTTCTTGGTGGTGGCCAGGATGTTGGACCATACTGCAGTGGTCAGGGCTCTCGGTGTTGTTGTGGATGATCATAGCAGCTGGTGTATTGTTAACTGTATTTGTGTTACGTTGCGTATGGAAACGATCAAGGGGGGGCACAACCCCCTAGAGAACAGCCACTAATTATAACCTATAAGTAATGTAGTAAGCCCTCCCCCCCAGTGTACTAGACAACCCTGACCCAACCTTCTCGGGCCCACTATAATGGGAAGTCTGGAACACTAATTGGAATAGGTGTGGTATGCCCGTACCAGAGAAGGTGCAGGGCTTTGTACTACACCAGGGGCAGTGGGACAGATGGAGCATCAACATATTCCACCTTGATGCCTGGCCCTATCAGGAAATGTGTCGCCATATGTCCTATGCTTTCCCAGGGATACCTGGGCAGGAAGATCCCAAAAGGAAAAAAACAGGGGTAGAGTGTTAGGATATAGATATTCAGGCCTGTCTGTAAAGGCCTAGACTTTAAGAATTGAGGTATATGTTTAACATTTAGCTAGTTATGGAGGTATAAAAGAAAGAATCAAAATCACAGTCTGCCTGTGTCAGGGCCTTCTCTTACTGTGACAGTCTGAGGCCTGGTTCTTAGGCTAAGGCCTTTGGCCAAGCAGCAGGGGCAGCTATAAGCCAGGAAGTGAACGGTCACATCCTCACATCCCAAACCAGCCACACTGACATAAGGGGCTATTGGCCTGTTAGGAAGACGATCCCGTCCTGATAATGCCCATCACCTCCAGAGAAAGATGATAAAAGAAAACTTAGTTTGATAGCATCCTGTCTGGCAAGAAATCACTTCTCAATGGTTGTGGTTGTGAAACCCTCATTTCAGTATGTTTTATCTTTATGGCCCCCACTTTTCTATTGTTAATCTGCCTGGTTCTCTAATTGTTTGTCTGCTGTATAATTAATGTTGCTAGGTGTAAGTTAATTAGGGTAGTGGGATATAATTGGTTAGAGAATTATGTTAGGATTGGTTAGTTAGATTTCAGTAAAATGATTGGTTAAGGTATATCTGAGAATATTCCTTCGGACTTTGGGTATTGTTGCTCTCTGTTCATGCGAGAAGGACCAGGGAAGTGGGAGGGTGAAGGAATAAGCCCTCTCACATCCTGGTGCCGTGACTCGGATACATCACTTCGGATAGGTGAGTGGCAGCCTGTAAGTCCCTCTCGCCAACAGTCCATGCAGCTGCTTGGAGGGGGTCTGGCGAACTCTCGTGATGGTAGTTGCAGGTTCTGGCAAGCTGGGGTAACGGAAGCCGATCTCCTCCAACACATTATCAGGCCCCAGGGGTCCGGACAGTAGGTACTCCCTGAGGGGGCCCACGGCAGAGACAGGCCAGCTCAGAGGTGCATTCCCAGGATTTGCCAGAGTGCCTAACCCCAGAGAGAGAGACAGTGAAACCGTTCCGGGGGGCTGTCACGCCGAAGGAGGGTTACTCCCAGGGGCCATACGTAGCCAAGCAAAGATGAGTCCTGTGAGTCCATGACAGCTGGGTGCTAGCGAGAGACTGGCCCTGCCCGAGCTGAGATCAGGGCCCCGTCATGCCGGGCGCTGCCCAGGCACAGTGAGGGGACAGGCCCTGCCCCAGCTGGAATTGGGGCCGTGTTATGCCCGGCCCTGCCCAGAAACCAGCTGCAATCAGGGCCTTCCCGGGGAACGGCAGACGTGAAAACTGATTCTTTACTGGACACAAATAAGTCAGAGTTGTTAGTGGCCCTTTGTTTAAAAAGCAGCAGTGACAAAAAATGACACATGAAAATCTATTTCAAGTAACAGTTTGTGAACAGGGAATTTTACAGTCGGATGCTTTTCGCTTTGGAGTGAACATGTTACCTTCAATAGAACATTGTTATTAAGAAGTTACAATAACATGGCACTAATTGACCTAGACAGAGACCAGGGCCCGTTGTGTGTCTGGGCAGACACACAGCGAGAGACAGTCCCTGCCCCTAAGAATTTATAACATAACTAGCCCATGGCACCATTATTATCCCAATTTTCAAGGTGAGGAAACTGAGGCCAGACAGTTGCAGCAACTGGCCCAACCTCACCTACAGCAGTTTCAGTGGAGCAGGGACTAGAAGCCAGGAAGCCTAAGTACCAGGCCAGCACCTTAGACACAAGCCCATCCCCCTGCTCCTGCCAACTGCTGCCCCCGCGCTTGAAAATCCTGTCCATCTGTGAAACGAGGGGGTGAGGACTCAGGCAGTGTAGAAGAGAGATGATCTATGGCTGAGGGGTGAGAGGCTCTTTCCCCCAGGGACAGTGGGGTTTGGGAGGGGGCAGGCTTTGGGACCCGGCTGCACAGGACTCTGGGATACCTCCCCACAATGCAGCGCTCCAGCATCTCCAAGGCCTAGTTGACTCCGCCCTGAGTCCGGGGCCAAGCAGGGATTTGCACCCAGGTTTCCAATGTCATGGGTCCAGCCCTGGGCCGACCCCTTGCCTCCTTCCCTCCTCACTGTGACCCCCGCCCTTCCACTGGACGAGCCGGAGACACCCAGCCTGGGCCCATGGCGCGAGGGGGCTATTTCAGCCGGACCTCAGAATATTCTGTGTCCGGGTCCTCCGAAGGCTCCCCCCCTTTGCGCTGCAGCTTGGAGAAGTTGATGGAGGCGTACTGCAGCTCGTCTGGCTCCCCGGGGCCTAGCGGGGCCTGTGCTGTGGCAGCCCCGTCCTGGGCGCCTTTGGTCCGGTGGGTGGCTGGAGTCTTGTGATCCTGAATGAGAAGCAAGGCAGAGATACCAGGCAGAGACTTGCATCCACCCTGCTGAGCTGATCGCATGGGCTGCCCCAGGCCTCGTTTCCCCCACCCTCCATGCAAATGCATTTCCGGCATCGGGCGTGCACTAGCAAGAGACGGGGGATTGGGTGTGTTTCACACTCTCTACACACATGAACCGATCCCATACCACCACCACCTCAGCTGCACAGGCCATGTATTATCAAGATGCATGGACCTGTGTGCATTTCATGCACTGCGCATGCAGGATTTCATCTCATGCAATTCATCGCAGAACAGGTTCAGCAAATGTATTGACTGGATTTCATGCACCGAGGATGCATGAACTGCTCCCAGGCAGCTTGGGGCCGCACTGGTTCAGTCAATGCATTCACTGCATTGCCTGCACTAGCCATGCATTAGCAAGACGCATGGGGCTGTGCGCATTTTATGCACTGTGCATGCATGATTTGATCCCATGCATCTTATGGTTGCATAGACTATTCTGATGCATTCATTGCATTTTCTGCAGGGTGCATATATTCGCAACAGACACGGTGCAGCCTGCATGCACTGTCTGAGTATATGCCCCTAATACCATAGCAGGCAGCCGCAGAAATGCATTTCTTTCCCAGCTCGTGCATTCGGGTGATGCCCAGGGATTGGCAGCATTGCAGCCCCAATCTAGTCCCGTGCACTTTGTGAATACACATGAATGCATTCGCTGCATGTCCTCCCCTCTGAGCAAGACCTGAGGGATGAGGTTCATTTTCTGCA
Organism: Chrysemys picta bellii; assembly: GCF_011386835.1. Lineage (NCBI taxonomy): Eukaryota > Metazoa > Chordata > Testudines > Emydidae > Chrysemys > Chrysemys picta. Next base: position 3,758,061 of record NC_088810.1, on the reverse strand, counting down.
TGCAGGAGCTGATCCCACGCAGTTCGGGGAGCCCAGGCTGGTGGCAGGGGTGCATTTCTTGCACCGGCCATGGGTGGGGGGTCAGGAGCCCCATTGAAAGCCTGGCTTATATTCATGCTTTCGTTAAGGGGGTGGGAATGAGAAGAAGTGGAGGGGGCAGAGAAGGGGTGGGGTGGGAAGGGCAGGTGCCCTGCTCTCCCAGATACATACTATGGGGATGGTGTTGACGTTAATGTAGATTAGGCTGGCATCATCAGCTGTGTGCTCGTCCTGGCCCCCGTTAGCCATTTCCCCGGCCTCAGCGCTGGGGGGCACCAGATCCTGGCCCCACAGCCTGCAGGGAAACAGATCAGGATAGATGAATGAGACTGGCGGGGGACAGAATAGCCCGATGGAGAGGGAGAAAGTGGGAACACGAGTGGGGGACGCTCGAGCACAGGGGACTGTGATAGACCAGGGAGAGGGGCTGGGGGGGATCTCACTGTGGGGGGGGGGGGGGAAGGGCTGGAATACCCCAGAGGACATGGCAGGGGATCTCAGTGGGATCTTGGAGGGGCAACTGGGGAGGTGTTAGACTCACTTGATCACACAGAGCCTGAGAAGAAAGAAGACAACGGCGACCCCCATCCCACAGGCCACCCCGACGCCCAGCAGCTTGCCAGGCTCCTCCGCACCTGCAAAAACACACAGCACGGGGCACGGCTCGGAGAGAACCCAGGAGTCCTGGCTCTCAGACCCCCCCAACCCCTCCAGACCCCACTCCACTCCCCGACCTGGGGACAGAACCCAGGAATCTGAATGTCTCACCTCTCTGCGGGGGGCTGAGTTCAAAGTTCAGGGCGGCGTAGGTCCCGTGGGGGTTGGAGCCGAGGCAGAAGATCCGGGGGCCCCTGTCCCCACTCCCCGTCCAGCTCAGGGTGCTGACGGCCTCGTCCCCCTGGGCCCACGAGCTGACCTGCAGGGCTCCCCATGAGCCGTTCCCAGCCAGGGGCTCCCCGTCCACCTGCCACTGGAGCCGGGGTGGGGGGTGGGAGCGCAGGGAGCAGCTGCAGTTGACGCTGGGCCCCTGGTGCTGGCAGGACGAGTTCAGCCTGGTCCCTGGCCGGGGGCTGTCTGCAGAGAGCAAGAGATACAGTGACAATAGTCAGAGAGAGAAACCAAGTGGCAGGGAGTACCGCAGGTTAACCCCACTAACACCCAGTGGTAGGGAGTTGTGTGGATTAACCCCACTAATATCCAGGGGCAGGTAGTCCCACAGGTTAACTCCACTCACACTCAACGAGAAGCTGGAACGTCCCCTGGGCAGAGCTCTCCTTGTTCTGGGCCCAGCACCCGTACAGCCCCCCGTCCTCGGCCGTCACGTTGGGCAGCTCCAGCCGCAGCTGATTCTCCCCCATGGGGTGGGCACCCTCAATCACTCGGCCCCCCCTCACCCAGCCCAGCGCAGCGGGGGGGCTGCTGGCGACAGAGCAGAGGAACCGCAGGGAGTCGCCCTCCCGGGCCGTGAGCTGTGAGCCATTGGCCACCGAGGTGCCGGGATCTGGGAACAGGAATAACACAGAGCCACTCGCAGCCTGAGCCAGCCAGTCCCTGCCTGGGGGCCGGATCGGGGCCAGCGCCCCCTAGAGGGGAAAGGCCCCGTGCCCCACTCCCCACCCCCTAGAGATACCTTGGAATAGCTGGGGGTCGCTCCTGTTAGCTCTGGAGACGGTGATTTGCAGAGTCCTCTCTAGAGCTGAAATACCCACGGCTACGTATTAGATTGGCGAGCACCCCCCACTGACCCCCTGCTCCACAGCCAAGCACTCCCCACTGAGCCCCTGATCTGCAGCCCAGCACCCCCCAGTGCTCCCCACACCCCCTGCAGCCTAGTAGTCTCCATGGATCCTGCCCGCCCCCTCCACCCCAGTGCCCCCTGCTGAGCCCCAACCCAGCCCCCTGCAGCACAGCACTGAACCCCTGTCCTGATCCTGGCGGCAGGGAGCCCCCTAGCGCCTTACTCTGCACGTGCACACGCAGGGCCCGGCTGGCTGATCCATAGGAATTCTTTGCCCAGCACCGATACTCCCCAGCGTCCCCTCTGCTGAGATTCGGCAGCTCCAAGTGTCGGTCCCTTCCCTGGCCAGGGATCAGGGACCTGTTCGTCCTGGCCCAGCTCAGGGTGGCCTCAGGTCTGCTCCCAGCCTCACAGCTCAGGTTCAGGGAGTCGCCCTCGTGGGTCTCCAGAGACACAATGTCGCCCTCAGCGCCCAATGGGGCCAGTCCTTGAAGAGACAAGCAGATAGGTTAGGCCCCCCTGCCAGAGATCCCCTCCAAAGGAGTTGAGATGCAGCCACCTCCAGAGTGGATACCTTTCCATGGCAGCAGGTCTCCATCGCAGAGATTGGTCCCTAACCCATCTGCTCCACACTAACCAGCGTCCCCTTAATGCCACCCTGGGGTCTGTAGACAGAGGGAACCGGGCCCGCTCCTCCCACCACCCTCCCCACAGCCGTGCAGTTTCCTTGGGCTCTCCTCTCCGGGCACAGACCAGCCTGGCCCGGCTGAGCCTGGCACCTGGCCCTGAGCGCGGGCAGAGGGTGACTACGAGGTGGTCACTGATTCCCGGGGCTCACAGCGCAGCCTCTCACCGGGGCGTCCGTTCCTGGTCAGGTTCCCGGTGATGTTGGGGGGCCCGGGCGGGTCTGTAACACAAACCAGACAGGGGGGATCAGGGGGACTGGACAGCACCGGGGTGGGGGTCACTAGTGATCACTGAGCCTAGACATGGACCCTCGCTGTGAGCTCAGCTGGGGGACGGGAAAGTCCCTGGAGTGACACAAGACCCGTGGGCGGGGAAGGGAAGCGACAGACCCAACTGAGCCCCACCGAAGAGACGCTGTGACGAACTGGGACTGTTCTTACTGTGGTCTGTGAATGCTGACAGGGGAGTGTGGCTAGGATAGTCTGCATTGGGGGATGGGAGACTGCCCGAAGGAGAATACCTGAGCGTGTAACATGAGAACCCAGGAAGGGGTTGGAGGCCAGGTGACACCTTGGCCCGGGAAACTGAACAAAGGCTGTGGGAGGGGTCGCTGAAGGCAGAGTTTTGGAAGCTGGGTGGTGAGATGGCTGGGAGGCAGAGATGGCTCTGACCTCCCAAGGGGGGCTGGGATGCCCTGGGACCCCAAGATGGACCTAACTGAGGGGGGTCCTGTTGTCTGTGCCTGCAAGACCTGTCTAGGACTGTATTCCTGTCATCTAAATAAACCTTCTGCTTTACTGGCTGGCTGAGAGTCATGGTGAATCGCAGGAAGCCGGGGGTGCAGGGCCCTGAGTTCCCCCACACTCCGTGACAACTGGTGGCAGAGGTGGGATCTACTGCACCCCGTGGACGGCGCTTCCTGCAGTAAGTGACTGGGGAGCAGTAAAACGAAGGGGGATTGACGGGGACCAGGCGTGCTGAAGAGTCAGAGAGAGACGGTTATTACCCCTGGGAGCGTGTGACCAGCGAGAAGGACTTTTGCAGTAACAGGGTCCCCCGGGGGGATCGCAGCGAGCGGTCCCAGGGGCGGAGGAGTCTGCAGCTCGACCCTGGCAGAGAGGTGGTGACCTCGAGAAGGGCTGGCACACTAGGGGTCTCCCTGGGAACTGTGGGGAGCGGTGAGCACACAGGCCGGTGAGTGGCCAGCAGGAAGATGTATGCCAAGCGGCATAAGAGCGACCTGGTGGAGCTGTGCAAGCAGAGGAGGCTGCGCAGTGGGAGGCTCACCAAAGAACAGCTCATTGCCCAGCTGGAGGCGGGAGATCGCGCGAATGAACTGATCCCTGTGTCTCAGTGAAGCAGCCTGGCAGATGCAGCGCAGGCCCCAGTGTCTGTCCCAGCTGGGAGTGGTCAGCCGGCTGCTGAGGGCTTCCCGAGACCCCTCCTTCCTATGCCTAGGGGAAGGGTGGGGAGGAGCCCAGCAAATACCGAGGGCGCCGTGACCCCCCCGGCCAGCAGGGGATACTCCCGGTGACATTCGGCATCCGTGGAGTGGAATTGGCTGGAATGGGAGAAAGAGCTAAAACTGAGAGAGCTGGAGGATCGTGAACAACAGAGACAGCATGAACGGGAGGAGAAAGAGAAACGGAGGCAGCATGAACGGGAGGAGAATGAGAGACAGAGACAGCATGAAGAGAGACAGCGTCAGCATGAACTGGAACTGGCGAGACTGAGGGGCAGCGAACTCCAGGCTGCGGTGAGTGAGGGGGGACCCAGGACTGCACGGAGCTTTGATAAGTGCATCCTGGCCCCATGTAAGGAGGGGGAGGACATGGATGACTTCCTGGATGCCTTTGAGACGGCCTGTGAGCTGCACCAGGTTGATCCCGCGGACAGACTCCGGATCCTTACCCCCTTACTGGACCCCAAAGCCGTGGCATTGTACCGCCAACTGGAAGAGGCGGAGAAAGGGGACTACGAACTATTCAAAAAGGCCCTGCTACGAGAGTTTGGGCTGACTCCTGAGATGTACCGGGAAAGGTTCCGGAGTCAGGATAAAACCCCTGAGATCTCATATCTGCAACTAGCCGTCCGCATGGAGGGATACGCCAGCAAGTGGGCAGATGGGGCCCAGACGAAGGAGGACCTGGTTAAACTGCTGGTAGTGGAGCAACTGTATGAGCGGTGCCCATCCGACCTGAGGCTGTGGTTGAGGGACAAAAAACCAGAGAACCCGCGACATGCAGGCCGGCTGGCCGATGAGTTTGTAAAGAGCCGGTCAGGGGATAACAGGGAGGAGTCCCAAAGGAACAGTCCCACCACAACGCAGAGAGAGAGTCACCGTGGGACCTCCCCGTGGGAAAATACAGAAAAACCCCATCAAAGGGGAACATCCGGCGTCAGGACCATCCGACCCACTCAAGGGGACCCATGGGACATGGGCTGCTATCACTGTGGCCAGAAAAGCCACATACGGGCCCAGTGCCCCAGGCTCAGGGACAGACTGAGCAGACCGAACCCACAGAGGGTTGACTGGGTAGAGACCCAACCAGGCGAGAGGCAGAATTCCCAGGGAAGGGGGGCTGGCAGAGTACCACCTGCTAAGGAGGGAGGAGAGCTCCAGGCCAGCTCATCTGGGGGGCTGGATGCTCCAGCCTCAGGGTTTTTGGTTTATACGGTGGGCGCAGGGCTGTCCCTCCGGAGAGAGTACCTTGTTCCCCTGGAGGTGGATGGGAGGAAGGTCAATGGATACTGGGATACGGGCGCAGAGGTGACGCTGGCCCGGCCCGAGGTGGTGGCCCCAGATCAGGTGGTGCCCAACACCTACCTGACCCTGACGGGGGTGGGCGGGACACCAGTCAAAGTGCCCGTGGCAAGGGTACACCTGAAGTGGGGGGCCAAGGAGGGCCCCAAGGATGTGGGGGTACACCCGTATTTGCCCACTGAGGTGTTGATGGGGGGGGACCTGGAGGACTGGCCAAGCAACCCCCAAAAGGCACTGGTTGTGACCCGCAGTCAGAGCCGGCGAGGGGCCCTGCGCCCTGGCCTTGGGGGGGGTGCCTTGCCTGAGGCGCAGGACCCTAACCTGGTGGGGAGGGAACGCCCAGGGACACGGCTCAGGGAGGCTGCAGCTTCAGACCCAGCGGGCGAGAAAGAGCAGGTGGCCATCCCTGTCCCAGCTGCTGAGTTCCAGGCCGAGTTACAGAGAGACCCCTCCTTGCGGAAGATAAGGGACCTGGCCGACCTCAATGCGGTACAGACCATGGGACGAGGTGGCCGGAAAAGGTTCCTGTGGGAGAAGGGGTTCCTGTACCGAGAATGGGCCCCCCCAGGGAAAATGGAGTCAGGGGGGATCAGGAGGCAGCTGGTGGTACCCCAGAAGTATCGCTGCCAACTGCTGTGCCGGGCCCATGACATTTCCCTCTCAGGGCACCAGGGAACCTGGCGTACCCAGCAGAGGCTGCTATGGAGCTTTTACTGGCCTGGGGTCTTTGTTACTGTCCGACAGTACTGCGGATCCTGTGACCCCTGTCAGAGGGGGAAGAAGGCCTGGGACAAGGGGAAAACAGCTTTAGGACCCTTGCCCAGCATAGAGGATCCTTTCCGGAGGGTGGCCAAGGTTAAAAGGGGGGCTCTGAACCAGGAGAGCCCGAAGCACAGACCTCCAGACTGGAGCGCTGGGAGAAGACCCCAGCCCAGTTGGAACTCCAGGGGTATTGGGGTGGGAAAAGGGCACAGGCCGCATAAACCTTCCCACATGCGAACTGCGAGTGCCATCAAGCACCCCCCGACCTAAGGGGGGGGGCGTGAAACTGGAGGGGCCTGGTGTAATTCTCACCAAGGAATGGGAGGGATGCGGGGGCATCCATGGGAACGGGGGTAGGTTCAAACTTCCCCGGGTCACTGGCTAAAGTGACCCTGCTCAGTTCGGTCTCAAAGGGGGGAGAGATGTGACGAACTGGGACTGTTCTTACTGTGGTCTGTGAATGCTGACAGGGGAGTGTGGCTAGGATAGTCTGCATTGGGGGATGGGAGTCTGCCTGAAGGAGAATACCTGAGCGTGTAACATGAGAACCCAGGAAGGGGTTGGAGGCCAGGTGACACCTTGGCCCCGGGATACTGAACAAAGGCTGTGGGAGGGGTCGCTGAAGGCAGAGTTTTGGAAGCTGGCTGGTGAGATGGCTGGGAGGCAGAGATGGCTCTGACCTCCCAAGGGGGGCTGGGATGCCCTGGGACCCCAAGATGGACCTAACTGAGGGGGGTCCTGTTGTCTGTGCCTGCAAGACCTGTCTTGGACTGTATTCCTGTCATCTAAATAAACCTTCTGCTTTACTGGCTGGCTGGGAGTCATGGTGAATCGCAGGAAGCCGGGGGTGCAGGGCCCCGAGTTCCCCCACACTCCGTGACAGACGCCCGACGGAACCCAGGGGCTGGGTTAGGGCCGCGCCGGGGAACCAGAACCGTGGGAAATCGAAACCCAAGGGACCAAAAGCAGTGGGTCAAAATTCAGCCTAATTGGTGGAGGCACTAACGAGGAGCCGGGCTGCTCAGGCCTGGATACTGGAGCGAATGTCGGTGCCCCCATCTGCTGGGCGCCCGGGCGTTCAGCGTCCTGCTCCCAAACATGTCCTCCCAAGAGTGGGCCAGAGCCAGGGGTCTAAATAACCTCTTCCCCAACTCTGGCAGAGCCCCAGCCACCACCAAAGACATCAGACACCCCCCTCGTGGGTCCCTTGCCTTCCCTCCTCGGTTCATCTGTCTCCAGCCCTCTCGTTTTGCCCCCGGGCTTGGCCAGCCAGGCTGGATATTTTGTACCCCAGATGCCTGGCTGCGCCCAGAGGAGTGGCTAAAAGCAACACCCAGAACTCAGAGCCTGGGTCCGTCGGGTCGGGCTTACGGGGCTCGGGCTGCGGGTCTCCGATTGCAGCGCGGACGTTGCCTCCATGGCCTGTGTAGACATTGGGGTGGGAGGGCTGGGGTCAGACACAGGGGGTGGAGGGGGTGGGGGGGGAGTTTCCCTCAGTTTCCCTCAGTCCGATGGTAACAAGGGCTGTCCATACACTGATGCCTGATTTGATCCTTCACATCGCAAAGGCGGCCACTGATTTCCCCTCTGGCCTGGATCTGCAGCGTGAGGGTCACAGCCATTTAACGGGGGGTTGCCCTGGGGCAGGGCAGGCCGAGGTCTCTGGGCATCGAGCACGGAGCGTGTTTAGTGCTGGACAGTGACTGGGTCCCATTAACACTCTGCCCCATATAGAGCATCCACCGATCCCGGCAGAAAGGGGAGGGGGGAGGAGACACGGTGGAACAGCAAGAGGGGACTGGAATGGGGGGGTGGATTCCAGCACAGGAGGATTCTGGGGGCAGGGCAGGGCAGGGGTAAAGAGGATCTGAGAAGAGAAAGGCCTGGGGACCTGGGGGTGCGGATGGGAGGGGGGAGCTATAGCCAAGGGGGGCGGGAAGGGGTGAAGATCCCAAGGGAGAAGGTGCTGCATGGTGTGGAGGGAAGGGGCCTGGAGTAGAATTGGCTGAGGGTGCATGGTGGGGGGTGGGGATCCCAGCACAGGGCTGAGTTGGTGGAGGGGCTGGAGGGCAGAGGTGTAGATCCCAGCAGAGGGAGCTGGGAGCTGGTGTGGAGGGGCTGGGGGGGTCACTCACAGACGACATGGAGCTGGATGGTTCTGTGGGTGGAAGGTCCCCATGGTGGCCTGTAGCTGGTGCTGCAGATGAGCTCTTTGCCGTGGTCCCCCGGGCTGGGCGTGAAGCTGACCACAGAGCTGTGGGCCCAGGTGCCGTTCCCCAGCGGGGCTGAGACGTCCCGGGCTGTGTCGCTGAACGGCCCCGTCCAGGTGACTCGGGGAGGGGGCCCGGAGCAGCGCCCAGGGGCCGTGCAGGTCACAGTCACTGGCTCCCCAGCCACCAGTGTCGCTGGCAGCCCCCGCGCCGGTGAGATCTGGATCTCTGGCTCCTCCGTCAGCCCTGAGACATGGGGAGAGAATCATTCGGGGACACGGGTCCTTTGCCCTCTAGGGGCACGGCCCCAATCTGGCCCCAGGGCGGGGATTGACTGGCTCAGGGGGGGCTGCTGAGCGGTGACTGCGGCTTCTCTTACCTGGCACGGAGATTGTGAGCATTGCGTCAGTGCCATCGGAATTGGAGCGGTAATTGTATTTCAATGTTCCTTTCTCGAATCTAAAGAAATATCTCCCCGCATCCATCTGTTGGGCATCGCTGATTTGCAGGGAGCAGTCGCCACTTAGCAGATCCCCCGCCAGCCGGAACCGGCCCTGGGTCTCCTGCGACACCCTCCGGCTGGAGTCAGTGCTGGCCACGGGTGGCTCAGAGTCCACAATGGCCGGATCCTTGTACCAGTATCTGTAGAGCCGGGCCCGGGAATTGTAGGTGTCCAGCGAGGCTGGGAATGTGAAGGTGCAGGGGATGAGAACGCAGAGACCCTCCTGCACCGACACTGACTGCGGCACTGCCAGGGTAAATCCGGGCTGCTGGGACAGGGACCCTGCAGGGGATGGAGAGAGATTGAAGTGGGACCCATAGAGAGCAGAGACCAACCCTGAGCTGCACCCCTCAGCTTTGCCGGTTCCCCTCACTCCCGACCTGCAGCCCCTTGCGAGCCCAGCCCTGGGTCCTTGACCAATTCTCACTCCATTTCCTTTCCAGCCTTCCCTACATTGAGCCCTCTGCCCGCTCCCTCAGCCCCCACCCCCACCCCCAGCACCACTCTGGGGAATTGGGCTCCTCTCCCTCTCCGGCCAGTCTCCCTTCCAAGTTCTGGGACAGACCTGGCACCGCTTAGCACGGATTCTGCCCTTCCCCCTGCACTGGGGCTGCAGGTGCTGCTTACTTACCCCTCCAGAGCAGGGCAAAGATCAGGACCCTCAATTTGGCTGCAGGGAGGGCAGGACCCCCTGCTCTCCCGGGCAGGCCCTGAGCCGGGAGCTCTCCTTCCCCGGCATCCTGCTGTGGCAGCAGGGCTCTGTCCATGGCTGGGGCTTCCGGCTGGGACAGACCTAGAGACAGACGGGGGGTGAGAAGTGTGAGAGCAGAGGCTGTTTGGGGGGGACAGATCTGCCTGGGGGACCATCAGTACTGCTGGGCTCTGCAGGGGGCTGATCTGGGGCTGCTGGCAATGCAGTGACCCCCCCCCCAAATCCCCAAATCACCAGATGGTCCCGAAAGATCGTAAGCTAAAAAAATCCTTAAATTGGCAAAAAACCCTGAGATTTTCTCCAGGAATTGTGAGATTGGCCAGAAAATCCTGATCTGGTGACAGAAGATGGTGGGAAGGCAGCGCTGCTCAGTGCCTGCTTTGCTTCAGTCTTCCCACAAAAACCAACATGTGAGCAGGCCACCAGTGAAGTTACCACAGACAACAAAGGGGAAAGGCTGCAGATTGGGATAAGTAAAGAACACGTCAGAGATCTTCTGACCAATTTGAATTCAAATCAGTAGGGCAGGAAGCTGTTCAACCCAGGGTGCTGAAGAAATCTTGGAGCCACTGGCAATAATATTTGCAATTTCATGGATACCAGGAGAGGTCCCAGAGTATGGGAGAAGGGCTAACAGAGTGGCCATCTTTAATGGGGAAAAGGAGGAGACGGGGAACTATAGATCAGTCCAGGGCCAGCTCCAGGTACCAGCGAAGGAAGCTGGTGCTTGGGGCGGCCAATGGAAAGGGGCGGCACATCCGGGACTTTGGCGGCAATTCGGCGGCTGGTCCCTCAGTCCCTCTCTTCCTCTTTGAGCTGCCACCGAAGTGCCACCGAAGATGAAGAGAGGGAGCGAAGGACCCGCCGACGAATTGCCACAGAAGAATGAAGCAGCGCGATTGAGCTGCCGCCGAACGGCTTTATCTTTTTTTTTCTTCTCACTTCGCTGCTTGGGGTGGCAAAACAGCTGGAGCCGGCCCCGGACCAGTCAGCCTGACCTCAACACATGGAAAGCTACTAAAGCAATGTATAAAACCTTCAATTTGTGAGGACGAAGGGGTGATCACCAGCATGGATTTATCAAGAACAAATTCTGCCAAACCAGCTTGATTTCCTAAATTGACGAGGTAATTGGTTGGAGGCTGGGGGAAAGCGGTGGACATAATATATCTGGACTTCAGCGAGGCTTTTGACACAGTCCCACATGACATTCTCATAAGTAAGCTGGAGAAGACTTCTGACGGAACTCAAATGTGAAATTGCAGAACTACTAACTCTGTTATGTAACCTATCATTTAAATCAGCTTCTGTACCAGATGACTGGAGGATAGCGAATGTGAAACCAATTTTTTAAAAAGGCTCTGGAGGTGATCCCAGCAATTAGAGGCCACACAAAATCACAAAAAGATTAGGGGTGTGGAACAGCTTCAAGGATACCGGTGAACAACAAGGAGTCCGGTGGCACCATACACCATGGGACAGGTTCCATATGAGGAGAGATTAATAAGACTGGGACTGTTCAGGTTGGAAAAGAGACGACTAAGGGGGGATATGATTGAGGTCTATAAAATCCTGACTGGTGTGGAGAAAGTAAATAAGGAAGTGTTATTTACTCCTTTCCATAACACAAGAACTAGGAGTCCCCAAATGAAATTAATAGGCAGCAGGTTTAAAACAAATGTAAGCAAGTATTTCTTCACACAACACACAGTCAACCTGTGGAACTCTTTGCCAGAGGATGTTCTGAAGGCCAAAACATTAACAAGGTTCAAAAAGAACTTGGGAAATCCATGGAGGATAGATCGATCAATGGCTATTAGCCATGATGAACAGGGATGGTGTCCCTAGCCTCTGTTTACCAGAAGCTGGGAATGGGTGACAGGGGATGGATCACTTGATGATGACGTGTTCTGTTGATTCCCTCTGGGGCACCTGGCATTGGGCACTGTCAGAAGACAGGATACTGGGCTAGATGGACCTTTGGTGTGATCCAGTCTGGCCATCCTTATGGAGAAATGTGGGCTCAAGGCAACTACCAATAAGTGGATACATAATTGGTTAAAGAACCGCAAAAGAGTAACTGTTACTGGAAAGAAGTTGGATTGGAGGGAGGTGCCGAGTGGGGCTCCAGAGGGATCTGTTCTGGGTCCCGTGTTGTTTAACATCTTTATCAATGACCTGGATGTAGGACTAGGGAGCAGACTGATCAAATCTGCAGATAACACAACCTAGTGGGGGTTGCCAACACTTTGGAGGATGGAGCTAAAATTCAGAGGGATCTCGAACTGGGCTGTAGATGACACAATGAAATTCATCAAGGAGAAATGGAAGGTGCTCCACTTAGGGAAGAAAAACCAAATGCACAAATACAGGATGGGGAAGAACTGGCTCGGCAGCAGAACTGCTGAGAAGCAGCTGGGTGTTGGGGTGGATCACACCCTCGACATGAGTCAGCAATGCGATGCTGTTGCAAAAAAAAGCAAATGCATTTTCAGGTTGCATTACCAGAGGCAGAGCATGCAAGTCAGGAGAAGTGACAGTACCGCTCTACTCAGTGCTGACTAGGCCTCAGCTAGAGGACTGTGTCCACTTTTGGTCACCAATGTATAGAAAGGATGTAGAGAAACTGGAAAGGATCCAGAGGGGAGGGATAAAGATGATCAAAGAGATGGAATGGAAGCCCTGGGGGCACAGCCTGAGGGAACTGGGCATGGTTAGTTTGGAAAAGAGATTGGGGGAGAGGGACATGATCACAGTTTTCAAATACTTGAAAGGCTGCCATAGAGAAGCTGGAGAAAAGCTGTTCTCTCTCGCCCCAGAGGGCAGGACAAGGGGCAACAGGTTCAAAGTACAGCAGAGACAATTGTGATTAAACCTCAGAGAAAACTCCCCAGCTGTGAGAGCAGTCAGACAATGGATCAGACACCCAAGGAGGTCATGGAAGGTCCTTCACTGGAGAGTTTCGAGCGGAGGCTGGACAGCATCTGTCTGGAATGGGTTAAACCCAACAAATCCTGCATCTTGGCAGCGGTTGGACTAGGTGACCCCTGCGGTCCCTTCTCACCCTGTGGGTCTGTGATTCTAGGATTCGCTAAAGAATCCCGAGATTTAATGTGAACATCATGACCACCCCCCGCCCCAAAATTTCGCTAATAAATCCCAAGGTTTGCTTTAAAAATCCTGAGATTGGCTTTTAAAATCCACAGATTTCTGCTTTGTCTCCAAACACCTTGTTTTTTGCAGCCCGTTGGCTCATACCGCCCCCCCCCTCACCCCACAGTGCTGGTGTCGCCTCCACGTGGTGAGTGCCTCCATTCTGCAGGGACCCAGTGGAGCTGGATGGCCCAGATGTGGATAAAGCATCCACGAGGCAGGGGGAGGGAGCAGAGAGCTGATGGTTCGCCCCTCCGCAGCCAGGGCAGGGCACTAATCCTGCCCTCCCTGCCCCACAGCTGTCTCCCCCGCCCCCACTCCACCCTGCTCCTCCTGCTATCTGGACTCTCATCCCCGCATGAAAATAGTACTGGCCACTCCCTCCTCCCCACTGTTCTGAGAATGGTAGGGGCCAGTCCCCCCGCACCACACTCTTGTGAGAATAGTATGGGCCTCCTCCCCACTCCTCACATTTGAAAATGGTATTGGCCACTCACACCTTCCCCCCCTTCTCAGCTGTTAATATGATTTGGGCCTCTCCCTCTTACCCCTTCCTCACCTGTGAGAATGGTATGGGCCACTCACTCTCCTTCCCTCCTCCCCTATGAAAATGGTGTGGACTACTCACTCCTCACTCCTCCTTTCCTTTTAAAATGGTATGAGCCACTCCCCTCCTCCCCATTCCATTTCTTTGCAAATGGTACAGGACAATGGCTCATCGCACCCCCATGAAAATGGTACAGGCCGCTCCCCCCTTTCCCTCCCCTACCTAAAAACTCCTCTCCGCTCCTGAGGGGGGAGCTGCCTCCCTCCTGCAGCACCCTAATTGACTGCCCTTCTCCAGGAGGCGGGGCAAGTGGGCATGGCAGCCAATCAGAGGGGGGTTCCCCCTCTGGGCAAGGCTGGAGTTCTGCAGCCTTGGGCTGGTCACTGGTGCAGTGAGCTGGGTGGGTCTAAGCCTGGATCCCCCATGGCCCATGCACCATCCCCCTGCCAGAGCAGGGTGGGACAGGCCCCGCTGCCCAGGGCTGGAGGGGCAGGGGCCAGCCCCAAGAGATCCAGCCTCCATCCCCATCTGTGCGGGGTTGCCCTGCCCTGTGAAGTGTCTGAGAGCCCCAGGGGGTCTGTTGTCCACACAGCCCCATGGGGGGCAATGGGGTGAGCGCAGCTGGAGGATGGGGGAGAAGTTTGCACGTATGTGCTCCCCCTGGGGTATCTATAACTGTAGTAGCAGGATTCTGAATTTTGTATAAATTAGAATGAAGGACAAAGAATAATAATGTAGCGTGCATTAAATGTATTGATGTAGGATTTGACGATGTTCTCCCAGCCACGCTTTCTGAAAGCAGGAAGGAATGGCCTCTGTGCCATTGGTAAAGATGCATCAGCCAGAATCTTTTCTCTGAAGCTGATTTCAAGGCAGCAATAGGCCTTTAGGGTCACCTACTTTGTTGTAGGTTTAAAATTAGCATTTTGAAATAAGTAAAAGACTGCAATGATTGTTTTCTCCTACACTGCAATTTGATGTTCCTGTTCAAATGTTCTGTGTAAATCAATCCTGTTTTGCGTGTGAATGAGGAATGTGTGTGTTCGAAGATAAGTGTGAAGGCCATTACCAGACCAGATGTTCTAAGGAAGGAGCTGAGGATAGACGTAAAGGCACCAGTAGATTGCAACACGCCCCCCATTGAAATGTCAAAGGAGGGCAGATTGATGACGTTAAAAGATGGGGCAGGCACCTATCAATGGGGACAAGAGAGGTGTGATCAAAACAGGTATGGGGTAACTCCCTGAGAGACTGATGAAAGAACAAGATAAAGGATGAGAAGAACAATTTAAGAAAACAAGCACTCGTCAAACAGCGATTTATTACAGCATGATAGTACACAACTCATTGGTCCCAATGAAGGAAGATCACTATATAAACAAAAAGAAGAACAGGAGTACTTGTGGCACCTTAGAGACTAATAAATTTATTAGAGCATAAGCTTTCGTGGACTACAGCCCACTTCTTCGGATGCATATAGAATGGAACATATATTGAGGAGATATATATATATATCTCCTCAATATATGTTCCATTCTATATGCATCCGAAGAATATATGTTCCATTCTATATGCATCCGAAGAAGTGGGCTGTAGTCCACGAAAGCTTATGCTCTAATAAATTTGTTAGTCTCTAAGGTGCCACAAGTACTCCTGTTCTTGTTTTTGCAGATACAGACTAACACGGCTGCTACTCTGAAACCTGTCACTATATAAACAGGGTGCTTTGCCATGAAACTTTGGGTTCGTCCTGCCAAGACTTCCCAGGAGCATCATATTGCGACCAACAGAACCCGGCTCCTCCCTACCCTTGATCAACCTAGCTGGCCACTAGATTGATCCAGACTCTGGACTGGTAACTATAACATCGACTGGTGGGACAGTTTGTGTGTGTGTGGGGGGGCGGGGTATGTGTGATTGAATACATATACTAATTGTTGTATGTCCAATAAATGTAGCGTATTGCCTTTTCCCCTGAAGAAGATGCCTTGTGCTTCTTATAAGCATAACATAACTGCCCCCTCTGCAACGCCCTCCCTTCCCTCCAAAACCGCCCCCATGGGGAAGGGGAAACAGGCAGCAGTTCCATTTCCCGCCATCCCTCTGATAACCTCAGGTGCTCTCGGGAAGGAGGCGGAGAGATGAGAGCTGGGGAACACCCTGCTGTACGTGGCACCCTGAGCTGATGCCTCCAGTGTGGTCCCCATGGTGGGGAAGCCCTGGGGTGGGATGCTGCTCAGGCTTGAGGGGCACCGGCAGAGTTGGCGTGGGGGAAGCCCAGAGCTGGGATAGCAAAGGCTGCTGGTCGGGATTAAAGGGCCCCCCAGTCTCCACAGACCATCCAGCTCCCTCCCCCACCCTAGTTCCACTCACCCCTAGACCTGCAGAGGGGGGCCTGGCACCTGGCTCTCCGACCCTGTGGCCCGGGTTCCCCACTGTTTGTGACTCAGAGCCTAGGGAGCTGACATTCACAGTAACCTGAAAGCAGAAGTGGGTACTAACGGGGTTCATTGGGGAAGATGCTGTCTCAGAAAGCGCAGCACCAACATCCTGCCAACTTCCCCTCCATCTGGCAGGGGCTGCCCTCGGCTTCCCTGCAACAGGGGCAGACTGCATATTGCTTGTGGGGCAGGAAATAGAACCCAGGAATCGGAGCTCTGAGCCCGTCTACACCTCAGTCTCCTCCCAGAGCTGGGAAAGAATCCAGGAGTCCTGACGCCTGCCTCCACCCCCCACTCTAAACCACTAGACCCTGCTCCCCTCCCAGAGCCAGGGACGGAACCCAGGAGTCCTGGTGTGACATTGCACTCCATATATTTATGGAAATAATGTCATGAGTGTGAATCTAATGTAAATGGAATATGCTTTACGCATAAGGTCTCTTGTAAGATATCATTACAAAGCTTATAATCCACTGAGTGTGTTCATCTTATTTGTAAAAAGAAGAACAGGAGTACTTGTGGCACCTTAGAGACTAACAAATTTATTAGAGCATAAGCTTTCGTGGACTACAGCCCACTTCTTCGGATGCATATAGAATGGAACATATATTGAGGAGATATATATACACACATACAGAGAGCATGAACAGGTGGGAGTTGTCTTACCAACTCTGAGAGGCCAATTAATTAAGAGAAAAAAAAAACTTTTGAAGTGATCATCAAGCTAGCCCAGTACAGACAGTTTGATAAGAAGTGTGAGAATACTTACAAGGGGAGATAGAATCAATGTTTGTAATGGCTCAGCCATTCCCAGTCCTTATTCAAACCGGAGTTGATTGTGTCTAGTTTGCATATCAATTCTAGCTCAGCAGTCTCTCGTTGGAGTCTGTTTTTGAAGTTTTTCTGTTGTAATATAGCCACCCGCAGGTCTGTCACTGAATGACCAGACAGGTTAAAGTGTTCTCCCACTGGTTTTTGAGTATTTTGATTCCTGATGTCAGATTTGTGTCCATTAATTCTTTTGCGTAGAGACTGTCCGGTTTGGCCAATGTACATGGCAGAGGGGCATTGCTGGCACATGATGGCATATATCACATTGGTAGATGTGCAGGTGAACGAGCCCCTGTCTGGTCATTCAGTGACAGACCTGCTTGTGGCTATATTACAACAGAAAAACTTCAAAAACAGACTCCAACGAGAGACTGCTGAGCTAGAATTGATATGCAAACTAGACACAATCAACTCCGGTTTGAATAAGGACTGGGAATGGCTGAGCCATTACAAACATTGAATCTATCTCCCCTTGTAAGTATTCTCACACTTCTTGTCAAACTGTCTGTACTGGGCTAGCTTGATTATCACTTCAAAAGTTTTTTTTTTCTCTTAATTAATTGGCCTCTCAGAGTTGGTAAGACAACTCCCACCTGTTCATGCTCTCTGTATGTGTGTATATATATCTCCTCAATATATGTTCCATTCTATATGCATCCGAAGAAGTGGGCTGTAGTCCACGAAAGCTTATGCTCTAATAAATTTGTTAGTCTCTAAGGTGCCACAAGTACTCCTGTTCTTCTTTTTGCGGATACAGACTAACACGGCTGCTACTCTGAAACCCATCTTATTTGTATGACTGTATCATTCTTGTATATGAAGCTAGAAATATGAAGTATTACTCTGAAGTCCTATTGTAATTATGCAAACTGTGGGCCATTAATGGTGGTTCAGAATTTTGATGCCTCCCACTGACCAGGAAAATTGGTTGTAAATGGCTCTGTTTACTTGTAAGACTTCCTGTGTTCCTGTGAGTGAGGCCAAAAGGAATGGAGGCTTTGGGGTCTCACAGGACATGTGACCATGTCACCTGGTACTGGAATCCATCTTAAACCTGGTGCTTTTCCATTTAGAAGGAGGGATGGGGACCCAGAGAGACAAAGGATTCCCACCTTGTGCCAAAGCCATAAAAGGGGGTGGAACAGAACAAAGAGGGCTGCAGGCATGAGAAAACCCCTAGTTACCACCTGAGCTGGAACTAACAAGGATTGTACCAGGGGAAAGAATTGGGCCCAGACTATGAAGGAGTCTAGTCTGTGAAAGAAGCTTATTGGAACATCTGTGAGGGTGAGATTAAGCTGAACTCAGTTTCTTAAACATATTAGGCTTAGACTTGCAAGTTTTCTTTTATTTTGCTTGGTAACTTACTTTGTTCTATCTGTTATTTCTTGAAACCACGTAAATCCTACTTTTTATACTTAATAAAATCACTTTTGTTTATTAATTAACCCAGAGTAAGTGATTAATACTTGGGGGAGCAAACAGCTGTGCATATCTCTCTATCAGTGTTATAGATGGCGGACAATTTATGAGTTTACCCTGTATAAGCTTTATACATAGTGAAACAGATATATTGGGGGTTTGGATCCCATTGGGAACTGGGTGACTGGATTCTGGAGATAGGTAATCTGCTGAGTGGTTTTTGGTTAAACTCTGCAATTTTGGGAGCGTGGACCAGACCTCATTCTGTGTTGCAGCAGACTAGAGTGTCCGTCTCAACAAGGCAGCGTTCTGGAAACCCAAACTGACAGTGGAAAACGGGCTCAGAGGTCACTTCAGCACATCCGGTGACTGTCCCAAGGGGATCTCTGTGACAGAACCCATCACACCTGGCTCTGAGACCATCTACATCCCAGTCTCCTCCCAGAGCCATGGATGGAAGCCAGGAGTCTTGGCTACCTGCCTCCCATCTCAGCTTTATCCCTTTATTACTGTTTTTTTCCAGTAACACAATAATATTTTAACACTAGCAGCTCACACCTCTTCTCGTATTGTACATGCTGCAGACCCAAATCACTCACCAGAAGTTGAGATGCAGCTGCCTCCGGGGTGGGACAGCTGGGGAACAGCCACACAGCAACACAGCCCGGGGGTTGCTCACCCAGACCAAAGATGTGTCTGCCTCTGGGGTCGGGGGGCTGGGAACAGTGCACTGGAACAGGAGATACCTGGTTATGATGGCTAGGGAATCCCGAATCCAATGGGAAGAGCCGGGTGCATGTGGAGATCTGCCTGCGAGAGAGCGGGTGCGAGTGTCAGGGCGTGGGCTGAGGCGAGACGTGAGATTTCAAGACAGGAAGGGGAAGTCAGCATATGAATCTGGCCCTAGACCGTCCTGCAGAAGCCCCGTTCCAGTGGCTGGAGATCTCAGTGCCATCGATGCAAGACGGAGATTGTCACAGATACAGGCCAGCTCCCACAGACAGCCGGCTTCCGGCCACACCGTGGGTGGACTGGCTGAGGGTGAGGGGAATGGAGCATAGGGCCTTTCCCCTCTAGGGTGCACCGGCTCCGATCTACCCCAGGGTGGGGCACTGGCTGGCTCTGGGGGGTGGGAATGGGACCAGGGGTCTTTCCCCTCTTCGGTCTCTCAGCAGGGGAGACACCAGCAGATTGTAGCTGGTTCATTGAGCACAGATGTTTGTTTTCTGTGTCTCAGTTCCTTAAACGCCTCCCGGGTCACTGAGTCTGGGGAGTCCCTTGTGATGGGACCTGGGTCATCGGTTGTATACGGAGAGGCAGCTGGATTCCACAGCCCACCACAGAATCCATCCTTCGACATAAGAACTGACACGCAGCTAAATTTGGCCTGGGTCAAGGGGGCTGTTAACACAGGGACCTCTCCCCAGTGCTGATGTGGCAGCCTCTGGGGTGGGGCATGTTTATACAAGGACTCCTCGCCCAGTGTTGAGATATGCAAGGGTTTGGGAGAAACCTATAACTAAAAGAAACACAGTGCCCCCCTGGGACATTGGGACCAGCCTCGATGGCCGGGCCCTCCCGAGTCTCACACCCCATCAAGACCCAGGCCCACTCTGCCCCAGGCCAATGGCATGTCAGCTCTGCCCCCCTGTGTGTGGGCACCAGTGGCTTTGCTGGGATGCTGGCTGCAGAGAAGACCTTGTACAACAGGAAGTTTCCAATTGGTGAGTTTGCTCTACCTCCAGCCGGTAGACCCCAGTTCGGGGTTGGGCGAGACCTGCGGAGAGCAGGTGAACGGGTGTGATGAAACAGGGCTTTTTGTTTTGTTTTTTCAATGGTTTGCATGCGGGGTGGGGGGACTCAGTTTCCCTGTGTGTTACTGCTTTAGCGAGGTGGTGGGAGAGGGAGTTTGTTGTTACAGAGGCCCAGCAAGGGAACTTCGGACCCCAGCCAATGGCCTGGAGAATGGATACCACAGCAACTGGTCACCTGGCGACCCGGAGGCCCAGCTCAGGCGTCGCAGCTGGTTCTGGCCAGTGGGAGGACAATGGGCTGCGGAAAGAGGACCCCGGTGACCTGACCAGCCGGTTCCAGCCAGAGGACAGATGAAAGGAGAGGCTGAGAGGAGAGGAGGCCCAGGCAACCCTGTTTACCTGGAGAGAAGACAATGGACAGAGGTGGGGCTTGGGGCCGGTGATATTGGATGCCCAGCTGGGAAGCACCGGGCCTGTGGGCTGGAGAAAGGGAGCAGGCAGAGCCCACCTGGATGCAGGGGAGACTTGGATGTGCTGTGCTGAGGGAGGCCAGGCCTGAGGCCCTGAGAGTTTCCTGTGCTGTGTTCAGACGTTCAATAAACCCTCCTCTTTTACACTGGCTGAGAGTCACTGCTGGCTAGAGATCAGGGTTGCATTATTCCCTCTGGGAGTGGAGACCCCGGGGGTCCAGAGCAAGTGAACTCCCTGAGGGGGCCCACGGCGAGAGACAAGTGTGCTAAGGCTCAGAGAGGTGCAGTTCCAGGAGACCGAGCGGGCACCAACAATCCAAGGGGCTGCAGTCCATACGGCAGTCCAACGTGCTTGTGGAGAGTCTCAATGAGACCCTAAAGATGCTGCTGCAAACATTTATGGACCAGCACCCGCAGGACTGAGACAAGTATTTACCCCACCTGCTGTTTGCATACAGGGAAGTGCCCCAGGAATCCACAGGGGTCTCCCCGTTCGAGTTGCTGTATGGAAGGAGAGTGAGGGGACCCCTGGACTTTATGAAGGATGAGTGGGAGGGGAAGACCACTCCTGATGAAGAGTCAGTGGTGGAGTATGTACTGACTTTCCCAGAGAAGCTCACTGCGCTCATAGGCTTGGCCAGGGAGAACTTAGCCAGGGCCCAAGGCATGCAGGACTGACTATAAAAGCTGGAAAGTGCAAGGTGGGGATGGCAGAGGTGTCATACCTGGGCCACAAGGTGGGGAGCGGCCACCTAAAGCCAGAGCCATCTAAGTGGAGACAATCAAGGACTAAGGAGCAGGTCCAGGCTTTCATTGGGTTGGCGGGGTACTACTGGAGGTTTGTGCCCTATTTTAGCTCCCTGGAAGCTCCCCTTACAGAGCTTTGTAGGAAGGGCAAGCCAGACAGTGTGGTCTGGACCGAGCGGTGTCAGAGGGCTCTCTGGGCACTGAAGGAGGCTCTCATATGTAGCTTGGTGCTGGCAAACCCAGATTTTAACAAATCCTTCCTGGTGTTCACTCACACCTCAGACACCGGGCTGGATGCGGTGCTGATGCAAACTGATACTAAGGGGGAGAGACACCCCATTGTGTACCTGAGCAAGAAGCTGCTGCCCCGGGAGCAGCACTATGCAGCCATAGAGAAGCAATGCTTGGCCTTGGGATGGGCCCTTAAAAAGCTGCAGATGTATCTTTCTGAGTGTGCACTGACCATTCACCCCAACGTGGCTGCACCAAATGAAAGGGGCTAATGCCTAGCTTCTGAGATGGAGCCTGCTCCTCCAGGGGTATGACATGGAAGTGGGCCATGTGAGGGGGAGTGCCAATGTTATAGCCAATGCTTTATTGGGGCCCCTGAACTTCCCCAGGTAACTGGCTAAGTGACCCCTCTCAGTTCAGACTCAAAACGGGGAGAGATGGCATGAAGTGGGGGGGGGGGGTGAGGAAGGTCTTGGTTTTTGCAATGGTTTGCATGCAGAGGGGGTGGGACTCAGTTTCCTTGGGAGTTACTGGTTTAGCGAGGTGGTGGGAGAGGTAAGTTTGTTGTTACAGAGGGCCAGCAAACGGCCGGGAGTATGGACACCCCAATGACTGGTGACCGGGTGACAAGTGTCACATTGTACTGTATATGATTTTATAAAAATATGCTAATGAGTGAATATAATGTAACTGGAATATGCTTCATGCAAAAGGTCTCTTGTAAGGTATCATTACAAAGCTTATAATCTACTGAGTGTGTTCATCCTGTTTCTATAAATGTATCACTCTTATATCTGAAACTAGAAATATGAAATATAACTCTGAGGGCCTATTGTAATTATGCAAAGTGTGGGCAATTAATGGTGGTTTGGAATCTTGATGGCTCCCATCAACCAGGACAATTGATTGTGGATGGCTCTGTTTGCAGGCAAGCCTGCCTATGAGTCAGGCTGGGAGAAATGAAGGCTTGGGGTCTTACAGTGACATGTGATCATGTCACCTGAACTGGAATCCATCTTTAACCTGGTGCTTTTCCAGTGAGGAGGGGTGGGAACCCAGAGGGACAAAGGATTGCCACCTTATGCAAAAGATATATAAGGGGGTGGAACAGAACAAAGAGGGGGGAGCCATCATGAGGAATCCCCTAGTTACCACCTGAGCTGGAGCAAGGACTGTACCAGGGAAAGGATTGTGCCCAGACTAGGAAGGTGTCCAGTCTGTGAAAGAAACTTATTGAAACATCTCTAAGGGTGGGATCTTATCAGTATTCAGTTTCTTACTGTATTAGACATAGATTTGCATGTTTTATTTTATTTGACTTAGTAATTCACTTTGTTCTGTCTGTTACTACTTGGAACCACTTAAATCCTACTTTCTGTATTTAATAAAATGACTTTTTACTTATTAATTAACTCAGAGTATGTATTAATACCTGGGGGGAGGGGGGGGGGCAAACAGCTGTGCATATCTCTCAGTGTTATAGATGGCAAACAATTCATGAGTTTACCCTCTATAAGCTTTATACAGGGTAAAACGGATTTATTTGGGTTTAGACCCCATTGGGAGTTGGGCATCTGAGTGTTAAAGACAAGAACACGTCTGTAAGCTGCTTTCAGGTAAGATTGCAGCTGTTAGGGGACATGATTCAGACCTGGGTCTGGGTTTGTAGCAGGCTAGCGAGTCTGGCTCAAACCAGGCAGGGCACTGAAGTCCTAAACTGACAGGGCAGGAGAGCAGGGGCAGAAGTAGTCTTGGCACATCAGGTGGCAGCTCCCAGGGGAGGGTCTGTGATTTAACCCGTCACAGGATGAGCCCCCATATTAAATACAGAAAGTAGGATTTAAGTGGTTCCAAGTAGTAACAGACAGAACAAAATGACTTTACATCTTTGCCCCATAGACACTGCTTTACATCAGCCTTACATATGCTTAAGCAACAAGATCCAACATTCCCTCAAAACTTGCCACCTCTTTCCCCCTCACCCATTTTCCCAACAAATCTTTCATTTTGTTTACGTATTCCCCATTACTCATCCCAATATCCCTTTTAAGGTTCCTAAATTTAACTCTATATGTTTCAGGGGTAATCTGAACACTTCACAAAACAGCATTTTTAAATTTACAATAGTCTAAAGCCTCTCCAATAGGCATTCCATTGAATACATTTCGAGCTTTACCAGTTAATTTCTCAATAAGGGCAGGAACTCTCTTATCATCGGGGATTTCATGTATTACATGCAGCCTTTCAAAGGTAGTCAAATATTCAGCAATATCGTCCTCCTCTCTGTATGCAGGACATAAGTGTTCCCACGTGTGGATTTTTGGACTGATGGGAGTGGTTGGGGGTTGTGGGCCTCTGGTCTGCTTCTCTAGCAGGTCCAGCTGGTGTTTTCTCTCTCTCTCTCTCTCTGCCATAGCCAATGTATGCAGTCTCCTCCCTGACTGCCTCTGCCTCCATAGCCCTTCTGTGTGCACCCTCCTCTTCTTTGAGCCTCATTTCTGCCTGCCACATTTCAAACTCACGGTCCTTTTCCTTCTCTGCCACTTCCACTCTGGCCAGCTCTAGTTTTGTAGCTGCCTCACTGGTAGTCATTTTTCTCCTTTCTTGTGCTTATTTCCCTCACCCGAAATAAACAAACAGAAAATAACAAAACGGTGACCTCCTCCTGAGTGCTCTTAGCCATTGAACCTAAGATTCACTTAAAATCACAAATATCAGTGCTTAAAGCGTGAACTCCACTTGGAGTAACAAACCACACATGTACCGTGCGGGATGAGCCACTGTGACATTCCCCTGGTGTTATCTGGCCCGGTGATCTGCTAGGTCACTCCAATCCTCGACACTGGGAGCCAGCCTTACTTCACTCTGCTGTGAGAACCCCCACTCCTGGGCTGTTCACACACGGTCTCTAGCATGTAAGCTGCTCCCAGCACATGAGTGAGCACTTTTGGCCACTGCTTGGATTGTGCAACTGAATGACACTAGCCAGTATCTCCACTCCCAGACACAACCCTAGGAACCTTCATCTTGCAGTGTCCAGTTATGCCCGCTAGATGCTGCAAGCTTATATGAGTTTGTCAATTTAACAAAGAAATTGATATGTACCGGGCTTGTTATTCCAAGGGGAGTCGTTGACACACTTCAAACCAAATGCACTGCCTTCGCTAGAATAAACAAACAAATTTATTAACTGCAAAAGATAGATTTTAAATTATTATACGTCAAAGCACAACAAGTCAGATTTGGTCAAATGAAACAAAAGCAAACAGCAAAACAAATAAATGTATTAACTACAAATGATAGATTTTAAGTGATTATAAATCAAAGCACAACAAGCCAGGGATGGTGTCCTTAGCCTCTGTTTGCCAGAAGCTGGGAGTGGGTGACAGGTGATGGATCACTTAATGATTACCTGTTCTGTTCATTCTCTCTGGGGCACCTGGTATTGGTCACTGTTGTAAGACAGGATTCTGGGCTAGATGGACTCTTTGTCTGACCCAATATAGCCGTTCTTATGGAGAAATGTGGGCTTGGTGGAACTACCATTAAGTGGATATATAATTGGTTAAACAACCGCAAACAACGAGAAACTGTTAATGGAACGATGTGGGATTGGAGGGAGGTCTCAGGTGGGGCTCCACAGGGATCTGTTTTGGGTCCAATATTGTTTAATGTCCTTATTAATGACTTGGATGTAGGACTAGGGAGCAGACTCTGCAGATCATTAAATCTGCAGATCATAGAATCATAGAATATAAGGGTTGGAAGAGACCTCAGGAGGTCATCTAGTTCAACCCCCTGCTCCAGTCTTTCTAGAACTGCGGACACCAGAACTGGACACAGGATCCCAGCAGCAGTCGCACCAGGGCCAGATCCAGAGGGGAAAATCATCTCCCCGCTCTGACTCTAGAGGACCTCAAAGGATGGAGATTCTACCACCTCTGTAGGTAACCCATTCCAGTGCTTCACCACCCTCCTAGTGAAATAGCTTTTCCTAATATCCAACCTAGATCTCCCCCACTGCAACTTGAGACCATTACTCCTTGTTGTGTCATCTGCCACCACTGAAATCAGCCAAGCTCCATCCCCTTTGGAACGCCCCTTCAGGTAGTTGAAGGTTGCTATCAAATCCCCCCTTACTTTTCTCTTCTGCAGATTAAACAAGCCCAGTTACCTCAGCCTCACCTCGTAAGTCATGTGCCCCAGCCCCCTAATAATTTTTGTTGCCCACCACTGGACTCTCCAATTTGTCCACATCCCTTCTGTAGTGGGGGCCCAAAACTGGACACAATACTCCAGGTGTGGCCTCACCAGTGCCGAATAGAGGGGAATAATCACTTCCCTTGATCTGCTGGCAATGCTCCTACTAATGCAGCCCAATATGCCGTTAGCCTTCTTGGCAACAAGGGTAAACTGCTGACTCATATACAGATTCTCATCCTCTGTAATCCCCAGGTCCTTTTCTGCAGAACTGCTGCTTAGCCAGTCGGTCCCCAGCCTGTAGCGGTGCATGGGATTCTTCCATCCTAAGTGCAGGACTCTGCACTTGTCCTTGTTGAACCTCATCAGATTTCTTTTGGCCCAATCCTCCAATTTGTCTAGGTCACTCTGGACCCTATCCCTACCCTCCAGCGTGTTATGCTTATAAGAAGCACACAGGATCTTTTTTCAGGGGAAAAGGCAATATGCCGCATTTATTGAAGATACAACAATTAGCATATGCATTCAATCACACCACACACACACTGTCCCGCCAGCCGATGTTATAGTTGCCAGTCCAGAGTCTGGATCAATCTAGTGGCTAGCTAGGTTGATCACAGGTAGTTAGGAGCTGAGTTTTGTCGGTCGCGACACAATGCTCCGGGGAAGTCTTGGCAGGATGAATCCAAAGTTTCCTGGCAAGACAATAAAGAAGGAAAGCTAGTGCCAGTAGCATATGAATCTAGGAAATTACAAGGAGTAGAAATACATTTTGATCCCTGTGAACATGAGTGCCTGGCAGCCCTCTGGGCAGTACAATCTTTTGAGCCACTCATAGGAACAGCCCCTATTACTATCCAAAGCACCTGTTTATATAGTGATCTTCCTTCACTGGGACCAATGAGTTTTGCACCGTCATGCTGTAATCAATTGTTGTTTGACGAGTGCTTGTCTTTTTAATTGTCCTTCTCATCCTTTATCTTGTTTTTTCATCAAGTATCTTGGGGAGTTATCCCATACTGGTTTTGATCACAGCTATCTTGTCCCCATTGATAGGTGTCTGTTTCATCTTTAGAGCTGTCAATCTGCCCTCTTCTGACATTTCAATAGGGGCCATGTTAGAACCTCCTGGCGCCCTTGTGTCTGTCTTCAGTTCCTCCCTAGAACATCTGGTTCAGTGATGGCCTTCACACTTATCTCTTAACACACATTCCTCATTCACTCACAAAACAGAATTCATTTACGCAGAACATTTTGAGCAGGAACATCAAGTTACAATTTACAAGAAAAACAATTATGACATTCTTTTACTTATTTTAAAATGCTAAACCTACAACAAAGTGGTGACCCTCAAAGGCCCTTTAAATCAGTCCAGACACAAAGAAATTCTTGCTGATGCATCTTTACCAATGGCACATTAGGCCATTCCTTTCTACTATTCAAAAAGGGTAGCTGGCAGGATATAGTCAAATCATATATTAGTACATTTAATACATGCTACACTATTATCTTATTATTCTTTATCCTTCATTCTAAATCATACAAAACACAAACATAAAATCCTACTACTAAAACTGTATCTACCTCTCCCCCCAGCTTAGTGTCATCCGCGAACTTGCTGAGGGTGCAATCCATCCCACCATAAGAACATAAGAACGGGCGTACCGGGTCAGACCAAAGGTGCATCTAGCCCAGTATCCTGTCTACCGACAGTGGCCAGTGCCAGGTGCCCCAGAGGGAGTGGACCAACAGGCAATGATCAAGTGATCTCTCTCCCGCCATCCATCTCCATCCTCTGACAAACAGCGGCTAGGGACACCATTTTTTACCCATCCTAGCTAATAGCCATTAATGGACTTAACCACCATGAATTTATCCAGTTCTCTGTTAAACACAGTTATAGTCCTAGACTTCACAACCTCCTCAGGTAAGGAGTTCCACAAGTTGACTGTGCACTGCGTGAAGAAGAACTTCCTTGTATGTGTTTTAAGCCTGCTGCCTATTAATTTCATTTGGTGACCCCTAGTTCTTGTATTATGGGAATCATAGAATCATAGAATCACAGAATATCAGGGTTGGAAGGGACCTCAGGAGGTCCAACCCCCTGCTCAAAGCAGGACCAATTCCCAACTAAATCATCCCAGCCGGACTCTACACTTGTCCTTATTGAACCTCATCAGGTTTTTTTTGGCCCAACCCTCTAATTTGTCTAGGTCCCTCTGTATCCGATCCCTACCCTCTAGTGTATCTACCATGCCTCCTAGTTTAGTGTCATCTGCAAACTTGCTGAGAGTACAGTCCACACCATCTTCCAGATCATTAATAAAGATATTAAACAAAACCGGCCCCAAGACCGACCCTTGGGGCACTCCGCTTGAAACCGGCTGCCAACTAGACATGGAGCCATTGATCACTACCCGTTGAGCCCGACGATCTAGCCAGCTTTCTATCCATCTTACAGTCCATTCATCCAGCCCATACTTCTTTAACTTGCTGGCAAGAATACTGTGGGAGACTGTATCAAAAGCTTTGCTAAAGTCAAGGAATAACACATCCACTGCTTTCCCCTCATCCACAGAGCCAGTTATCTCATCATAGAAGGCAATTAGGTTAGTCAGGCACGACTTCCCCTTGGTGAATCCATGCTGACTGTTCCCGATCACTTTCCTCTCCTCTAAGTGTTTTATAATTGATTCCTTGAGGACCTGCTCCATGATTTTTCCAGGGACTGAGGTGAGGCTGACTGGCCTGTAGTTCCCCGGATCCTCCTTCTTCCCTTTTTTAAAGATGGGCACTACATTAGCTTTTTTCCAGTCATCCGGGACCTCCCCCGATCGCCATGAGTTTTCAAAAATAATGGCCAATGGCTCTGCAATCTCACCCGCCAACTCCTTTAGCACCCTCGGATGCAGCACATCCGGCCCCATGGACTTGTGCACATCCAGTTTTTCTAAATAGTCCTGAACCACTTCTTTCTCCACAGAGGGCTGGTCACCTTCTCCCCATATTATGCTGCTCAGTGCAGCAGTCTGGGAGCTGACCTTGTTCGTGAAGACAGAGGCAAAAAAATCATTGAGTACATTAGCTTTTTCCACGACCTCAGTCACTAGGTTGCCTCCCTCATTCAGTAAGGGGCCCACACTTTCCTTGACTTTCTTCTTGTTGCTAACATACCTGAAGAAACCCTTCTTGTTACTCTTAACATCTCTTGCTAGCTGCAACTCCAAGTGTGATTTGGCCTTCCTGATTTCACTCCTGCATGCCTGAGCAATATTTTTATACTCCTCCCTGGTCATTTGTCCAATCTTCCACTTCTTGTAAGTTTCTTTTTAGCATTTAAGATCAGCAAGGATTTCACTGTTTAGCCAAGCTGGTCGCCTGCCATATTTACTATTCTTTCTACACATCGGGATGGTTTGTTCCTGCAACCATAAGGATTCTTTAAAATACAGCCAGCTCTCCTGGACGCCTTTGCCCTTCATGTTATTCTCCCAGGGGATCCTGACCATCTGTTCCCTGAGGGAGTCAAAGTCTGCTTTTTTGAAGTCCAGGGTCCGTATTCTGCTGCTATCCTTTCTTCCTTGTGCCAGGATCCTGAACTCGACCATCTCATGGTCACTGCCTCCCAGGTTCCCATCCACTTTTGCTTCCCCTACTAATTCTTCCCTGTTTGTGAGCAGCAGGTCAAGAAAATAAGTAAATAACTTTTCCTTATCCACTTTCTCCACATCACTCATGATTTTATAGACCTCTATCATATCCCCCCTTAGTCTCCTCTCTTCCAAGCTGAAGAGTCCTAGCCTCTTTAATCTCTCCTTATATGGGACCTGTTCCAAACCCCTAATCATTTTAGTTGCCCTTTTCTGAACCTTTTCTAGTGCCAGTATATCTTTTTTTAGATGAGGAGACCACATCTGTACGCATATTCGATGTGGGCATACCATCGATTTATATAAGGGCAATAATATATTCTCAGTCTTATTCTCTATCCCCTTTTTAATGATCCCTAACATCCTGTTTGCTTTTTTGACCGCCTCTGCACACTACGCGGACATCTTCAGAGAACTACCCACGATGACTCCAAGATCTTTTTCCTGACTTGTTGTAGCTAAAGTAGCCCCCATCATATTGTATGTATAGTTGGGGTTATTTTTTTCCAATGTGCATTACTTTACATTTATCCACATTAAATTTCATTTGCCATTTTGTTGCCCAATCACTTAGTTTTGTGAGATCTTTTTGAAGTTCATCACAGTCTGCTTTGGTCTTAACTATCTTGAGCAGTTTGGTATCATCTGCAAACTTTGCCACCTCACTGTTTACCCCTTTCTCCAGATCATTTATAAATAAGTTGAATAGGATTGGTCCGAGGACTGACCCTTGGGGAACACCACTAGTTACCCCTCTCCTTTCTGAGAATTTACCATTAATTCCTACCCTTTGTTCCTGGTCCTTTAACCAGTTCTCAATCCATGAAAGGACCTTCCCTTTTATCCCATGACAACTTAATTAACATTATTATATAAAATATATCATACCATAATAGTCAACATACATATATATATATACACACACAGTCTCCCTCTCTCTACATATTAACATAACGGTAAGAATAATTAGATGCTCTCTATAAACCGTGTTTGTGTATGTGTATATATATGGGTAAATATATAGTAATATTATAGTATAATGTATGTAGATAGATAGATAGATAGATAGATAGATAGATAGATACACCTATAGAGATAGATCTATATATCTACATAAAATAATGAACATAATTGATTCCGCATTTCTTCGAAGACTGAACACTTGCTCACACGCTAAGACCTGGTATGACTTTATGTAACTGCGCCATCCGGTGGATCCCTCCAGAACAGCCTCTTCCTCCTGTCCCATCTCTGCCATGCAGGATTCCTGCATGTTCAGGCCGTCAACCAACCTTGGATCGGAGAGGCGATCTGTCTTTTTTCGTGGAGCAAGCGGACGTCTTCTGGGGGAAAACCATCGCTGCCGACATCCTCTACAGGGAGTTGTTGGAGGAGGCGCGGGGCCACTGCTGAGGGATCTGGAGAAGGTGGGCTGCTCGCTGGGCATCAAAGATGTGAGAGACAGGGACCAAGGCTGCTGTTATCTTGCACATCGCCAGCGGGAATTCATTCCAGCACAGCTACTGAGCAACACAGCCCACACTCATTGTTACAGGTATCCCACCTGAGCCAACCAGTCCCCTGCCCTGGGGCAGATTGGAGCCAGTGCCCCCTAGAGGGGAAAGGCCCTGTGTCCCATTGCCATTCCTGAGCCAGCCAACCCCCTACCCTGGGGATGAATTGGAGCTGGTGCCCCCTAGTAGTGAAAACTAAAGGTCTCATCTCCCAAGCTAATCCCCGTCCTCCACTTGATCTCACAGAGCTGACCTAGCAGCTGGTGCTGGGGGTCCCCGAGGTGCTGCTGCCCAGCAGCCAATGAACATGACCAGCCAGGCTCCAGAGACCAGCTCTGGGACCCCTCCCCAAATCACCAGGATGGGAGGGTTCAACCCCAGAGCCAGGGACCTCCCTGGCGAACAGCAGCATCTCCTACAGCTCCATGCTCAGCTTCACGCGGCCCCGGGGGACCACGGCAAAGAGCTCATCTGCAGTGTCACATGCCCTGCGATCGGGGTCTCCATCCATAGAGTCCTCTGGCTCCAGGTTGGCTGTGAGTGACCCCCAGCTCCAGGAGTGGAGTGTGGTCTAGTGATTAGACTGGGGGGCTGGGAGCGAGGATTCCTGGGTTCTAGCCTTGGCTCTGGGAGGGGAGTGGGGTCAAGTGGTGACAGCAGGGGAAAGGAAACGCTTTAGCATCTGCAGTATAATACCCAGCTCCAGAAACAAATGGGAAACAGGAAATCAAGGGGGACTCGCTTCCAAGCCCCGAGCTGCTAACCGGCTCCCCCCTCATTGCAGCCAGGCTCCCGGTCCAGCCGCTGCAGCTTCCACCCGTCATCACGTGGGTCTGCAAGGGGGCGTTATGGCGGCCGGATTCCTCCTGGCGTATCACCAGGTGTTCCTGTGGGTGAGTTCCTATGGGTAAGTCCCCACCTGGCTGCGCCGCACAGACCATTAGCTACGCCCCACAGAGATCCCTGGGCAAGTTCCCCCCCAAGCTGGCGTGTGAACCGCAGTATCCTGGTGATATCCCCAGCTGGGTGTCATTGGTCTGCATCCATCAAATCCCCCAGCTACAGGATTCTCCTTCACACCCTGTCCCAAATTGTGTGTGGCTGTTAGCCAGCTGCTGCACCCCCGAGGTGGCGGCATCTCAGCGCTGGACGAGAGATCCCTGTGTAAACAGCTTGGGTCTTTGCACAGCTCGGGGTTGATCTCTGCAGCGAGTGGCTTGCATCCGTTTCCATCCCTGTCTGAGTTGCTCTGCCTCCCTACAGGAAAAGCCCAGTGAAAACCCATTAACCCCGACGCTTCAGCTGACGAGAGGAAATTCCCAGCAGCTCCTTCCTCCAGCCTCGGCCCGGCGGGACCCAAGGGAGCTGGGATGTCAGACCCCTGAGTGCCACTGCCTGACCCCCGACATGCAATGACTTGGCTGGGGCTCAGACCCATTCCCAGCTGCGCAGAGACCCATGGAGAAACTGCATCCTTGGCAGCAGATGGCTCCATCTTTCACAGAATGGGCTGCTGTGACTCAGTTTCCCTCCATCGTCAGAGCCAGTGCCCCAAAGAGGGGAAAGGCCCCATGACCTGTTCCTCACGCCCCCCCCCCCCCGAGCCAGCCAATCCCCACCCCGCTAGAATGGGGCTAGAATGAAGCCAGTGACCCCTAGAGGGGAAAAGCCCCCTGCCCAATTCCTTGGCCCGCTGAGCCAGCCAGTCCCCGCCCTCGGGCCAATCAGATTAGGGAGGAAAGGCCTCATGTCACATGATGATTCTCTCCCCTCTCCCCATGTCTCAGGGCTGACAGAGGAGCCAGAGATTCAGATCTTACCGGCATGGGGACCAATGGGGGGTGGGGGGCGCTCTCCAATTTAATGCTATTGCTGTGGGTATTTCAGTCCCTAGTGAGGACTCTGTAATTCACCATTCCAGAGCTAGCAGAGACTCCCTGCCACTTCATATTAGCAGGTTAACCTATGGGACTCCCTGCCACTGGGTTTCTCTCTCTGACTGTTGTCACCATGTTTCCTGTGCCCCCCAGAGAGCCCCCGGCTGGAGACCAGGCTGAATGCATCCTGCCAGCGCCAGGGGCCCAGCTGCAGCTGCTCCCTGCGCTCCGACCCCCTGCCCCGGCTCCAATGGCAGGTGGATGGGGAGGCCCTGGCTGGGAACAGCTCGCAGGGGGCCCTGCAAGTCAGCTCCTGGGCCCAGGGGGACGAGGCCATCAGCACCCTGAGCTGAGTGGGGACGGGGGCCCCGGATCTTCTGCCGCAGCTCCAACCCCCATAGGATGTACTCTGTACTGCTGAGCCCACCGGAAACAGGTGAGAGTCCCTCCCCTCTAGGGGCGCCGGCTCTGACCCGGCCCAAGGGCAGGGACTGGCTGGCTCAGGGGGTGGGGAATGGGGCATGGGGCCTTTCCCCTCTAGGGGGCGCAGCTCCAACACGACAGGGGCTGGCTGGCTCGGGGCAGGGGTTGCAGGGATCTATCCCAGGTTCTCAGCGTGTTCCTGCTCCCACAGGCGTGAGTGGCCTCACTCGGGCATTTATCGAAATCAGCTGCAAACTCGTCTTCGTAGCGACTGGATTCGTCCTGGCCTATTACCTCACCCTGCTCTGTTACAGATGGTAACTCAGCTACCGACCCACCTACCCACCTACCCGCCTACCAATCTGCTTAGCTGCCTACTTAACATCCTACTCACCCATCCACCTACCTATGTACCTCCCTACCAACCTGCCTAGCTACCTACCTACCAACCTACTCATCCACCCGCCTACATACCCACCAGCCTATCTACCTATTTGGCTCCTTTTCTACTGACCGACCGATCTATTTAACAAACTACCTACCTACCTACCTGTCTAGCCAACTGGCCAGACTTTCATCCATGCACATTCTCAATCTCTCTTTCTCTCTCCTCATATACCCCCCCTCCCCCACCCTTTCTCTCTCTCAGAATACCCAGCTGCTGTTGTGGAAGCAGAAGCAAGGGCAGACCTGGTGCCAGGAAATCCGTAGTTACTGACTCAGGCGTGTAGAGGGGGCCGTTCCTCTGCTACCGGAAAAGCCGAGCTAAAAATGGAATCTCACTGGAAAGGGGAAATGAGAAACGAGACTTCATCTGGGGGATGGCCGCCCTGCTTCAGACACATCTAGCCCAGTATCCAGCCCCCTCCCTGCTGCCCCAGATCTGTCCATGAACCTGGAAGCACATGGAAGCTGCCTGTAATATTTTTATGACTATATATTGTCTGGACGTACCCCTTGTTTGGAAAAGGCTGCTGCTTCCTGTCCCCGAGTCCACGCTCTGGTGTTGGCTCCCCAAGGGAAAGCAGGTGGGTCCTGAAGCCTGTCAGACCTGGCTGAGCAATCACGGCTGGGGTCCACAGGCTGCAGGCTGGCACTTGCTCTGAGAGAGGGTGTAAGCAGAGTCAGGATGAGCTCTCCCCTGACATCTGGTGGTGAATTATGGCGAGTGTGGAAAAGAACTCCAGGGGCTGATCTTGTTTGCATAGGCACACCCACTCGCCTGGCATGAAACAACAGCAACTCAAAGTGGTTACTTTGGCTGGTGTGGGATCCCCAGTTTCTCTGTTATTGGGGCAGGAAGAATAAAGTTTTGTTACCCTGATTCTGTGAATCAAGGCCAGTGGAACTGTTGTATGACAGGACTGAGTGAGTCCTTCACCATTACCTAAGTAGCACTTGCTTGACAAGGGGCATGGGTTATAAAACCCAGTGAATTGTTGGCAGCACATATACTAAAATTGGAATGATACTGAGAGAGAGGATGGGGACAGGTATTTGTATCTGATGGGCTGGGTCCCCTTTGAGGGTTTGCAACAGCTATTGTACTACTGTTTCTCTCCACTGTTAAGTATCAGGGGGTAGCTGGGTTAGTCTGTATCTACAAAAACAACAAGGAGGCTGGTGGCACCTTAAAGACTAACAGATTTATTTGGGCATAAGCTTTTGTGAGTAGAAACCTCACTACTTTGGATGCATCTGAAGAAGTGAGGTTTTTACTCGTGAAAGCTTATGCCCAAATAAATCTGTTAGTCTTTAAGGTACCACCAGACTCCTTGTTGTCTCTCCACTGTTGAATGTTAGTTAACTTTGATTCCATTAAGAGTCTACTTACAGGCTGCTGAACTGAATTCACTTTGGGCCAATGGTGCACTAGCACTGGGGCTCCCCTACTATGAGCTGAAATTGCTAAGAGCTGAAATCACAAAAGAGCTAAAGTTATTAAGAGCTGAGATCACTGAGTGCTGTGTTGACTAGTGGGGGAGCCTGAACCTATATTGCTAAGCAGTTGGTGGAGCAATCTGTGGGGACGACTAGAGGAGCAGTGAGCAGCGCGGAGCCTTGCGGGGCCGGTTGGAGCGGCCCAAGGAACGGCGAGCGGAGCTGTTTCCGGGAACGGCTGGAGCAGCTCACAGGTCGGTGAGCGGAGCAGCTTGTAAAGCGGAGCAGTTTGTGGGACAGCAGGAAGTGGACTGGCTCGTGGTGAAGGCTGTGGCAGAACCTCACGGAGAGCCGGCCAGCCGGCCTCGGATCACGTAAGGTGCTCCTTAACACCCTGCGTGCCCCCCCCTTTTACTCTGGGGCTGCACTGACCAGGGACAGAGACTTTGGGGTCTGTGGGACTTTGGGTGGTTGCTGGACCCAAGAGACTTTGGGGGTGTTGGACTTTGGGGACTCTGGGTGATTTTTGGGTTGCTGGATTCAAGAACCAAAGGGAAAGGACACAGCCCAATTTGCTGGGGTGGGTTTTTTGCTCATGGTTTGTGTTACGAATCCTGTTTGTGGTGTTTTTCCAATTTAATGCTGATGTCGTTTACCTCATGTTATTAAACATTTTCTGTTACACTCAGACTCCGTGCTTGCGAGAGAGGAAGTATTGCCTCTTGGAGGCACCCAGGGGGTGGTATGTAATTGTCCCAGGTCACTGGGTGGGGGCTCGAGCCGGTTTTGCATTGCGTTATTGAAACGGAACCCCTAGATACAGAACCCGGCCCTTGTTGCTGCCAACTTAGATGGGCAGAAGGGTTACAGGGGGAATGGGGCGATTCCAGCCCCAGCAGGTGCAGGCTGGCGAATTAAAGCCTGGAAGAGAGCACTTGGATAGAGCTGCTGAAGGAGGCAGGGGTGCAGCCAGCCCTGGGTTGTGACAGGGCCCATCTAGCCTGGTATCCCGCCCCCTAACTGCTGCCCAAGAGCAGCCCCTTGGGACAATCAAGCCCGGTACCCCACCCTGAGCTCTGGGGTGGGGCCGGCACTGAGGGGTTTGGGATGCAGGAGGGGCTAGGGATGTAAATATTGGTTAAAAAAGTGAACCGGTTAAACTGTTAAAATTATATCAGTTAACCGTTACCCGAGGTCCGTCAGGCGGGTTGGCGTGGGGCAGCAGGGGCTGGTGTCCTGCTGTCCTGGCGTGGCTGGAGCTGGGCCGCTCCAGCCTGCCTGGCCCACTCCAGCCTGCCCGAGTGGCCGGGGCTGCTCCAGCCCACCTGCCAGGGCTGGGGTCCCGCCGGCCCAGCCATGGATGAGGTCCCTCTGGCCCACCAGCTGGCTACCAGGGTAAATGGTTAAGGTCTGGTTAATGGTAAGCCCAATGCTTAAAGGAGGGATTTAGGGTGCAGGAGCGGCTTCTGACCTGGGGCAGGGGGTTGGGGTGCAAGGGGGGGGGAGGTGTGGGGTCTAGGAGGGAGTTAGGGAGGGGGAGGGGGTTCTGACCTGGGGCAGGGGGTTGGGGTGCAGGTGGGGGAGGTGTAGGGTCTAGGAGGGAGTTAGAGTGCGGGAGGGGTTTCTGACCTGGGGCAGGGGGTTCGGGGTGCGGGTGGGAAGCATGTGGGGTCTAGGAGGGAGTTAGGGAGGGGGAGGGGGTTCTGACGTGGGGCAGAGGGTTCGGAGTGTGGGTGGGAAGCATGTGGGGTCTGGGAGGGAATTAGGGAGGGGGAGGGGGTTCTGATCTGGGGCAGGGGGTTGGGGTGCAGGTGGAGGAGGTGTGGGGTCTAGGAGGGAGTTAGGGTGCGGGAGGGGTTTCTGACCTGGGGCAGAGGGTTCGGGGTGTGGGTGGGAAGCATGTGGGGTCTGGGAGGGAGTTAGGGTGGGGGAGGGGGTTCTGACCTGGGGCAGGGGGTTCGGGGTGCGGGTAGGAAGCAGGTGGGGTCTGGGAGGGAGTTAGGGAGGGGGAGGGGGTTCTGACCTGGGGCAGGGGGTTCGGGGTGCGGGTAGGAAGCAGGTGGGATCGGGGAGGGAGTTAGGGTGGGGGAGGGGGTTCTGACCTGGGGCAGGGGGTTCGGGGTGCGGGTGGGAAGCATGTGGGGTCTGGGAGGGAGTTAGGGTGGGGGAGGGGGTTCTGACCTGGGGCAGGGGGTTCGGGGTGCGGGTGGGAAGCATGTGGGGTCTGGGAGGGAGTTAGGGAGGGGGAGGGGGTTCTGACCTGGGGCAGGGGGTTCGGGGTACGGGCTCTGTCCGGGCGGCACTTACCTCAGGCGGCTCCCAGGGTTCAGGCAGGCTCCCTACCCGGCTCCGTGCGGCTCTCGAAAGGGACCGGCATGTCCAGCCCCAGGCGCCGGGGCGGGCAGGGGGTCCCCGCATGCTGCCCCCGCCAGAGCGCCATCGCCCCACGGTGGGCGTCATGACATCATTGCTGCTGATGTGACGTCACGGTGGGCATTGTGACATCATCACTGGCACCATGGCCTCATAGTTTCTGCGTGACAGCGTCACGGGCATGAGACCTCGTATTAGAGGCTGTTGTGCTGTGACATCACGGTGTGTTATGACATCATCAGACGCTGTGTGACATCATTGTGGGGGGTTATGAAGCCACAGGTGGATGACCTTATCTAGGGTTACCATACGTCCTCTTTTTCCCGGACATGTCCGGCTTTTCGGCAGTCAAACCCCCGTCCGGGGGGAATTGCCAAAAAGCCGAACATGTCCGGGAAAATGGCGGCTCTGTTTAAGAGCCGGGCTGCCTGAACGCTACCGGCTTCGGGCAGCCCCGTGCCTCCAGACCCTGCGCCGCCGGAGCCCGGGAGGGGAAGTGCCCGGCTGGGGGCGCAGGGTCTGGAGGCAGGGGGGCTGCCCGAAGCCGGTAGCGCTCGGGCAGCCCGGTTCTTAAACAGAGCCTCCAGCGGCTGCGGCTCTGTGTAACTGACACTATGTCAGTTACACACAGCCCCGGCGGCTGGAGGCTCCAGCCGACCCCGCTCTGTTTAAGAGCCGGGCTGCCCGAGCGCTACCAGCTTCGGGCAGCCCCTATGCCTCCAGATCCTGCACCCCCAGCCGGGCACTTCCCCTCCCCGGCTCCAGCAGCGCAGGGTCCGGAGGCACGGGGGCTGCCCGAAGCCGGTAGCGCTGGGGCAGCCCAGCTCTTAAACAGAGCCTAAGAGGAGCAGAGCCTCCAGCTGCGGGGGCTCTGCTCCTCTTCGGCTCTGTGTAACTTATACAGTGTAAGTTACGCAGAGCCGCCGGAGCCCCGGAGGGGAAGTGCCCGGCCGGGGGCGCAGGGTCCGGAGGCATAGGGGCTGCCCAAAGCCCGAGCGCTACCGGCTTCACGGTTTGCTGGGCAGCCTCCAGACCCTGCGCCCCCGGCTGGGCGCTTCCCCTCCCGGGCTCCAGCTGCGCTGGGGAAGCGCCGGCCGGGGGCGCAGGGTCTGGGGGCTGCCCGGGAAACCGTGAAGCTGGTAGCACTGGGGCAGCCCTTTCCCCCTGGCTGGGAGTGGGAGGGAGGAGGGGGCGGAGTTAGGGTGGAGAAGGGGCGGGGTTGGGGCGGGGCTATGGGTGGGGAAATGGGCGGGGCCATGGCCCGTGGAGGGTCCTCTTTTTTTATTTATGAGATATGGTAACCCTACCTTATCACTGGCTAGTACTGTGAATGCCGTTGCCATGGGGACGGATCCAAGATGGCCGACACCATTGTTGCTCGGGGCAACGCGTATGCACTCCGCCCTCAGGGCCCGCCCTCACCACCAAGTTGAGTTGCCCTACACGGCATTCAAATCGAGGGCACATGTGGGGGCGGGATTTGATGTCTGTCACTCGAGGAAAGTAACAAATAGGCTGGGAGATTGGGCAAGAGGAACGGAGATCGAAGCCAATAGGCTGAGGGGGGAGGCGGTTTTAAGGGTTTTTATCCAATAGGATTAAGAAGGAGGCTGGATTGACAGTGACACAGTATCCAATGGGATTGGAGAGCAGGCAGTCCTGGGTATCATTCATCTAATTGGATATTAATAAAGTGGGATTAGGTCGGGGAATTAGCCAATGGCGTTATGGAGGAGACGGGGCGAGTGCACCGAGAACCAATGAGTATAGAAAATGGGCGGGAGGAAGGCGTGGCATTAGCCAATAATAATTCAGAGGATTGGTTAAACTCTCAACCAATGGGATTCCAGTACAGCTTCGGGTTCCAGCCAATGGCGTGACAGGAAGGGCGAGGCCAGTGCCTAATCAGCCAATGAACTGCGACAGTAGGCGGGACTATTGTTAACGCCAGCCAATGAGCGCGGAGCCGCCCCTGCAAAGCGGCGGAGGCCACCCCGCGTTTTCCTTAGTGCCGGAGCTGGGAGCTAAAATGGCGGCCGCCGACGGAGATGACTCGCTCTACCCTATCGCGGTGCTGATCGACGAGCTGCGCAACGAGGACGTCCAGGTGCTGGCCGGGGCTGGGGAGGTCGGGCCGCGGCCGGTGGGGGGAGGCTGGGCTGCGGGGATCCGCACAGCGAACGGAGCCCGGGGTCCGGCGTCCAATCACAGGCCGCCTCTCATCCCCAAAGCCGCGTTGCGGGCGTGAGAGGAGACGCCTGATTGGATGGGAGTGCCACATTGTGCTGAATGGGAGTCTGGGGGCCAATGTGTGTGTGCGGGGTTGTCTGACTCCCCACCCCCCTCCCCCCAACCACCACCCCTGTGGGTCAGAGGAGATATGGCCGCTGATTGGCTGAATGTCTCCCCCATTCATTCCAGTGGGGCCTCTCTTC
Source organism: Chrysemys picta bellii (assembly GCF_011386835.1). Lineage (NCBI taxonomy): Eukaryota > Metazoa > Chordata > Testudines > Emydidae > Chrysemys > Chrysemys picta. The sequence continues at coordinate 3,718,698 of NC_088810.1, read as the reverse complement.
TCCCTGGGATCAATGACCCCTGACCCCTGATTGGCTGTGGGGTGCCTGTAGAGCCAGTTATGGGGTTTGGCTCACGTGACCTGGGGTGTGGTGTGAGGGGGTGCCTGGCTGGCTCCTTCCCAGGTATATCCCCTGTAGCCAATCACAGGCCATGCCTTATCCCCCAAGGATGAGGTGGATGACAAGAGGTTGCTGATTGGCCAGATTTGGGGGAGGTGGGGGGGACATGGTGTACTGGGGAGTCGGGGAGCCAATCAGGGAGGCTCTTAAAAGTGTATTTTGCAGGCTATACCCTGATATACCACTGAGCGGGGGCTCCATGGGGGATTGGCCAAAGGGGGCTCCTCTGTGTTATATAGAGTGGGGGTAGGGCCTGTGAGAGCCAACCTCTCTCTGTGATTGGCTGGGGGAAGTTTCTGTCTTGGGGAGCGCGGTCTGTGGGAGCCAATCCCTGCCACTGGCCTGTGGTAGATCTGGAAGTGACCTGTGGCAGCCAATCCTGGGCGTCCCCTAGGAGATGGTGAATGTGGCTGGCCTTGGCACACCCCAAGAGAGTGTGATTTACCACAGCCATTCCTAGGGCTTCCTTGTCATGAGTACCTTGTGATTGGTCCTTACTAGCCTCCTCCATGACTAATGCTGGCCAAAGCTTGTAAAAACCAATCTCAGGGCTCCCCTCAATGAGCTGCTGCATGCAAGTGACTGGGAAAGGCTGTGGTGTGGTGTGGGCATGCCCCCCAGGGGACCAATACAGGGATTAGCCTAGGAAGCAGCTGTGTGATTGGCTGGAAAAGTTCCATATAACCATGGTATATTGGAGAGAGTGCACAATCCTCTGATCTCTTCCTTTTTGGGGGAAAGGGGGCTGGGGCTCGGGCTTGGTTCAGGGGGTGCTCCGGTAGCTTATGAGCTCAGGCTAAGGATGAGGGTGGTGGGGGACGGAGGATATGGGAGCAGAGGTGAGGGGGTTGTCTGTGGGATGAGGGGGGCTGGAGGGGTAATTTGATCAACATATGGCATTTTAGGTCCGCCACAGGGCTCTAAACCAGGGGTGGGCAAACTTTTTGGCCCGAGGGCCACATCTTGGTATGGAAATTGTATGGTGGGCCATGAATGCTCAAGAAATTGGGGGTTGGGGTGCAGGAGGGGGTGAGGGCTCTGGCTGGGGGTGTGGGCTCTGGGTTGGGGCCAGAAATGAGGAGTTCAGGGTGTGTGTGTGTGTGGGGGGGGCTCTGGGCTGGGTCAGGGGGTTGGGGTGCTGGGGGGGGGTGAGGGCTCCGGCTGGGGATGAGGAGTTGAGGGTGCAGGAGGGTGCTCCGGCCTGGGACCGAGGGGTTCGGAGGGCAGGAGGGGGGGATCAGGGCTGGGGCAAGGGGTTGGGACATGGGAGAGGATCGGGGGTGCAGGCTCCTGGCGGCGCTTGCCTCTAGCAGCTCTTATTCGGAAGCATGGCCAGGCAGCTCTGCACATTGTCCTGTTTGCAGGCACTGTCCCTTCAGCTCCCATTGGCCATGGTTCCCGGCCAATGGGAGCTGCGGGCACGGCACTTGGGCCAGGGGCAGCATGTGGATCCCCCTGGCCGCCCCTACGTTTAGGAGCCGGAAGGGGGACATGCCGCTGCTTCCGGGAGACTTGCGGACTGGGGCAAGCCCTGGACCCTGCTCCCTGGCGGGAGCTCGAAAACCAAATTAAAATGTCTGGAGGGCTGGATGCTGCTCCTGGGTCGTAGTTTGTCCACCCCTGCTCTAATCACATACCTGTGGGGATGTACTGGGGGTGGGGTGTCTGTTCTATGACGGGGCCTTTTCTACCTGGCTATCTCCGGGGTGTGGCTCCCAGGGTGGGTATATCAGGCAGAGTAGGACTGGCCAGACAGGATGCACCAGTGGTGACACAGCGGAAGGGGTGTGGGAGTAGATCTTGTGAGGGGGAGGGGCTCTGGGCTGCATGTGGGAGGAAGTGTGGTTTAGGGGTTGGAGCAGAGGGAGGCCTGAGAGCCAGGATTTTTGGGTTCTCTCCCTGGCTCTGGTAGGGGAGCGGGGTCTAGTGCATTAGATCACACGACTCCTGGGTTCTGTTCCCTTCTGAATGTGAACATTGGCCCAACTTCTATGGGGAGTGGCAGCTGTGTAGCTTGGAAGGGGGACCAACCTTCTCAGGGATTGCCTGGATTAGTCAGGAGGGTGTTAAACTAGTAACGAAAGGGGAGGCTAAAAAGAGGGAAGATACGAGCCCTGAGCACAGAATTGAGACGTTGAGAACAAAATTAATCAAGGAACGGAAGGGCATGAAGAGAAGACATTCTTGACTTGCCTTTACTGCAATGCTAGGCACCTAGGTTACAAACCAAAGGAATTGGAATTACTTGTTTATGAGCAAAAGCTCAATCGAGGTGGTATTATTGTATCCCAGCGGGATGATTTGCACAACTGGAATGTTAATATCATTGGTCATAAACCAGTGGTTTTCAGCCTGTGGTCCACAGATCCCTGGGGATCCACAGACTGTGTTTAAGGGGTCAGCAGAAGGTGATTGTTACCATAGAACGGTGGTTTTCAACCTGTGGTCCATGGTTCCCTGGGGGTCTGCAGACTGTCTAAGATTTCCGAAGGAGTCCGTACTGCCATTTGAAAATTTTTAGGGGTCCACAAATGAAAAAAGGTTGAAAACCCCTGTTATAAACTATTTAGGAAGGATCGAGTGGGCAGGAGGGGAGGGGCACTGTCAAAATGGCATCACCTGTTTCTGAATCACTGATAACTCGGAAGAAAATGATCTTGAATGCTTATGGATAAATGTCCTAACAGAGGAAGCACAAGATGCTATATTAGTTGGAGTTTACTATAGACCCCACTGGGGAACAGGAGGACAGATCTATAATGTGCAGGGGGAAAAAGTGTGAGATCCTGAGGGGCTTCAATTTGATTGACGTGTGCTGGAGCGCTCAGGCTGCCAGTACTAAAACATCCTTGGAATTTATAAGTTAGAGGACCATTTCCTAACTCAAAAAGGGTTGCATCCAACGTGGGGGAATTCTGTATTAGAGACCTAAAAACTTGTGGTAACTTAAGTGCGAGTGATCATGATTTGATCACATTTATAATGTACAAACAGACCAGTGAAGGCCAGACCAGTGAGAGATTTTATTTGGTGCTTTAAAAGGGCCAGTTTCACAAAGCCAAAAACAATTGAGCCAAATCAACTGGGGGGGAGGAGGGGGAATTGAATTAGGAAATGTGACTGATAATAAGCATTGTTTATGAACCCCACTGGATGCCTGAAAAGCCCCCCATCAAGGAAGAGAGCCATATTGGTTTAAAAAAACAAAACAAAAACCCGATGTGATTTAGAAGGAAAGGGAAGGCAGCTATAAAAAATAAAAAAATATATAGCAGTGGAAGAAAGGGGAACTGTAGAAAATTGATAAGGGAAGCAAAGGGACACAAGAAGAAATGTGTGTCCAGAAGTGTAATCGCTGCCCTTTGACTGTCTCTTGCATGTCATCAGTGCTGTTCCCAGCAGGGCAGGGGCCAATATCAAAAAAGTTGCCCTCGGGAGGGAGGTCTGAGGTAGCTGCAGTCAGAGATCAAGAGTTGAAATCAATTCTTGTCCCAGCAGCGATGCTCATGTGGCTACAGGGTTGATAAGGAGTGATGTGTTTTTATTTTGTTTAAATTAGAATAATTTTTTTTCAAATAAACTTGCTTAAATGAAATGAGTTTTATACGTTTAATATGTTCAGGCCTGAACTAAGGAGTCTCTTAAAACTTTTAAATAAAAAACAAATGCTGAATCTGTGCGTCTGTCGCAAACTTTGACTGAACAGCTGCTTTTCTATATAACGAAAGAATCGGGGGAAACATCTAACTTCTGCAGTTAAGCTCTGTAAATATGCCTCAGTGGGTCACCTACTGTATTAAGGACTTGCTCCTGTGGGGAGCCGAGGACTTGCTCTTCTGTGTGAGATTATTTAGTACAAATAAATTGTACATGCTGTTTTGTGTGTGTAATTAAATTCCACTCGCCGTCCTAATGCAGCTCCACATAAATCACGAGAAAGAAGTGAATTAGCTAGTGAACGAGCCGCAGATCAGTCACTTTTTCTAACATATTACAAGTGTCATTAATAAGCATCTGAAAATACTGTGCTCTAGAATTGCTTAAATCAACGTATATAGTTAATGTCCCCTCCTAAGCAGTAAAAAGATACACCGAGTCTACGCTGACAGCTCCATTTAGCTGTAATTGACGTTTTTTAATGGTCCCATCAACCAGGGCAAATGCGCCTTTCTTTAGAACATCACTGCAGTCCAAATGGAAAAGTTGATTAAACGTGATGATTGAAATCGAGGCTTCCCACCTGGCGATTTAACCACGATTTAAAGCGAGGCAATTGAAATCACCCAGTGGAAAGCCTGCATTGCAGATTGCCTTGCTTTAAATCGCCAAGTGGGAAGCCTCGATTTCGATGGGGATTCGGAGCACCAGGGTCTGACCTAGGTTTTCGCCCAGCGTCCCCCTCCCCTGTCCGCACCGGTCGCCTGGTTCTCACCCACGCTCCTCTCCACACAGCTACGTCTCAACAGCATCAAGAAACTCTCCACCATCGCCTTGGCCCTCGGCGTGGAGAGGACCCGCAGCGAGCTCCTGCCTTTCCTCACAGGTAACCAGAGGGCTCCAAACTGGCCTCCAGGACTCCTGGCTTCTCTCCCCGGATCTGGGAGGGCAGTCGGGCTAGTGGGTTAGAGCAGGGGGCTCTGGGAGTCAGGACTCCTGGGTTCTTCCCCCACTTTGACCTTGGGTAAACTACCTCCGATGGCTGTGTTTTTTAAATGGTGGATAGCAACAGCCAGCACTGGTGGCGGAGGGCAGGGCTGTTGGTGTGTGTGGGGGCAGGGGCTTTGCAGGGCTGGAGCGAGGGCTGTAGGCTTTCCACCCCGCTTCAGGGCAGGAGCGGGCTCTGGAACGCTTCTGCTGAAACCCTGTGTCCAGGTGAGTCAGGGAGACCGCGCCCTGTGTGCAGTCAACTAGCGGCTCTCGATGCCCCTCTGAACCCACGCGTCTGGCTTTCGAAGGCGTCCGCCGCCTCGTCCTCTCCCTGCTCACCTGCCGCTTCTCTTGCAGACACGATTTACGATGAGGACGAGGTGCTGCTGGCTCTGGCTGAACAGCTGGGGACCTTCACTGCTCTCGTTGGGGGACCCGAATATGTGCACTGCTTACTGGTAGGTCAGACCCCTGCCACCTAGGGCATGGAGCCTCGTCATACGGGCACTGGGGGGGTCAGGACACCTGGGTTCTCTCCCCAGCTCTGGGAGGGGAGTGGGGTGTTGTGGGTTAGAGAGGGGGGGAGCTGGGAGCCAGGACTCCTGGGTTCTCGCCCCACTCCAAGCCGGGGTGGAATCAGTCCATCCCTGATCTCACTGCCCCCCGCAGCCTCCCCTGGAGAGCCTGGCGACGGTGGAGGAGACGGTGGTCCGAGACAAGGCGGTGGAGTCGCTGCGTGCCATCTCCCACGAGCACTCGCCCTCGGACCTGGAGGGACACTTCGTGCCCCTGGTGAAGCGCCTGGCGGGGGGCGACTGGTTCACCTCCCGCACCTCGGCCTGTGGCCTCTTCAGCGTCTGCTACCCTCGCGTGTCCAGCTCGGTCAAGGCAGAGCTCCGGCAGTGAGTGAAGCCCCTATGGGGCCGATCGTGCGGCTGGGGGAGACCCTCGCAGGGCTGAATGCGGGGCTGGGAGAGAGCCCCTGGGTCAGTGGGACCCCCCTGTGGGTGGATCACGGGGCTGGAAGGGACCCCGGGTCAATGGGACAAGTCCCTGTTATCTCTCATAGTTTCCTTCATAAATGGGATCAGTCTCCAACACACACACAATCCCTCCACTCCGATTGGAGTCAGTTGAGATTCACCCTCCTTTGACTGGTTTGATCCGGGGCGGGATATCAAGGTAGATGAGCCCCTGGGGCTGATCGGGAGGGGGTGAAATACTGGGCTAGATGGGCCCCTGGGGCTGACCCGCCGTGCCAGGGAGGAGCTGTTACAGGCGTCTCACTCCCCCGTCCCCGGCAGGTACTTCCGGAACCTGTGCTCTGACGACACCCCCATGGTGAGGCGGGCGGCAGCCTCCAAGCTGGGCGAGTTCGCAAAGGTCCTGGAGCTGGAGCATGTGAAGGGCGAGATTATCCCCATGTTCTCCAACCTGGCCTCCGACGAGCAGGTGAGAGCCGCGCAGGGGAGGGGGCTGGGAGCCAGGACTCCTGGGTTCTCTCCCTGGCTCAGGGAGGGGAGTGGGGCCTAGTGGTTAGAGCAGGGGGACTGGGGCCCAGGACTCCTGGGTCGTCGTCCTGGCTCTGGGAGGAGAGTGGGGTCTGGCGTTAACCCATCCCTGCCTCTCGCCCGCAGGACTCAGTGCGCTTGCTAGCCGTGGAGGCTTGCGTCAATATCGCTCAGCTCCTGCCCCAGGAGGACCTGGAGACCTTGGTGATGCCCACGCTACGGCAAGCGGCCGAGGACAAATCATGGCGGGTCCGGTACATGGTGGCTGATAAGTTCACAGAGGTGAGCGCTGCTTCCCTCCTCGCTCCAGTGATCTGTGGTGACCTAATGTTGCGTGGGCTAGCAGGGGTCTGTGGGTCGGGAGTGAGGGGCACTGGTAGAGCTTTGGGGGAGGGGGGAGCCCAGGGCTGGGACTGCCGGTGGGGATTGAGATCTGTGCACAGTGTCGATGCTTGTCAATTTCCCCTGTGCTGAAATTGACGGGCTGTTGTTGATCTGGTGACTCCCCATCTGTCTGGGGCCTGGATCCCTGGAACGCTCTGACATGTAGATCCCCTGCTGACCCACTGCCCTTCCCCCCACAGCTCCAGAAAGCCGTCGGGCCTGAAATCACCAAGACCGACCTGGTGCCAGCTTTCCAGAACCTCATGAAGGACTGTGAGGCCGAGGTGCGGGCTGCTGCCTCCCACAAGGTCAAAGGTCAGCCTTGGTGCCCCCCTCTGTCCATGTGGGAGGTTGGGATCGCCCTCTGGAAGGACCAGAACAATCTCTACGGCCAGAGGGGGTCATTGTGGGGAGGAACTTTTGGGTAGGATGGATGGATGGGGGTTGTGGGTGAGGCTGAGTGTGTGGGATATAGTCTCCCCCAGGGACTGGCTGGGAACCCCGTGGCCGGAGCCCTGGGTAATTGGCTGGAGCTGGGATGGTCATGCCGGTCTCATGGACTGGATAGACAAGAGGGGGTGGTCCTGCCCTGCCGAGTGTGGGGTAATGATCTCGGCTGATCCTGTCCCCTTGGGGGGGGGGGGGAGTCTTATGGGGAGGGGAATGGATGGTGGGTATGATCCTGGCCCTTTCCCCTGCTGGGGGGAGATTTGGGAGGGAATAAATAGATTTGGGAAGAGAGAAAAGGGTGGGGAGGGGGAGGTCGCTTGCTGCATGTCTGCACTACCGTCCCCTGTGCCCTGCGCTGAGCTCCTGAAGCAGCTGCCAGCCCCCCCATGGGAGCTGCTTCCCCCTCGTTAACCCCTCGCCCTGTTCACCATCTGCCCTCCCCAGAGTTCTGCGAGAACCTCTCGGCCGACTGCCGTGAGAACGTCATCATGACCCAGATACTGCCCTGCATCAAGGTACGGGGGTGGGGGGGGCTCGGCCTGATCCCCTTGCTGCTGGCATCCCCCCCATGGGGGGGAAAGTGGATGGGTGGCAGGGGAGCATAGGGGCACAATGGGATAGGGGTAAGCATGGTGTGGGGGGGAGGAAGATGTGAGAATGGGGGGCACAGGATGCGGTGGAAGGGCAGGGGAGCATGGGGAGAGGGATGTAGAAGGCCTGGGGGGCAGGGGCGTAAGGGGATGGTGGGGGGAGGGGTCGGGGTGCCACCAAGGGCAGGAGTGTGAAGGGTAGTGGATGGGGTGGGAGGTTTTGGGGGTGGAGGAGGCATGGGGGGCTTAAGGGAAGTACAGGGGGTTTGGGGGGGCAGTCCTAGCAGTTCAGTGCCATCAGGCTGGCGTTGGCCCGTCTATATTAACCCCCCCCCCCTTCCTCCCCGAGCAGGAGCTGGTGTCGGACGCCAATCAGCACGTCAAGTCGGCTCTGGCCTCCGTCATCATGGGGCTGTCACCCATCCTGGGCAAGGACAACACCATTGAGCACCTGCTGCCGCTCTTCCTGGCCCAGCTCAAGGACGAGGTGAGCGCCCCACCCCAGAGGTGGCTGCATTTCGGGGCCACTGTGTTGTGCTCCTGTCTTGTTGGTATCGATTTTTCTCTTTGGGAAGAAATCTCAGTGGGGTTTAGTGATTAGAGCATGGGGAGCTGGGAGCCAGGACTCCTGGGTTCAATTCCTGGCTCTGGGAGGGGAGTGGGGCCTAGTTGTGGGGGGATGGGAGCACAGGACTCCTGGGTTCTGGCTCTGGGGAGGGGAGTGGGCCCCAGTGGTTACAGTATGGGGGAGCTGGGAGCCAGGACTCCTGGGTTCCATCTTGTGTGGAAAGCCTTTGCTCTGAGCTCTACCCCTCTCCCTAGTGCCCTGAGGTTCGGCTCAACATCATCTCGAACCTGGACTGCGTCAATGAGGTGATCGGCATCCGGCAGCTGTCGCAGTCGCTGCTGCCGGCCATCGTGGAGCTGGCCGAGGATGCCAAGTGGCGCGTCAGGCTGGCCATCATCGAGTACATGCCCCTGCTGGCTGGGCAGCTGGTAAGGAGGCCATGGGGAGCGTGGGGGCTTCGGGATCAAAGGCCTGGAAGGATCAGGCCCTGCTGGTGGTGTCTCTCTTGCTAAGCAGGGAAACACCTGGTCAGGATTTGAATGAGAGGGTTCAGGCTTCCCACTTGGTCAGGACTGGCCCCGGTGCCCCAGCATAGCACTAGGGGGCGGGGTGGGGGCTCTCCCCTGGCAGTCAGGGCTAGCCCCGATGCCCTGGGTGGTGCTAGGGGGCACTGTGGTGCAGGGAGCTCAATTCATCGGACCTGGGGTTGCTGGGAGTTAGGACTCCTGGGTTCTCTCCCCAGCTCTGGGAGGGGAGTGGGGTCTAGTGGGTTAGAGCAGGGGGCCTGGGAGACAGGACTCCTGGGTTCTCTCCACCAGGAGCATCTCATCTGTGAAATAAGAACAGTGCCTGTTTTCCAGGGGCCCCGTCTCTCCCACAAGGTCCCGGCTCTGGCACAGAGTTCCAGGACTAACAGTCTCTTCCTTTCCAGGGGGTGGAGTTCTTTGACGAGAAGCTGAATTCCCTGTGCATGGCTTGGCTGGTGGATCATGGTGAGTGTCGCTCAGGGGACCCGCCCTCCCAGGGCTCCCCCAGTGGCCAGTGCTGGCTCCAGGGCCCTTGGCTTGAGTGGGGACTTCACCGCTGCAGGGTGGAGCTCCATAACTCTGACCGAGCAATGGTGCATCGTGGGAGATGGGCTCTACGGTCCTAGAAGGCAAAGGCTGGTCTTGAGACTCACGCGGAGGGCTGGGTGTCCGGATTCCTGGGCTCTGTTCATGGCTATGCCACGGACTGGGGTGTACCCTCCAGCAAGTCGTGGGTGTGCTTAGAAATCAAGGCTCTGACCCCTTCCTGTGTTCGTTTAGACTGCGCTCTTCAGGGCCAGAGCGGTCTCTGGCGGTGTCTGAGCAGCGCCTGGCACTACAGAGGCTGTGCATCCTACTCGAATACAAACAAATTAACCTTCACTGATTAATTGCCCTTTTGGTCTATTGGCTTATAAGGGCTCCCAGATCCTCTGCTTGGGGTTTTATAGCCCCATCCACTTGATCCTAGCTGTCGCAGCCACATGACAGTGACAAGATCTAGGTCACTTTCCCCCAGGGAAATCCAATTAACAAGAGTCCGGTCAGTTTCAGGACAGCTTTGCAGTTGACTGGGCTCTTCAGCTGTGTATCTCAGGTTGATGCTCTGGGGTGAGCAAGACATAGTCAGTTTCACTCTGCCACTGCTCTGGAGGGGGATGGGGGGGCTCTGCAGGGGGAAACCACTCCTGAAAGGGGTTATGTGGGGGGCGGGGGAGGTGAGAATTCCCCTCAGCTGCAGGGCAGTGGGTGGGACAGAGGGGTAGAAATGTAGCATCCTAGACCTGCGTGTGTGATTCCGCTTGGGGTGAAAATGGTGGGGCATCCTCAGCTCTAGGGCACCCCTTGTGTCTGAACATGGCATTGCATAAGACTTTGCCTCTTGTACCCTACACGTCCCCCTCCGGTGGCTGTTTCCAGTCCCGGCTGGGGTCTTCTCCCAACTCCATCTCTGGGGAGTCGGTGGCTCGGGTCTCCGCCTGTCCCTTCACTCCCCTTCCGAGATAGCAAAAGGTCCTGCTTAGAGCCCAACACAGGTGCCCAAATTAATAGTTCAGCCCCTTTCGGGCTCCACTGAAATCCTCTGCTGCTTTGCCTGGCCCAGCGTCTCTCACCTTGCGTCTTCTCCAGCAGCGTTCTCCCGCTGCTTCCCTTCACCAGCGACTCCTGCAGGTCATCTCTTCCTGGTCCGTGTGGGCCCTGTCTCGGGACTCCACCCCCCTACTCCCCCCAGAGCCTGCTCTGCTTCCTGGGGGTGGCTCAGTCTGGCTTTCTCGGGTTCTTCCCAGAGGGGAACCACCTTGTCCCCACCAGAAAAATTCCTGTGAGAAGTAAGGCCCAGGTCCGGACTGGAGGCCTCTCTGGAAGATGCTTTTAGCCACACACAAGTTGAAGGACTCAACCCGGGGGGAGCTGGAGGAAATGGAACAGTTTGCGCTATGTGGTGATCTAATTCCGCACTTCTGGACTTGGATCATGCAAAAATCCCAGCTCTTGGTTAAGAAGAACAGCCACTTCTTGGCCACGAGAAACCCCGAGCCCTGGGGCTGGTGGGGATTTCTAATGGCATCTGATGGGGATTGTTATGGACAGTCAATAGCTCTTGCACGGCAGGGAAAGCTGAAGCAGAAGGTGCCAGTGTTTTAAATGAGAATTCCCAAAAACAGAGGGAAACCTCGCCAAATATTGTGTTTTCCTCAGTGTTTTGTGGGGCGACTGCCGAAAATGGGGAATAAACAGGGCACCTGGTGAACGTGGGCTGGTGGGGGCAGGGTGAATTGTAACCCCTGAAACTCAAAATCCAGAAGGTGACTCTTTCTAGCCCAGATCTCAGGGTGGAGGGATCGGGGTTAGCGTGCCGCTGTTGGTAGCCTGCAGCCAGGATTGGCCCAGAGCCCCGGCCACCCCCGGTGATGCGTTTTCTCCTCCCTTCCCAGTCTACGCCATCCGGGAGGCAGCCACCAGCAACCTGAAGAAACTGGTGGAAAAATTCGGCAAAGACTGGGCCCACGCCACCATCATCCCCAAAGTGCTGGCCATGTCTAACGACCCCAACTACCTGCACCGCATGACCACGCTCTTCTGCATCAATGTGAGTGCCCCTCTGGGGGCAGGGGGAACCCAGATGCCTGGGGTGGGGGGGTGGGGTCTAGGGGTTAGACCGGGGGGGCTGGGAGCCAGGACTCCTGGGTTCTCTTCCCAGCTCTGGGAGGGAAGTGGGGTCTAGGGGTTACTGCTGGGAGCCAGGACTCCTGTGTTCAATTCCTGTTTTGCGTGATTGGCACAGATTCAGCGCTGGCATAACGCTCTCCCCCTGTCCCCCAGGTGCTTTCGGAGGTGTGCGGGCAGGAGATCACCACCAAACACATGCTGCCCACTGTGCTGCGCATGGCGGGCGATGCCGTGGCCAACGTCCGCTTCAACGTGGCCAAGTCCCTGCAGAAAATAGGACCAATCCTGGACAACAGGTACAGCCAAGGGGCGGGGACACCTGGCACTGGGCAGGGTTGGATGGGGGAGGAGAGGTTGGGATCTGCTAGTGGAGTGGGGATGGTGGAGGCAGGGCTGGGGGCACCGGGGTGGGGAGGCAGGACTCTCAGCTCCCATTCGCCTCCACCTGAGCAGCTGCGATGGGGGTGGGGGGGGAATTCCCGGGCCAGGGTTCCAGTCTGCTCTGCCCCCCATGTCTCTTGCTCTGTGGGTCCCTCTAACTGCCCCACTGCACCCCGCAGCACCCTGCAGAATGAGGTGAAGCCCGTGCTGGAGAAGCTCACGCAGGACCAGGACGTTGACGTCAAATACTTCGCACAGGAGGCCCTGACCGGTAAGGGGAGGGGCTGGGGTCGGGTTGCACACTCAGCCCCCTGGGGCCCTCCCTCTTGGAGGGCGTGGGGTGTCGCTGGGCCCTGCCCGACTGATTCAGCCTCGTGGGGCCCTGTGTGGTGTGGGGGGTGCTAGGCGAGGTCTGTAATCATTACCTCCTGTCACCAATCCTCCCCAGCTGTGGGAGGACTCAGACCTGCTGGGAGCGTGGGGTTTGGGGGTGTCTTGGTCAAAGACCCCTTCTCTGCTGTGTGCGGTGGGGTGACCGTAGCAGGGGGCTCCTTTATGGAGCAGGGAGACATCCAAGTGGTGTTGGGGTTCAAAGGGGAGGTTCCAGATGTCCTCTTCTCCCCCCGGGGCAATCAGCAGCCCCCCCATGTTTGAATGAGTTCCCTGCTCCCCTCTGATTGGGCTCTGCCTTGACCCCCTCCCCCACGTCAGATATGGGGCAGCGTTATATGATTAGGGCTCTGGGGTGGGGGCTTCTGGGTTTCCCCCTCTCTGACCCAAGTGTGGGGTGTGCCTTGGGGATACCCCATCTGGCTTCTGGGATTCTCCAGTTGTGGGGAGATGGGCCTGCAGGGAGAACCCCCCCATCCAGAAAGGGGGGGGAGGGCCTCTGGGGCTGAGAGCCGTGGCCCTGTGATCTGACCCCCCCCCCCTCTCTCTCTCTCTCCTCCCCACAGTGCTGGCGCTGGCCTGACCCCGAGGATGTGCCCTGTCGTCTCCTGACCTCCAGCCGCTGTCGGCCCCTCGCTCCCCGGCCCCTCCCCAAGCCTCTGTGCATGTGTATGAACCCCTGTTGGGTGGGGGTGCCCGACGGCCCAATACAGACACCCCCCCCATATTCCGATCAGCCCCCTGCTCGCCAGGGCATCACTGCATTTCCCCTTCCAACAGTTCATCTCCTGCCTGGTCACTCACCAGGGGCGCAGCACTCGGCCCCCCAGTATTCCCCCCCACTCAAACACTGCAGTTTGGGGGGCTGCTCGTTGCTCCCTGAGTCCCCCATCCCTGCGCTGCCTCTCCCTCTGGATGGCTCGTTGCATCCCTTCTCAGCAGTCCCTGCCCACCCTGTGATCTGAGTGTGAGGGGCACAGGAGGAGATGGGGGGTTGGGGCTGCTTTCAGCTGGTTTTATGGAAGGCTCTGTCTGTGGGCTGTACTATTTCACAGCCACCCGTGTCCCTGCTCTCCTCCTTCCTCTTCCTTCATCCATCTGTTTTCTCACTCCTCCGCTGAAATCTGCCTCGTTCTCCTCTTCCCCTGCAGCATTAAACACCCTCCAGACTCAGCCTTGCCACCTAGGCCCCCTTCCCTCCCAGAGAGCCCCTCGCAGCTCTGAGGGGGGGGTTAGTAAATAGTGCTCGCCCCCAAAATCAAAACCCCGAACCGCCTCTCCCCCGGGGCAAGTTGTAAGCAGAGAAGAGACCAAACCTCCCTGTGGAAACAGGTTTCTTTAATGTCAGTTTTGGCGCTGGTCAGTTTCACACTGGAGGGGTTGAGGGGTCTCCTTTGTCAGTTTCACCTCTGGGCAGGTTCATGCGGGCAGGCGCCCGCCTGATGCCAGCCTCAGGGAGGCTGGCAACGCTTTTCAGCCGTGGGGCAAAGGGCTTTCAAATCCAAACGCTGGAGCCTGAAACCCCCTGGGGCGATCTCTCCAGGGTGTGAGATGCTGATTAGAACATGGGGCGGGAGGGGGGGCGTGTGGCAGCAGGTCAGCCGACATTCTCAAATCCTCTGTGCCCATCAACCCTCACAAGGGTCTGAGCCCCTTTCCCCAGCCCCCATGGGGAGCTGGGTTGGGAGAATTGAGCTGGGATTTTACAGGCCACGTTTGGGGTTGGAGGTCAGGGGTCATGACCATGATCTGGGTCATGGGGGGATAAAATCTGCTCAGAGTTCACCCCATGGCCTCTCAGCGGGGGTAAGGAAAAGGCCCCACCCTTCAGGTGACTGGGCAGGAATTAGATCAGGATTTCCCCTGGGTCCTAGCCCCATGTCAGTCAGTCCTAAGTTCTCTGGGGTTGTGCCCCTCACCTGGAAGGGGCGGGGCATCACAGACCTGTCTAGTGGGGAAATGGGATGGTCTCCGTTTGACCCCTCACACTCACCACGCAAACACCTGTGCCCCAGCGTGACCCTTCCCTTCGCTGCTGCCCTGGTGGTCATGCACTGAGCAAACACAGGGGGATCCGTACCCCCCGCACCCTTTAACACAAGTCCCACCGTCCCCCCTCCTCCTCCACACCGTAAGTGAAATGTCACTTTCAAGCTAATGGTTTTTTTTGTGAAAACTTGTTTTATTATTTTTTTTCTTCTCCATGATTAATAAAAGGCTCGATCGTTCCTGCGTGGTTGTGGTGTGGACAGAGCCGCGGGGTTCTCAGGGCGGGGTGGAGGGTGGAGCAAAAGGATCTTAAAGTGCTGAAGCAATTTTAGGTGTGGTGGGGTGCAGAGGCTGGTTATACAGGGATCCCTCACCTGCTGCTGAGATGCAGCCACCTCTGGGGTGGGGCACGGGCTGGTTATACAGGAACCCCTCACGCGGTGCTGAGATGCGACCAGCTCTGGGGTGGGGTAACTTTATCCAGCTCCAGAGCAAGGCAGCTGAGACAGACTGTAATGGAAAATCCCGTGTCCCCGTGGGGACTCGTGGGCGGTGGAAAGGATTTGAGCTGGGGCTGGCAAGTCGAGGGCCTCAGGCCAAGCGCTGAGGGTTTTGTGACCCTTTCCCTGGAATTTGTCTCCTCCCAGACAAGTACTGCAGTAGCTGGGGACCCCCTCTGAGCCAGCCAGTCCCCCCCAGCCTGGGGCTTTGCCCCCTATAGGGGAAAGGGCTTGTGTCCCATTTCATGGGCCAGCCAGTCCCCCAGTCTGGGGCTGCACCCCTTAGAGGGGAAAGTCCCCTCCACAATCACCTGGAGATCAGCCTGTTAGGGTTAACAAATCCCTTCCTTCTCTCCCTGTAAGTACCGTGACTGTTGGGGGTAGAGGCGGGTCTGTCACCCCTCGTGGGGCTCTTCGTACCCACAGCAGAGGCTGGCCCCTCCGGGAGAGCTGGCTGAGGTTTTCCAAAGGGCGGCGGCTGTGTCAGAAAATGCAGCTCGATTGAAATCGACACAAGCTGGGGAACGCGTCTGTTTGGAGACAATTCCCTGGCGGGGGAGGCCAGTCCGAACGGAATGGACTGAGCGGAGTTGTTTCATTTCAAAACGACCCTTTTTTTGGTTGCCGGATGGATTTGATGATTTTGCTGTTTTTAAGACAGGAACCAAAGCAGCGACTGATCTGGGTTGGTTGTGGAATGGGGGAAATGGAAAGTCCAAAATGGGGTCTATTGGTTTTTTTGTAATACATAAAAGGCAAACAAGTCCCCGTTTTTGTATTTTCGGGGGGGGGGGACGGGGGGCAGTCATGTTTTGGCCAATAGTCTATTTTTATATGATAAACAATTGGTATTTTATCAATTGTCTCAATGCATCCAAACCAACCTTGGGGTTCTTTTTTTCAGAAATGTTGTGGCGAGTTTCACAATCTGGTATCTTTATATATCTCTTTTGTTTCCATTTCGGAACCAAGTTGGGGGGATTTCCTTCCAAAGCGCACTTGTGCTTCCTGGCCAGCTCCCACCCGAGGCTGGTAGAGATAAGGCAGGACATGGGGCTTGAGATCTTGGTTCTAGCCATGTCTTTGCCCCCAGCCTAAGAGGAAAGGACCCGGGGTAGGTGACATGGGAAAATGTCCATGTCCCAGGCAGCATCTCTGGTTCATAAGGGGGAGAGTGCCCCCCAGCCCACTCCCTGAAGCACAGCACCCCCTAGCACCACACGGGCATCAGGGCCAGCCCTGACTGCCAGGGGAGAGCACCCCCAGCCAGCTCCCTGCAGCACGCCTCCTAGTGCCATGCTGGGCACCAGGACCAGCCCTGACTGCCAGGGGAGAGCTCCCCCAGCCAGTTTCCTGCAGTATGGTGGCTCCCCCTTCAGACGTGAGTTGGTGGTGCCTCCTCGAAGGCTGCCTTGAAGGCCTGCACCAGCGGCCTCCGCACGGCGTCCTGGAACTCCCTCCCAGCAAAGACGTAGAGCAGGGGGTTGATGCAGCTGTTGAACATGGCCAGGCACTTGGAGAGGGGGATGGCCACCAGGCGGACGGCGCTGGGCATTTGGGCTGTGGAGATCCTGGCTAAGGCCAAGGCATGGTAGGGTGACCAGCAGAGGAAGAAGCAGAAGATGACTCTTGTGACCACCAAGAGGGGTTTGCTGGACTTGGCCAGCCTCTTTCGCCTCATGGCCACCACCAGGATGGAGTAGGACACGGAGATGACCACCAAGGGCAGGAGGAACTGAGAGAGGAAGATGAACACGGTCAATATCTCGGCCTCTTGGCGCCTCCAATCTTGGAAGACATCCAGGTTGCTGCAGGAGCTCCGGTTCCTCTCGAAGGAGAGCTCGGAGAAGAGGAAGGAGCTGGGCACGAAGGTGGCCAGCGACAGGGCCCAGATAGCGGCGCAGGCCACCCAGCTGAGCCGCGGCGTGCGGTGATTGCGGCACCAGACGGGGGCCACCACTACCACACACCGGTCCACGCTGATAGCGCTGAGCAGCAGGACCCCACTGCAGAGGCTCAAGCCAAAGAGGCAGTTGGCCAACTTGCAGGCCACGGAGCCGAAGGGCCAGTCCAGATCCAGGGCCAGGTACAGGACGGTGACCAGGATCAGAGAGGTGGAGGCCACGTCGGCCACAGCCAGGTTGAAGAACCACACGGTGTTGGGGGTCCAGCGCAGCTTCCAGCCTGTGACCCACAGCACTGCCCCGTTCCCGGCCGCCCCGGCCAAGAAAATGAAGCCGAAGGCGACAGCCGTGGTGACCTTCATGGCCTGGCGCAGTGTGGCCTCCCCAGATGTGGCGTTGATGGGCAGCATCGCCCTGCTGAAGAGACAGTGTAGGTTGTGAAAGGCCCTATGCTTGGGTTCTCTCCCTGGGGGTAGGATTGGGGGCTGGGAGCCAGGACTCCTGGGTTCTATCCCTGACGCTGGGAGGGGAGTGGGGTCTGGTAGCTTAGAGCTGGCGGGGGCTGGGAGCCAGGACTCATTAACTGGGCCACCATTGAGGTCCCAGTCTCAGTTGAATGCTGGGATGATCCGAACCTCCACCCCCACCATTACCCATGTACTAACTAAACTAATGGTTGTGGGCACTGTGTGTCCCCCTGCTGGAAGGAGAGTGTGTGTGTGTGTCTGTCTGTGTGTGAGAGAGAGAGAGAGAGAGATGGCTCCCCCACCCCCGTCCCTCGCTCTAAGCCCCGCTCACTTAGTGACGCTAATGGGCGCAGTTGCATTGACCGCAAGCCCCCGTCCCTGCTTTGTTCCCAAACAACCAGCTGGGCCCAACGCTTCCATCCTAATGCGTCAATTTCCCAGCCCCGTGGGGTGAGAGCTCAGCTGGGTGCTGTGCCGGCAGGGGGCCCAGGGGGCCGGCGTCGCTCGGCACTGGGCAAGGAGCCAGCTCCCCAGGCCCCCAGCCCCTGTGGGGGGTGGTTAGGGCTTGAGCATGGCTGCTCATCACTCCTGTTGGCTGCTGGGGCCCAGACCCCTGCGCCAGCTGGAGGCGGGGGCAGAGTGAGGGGTTGGGATGGGAGAAGGGGGAGGAGGTGGGGTGGGAGAATTGACTCCATCTCTAGCTCTGGTAGGGGAGGGGAGTGGGGTCTATTAGTTGGGGGTGGGGGCTGGGAGACAGGACTCCTGCTTTCTATCCCCACACCTGAGAGGGGAGTGGGGTCTAGTGGTTAAAGGGTGGGGGGAGACTGGGAGCTGGGATTCCTGGGTTCTATCCCCAGCACTGGGAGGGGTGTGGGGTCTAGTGGTTAAAGGGTGGGGGACGGGGGGGGGGGGGACTGGGAGCCGGAACGCCTGGGTTCTATCCCCAGCTCTGTGAGGGGAGTGGGGTCTAGTGGTTAAAGGGTGGGGGGAGACTGGGAGCTGGGACTCCTGGGTTCTATCCCCAGCACTGGGAGGGGTGTGGGGTCTAGTGGTTAGAGCAGGAGGAGGTTGGGGGCGGGGGCGAGGGCGGAGGCTGGGAGCCGGAACTCCTGGGTTTTATCCTGAGCTCTGGAAGGGGAGTGGGGTCTAGTGATTAGAGCGGGGTGGGGGGAGCTTGGGAGCCAGGACTATGACTCCTGGATTCTCTCCCTGGGTCTGGGAGGGGAGTGGGGTCTAGTGGTCAGAACGGGGGGGTTGGGAGCCCGGATTCCTGGGTTCTATCCCTGGCTCTGGGTGGGTTTAAGGTTGCCAACATCATATTTCAAAAATAAGGGACTGTTTTCTTAGCCCCCCTGCCCCACCCCCCTCCCGATATTGCTATTATGATTATTATTATTAACAACCCTGAGCAGGACTCACCTACATTCGCCAGGAGGATTTTCTTGCTGCTTTTTGCAGAACTCACCGAGCCCAGAGCTTCTTGCAGGGAAATGAAAACCCTTGTACTAAGGGCTGGTCGGCAGCCCTGCGTGTGGGTCAGAGCAGGGGGGCGCTGGGAGCCAGGACTCCTGGGTTCTCTTCCTGCCTCTGCGACTGATTCGCTGAAGGAGTGCCTGTCGCTCCTTCCTCTTCTCTGGCGTTTACGCCTCTGTATAAATACTATCCCCCAGCCCCCCCCTGCTCTAGCCACTAGACCCCACTCCATGTTCAGAACTGGGGAGAGAACCCAGGAGCCCCGGCTCCTACCCCCCGCCCCAACCACTAGACTCCCACTCCCCTCCCACAGCTGGGGCTAGAACCCAGGTGTCCTGGCTCCAAGCCCCCCCTCCTCCCAGCCAGGAACAGAACGTACCTTCCCTCCCCTGCCAGTTCCCACCGCCCCCTGGCAGGACCCGTTCACCTGTCCCGCTTCTCTCCCCCCCCTCCCCCCCCCTCCCCCCTGCAATGTTCCCAGACACACTGTACAGCTGTAGCCAGAGCAACGGCATCCATCCTCAAGGTCTCAGCTACAGAGAAGGGGGGGGAGCGAGGGAGGGGAGTGGGAGGCAGAGCCCAGCCCTGGCTGTGCATAGAACCCAGGAGTCCGGCCTATTCTCCCACCCCACTCTACTCTGCCCACTAGACCCCACTTGTCTCCCAGGAGTCCTGGCTCCCAGCCCCCTGCTCTACCCCACTTGTTCCCCAGCCACCCCGGAGGCTGGGATAGAACCCAGGAGTCCTGCCTCCCAGCGCCCCCCACCTAACCACTAGACACCAGTCTCCTCCCAGAGCCAGGGGTGGAAGGACCCCTGGAGTCCTGGCTCCCAGCCCCCCTGCTCTAACCCATTAAATCCCAGCTCCCCCCACCCCCCAATTCCCCAGAGCAAAAGCAAAATCACTCACCTGAGGCGGAAGGATTCTCCAGGGCTTAGAGTTGGCGAGGCGGGTGGGCTGGGAGCCAGGACTCCTGGGTTCTATCCCTGGCTATGGGAGGGGAGTGGGGTCTAGTGGGTTGAAGTGGGAGGGGCTGGGAGCCAGGACTCCTGGGTTCTATCCCTGGCTATGGGAGGGGAGTGGGGTCTAGTGGGTTGAAGTGGGAGGGGCTGGGAGCCAGGACTCCTGGGTTCTACTCTTGGCCCTTAGAGGGGAGTGCGGTCTAGAGGGTAGAGCAGGGGACAGGCTGAGAGCCAGGACGTTTGCCTTGCCTGTGCCTCAGTTTCCCCAGCTGTCTGAGGCGGGTAGCGCCGGTTTCCGGGGGGGGGGGGGCATAGGTGCTGGAGCTAGCTGCAGTACCCCTGGCTCGAAGTGGGTTCCATGATACAAGGTTTGTAGTTTGGGTCGAGGGCTCTCAGAGCCCCCTCCCATACAAATTGTTCCAGCAGCCGTGGGATTCGGGGCGGGGGGGGGGTAACCCTGTCTGCTAGGAGCCCAGAGGCCGCGGGGATGGGGGCTGCCCGGCCCCTGGGCAGGGAGCGGGGCGCGACTCACCTGGCTGCGGCTGCCGCCAGGTCCGGGGGGGCCGCCAGGTCCGGGGGGGGGGGCGGGTCCGGGTCCGAGTCGGCTGCGCAGGGAGCCGGGCCGGTCGTGTGTGTCTGGGGGTGGGGGGAGGGACACAGAGAGAGTCTGTGTGTTTGTGTGTGTGTGTGTGTGTGTGTCCGTCAGTCCGTCCCCCTGCTGGAGTGGACGAGCCCTGCGGTGTGTTTGTGTGTATGTGTGTATGTGTGTCCCTGCTGCCCGTGCTGGAGGGGACGGGCCCTGCTGTGTGTGTGTCAGAGCTTCTCGCCCCCAGCCTTTCTAACTCCAGTTTGTGGGACTTTTCAGCTTTCCATCCCCTCAGCCCCACAGACAATGTACAGGGAGGGGTCATTTCTGGTGCCAGGCCTCCCCCCGTGGGCACTCCCAATCGGTGTGCAAAAGCACACACAGGTATCACACAGCAACGCTCAGCAGGGACACACACACACACACACAGAGCAGGGCTCGTCCCCTCCAGCAGGGGGCAGCAGGGGGACACACACACACACACACACACACACACACACACAAATATCATTGTTAGATGAGGAAACTGAATCACAGAGAGGGGACATAATCCAGTAGTTCTGCCCTCAGTTCCCCCCCCCCCACACACACACACTCTTACCCCCTCCCCTCCCAGAATCAGAAATAGAACCCAGGATCCTGGCCCTCAACCCAGAACACACAAGATTCTGGAGCAGGGAATAGGACGCGGGTCCTTAGGGGGCGCCGGCTCTGGTCTGGCCCTAGGGCAGGGGACTGACTGGCTTGGGGGGAGGGGGCTTGGAATGGTGCACCCTGAGCTGGGGAGTATGTGCAGGGTCCTTCACACCTCATTGTAACACAGGAAACCTCAATCCACGGAGCCGCTTCTCTGCCCCAGGGCCGTGCTGCCAGCCCTGCACCAGGGTCCTTGGGGGTATTGGCTCTGTCTGG
Source organism: Chrysemys picta bellii (assembly GCF_011386835.1). Taxonomy (NCBI): domain Eukaryota; kingdom Metazoa; phylum Chordata; order Testudines; family Emydidae; genus Chrysemys; species Chrysemys picta. Next base: position 3,697,667 of record NC_088810.1, on the reverse strand, counting down.
GACTGCACCTCCCATGACTTGTTAGCATGGAGTCCTCTGTGCTCTGCAGAATTGCCTAATGGTTAGAGCAGGGGGGTGGAGGGTAGCTGGGAGCCAGGACTCCTAGGTTCTATTCCCCAGCACTGGGAGGGACGTGGGGTCTAATGGTTAGAGCAGAGGGGGCTGGGAGCCAGGACTCCTGGGTTCTATCTGCAGTTCTCGGAGGGGTCTGGTGGATTAGACAGGAAAATAGGAAGTCAGGACTCTTGGGTTCTAGCTCTTGCTCTGGGAGGGAGGGGATTTCAAGCATCATAAGGTGGGAATTTCACATCTGATTGATTTGAAACAAGACAGAGAAATTCATCGTCTGTCACAGACCTCACATAATTATATCCCTCTGCATTGAGTCCCATAGGTTAACTCCACTAATACGCTGTGGTAGGGAGTCCTGCAGTTTGAACCCAATAATGCCAGTGGCAGGGAGTCCCACAGGTTAACCCACCAGTACCCAGCAGCAGGGAGTTCCACACGTTTTCCCTGATGATAAAAATGTCTGATTTCCAGCAGGGCTTAGAATGGAAATGGCTTTTCAGCCCCACCGACGGGGTCTCTGCCCATCGTCTCACCTCCTCTGGGTAGCAGGGCCAATGGGAACGTGAAGCCAGCGCGGAGAGAGACGCGGCAGAGAGAAATGTATTTGCTCAGCAAATGGTCCATGTGTCTGTTCCCCTCCCCCGTCCGTGTGTTCACTCCTTTATCTCTGAATCTTCACACCCTCCTGCACCCCAGGCTGCTCTGTCTGACCCAGACAACACAAACCACAAATGGAAACAACAACTCATCGTCTGCCTTGACAGGAAAAGCCCGCTGAGACTGGCTGGCCATACACCAGGCTGAGGCTGCAGGCCAGCTCGACCGGTCGGGCGCCGAGGGCCAGGGATGCACAGAAATGGGGGGGTCCAGCGGTACGCTCTGGGCAAATATCAACTCCACCCATCGCCCCTCGGAGGCAGTAGCATGTCCAAAGGGACTAGAGCTCCGACAGGGCTCTCAAAGAGGCACGTGCCCCAGAGATGTGACTGTGGTGTCTGGCATGAGGTGCGGCCGGGCTGATGCCCTGGGGTTGGACGTGAGTGTGCAGACAGGAAAGGGCTGTTGGATTCAAGGGGCCGTTTGCAACCAGGTGCTGCAGACGCTGAGCTCAGAACTGCCCAAGGCCTGGGAGCCCGAGTCCTCCTGCAGCAGATCTGCTAAGGGCGCCCCTGCAGCCGGGCCTGCGGAGAAACCTCTTCCTGTCAGAACTGATGAGTCAAAGTGCTCTGAAAAACACGCGCCCGCTCGGCTTGGCTTGAAATTGGGCCGTCTCTGAGCAAGGCCGGGGGCAGGGCGAATGGGGGCAGGTTTGGGTCCTTGGGATCCGGGGCCCTCAGTTAAAGCCACGTGAAAAGGAATAACTTAATTTTTTCACATCGCTCTGAAAAGCTGTTGCAGACTCGCATCGACTTGGAAAGCGGCACCAAGCCGCAGGGGCTCCGCTGGAGCAAATGGCGGTCGTTGGATCGGGGACTTCACGAGATGCAGCCCCCTGAAGATGAGCTGCTGTTAATATTCACACATGGCCCTGACACCCCCATGCTGGGGGCAACTGCCTTGAAAACCAGCACTTAGCAATGGAGGCCGGGATGGGGTTTGTGATGCAAATTTGGGGTCATTTGGTCCAGGGGTTCCCACGATACAGGGTCCCCCCACCCCTCCCCCGCACGTACTGATGGAACATTTTCAGACGGTTATAACGTTCTCGGTGCAGAGCGAGGGGAAAAAACGAAAAGGGCAAATTTCAGGAAACATCAAGCCCGGCCGGCCCCCGAGATCAGCTACGCAACAGGACCGAAGCTGGTGCAGCCATACTGCAAAAGTGAGTCTGCTCCCAGAAGCTGTTCACACCTGTGTTTAATAGCAGTTCACACCTCTGCAAGGTACGTCTTCCACCGGAAATTGAGGGTAAGTAACAGCCACGTTGAGCTGACACATGGGGGCTTAGAGACACAGCAACTGCCCTTTTGACCTAAGCAAGGAGATGTCTGAGTTCTTCTCCCTATTATCAGCTTTGACCTGGTGTCTTCAGCCACAACGGGGCTGAATTGGGACCACAGACGGCATGTAAGTCCTGTGCCAATAACCAATTCTTCGGGTCGCTGGTTATTCTGAAAAAAATTGGGGGGGGGGCGGGGCACTTATTTGGAGATGACCCCAAACGATTGGTTATTTTTTTTTTTTTTTTGGCAAATGAAAAGGCGAGGGGGAGAGAGGGGAGTTTGTTTCAGTCGGAACAAAATGGTTTTTGTTTTTTTTGTGAGCTTGGATTGTACACATTTTAAATAAAATAAAATTGAAGCACATTTCAAGACAAAACCATTCTGTAAAAGAAAATCAAAATGTTTCATATTGTATATGTCAGATTTTTGGTTTTTGAGCGAAACAATTTGGCAAATTTGATATTAATTCACTAAATGTTTTGGTGACCAAGTTTGCTCTAACTGCTAGAGCCCACTGCCCTCCCAGAGCTGTGGGGATTGAACTGAGGAGTCCTGGCTGCCAGCCCCCCCCTCCTCCTCTTCCTCTACCCTGCTCGAGGCAGGTGAAGAACCTGAGAACTCTGAAGTGAAGTGAACAGCGCTACACTGATTGACACTGGCTTAGGGTCTGGCCTGCTTGCTCCATGCTCTACAGATTTTCAGGCTTAATTTTCCAAAATAATTGTGATTATTTGCTAAGCTTCTATTTTTGGAGGGTTTCCCAGATGAACACACTTAAAGAGGCCTGATTTTCCAGAAGAAGGAGCTGAACCCTTTGTGTACATCAGGCCTGTTGCAAGGCGTCTCAAGTCATTACGTGATTCCATGTACTTTGCCCGCAAAGTGGAGAATGTTCTCAATTCCAGAGATGCCTCCTGAAGGGTCTTCTTTGTAAAAGGCTCTAGGTGTGATGGGTTGGATCACAGAAACCCCCTTGGGGCTGCCAACTGATGTGCCAAGACTACTTCTGCCCCTGCTTTCCCTGCCAGCCTGGGTCTCCAGAACCCAGCCTGGTTGTGCCAGACACGCTTGACAGCTACAAACCCAAACCCAGGTCTGAACCACATCACACAAACGGCAGGCTTAACTGAAAGCAACTTAAGAAGTGTTCCTGTCTCTAACACTCAGATGCCCAACTCCCACTGAGGTCCAAACCCCAAATAAATTTGTTTTACCCTGTATAAAGCATATACAGGGTAAACTCATAAATTCTTTGCCCCCTAAAACACTGATAGAGAGATTTGCACAGCTGTTTGCCCTCCATGCCCCCAGGTTTTAATACATACTGTGACAAAGTTCCTCCTCTATCTTGGTGGGTCCTGCACTTATTGGTGGATTTTCTTGCCTCAGAGATTCACCATGTGGGTTGGGGAATAGCCCAGAGACCTTCCCCTCTGGAAGAACCCACAGTCCAGGTCAATTGGGAGGTTTGGGGGGAACCCGGGCCTGCCCTCTACTCCGGGTTCCAGCCCAGGGCCCTGTGGACTGCAGCGGTCTATAGTGCCTCCTGTAACAGCTGCATGACAGCTACAACTCCCTGGGCTATTTCCCCATGGCCTCCTCCAAACCCCTTCCTTATTCTCACCACAGGACCTTCCTCCTGGTGTCTGATAATGCTTGTGCTCCTCAGTCCTCCAGCAGCACAGCACACCCTCTCAGCTCCTTGTGCCTCTTGCTCCCAGCTCCTCACAGTCACACCACAAGATGAAGTGAGCTCCTTTTAAAACCCAGGTGCCCTGATTAGCCTGCCTTAATTGATTCTAGCAGCTTCTTCTTAATTGGCTCCAGGTGTTCTAATTAGCCTGCCTGCCTTAACTGGTTCTAGCAGGTTCCTGATTACTCTAGTGCAGCCCCTGCTCTGGTCACTCAGGGAACAGAAAACTACTCATCCATTGACCAGTATATTTGCCCTCTACCAGACTCCTGTACCCCACTGGTCTGGGTCTGTCACAATACTCTGAGTTAACTAATAAGTAAAAAGTGATTTTATTAAATACAAAAAGTAGGATTTAAGTGGTTTCAAGTGATAACAGACAGAACAAAGTGAATTACCAAGCAAAATAAAATAAAACACACAAGTCTATACCTAATACAGTAAGAAAACTGAATATAGATAAAATCTCACCCTCAGAGATATTTTAATAAGCTTCTATCACAGACTAGACTCCTTCCTAGTCTGGGCACAATCCCTTTCCCAGTATAGCCCTTGTTCCAGCTCAGGTGGTAGCTATGGGATTTCTCATGACTGCATCTCCCTTTGCTCTGTTCCACCTCCTTATATGGCTTTGGCAAAAGGCAGGAATCTTTTGTCCCCCCTCCTCCCTTCTAAATGGAAAAGCACCAGGTTTAAGATGGATTTCAGTACCACATGACATGGTCACATATCCTGTGAGACCCCAAGCCTTCATTCCTCCCAGCCTGACTCACAGGAAGGCCTGACTGCAAACAGAGCCATCCACAGTCAATTGTCCTGGTTGATGGGAGCCATTAAGATTCCAAACCACCATTAATGCCCACACTTTGCATAACTACAGTAGGCCCTCAGAGTTACATTTCACATTTCTAATTTCAGACACAAGAATGATACATACATACAAATAGGATGACGACACTCAGTAGATTATAACCTTTGTAATGATACCTTATGAGACCTTTTGCATAAAGCATATTCCAGTTACATTATATTCATTCTCATTAGTATACTTTCATAAAAGCATATAGAGTGCAATGACACACTAGGTTCCATAGTTTTTTAAAAATATGCAGTGACTTGGAAACCAGGAGTTTCTAGAACTAGCCACATATCTAGAATTCAAAGGGCCCTATTGTTTTTTCAAACATATAGGTGCTTGGAGTCCTTGAAGTACTAGACCATGTCAGATCTGATTGGGTTTCAAGATGTTGTCACACCTAGAACTGAAGAAGTTTAAGAACTCGCCAAATATCTAGAACTCGTGATATTACTGAGTGAGTGAATTTATTTTTACACACACACGCACACATGTTATATATATATATATATATATATATATATATATATATATATATATATATATTTACACACACACACACATCAGTGTAAATATATTTTTACACACACACACACACACACACATCAGTGTAAATATATATATACATAGGCATATATATATAAAATCCAATAGTATCCCAGGAGTTCTAGACATTTGAGTGGTTCTTGAACCTCTTGAGATCTAGATCTGAGAAGTTTTTTAACTGCTTCTATGTTGTTTAGAGCGCCATATATGAGCTTGGAAACTAGGATGTTCTAGTCTACATAGGAGCTATTTGGGTTTTTAAATTTTGGCAGACCTAGAACCCAAAGGTTCACAAACCAACCAATTATCTAGAAAACATAGGATCCCATTGATTTTGAAACATACAGGGGCTTGGAAAACATGATGTCTAAATCTAGCTGCGACGAAGTGGGGGGTTTTCTTGTTTTCTATGGAGTTTCAATGGTTTGTATGCGGAGGGGGTGGGACTCAGTTTCCCTGGGTGTTACTGGTTTAACGAGGTGAGCAGAGAGGGAGTTTGTTTTTGTAGAGGACCGGGAAGCAGGGGGGCTCTGGGCTGGAGAGGGGAAGCAGGCAGAGCCCACCTGGAGGCAGAGAGACTGGGGTGTCCTGGGCTGAGGGAGGCCAGGCCTGAGGCCCTGAGAGTTTCCTGTGCTGTGTTCAACTCTCAATAAACCCTCCCATATTACCCTGGCTGAGAGTCGCTCCGGTCTAGAGACCACAGGGGGCCCACAGTGAGAAACAGGTGTGCTAAGGCTCCGAGAGGTGCGGCTCCAGGAGGTGGAGGGGCCTGACCCCGAGAGAGAGTGGACCCCCCGCGAAGGGCTGTCTCACTAACAGGGGCACCCCCCACGGACCGCACGGGGCCAAGAGTGGGCATGATCTGTGAGTCCGTGACACTAGCCAACATTGGATCAGATCACATTCCAAACACTGACATAGCTGGGACCCAAGAGGTTAACAATCGGCCAGGACTCCAAGAATCCATGAGATTCTATTGAATGTTGAATCAGCAAGAGGTGGTATCTGTTATGGTTGTCAGTTTTGTTTCATCTGAACAGTAAAATGCACATCTAACTTACCTAGAGCCTCCATCTTGGGCTGGTGGCCTACGCAGGCTTGGCTTCCTCAGACAACCCAGTGGGCCCTAGGTGACAACTGGTGGAGCACCTCAACAGCATCTGCCTCAACTCTGCATCGAATCAGAGATTCCAAGGCCAGAAGAAGCATGGTGGTCCCCTACTTTGACCTCCTGCAGAACATCCCTGAATTAGTTCCTGATTGAACTACAGCAGACCTCTTTGAAAAACACCCAGTCCTGCCTTAAAAGTTGCCGGAGATGGAGAATCCACCATGGGGGAGGTGTGTGTGTGTGTGTGTTCTGAAGTCTTTATCCTCCTTTTCATCTGCTAGACCTGAGCCTTGGCCAAGGTTTTCTAACTTGGGTAGAGCTGGCAGGTGGGATCTCCTTGATTACTTGGGTGTTACTTCTTCACCACACTGAAGTGTTTACAGGCAGGTGGTTTGTCTGGAATTGCTCCTTGTTCTGCCGGCTTGTTTTCCTTACCGGCCACTCTTAAACTAAGCCTGAACACACTAAATATCCCAGTGACGTGTCATGCAGTGGTTGTAAAGTATTTCAGGGCTGCTACACTACCTAACAGAATCTATCTAGTTCAAGGAATGCCTGGGAATGATTATTACTTATTATATTTTATTTCAGGTAGTTCTGGGAGCCCCAGTCCTGAACCAGTGCCCTTCTGTGCTAGGTACTGTGCAAAGAACAAAAAGACAATCAGTGTCCCAGAGAGCCCACAATCTAAGGAAATGCAATGGATAGAGACCTGGGCTGGGATGCAGGAGAGCTGGGTTTGTTCCCGGTTCTGCCACTGGACAGACTGAAGGTTCTACTGGGTGACCTTGGCCAAGCCACTTCCCCACTCTGTGCCTCAGTTTCCCCATTTGTAAAAACTGGAAGACTGCTGTACTGACCTCCTTAGTAAAGCTCTGTGAAGCTACTGATGACAAGTATTAGAGAAGAGCTAGATATCGCTATCATAATATACAGACTTTTCTATAATATAGGTTTCAGAGTAGCAGTTGTGTTAGTCTGTATCTGCAAAAAGAACAGGAATACTTGTGGCACCTTATAGACTAACAAATTGATTTGAGCATAAGCTTTCGTGGGCATAGAATGGAACACACAGAAAGAAGATATTTATACATACAGAGAACATGAAAAGGTGGACGTAGCCATACCAACTGTAAGAGGCTGTGGAAGCAGAGATGATTGAGATCAATTGAGATGACCTATCAACGCCCCTACTCTACTTGCGCTACATTGATGACATCTTCATCATCTGGACCCATGGAAAAGAAGCCCTCGAGGAATTCCACCATGATTTTAACAATTTCCATCCCACCATCAACCTCAGTCTAGACTAATCCACACAAGTGTTCCATTTCCTAGACACTACTGTGCTAATAAGTGATGGTCACATAAACACCACCCTGTACCAGAAATCAACTGACCCTATACTTATCTACATGCCTCCAGCTTCCATCCAGGACACATCACACGATCCATTGTCTACAGCTAAGCTCTAAGATACAGCCGCATTTTCTCCAATCCCTCAGACAGAGACAAACACCTACAAGATCTCTATCAAGCATTCTTAAAACTACAATACCCACCTGCTGAAGTGAAAAAACAGATTGACAGAGACAGAAGAGTACCCAGAAGTCACCTACTACAGGACAGACCCAACAAAGAAAATAATAGAATGCCACTAGCCGTCACCTTCAGCCTCCAACTAAAACCTCTCCAGCACATCATCAAAGATCTACAACCTATCTGAAAGATGATCCCTCACTCTCACAAATCTTGGGAGACAGGCCAGTCCTCGCTTACAGACAGCCCCCCAACCTGAAGCAAATACTCACCAGCAACTGCACACCATACAACATAAACACTAACCCAGGAACCTATCCTTGCAACAAAGCCCGATGCCAACTCTGTCCACATATCTATTCAAGTGACACCATCATAGGACCTAATCACATCAGCCATACCATCAGGGGCTCGTTCACCTGCACATCTACCAACGTGATATATGCCATCATGTGCCAGCAAATGCCCCTCTGCCACATACATTGGCCAAACTGGACAGTCTCTACGCAAAAGAATAAATGGACACAAATCTGACATCAGGAATCATAACATTCAAAAACCAGTGGGGGAACACTTCAACCTCTCTAACCACTCAGTGACAGACTTGAAGGTGGCAATTTTGCAACAAAAAAACTTCAAAAACAGACTTCAAAGAGAGACTGCTGAACTTGAATTAATATGCAAATTAGATACAATTAACTTAGGTTTGAACAGAGACTGGGAATGGTTGGGTCATTACACTAATTGAATCTATTTCCCCATGTTAAGTATCCTCACACTTTCTATGGGTCATCTCGATTATCACTTCAAAGGTGTTTTTTTTTCTTCTTCTTCTTCTTCTTCTTCTTCTTCTTCTTCTCCTGCTGCTGATAGATCATCTCAATTGATTGGCCTCTTACAGTTGGTATGGCTACTTCCACCTTTTCATGTTAGCTGTATGTATAAATACTTTCTTTCTGTGTGTTCCATTCTATGCACCAAATGAAGTAGGCTGTAGCCCACAAAAGCTTATGCTCAAATAAATTTGTTAGTCTCTAAAGTGCCACAAGTACGCCTGTTCTTTCTATAATATACTACACCTAATGGATTAAAAACCATTTGGAAATTTAAAACCACAATGACAATTTTAGAAAACAATCTGGAACATGTTGAAGTCTATGTCGTTTGAAAACACTCTAGAATCCAATGATGTCCCAGGCCTAGTCAGTAATCTAGAACCCATGCACTTTGAGTAGGAACACACTGAGAGACTTACAATAAATGAGATTCCAGAGCCAGCTAGTGATGCAGAATCCAAGAGATTCTCAGTTAGGTGAGAACACAGTCAGAGACCTAAACAAAGAAACAAGATTCTGGAGCAGGCTACTGATTTGGTGCCATTGACGGCCCATTGAGTATAAAAAAATTGAGAGACCTAGAACACATAGGATTCTGGAGAGAGCAGGGAATCTAGAATCCAGGGACACTGCAGGGTTTATAAACAGTGAGGTACCTTAGACCCGTCTGGTTTTAGAACCACCAGGGATCTAGGAACAGCTGGGATGGCAAGTCTGGGCAACTTCAGACCATCTCCTGTTTTCTGTTCTCAACTTCAAAGCCGTGTCTTCCACTATACTCGGGGGCACTGCTGCCGAGATCATCAACAAAAGCCGCTTTGACCAGAGTGAGAAGAGACGTCCTGAAGACCTGCCAGAACTTCTCCCCCACAAAGAGGTAGAGAATGGGGGTGAAGCAGGCATTGAAGCAGGATGAAAAGGTGTAAATGACTAAGAGATCATCTGTCACCAACTCTGGCACCTCCTTCTTGTAGAGATTCAAGCTCTGGTAGAGGTGGTAGGGCAGCCAACCAAGAAAGAAAGAAACCACTGCAGCCACCATGACTTTGAAGGGCTTCCCAGCCCATGCCAGCTTCTTCTCCTTCATCTTCAGCCCCATGCAGCCATAGCAGCCCGCGATGGTGCAGAAGGGCAGCAGGAAGCCCAGTAGGAACCGGACAATGAAGATGGCCAGGTGGACCCGTCTCCCTAGGTCCTGTGGCTCAGCTCCATTCCAGTCTTCGGAGAGGGCGTAATTGTTGATGCAGATGATTCTGCCTCCATCCACCACGTGTGTCTCTCGGAAAGCCAGGTAGGGAGCGCTGAGACCAAAGGAGGCCAGCCACACGCCCACCGCCAGCTTCTGAGCTCGGGGCACAGTGCGGTGATTCCGAGATTGGATGGGATGGTGAGTGAGAGTGTAGCGGTCAAGGCTGATGAGGGTGAGAAGGAAGACGGAAGTGAACATGCCCACAGAGATGCAGGTGTTGAGGAACTTGCACATGGCCATGCCAAAGACCCAGTGGAAACCCAGGAGGACATAGACAATGAAGAAGGGGATCAGCAGGGTGAAGAGAAGGTAGCAGGAGACCAGGTGAAGGAACCAGAGAGTGGTCACCGTCCTCCTCATCTTCAGTCCCAGCACCCACAAGCACAGCCCGTTCCCCACCACACCCACCAGGAAGGTGGTGAAGAGTAGCACGGATGCAGCCAGGTGAGCAGCGCTCACAGTTGCTGGGGTCTGGCTGGAATTTGCCCCAGAGGTTGGTGGGAGAGGTGTCTTGCCTTGGTTCATGGTGCCCTGGGGAGAGAGAGAACTTGGGTTAGAAGGGATGACAGAGGAGGGGAAGAGGAGGAAGGGAGAAATAAGAGGGGGTTAGGAAGGCAACATTGGAGAGGATCTCTCTAGGCACCCTCTTGTCCTCCAGAATATGCAAGCTAGATAGTCTCCGCAACTGGGCTATAGCCAGTGGAACTCACTGCTACAAGGTAGAACTATGGGAAGTAGAGGAGGGAAAGAGGGATAGTAGATGTGGGAAGAGTGGTGACGGGGACAGTCTAGTAGGTCAAATACACAACTACCCTGTTTCCCCGAAAATAAGACAGTGTCTTATATTAATTTTTGCTCCCAAAGATGCGCTAGGTCTTATTTTCAGGGGATGTCTTATTTTTCAATGAAGAAGAATACGGTACACATTTTTTGTTGAACAAAAAAAAGTAAATTTATTGCCTGTATACGGTACAGTAGTAGTGGTCATCACAAACCAGCATAACCAGACAAACTGTGAATCCTACGGTATCAAGAATTTCTTGTTACTACCATTTCCATGTACAACAATCTATGGTACATTTACTGATACTGATATTTACTGGTATGAACACAAAGTAAGATTTATTCAATGACAGTCATGTCATCATCTTCTGGAACATCATCATAACAATCCAAACCCTGAATTTCCTGGTGAATTTCTTGTGACTCCATTTCTTTCAGAATCAGTGGGCCAAATCTCTCATGTTTAGCAATAGCACTGTCCTTAAATGAGTACTTCTTGTCAAGGTAGCCTGCTCGTAGTGCATTTGCAATGCAACTGTCAGTGATTTTCTCCCATGAATTCTTCACCCAAGTCACAACCTCTTGCAGTTTAGGTTTCACAAAGTTTCCACGCTGATTTCTCTCCATTCTATTTTCAATGTAGTCGTTAATTTCCATGCGCAAATTGTCCTTGAATGGCTTGTTTATTGCAATATCAAGAGTCTGGAGATTGGCCGTCATTCCTGCGGGAATCATTATTTGATCTATTTTTCTTTCGTGAAGAAATTTCTTCATGTCTTTAGCGCGGTGAGTGCTGGCTGCATCCCAGACTAGCAGACCTCTTTGGCTCCCTCGCATAACAAGCGGCAGCATTAAATCGACCCACTTCCTTATAACTGCTTGTGTGGCCCAGGCTTTTTCAGTTTCAAGAATAAAAATGCCCGAAACACGTTCAATCTTTTCCTTCTTGCCCTTAGAAATGATTAAAGGTGGGATTTTAGTGCCATCCAGACGAATTGCCAAAATACAGGTAACACGTGCACTTTCGTAAGCAGTGGAGGGAATGTACACTGAGGAGACACCCCGCTGTTCAATTGTTGTTTGAGATGATTGGCCCATAAACACTGCAGTTTCATCCATAGCAATCATGTTGGAAAGATTGTATTTAGAGAAGTCAGCATCATCAATAAAGGACTTGAATGCAAGTGCTCGCTGAATAACTTGAGCATCTTCCAGCCTAAACAGTGTTGTTGATCTTCTTAAAGACAGTTCACTTCGCTGAAGGAAATTATCCAGCCAGTGTTGTGATGCTTTGAAGTCTTCGGGGGCTATGTCAAACTGTGGTGCCATTGCAAGGGCAAATTCTTGAATCTGAGCCCTATTCACAACCAAAGCCTTTGCTCTCCTGTCAACAACCCATTCACAGATTAGGTCTTCCAGCTCGGAAAATAATGGTTGCCGACCTGATCCACACTTGCGCTTTTTAGCATTTCCCTTGTCCACTTGTTCAATGAGGTTACCGTACTCTGCTCGCCATTTTCGGACCAATCGGATATTCAACATCTTCTCTTTGCAGAAAGCAGTAAGATTTTGGCCCCAAGAGTCTTCCACGATTCCTTGCTTGTACTCCATGGAGTAGCTCTTTCTTTTTGCGCTCATGTCTAGGGGTAAAAATATACCAGCACTGTTTACCAGTATTTCTTGTATCAGCAGAAAAGCAGTCACCCCCTAAAGTGACACACTGGATCAGAGTGGGGATTGAAATGGGGGGATCACTTAAAATGACACAGGGGGGATCAGAGGGGGGAATCAATAAAAATGGCACAGGAGGATCAGAGGGGGGATTACCATTTTAGAACCTCCTGTGCCATTTTGATTCCCCCTTTCTGATCCTCCTGTGCCGATTTGATTCCCCCCCCTCAAATCCACCATGTGTCATTTTAAGTCATTTTAAGCCCCCCTCCCCCCACCCCTGTGCCAGTGGACAGTTTAGTCTCTCTCCCCTCCCACCTTCACCAGACATCCCCCCCACACCTCAGTCACCCCTGTGGCGGCGAGATAACACACAATGTGCCCGACTCCTGTGTCTGGCAGCGGCGGCACGGGCTCTCTGACGGGCAACGTTCCCCTGCGCAACATCAGGGACGTCGCTCGTCATCCAGAGAGCCCGCCGCAGCTCACTGATTTGAAGAGACCTCGCACTGCCTGAACAGCTGCGGCCAATCAGTGAGCTGTGCGGCGGTGCCTGCCGCTACCGTACGAGAGTCTAGAGTCAGATGCCTTATGTTCGGGGGGTACCTTACGGTATGTTCGGTGGATGCCTTATTATCGGTGGATGCCTTATTATCGGGGAGGTCTTATTATCGGGGGGATGCCTTATATTACAACGAGAGGCAAAACTGTAAGTAGGCCTTGTTTTCGGAGGACGTCTTATTTTCGGGGAAACAGGGTATGCTGATAATTCCATGTGGTTGTGATCTGGAGAATGGGCTGGCTCAGGGGAGTGGGGAATGGCATATGAGGCCTTCCCTTCCAGGAGGCAATGGTTCCAATTTGGATCCAGGGTGGGGACTGGCTGGCTCAGGGAGGTGGGGATCGGTTCTGTTGAGCTGGTGCTGGTGGAACACACTGCTACAAGGTGGAAAAAGCCACCCTTCCCCCACGCCGTCTCTTGTACGGTTACATCCTGATTCGTGAGAGTGTGCAGGGTCCTTCTCACTCTCATTGTAGCACAGGAAGCCTCAAGCTGCTAAGCTGCTTCTCTATCCCACAGCCGTGCTGCCAGCCCTGCAGCAGGGTCCTCTGGGCTATTGCCTCTATCAGGGACTGTGCAATCATGGCCTTGTTAGCTTGGTGTCCTCTGTGCCCTGTAGACTTGCATAATGGTTAGAGAAAGGCAGGCTGGGAGCCAGGACTCCTGGTTTCTATCCCAGCTCTGGGAGTTGGGTGGAGGTCAGAACTCCTGGGTGCTGGGAGGAAGTTGGGGTCTTGTGGCTTAGACCAGAGGTTCTCAGCCAGGGATATGTGTACTCCTGGGGGTACCCAGAGGTCTGTCAGGGGGTACATCAACTTATCTAGATATTTGCCTAGTTTTACAACAGGCTACATAAAAAGCCCTAGCGTAGTCAGTAGAAACTAATATTTCATACAATTACTTCCTTATATTGCTCTATATACAACATTTATATTCCAATTAATTTATAATTGTATGGGGAAAATGAGAAAATCAGCAATTTTTCAGTAAGAGACATAAAAATACAGATATGTCACAGCTGCACTGATTTAAGTCGTTTTGAAGTGAAGTAAAACTTGGGGGTACGCAAGACAAATCAGACACCTGCAAGGGGTAGAGTAGTCTGGAAAGCTTGAGAACAGCTGGCGTAGAGCTTTGTAAATGGGGACCAACTCATCTGACTAACATGAACTAAGGGGGAAACATTCACCCACGTCACAGACCTCATCTACTACCTCTGTCTATTGAGTGCCCCATGTGAACCCCACTAATACCCAGTGGCAAAGAGTCTCACAGGCTAACCTCACTGATACCCAGTGGCAAGGAGTCTCACAGGCTAACCCCACTGATATCCAGGGGCAAGGAGTCCCACTGGTTTGCCTTTACAAAAGCAAATTTCTGTGGCTTCTAGGGGGCCTTATCAAGGAAATTCCCCTTTAGACCCAATGTGGAGCCCTCTGTCTATTGTCTCGACTCACCTGGGCAGTGAGTGGTGGAAACACAGATCCAGCACAGACGGATCCTCAGATGGTGTGTGTTTGGCCAGCAAAGCATCCGTGAGTCTGTCCCCAGCACCCCAGAGCTCTCCCCTGTGCGTTGAGTTCACTCTCCGTAACTCTGTGTCTTCTACATGCTCCACCCCCACCTGCTCTCTGAGATCCACAAGCTGCAAACCATGAACGGAAATGATCATTGGACACTGTCTTAGCAAAGAAACCAGCTAAGCAACAACCATTGCTTTGAAACTAGCCCCACTCCCTCCCAGAGCCTGGCATAGAACCCAGGAGTCCTGGCTCCCAGCCCCCGCCCTCTAATGCACTAGATGCTTGGCCAGAAGCTCATCTATTGAGGCATGGCCCCGTGAAGAGGAAGGGCCTGTATTTTGCTCAAATCCTTTCCTGAGAGGGGGCTGCACCATGACCGAGAGATAACCCCGCACTGTTAGCTCACAACAAAGGCTGAGTCACAAATGATGCAACTCCCAGCCAAGGAGTGGGGGGTCTTGTGGATTAGAGCAGGGGGGCTGGAGCCAGGACTTCTAGGTTCTGTCCCCACCTCTGGGAGATGAGTGGGATCTAATGGGCTAGTGCATGGGACACTGGGAGGGAGGACCCTGGGTTCTGTCCCCAGCTCTGGGAGGGGTTGGGGTCTAGGGGTTAGATCAGGTCAATAGCCGTGAGAGGTCCTGTGCTATCTACATGTTGTGGGTACATCCCTGCATGAGACAACTCATGTGAAATGCTGCCCCTTCCTGTCCTAGATAAAATCTCAGTCACACCCAGCCCTCCCCAGAGTGTTCGTTACACAGGTCCCATCCTCAGAACTGGGACCCTGAGATCCCCGATGGGAACCCAACGCTACTGGGAAAACAGCCCCCAGTGGCACGGTACACAAGACCAAGGCTGAATTCTGAGAAGAGTGAGGTCTAGTGGTTGGGGGGGTAGGGCCTGGGATCCAGGATTCCTGGGTACTATGATAGGCTGGGGAGGGAAGTGGGTTCTAGTGGTTAGAGCAGGTCTGTGTGGGGAGTCAGAAACCAGTGGTTCTATTTCCAGTTCTGAGAGGGGAATGGGGTCCAAAGGGTTAGATTGGCGGGGCTGAGAGTCAGGACTCCTGGGTTCTGGCCGTGGCTCTGGGCGGGGAGAGGAGTGTACTGAGTTAGATTGGGGGGTACAGGTGCTGGGGCCCAGGGTTCTGGTTCTACCCTGTGTGTGGCTGAAGCCTAATGGGTTTGTGCAGGGAGGAGAATGAAATGCCGTGTTTCTCACTGCTAGGGCACGGGCTGCACACGTCTGTCTCTCTCTCTCCCTTCCCCTTTTCTGTCTCCTCCAATCTCCTTTGTGTTCTTCCTGCTCCTCCTTAGGGTCTCACGGCCCCTCCGCCTTCCCGACCAGCCCGGCCCCTCATGCCCCCTCTGCCTTCCTGACCGGCCCAGCCTCTCACGGCTCCTCCGCCTTCCCAGCTCCTCATGGTCCCTCTGCTTTCTCCACCTTCCAGGCCTGTGACGTTGTACTCTATATGATTTTATGAAAATATGCTAATGAGTGTGAATATAATGTAACTGGAATATGATTCATGCAAAAGGTCTCTTGTATCATTACAAAGCTTATAATCTACTGAGTTTGGTCATCTTATTTCTATAAATGTATCACTCTTGTATCTGTAACTAGAAATATCAAATATAACTCTGAGGGCCTATTGTAGTTATGCAAAGTGTGGGCCATTAATGGTGGTTTGGAATCTTGATGGCTCCCATCAACCAGGACAATTGACTGTGGATGGCTCCGTTTGCTTGCAGGCCTTCCTGTGAGTCAGGCTGGGAGGAATGTGGGCTTGGAGTCTTACACTGACATGTGATCATGTCACCTGAACTGGAGTCCATCTTTAACCTGGTGCTTTTCCATTTAGAAGAAGGGGTGGGAACCCAGAGAGGGACAAAGGATTCCCGCCTTGTACAAAAGATATATAAGGGGGTGGAACAGAACAAAGGAGGCTGCAATCATGAGAAATACCTTAGCTACCACCTGAGCTATAACAAGGGCTGTACTAGGGGAAAGGATTGGTCCCAGACTAGGAAGGTGTCTAGTCTGTGATAGAAGCTTATTGAAACATCTGAGGTTGAGATTTTATCTGTATTCAGTTTTCTTACTGTGCTAGACTTAGACTTGTGTGTTTTATTTTATTTTGCTTGGTAATTCACTTTGTTCTGTCTGTTATTACTTGGAACCACTTAAATCCTACTTTTTACTTATTAATTAACCCAGAGTATGTATTAATACCTGGGCGGGGGGTGGGGGCAAACAGCTGTACATCTCTCTCTATCAGTGTTTATAGAGGGCGAAAAAAATCAGAGTTTACCCTGTATAAGCTTTATACAGGGTAAAATGGATTTATTTGGGGTTTGGACCTCATTGGGAGTTGGGCATCTGAGTGTTGGAGACAGGAACCCTTCTTAAGCTGTTTTCAGTTAAGCCTGCAGT
The DNA here is from genome assembly GCF_011386835.1 of Chrysemys picta bellii. Lineage (NCBI taxonomy): Eukaryota > Metazoa > Chordata > Testudines > Emydidae > Chrysemys > Chrysemys picta. The sequence continues at coordinate 3,680,847 of NC_088810.1, read as the reverse complement.
TTTGGGGAACGTGGTTCAGACCTGGGTCTGGGTTTGTAGCAGGCTGGCGGGTCTGGCTCAAACCAGGCAGGGCACTGAAGTCCCAAACTGTCAGGGGAAACACGCTCAGGGGTAGCTTCAACATATCAGTTGGCAGTTCTCAAGGGGGTTTCTGTGATTCAATCTGTCACACGGCCCCTCATGGCCCCCCCACCTTCCCAGGCAGCCCAGACCCTCACAGCCCCTCCACCTTCCTGGCTGGCCCGACCCTCACTGGGCCTCCACCTTATCAGCCAGCTCAGCAGCCAATGGGAGCAACCCCCACCAGTCAGGAAGAGAAGTCAAGTGGCAGCTGTGTGTGGCAACCCCTCCTGGGGGTGGCTGGCTGTGGGTTCTGGGGCTAAGGATGAGGATGATGATGACCTCCCTCTTGTCCTTCCATCTGGTGCTCACCTACCTGCTCACATCCTGCTTTATAACTCTGTTCGCATCTACCTCTGCCTGGATTTCCTCTGGGTCTTCGGCATGGCCATGTATGAGCTCCTCAATGCGTGCCTCTCCCTGGGCATGTTTGCTGCCATCTTCTTCCTCACCAGCCTGGACTGCTGCACTCTCCCTTGCCGCCCCATCTGGTTCTGGCATCACCGTACCATGGCTCGGGCTAGGAAGCTGGTCGCGGACATGTAGCTGGTCACCTTCACCCTTAGCGCTCCCTAACTGGGCTTTCAGGATCTCCTGGAGATGGAGGGGGCATGGTCACCTGCACCAATAGTTAAACCTTCTCTGGAGAGGGGGATGGAGCCATGATGCAGGCCTGGAGGAGACGTCTTCATCCAGTCCTGTTCAGGGTGCAGTTCCTGCTGCGCTTCCTGTTGTCCCTCTGCACCAGCGTGGGATGCCGGGGCTGGACAGGGCTGGAAATGAAGAAGAAGTGGTTGGCGAGGAGCAGGAAGACTTCCAAAGTCATGGTGACTGCGGTAGTTTCGTTCTTTGTCTGCTGGCTGCCCGATCATCTCTACTATGGCCTGCTGCTCTACAAGAATGTGGTGCCGGTGTCGGTCACGAGCGCCCGAAAGTGCTGGAGTTAGCGAGCATTGGAAACTTGTCATCCCACCTGTTCCTTCATCCCTGATGGTTCTGAAACCTGATGGGTTCCAGATATCTCAATGTTTATAAACCGAGCAGTGTCCTTGGGATTCCAGATTCCTTGTTATCGGCAGAATCCCATGTCTTCTAGGTCTCTCAATTTTTTCAAAGGGTTCTGGAGCACTAGCTGGCTCGAGAGTTTCATTTGTTTTTGGTCTCTCAACATTATGAAACTCAATGGGTGTTTAAGGGTTCCAGATCACTAGCTGGCTCTAGAATCAATGTATTCTAACCTAATTGATTCTCATGGGTTCTGTGTCATTGGCTGGCTCTGGACTCTTTGTTTTAAGACTCTCAAAGTGTTCACACTCAATAGGGTCCATAGGTTCTAGATTCCTGACTGGTGCTAGGACCCCAGTGGATTCTAGACTGTTTTTAAACCATATAGAATCCTATAGGTTCCAGCTTCTTTGCTTGGTCTAAAAATCTCATGGGGGTTCTAGATTTCCAAATGGTTTAAAATCCATTTGGCGTGGTGTTTTATAGAAGAGTCTGTGTATTACCATAGTGATATCTAGCTCTTCTCTAGTGCTTGTCCTCAGTAGATCTCAAAGAACTTTTCCAAGGAGGTCAGGAGCAGTCTCCCAGTTTTTACAAATGGGCAATCTGAGGCATTGAGGCACAGCTGGGTTTGGGGCTATGACTACACCTCTCACTGGGTTCTAGCCCCGGTTCTGGGAGGAGAGTGGGAGCTAGTTTTAAAGCAATGGCTGTTTCTTAGGTGGTTGCTCTGCTAAGACAGTGTCTGAATGATCATTTCCATTGATGGTTTGCAGCTTTTCGACCTGAGAGAGCAGGTGGGGGTGGAGCATGTAGAAAACACAGAGTTAAGGGGAGTGAACTCAACACACAGGGGAGGGCTCTGGGATGCAGGGGATAGATACACGGATGCTTTGCTGGGCAAACACATGTCGTATGAATCTCTCTGCTGGGTCTGTGTTTCCACCACCCGCAGCCCAGGTGAGTCAAAACAATGGGCAGATGGCCCAGCATTGGGTGTAAAGGGGAATTTCCTTGCTAAGACCACTTAGGAGCCACAAAAAAATTGCTATTGTAAAGGTAAACCAGTGGGGCCCCCTGCCACTGGGTAACAGTGGGGTTAACACAGGGCACTCAATAGACAGAGGTAGTAGGTGAGATCTGTGACGTGGGTGATTTTTTCTGTTTTGTTCCATGTTAATCAGATGAGGGGTTCCCCATTTGCAGAGTCTAAGCAACAGCACCCCATGTCCCTCCCACAGCCCAGGAGGCATGGCTCCCAGCCTCTCCCCCATTTTCTAACCACTAGCCCATTCTCCAGACAGGACTCCATGTTAATAAGTCTGTGAGGGAGAAAATCCCAGACGCAGACAAAATCCCCAAGGTCTCTGGTGCAGAGCTGCAGCATGGCTGGAGGGCAGAGAAGCAGGTAGGTGGATTGAGACTTCCTGTGTTATGAGGGTGAAAAGGACCGTGCACGCTCTCTCGAGTCAGAGTATAGCAGCAGACCTGTGGGTGGCTCTCTTACAACAGAAAAACATCAAAAACAGACTCCAACGAGAGACTGCTGAGCTGGAATTGATATGCAAACTAGACACAATCAACTCCGGTTTGAATAAGGACTGGGAATGGCTGAGCCATTACAAACATTGAATCTATCTCCCCTTGTAAGTATTCTCACACTTCTTATCAACCTGTCTGTACTGGGCTAGCTTGATTATCACTTCAAAAGTTTTTTTCTCTTACTTAATTGGCCTCTCAGAGTTGGTAAGACAACTCCCGCCTGTTCATGCTCTCTGTATGTGTGTATATATATCTCCTCAATATATGTTCCACTCTATATGCATCCGAAGAAGTGGTCAGTAGCCCACGAAAGCTTATGCTCTAATAAATTTGTTAGTCTCTAAGGTGCCACAAGTACTCCTGTTCTTTTAGTGTAGCAGCAGTTCCTGTGACTGGCAGATGAGCAGAAGAGATGGGGTGGGGGAGGGATGGCTTTTTCTTCCTTGTAACAGTAAGTTGCACCGGCACCAGCTCCTCCATGCTAGGAGTGAACATCATCGATCCCCGCCTAACTGAGTAGTCCTGATCCCCTACCCTGGGGCCAGATTACAGCTGGCCACCCTAGAGGGGAAAGGCCCCATTGCCCATTCCCTGCTCCCCTGAGCCAGCCAGTCATCCAGATCACAGCTATATGGTATTCTCTGCATAGCTGTATATCTGAACTCCTAGAATGTCCCCTTCACCACTCCTCCCATGTCTGCTATTCCCCTTGTCCTCCCCTACTGCTCACAGCTCTATCCTGTAGCAGTGGGTTCCACCAGCTATAGCCCAGTTTCTGACAATATCCAGCCTGGATATTCTGGAGGACCACAGGGTGACCAGCGAGGTCCTCTCTAATGTTACCTTCCCAACCCACTCTGGTATTTCTCCCTTTTCTTCCACTCTCCCTTTTTGCCTCAATTGTTGTCCCTTCCAACCCCTCTTCTGTCTCTTCCCAGTGTACCGTGGAACAAGATATCATGGCACTCCCACCAACCACAGTGGCAAATTCCAGCAGGATCCCAGAGACCAGGAAGTTCTCTCACCTGGCGTCTCCTGTGTTGCTCTTCATCACCTTCCTAGTGGGTGTGGTGGGGAAGACGTTGTATCTGTGGCGGCTGAGGCTGAACATTTGCAGGAACAAGCCATCCCGATGTGTAGTAAATATGGCAGGCGACCAGCTTGGCTTAACAGTGAAATCCTGTCTGATCTTAAACACAAAAAAGAAGCTTACAATAAGTGGAAGCTTGGATAAATCACCAGGGAAGAGTATAAAAATATTGCTCAGGCATGCAGGTGTGAAATCAGGAAGGCCAAATCACACTTGGAATTGCAGCTAGCAAGAGATGTTAAGAGTAACAAGAAGGGTTTCTTCAGATATGTTAGCAACAAGAAGAAGGTCAAGGAAAGTGTGGGCCCCTTACTGAATGAGGGAGGCAACCTAGTGACAGAGAATGTGGAAAAAGCTACTGTACTCAATACTTTTTTTGCCTCTTTCTTCATGGACAAGGTCAGCTCCCAGACTGCTGCACTGGGCAGCACAGCATGGGGAGGAGGTGACCAGCCCTCTGAGGAGAAAGAAGTGGTTCAGGACTATTTAGAAAAGCTGGATGAGCACAACTCCTTGGAGCCGGATGCGCTGCATCCGAGGGTGCTAAAGGAGTTGGCGGGTGAGATTGCAGAGCCATTGGCCATTATCCTTGAAAACTCCTGCCGATCGGGGGAGGTCCCGGACGCTGGGAAAAGGCTAATGTAGTGCCCATCTTTAAAAAAGGGAAGGAGGAGGGTCCAGGGAACTACAGGCCAGTCAGCCTCACCTCAGTCCCTGGAAAAATCATGGAGCAGGTCCTCAAGGAATCAATTTTGAAGCACTTAGAGAAGAGGAAAGTGATCGGGAACAGTCAGCATAAATTCACCAAGGGCAAGTCATGCCTGACTAACCTAATTGCCTTCTATGATGAGATAACTGGCTTTGTGGATGAGGGGAAAGCAGTGGACCTGTTATTCCTTGACTTTAGCAAAGCTTTTGATATAGTCTCCCACGGTATTCTTGCCAGCAAGTTAAAGACGTATGGGCTGGATGAATGGGCTATAAGGTGGATAGAAAGCTAGCTAGATTATCAGGCTCAATGGGTAGTGATCAATGGCTCCATGTATAGTTGGCAACCGGTATCAAGTGGAGTGCCCCAAGGGTAGGCCCTGTTCAATATCTTCATTAATGATCTGGAGGATGGCGTGGACTGCATCCTCAGCAAGTTCGCAGATGACACTAAGCTGGGAGGAGTGGTAGATATGCTGGAGGGTAGGGACAGGATACAGAGGGACCTGGTCAAATTAGAGGATTGGGCCAAAAGAAATCTGATGAGGTTCAAAAAGGACAAGTGCAGAGCCCTGTACTTAGGAAGGAAGAATCCCATGCACTGCTACAGATTGGGACCGAATGGCTAGGCAGCAGTTCTATAGAAAAGGGCCTAGGGGTCACAGTGGACGAGAAGCTGGATATGAGTCAACAGTGTGCCCTTGATGCCAAGAAGGCTAACAGCATTATGGTCTGTATAAGTAGGAGCATTGCCAGCAGATTGAGGGTGTGACAGCATACCCCATAAGGCTTCATGGGGAGGGGGTGTTTATAAATGTATGTATGATATAACTGGAATATGTTTTGTGCTGCCTCTACAATGTAACATATCTCCGTAAAGGTTATGGTCTACTATATCTATTCATCCTATTTGTACATACATATCATTTTCTACTTGAGGTTAAGAATATGGGCTGTATGCTTGTTTGGTTCCTAAGTAAGCTTTGGGAGGCATTTGGTCAGCTTCTTTTGCGAGGAATTCACCAGGTTAAGTACCTGATCAGGAAACACTTGGGGAACAATGCATCTTGGAATGCTCCAATCCATATAAGAAGTCTTCCTGGAGACATACAAGATACCATGTGGACAATGGCTTCGGCCTGTAAAGACTGAGTCATGCAGGGGCATGTGACTTGCCCAGGTGACTCCAGAACTCCATCTTGGGGCTGGACTTTGCATAGGAGAGAGGAGGGGGGGTCTCCACCCACAAGAGAGAGTCTATTTAAACCTGTGGGAGACCCCTCCATTTTGGTCTTGAGCTGGCTAAGGAAGGAGCCTCTCCACCCCCACAGGATACTTGAAGGGAACTGGAACAAATGACAGCAACTACAGGGGGTGTCAGTGATTGCTGGACCCAGGCTAAAAGGAGATTAGCCCGTAAAAGGGAGCATTCTGGAATTGGTGAAGAACTTATCTGTATTTAGTTTGATTAGGCATAGATTTGCACATTTTATTTTATTTTACTTGGTGACTTACTTTGTTCTGTCTGTTACTACTTGGAACCACTTAAATCCTACTGTCTGTATTTAATAAAATCACTTTTTATTTGGTAACTTACTCAGAGTATGTATTAATACCTGGGGGAGCAAACAACTGTGCATATCTCTCTATCAGTGTTACAGAGGGCGAACAATTTATGAGTTTGCCCTGCATAAGCTTTATGCAGGGTAAAATGGATTTATCTGGGTTTAGACCCCATTGGGAGTTGGGCATCTGAGTGCTAAAGACAAGCACACTTCTGTGAGCTGTTTTCAGGTAAACTTGCAGCTTTGGGGCAAGTGATTCAGACCTGGGTCTGTGTTGGTGCAGACAGGAGTCTCTGGCTCAGCAAGACAGGGTGCTGGAGTCCTGAACTGGCAGGGAAAACAGGAACAGAGGTAGTCTTTGCACATCAGGTGGCAGCTCCCAAGGGGGTTTCTGTGATCCAACCTGTCACAGAGGGATGTGATTATTCCCCTCTATTCGGCATTGGTGAGGCCTCCCCTGGAGTCCTGTGTCCAGTTTTGGGCCCCACACTACAAGAAGGATGTGGAAAGAGTTCAGAGAAGGGCAACAAAAATTATTAGGGAGCTGGAGCACATGACTTATGAGGAGAGGCTGAGGGAACTGGGATTATTTAGTCTGCAAAAGGGAGGAATGAGGGGGGATTTGATAGCTGCTTTCAACTACCTGAAAGGGGGTTCCCAGGAGGATGGATCTAGACTGTTCTCAGTGGTAGCAGATGACAGAACAAGGAGTAATGGTCTCAAGTTGCAGTGTGGGAGGTTTAGGTTGGATATTAGGAAAAGCTTTTTCACTAGGACGGTGGAGAAGCACTAGAATTGGTTACCTAGGGAGGTGGTGGAATCTCCATCCTTAGAGGTTTTTAAGATTAGGCTTGACAAAGCCCTGGCTGGGATGATTTAGTTGGGGATTGGTCCTGCTTTGAGCAGGGGGTTGGACTAGGTGACCTCCTGAGGTCCCTTCCAACCCTGATATTCTATGAAGATGAGGAGTATGGTGACCACCCTCTGGTTCCTCCACGTGGTCTTCTGCTACCTCCTCTTCACCCTGCTGATCCCCTTCATTGCCGTCTATGTCCTCCTGGATTTCCACTGGGTCTTCGGCACGGCGATGTGCAAGCTTCTCAATGCCTTCATTTCCATGGGCATGTTCTCCTCCGTCTTCCTTCTCACCCTCATCAGTCTGTACTGCTACACCCGCACTCACCATCCCATTTGGTCCCGGAATCACCATACCCTGCCCTGGGCTGGGAAACTGGTCGTGGGTGTGTGGCTGGCCTCCTTTGGTCTCAGTGCTCTCTACCTGGCTTTCTGGGAGACTCATGTGGTGGATGGGGACAAGATTGCCAGTATAATTAATTACGACATCTCTGGAGATTGGAATGGAGCCGAGATGCAGGACCTGTGGAGATGGGTCCACCTGGCCATCTTCATATTCCGGTTCCTGTTGGGCTTCCTGCTGTCCTTCTGCACCATCGTGGGATGCTATGTCTGAATGGGGCTGAAGATGAAGGAGAAGAATCTGGTGTGGCCTGGGAAGCAGTTCAAAGTCATGGTGGCCATGGTGGTTTCCTTCTTCCACGGCTAGCTGCCCTACCACCTATACCGGGGCTTAAAGCTCTACAAGAAGGAGATGCCAGAGTCAGTGACAAGCATCCTCTTGGTCAGTTACATTTTCATGTCCTGCTTCAATACCTGATTCTCCCCCAACCTGCACCTCTTAGTGGGGGAGAAGTTCTGGCAGGTCTTCAGGATGTCTCTTCCTGCTCTGGTCATGGTGGCTTTTGTTGATGATGTCAGAAGCAGTTCCTCTGAGTCTAGTGGAAGACACGGGTCAGAAGTCGAGAACACAAAAGAGGAAATAGTGTGAAGGTGGCCAGACTTAGGGAGAGTTGAAAACTTGCCATCCCAGTTGTTCCTAGATCCCTAATGTTTCTAAAAGCTGATGTGTTCCAGCTATGTCAATGTTTATATACCCTGCAGGGTCCCTGGATTCTAGATTCCCATGAATTCTAGGTTTCTCAGTATTTTCAAACTCAATGGGTCATCAATGGCAGCAGATCAGTAGCCAGCTCCAGAATCTTCTTTGTTTTAGGTCTCTGACTGTGTTCTAACTTAATGGACTCTCTTGGATTCTGCATCACTAGCTGGCTCTGGAATTTCATTTATTCTAAGCCTCTCAATTTGTTCAAACTCAAAGTTCATGGGTTCTAGAATCCCAACTGGATCAAGGACATCACTGGATTCTAGAATGATTTCAAACCACATAGAATACAACAGGTTTCAGATTGTTTGCTAAAAGTTTCATCATGGTTCTAGATTTCCAAATAGTTTAAAATCCATTAGGTGTAGTATATTATAGAACAGTCTGTGTATTATAATACCAATATCTAGCTCTTCTCTTGTATTTGTCATCAGTAGATCTCAAAGATCTTTAGGAAGGAGGTCAGTAACAGTCTTCCCATTTTTACAAATGGCAAAACTGAGGCACAGAGTGGGGATGTGACTTGTCCAAGGCCACCCATTAGAACCTTTGGTCCGTCCAGTGGCAGAACCGGGAACAAACCCAGCTCTCCTGTGTGCCAGCACAGGTCTCTATCCATTGTGGATTTTCTGGGACACGGACTGTCTTTTTGCTCTGTGTTTGTACAGCACATAGCACAGTGGGGTCCTGGGTCAGGACTGGGGCTCCCAGCAGTTCTGAAAATAAATAAATAATAATAATTCCCAGGTGTTGCTTTAACTACGTAGTTTCTATCAGTTTTTTGCGGCAGCGCTGAAATAATTGCGAACACCATGTGACCCGATCACTGGGATATTTAGTGTGGGGAGGCTCTGCCTTAATTTAAGAGCAGCTGGTAAGGAAAACAAGCCATCAGGACAAAGAATGGCTCCAGAGAAACCCCCTGCCCGTGAACACTTCAGGGTGGTGAAGAGGTAACGTCCAAGCTAGTAACTGTGATGCTGTATTGAATGTGGGTGACCATTCATAATATTATGAAATTGCAGTGACTCATACAAGATATGCCACGTAAGGTTTCAATGGAAAAGTTATTCTGGCAACGTAATGTAGCCTCCTTTCCAGATGGCTGGAGAGACAGTCACAACTGCCCCCTGGTGGGCAGAAGCAGGACACCCATGCTCATCTCACTGAAAGCAGATGGGCGGGAAAGGAACCAGAATGATAAAAGGCAGGCCCTCCAGCTCAGTTGGAGAGGAGCTGCTGGAGGGGAAGGATGTCTCCCACATGGTGCCGGAGCTTGGACCCAACAGTGACTGCTCTAGTGCTTCAGATCTGGAGGAACTGCCAGAGCTGCCTGTCACTGGAGATACTGAGGAGTTGCTGGGGCTGCCATTAGCTGTTTTATCTTGGTGGGAAGAACAACAATCCTGGGACCCAGGTATTTCCACCCTTCCCCCTGAACAGGAGTGTAGGAAGTTGCCTGGGGAGCTGAATATAATTTGGCTGTGTTGCTGACTAACAGCTGGCCAGTGTGTTGCCTCAGGATTTCTCTGCTGACCTATTGGTGTACCACTCCACCACTGTTAGGGCCCTGGGCTGGACCTGATAGAGTTGGGTGAGCCCAGGTCTCCCTACCCGCTGCCACCTCACCCAGGGGTGGCAGGCTCCCACTCTAGGCAAAAGTTCTGCATTTGTTGGCGGTTCACCAGAGCCAGAACCCCTGACTGTTTGGTGCCCCTCCCTGCCTGAGGTTCTGGTCTTATAGACTCATTACTGCTCTGTCCTGACTGCAGGCCAGAGCCCCCTGTTTGCTGCCCTGCTTTGCCCTGCCTGAGGGCCTGGGCTTATAGACACTGCTGCTTTACATTGATTGCAGGCCAGAGCCTTCTAGTTGTTTGGTGCCCTGCCCTATCAGAGGGCCTGGGCCCCTAACTAATTACTGCTCTACACCACTGAGTGACAGAGACCCAGTCCCAAATCGCCCTGAACTGTGCCCTTCCAGCAGTGTTGCAGAGAGGGGGCAGGGCCTGCCTCCCAGATGGAGGAGGAACAGCCACAACCACCTTAGAGTTGTGATTTGCTAAATATGCTAAGCTGATTTATATGTATGTGTCATCTTCGTATCACGAGTTATAAATATGTGCGGTATATTGATATCTCCAACTTGTGCTGTGTATCTGGGTGACACCCCCAGACACTTTGGCATGTGCACTATCCAGCCTGTTGGATGGCCCAGCCAGGGGAATCAGCTGTACAATGAGCCCATTGAGAGAAGCCAGGGGCCACACCTATGAGTCAGCAGTACATGTAGAGAGATGTCTGTGGACAGCGGACTCTAAGTGCTTTTCCATGCTCATATGGTGGGAGCTTTTGTTTGGGACAGAAGATGTACAAGCCATGTGGCAAACATATAAAAAGGCAGCTGCATCTTCTCCATTTTATCTTCAACCCTGCTTCTCACCTCTGGAGCAACTTCTCTACAAACTGAAGCTTTGAACAAAGGACTGACAGACCCATGCAAGTTTTGGGTGTGTTCCAGAAGAACTTTACAAGCCAGCAAACTCACCAGTGCTGCTAGGAACCTGAACTATGGATTCAGAAATCATATGTACGTATCTGATTGCTTTGACCATTTAACAACAATCCTCTCTTTCTTTTCTTTTAGTTTATAATAAAACCTTTAGTTTTTAGATATGAAAGGATTGGCTGGCAGCATGGCATTTTGGGTAAGATCCAAACTAGTATTGATCTGGTAATGTGGCTGACCCTATGGGGACCAGAACATTTTGTATAGTGAATAGAGTTTTAAGTAACTTCTCACTATACTGGAGTTATTTGCTGACTGGGAGCCTGCGACTGGAATGCAATAAAGGTGCCCGTGCAATTTTTTTTTTTTGGCTTCTCTATAATCCATGTGGGGGACCAGGATCACACTGTGTGACTGGTTGGGGAATCTAACTACAATGTTAACTACTAGTTTTGGGAGAATCTGCACTCCTTTTTTGCATCCCACTCTGACCTTGGCATTTTCAGTTTGGGGTACCACACATGTTGAGTCACAAGTGACAGTTCAACATCTTCATTCATGACCTGGATGATGGGATGGATTGCACCCTCAGTAAGTTCGTGGATGACAATAAGCTGGGGGGAGAGGTAGATATGCCAGAGAGAAGGGATAGGGTCCAAAGTGACCTAGATAAATTGGAGGATTGGGCCAAAAGAAATCTGATGAGGTTCAACAAGGACAAGTGCAGAGTCCTGCACTTCAGAGGGAAGAATCCCGTGCACTGCTACAGGCTGGGGACCAACTGGCTAAGCGGCAATTCTGTAGAAAAGGACCTGGGTATTACAGTGGACAAGAAGCTGGATATGAGTCAACAGTGTGCCCTTGTTGATATAAAGGGTAATGGCATATTGGGCTCCATTAGTAGAAGCATTGCCAGCAGATTGAGGGAAGTGATTATTCCCTTCTATTCGGCACTGGTGAGGCACATCTGGAGTATTGTATCCAATTTGGGACCCCCCACTACAGAAAGGATGTGGACAAACTGGAGAGAGTCCAGCAGAGGGCAACGAAAATGATTAGGGGCCTGGGGCACATGACTTCCGAGTAGAGGCTGAGGGAACTGGTCTTAGGTAGTCTGCATAAGAGAAGAGTGAGGGGGGATTTGATAGCAGCCTTCAACTACCTCTAGGGGGGTTCCAAAGAGGATGAAGCTAGACTGTTCTCAGTTGTGTCAGATGACAGAACAAAGAGCAATGGTCTCAAGTTGCAGTTGGGGAGGGCTATATTGGATATTAGGAAAAACTATTTCAGTAGGAGGGTAGTGAAGCACTGGAATGGGTTACCTAGGGAGGTGATGGAACCTTCATCCTTAGAGGTTTTTAAGGTCCAGTTTGACAAAGCCCTGGCTGTGATGATTTAGTTGGGGTTGGTCCTGCTTTGAACAGGGGTTTGGACTAGATGACCTCCTGAGGTCTCTTCCAACCCTAAACTTCTCTGATTCTATGATCATGTTTTCCAAGCCCCTGTATGTTTCAAAAGTCAATAGGATCCTATGCATTCTAGATATTTGGCTGGTTCTTGAACATCTTGGGTTCTAGGTCTGTCAACATTTTAAAACCCAAACAGGTCCTATATAGTCTAGTTTCTGACCTCCTATATGACATCCTAGACCACAGAGGACCAGTTTGGGTTTTAAAAAAACATTGTCAGACCTAGGATCAAAGAGGTTCAAGAACCACTACAATGTCTAGAACTCATAGGGTACTATTGGGTTTTTAAATACCTGTTTTTGTGCGTGTCTCCGTGTGTATGTATATGAGTATATATATATTATACATACATACATACTTGTGTGGCTGGGCTGATGCCCTGGGGTTGGATGAGATCATTCAGAGAGGAAAGGGCTGTCAGATTCAGGGGGCCACTTGCAACCGGGTGCTGCCGACGCTGAGCTCAAAACTGCCCAAGGTCTGGGACTCCCAGAGCAGATTTGCTAAGGGCGCTCCTCCATCTGCGCCTGTGGAGAAAACTTTTCATGTCAGAACCTATGAGTCAAAGTGCTCTGAAATCCACACGCCCACTCAGCGTCACTTGAATCTGGCTGTCTCTGAGCAAGACGGTGATGGAGTGAATAGGGCAGATTTCAGGGGTTGGGAACCCTCAGTTAAAGCCGTATGAAAAGGAGCCGTTCTTAATTTTTTCACACCGCTCTGAAAACCAGATGCAGACTCGCATCGACTTGTGTAACCTTTCTGCTAGGTGGAGCCAGCAGCAACAAAGGCCTGGTTCAGTATCTAGGGGTTCCTTTTCAACAATACAACACAAAACCCGGTTGAGCCCCCACCCAGTGACCTGGGACAATTACACACCACCCTCTGGGCGCCTCTCAGAAGTAATACTTACCCTCTTGCAAGCAGAGTCTGAGTGTAGCAAAAACTTTTAATAAAAGGAGAGAAGTAACTCAGCATTAATTTGGGAAAACACCACAACTAGGGTTCATAAACACAAACCATGAGTAAAAGACCCACCCCCAAGTAGGTTGCGCAGTGTCCTTTTCCCCTCAGCATCTTAAGTCCACCAACCCCCAATGTCCCTTTAACGTGCCCGTCCCTCCTCTGTACCCCACTCATAGTTGCTGTCCTTGGCCAGTGGAGCGCCAGACTTCAGAGGTTCATCTGCAGAGTTCACCTCCCACCCTGTGTGGAAGGTGGGAGGGGGGCAAGGAGGCACTTTACACACTGCACTGCTCTGGCACTCGCTTGTCACCCCAACAGCCAATTGCCGTGCCTCTGCAGGGGTCTGCCCTGGCCCTCTTCACCAGCTTCTCTGCTGGCCGCTTGCCACACCTCTCCACCAGCAGCCCTGCTGGCCTCACTTCTCTGCTAGCCACCCTGCTAGCCACTTGCCGCACCTCTCCACCAGCCACCTTGCTGGCCACTTATCACACCTGTCTGCCATCTGCCCACTCGCCAAGATGTCTTCAGGCCCCCCCCCCCGACACACACACTTATCAGAGCTCTCAGTGATTTCAGCTGTTAGTGGGGATCCTTACTGCTGGTGTACACTATCCAGTCTCTTGCAATACAGACACTGTCCCAAAATATTAGACCTAAGTATCAGTGAGTTCAGCTCTGCAGCATGTAAGATAACTCTCAATTAAGTCTAAATTAGCTCTTATATTACATCATAGAGAGACAAAACAACAAACAGTGTCTGTGGCCCTAGACCAGCACCCACATACAAGTACTTGTCCCCACCCTTTCTCCACTCATTGCTTTTTAGTTGAGGGTGTGCCAGGTACACCCTCTGTTGGGGGAATGCCAGATACAGTTCTGCTGCCCTTGCTTCACACAACAAGGATAATAACCCTTTATTACTCCTGCCCCCATAACAAGGAGACTGGGAATCCAAAACCAGCCACAAGTGATCATTTGGGCAAGCAATCCCATCATGCTGAGCACCTAGGTGGAGTGGGTGTGTCCATGCAAACGAGATCAGTTTCTGATGACTTTTTCCACTGCTCACCACTAGATGTCAGGAGAGAGCTCATACAGACTCTGCTTACAGCTCTGCTGGAGCAAAGGGTGGTTGTTTCATCGGGGACTTCATGAGATGCAGCCCCCTGACGATGAGCTCCTGTTCATATTCACAAATTGCACTGATGCCCCCATGCATGGGGAAACTGCCTTGAAAAACAGCACTCTGCAATGGAAGCAGGGGTGGGGTTTTTAATGCAAATTGGGGTCATTTGGTTCCCATGATACAGGCTCCCCCTCCACCCCGGCACGTGCTGATTGAACATTTTCAGGTAGTTATAATGTTCTCGGTGCAGAGCAAGGGGAAGTAGCAAAGAGGCAGAATTTAAGGAAACATCGAACCCGTACGGCCCCTGAGATCAGCTATGCAATAGGACCAAGGGCCAGGACAGCCGGACTGCAAACTCCTCAAACTTCTTTGCACTTGTGCTTAATAGCAATTCACCCCTCTGCAAGGTACGGCTTCCACCGGAAATTGAGGGTAACACCCACGCTGAGCTGACACAAGGGGGCCTAGAGACACAGCCACTGCTCTTTTGATCTAGAGATGGAGATGTTTGTGTTCTTGTCTTTATTATCACGTTTGACTTGGTCTCTTCAGCCACAACAGGGCTGAATTGGGACCACTGATGGCATGCAAGTCCTGTGCCAATAACAGATTCTTCGGGTCTCTGTTTATTCCAAAAACTCTGTTTATTCCACTTATTTGGAGATGACCCCAAATGATTTTTTTTGGCAAATGAAAAGTGTTTCAGTCCAAACAAAATGTTTTTTTGTTTGTTTGTTTTTTGGTGAGCTTAGGGGGGAGGGATAGCTCAGTGGTTTGAGCATTGGCCTGCTAAACCCAGGATTGTGAGTTCAATCCTTGAGGGGGCCACTTAGGGATCTAGGGCAAAATCAGTACTTGGTCCTACTAGTGAAGGCAGGGGGCTGGACTTGATGATCTTTCAAGGTCCCTCCCAGTTCTAGGCGATAGGATATCTCCATTAATTTTATTTTAATTTTTTTTTAATTTTACATATTTTAAATAAAATTGAAGTACACTTCAAGACAAAGCCATTTCAAAAAAGAAAATCAAAATGTTTCATTTGAAAATGTCAGATTTTTGGTGACTGAGAGAAACAATTTGGCAAACTTGATACTAATTCACTAAATGTTTTGGTGTTACTAAGTTTGCTCTAACTGCTAGAGACCACTGCGTTCCCACAACTGGGGATTGAACTGAGGAGTCCTTGCTCCTAGCCCCCCACTCTACCCTGCTAGACCCCAGGGGTCTCCCAGAGGCAGGAGAAGAACCTGAGAACTCGGAAGTGAAGTCAACAGAGCTACACTGATTGACACTGGCTGAGGATCTCGCCAGTTCACTCCATGCCCTACTGCCTTACAGGCTTCATATTCCAAAATAATTGGCGATTATTTGTTATGCTTCTATTTTTGGAGGGTTTCCCAGATGAACAGAGTGATGAGGCACGACTCATCACTGCGGTGCCTCCAGGGAATTAGCGCTGTGCCCTCCTCTGGTGATGACTTCCCTGCTGTGACCTCTGTTCCTGGACCCACGACACTCCCAGGACGATGGCATCCTCCTACAGTGACACTGCCCCCTGGCTGTGCTACACTCGATGTCCCCCCACCTTCCAGAGGGACCTGTAGTCTACTGTCCAGCCACTGCCTTCAGTGGCAAACTGCAGTCCACGGTCTAGTCACCTCCTTCAGTGGCTCCAGCACCCTCTTTGCCCTTGTGTCAGTGCCTCAGTCTGCAGATCCCTACAGCCTGCCAGGAGCTGCCTTTAGCTCCCTGGGTCTCTGCCTGCCGCACTGCTCTGCCCAGGGGGCTTGCTGCCTTCCTCCTCCCAGGCAGACAGTCCTCCTCCCTTCTCCAGGGAGTGACTCCCACTGCTCTGTTCTGTAGCCTTCCATGTACATGTGATTCCAGGTAGTTTGGACTCAAAGCGTAGAATGTTCTCAATTCCAGATATTCTGCCCTGAGGGGTCTTACTTGTAACAGGCTCTAGCTTCCATAGTTTTTTTTTTTAATAGAGTCTCTTGTAACCCAGGAGTTTCTAGAACTATTTCTGCAGAGTTTCCCAGATGAACAGAGTGACGGGGCACGACTCACCACTGCGGTGCCTCCTGCTGGCTGTCCAGGGAATTAGCACTGTGCCCTCTTCTGGTGATGACTTCCCTGCTGTCACCTCTGTTCCTGGACCCACATCACTCCCAGGACGATGGCATCCTCCTTCAGTGACACTGCCCCCTGGCTGTGCCACACTCTATGTGCCCCCCTTCCAGAGGGATCTACTGTCCGGCCACTCCCACAGTGGCAAACTGCAGTCCACAGTCTAGCCACTCCCTTCAGTGCCATTGGTGCCATTAAGTGTGAAATAATTGGGAGACCTAGAACACATGGGATTCTGGAGAGAGCAGGGAATCTAGAATCAAGGGACACTGCAGCATTTATAAACAGTGAGATACCTGGGACCCATCACGTTTTAGAACCATCAGGGATCTAGGAACAACTGGCATGGCAAGTTTTCAACTCTCCCTAAGTCTGGACAACTTCAGACCATCTCCAGTTTTGTGTTCTCAACTTCAGACCAATGTCTTCCACTATACTCGGGGACACTGCTGCCGAGATCATCAACAAAAGCTGCTTTGACCAGAGTGAGAAGAGACGTCTTGAAGACCTGCCAGAACTTCTCGCCCACAAAGAGGTAGAGAATGGGGGTGAAGCAGGCATTGAAGCAGGACGTGAAGGTGTAAATGACCAAAAGAGCACCCATCACTGACTCTGGCACCTCCTTCTTGTAGAAGTTCAAGCTCTGGTAGAGGTGGTAGGGCAGCCAGCTGAGAAAGAAGGAAACCATTGAAGCCACCATGACTTTGAAGGGCTTCCTAGTCCACGCAAGCTTCTTCTTCTTCATCTTCAGCCCCACCCTGCCATAGCATACCGCGATGGTGCAGAAGGGCAGCAGGAAGCCCAGTAGGAACCGGACCATGAAGATAGCCTGGTGGACCCGTCTCTCCAGGTACTGCATTTCGGTTCTGTTCCAGTCTGTGGAGAGGGCGTAATTGTTGATGCAGATGATTCTGCCCCCGTCCACCACCTGGGTCTCCCGGAAAGCCAGGTAGGGAGCGCTGAGAGCAAAGGAGGCCAGCCACACACCCACCGCCAGCTTCTGAGCTCGGGACACGGTGCGGTGATACCGGAACCAGATGGGATGGTGAGTGAGGATGTAGCGGTCTAGGCTGATGAGGGTGAGAAGGAAGACGGAGGTGAACATGCCCAAAGAGATGCAGGTGTTGAGGAACTTGCACAAGGCCATGCCGAAGACCCAGTGGAAACCCAGGAGGACGTAGACGGCAAAGAAGGGGATCAGCAGGGTGAAGAGAAGGTAGCAGGAGACTAGGTGAAGGAACCAAAGCGTGGTCACCGTCCTCCTCATCTTCAGTCCCAGCACCCACAGGTACAACCCGTTCCCCAACACACCCACCAGGAAGGTGATGAAGAGCAACACGGCTGTGGCCAGGTGAGCAGCGCTCACAAGTGCTGGGATCTGAGTGGAATTTGCCCCAGTGGTTGGTAGGAGAGTCGTGTTGCCTTGGTCCATGGTGACCTGGGGAGAGACAGAAGAGGGGTTAGAAGGGACGACAGACATGAGGAAAAGGGGGAGGGGAAGAGGAGGAAGGGAGTAATAAGAGGGGGTTAGGAAGGCACCATTGGAGAGGATATCTCTGGGTGCCCTCTGGTCCTCCAGAAATTCCAGGCTAGGTATTCTCAGCAACTGGGCCATAGCCAGTGTAAACTCACTGCTATAAGGTAGAACTATGGGCAGAGGGAAAAAGGATAGTAGATGAGGAGGAGTGGGGACAGAAACAGTTTAGTAGATCAAATACACAGCTATTCTGATAATACTATGTTGCTGGGATCTGGAGGACAGGCTGGCTTAGAGGGGTGGGGAAGTGGATATGGGGCCTTCCCCTCCAGGAGGCCCTGGTTCCAATCTGGCTCCAGGGCAGCGACTGGCTGGCTTAGGGAGGTGGGGATCCATTCTGTTGAGCTGGTGCCGGTGGAGCTCACTGCTACAAGGTGGAAAAAGCCACCCTTCCCCCACCCTGTCTCTTGTACTCATCTGGCTGTCACAGGAATTGCTGCTACACTCTGACTAATGAGAGTGTGCAGGGACCTTACTCTTATTGTAGCACAGGAAGCCTCAAGCTGCTGCTGCTCTGTCCCACAGCCGTGCTGCCAGTCCTGCAGCAGGGTCCTCTGGGCTATTGCCTCCGTCAGGAACTGCGCCCCTCACGGCCTTGTTAGCATGGAGTCCTCTGTGCTCTGCAGACTGGCCTAATGGTTAAAGAAGGGCAGGCCGGGAGCCAGGACTCCTGGTTTCTATTCCCAGCTCTGGGAGTGGGGTGGAGGTCAGAACTCCTGTGCTGTGGGAGGAAATTGGGGTCTTGTGGCTTAGACCAGAGGTGCTCAGCCAGGGGTGGGCGTACACAGAGGTCTGTCAGGGGGTACATCAACTCATCTAGATATTTGCCTAGTTTTACAGCAGGCCACATAAAAAGCACTAGCAAAGTCAGTACAAACTACAATTTCATACAATTAGTTGCTTAAACTGCTCTTTATACTATACACTGAAATGTCAGTACAACATTCATACTCCAATTCATTTCGAATTATATGGGGAAAATGAGAAAGTCAGCAATTGTTCAGTAATAGTGTAGCTGTGACACTGTAGTATTTTTCCGTCTGATTTTGTAAGCAAGTAGTTTTGAAGTGAGGTAAAACTTGGGGGTACGCAAGACAAATCAGACTCCTGCAAAGGGTAGAGTAGTCTGGAAAGGTTGAGAACCACTGGCATAGAGCTTTGTAAATGGGGACCAACTCGTCTGACTGACATGAAATAAGGGAAAAAATTCACCCATATCACAGACCTTACCTACTACTTCTGTCTATTGAGTGCCCCATGGGAATCCCACTGATACCCAGTGGCAGGGAGTCTCACAGGCGAACACCACTCTTACTCAGTGGCAGGGAGTTTCATAGTCTAACCCCACTGATACCCAGGGGCAGGGAGTCCCACTGGTTTGCCTTTACAATAGCAAATTTCTTTGGCTTCTAGGGGGCCTTAGCAACGAAATTCCCCTTTAGACCCAACACAGAGCCCTCTGCCCATTATCTCAACTCACCTGTTCAGCAGGTGATGGAAACACAGACCAGGTGCAGAGAGAGCCTCAGATGGCGTGTGTTTGGCCAGCAAAGCATCCGTGTATCTGTCCCCTGCACCCCGGAGCTCTCCCCTGTGTGTTGAGTTCACTCCCCTTTACTCTGTGTCTTCTACATGCTCCACCCCCACCTGCTCTGAGATCCAAAAGCTGCAAACCATGAACGGAAATGATGATTGGACACTGTCTTAGCAAAGAAACCAGCTAAGCAACAACCATTGCTTTGAAACTAGCCCCACTCCCTCCCAGAGCCTGGCATAGAACCCAGGAGTCCTGGCTTACAGCCCCTCACTCTAATGCACTAGATGCTTGGCCAGGAGCTCATCTATTGAGGCAGGACCCCATGAAGAGGAAGGGCCTGTAATTCTCACAATTCCTTTCCTGACAGGGGGCTGCACCATGACCTAGTGATAATCCAGTTATGTTAGCTCACAACAGAGGCTGAGTCACAAATGATACAACTCCCAGCCAAGAGTGGGGGGCCTTGTGGGTTAGAGCAGGGGGGCTGGAGGCAGGATGCCTGGGTTCTGTCCCCACCTCTGGGAGATGAGTGGGGTCTAATGGGCTAGTCCATTAGGTGGCTGGGATTGAGGACCCTGGGTTCTGTCTCCAGCTCTGGGAGGGGTTGGGTCTAGTGGTTAGAGCAGGTCAATAGCCGTGAGGAGTCCTGTGTTATCTACATGTTGTGGGTACATCCCTGAGTGAGACAACTCATGTGAAATGCTGTCCCTTCCTGTTCTACATAAAATCTCAGTCACACCCAGCCCTCCCCAGAGTGTTGGTTACAGAGGCTCCATCCTTGGAGCTGGGACCCTAAGACCCCCGAAGGGAACCCAACGCTACTGGGAAAACAGTCCCCAGTGGCACGGTACATGAGACCAGCGTTGAATTCTGAGGAGAATGGGGTCCAGTGAGTCCTGTGTGTGGCTGAAGCCTAATGGGTTTGTGCAGGGAGGAGAATTAAATGCCGTGTTTCTCACTGCTAGGGCATGGGCTGCACATGTCTGTCTCTCTCTCCCTTCCCCTCTTCTGTCGTCTCCAATCCCCTTTGTGTTCTTATGGTCTCACAGCCCCTCTGCCTTCCTGGCCTGCCTGACCCCTCATGGCCCCTCCACCTTCCCAACAAGGGGAGCGATAGCTCAGTGGTTTGAGCATTAGCCTGCTAAACCCAGCATTGCAAGTTCAATCCTTGACAGGGCCATTTAGGGAGCGGGGGCAAAAAAAAAGTTGGGGATGGGTCCTGCTTTTCGAGTAGGGGGTTGGACTAGATGACCTCCTGAGGTCCCTTCCAACCCTAATATTCTATGACCTGTCTGACCACTCATGGTCCCTCTGCCTTCACAGGCAGCCTAGCCTTTCACAGCACCTCTGACTTCCCAGCCAGTCCAGCACCCTCACACCCCCTCTGCCTTCCCGGCCAACTGAACCCTCGCGTCACCTCCACCTTCCCTGCTTGCCCGGCCACTCACCGCCCCTCTGCTCCAGCAGCCAAAAAGAGCAATCTGCAGCTTTTTGGGAAGGGAAGTCAAGTGGCAGCTGCGTGTGGCACCCCCTGGTGGGCGTGGCTGGCTGTGGGCTCTGCCTGTGGGTTTTGCGGCTGAGAATGATGGTGACTTCCATCTGTTACTCATCTACCTGCTCACATCCTGCTTTATAACTCTGTTCACATTTACATCTGCCTGGGTTTCCACTGGGTCTTTGGCACGGCCATGTGCGAGCTCCTCAATGCCTGCCTCTCCCTGGGCATGTTCTCTGCCATTTTCCTCACCTTCACCAGCCTGGACCACTACACTGTCACATGCCACCCCGTCTGGTGCTGGTGTCACCGCACTGTGACCCGGGCCAAGAAGCTGGTCGTGGGCGTGTAGCTGGTCTCTTTCGCCCTCAGCGCTCCCTAACTAGGTTTCCAGGAAATCCCGGAGATGGAGGGGGCAGAGTTACCTGCACGAATAGTTACACCTTCTCTGGAGAGGGGGATGGAGCCGAGATGCAGGCCTGGAGGAGACATCTCCATCTGCTGATCTTCAGGGTGCAGTTCCTGCTTGGCATCCCGCTGCCCCTCTGCACCAGCGTGGGATGCCAGAGCCGGATGGGGCTGGAGATGAAGAAGAAGGGTCCGCGAGGAGCGGGAAGCCTTTCAAAGTCATGGTGACTGCGATGGTGTCATTCTACCATCTCTGCCAGGGCTTGCTGCTCTACAAGAATGCGGTGCCGATGTCGGTCACAAGTGCCTGAAATGCCTGGAGTTAGAGAGCATTAGAAACTTGTCATCCCACCTGTTCCTTTATCCCTCATGGTTCTGATACCTGATGGGTTCCAGGTATCTCAATGTTTATAAACCAAGCAGTGTCCTTGGGATTCCAGATTCCTTTTTATCTGCAGAATCCCATGCATTCTAGGTCTCTCCATTTTTTCAAAGTCAATGGCTGTTAAGGGTTCCAGATCACTAGCTGGCTCTAGAATCTTGTTTGTTCTAGTCTCTCGATGTAGTCTAACTTAACTGATTCTCATGGGTTCTGCATCACTGGCTGGCTCTGGACTCTTCGTTTTAAGTCTCTCAAAGTGTTCACACTCAATAGGGTCCATGGGTTCTAGATTCCTGACTGGTGCTAGGACCCCAGTGGATTCTAGAGTGTTTTTAAATCATATAGACTCCAACAGGTTCCAGCTTCTTTGTTGATCTAAAAATCTCATGGGGGTTCTAGATTTCCAAATGGTTTCAAATCCATTTGGTGTGATGTATTATAGAAGAGTCTGTGTATTATAATAGCAAAAACTAGCTCTTCTCTAGTGCTTGCCCTCAGTAGATATCAAAGAACTTTGCCAAGTAGGTCAGCAGCAGTCTTCCAGTTTTTGCAAATGTGGAAACTGAGGCAGTGAGTATGGAAGTGACTTGGCTACGGTCATTCAGTCCGCCTCCTGAGACCTGGACCTGGTCTCTATCAAACACTGACTCCTTAAACAGTAAGCTCTCTCTTGTCTTTATACAGTGCCGAGCACAGCACGGTTTGGGGCCATGACTACACCTCCCACTAGATTCTAGCCCCGGTTCTGGGAGGGGAATGGAAGCTAGTTTTAAAGCAATGGCTGTTTCTTAGGTGGTTTCTCTGCTAAGACAGTGTCCGAATGATCATTTCCATTTATGGTTTGCAACTTTTCGACCTGAGAGAGGAGGTTGGGGTGGAGCATGTAGAAGACAGAGAGTTAAAGGGAGTGAACTCAACACGCAAGGCAAAGCTGAGGCAAGGACAGACACGCAGATGTTTTGCTGGGCAAACACATGTCATCTGAATCTCTCTGCTGGGTCCGTGTTTCCACCACCTGCTGCCCAGGTGAGTTAAAACAATGGGCAGAGGGCCCAGCATTGGGTCTAAAGGGGAATGTCCTTGCTAAGACCACCTAGGAGCCACACAAATTTGCTATTGTAAAGGCAAACCAGTCAGACTCCCTGCCACTAGGTATCAGTGGGGTTCTCCTGTGAAACTCCCTGTCACTGGGTATCAGTAGTGTTAGCCTGTGAAAGTCCCTGCCGCCGGTAGCACTGGGGTTAACATGGGGCACTCAATAGACAGAGGTAGTAGGTGAGGTCTGTGACGTGGGTGAATTTTTCTGTTTTGTTTCATGTTAATCAGATGAGGGGTTCCCCATTTGCAGAGTCTAAACAACAACACCCCACGTCCCTCCCACAGCCCAGGAGTCTTGGCTCCCAGCCGCTCCCCCATTCTCTAACCATTAGGCCATTCTACAGAGCAGACAGGACTGCAGGATAATACAGCTATGAAGGAGGCAGCACGGCTTGGGTGCAGAGAAGCAGCTAAGTGGATTGTGGCTTCCTGTGTTACAATGTAGGTGAGAAGGACCCTGCACGCTCTCATGAGTCAGGGTGTAGTAGCAGTTCCTGTGACTGGCAGATGAGCACAAGTGATGAGGTGGGGGAGGGGTGGCTTTTTCTTCATTGTAACAGTGAGTTGCACCAGCACCAGCTCCTGCAAGCTAGGAGGCAGCAGCACTGATCCCCCCCCCCCAACTGAGTAGACCTGATCCCCTGTCCTGGGGCCAGATTGGTGCTGACCACCCTAGAGTGGAAAGGCCCCAGGTCCCATTCCCTGCTCCCCTGAACAAGCCAGTAGTCCAGATCACAGCTATTTGATAATCTCTACATAGCTGTATGTTTGATCTACTGGAGTGTCCCCTTCTCCACTCCTCCCATTTCTGCTATTCCACTTGTCCTCCCCTACTGCTCACAGCTCTATCCTGTAGCAGTGAGTTCCACCGGCTATAGCCCAGGTTCTGACAATATCCAGCCTGGATATTCTGGAGGGCCACAGGGTGCCCAGAGAGATTGTCTCCAATGATGCCTTCCTATCCCACTCTGGTATTTCTCGCTTTTCCTCTTCCACTCTCCCTTTTCGCCTCCATTGTCATCCCTTTCAACCCCTCTAATATCTCTTCTCAGGGTACAGTGGAACAAGATATCTCGGCACTCCCACCAACCACAGTGGCAAATTCCAGCAAGACCCCAGAGACCATGAAGACCCCTCACCTGGCCTCTGCTGTGTTGTTTTTCACCCACTTCCTGGTGGGTGTGGTGGGGAACAGGCTGTACCTGTGAGTGCTGGGACTGAAGATGAGGAGGACGATGACCACGCTCTGGTTCCTCCACCTGGTCTCCTGCTACCTCCTCTTCACCCAGCTGATCCCCTTCTTCACCGTCTACGTCCTTCTGTATTTCCACTTGGTCTTTGGCATGGCGACAAACTTCTCAATGCCTTCAGTTCCATGGGCATGTTCTCCATCTTCCTTCTCACCCTCATCAGTCTGGACTGCTACACCCTCACTCATCATCCCATTTGGTCCTGGAATCATCACACCATTTCCTGGGATACGAAGCTGGTCGTCTGTCTGTGGCTAGCCTCCTTTGGTCTCAGTGCTCCCTACCTGGCTTTCCGGGAGACCCGTATGGTGGATAGGGACAGAATTGCTAGACTCATTAAGTACTACATCTCCGTAGATTGGAATGGAGCCGAGATGCAGGACCTGTGGATATGGGTCCATCTGGCCATCTTCATCTTCCGGTACCTGCTGGGCTTCCTGCTGTCCTTCTGCACCATTGTGGGATGCTATGTCTGTGTGGGGATGAATATGAAGGAGAAAAAGCTGGCGAGGGCTGGGAAGCCCTTCAAAGTCATTGGTGGCCATGGTGGTTTCCTTCTTCCTCGGCTAGCTGCCCTACCACCTATACCGTGGCTTAAAGCTCTACAAGAAGGAGGTGCCAAAGTCACTGAAAAGCGTTCTCTCAGTCATTTAGAGCTTCAAGTCCTGCTTCAATGCCTGCTTCTCCCCCATCCTCTACCTCTTAGTGGGGGAGAAGTTCTGGCAGGTCTTCAGGATGTCTCTTTTACCTCTGGTCAAGGTGGCTTTTTTTGATGATCTCAGCAGCAGTTCCCCTGAGTCTAGTGGAAGACATGGGTCAGAAGTCGAGAACACAAAACAGGAGATCGTGTGAAGGTGGCCAGACTTAAGGAGAGTTGAAAACTTTCCATCCCAGTTTTTCCTGCATCCCCAAAGTTTCTAAAAGCTGATGTGTTCCAGCTATGTCAATGTTTATATACCCCGCAGGGTCCCTGGATTCTAGATTCCCATGCATTCTAAGTTTCTCAATTTTTTGAAATTCAATGGGTCATCAATGGCAGCAGATCAGTAGCCAGCACCAGAATCTTCTTTGTTTTAGGTCTCTGACTGTGTTCTAACTTAATTGACTCTCTTGGATTCTGCATCACGAGCTGGCTGTGGAATTTCATTGATTGTAAGCCTCTCAATGTGTTTAAACACAAAGTCCATGGGTTCTAGAGTCCCGACTGGATCTAGAACATCACTGGATTCTAGAATGTTTTCAAACTACATAGAAGCCAACAGGTTTCAGATTGTTTGCTAAAAGTTTAATCGTGGTTCTAGATTTCCAAATGGTTAAAATCGATTAGGTATAGTATATTAAAGAAGAGTCTGTGTATTATAATTGCGATATCTGTGTCTTCTCTAGTGCTTATCATCAGTACGTCTCAAAGAACTTTAACAAGGAGGTCTATAGGAGTCTTCCAGTTTTTACAAATGGGGAAACTGAGGCACAGAGTGGGGAAGTCATTTAGCCAAGGTAACCCATTAGAACCTTTGGTCCGTCCAGTGGCAGTACTGGGAACAAACCCAGCTCTCCTGCATCCCAGCCCAGGTCTCTATCCATTGTGGGCTTTCTGGGACATGGACTGTCTTTTTGGTCTGTGTTTGTACAGTGCCTAGCACAGCAGGGTCCTGGGCCAGGACTTGGCTCCCAGCACTGCTGAAATAAATAATATTAATTAATAATAATTCCCACATGTTGCTTGAACTACGTAGTTTCCATAAGTCTTTTGTGGCGGCTGTGAAATAATTGCCAATACCATGTGACCCGATCACTGGGGTATTTCGTGTGTGGAGGCTCTGCCTTAATTTAAGAGCCACTGGTAAGGAAAACAAGCCGGCAGGACAAAGAATGACTTCAGAGAAACCAACTACCCAAGAACACTTCAGAGTGGTGAAGAGGTAACATCCAAGCTAGTAACTGTGATGCTGTAGGGAATGTGGGTGACCATTCATAATATTATGGATACCAATATTATGAAATTGCAGTGAATCAGACGAGATATGCCCTGTAAGGTTGCAGTGGAAAAGTTATTGTAGAAATGGAGTGTGGCCTCCTTTCCAGATGGCTGGAGGGACGGTCACAACTGCCCCCGGTGGGCAGAACCAGGACATCCATGCCCATCCCACCGGAAGCAGAGGGGCGGGACAGGAAACAGAAGTATAAAAGGCAGGTCCTCCAGCTCAGTTGGAGAGGAGCTGCTGGAGGGAAGGATGTCTCCCACACGGTGCCGGAGCTTGGACCCAACAGCAACCGCTCTAGCTCCTCAGACCTGGAGGGACTGCCAGAGCTGCTGATTGCTGGAGACAGTGAACAGTTGCTGGGGCTGCCATTAGCTGTTTTATCCTGGTGGAAAGAACAACGACCCTGGGACCCAGGTATTTCCACCTCTCCCCCTGAACGAGAGTGTAGGAAGTTGCCTGGGGAGATTAATATAATTTGGCTGTTTTCAGAGTAGCAGCCGTGTTAGTCTGTATCTGTAAAAAGAACAGGAGTCTTTGTGGCACCTTAGAGACTAACAAATTTATTTGAGCATAAGCTTTCATGGGCTACAGCCCACTTCATCGGATGCATAGAATAGAACATATAATAAGAGTTTGTGCATATTTGTGTGTGTGTGTGTGTGTGTGTATATATATATAATTAGACACACACACAGAAGATGCCATACCAACTCTAAGAGGCTAATTAAATAAGATGACCTGTTATCAGTAGGAAAAAAACTGTTGTAGTGATAATCAAGATGGTCAATTACAGACAGTTGTTAAGAGGTGTAAGGTAGTTATCATAAGGAAATAGATTCAAGTAGTGTAATGACACAGCCAATGACTCAGCTTGAATAGAGACTGGGAATGGCTGAGTCATTACACTACTTGAATCTATTTCCTTATGATAACTACCTAACACCTCTTAACAGCTGTCTGTAATTGACCATCTTGATTATCACTACAACAGTTTTTTTCCTACTGATAACAGGTCATCTTATTTAATTAGCCTCTTAGAGTTGGTATGGCATCTTCTGTGTGTGTGTGTGTGTGTGTCTAATACACACACACACACACACACACACAAATATGCACAAACTCTTATTATATGTTCTATTCTATGCATCCGAAGAAGTGGGCTGTAGCCCATGAAAGCTTATGCTCAAATAAATTTGTTAGTCTCTAAGGTGCCACAAGTACTCCTGTTCTTTTTAATTTGGCTGCGTTTCTGACCGACAGCTGGCCAGTGTGTTGCCTCAGGATTTCTCTGCTGACCTATTGGTGTACCACTCCACCACTGTTAGGGCCCTGGGCTGGGACCTGATGGAGTCGGGTGAGCCCAGGTCCCCCTACCACCTCACCCAGGGGTGGCAGGCTCCCACTCTGGGCAAAAGTTCTGCATTTGTTGGTGGTCCACCAGAGCCAGAACCCCTGATTGTTTGGTGCTCTGCCCTGCCTGAGGTCTGGTCTTATGGACTCATTACTGCTCTGTCCTGACTGCAGCCCAGAGCCCCCTGTTTGCTGCCCTGCTCTGCCCTGCCTGAGGGCCTGGGCTTATAGCCACTGCTGCTTTACATTGATTACAGGCCAGAGCTTTCTAGTTGTTTGCTGTCCTGCCCTGTCAGAGGGCTTGGGCCCCTAACTAATTACTGCTCTACACCGCCGAGTGATGGAGACCCCAGTGCCCAATCCCCCTGAACTGTGCCCTTCTACCAGTGTAGCAGAGAGGGGGCATGGCCTCCTTCCCACACAGAGGAGGAACAGCCACAACCATCTTAGTTATAATTTGCTAAGTATGATTTATATGTATGTATCATCATTGTATCGTGAGTTATAAATATGTGTGGTATATTGATATCTCCAACTTGTGCTGTGTATCTGGGTGACACCCCCAGACACTTTGGCATCTGCACTATCCAGCCTGTTGGATGGCCCATCCAGGGGAATCAGCTGTACAATGAGCCCACTGAGAGAAGCTAGGGGCTATACCTATGAGTCAGCAGGAGATGTAGGGAGATGCCTGTGCACAGGGGACTCCAAGTGCTTTTCCATGCCCATATGAGGGGAGCTTTTGTTTGGGACAGAAGATGTACAAGCCACATTGCAAACATATAAAAAGGCAGCTGCATCTTCTCCATTTTGTCTTCAAGCCTGCTTCTTACCTCTGGAGCAACTTCTCTACAAACTGAAGCTTTGAACAAAGGACTGACAGAGCCATCCAAGCTTTGGGTGTGTTCCAGAAGAACTTTACAAGCCAGAGAACTCACCAGTGCTACTAGGAACCTGAACTATGGACTCAGAAATCATATGTACAGTAACTCCTCACTTAAAGTCATCCCAGTTAAGGTTGTTTCGTAGTTATGCTGCTGATTGTCAAGGCTGTATCCCCACTTTGAACTTTAGGGTACAATGTGGGGGCCTGCATGAAGACTTCTAAGCTTAACTACCAGCTTAGCTCTGGTCCGCTGCCACCATCTCAAGCTAATTCCCTTCCCTGGGAAGCCTTGAGAAACCTTTCACCCATTCCCTGGTGAATACAGATCCAACCCCCTTGGATCTAAAAACAAGGAAACATCAATCAGGTTCTTAAAAAGAAGGCTTTTAATTAAAGAAAAAGGTAAAAATCATCTCTGTAAAATCAGTATGGAAAATAACTTTACAGGGTAATTAAACTTAAAGAGCCCAGAGGACTCCCCTCTAGTCTCAGGTTCAAAGTACAGCAAACAAAGAAACACTCTAGTAAAAGGTACATTTACAAGTTGAGAAAACAAAGTAAAACTAAGACGCCTTGCCTGGCTTTTTACTTACAAGTTTGAAATAGGAGAGACTTGTTTAGAAAGATGTGGAGAACCTGGATTGATGTCTGGTCCCTCTCAGTCCCAAGAGTGAACGAACTCCCAAACAAAACACAAACAAAAGCCTTCTTCCCCCCCCCCCAAGATTTGAAAGTATCTTGTCCCCTTATTGGTCCTTTGGGTCAGGTGTCAGCCAGGTACCTGAGCTTCTTAACCCTTTACAGGGAAAAGGATTTTGGAGTCTCTGGCCAGGAGGGATTTTGTAGTACTGTACACAGGACAGCTGTTACACCCTTCCCTTTATTGTTATGACACTGATCAATTAGGGACCATGCTCGTTTAAAGTTGTGCAATGCTCCCTTCTAACGGTGTTTGGCAGCAGCCTGCTTTGTCCCCTGCTTGCAGGAAGAGCAGCCGGTTGCAGCTGGCTGGTGGGGGCTTGGAACCAGGGTGGACCTGCAGCCCCCTATCAACTCCCTCCTCAGCTCCCCGCTCCCCTAATTTCCCTGTGCAACAGCTGCCTGCAGTTCAGCTGTGTCCCTCCCCCCACTGCCATGTGCTGCTCCTGCCCTTTGCCTTGGAGCTGTTCCCTGAGACTCCTGCTTCCTGTGGGGGGAGGGGGGGAGAAATGGAAGAGGGGGCTAATGTCATGGTGTCCCCCTCCCTCCCTGCTTACCCCATCTTCCATAGAGCAGGGGGGACACACCAGGGCTCAGGACAGAGGGAGCTTGCAGCAGCTGTGGTCTCAGCAAGCTGATTTAATTAACAAGGCCGTGTACTTAAAGGGGAAATGCACATATCTCCCTCCATTCCTGCTGCCTTGCAATGTGAGAGAGTTAACCCTTGAGGGCTCAGCCAATTGCTAGTTCATCATTTAGCAGGAAGGGAAATATCCCACCCTCTGACTCCTCCACCTCAACCAAGCTTCACAATCATCATCACTGTGTTGCAGTATTAAATTGTTAGTATAAGTTTTAAACAATGTGTGTGTATATATACACACACACACACACACACACAGTCTTTTGTCTGGTGAAGAAAAACTTCCCCGGAACCTAACCCCCTCATTTACATTAATTCTTATGGGGAAATTGTATTAGTTTAACATCGTTTCACTTAAAGTCTCATATTTCAGGAACATAACTACAACATTAAGTGAGGAGTTACTATACTTACGTGATTTCACCATTTAACAACTCTCTTCTCTTTCTTTTAGTTACAAAAGAATCACAGAAGATTAGGACTGGACGAGACCTCAGGAGGTCATCTAGTCCAACCCCCTGCTCAAAGCAGGACCAATTCCCAACTAAATCATCCCAGCCAGCTCTTTGTCAAGCCGGGCCTTAAAAACCTCTAAGGAAGGAGATTCCACCACCTCCCTAGGGAACCCATTCCAGTGCTTCACCACCCTCCTAGTGAAGTAGTTTTTCCTAATATCCAACCTAAACCTCCCCCACTGCAACCTGAAACCATTACTCCTTGTTCTGTCATCTGCCACCACTGAGAACAGCCGAGCTCCATCCTCTTTGGAACCCCCCTTCAAGCAGTTTGGGGAGAGGGATAGCTCAGTGGTTTGAGCATTGGCCTGCTAAACCCAGGATTGTGAGTTTAATCCTTGAGGGGGCCACTTAGGGATCTGGGGCAGAAATCAGTACTTGGTCCTGCTAGTGAAGGCAGGGGGCTGGACTTGATGACCTTTCAAGGTCCCTTCCACTTCTAGGAGATAGGATATCCCCATTGACTAGTTGAAGGCTGCTATCAATTCCCCCCTCACTCTTCTCTTCTGCAGACTAAACAACCCCAGTTCCCTCAGCCTCTCCTCATAAATAATGTGCCCCAGCCCCCTAATCATTTTTGTTACCCTCCCTGGACTCTCTCCAACTTGCCCACATCTTTTCTGTGTGGGGGGGGGGGGGGGCAAAACTGGATGCAATATTCCAGATGTGGCCTCACCAGTGCTGAATAGAGGGGAATAATCACTTTCCTCAATCTTCATTAATGATCTGGATTATGGGATGGATTGTACCCTCAGCAAGTTTGCCAATGACACTAAGCTGTGCGGAGAGGTAGATATGCCAGAGAGTAGGGATAGGGTTCAAAGTGACCAAGACAAATTGGAGGATTGGGCTAAAAGAAATCTGATGAGGTTTAGCAAGGACAAGTGCAGATTCTTGCACTTTGAAAAGGACCATGCACCACTCCAGACTGGGGACCAACTGGCTAAGTGGCAGTTCTGCAGAAAGGAACCTGGGGATTACAGTGGACGAGATGCTGGATATGAGTCAACAATGTGTCCTTGTTGCCCAGAAAGCTAACAGCATATTGGGCTGCATTAGTAGGAGTACTGCCAGCAGATCGAGGAAGTGATTATTCCCCTCTATTCGACACTGGTGAGGCCACACCTGGAGTATTGTATCCAGTTTTGGACCTGAGGTCTCTTCCAACCCTAATCTTCTATGATCATGTTTTCCAAGCCCCTGTATGTTTCAAAAGCCAAAAGGTTCCTATGCATTCTAGATGTTTGGCTGGTTCTTCAACCTCTTGGGTTCTAGGTCTATCAAAGTTTTAAAATCCAGAGAGGTCCTATGTAGTCTAGTTTCCGACCTCCTATATGACATTGTTTTACTTAAAGTACAGTAAAGGATCTTTTTTGGGGGGGGGGGATAAGGCAGAGCATCACATTTATTGGTAATACATGTATCAATCAACACTGTATCATATGCATATAATATTTTACTCATGCGCGCACACACACAAGCACACTCCGTCTTGTTGTTGTTACCAACTAGTTGCTCCCCTTAACTTCATTGGCCAAGTGAGTTAGATGCGAGAGGGGTGGATCCGAGCATCTGTCGATTTGGATCGATGCTCCGGTGTTGACAAGATGAGACCGGAGATCCTCTGCAAGACACCTCACATTTATAGCCGCTCCCCTCTCATACAAATCTATACTAGATGCAAAATCTGTGTCTGTCAGTTGGTCTTCTGTGGCGCTTCCTTCTGGGTGTTGTCTTAATGCTGCCACACTTATTTTCAAAGAGGGTGTTTTTCAAAAGAAGGTGCTCGCTTCTAACTCCCAAGGCCATCAATATATCTGATTTTTTTTTTTTAATGAGCCCACCTGACAAGTTTTATTGTTCTTGGGTCTGGCTTCCATCCCCTCTCCAACTGTTGCAGCTGTCTAGAGGTGCTTGCCTTCCACGCCTTACTCATTCACACCTCATTCATTCAACAGGGCAATTGATAAAAAGGGGGGAGATCTTATTCTACTCCTAGCGAAAAGACACTTTTCTTCTACCTTAACTATCCCTAGGGGCTATAACATACCAAGGCTCAATAAAAAGTTTCTATATAAGGATATGATACAAAGTTCCTATATCAAAGGACTTGATACAAAGTTGTATGAAAATAGATGTTATATATGGAAAGACTTAATACAAGGTTATATGAAGACGCATAATACAAAGTCCTATGAAAATAATAGTTATACGAAGATGCTTTATGCAGAGATTTATCTACAACATCCTAGAACACAGAGGACCAGTTTAGGTTTTAAAAAACTTTCAGACCCAAGAGGTTCAAGAACCTCTCAAATGTCTAGAACTGGTAGGGTACTATTGGGTTTTTTAAATGTTTGTGTGTGTATGTACATATATATATTGTCAGGGTTCCCTCCCCACTCTGAACTCTGGGATACAGATGTGGTGACCTACATGAAACACCCCCCTAAGCTTATTTCTACCAACTTAGGTTAAAACTTCCCTAAGGCACTCTAGACGAGCACTTTGTTGCTTGCGGTACAAATTCGCTGGAGACCACGCTTTCACACACCAGTGCCCTTTTATTTCCCTGTATTTTCCCACCCCCACGTATATACAGTTCAGTATCAGTCAGGTAGCCCCTTAGGGAACAGCTTGCTCTTACCACTAGCTGGGCACAACAGGCCCTCACACCTCACTTTCCTGTTTTTCACCCCTGCCCTTCCTACTTCCTTCCTGCTAGCTTTATAGGCCTTCCTCTCAGCAGGCTCACAGGTGATTGCTCTCAGGCTCCTTTAATGAGCCACACCCTGCCAGCTCCAGTCAGTTCCCCTTTATGGGAGCTATGCTAGCAGGTTCTGAGCTAACGGGCTGGTTCAGTGCCTCTTAAGCCAGCACCCTGTTACACACCCTCACCCTTAAGAATGGTGCACCCAGGCCACCTTTGGCCCCTCCGCCATTCCCCCGAAGGAGGCTCTTTCGGGGAGCGCTCCCAGCTGGGTCCTTCCCAGCCAGCACCCTGGATGGTTTTTCCATCCTTCTCCCACAGAAGGAGCATTTTTCTGGGAGTGGTGGGGCCCCCCATCTCTGCTTCCACGCACAGGTCGTCACGCCAATCGCAGTGTGGCAGGCCCACTATCCCCAGCTCCCCCTGGGTGTCTGGCCGGGGTCCTGGGGTTCTTTCATCTTCCAGCAGGACCTCCCGCGTCTCAGTTTCCCCCGGCTCTTTGTGGCTTGGGCCCCTCTGACGGGGGGGTCGGCATTCATCCCACCTCGGGGCAGGACCTTCCGTGCCTCAGTTTCCCCCATTTGTCCCAGTACATCTGGAGCTTTTTTCCACAGAGAGCAGGATCAGGGGCTGTTCCCCAGTGCCCCTTCCTTCTCTGGGGGGGTCGAGACCAACCAGCTCCTCCATATATACTTCCTGTGGGTCTCCCCGCTCTGGGCTTTGCTGTCTAGGAGTTTTTTCTTGGTTCCCAGGACTGGGCCCGTCCTCCCGCCCTGGGGTTCTCATTCTCTGGGAATCCACCCCCCTCTTGGGGTACCCCATTGTTTCATGCCTGGTAGTGGGGCCCATTCCCGGCCTAACAGTACTGGACATGGTAGTTTCTCCAGGACCCCTACCCGCTTCCACCTGAAGCAACCCTTCACTTCCAGGGGTACCTGGGCTACCAGGCAGGACTTCCTGTCCCCATGTACACACCCGAGGACCATCCTTTCCCCCAGAATGAGCCAATGTGGCTTAACCAGCGCCTTTTGCACCAGCGTGCAACTTGAGGCGGTGTCGACCACAGCCATTTGGGGTCTCTGCCCCACTTTCACAGGCACAGTGGACATCTCCAGCCCCCACTTCCGTC
The DNA here is from genome assembly GCF_011386835.1 of Chrysemys picta bellii. Taxonomy (NCBI): domain Eukaryota; kingdom Metazoa; phylum Chordata; order Testudines; family Emydidae; genus Chrysemys; species Chrysemys picta. The sequence continues at coordinate 3,647,033 of NC_088810.1, read as the reverse complement.
CCACCCATTCAGTCCAAGCACAAAAGTCTGCCCAGCCACATTCCATGTCCGGGCAGTCTTGTTTAACATGCCCCGGCTTCCCACACCACCAGCACGTTAGGCGGGCAGGCCTCTCGGGTGCTCCTCGGGGCTCCCTTTTTCTTCTCCTTGCCTCTCCTGGGTAAGGAGTCCACGGGCTTCTGCCCCAGTTCCCTGTCTTTCCATTGCCAGTCCTCCCCCCAGGGTTCCTCAGCCTCTATATACTCCTCGGTTACCCAGACCGCCTCTTCGACGGTGCCTGGCTGGTGTCTCTTCTGCCAGGTGTGCACCGTCTCCAGGAGGCTTTGCAAGAACTGCTTCAGTATCAGGGAGCCCATTATCTCCTCCATTGTACGCATGTCAGGCCTCAACCAGCATGTGGCCCAGTCCCTTAACCTCTGGGTGAATGCCTGTGGTTGCACAGCAGACATCTACCAGGCTGACTGGAGCTTCTGACTGTACCTTTCCGCTGATAAGCCTACTCGGTCAAAAATGGCTGCTCTCATGGCCTCATAGTTCTGGGCAGCTTCTTCCCCCAAAGCCATATAGGCCGCTTGCGCCTCGCCAGTCAAATAAGGGGCTAGTCGGAGGGCCCAGGTTGCCCTGTTCCATGCAGCCCCCGCGGTTACCCTCTCAAAAGTTCCCAGGAAGGCGTCCAGGTCATCCGCCGGGCTCATTTTACGGAGTTCCCAGCCCAGCGGCCGGGTGCCCTCCCCTGCCCCAGGACTCACCAGCTGTTGCAGGAGCTACCCGTGGACGCTGCTTTGCTCCCAGCTGAAGTCCTGCAGGCTTTTTTGTTGCTTGGCCTGCCAGGCCAAAGCAGCCTGTCTTTCTGCTTGGTGGGCTTGCTGGGAAGTCTGCAGGGCTTGCTGGGTCTGTTTCTGTTGCTCTACGAACCATTTCAGGGTCTCCTCCATTGCCGGGCCACCAACCGTGCTCATTGGCTTCAGTGGATCCTAGCCAAGCCCCCACGTGTAGACGAGCGGTTTGTTGCTCACGGTACAAATTGGCTGGAGACCACTCTTTCACACACCAGTGCCCTTTTATTTCCCTACCACCACATGTATATACAGTTCAATATCAGTCAGGTAGCCCCTTAGGGAACAGCTTGCTCTTATCGCTAGCTGGGAGCAACAGGTCCTCACTTTCCTGTTCCTCCCTTCCTGCTAGCTTTATAGGCCTTCCTCTCAGCAGGCTCACAGGTGATTGCTCTCAGGCTCCTTTAATGAGCCACACCCTGCCAGCTCCAGTCAGTTCCCCTTTATGGGAGCTATGCTAGCAGGTTCTGAGCTAACAGGGGCTGGTTCAGCGCCTCTTAGGCCAGCACCCTGTTACAGGCACAAATCCTCTCCTTGTCCTTGGATGGTATTGCTGCCACCACCAAGTGATTTAAACAAAAATCCAAGAAAAGGGCCACTTGGAGTCCCTGTTTCCCCAAAATATTCCCCCAAACCCCTTCACCCCCTTTCCTTGGGAAGCTTGAGAATAATATACTGACTGATTGGTTACAAAGTGAACACAGACGAACCCCTTGGGTTTTTAGGACCCTGAAAATCAATCAGTTTCTTAAAGAATTTTATTTAAAAAGTAAAAGAATCACACCTGCAAAATCAGGATGGAAGGTAACTTTACAGGGTAAATAAAAAGATTTAAAACACAGAGGATTCTCCTCTAGGCTCCGCTTCAAAGTTACAAAAAAAGAGGAATAAAACTCCCTCTTAGCATAGGGAAAATTCACAAGCTAAAACAAAAGATAATAAAACACATTTCCTTGCCTTTACTTAAAATTTCTGTAATTTTAGATGTATCATTTCAGGTATCTTTTCAGAAGATGTTTTAACTGCTTGGTCTCTCTCTCTCTGTCCAGAGAGGGAACCCAACAAAGAAAACCTCTTGCCCTGCCCTGCCTTGCCCCAATTTGAAAGTATCTTCTTTCCTTATTCTTCCTTTTGGTCAGGTGCCAACCAGGTTATTTGAGCTTCTTAACCCCTTACAGGTAAAGTGATTCTGTACCTCTGGCCAGGAGGGATTTTATGTTTCTGCATACATAAATGTTGTTACCCTTCCCTTTATATTTCTCTCTCTCTCTCTCTCTCTCTCTCACACACACACACACACACACACACACACACACACACACACACACACACAAACAGAGATGTGTGTCTGGGCTGATGCCCCGGGTTGGATGAGAGCATGCAGAGAGGAAAGGACTGTCAGATGCAGGGGACACTTGTACCAGGTGCTGCCAATGCTAAGCTCAAAATTGCCCAAGGTCTGGGACTCCCACAGCAGATCAGGTAAGGGCGCTCCTACAGCCAGGCCTGCGGCAAAACCTTTTCCTGCTGGAGTCTGCTGGAGCCAAGGGCGGTTGTTTGATCGGGGACATCAGGAGATGCAGCCCCCTGAAGATGAGCTGCTGTTAATATTCACAAATTGCACCAACGCTCCTGTGCCTGGGTCAACTGCCTTGTAAAGTGGCACTGAGCAACAGAGTCAGGGGTGGGGTTTGTGATGCAAATTTGGGGTCATTTGATGCCCAGTGGTACCGGCTTTCCCTCCCCCCCCGGAGGTACTGATTGAACATTTTCAGATGCTTATAATGTTCTTGGTGCAGAGTGAGGGGAAAAAAGCAAAGAGGCCAAATTTCAGGAAACATCAAGCCCGAACAGCCCCTGAGATCAGCTACGCAACAGGACCGAGGGCCGGTGCGGCCATACTGCAAAAGTGAGTCCATTCCTCAAGTTGTTTGCACCTGTGTTTAATAGCAGTTCAGACCTCTGCGAGGTACAGCTTCCACGGTAAAATTGAGGGTGAGTAACATACATGTTGAGCTGACAATGGGGGCTTAGAGACACAGTCACAGCTCTTTTGATCTAAACATGGAGATGTTTAAGTTCTCGTCCCTATTATCAGCTTTGATCCGGTGTCTTCAGCCACAACGGGGCTGAATTGGGACCACAGATGGCATGTAAGGCCTGTGCCAATAATCAATTCTTCGGGTCTCTGGTTGTTTAGAAAAATCGGGAGGAGGTGACTTATTTGGAGATGACCCCAAAATGAAGAATTTTTTTTTTTTTTGGCAAATGAAAAGGGGAGGGGGGATTGTTTCAGTTGGAACAAAATGGTTTGTTTTGTGAGCTTGGATTTTACACATTGTAAATACAAATTAAATAAAAGCATTTCAAGACAAAGCCACTTCGGGAAAAAAAATGAAAAATTTTATATTGAAAATGTCAGATTTTTGGTGGTTGGGTGAAACAATTTGGCAAATTTGACACTAATTCACTAAATGTTTTGTTGTCACTAAGTTTGCTCTAACTGTTAGAGACCACTCCCCTCCCAGAGCTGGGGATTGAACCCAGGAGTCCTGGCACCCAGCTCCCCCCACTCTACCCTCCTAGACCCCAATCCCCTCCCAGAGGCAGGTGAGGAACCCAAGAACTCTGAAGTGAAGTCAACAGAGCTACACTGACTTACATTGGCTGAGGGTCTGGGTTGCTTGCTTCATGCACTACAGATTTTCAGGCTTAATTTTCCAAAATACTTGATTATTTGTCATGCTTCTATTTTTGGAGGGTTTCCCAGATGAACACCCCTGAAGAGGCCTGACTTTTTTCAGAAGAAGAAGCTGAACCCTTTGTGAACATCAGACCTGTTGGAAGGTGTCTCAAGTCAGTACATGATTCCATGCACTTTGCCTGCAAAGCAGAGAATGTTCTCAATTTTAGAGATGCCACCCTGAGGGGTCTTGTTTGTAAAAGGTGCAAGGCTCCATTGTGTGTGTGTGTGTGTGTGTGTGTGTTTTTTTTAATAAACCGAATGATTAGTAACCAGGAGTTTCTAGAAATAGCCAGATATATAGAATTCACAGGGTCCTATTGTTTTTTCAAATATATAGGTGCTTGGAGTCCTTGAAGTACTAGATAATGTCAGATCTGATTGGATTTCAAGACATTGTCACAACTAAAACTGAAGAAGTTTAAGAACTCACGAAATATCTAGAACTCGTGATACTATTTATTTTGTGTACAAACACACACACACACACTAATATATATATATATATATATATATATATATATATATATATATATATATATATATATATATAAACCCAAGAGTATTCTATGAGTGCTAGACATTTGAGTGGTTCTTCAGCCTCTAGATATGACAAGTTTTTTTGAAACCCAAACTACTCCTATGTAGTCTAGATCGTCATATATGAGCTTGGAAACTAGGATGTTCTAGACTACATAGATGCTATTTGGGTTTTAAAATCCTGGCAAACCTAGAACCCAAAGGTTCAAGAACCAGCCAAATATCTAGAAATGATAGGATCCTATTGGCTTTTGAAACATACAGGGGCTTGGAAAACATGATGTCGAAATTTATCCCACATCAGATCACATTCAAAACACTGACAGAGCTGGGACCCAAGATGGTAACAATCAGCCAGGACTCCTAGAATCCATGAGATCCTATTGAATTTTGAATCAGCAAGAGGTGGTATCTGTCATGGTTGTCTGTCTTGTTTTGTTGGAATAGTAAAACACATATGTCTAACTTATCTACAGCCTCCACCCAGAGTTGGTGGCCTACGCAGGCCTGGTTTCCTCAAATACCTCTGTGGGTCTAAGTGACAACTGGTGCAGCACCCCATCAAAATCTGCCTGACCTGTGGATAAATTCAGAGATTTCAAGGCCAGAAGGAGCATGGTGGTCCCTTACTCTGACCTCCTGCAGAACCTCCCTGAATTAGTCCCTGATTGAATTAGAGCAGATCTGTTAGAAATACCATCTAATCCTGCTTTAAAATTAGTGAGTGAGGGCAAATCCACCAGAGAGGATCTTTTCAAGTCTTTATCATCTGCTAGCCCCAAGCCTTGGCCAAGATTTTGTAACTTGGCTGGAGCTGACAGGTGGGATCTTCATAGTTACTTGGATATTACTTCAGGGTGGTGAAGAGGTGTTTACAGCCAAGTGGCTTCTCTGGAGCCTCTCTTTGTTCTGCTAGCTTGTTTTCCTTGTCGGCTGCTCTTACACTAAGCCAGAGCCTCCACATACTAAATATCCCAGTGGTCGGGTCATGCAGGGGTTGTAAAGTATTTCAGAGATGCCACACAAACCTTACAGAATATATGTAGTTCAAGTAACATCCGGGAATGATGATGATTATTATTATATTTTATTTCAGGTAGTGCTGGGAGCCCCAGTCCTGGCCTAGGGCTGTGCAGGACTAGGCACTGTTCAAACACAGAGCCCACAATCTAAGGAGATGCAATGGATAGAGACCTGGGATGGGACACAGGAGAGCTGGGTTTGTTCCCAGTTCTGCTACTGGCCAGATGGAAGGTTCTAGTGGGTGACCTTGGCCAAGACACTTCACAACTCTATGTCTCAGTTTCCACATTTTTTAACAATGTGAAGACTGCTACTGACCTCCTTGCTGAAGTTCTTTGAGATCTACTGATGACAAGCACTAGAGAAGAGCTAGATATTCCTATTATAATACACAGATTCTTCCATAATATACTACACCTAATGGATTTTAAACCATTTGGAAATCTAGAATCACAATGAATTTTTTAGAAAACAATCTTGAACCTGTTGGATTCTATGTGGTTAGAAAACACTCCAGAATACAGTGATGTCCTAAGTCCAGTCGGGAATCTAGAACCCATGGACTTTGAGTACGAACACATTGACAGGCTTAGAATAAAGGAGATTCCAGAGCCATGTAGAGATGCTGAATCCAAGAGTGTCAATTAGGTTGGAACACACTGAGACACCTAAAACAAACAAGATTCTGGAGCTAGCTAGGGATCTGGTAACATTGATAGCCCATTGAGTTGAAAAAATTGAGAGACCTAGAACACATGGGATTCTGGTGAATCCAGAGACACTCTGAGGTTTATGAACTGAGATACCTGGAACCCATGAGGTTTTAGAGCCATCAGGGATCTAGGAAAAACTGGGATGGTAAGTTTTCACCTCTCCCTCAATCTGGGCAACTTCAGGCCATCTCCTGTTTTGTGTGCTCAACTTCTGACCCGTGTCTTCCATTAGACTCGTGGGCACTGCTGCCAAGATCATCAACAAAAGCCGCTTTGACCAAAGTGAAAAGAGATGTCCTGAAGACCTGCCAGAACCTTTCCCCCACAAAGAGGTAGAGAATGGGGGTGAAGCAGGCAGTGAAGCAGGATGTGAAGGTGTAAAAGACCAAAAGTGCACCCGTCACTGACTCTGGCACCTCCTTCTTGTAGAGCTTCAAGCCGTGATAGAGGTGGTAGGGCAGCCAGCCGATAAAGAAGGAAACCACTGCGGTCAGCATGACTTTGAAGGGCTTCCCAGCCCACGCCAACTTCTTCTCCTTCATCTTCAGCCCCACCAGGCCATAGCATCCAGCGATGGTGCAGAAGGGCAGGAGGAAGCCCAGCAGTAACCGGACCATGTAGACAGCCATGTGGACCCGTCTCCCCATGTCCTGTGTCTCGGCTGTGTTCCAGTCCCGAGAGAGAGCATAATTGTTGATGCAGATGATTCTGCCCCCATCCACCACCTGGGTCTCCCGGAAAGCCAGGTAGGGAGCGCTGAGAGCAAAGGAGGCCAGCCACACACCCACCGCCAGCTTCTGAGCTCGGGGCACGGTGCGGTGGTGCCGGCACCAGATGGGATGGTGAGTGAGGATGTAGCGGTCCAGGCTGATGAGGGTGAGAAGGAAGACGGAGGAGAACATGCACATAGAGATGCAGGCATTAAGGAGCTTGCACATGGCCATGCCGAAGACCCAGTGGAAACCCATGAGGAGAGAGACAATGAAGAAGGGGATCAGAAGGGTGAAGAGGAGAGAACAGGAGACCAGGTGGAGGAACGAAAACGTAGTCACTGTCCTCCTCATCTTCAGTCCCAGCACCCACAGGTACAGACCGTTTCCCACCACACCCACCAGGAAGGTGGGGAAGAGCAACGCGGCTGCAGCTAGGTGAGAGGCACTCACAGCTGCTGGGGTCTGGCTGGAATTTGTCACAGTGGTTGGTGGGAGAGTCATATTGCCTTGGTCCATGGTGCCCTGGGGAGAGACAGAAGAGTGGTTAGAAGGGACACCAGAGGAGGGGGAAAGGGTGAGGGGAGGAAGGGAGAAATAAAGGGGGTTAGGAAGACAACATTGGAGATAATCTCTCTGGGCACCCTGTGGTCCTCCAGAATATCCAGGCTAGGTATTCTCAGCAACTGGGCTATAGCCAGTGTAAACTCACTGCTATAAGGTAGAACTATGGGCAGAGGGAAAAAGGATAGTAGATGTGTGAGGATGGGGACAGTCTAGTAGGTCAAATACACAGCTATTCTGATAATACCATGTGGCTGTGATCTGGAGGACAGGCTGTCTCTGAGGGATGGGGAATGGGATATGGGCCCTTCCCCACCAGGAGGTGCTGGTTCTGACCTGGCTCCAGGGCGGAGACTCGCTGGCTCAGGGAGGTGGTGATCGGTTCTGTCCAGCTGGTGCTGGTGGAACTCACTGCTACAAGGTGGAAAAAGCCACCCTTCCCCCACCCTGTCTCTTGTACTCATCTGGCCGTCACAGGAATTGCTGCTACACCCTGACTCGTGAGAACGTGCAGTGTCCTTCTTACTCTCACTGTAACACAGGAAGCCTCAAGCCACTGAGCTGCTTCTCTGTCCCACAGCCGTGCTGCCAGCCCTGCAGCAGGGTCCTCTGGGCTATTGCCTCTGTCAGGGACTTGCCCTTCACGGCCTTGTTAGCATGGAGTCCTCTGTGTTCTGCAGACTGGCCTAATGGTTAGAGAAGGGCAGGCTGGGAGCCAGGACTCCTGGTTTCTATTCCCAGCTCAGGGAGTGAGGTGGAGGTCAGAACTCCTGGTTTGTGGGAGGAACGTGGGGTCCTGTGGCTTAGAACAGAGGTTCTCTGCCAGGGGTTGGTGTACGCAGAGGTCTGTTGGGGCTTCATCAACTCATCTAGACATTTGCCTAGTTTTACAACAGGCCACATAAAAAGCACTAGCAAAGTCAGTACAAACTACAATTTCATACAATTAGTTGCTTAAACTGCTCTATATACTATACACTGAAATGTCAGTACAACATTCATACTCCAATTCATTTCTAATTATATGGGGAAAATGAGAAAGTCAGCAATCGTTCAGTAATAGTGTAGCTGTGACACTGTTGTATTTTTACATCTGATTTTGTAAGCAAGTCGTTTTGAACTGAAGTAAAACTTGGAGGTACGCAAGACAAATCAGACTCCTGCAAAGGGTAGAGTAGTCTGGAAAGGTTGAGAATTGCTGGCGTAGAGGTTTGTAAATGGGGAGCAACTTGTCTGATGTGAAATAAGGGAGAAAATTCACCCAGTCACAGACCTCACCTCTTAACTCTGTCTATTGAGTGCCCCATGGGAACCCCACTAATACCCAATGACATGGAGTCTCACAAGCTAACATCACTGACACCCAGGGGCAGGGAGTCCCACTGCTTTGCCTTTACAATAGCAAATTTCTTTGGCTTCTAGGGGGCTTTAGCAAGGAATTTCCCCTTTAGACCCAACACAGAGCCCTCTGCCCATTGTTTCTACTCACCTGGGCAGGGGGTGGTGGAAACACAGACCAGGCGCAGAGAGATCCTCAGATGGCGTGTGTTTGGCCAGCAAAGTATCCGTGTATCTGTCCCCTGCACCCCGGAGCTCTCCCCTTGTGTGTTGAGTTCACTCCCCTTTAGTCTGTATATTCTACATGCTCCACCCCCACCTGCTCTGAGATCCACAAGCTGCAAACCATGAACGGAAATGATAATTGGACACTGTCTTATCTGAGAAATCATCTAAGCAACAACCATTGCTTTGAAACTAGCCCCACTCCCTCCCAGAGCCTGGCATAGAACCCAGGAGTCCTGGCTCACAGCCCCCCACTCTAATGCACTAGATACTTGGCCAGCAGCTCATCTATTGAGGCAGGACCCCATGAAGAGGAAGGGCCTGTAATTCTCACAATTCCTTTCCTGACAGGGGGCTGCACCATGACCTAGTGATAATCCAGATATGTTAGCTCACAGCAAAGGCTGAGTCACAAATGATACAACTCCCAGCCAAGAGTGGGGGGCCTTGTGGGTTAGAGCAGGGGGGCTGGAGGCAGGATGCCTGGGTTCTGTCCCCATCTCTGGGAGATGAGTGGGGTCTAATGGGCTAGTCCATTAGGTGGCTGGGATTGAGGACCCTGGGTTCTGTCTCCAGCTCTGGGAGGGGTTTGGGGTCTAGTGGTTAGAGCAGGTCAATCGCTGTGATAGGTCCTGTGTTATCTACATATGGTGGGTACATCCCTGTGTGAAACAACTCATGTGAAATCCTGCCCCTTCCTTTCTAGATAAATCTCAGTCACACCCAGTCCTCCCCAGAGTGCTGGTTACATAGGCCCCATCCTTGGAACTGGGACCCTGAGACCCCTGAAGGGAACCCAGCACTACTGGGAAAACAGCACCCAACAGCATGGTATACCAGACCAAGGTTGAATTCTGAGGGTAGTGGGGTCTAGTGGATTCTGTGTGTGGCTGCAGCCTAATTGGTTTGTGCAGGGAGGAATGAAATGCCGTGTTTCTCACTGCTAGGACATGGGCTGCACATGTCTGTCTCTCTCTCCCTTCCCCTTTTCTGTCTCCTCCAATCCCCTTTGTGTTCTTCCTGCTCCTTCTTAGGGTCTCACGGCCCCTCCATCTTCTCGAAATGCCTGATCCCTCATGGCACCTCTGCTTTCCCGACCTGTTTGTCCACTCACGGCCCCTCTGCCTTCCTGACTGGCCTAATTAAGAAGAAGCGGTCGGCAAGGAGCGGGAAGCCTTTCAAAGTCATGGTGACTGCAATGGTGTCATTCTTCATCTGCTGGCTGCCCTACCATCTCTGCCAGGGCTTGCTGCTCTACAAGAATGCGATGCCAGTGTCGGTCACGAGTGCCTGAAGTTAGAGAGCATTGGAAACTTGTCGTCCCACTTGTTCCTTTACCCCTCATGGTTCTGAAACCCTATAGGTTCCAGGTATCTCAATGTTTATAAACCGAGCAGTGTCCTTGGGATTCCAGATTCCTTGTTGTCTGCAGAATCCCATGTGTTCTAGGTCTCTCCATTTTTTTCAAAGTCAATGGCTGTTAAGGGTTCCAAATCACTAGCTGGCTCCAGAATCTTGTTTGTTCTAGTCTCTCGATGTAGTCTAACTTAACTGATTCTCATGGGTTCTGCATCACTGGCTGGCTCTGGACTCTTCGTTTTAAGTCTCTCAAAGTGTTCACACTCAATAGGGTCCACGGGTTCTAGATTCCTGACTGGTGCTAGGACCCCAGTGGATTCTAGACTGTTTTTAAACATATAGACTCCAACAGGTTCCAGCTTCTTTGTTGATCTAAAAATCTCATGGGGGTTCTAGATTTCCAAATGGTTTCAAATCCATTTGGTGTGGTGTATTATAGAAGAGTCTGTGTATTATAATAGCCATTACTAGCTCTTCTCTAGTGCTTGTCCTCAGTAGATCTCAAAGAACTTTGCCAAGCAGGTCAGTAGAAGTTTCCCAGTTTTACAAATGGGGAAACTGAGGCTGGGACCATGGAAGTAATTTAGCTAAGGTGACTCAGTCTGCCAGTGGCAGAGCCAGTAATAGTACCACGGGCTCCTGAGACCTGTACTTGGTCTCTATCAAACACTGACTCCTTTGACAGTAAGGTCTCTCCTGTCTTTATACAGTGCCTAGCAGAGTGGGGTTTGGGGCCATGACTACACCTCCCACTGGGTTCTAGCCCCAGCTCTGGGAGGGGAGTGGGAGCTAGTTTTAAAGCAATGGCTGTTTCTTAGGTGGTTGCTCTGCTAAGACAGTGTCCGAAGGATCATTTCCATTTAGGTTTGCAGCTTTTCAACCTCAGAGAGCAGGTGGGGGTGGAGCATGTAGAAAACACAGAGTTAAGGGGAGTGAACTCAACACACAGGGGAGGGCTCTGGGGTGCAGGGGACGGATACACGGATGCTTTGCTCGGCAAACACATGTCGTCTGAATCTCTCTGCTGGGTCCGTGTTTCCACCACCCGCAGCCCAGGTGAGTCAAAACAATGGGCAGAGGGCCCAGCATTGGGTGTAAAGGGGAATTTCCTTGCTAAGACCTCCTAGGAGCCACCAAAAGAATTGCTATTGTAAAGGTAAACCAGTCAGACTCCCTGCAACTGGGTATCAATGGGGTTCTCCTGTGAAAGTCTCTGCCACCGGTAGCACTGGGGTTAACATGGGGCACTCAATAGACAGAGGTAGTAGGTGAGATCTGTGACGTGGGTGAATTTTTCTGTTTTGTTTCATGTTAATCAGATGAGGGGTTCCCCATTTGCAGAGTCTAAGCAACAACACCCCACATCCCTCCCACAGCCCAGAAGTCTTGGCTCCCAGCCGCTCCCCCATTCTCTAACCATTAGGCCATTCTACAGAGCAGACAGGACTCCATGCTAATACGGCTATGAAGCAGGCAGCACGGCTTGGGTGCAGAGAAGCAGCTCGGTGGCTTGAGACTTCCTGTGTTACAATGAAGATGAGAAGGACCCTGCACGCTCTCACGAGTCAGGGTGTAGCAGCAGTTCCTGAGACTGGCAAATGAGCACAAGAGATGTGGGGGGGAGGGGTGGCTTTTTCTTCCTTGTAACAGTGAGCTGCACCGGCACCAGCTCCTACATGCTAGGAGTCAACAGCACCAATATCCCACGCCCCCAACTGAGTAGGCCTGATCCCTTGCCCTGGGGCCAGATTAGACCTGGCCACCCTAAAGAGGAAAGGCCCCAGGGCCCATTCCCTTCTCCCCTGAGCCAGCCAGTCATCCAGAATATGTGGTATTCTCTGCACAGCTGTATATTTGATCTACTAGAGTGTCCTCTTCTCCACTCCTCCCATGTCTGCCATCCTGCTTGTCCTCCCCTACTGCTCACAGCTCTATCCTGTAGCAGTGAGTTCCACCAGCTATTGCCCACTTTCTGAGAATATCCAGCCTGGATATTCTGGCGGACCAGAGGGTGCCCAGAGAGATTGTCTCCAACGTTACCTTCCTAACCCAATCTGTTATTTCTCCCTTCTCCTTTTCCACTCTCCCTTTTCACTTCAATTGTTGTCTCTTCCCAGGATACCGTGGAACAAGATATCATGGCACTCCCACCAACCACAGTGGCAAATTTCTGCAAGACCCCAGAGACCATGAAGACCCCTCACCTGGCCTCTGCTGTGTTGTTCTTTATCACCTTCCTGGTGGGTGTGGTGGGGAACGGGCTGTTCCTGTGGGTGCTGGGGCTGAAGATGAGGAGGATGGTGACCACGCTCTGGTTCCTCCACCTGGTCTCCTGCTACCTCCTCTTCACCCGGCTGATCCCCTTCTTCATCGTCTATGTCCTCCTGGATTTCCACTGGGTCTTCGGCATGGCGATGTGCAAGCTTCTCAATGTCTGCATCTCTATGGGCATGTTCTCCTTCATCTTACTTCTTACCCTGATCAGTCTGGACTGTTACACCCTCACTCACCATCTCATTTGGTCTCAGAATCGCCGCACCGTGCCCCTGGCTAGGAAGTTGTTCATGGGTCTGGGGCTGGCCTCTTTTGGTCTCAGTGCTCCCTAATTGGCTTTCTGGGAGACACACGTAGTGGATGTGGGCAGGATTGCCTGCATCAATAATTACAACATGACCAGAGACTGGAATGGAGCCAAGACGCAGGACCTGTGCAGATGGGTCACCCTTGGTCACCTAGTAGAAACTTTGGTCTCTCCAGTGGCAGAACCGGGAACAAACCCAGCTCTCCTGTGTCCCAGCCCAGGTCTCTATCCATTTTGGGCTCTCTGGGACATGGACTTTTTGCTCTGTGTTTGTACAGTGCCTAGCACTTCGGGGTCCTGGGCCAGGACTGGGGCTCCAGGCTCTGCTTAAATAAATAATAGTAATTAATAATAATTCCCAGGTGTTGCTTGAACTACATAATTTCCATAAGTTTTTTTTGTGGTGGCTCTGAAATAATTGCCAATACCATATGACCCGATCACCGGGGTATTTTGTGTGTGGAGGCTCTGGCTTAATTTAAGAGCAACTGGTAAGGAAAACAAGCTGGCAAGACAAAGAGTGGCTTCAGAGAAACCTCCTACCCATGAACACTTCAGGGTGATGAAGAGGTAACGACTAAGCTATTAACTGTGATGCTGTAGGGAATGTGGGTGACCATTCATACTATTATGGATACCAATATTATGAAATTTCAGTGACTCATACAAGATATGCCACGTAAAGTTTCAGTGGAAAAGTTATTGTAGCAACGGAATGTGGCCTCCTTTCCAGATGGCTGGAGGGACAGTCACAACTGCCCCCTGATGGGCAGAACCGGGACACCTGTGCCCATCCCACCGGAAGCAGAGGGGCAGGACAGGAACCAGTAGTATAAAAGGCAGGCCCTCCAGCTTAGCAACTGCTCTAGTGCCTCAGACCTGGAGGGACTGCCAGAGCTGCCAGTCGCTGGAGACACTGAGGAGTTGCCGGGGCTGCCATTAGCTGTTTTATCCTGCCAGGACAAACAATGACCCTGGGACCAAGGTACTTCCACGCCTTCCCCTGAACGGGAGTGTAGGAAGTTGCCAGGGAGCTGAATATAATTTGGCTGTGTTGCTGACTGACAGCTGGCCAATGTGTTGTGGCTGGATTTCCCCGCTGACATATTTGTGTACCAGTCCACCACTGTTAGGGCCCTGGGCTGGGACCCGGTGGATTTGGGCAGGCCCAGGTCCCCCTACCATCTCACCCAGGGGTAGCAGGCTCCCCACGCTAGGCCAAAAGGCCTGCATTTGTTGGTGGTCTCCTGACTGTTTGGTACCCTGCCCTTCCTGAGGGCCTGGGCTTATAGACACTGCTGCTTTACATTGATTGCAGGCCAGAGCCTTCTCGTTGTTTGCTGCCCTGCCGTGTCAGAGGTCCTGGGACCCTAACTAATTATTGCTCTACACCGCTTAGTGATGGAGACCCCGGTGCCAATTCCCCCTGAACTGTGCCCTTCCACCAGTGTTGCAGCGAGGGGGCATGTCCTCCTTCCCAGACAGAGGAGGAACAGCTGCAATCATCGTAGTTACGATGTGCTAAATATGATAAACTGACGTATATGTATGTATCATCTTTGTATCGTGAGTTATAAATATGTGCGGTATATTGATATCTCCAACTTGTGCTGTGTATCTGGGTGACACCCTCAGACACATTGGCATCTGCACTATCCAGCCTGTTGGATGGCCCATCCAGGGAACTCAGCTGTACAATGAGCCCATTGTGAGATGCCAGGGGCCATGCCTATGAGTCAGCAGGATATGTGGACAGGGGACTCCAAGTGCTTTTCCATGCCCATATGGTGGGAGCTTTTGTTTGGGACAGAGGATTTACTAGCCACGTGGCAAACATATAAAAAGGCAGCTGCATCTTCTCCATTTTGTCTTCAATCCTGCTTCTTAGCTCTGGAGCAACTTCTCTATAAACTGAAGCTCAGAATGAAGATTTGACAGATCCATCCAAGCTTTGGGTATGTTCCAGAAAAACTTTACAAGCCAGCAAACCTACCAGTGCTGCTAGGAACCTGAACTATGGATTCAGAAATCATATGTATGTATCTGATTGCTTTCACCATTTAACAACTCTCTTCTCTTTCTTTTCTTTTAGTTTATAATAAAACCTTTAGTTGTTAGATATGAAAGGATTGGCTGGCAGCATGACGTTTTGGATAAGATCCAAACTAGTATTGATCTGGGAATGTGGTTGGCCCTTTGGGGACCAAAACAATTTGTATAATTAACAGAGTTTTAAGTAACTTCTCACTTTACTGGACTTATTTGCTGACTGGGAGCCTCTGACTGGAATGCAATAAAGGGACCTGTATGATTTCTTTTTTTTTTTTTTTTTTTGGCTTCTCAATAACCCATGTGGGGACCAGGAACATGGTGTGTGACTGGTTGGTGAATCTAATTACAGTGTTAACTACCAGTTTTAAGTGAATCTGCTCTCCTTTTTGCAGCCCATCCTCACCTTGGCATTTTCAGTGTGGGCTGCCCCACATGTTGGGTCACAAGTCACAGTAAATATGAAGATTGCACCTGCCAGCTCCAGCCAAGATAAAAAAGCTTGTCCAAGGCTGGGGGCCAGCAAATCCAAAGGACAACAAACACTTTTAAAGACCCTCTCTGGTGGATTCTCCATCACCAGTAATTTTTAAGGCAGGACTGGGTGTTTTTCTAAGAGATCTGCTCTAGTTTAACCAGGGACTAATTCAAGGATGTTCTTCAGGAAGTCCTACTAGGGGACCACTATGCTTCTTCTGGCTTTAGAATCTCTGAATCTATCCAGAGGTCAGGCAGATGTTGTCAGGGTGCTGTACCAGTTGTCACCTGGACCCACTGGGGTATCTGAGTAAGACAGGCCTGTGTGGGCCACCAGCCCTGGGTGGAGGGCTTTAGGTAAGTTAAACATGTGCATAGCTCCTCTATTTTAAAAAATCTTTTCCCATTCCTACTAGTCTGATGAAACAAGACTGGCAACCATGACAGAAAGCACCTCTCGCTGATTCAAAATTTAATAGGATCTCCTAGAGTCTAGGAAACCTAGCCAGTTCTTAACTTCTTGAGTACCAGGACTCTCAGTGTTTTGAATGTGTTCTGATATGATGCGGTCTAGATTTCGAACATCAGAGCCATTGGCCATTATCTTTGAAAACTCGTGGCAATCAGGGGAGGTCCCGGATGATTGGAAAAAGGCAAATATAGTGCTATCTTTAAAAAAAGGATGAAGGAGAATCTGGGGAACTACAGATCAGTCAGCCTGACCTCAGTCCTTGGAAAAAATCATGGAGCAGATCCTCAAGGAATCCATTTTGAAGCACTTGGAGGAGAGGAAGGAGATCAGGAACAGTCAACATGGATTCACCAAGGGCAAGTCATGCCTGACCAACCTGATTGCCTTCTATGATGAGATAACTGCCTCTGGGGATATAGGAAAAGTGGTGGACATGATATATCTTGACTTTAGCAAAGATTTTGATACGGTCTCCTGCAGTATTCTTGCTAGCAACTTTAAAAAAGTATGGATTGGATGAATGGTTTATAAGGTGATAGAAAGCTTGCTAGATTGTCTGTCTCAACGGGTAATGATCAATGTCTCGATGTCTAGTTGGCAGCCGGTATCAAGCAGAGTGCCCCAGTGGTCAGTCCTGGGGCCGTTTTTTTTTTTTCATCTTCATTAATGATCTGGATGATGGGATGGATTGCACCCTCAGCAAGTTTGTGGATGACACTAAGCTCTGGGGAGAGGTAGATATGCCAGAGAGTAGAGATAGGGTCCAAAGTGACTTAGAAAAATTGGAGGATTGGGCCAAAAGAAATCTGATGAGGTTCAACAAGGACAAGTGCAGAGTCCTGCACTTAGGACGGAAGAATCCCATGCACTGCTACAGGCTGGGGACCAACTGGCTAAGAGGCAATTCTGTAGAAAAGGACCTGGGTATTACAGTGGACAAGAAGCTGGATATGAGTCATCAGTGTGCCCTTGTTGATATAAAGGGTAACGGCATATTGGGTTCCATTATAGGAGCATTGCCAGCAGATCTAGGGAAATGATTATTCCCCTCTATTCAGCACCGGTGAGGCCGCAGCTGGAGTATTGTGTACAGTTTTGGGACCCCCACTACAGAAGGGATGTGGACAAACTGGAGAGAGTCCAGTGGAGGGCAATGAAAATGATTAAGGGGCTGGGGCACATGACTTACGAGGAGAGGGGTTGCTTGCAACCAGGTGCTGCTGACGCTGAGTTCAAAACTGCCCAAGATCTGGGAGTCCCAGTGCAGATCTGGTAAGGGCGCTCCTGCATCTGCGCCTGTGGAGAAAACTTTTCCTGTCAGAACCGATGAGTCAAAGTGCTCTGAAATCCATGCGCCCGCTCACCTTGGCTTGAATCTGGCTAGCTCTGAGCAAGACAGGGGGAGAGTGAATATGGCAGGATCGGGGCCGTGGAATCCGGGGCCCTCAGTTAAAACTGCATGAAAAGGAGTCACTCTGAAAACCAATTGCAGACTCGCATTGACTTGTGAAACCCTTCTGCCAGGTGGAGCCAGGAGCAACAAAGGCCTGGTTCAGTATCTAGGGGTTCCTTTTCAACAATACAACACAAAACCTGCTCGAGCCCCACCCAGTGACCTGGGACAATTACACACCACCCTCTGGGTGCCTCTAAGAGGCAATAGTTCCCCTCTTACAAGCACAGAGTCTGAGTGTAGCAAAAACTTTTAACAAAAGGAGGGAAGTAACTCAGCATTAATTTGGGAAAACACTGCAACTAGGGTTCATAAATGCAAACTATGAGCAAAAGACTCAACCCTAAGTAAGTTGGGCAGTGTCCTTTTCCCCTCAGGGTCTTAAGTCGAGCAACCCCCAAAGTCCCTTTAACGTGCCTGTCTCTTCTCTGCATCCCACTCACAGTTGCTGTCCTTGGCCAGTGCAGCCCCAGACTTCAGATGTTCATCCGCAGAGTTCGCCACCCACCCTGTGTGGAAGGCGGGGTGGGGGGGTAAGGAAGCACCTTACATGCTGGACTACTCAGGCACTTCTTGGGCACTTGGTGATTGCCCCACCTCTGCAGAGCTCTGCTCTGGCCCTCTCCACCAGCTTCTGTTGGGAATGGCTAGGGAATGGTGTCCCTAGCCTCTGTTTGCCAGAAGCTGGGAATGAGCAACAGGGGATGGATCACTGGATGATTCCCTGTTCTGTTCATTCCCTCTGGGGCACCTGCCATTGGCCACTGTCAGAAGACAGGATATTGGGCTAGATGGACCTTTGGTCTGACCTGGTAGGGACACTCTTATGTTCTTCCCTGCTGGCCACTTACTACACCTCTCTGCGAGACACCTCGATGGCAACTCACCAAGATGTCTTCAGGCCCCCCTGCACACACTTAGCACAGTTCTCAATGATTTCAGCTGTTAATGGGGAAGCCTCACTGCTGGTGCACCTGGATAGCCTCATAGAATAGAGACACTGTCCCAAACTAGGTCTAATACTTAGATCTAGATATCAGTGATTTCAGCTCTGTAGCATGTAACAAGACTCTCAATTGAGTCTAAATTAGCTCTTTTATTATCCCACCAACAACAAGGGTCAAATACTGCCTAGGGCCCTTAAACAGGACCAACCCCTTCTCCCCACTCATTGGCCTTTGGAATCCATGTCCTCTGCCTAGCGAGTGCTATTCAATTGAGGGTGAGTCCCTCCATTGGGGTATGTCAGGTATAGTTCAGCTGCCCTTGGTTCACACAGCAAGGATACCAATGTTTATTACTCCTTCCCCAATAACAAGGAGACTAGGGATCCAACACCAGCCACAAGTGATCATTTGGACAATGAATCCCATCATACTGAGCAAGGCCGGGTGGGGGTGTCCATGCAAATGAGATCAGCTTCCACAGATCACCACTAGATGTCAGGGAAGAGCTCATCCAGACTCTGCTTGCACTTCGAAAGTGGCACCAAGCTGCAGCGACTCTGCTGGAGCAAATGGCGGTCGTTTAATTGGGGACTCCATGAGATACAGCTGCTGTTAATATTTACAAATTGCACTGACACCCCCGTGCATGGGGCAACTGCCTTGAAAAATGGCACTCTGCCAAGTAGGCGGAGGTGGGGTTTGTAATGCAAATTTGGGGTCATTTGGTTTCTATGATACAGGCTCCCCCTCCCCCCTGCACGTGCTGATTGAAAATTTTCAGATGGTTATAATGTTCTCAGTGCAGACAGAGGGGAAATAGCAAATAGGCCAAATTTCAGGAAACAACAAGCCCGGACGGCCCCTGAGCTCAGCTACGCAACAGAACCAAGGGCCGGTGCGGCCATACTGCAAAAGTGAGTCTGCTTCTCAAGCTGTTCACACCTGGGTTTAATAGCAGTTCACACCTCTGCGAGGTACGTCTTCCACCGGAAATTAAGGGTGAGTAACACACACATTAAGCTGACCCGTGGGGGCCTAGAAACACAGCCACTGCTCTTTTGATCTAGAAAGGAAGATGTTTGTGTTCTCGTCTCTATTATCAACTTTGACCCGGTGTCTTCAGCCACAACGGGGCTGAATTGGGACCACTGATGGCATGCAAGTCCTGTGCCAATAACTGATTCTTCGGATCTCTGTTTATTCAAAAAAATTTGTGAGGGGGGCACATATTTGGAGATGACCCCACATTAATATTTTTGGCAAATGAAAAGTGGGGGAGGAATTGTTTCAGTACAAACAAAATGTTTTTTTTAGCTTAGATTTTACATATTTTAAATAAAATCGAAGCACATTTCAAGACAAAGCCATTTTGAAAAAGAAAATCAAAATGTTTCATTTGAAAATGTCAGATTTTTGGTGATCGAGCGAAACAATCTGGCAAATTTTATACTAATTTGTGAAATGTTTTGGTGTTACTAAGTTTGCTTTAACTGCTAGACATCACTGCCCTCCCAGAGCTGGGGATTGAAGCGAAGAGTCCTTGCTCCTCCCCCCTCCCCCCGCCGATAGACCCCACTCACCTCCCAGGGGCAGAAGAACCAGAGAACTCTGAAGTGAAGTCAACAGAGCTACACTGATTGACACTGGCTGAGGATCTCGCCAGTTCACTCCATGCCCTAGTGCCTTACAGGCTTCATATTCCAAAATAATTGGTGATTATTTGTTATGCTTCTATTTTTGGAGGGTTTCCCAGATGAACCGAGTGATGAGGCACGACTCATCACTGCGGTGCCTCCAGGGAATTAGCGCTGTGCCCTCCTCTGGTGATGACTTCCCTGCTGTGACCTCTGTTCCTGGACCCACGACACTCCCAGGACGATGGCATCCTCCTACAGTGACATTGCCCCCTGGCTGTGCTACACTCGATGTCCCCCCCACCTTCCAGAGGGACCTGTAGTCTACTGTCCAGCCACTGCCTTCGGTGGCAAACTGCAGTCCACGGTCTAGTCACCTCCTTCAGTGGCTCCAGCACCCTCTTTGCCCTTGTGTCAGTGCCTCAGTCTGCAGATCCCTACAGCCTGCCAGGAGCTGCCTTTAGCTCTCTGGGTCTCTGCCTGCCGCACTGCTCTGCCCAGGGGGCTTGCTGCCTTCCTCCTCCCAGGCAGACAGTCCTCCTCCCTTCTCCAGGGAGTGACTCCCACTGCTCTGTTCTGTAGCCTTCCATGTCCATGTGATTCCATGTAGTTTGGACTCAAAGCATAGAATGTTCTCAATTCCAGATATTCTGCCCTGAGGGGTCTTACTTGTAACAGGCTCTAGCTTCCATCGTTTTTTTTTTTAATAGAGTGTCTTGTAACCCAGGAGATTCTAGAACTAGTCACATATCTAGAATTCACACAATCCTACTGTTTTTTTCAAAATATAGGTGTTTGGAGCCCTTGAAGTACTAGGCCATTTCAGATCTGATTGGATTTCAAAACACTGTCACACCTAGAACTCAAGAGGTTTCAGAACTAGCCAAATATCTAGAACTCGTGTGGTACTACTGTGTGTGTGTGTGTAGATTGTCCTAAATATAAAAGGAAGGGTAACAACCTTTTTGTATGCAGTAACATAAAATCCCTCCTGACCAGAGGCACAGAATCACTTTACCTGTAAGAGGCTAAGAAGCTCAAATAACCCAGTTGGCACCTGATCAAAAGGACCAATAAGGAAAGAAGATACTTTCAAATCGAGGCAGGGCAGGGCAAGAGGTTTTTTTGTGTGCTCTCTTTGTTTGTTCCCTCTCTGGGCAGAGAGGGAGACCAAGCAGGTAAAACATCTCCTGAAAACATACCTGAAATGATACATTTAAAATTACAGAAACTATAAGTAAAGGCAAGGAAATGCATTAGATTATATTTTGTTTTAGCTTGTGAATTTTCCCTATGCTAAACGGGAGATTTATTCCTGCTTTTTGTAACTTTGAAGCTGAGCAAAGGTGGGAATCCTCTGTGTTTTAAATCTTTTTATTTATCCTGTAAAGTTACCTTCCATCCTGATTTTGCAGGTATGATTCTTTTACTTTTTTTGTAAACACAATTCTTCTTTTAAGAACCTGATTGATTTTCAGTGTCCTAAAAACCCAGGGATTTGGTCTGTGCCCACTTTGTAACCAATTGGTTAGTATATTATTCTCAAACCTCCCCAGAAAAGGGGTGAAGGGGTTTGGGGGAATATTTTGAGGAAACAGGTTCTCGAAGTGGCCCTTTTCCCTGGATTTTTGTCTAAATCACTTGGTGGTGGCAGCAATACCGTCCAAGGACCAGGAAAGGATTTGTGCCTTGGGGAAGTTTTAACCTAAGCTGATAGAAATAAGCTTAGGGCGTCTTTCCTGCTGGTCCCCACATCTGTATCCCAGAGTGGGGAGGGAACCCTGACATAGATAGATAGATATAAACCCAGTAGTACCACATGAGTTCTAGATATTTGAGTGGTTCTTTAACCGCTTGAGATCTACATCTGACAAGATTTTTAAAACCCAAACTGGTCCTATGTCCACTAGGACATCATACATGAGATTGGAAACTAAGATGTTCTGGACCACATTAGACCTATTGGGTTTTAAAATCTTGGCAGACCTAGAACCCAAAGGTTCAAAAACCAGTCAAACATCAGGAACTCATAGGATTCTATTGGCTTTTGAAACATACATGGGGTTTGAAAATATAATGTCTAAATCTAGGCCACATCAGTTCAGATGCTCTTATTTTAGGAGCAGGGTAGCCACCCTGCTACAGCCCCATACCCAGCTGTACTAGGTGCTCTATAAAGACAGAGGAAAAAGACAGTTCCTGCGCAAGAGAGCTTACTCTCTAAAGAGTTAGGGTCAATAGAGACCAGGACTCAGGAGGCCTTGGTCCTATTCCTGGCTCTGCCACTGGTGGACTGAGTGACCTTGGCCTCAGTTTCGCCATTTGTAAAAACTGGGAGACTGCTCCTGACTTCCTTGGCAAAGTTATTTGAGATCTACTGAGGAAAAGCACTCGAGAAGAGCTAGTTATTGCTATTTAATACACAGATTCTTCTATAATACACCACACCAAATGGATTTGAAACCATTTGGAAATCTAGAACCCCCATGAGATTTTTAGATCAAGCAAAGAAACTGGAACCTGTTGGATTCTATATGGTTTAAAAACACTATAGAATCTACTGGGGTCCTCACACCAGTCAGGAATCTAGAACTCATGGACCCTATTGAGTGTGAACACTTTGAGAGACTTAAAAGGAAGATTCCAGAGCCAACCAATGACACAGAACCCATGAGACTTAGGTTAGAATACATTGATTCTGGAGCCAGCTAGTGATCTGGGACCCTTAAACACCCATTGAGTTTCATAATGTTGAGAGACCTAGAACACATGGGAATCTGCATATAACAAGGCATCTGGAATACCTAGGACACTGCTCTGTTTATAAACATTGAGATATCTGAAACCCATCAGGTCTCAGAACCGTCAGGGATGAAGGAACAGGTGGGATGACAAGTTTCCAATGCTCTCTAACTCTAAGCACTTTCAGGCGCTCATGACCGACACCGGCACCACATTCTTGTAGAGCAGCAGGCCATGGTAGAGATGGTCGGGCAGGCAGCAGACGAAGAACGACACCACCGCATCACCATGACTTTGAAAGGCTGCCCGCTCCTCGCCAACCCCTTCTTCTTCATCTCCAGTCCCGTCTGACCCTGGTATCGCACGCTGGTGCTGAGTGGCAGCAGGAAGCCCAGCAGGAACTTCACCCTGAACAGCAGCAGATGGAGACGTCTCCTCCAGGCCTGCGTCTCGGCTCCATCCCCCTCTCCAGAGAAGGTGTAACTATTCGTGTGCATAACCCTGCCCCCTCAATCTCTAGGAGTTCCTGGAAACCCAGTTAGGGAGCGCTGAGGGCGAAGGAGACCAGCTACAGACCCATGACCAGCTTCCTGACCCGGGTTACAGTGCGGCGGTCCAGGCTGGAGAGGGTGAGGAGAAAGATGGCAAAGAACATGCCCAGGGAGAGGCAGGTGTTGAGGATCTCATACATGCCCATACTGAAGACCAGAGGAAGCCCAGGCAGGTGTAGACGGGAACTGAGTTATAAAGCAGGATGTGAGCAGGTAGGTGAGGACCAGATGAAAAGACAAGAGGGAGGTCATCATCATCCTCATATTCAGCCCCAAAACCCACAGGCAGAGCCCACAGCCACCCACCCCCATCAGGGGGTTCCAGACGCAGCTGCCAGTTGCTCCCATTGGCTGCCGGACTTGTGGGAAGGCGGAGCTACAGTGACGGGCCAGATTGGATGGGAAGGCAGAGGTGCCATGAGGGATCAGGCCTGTTGCGAAGGCAGAGGGGTCATGAGACCCTAAGGAGGAACAGGAAGAACACAAAGGGGATTGGAGGAGACAGAAAAGGGGAAGGGAAAGGGAAAGGGGAAGAGAGAGACAGATGTGTGCAGCCCGTGCCCTAGCAGTGAGAAACACAGCATTTAATTCTTCTCCCTGCACAAACCGATTAGGCTGCAGCCACACACAGGGTAGAACCAGAATCCTGGGTTCCAGCACCTGTACCCCCCACTCTAACCACTAGACCCCACTCCCCTCAGAATTCAACCTTGGTCTCGTGTACCATGTTATTGGGGGATGTTTCTCCAGTAGCGTTGGGTTCCCTTCGGGGGTCTCAGGGTCCCAGCACCAAGAATGGGGCCTGTGTAACGAACACTCTGGGGAGGGCTGGGTGTGACTGAGATTTTATCTAGAACAGGAAGGGGCAGCATTTCACATGAGTTGTCTCATGCAGGGATGTACCCTCAACATGTAGATAACACAGGACCCCTCACAGCTATTGACCTGCTCTAACCACTAGACCCCACCCCCCTTCCAGAGCTGGGAACAGAAGCCAGGATCCTTACTGCCAGTGTCCCCCACCCCCACTCTAAACCACTCGACTCCCCCAATCCTTGGCTGGGAATTGCATCATTTGTGACTCAGATTTTGTTGTGAGCTAACAGGGCTGGGTTATTTCTGGGTCACGGCAGCCAAGCAGTTGTGCAAAATACAGGCCCTTCCTCTTCATGGGGGCACGCCTCAATAGCTGAGCTCCTGGCCAAGCATCTAGTGCATTAGAGGGGGGGGGGCTGGGAACCAGGACTCCTGGGTTCTATGCCAGGCTCTGGGAGGAAGTGGGGGCCAGTTTTAAAGCAATGGTTGTTGCTTAGCTGGTTTCTTTGCTAAGACAGTGTCCAATCATCATTTCCGTTCATAGTTTGCAGCTTGTGGATCTCAGAGAGCAGGTGGGGGTGGAGCATGTAGAAGACACAGAGTTAAGGGGAGTGAACTCAACACACAGAGGAGGGCTCTGGGGTGCAGGGGACAGATACACGGATGCTTTGCTGGCCAAACGCATGCCATCTGAGGATCTCTCTGTGCCTGGTCTGTGTTTCCACCACCCGCTGCCCAGGTGAGTCGAGACAATGGGTACAGGGACCTGTGCTGGGTCTAAAGGGGAATTTCCTTGCTAAGGCCCCCTAGAAGGCACAGAAATTTGCTATTGTAAAGGCAAATCAGTGGGACTCCCTGCCCCTGGATATCAGTGGGGTTAGCCTATGCAACTCCCTGCCACTGAATAAGAGTGGGGTTAGCCTGGGAGACTCCCTGCCACTGAGTATCAGTGATGTTAGCCTCTGAGACTCCCTGCCACTGGGTATCAGTGGGGTTCCCATGGGCACTCAATAGACAGAGGTAGTAGGTGAGGTCTGTGACGTGGGTAAATTTCCCCCTTATTTCATGTCAGTCAGACGAGTTGCTCCCCATTTACAAAGCTTTCAGCGAGCAGTTCTCAACCTTTCCAGACTACTCCACCCCTTCAGTTGCGTACCCCTAAGTTTTCCCTCACTTAAAAACTACTTGCTTACAAAATCAGACATAAAAATACTAAAGTGTCACAGCTACACTATTACTGACTTTCTCATTTTCCCCATATAATTAGAAATGAATTGGAGTATGAATGTTGTACTGACATTTCAGTGTATAGCATATAGAGCAGTATTAGCAAGTAATTGCATGAAATTTTAGTTTCTACTGACTACGCTGGGGCTTTTTATGTAGCCTGTTGTAAAACTAGGCAAATATCTAGATGAGTTGATGTACCCCCTGGCAGACCTCTGGGTACCACCAGGGCACACATACCCCTGACTGAGAACTTCTGCTCTAAGCCACAAGACCCCACTTTCCTCCCACAACCCAGGAGTTCTGACCTCCACCGCACTCCCAGAGCTGGGGTGAGAAACCAGGAGTCCTGGCTCCCAGCCTGCCCTTCTTTAACCATTAGGCCAGTCTGCAGAGCACAGAGGACTCCATGCTAACAAGGCCGTGAGGGGCGCAGTCCCTGACGGAGGCAATAGCCCAGAGGACCCTGCTGCAGGACTGGCAGCACGGCTGTGGGACAGAGAAGCAGCTTGGTGGATCGAGGCTTCCTGTGTTAGAATAAGGTGAGAAGGACACTGCACACTCTCTCGAATCACAGAATAGCAGCAGTTCCTGTAACTAGCAGATGAGCACAAGAGATGGGGTGGGGGAGGGGTGGCTTTTTCCTCCTTGTAGCAGTAAGTTGCACTCACACCACTCCTGCATGCTAGGAGTCAACAGCACCGATCCTCACCTGACTGAGTAGGCCTGATCGACTGCCCTGGGGCCAGACTGGAGCTGGCCACCCTAGACAGGAAAGGCCCCATGGCCCATTCCCTGTTTCCCAGAAATAGCCAGTCATCCAGATCATAGCTATGTGGTATTCTCTGCACAGCTGTATATTTGACCTACTAGAGTGTCCCCTTTTCCACTCCTCCCATGTCTGCTATTCGCCTTGTCCTCCTCTATTGCTCACAGCTCTATCCCGTAGCAGTGAGTTCCACCGGCTATAGCCCAGTTTCTCAGAATATCCAGCCTGGATATTCTGGAAGACAATAGGGTGCCCAGCGAGGCCCTCTCCAGTGTTACCTTACTAATGCAAACTGGTATTTCTCCCTTCTCCTCTTCCACTCTCCCTTTGCGCCGCCACTGTCATCCCTTCCAACCCCTCTAATGTCTCTTCCCAGGGTACCATGGAACAAGATATCTCGGCACTCCCACCAACCACAGTGGCAAATTCCAGCAAGACCCTAGAGACCATGAAGACCCCGCACCTGGCCTCTGCTGTGTTGCTTTTCATCACCTTCCTGGTGGGTGTGGTGGGGAACGGGCTGTACGTGTGGGTGCTGGGGCTGAAGATGAGGAGGACAGTGACCACCCTCTGGTTCCTCCACCTGGTCTCCTGCTACCTCCTCTTCACCCTGCTGATCCCCTTCTTCGCTGTTTACGTCCTCCTGGATTTCCACTGGGTCTTTGGCCTGGCCATGTGCAAGCTTCTCAATGCCTTCATTTCCATGGGCATGTTCTCCTCCGTCTTCCTTCTCACACTCATCAGTCTGGACCGCTACACACTCACTCACCATCCCATTTGGTCCCGGAATCACCGCACCATGCCCCAGGCTAGGAAGCTGGTCAGGGGCGTATGGGTGGTCTCCTTCAGTCTCAGCACTCCCTACCTGGCTTTCCGGGAGACCCGCGTGGTGGACGGGGGCAGGATCGCCTGCATCAATAATTTCAACATCTCTGGAGACTGGAATGGAACCAAGACGGAGGACCTGGGCAGAACGGTCCACCTGGCCATCTTCGTGTTCCGGTTCCTGCTGGGCTTCCTGCTGCCTTTGTGCACCATCGTGGGATGCTATGTCCGCGTGGGGCTGAAGATGAAGGAGAAGAAGCTGGCGTGGGCTGGGAAGCCCTTCAAAGTCATGGTGGCCGCAGTGGTTTCATTCTTCCTCGGCTGGCTCCCCTACCACCTGTACCACGGCTTGAAGCTCTACAAGAAGGAGGTGCCAGAGTTGGTGACAGGTGCTCTCTTGGTCATTTACACCTTCACATCCTGCTTCAATGCCTCCTTCTCCCCGATCCTCTACCTCTTTGTGGGGGAGAAGTTCTGGCAGGTCTTTAGTATGTCTCTTCTCACTCTGATTAATGCGGCTTTTGTCGATGATCTCGGCAGCAGTGCCCCTGAGTCTTGTGGAAGACGGGGATCAGAAGTCAAGAACATAAAAGAAGACATGGTCTGAAGGTGCCCAGATTAGGGAGAGTTGAAAACTTGGCATCCCATTGTTCCTAAATTCCTGCTGTTTCTTAAACCTGATGTCCCTTGGTTCTAGATTCTTTGCTATCTCCAGAATCCCATACATTCTAGGTCTCTCAAATTTTTCAAAGTCAGTGGGTCATCAATGGCATCAGATTGCTAGCCAGCTCCAGAATCTTGTTGGTTTTAGGTCTCTCAATGTTTTCTAACCTAATTGACTCTCTTGGATTCTGCATCTCTAGCTGGCTCTGGAATCTCATTTATAGTAAGCCATTCAATATGTTCAAACTCAAAGTCTATCGAGTCTAGATCCCTGACTGGATCTAGGACATCACTGGATTCTAGAGTGTTTTCAAACCACATAAAATCCGACAGTTTCCAGATTGTTTGCTAAAACATTCATTTTCGTTCTAGATTTCCAAATATTTTTTATTCCATTAGATGTAGTATATTATAGAAGAGTCTGTGTATTACTATAGTGATCTCTAGCTCTTCTCTAGTGCTTGTCATCAGTAGATCTCAAAGAACTTTAGTAAGAAGGTCAGTAGCAGTCTTCCAGTTTTTACAAATGGGGAAAATGAAGCACATAGTCGGGAAGTGACTTGGCCAAGGTCACTGAGCAGGCCAGTGGCAGAACTGGAACAAGCACAGGTCTCCTATATCCCAGCTGAGGTTTCTTTCAATTTCATATCCTTACACACTGAGCTCTCTGGGACTGGGCCTGTTTTTTCGCTATGTGTTTGTAGAATGCCTAGCACAGCAGGTTCCTGGGCAAGGATTGGGGATCCCAGCACTGCCGAAATAAAAATTAATAATAATGATTCCCAGGTTTTCCTTGAACTACATCATTTATGTAAGGTTTGCGTGGCAGCTTTGACATAATTTACAAACACCGTGTGACCCAATCACTGGGATATTTAGTGTGGGGAGACTCTGGCTTAATTTCAGAGTGGCTGGTAAGGAAAACAAGCCGGTAGAATAAAGAGCTGTTCCAGAGAAACCACCTGCCCATGAACATTTCAGGGTGGTGAAGAGGTAATGTCTAAGCTAAGAATAGTGATGTTGTATGGAATATGGGTGATCATTCATAATATTATGGATATAAAATTGCAATGAAACATACCAGATATGCCATGTAAGGTATCAGTGGAAAAGTTATCATTTGATAAATATGATAATGTTGTTTATGTGTATGCATCCTCTTTGTATCATGAGTTATAAATATATGTGTTATATTGATATCTCAAACCTGTGCTGTGATACCCCCAGACAGATTACATC
The DNA here is from genome assembly GCF_011386835.1 of Chrysemys picta bellii. Classification (NCBI taxonomy): domain Eukaryota; kingdom Metazoa; phylum Chordata; order Testudines; family Emydidae; genus Chrysemys; species Chrysemys picta. Next base: position 3,618,537 of record NC_088810.1, on the reverse strand, counting down.
AGCACTATCCAGGCTGTTGGATGGCCCATCAAGAATTGTCTGACAGCATTGTATTTTGGATAAGATCCAAACCCCCTTTGAGGATCAGAAGAACATTTTGTATAGTGAATGGAATTTTAAGTAACTTCTCACTTTACTGGACCTATTTGCTGACTGGGAGACTAAGATTGGAATGCAATAAAGGTGGCTGTGGGATTTCTTTCTTTCTTTCTTTCTTTTTGGCTTCTTGATAACCAGTATGGCGGATCTGGAGCACGGCTTGTGACTGGTGGGTGAATCTAACTACAGTGTTAATCACCAGTTTGGGGAGAATCTGCTCTCCTTTTTGCAGCCCACCCTAGGCTTTTTCAATGTGGGCTGCCCTATGCACCTCTGGTCACAGGTCACAGTAACTGTGAAGATCTCACCTGCCAGTTCCAACTAAGTTACAAAACCTTGGCCAAGGCTGGGGGCCAGCTGATCCAAAAGATGATAAAGAGTTAAAAAGATCCTCCCTGGTCAATTCTCCATCACTGAAATTTTTAAATCAGGACTGGATGGTATTTCTAACAGGTCTGCTCTAGTTCAACTAGGGATTAATTCAGGGACATTCTGCAGCAGGTCAGACTAGGGGACCACCATGCTGCTTCTGGCCTTGGAATCTCTGATTCTATCCAGAGGTCAGGCAGATACTGTTGGGGTGCTGTACCAGTTATCACCTGGACCCACTGGGGTATCTGAGGAAGCCAGGCCTGTGTGGTCCACTGCCCATGGGTGGAGTGCTGTAGGTAAGTTAGACATGCATGTAGCCCCTCTGTTTTAAAAATCTTTTCCCATTGCTACTGTTCAGATGAAACAAGACTGCCAAACCTGACAGATACCACCTCTCGCTGATTCCAAATTCAATAGGATCTCATGGATTCCAGGAATCCTGTCCAGTTCTTAACCTCTTGGGTCCCAGGTCTGTCAGTGTTTTGAATGCGCTCTGATCTGACATAGGCTAGATTTAGACATCATGTTTTCCAAGCCACTTTAAGTTTCAAAAGCCAATTGGATCCTATGCATTCTAGATATTTGGCTGGTTTTGAACCTCTTGGGTTCCAGGTCTGCCAAGATTTTGAAACCCAAAGAGATCCTATGTGGTCTTGAGCATCCTAGTTTCCAACCTCATATATGACATCCTAGACTACATAGGACCAGTTTGGGTTTTAAATTCTTTGTCAGACCAAGAACCCACGTGTTGCAAGAATCGCTCAAATGTCTAAAACTCCTGGGGTGGTATTGTGTTTTTAAATGTGTATGTGTGTGTGTGTGTGTGTATAAATATACTCATATACATAAATGTGTGTGTATATATATATATATATATATATACACACAAACAATAGTACCACATTAATTCTAGATATTAGCCTAGTTCTTAAACCTCTTGAGTTCTAGGTATGACAATGTTTTGAAACCCAATCAGATCTGACATGGTCTAGTACCTGAAGGGTTCCAAGCACATGGAATCATGTACTGACTTGAGACACTTTCCAACAGGCCTGATGTTCACAAAGATTTCAGCTCCTTCTTTTGGAAATTCAGGACTCTTTAATGGTGTTCATTTGGGAACCCCCCCAAATAGAAGCATAACAAATAATCACCAATTATTTTGGAATATTATGTCTGTAAGGCAGTAGGGCATGGAGTGAACAGGCCAAATCCTCAGCCAGTGTAAATCAGTGTAGCTCTGTTGACTTCACTTCAGAGTTCTTGGGCTCTTCTCCTGCAGCTGGGAGACGAGTGCGGTCTAGCAGGTTAGTGTGGTGGGGCAAGGAGCCAGGACTCCTGGGTTCAAACCCCAGCTCTGTGAGGAAATGGTGTTTAGCGGTTACAGAAGACTTAATGACACCAAAACATTTAATGAATTAATGCCAAATTTGCCAAATTCTTTCCCTGAACCACCAAAAAGCTGACAATTTCAATATAAAATATTTTGATTTTCTTATTCAAAACAGCTTTGCTTGAAATTCTTTATTTTTTTTTAATTAATTTCAAGTATGGAAAAACCAAGCTCAGAAAAAAAAAAACATTTTGTTCGGACTAAAACAATCTCCACCCCCTCACACACACCTTTTCGTTAGCTAATAATAATAATAATTTGGGGTCATATCAAATGAGTTGTGTCCTCCCCCCCCCCCCCGCCACCTCGGTTGTTCAGAAAAAACAGAGACCAAGAGAATCGGTTACTGGCACAAGACTTACATGCCATGTGTGGTCCCAATTCCACCCCCTTGTGGCTGAAGACACTAGATCAAAGGTGATAACAGGGACGAGAACTCAAACATCTCCATGCTTTATTCAAAACAGCAGTGGCTGTGTCTCTAAGCCCCCACATGTCAGTTCAACGTGGGTGTTGCTCACACTCAATTTCCGGTGGAAGCCGTACCCACAGAAGTGTGAACTGCTATTTAGCACAGGTGCGAACAGCTTGAGAAGCGGACTCACTTTTGCAGTACGACTGCACCGGCCCTCGGTCCCGTTGCGTAGCTGAGCTCAAGGGCCGTCCAGGCTCGACGTTTCCCAAAGTTCGGCCTGTGACGTTGCAGTCTATATGATTTTATAAAAATATGCTAATAAGTTACTATAATGTAACTGGAATATGCTTTATGCAAAAGGTCTCTTGTAAGGTATCATTAAAAAGCTTATAATCTACTGAGTGTGATCATCCTATTTGTATCAATGTACCACTCTTGTATTTGAAACTAGAAATATGAAATATAACTTTGAGGGCCTATTGTAATTATGCAAACTGTGGGCCATTAATGGTGGTTTGGAATCCTGATAACTTCCATTAACCAGGACAATTTACTGCAGATGGCTCTGTTTACCTGTAAGTCTTCCTGTATATGTGTGTGTGCTGGCAAGTGGGTAATGAAGTCTTCCAGTGACATGTGATCATGTCACCTGAACTGGAATCCATCTTTAACCTGGTGTCTTTCCATTGAGAAGGAGGGGGTGGGAACCCAGAGAGGGACAAAGGATTCCCGCCTTATGCAAAAGATATATAAATGGGTGGAACAGAACAAAGGGGGGAGCCATCATGAGGAATCCCCTAGTTACCACCACGGAACAAGAGCTGTACCAAGGGAAAGAATTGTGCCCAGGCCTGGAAGGTGTCCAGTCTGAGGAAAAAACTTACTGAAGCATCTTTAAGGGTGAGATTATCTATATTCAGTTTGATTAGACATAGATCTGCATGTTTTATTTTATTTTACTTGGTAACGTACTTTGTTCTGTCTGTTACTACTTGGAACCACTTAAATCCTACTTTCTGTATTTAATAAAATCACTTTTTACTTATTAATTAACTCAGAGTATGTATTAATACCTGGGGGAGCAAACAACTGTGAATATCTCTCTATCAGTGTTATAGAGGGCGAACAATTCAGGAGTTTACACCGTATAAGCTTTATACAGGGTAAAACGGATTTATTTGGGTTTAGACCCCATTGGGAGTTGGGCATCTGAGACAAGAGCACTTCTGTTAGCTGCTTTCAGTTTAAGCCTACAGCTGTTAGGGGACGTGATTCAGACCTGGGTCTGAGTTTGCAGCAGGCTAGCGAGTCTGGCTCAAAATAGGAGGGCACTGAAGTCCTAAGCTGATGGGGCAAGAAAGCAGGGACAGAAGTAGTCTGGGCACATCAGGTGGCAGCTCCCAGGGGGGGTTCTGTGATCCAACCCATCACATGGCCTCTTTGCTATTTCCCCTCACTCTGCACCGAGACCATTATAACCATTTGAAAATGTTCAATTAGCGCGTGGCGGGGGGAGGGGCCTGTATCAAGGGAACCTCTGGACCAAATGACCCCAAATTTGCATCACAAACCCCACCCCCACCTTCATTGCTCAGTGCTGGTTTTCAAGGCAGTTGCCCCCTGCAGGGGGGCGTCAGAGCAGTGTGTGAATATTATCAGCAGCTCATCTTCAGGGGGCTGCATCTCATGAAGTCCCCGATCAAACGACTGCCCTTGGCTCCCGCAGACACCAGCGGAGCCCCTTGCGGCTTGGTGCCACTTTCCAAGTCGATGCGAGTCTGCAACAGGTTTTCAGAGCAGTGTGAAAAAATTAAGAACGGCTCCTTTTCATGTGGCTTTAACTGAGGGACCGAGACCACAAGCCTCTGAATTTGCCCCTCTCACTCTGCTCCCGGCCTTGCTCAGAGACGGCCAATTTCAAGCCAAGCCGAGCGGGCGCGTGGATTTCAGAGCACTTTGATTCATTGGTCTTGACAGGAAAAGGTTTCTCTGCAGGCTGGCTGCGGAGGGCCTTTAGCAGACCTGCTGTGGGAGGACTCGGTCTCCAAGGCAGTTCTGAGCTCAGCGTCTGCAGCACCTGGTTGCAAGCGGCCCTCTGAATCCAACAGCCCTTTCCTGTCTGCACACTCACGTCCAACCCCGGGTCATCAGCCCGGCCGCACCTCATGCCAGACACCACAGTCACATCTCTGGGGCAAGTGCCTATTTGAGAGCCCTGTCGGAGCTCTAGTCCCTTTGGACATGCTACTGCCTCCGAGGGGCAACGGATGGAGTTGATATTTGCCCAGAGGGTACCGCTGGACCCCCCCATTTCTGTGCATCCCTGGCCCACCATGCCCGACCAGCTTAAGAAGCCCAGCTGGGCAATAGAGGATTATCCAATGGTCTGTCGGGGCCTGTGCCTAGGGGCTCTGGTCAATTGGGGATCCCTGGAAAAATGGATACCCCATCCAGGAGGAATTCCCAGAGCCCTGGCAGAAGCACTGGGTGGGCAAGGCGGGGGAAACTCCTGCGCCCTAACACCATTCCCTGGCAGAAGCGCCGGGCAGGTTAGGGGAAGCCCCAGGTCCCGGACCCCCGCTGCAGCCCTGGGACTGGAGGGCTTTTGCTCCCTGCCAAAGCCTCAGCATTAGTGGTTAGAGCAGGAAGGGGTAAAACAGGACATCTGGGTTCTAGCCCCAGATGTGGGAGGGGAGTGGGGGCTAGTTTTAAAGCCATGGCTCTGTCTTAGGTGGTTTCTTTGCGAAGACAGTGTCCGAATGATCATTTCCATTCATGGTTTGCAGCTTCACCAGCTCAGAGAGCAGGTGGAGGCGGAGCGTGTAGAAGACACAGAGTTAACGGGAGTCACCGCAACACACAGGGCAGCACAGACGCACGGACACTTTGCTGGGCAAACACACACCATCCGAGTCTCTCTCTGCGCTGGGTCCTGCACTGCCCAGGTGAGTCGAGATGATGGGCCGAGGCCATTTGTTGGGGCTGATGGGGAATTTCCTTGCTAATCCTACCTAGAAGCCACAGACATTTTCTATTAACAAAATAAACCAATGGGATTCCCTGCCACTGGGTATTAATGGGGTTAACATGGGGACTCAATAGACAGAGGTAGTAGGTTGGATCTGTGACATGGGTGAATTTTTCCTCTCTTGTTTCATGCTAATCAGATGAGGTGTTCCCCATTTATGAAACTCTAAGCTACAGGACCCCATGTCCCTCCCACAGCCCAACCCCTGCAGCTCGAACCCACTAGATGTGACTCACCTGCCAGAGGAAGGAATAGAACCCAGGAGTCCTGGCTCCCAGTCTCCCATGCTGTGACCATTAGGCCAGTCTGTAGAGCACAGAGGACACCATGCTAACAAGGATGTGGGGGTGCTGGTTGGGGGAGGCGCAGTCTCTGAGAGAGACAGTAGCTGAGAGGTCCCTGGTGCAGAGCTGTAGCATTGCCGTGGGGTAGAGAAGCATCTCGGTGGAGTGAGGCTTCCTGTGTTACAATGAGGGTGAGAAGGACTCTGCACGCTCTCGAGTCAGTGTGTAGCAGCAGTTCCTGTGACAGGCAGATGAGCACAAGAGATGGGGTGGGGTGGCTTTTTCTACCTTATAGCAGTGACTTCCACTGGCCACAGCTCCCTCATGCTAGAAGTCAATAGCACCAATCCCCACATCCCTGAGCTAGCCAATCCCTGCTCTGGAGACAGATTGGAGCTGGCATCTGCTGGGGGGAAAGGCCTCATGTCCCATTCCCCACCCTTCTGAGCCAGCCCATCATTCAGATCATAGCAATGTGGTATTCTCAGCAGAGCTGTGTATTTGACCTACCAGACTGTCCCCTTCCCCACTGCTCTCATGTCTGCTATCCCTCTCTTCATCCTCTGCTGCCTATACTCTATCCTGTAGCAGTGAGTTGTGGCCCAGTTGCTGAGAATACCCCGCCTGGAGATTCTGAAAGACCAAAGGGTGCCCAGCTAGGTCCTGTCCAATAGTATGTTCCTAAACCCCTCTGCTATTTCTTTCTTCTTCCTCTTCCACTTTCCCTTTTCCCCTCCTCCATCATCCCTTCCAAACCCTCTTCTGTCTCTCCCCAGGGCACCATGGACCAAAGCAACACCACCCTCTCACCAACCATGGGGGCAAATTCCAGCCAGAACTCAGCAGTTGTGAGCACAGCTCACCTGGCCTCTGCAGTGTTGCTCTTCCCCACCTTCCTGGTTGGTGTGGTGGGGAACGGGCTGTACCTATGGGTGCTGGGGCTGAAGATGAGGAGGACAGTCACCACCCTCTGGTTCCTCCACATGGTCTCCTGTTCCCTCCTCTTCACCCTGCTGATCCCCTTCATCATCGTCTCCTTCCTCATGGGTCTACACTGGGTCTTCGGCATGGCCATGTGCAAGCTTTTCAACACCTGCATCTCTGTGGGCACGTTCTCTGCTGTCTTCCATCTCCCCCTCATCAGCCTGGATTGCTACACCCTCACTCACCATCCCATCTGGTCTCGGCATCAGCGCACCATTCCCCGAGCTTGGAAGCTGGTTGTGGGTGTGTGACTGGCCTCCTTTGGTCTCAGCGCTCCCTACCTGGCTTTCCGGGACACCCGTGTGGTGGACAAGGGCAGAATCATCTGCATCAATAATTATGCTCTCTCCAGAGACTGGAATGGAGCTGAGACGCAAGACCTGGGAAGACAGGTCCACATGGTTGTCTTCATGGTCCGTTTCCTGCTAGACTTCCTGCTGCCCTTCTGCACCATCATGGGATGCTTTTTCCACATAGGGCTGAAGATGAAGAAGCTGGCGTGGGCTGGGAAACCCTTCAAAGTCATTGTGACCACAGTGGTTTCCTTCTTCCTCAGCTGGCTGCCCTACCACCTCTACCATGGCTTGAAGCTCTACAAGAAGGAGGTGCAAGAGTTGGTGACGAGTGCCCTCTTGGTCATTTATACCTTCACATCCTGTTTCAATGCTTGCATCATCCCCATCCTCTATCTCTTCGTGGGGGAGAAGTTCTGGCAAGTCTTCAGGACATCCTTCTCACTCTTGTCAAAGCAGCTTTTGTCGATGATCTCGGCAACAGTGCCTCTGAGTATAGTGGAAGACATGGGTCAGAAGTCGAGAATACAAAACAGGTGATGGCCTGAAGGTCCCCAGACTTAGGGAGAGTTGAAAACTTGGCATCCCATTCATTTCTAGATTCCTGATGGTTCTAAATCCTAATGGATTCCAGGTATCTCACTGTTCATAAACCCTGCAGTGTCCCTGGATACTAGATTCCATGCTGTCTCCAGAATGCCATGCATTCAAAGTGACTCAATTTTTTTCAAACTCAGTGGGTCATCAATGGAACCAGATCAGTCGCCAGCTCCAGAATCATGTCTGTTTTAGATCACTCAATGTGTTCTCACCTAATTGACTCGCTTAGATTCTGCATAATTAGCTGGCTCTGGAATCTCATTTATTGTAGGCCTCTTAATGTGTTGAAAGTGAAAGTCTATGGGTTCTAGATTCCCAACTGGATCTAGGACATCACCAGATTCTAGAGTGTTTTCAAACCACATAGAATCCAACAGGTCCCAGATGGTTTGCTAGAAGTTTCATCGTGGTTCTAGATTTCTAAATGGTTTAAAATCCAATAGGTGTTTTATATTATAGAAGAGTCTGTATTACAATAGTGATATCTAGCTCTTCTCTAGTAGCTTTTCATCAGTAGATCTCAAAGAACTTGAGCAAGGTCATTAGCAGTCTTCCAGTTTTTACAAATGGGGAAACTGAGACACAGAGTGGGGAAGTGACCTGGCCAAGACCCAGTAGAAACTTTGGTCCATCCACTGGCACAACCGGGAACAAACTCATGTCTCCTCTGTCCCAGCCCAGGTCTTTATTTGTTGAATCTCCTTAGATTGTGAGCTCTCTGGGACAGGGACTGTCTTTTTGCTCTATGTTTGTACAGTGCCTAGCACAGTGGGGCTCTGGGTGAGGATTTGCACTCCCAGCGCTTCCGAAATAAAAAATAATAATGAATAATCATTCCTTGGTGTTGTGGGTATGCCATCGGGGGTATGCCAGTTACAGTTCTGCTGCCCTTGGTTCACACAACAAGGATAATAACCCTTTTTTAATCCTGCCCCGAAACCAAGGAGACTATGGATCCAACACCAGCCACAAGTGATCATTTGGGCAAGCAATCCCATCATCGTGAACACCTAGGCAGGATGGGTTTGTCCATGCAAACGAGTTAAGCTTCTGAAGTCTTTTTTCACAGTTCACCACTAGATGTCAGAGGAGAGCTCATCCACACTCTGCTTACACTTGGAAAGTGGCACCAAGCTGCAGGGGCTTTGCTGGAGTCTGCTGGAGGAAAGGGCAGTTGTTTGATTGGGGACTCCACAAGATGCAGCCCCCCGATGATGAGCTGCTGTTAATATTCACAAATTGCACTGACGCCCCCATGCATGGGGCAACTGCCTTGAAAAATGACATTCTGCAATGGAGGCAGGGGAGGGTTGTAATGTAAATTTAGGGCTATTTGGTTCCCGTGATACAGACTCCTCCTCTCACCCCTTGCACGTGCTGATTGAAAATTTTCAGATGGTTATAATGTTTTTGGTGCAGAGCGAGAGGAAAAAGCAAAGAGGCCGAATTTCAGGAAACATCGAGCCTGGACGACCCCTGAGCTCAGCTACACAATGGGACCAAGGGCCGGTGTGGCTGTACTGTTGAAGTGAGTCTACTCCTCAAGTTGTTCACACCTGTGTTTAATAGCAATTCACACCTCTGTGAGGTATGGCTTCCACCAGAAATTGAGGGTGAGTAACACACATGCTGAGCTGACACAAGGGGGCCTAGAGACACAGCCACTGCTCTTTTGATCTAGAAAGGGAGATGTTTCTGTTCTCGTCCCTATTATCACCTTTGACCTGGTGTCTTCAGCCACAATGGGGCTGAATTGGGACCACAGATGGCATGTAAGTCCTGTGTCTTTAACCGATTCTTTGTGTCTCTGGTTTTTCCGAAAAATGGGGGGTTGTGGGGGGGCTCTTATTTGGAGATGACCCCAAATGAATTTTTGTAGCAAATTTTTTAGCAAATGAAAAGGGGGGGGGGTTGTTTCAGTCCACACAAAATGTTTTTTTTGTTGTGAGCTTAGATTTTACACATTTTAAATAAAATTGAAGTACGCTTCAAGACAAAGCCATTTCAAAAAAGAAAATCAAAATATTTCATTTGAAAATGCCAGATCTTTAGTGATTGAGTGAAACAATTTGGCAAATTTGATACTAATTCACTAAATGTTTTGGTGTTAATAAGTTTGCTCTAACTGCTAGAGACCACTGCCCTCCCAGAGCTGGGGATTCAACCGAGGAGTCCTTGCTCCTAGCCCCCCACTCTACCCTGCTAGACCCCACTCCCCTCCCAGACTCAGGAGAAGAACCCAAGAACTCTGAAGTGAAGTCAACAGAGCTACACTGGCTGAGAATCTCGCCAGTTCACTCCATGCCCTACTGTCTTACAGGCTTAATATTCCAAAATAATTGGTGATTATTTGTTATGCTTCTATTTTTGGAGGGTTTCCCAGATGAACACTGTGAAGGGGCACGACTCACCACTGCGGTGCCTCCTGCTGGCTGTCCAGGGAATTAGCACTGTGCCCTCTTCTGGTGGTGTCTTACCTGCTATCACCTCTGTTCCTGGACCCACATCGCTCCCAGGACCACGGTGTCCTCCTTCAGTGACACTGCCCTCTGGCTGTGCCACACTCTATGTCCCCCCATCACACCTAGAACCCAAGAGGTTTCGGAACTAGCCAAATATCTAGAATTCCTGTGGTACTACTCTGTGTGTGTGTGTGTGTGTGTGTGTGTGTGTGTGTGTGTGTGTGTGTGTGTGTGTGTGTATAAAGGTAGATTGTCATAAATACAAAGGGAAGGGTAATAACCTTTATGTATGCAGTAACATAAAATCCCTCCTGGCCAGAGGTGCAGAATCACTTTACCTGTAAGAAGTTAAGAAGCTCAAATAACCTGGTTGGCACCTGACCAAAAGGACCAATAAGGAAAGAAGATACTTTCAAATCGGGGGGGGGAGGAGACATTTTTGGGGGCTCTCTTTGTTTGTTCCCTCTCTGGATGGAGAGAGAGCAAGCAGGTAAAACATCTCCTGAAAACATACCTGAAATGATACATCTAAAATTACAGAAATTGTAAGTGTTACCTCAGTTCCCCTAAAAACCAACCCAGGGTCACACTTGTATTAGTTTTATTACAAAGTCGCTGTTGCATCAGACAGAAAAGAGATGGAGCTTATTCACACACTCACACATTCACCGCATTCATACCTCCACACACTTACACAGGCAGAGAGTTACCGGAGATAGCATGGAAGCCGAGAAGCCACAGTGTGGTAGATCTGGTGTGTCCGCCTGTGGTCCTGAATCCAGGCTGGTGAGCAGGTCAAGGAGCAGCAGCTTGTGTGCATGCCTTCTTCCTTTTTCTGGAACTGAGTGGCTCCTGTCACATACACTGAGTTTTTCTTCTGTGTCCGTCACTGAGAAGCATTCCCAGACCAGGTTCTTTCTTGCATACCAGGTTCTTCTTTTCTTTACAGCACCCCATGATTATCTTCTCAGGGCAGATTATATCAGGCACCCCTGCCTCTGGGCTCTTTTCTCCTTGCAGTTCCTCTCCACCCAGTCCCACATACACTTCCTTGTTCACACTCCCTTATCTTCCCCACACACTCCCTCGTTCACACTCTCTCTGATTGCGTGATGGGATATTACAAAGCTTGGAAGTTCATACAAGTGGTAACATGAAAAGGTTACAGAGCTTGCAAAGGTTACAAAACTTAAAAGGCTATGTTAACAATAACTGAAGTTACAAAGTCTGCAAAAAGGTTGCAGAAATTAATGATACAAGTTACAGATCTTACAATCACATTTGAGCGGAGGCTTTACATAACAGTAAGTAAAGGCAAGGAAATGTGGTAGATTATCTTTTGTTTTACCTTGTGATTTTCCCTATGGTAAGAGGGAGTTTTATTCCTGGTTTTTGTAATTTTGAATCTAAGCCTAGAGGGTAATCGTCTGTGTTTAAATCTTTTATTACCTGTAAAGTTACCTTCCATCCTGATTTTTCCGGTGTGATTCTTTACTTCTTCTTTAAATAAAGTTCTTCCTTTAAGAACCTGTTTGATTTTCAGTGTCCTAGGGACAAAGGGTCTGGTTGGTACTCACATTATTCTCAAGCCTCCCCAGGAAAGGGGGTGAAAGGGCTTGGGGGAATATTTTGTGGAACAAGGGACTCCAAGTGGCCCTTTTCCTGAATTTTTGTCTAAATCACTTGGTGGTTGCAACAATACCATCCAAGGACAGGGAAAGGATTTGTGCCTTGGGGAAGTTTTAACCTAAGTTGGTAAAAATAAGCTTAGGGAATCTTTCATGTGGGTCCCCACATCTGTACCCCAGAGTTCAGAGTGGGGAGGGAACCCAGATACCCCCCTTCTGGGGGGACCTGTAGCCTACTGTCCAGCCACTCCCTTCAGGGGCAAACTGCAGTTTACGGTCTAGCCACTTCCTTCAGTAGCTCCAGCACCCTCTTTGCCCTTGTGTCAGGGCCTCAGCCCGCAGCCCGCCAGGAGCAGCCTTTAGCTCCCTGGGTCGCTGCCTGCAGCACTGCTCTGCCCAGGGGGCAGGAGTGGCGCCACGGTTTTTGGTGCCCTAGGCGGGTTCCTTCCGCGCTCCCGGTTGTCATCGGCAATTCTGCGGTGGGGGGTCCTTCCACACTCCCGGTCTTCAGGGCACTTTGGCTGTGGGTCCCGGAGCGAGTGAAGGACCTGCCACAGAATTGCCGCCAAAGACCTGGAGTGTGGAAGGGCCCCCCGCTGCTGAATTGCCACCAATGGCAGCAAAATGCCGCCCCCCCAAATCCTGGCACCCTAGGCAACTGCCTGGGTTGCCTAAATGGAGGCACCGGCCCTGCCAGGGGGCTTGCTGCCCTCCTCTTGCAAGGCAGCCAGTCCTCCTCCCTTCTCCAGCTCCAGGGAGTGACTCCCACTGCTCTGTTCTGCAGCCTTCCATGTACATGTGATTCCATGTACTTTGCCCTCATAGCGGAAAATGTTCTCAATTCCAGATATGCTGCCCCCCAGGGTATTGCTTGTAAAAGTCTCTAGGTTCTATAGGTGTTTTTTTAAATGGAGTGGCTTGTAAACCGGGAGTTTCTTGAAGTAGCCAGATATCTAAAATTCACAGGATCCTACTGTTTCCCCCCCACACATATAGGTGTTTGGAGCCCTTAAAGTACTAGACCATGTCAGATCTGATTGGATTTCAAAATACGATCACACCTAGAACTCAAGAGGTTTCAGAACTAGCCAAATATCTAGAACTCATATTACTCTCTCTCTCTCTGTATAGATAGATATAGATTGATATAGATATATACATATATAAACCCAATACTACCCCTCAGTTCTAGATAGTTGAGTAGTTTTTGAACCTCTTGAGATCTAGGTCTGACAGTTTTTTAAAACCCAAACTGGTCCTATGTCAGCTAGGACATCATATATGATGTTGGAAACTAGGATGTTCTGGCTCACATAAGACCAATTGGGTTTTAAAATCTTGACAGACCTAGAATCCAAAGATTCAAGAACCAGCCAAATATCTAGAAGTCATAGGATTGTATTGTCTTTTGAAACATACAGGGGGTTTGAAAACATTATGTCTAAATCTAGCCCACATCAGATCAGATCAGATTGCAAAGAGTGACAGAGGTGGGACCCAAGAGGTTAACAATCGGCTAGGATTCCTAGAATCCATGAAATCCTATTGAATTTTGAATCAGCAAGAGGTGGAATCTGTCATATTTGTCACTCTTGTTTTGTCTGAACAGTAAAACACATATGTCTAATTTACCTACAGCCTCCACCCTGGGCTGGTGGCCTACACAGGCCTGGCTTCCTCAGACACCCCAGACACCTAGGTGACAACTGGTTTACAACACCAACAACATCTGCCTGACTTCTGCATAGATTCAGAGCTTTCAAGGCCAGATGGAGCATGGTAGTCCCCTATCTGAACTGCTGCAGAATACCCTTGAATTAGTCCATGGTTGAACTAGAGCAGATCTCTTAGAAAAGCACCCAACCCTGCCTTAAAAATTGCCAGTGATGCAGAATTCACCGGGGGGGTCTTTTAAAGTCTGTATTGTCCATTGGATCTACTAGCCCTGAGCCTTGGCCAATGTTTTGTAACTTGGCTAGAGCTGGCAAGTGGGATCTTCTTGGTTACTTGGACATTACCTCTTCACCATACTGAAGCGTTCACAGGGAGGTGGTTTCTCTGGAGCTGTTCTTTTTCCTGCTGGCTTTTTTTCCTTACCGGCCGCTTTCAAACTAAGCCAGGGTCTCCACACACTAAATATTCCAGTGACCGGGTCATGTGGTGGTTGTAAAGTATTTCAGAGCCATCACACAAACCTTATGGAATCTAAGTAGTTCACATAACACCTAGGAATGATTATTTTTTTTTATTTTAAGTAGTTCTGGGAGCCCCAGTCCTGGCCCAGGACCTCGCTGTGCTAGATGCTGTACAAACAGACGAATGAGAGAGTCTGTGTGCTAGAGATCTCACAATCTAAGGAGATGCAATGGATGGAGAGCTGGGCAGGGATGCAGGAGACCTGAGTTTGTTCCCAGTTCTGCCACTGGACGGACTGAAGGTTCTACTGGGTGACCTTGGCCAAGTCACTGCCTCACTCTGTGCCTCAGTTTCCCCATTTGTAAAAACTAGAAAACTACTACTGACCTCCTTCCTAAAGTTCTTTGAGATCTACTGATGACAAGCACTAGAGAAGAGCTAGATATCTCTACTATAATACTCAGACTCTTATATGATATACTACACCTAATGCATTAAAAACCATCTGGAAATCTAGAACCACAATGAAAGTTTTAGCAAACTATCTGGAACCTGTTGGATTCTATGTGGTTTGAAAACATTCTAGAATTCTGTGATGTCCTAGATCTAGTTGGGAATCTAGAACCCATTGACTTTGAATTTGAATACACTGAGAGGCTTACAAGAAATGAGATTCCAGGGCTATCTAGTGATGCAGAATCCAAGAGATTCAATTAGGTGAGAACACATTCCGTGATCTAAAACAAACAAGATTCTGGAGCTGACTACTGATCTGGTTCTATTGATGACCCACTGAGATTGAAAAAAAATTAGAGAACTAGAACGCATGGGATTCTGGAGAGAGCAGGGAATCTAGAATCCAGGGACACTGCACAGTTTATAAACATTGATCTACCTGGAACCCATCAGGATTTAGAACCATATGGGATCTAGGAACAAAGGGCATGCCAAGTTTTCAACTCTCCCTAAGTTTGGGCACCTTCAGACCATCTCCTGTTTTGTGTTTTCCACTTCTGATCCCTGCCTTCTGTTACATTCGGGGCACTGCTGCCGAGATGGTCAACAAAAGCCGCCTTGACCAGAATGAGAAGAAACATTGTGAAGACCTGCCAGAACTTCTCCCCAATGATTAGAGGATGGGGGAGAAGGAGGAATTGACGCATGACATGAAGGTGTAAATGACCAAACGGGCGCCTGTCACTGACTCTGGCACCTCCTTCTTGTAGAGCTTCAAGCCGTGGTAGAGTTGGTAGGGCAGCCAGACAATGAAGAAAGAAACCACCATGGCCAACATTACTTTTGGGGCTTCCCAGCGCATGCCTGCTTCTTCTCCTTCATCTTCAGCCCCACACAGACGTAGCATCCCATAATGGTGCAGAATTTCAGCAGGAAGCCTGCAGGAGCCAGACTATGAAGACAGCCAGGTGGACCCATCTGCCCAAGTCCTGTGTCTCGGCTCCGGTCCAGTCTCTGGAGATGTTGTAATTATTGACGCAGGTGATCCTGCCCCCTTCCACCATGTGGGTCTCCTGGAAAGCCAGGTAGGTAGCACTGAGAGAGAAGGAGGGTGCCACACTTTCCAGTCCAGGGCAGGGTGCGGTGATTCCGAAACCAGATGGGATTGTGAATGAGGGTGTCAAAGTCCAGGCTGATGAGCGTGAGAAGTAAGATGGAGATGAACATGTTCAGAGAGAGGCATGTATAGAGGAGTTTGCACCTGGCCATGCTGAAGACCCAGTGGAAACCCAGGAGAATGTAGACGGTGAAGAAGGGGATCATCAGGGTGAAGGTAGCAGATGACCAGGTGGAGGAACTGCAGCATGGTCACCATCCTCTTCAGCTTTAGCCCCAACACCCAGAAGTACAGCCTGTTCCCCATCACACCCACCAGGAACGTGGGGAAGAGGAACACGGCTGCAGTGAGGTGAGAAGTGCTCACAGAAGCTGGGGTCTGGCTGGAATTCTCTCCTGTGGTTGGTTGGATGGTCATGTTGCCTCGATCCATGGTGCCCTGGGGAGAGACAGAAGGGGGCAAAACAGAGAATGGAAGACAAAGAAGGGAGAAATACCAGAGGGTTAGGAATGTACCTGTGGAGAGGACCTCTCTGGCACCCTCTGGTCCTCCAGACTATCCAGGCTGGGTATTCTATGATCAACAGCGATATGACCAGTGGAACTCACTGCTACAAGACAGAGCTATGGGTCACCTCTTGATTTGAGAACTCTGTGCCCAGGATTTTTGTAATATCCTCATCAGCACCCTTGTATGACTCTTTCCTTCCTAAGCGAAAGCAAGTACCCTGGAGTTACAGGGTAATGGATGGAGCCAGTTGGACACATCAGCAATTTATCACTGTGAATTTCAAACCAGGTCTGGTTCCTTTTCAAAAATTTAATAGAACTTTTTTGTTGTTAATGGAAAAAGTGGAAACTGGATTTTTTTCAGGTTTTGGAACCTGACTGGGGTAAAAGATTTGGAAGTTTCAGTAAATGTTTCAGGGGATGGATAAAAAATGGCACTTTTGGTAAGAAAAAACATATGGTTTGAGTCAAATGTTCAGTTTTTATAAACTGTTTTAAGCCCAAATGCTTGGGTTTTGAAAACAGATTTTTGGTAAGGGAAAAGAACCCAATCAGGTTTCAATAACTGTATTGGGGGGTTGATTAAACACCATCAGTTTTGATGAAAACCATTCGGAGGCTTTGTAAAAGTCTTGAGTTTTCAGAAAACAGCTTTTAGCCCAAGCTTCGATTTTTGCAAACTGTTTTTTTGGGGAAAAAACACTGATTTTTCAGTTTTAAAAAATCCATTTGTCAGGCTGGTTAAAAAAAAAGTTCAAAGTTTATTAAAAACCGATTCTTTTTAATTGCAAACTCAACACTTCTGTACATTTTAAGTCAGAGGTTAGAAAAAAACTTTCTAACTCTCCAGGGGGAGACGCTCTGGAATTGGCTTCCAGGGTGGTTTTGGGATCCCCATCCCAAGAGGGTTTTAAGAACAGCCGGACAAACTCCTGGTGGCTTTTCTGGAAGATGCTCTTGGAAACACGAGGGATTGGGCTCAGTATGGGGGTCTAACTGAGAGCCCCTCACCTGGGCTGTGCCGGAGATGAGACTGGAACAATCTAGGGGCCTGTCTGGGTTGCAGACAGACGGATTTATGAATTAGCAGTGGCAGGAGGCTGAGAATTCAGAGCAATTTGCCCTTACGTCAGAGCCGTCTCCACTGGGTTCCCGTCTCGCTGGGGATAAATGCGTTTGACATCTGGCCAGCCAGATCCCCGGCACAGACCTGAGCATCACAGGCACACGTGAGGCTCGGCAGGCTGGGGGCAGGCAACGGGAAGGGGAACTGCAGTCTGGCTGATGCAGAAAACCTCAAAAGCTGAAGTGGTTTCACAAATGCACACGCCTAACCCAGCAGGAGAAAGTGCCGTGCTTTTGTGCCTGGAAGGGGTTTTCCACCTGGCAGCCTTGGGCCTTCTTAAGGGCTGGGAATCAGGACTCCTGGGTTCTATTCCTGCCTTCGGGGGTGGGGTCTAGTGGCTAGATCAGGGGGGCTGGGAATCAGGACACGTGGGTTATATTCCTGCCTTGGGTGATTGGGTCTAGCGGCTGAAGCTTGAATACCCAAGCACAGAAAAACTGCTCAAGGGTCCTATCTACAACAGCGTCTTGTCTCTAGCAAAGTCCAGCTGCTTCCAAGGAAGGCACAAGACACCCCCTAGTGGATGAGGCTGGAATAATCTCCCTCTGTGGGAAATTCACTGCTAGCCCCTTATGCCTAGGGGTTGGTTCCTGTTCTAAACAGGTGGGTCTAACCCCTTTCCAAGCATCTTGCTCTGAGTTTTAACTCCTGGCTAGAAAGGCTCCGCTTGTCCTCATTACTCATAAGTAAGGCTTTGTTTTAGTCACAGGTATTTTTAGTAAAAGTCATGGACAGGTCACGGGCAGTAAACAAAAATTCAGGGACTGTGACCTGTCTATGATTTTTACTATATACCCCTAACTTGGGGCTGAGGTGCTCTGGGGGGGGCGGTCTGGGGGTGCCACGGATGCTCAGGGAGTGGCCCGGTACCACCACTGGTGTTGGGAGGGTGGGGGTGGTGGCACACAGCCCAGGACCCCCATGAGTGTTGGGGGGTGGGGTTGGCAGGGATGTCAGGGTTCCTGCTCTGACCGGCATGTGTGTGCAGCTCCTAGGGAGAGGGGTGGCCAGGAAGCTCTGCGTGCTGCTCCCACCACAAGCGCTGACTCCGCAGCTCCCATTGGCTGAGAACCACAGCCAATGGGAGCTGCAGGAGCAGCACCTGCAGGCACGGGCACAACACTGAGCCCCCTGGCCCCGCAGCCTAGGAGCTGCAAGGACATGCCGGTGGGAGCCAGGGAGGCCACCCACCCAGGTAAACACCGCCCCTCACCCCAACCGCCTGCCCCAGCGCTGAGCCCCTTCCCACACCCAAACTGCTGTTGCTGCTGCCGGCCCAGGGGCCGGACTCTGCACCTGTCCTTGTTGAAACTCATAAGATTTCTTTTGGCCCAGTCCTCCAATTTGTCTAGGTCCCTCTGGACCCTCTCCCTGCCCTCTAGTGTATCTGCCTCCCCCCCCAGCTTAGCGTCATCTGCGAGCTTGCTGAGGGTGTATCCATCCCACCATCCAGATCATTAATTAAGACGTTGAACAAAATCGGCTCCAAGACCGACCCCTGGGGCACTGCGCTTGATACCGGCTGCCAACTAAACATCGCAATGCTGATCACGACCTGCTGAGCCCAACGATTTAGCCAGCTTTCTATCCACCTTATAGTCCATTCATCCAGACCATACTTCTTTAACTTCCTTGCAAAAATACTGTGGGAGACCATATCAAAAGATTTCCTGTAGTCAAGATATATCACGTCCACCGCTTTCCCCATATCCACAGAGCAAGTTATGTCAGTAGATCTCAAAGAACTTTGCCAAGAAGGTCAATAGCAGTCTCCTGGATTTTACAAAAGGGGAAACTGAGTCACGGAGTGCAGAAGTGACTTGGTCCAGGGCACTCAGTCTGCCAGTGGCAGAGCCAGGAATAATACCAAGGCCTCCTGAGACCTGGTCCAAGTCTCTATCGACCCTGACTCCTTAGACAGTAAGCTCTCTCATGCAAGATATGTCTTTTTCCTCTCTATTTGTACAGTGCCTAGCAAGGTGGGGCTTGTGGCCATGACGAGCCCCTGGCTCTGGTTCTAACCCTGGCTCTGTCAGAGGCATGGGGGCTAGTTTTAAAGCAATGGCTGTTTCTTAGGTGGTTGCTCTGCTAAGACAGTGTCCGAATGATCATTTCCATTTATGGTTTGTAGCTTTTCTATTTAGAGAGCAAGTGGGGGTGGAGCATGTAGTAGACACAGAGTTAAGGGGAACGAATTCAACACACAGGGCAGTACTGAGGCGGGGACAGACAAACAGACACTTTGCTGGGCAAACACACACCATCCGAGTCTCTGCACCTGGTATGTTTCCACCACTTGCTGCCCAGGTGAGTCAAGATGATTGGCAGAGGCCACCTCATTGGGTCTGAAGGGGAATTTCTTTGTAAGGACACCTAGAAACCACAGAAATTTGCTATTGAAAAGGCAAACCAGTGGGAGTCCCTTCCACGGGGTATCAGTGGAGTTAGCCTGTGAAACTCCCTGCTACTGGGTATCTGTGGGGTTAGCCTGTGAGACTCCGTGCCACTGGGTAGCACTGGGGTTAACATGGGGCATTCAAGAGACAGAGGTAGTAGGTGAGATCTGTAATGTGGGTGAATTTTTTGCTTTTGTTTCATGGTAATCAGATGAGGTGCTCCCCATTAGAAGTGTCTAAGAAACAGGATCCCACGTCCCTCCCAGTGCCCAGGAGTCCTGCCTCCCAGCCCCTCCACCATTCTCTAATCATTAGGCCTTTCTACAGAGCTAATAAGTCTGTGAGGGAGGAAATCCCAGACAGAGGCAGGGGTCCCTAGTGCAGAGCTAGCAGCACGGCTGGCATCAGAGAAGCAGCTCGGTGGATTGAGGTTTCCTATGTTACAATGTAGGTGAGAAGGATCCTGCACGCTCTCATGAGTCAGGGTGAGGCAGCAATTCCTGTGACTGGCAGATGAGCACAAGAGATGGGTGGGGGAGGGGTGGTTTTGTCTTCCTTGTAGCAGTGAGTTCCACTGGACCCAGTATGCTACGAGTCAACAGCAATGATCCTCTCCTAACTGAGTAGGCCTGATCACCTGCCCTGGGGCCAGATTGGAGCTGGCCACCCTAGAAGGGAAAGGCCCCATGGCCCAATCTCTGCTCCCCTGAGCCAGACAGACATCTGTATCACAGCTACATGGTATTCTCTGTATAGCTGTATATTTGATCTACTAGAGTGTCCCCTTTTCCACTCCTCCCATGTCTGCTATTCCCCTTGTCCTCCCCTACGGCTCACAGCTCTATCTTGTAGCAGTGAGTTCTACTGGCTATAGCCCAATTTCTGACAATATCCAGCCTGGATATCCTGGAGGACCAGAATCCATTAGGTGTAGTATATTATGGAAGAGTCTGTGTATTACAATAGCATTATCCAGCGAGGCCCTCTCCAGTGTTACCTTCCTAACCCACTCTGGTATTTCTCCCTTGTCCTCTTCCACTCTACTTTTTTACCTCCACTGTCATCCCTTCCAACCCCTCTCCTGTCTCTTCCCAGGGTACAGTGGAACAAGATACCATGGCACTCCCACCAACCACAGTGGCAAATTCCAGCAAGACCACAGAGACCATGAAGACTGCTCACCTGGCCTCTGCTGTGTTGCTCTTCATCGCCTTCCTGGTGGGTGTGGTGGGGAACGGGCTGTACCTGTGGGTGCTGGGGCTGAAGATGAGGAGGACAGTGACCACCCTCTGGTTCCTCCACCTGATCTCCTGCTACCTCCTCTTCACCCTGCTGATCCCCTTCTTTGCCATCTACATCCTCCTGGATTTCCGCTGGGTTTTTGGCATGACCATGTGCAAGCTTCTTAATGCCTTTATTTCCATGGGCATGTTCTCCTCCGTCTTCCTTCTCACACTCATCAGTCTGGACCGCTACACCCTCACTCACCATCCCATTTGGTCCCGGAATCACCGCACCATGCCCTGGGCTTGGAAGCTGGCTGTGGGAGTGTGGCTGGCCTCCTTCGGTCTCAGCACTCCCTACCTGGCTTTCCGGGAGACCCGCGTGGTGGATGGGGGCAGGATAGCCTGCATCAATAATTTCAACATCTCTGGAGACTGGAATGGAGCCAAGATGCAGGACCTGGGCAGAAGGGTCCACATGGCAGTCTTCATTGTCCGGTTCCTGCTGGGTTTCCTGATGCCCTTCTGCACCATTGTGGGATGCTATGTCCGTGTGGGGCTGAAGATGAAGGAGAAGAAGCTGGCGTGGGCTGGAAAGCCCTTCAAAGTTATGGTGGCTGCGATGGTTTCCTTCTTCCTTGGCTGGCTGCCATACCACCTCTACCACGGCTTGAAGCTCTATGAGAAGGAGGTGCCAGAGTCAGTGACGGGTGCCCTCTTGGTCATTTACACCTTCACGTCCTGCTTCAATGCCTCCTTCTCCCCCATCCTTTACCTCTTTGTGGGGGAGAAGTTCTGGAAGGTCTTCAAGACGTCTCTTTTCACTCTGGTCAAAGCAGCTTTTGTTGACGATCTCAGCAGCAGTACCCGTGCGTCTAGTGCAAGACAAGGGTCACCAGTCAAGAACACAAAACATGAAATGGTCTGAAGGTGCCCAAACCTAGGGAGAGTTGAAAACTTGGCATCCCCTTTGTTCTTATATTCCTTCTGGTTCTGAAGCCTAATGGGTTCCAGATATCTCTATATTTATTAACCCCTCAGTGTTCCTGGATTCTAGATTCCCTGCTGTCTCCAGAATCCTACACATTCTAGGTCTCTCCATTTTTTGAAACTCAATGGGTCATCATTGGCACCAGAATGATAGCCAGCTCCAGGATCTTGTTGGTTTTTGGTGTCTCAATGTGTTCTAACCTAATTGACTCTTGAATTCTGCATCTCGAGCTGTCTCTGGAATCTAATTTATTGTAAGCCTTTCAAAGTGTTCAGACTCAAAGTCTATTGAGTCTAGGTCCCTGACTGTATCTAGGACATCACTGGATTCTAGTGTGTTTTCAAACTACAAAGAATCCAACAGATTGTTTGCTAAAACTTTTATTGTGGTTCTAGATTTCCAAATGGTTTAAAATCCATTAGGTGTAGTATATTATAGAAGAGTGTGTGTATTATAATACCCATATCTAGCTCTTCTCTTGTAATTGTCATCAGTAGATCTCAAAGATCTTTAGGAAGGAGGTCAGTAGCAGTTAGGGTTACCAGACATCAAATGTGAAAGATCAGGACTGGAGTGGGCATAATAGGCACCTATATAAGAAAAAGATCTGAAAATCAGGACTGTCTCTATAAAATCAGGACATCTGGTCACCCTAGTAGCAGTCTTCCATTTTTTACAAATGGTGAAACTGAGTCACAGAGTGGGAAAGTGACCTGGCCAAGGTCACCCAGCAGGCCAGTGTCAGAACTGGAACAAATGCAGGTCTCCTACATTCCAGCTAAGGTTTCTTTCAATTTCATCTTCATATGCAGGGAGATCTCTGGTATAGGTTCTGTGTTTTCGCTCTGTATTTGTACCGTGCCTAGCACAGCAGGGTTCTGGGCCAGGACTGGGGTTCCCAGAACTACCAACATAAATAATAATAATAATTATGATGATTCCCAGGTTTCCTTAAACTATGTAGTTTTTGTAAGGTTTGAGTGGCTTCTCTGACATAATTACAAAAACTGTGTGACCCAATCACTGGGATATTTCCTGTGGGGAGGCTCTGGCTTAGTTAAAGAGCGGCCGGTAAGGAAATCACCTACCCATGAACTCTTCAGGGTGGTGAAGAGGGAACGTCCAAGCTAATAGGAGTGACCCATATGGAATATGGGTGATTATACATAATATTATGGACACGAAATTGCAATGAAACATACCAAACATACCATGTAAGCTATCAGTGGGAAAGTTATCATTTGATAAATATGATAAGCTTGTTTATGCGCATGTATCATCTTTGTATAATGAGTCATAAATATGTGTGGTATATTGATATCTCAAACCTGTGCTGTGCATCTGGGTGACACCCCCAGAAAGATTGCATCAGCACTGTCCAGGCTGTTCGATGGCCCATCAAGAATTGGCTGGCAGTGTTGTATTTTGGGTAAGATCCAAACCAGTATTGATCTGGGAATGTGGCTGGTCCTTTGGGGATTAGAAGAAAATTTTCTATAGTGAATAGAATTTTAAGTAACTTCTCGCTTTACTGGACCTATTTACTGACTGAGAGCCTAAGATTGGAATGCAATAAAGGGGGCTGTGGGATTATTATTATTATTATTATTTGGCTTCTTGATAACCCATTTGGGGGATCAGGAGCACAGCTTGTGACTGGTTGGTGAATCTAACTACAGTGATAACCACCAGTTTTGGGATAAACTGCTCTCCTTTTTGCAGCCTGCCCTGAACTTGGCATTTTCAATGTGGGCTGCCCTGTGCACCTCTGGTCACAGGTCACAGTAACTGTGAAGATCTCACGTGCCAGCTCCAGCTAAGTTACAAAACATTGGCCAAGGCTTGGGTCCAGCACATCCAAAAGATGATAAAGAGTTAAAAGGATCCTCCCTGGTTGATTCTCCATCACTGCAATTTTTAAAGCAGGACTGGATGGTATTTCTAACAGGTCTGCTCTAGTTCAACCAGGGACTAATTCAGAGATGTTCTGCAGCAGGTCAGACTAGGGGACAACCATGCTGCTTCTGGCCTTGGAATTCTGGGTACATCTAAACTACGAAATTAGGTAGAATTTATAGAAGCCGGTTTTATAGAAATCTGTTTTATACAGTCGATTGTGTGTGTCCCCACATAAAATGTTCTAAGTGCATTAAGTTGGCAGACCGTGTCCACAGTATCGAGGCTAGCGTCGACTTCCGGATCGTTGCACGGTGGGTAGCTATCCCACTGTTCCCACAATCTCCGCCGCCCATTGGAATTCTGGGTTGAGATCCCAATGCCTGATGATGCAAAAACAGTGTTGTGGAGGGTTCTGGGTACATGTCATCAGGCCCCTCCCCCTCCATCAGAGCAACGGCAGACAATCGATTCGCGCCTTTTTACCTGGGTTACCTGTGCAGACAACATACCACGGCAAGCATGGAGCCTGCTCAGCTCAGCTCAGCTCACTGTCACCATATGTCATCTGGGTACCGGCAGACATGGTACTGCATTGCTACACAGCAGCAGCTAGTTGCCTTTTGACAGTAGATGGTGCAGTAAGACTGGTAGCCATCATCGGCGATCTGGGTGCTGGCAGATGTGGGGCTGCATTGCTACACAGCAGCAGCTCCTTGCCTTTTGGCAGTGATGGTATATTACGATTGATCCGTCATCGGCGTACTCCTCAGTGAGTTCAATCAGAGGCACCTGGGCAGACATGTTTTGTCTCCTGGCCTATTGAACCGTCTTGACGATGATGGCTAGCAGTCGTAGTACATCATTTTCTGCCAAGCACCCAGAAGATGCCGAGGGCTATCAGTCATGCTGCACCGTCTGCTGCCAGCTTAAGATGTAAAAAATAGATGGACCAGATTTGTTCTGTATTCATTTGCTTCCCCCTCCCTCCGTGAAATCAATGGCCTGCTAAACCCACGGTTTTGAGTTCAATCTTTGGGGGGGCCATTCTGTGTGACAGTTGTTTGTGTTTCTCCCTGATGCACAGCCACCTTTGTTGATTTTAATTCCCTGTACCTGTAAGCCATGTTGTCACTCACCCCTCCTTCCCTCAGACAATACTTTTGCGCCTTTTTTCAGCCCAGACGCCATAGCACTGAGATCATGGAGCCCGCTCAGATCACCGCGGCAATTATGAGCACTATGAACACCACGCGCATTGTCCTGGAGTATATGCAGAGCCAGGACATGCCAAAGCAAAACCAGGCGAGGAGGTGATTGCAGCGATTGCAGTGTGGCGACGAGAGTGATGAGGAAATTGACATGGACATAGACCTCTTACAAAGTACAGGCCCCAGCAATGTGCAAATCATGGTGTTACTGGGGCAGGTTCATGGCGTGGAATGCCGATTCTGGGCAAGGGAAACAAGCACAGACTGGTGGGACCACATTCTGTTGCAGGTGTGGGATGATTCCAAGTGGCTGCAAAACTTTCGCATGCATAAGGGCACTTTCATGGAACTTTGTGACTTGCTTTCCCCTGCCCTGAAGGGCCAAAATACCAGGATGAGAGCAGCCCTCACAGTTGAGAAGCGAGTGGCGATAGCCCTGTGGAAGCTTGCAATGCCAGACAGCTACCGGTCAGTCGGGAATCAATTTGGAGTGGGCAAATCTACTGTGGGGGCTGTTGTGATCCAAGTAGCCAACACAATCAAAGACCTGCTGATATCCAGGGTAGTGACTCTGGGAAACGTGCAGGTCATAGTGGATGGCTTTGCTGCAATGGGATTCCCAAACTGTGGTGGGGCGATAGACAGAACCCATATCCCTATCTTGTCACCGGAGCACCAAGCCACCGAGTACATAAACCGCAAGGGGTACTTTTCAATGCTTCTGCAAGCCCTGGTGGATCACAAGGGACGTTTCAGTAACATCAACATGGGATGGCCGGGAAAGGTACATGATGCTTGCGTCTTCAGGAACTCTAAAAAACTGGAGGAAGGGACTTTCTTCCCTGACCAGAAAATAACCGTTGGGGATGTTGAAGTGCCTATTGTTATCCTTGGGGACCCAGCCTACCCCTTAATGCCATGGCTCAAGAAGCCGTACACAGGCAGCCTGGACAGTAGTCAGGACCTATTCAATTATAGGCTGAGCAAGTGCCGAATGGTGGTGGAATGTGCATTTGGACGTTTAAAAGCGCGCTGGCGCAGTTTACTGACTCGGATAGACCTCAGCGAAGCCAATATTCCAATTGTTATTGCTGCTTGCTGTGCACTCCACAATATCTGTGAGAGTAAGGGGAAGACATTTATGGAGGGGTGGGAGGTTGAGGCAAATCGCCTGGCTGCTAATTACGCGCAGCCAGACACCAGGGCGGTTAGAAGAGTACAGCAGGGCGCGGTGCGCATCAAAGAAGCTTTGAAAACGAGTTTTGTGACTGGCCAGGCTACGGTGTGAAACTTCTGTTTGTTTCTCCTTGATGAACCCTCCCCCCCCCCGGTTCACTCTACTTCCCTGTAAGCTAACCACCCTTCCCTCCCCCCTTCGAGCACCGCTTGCAGAGGCAATAAAGTCATTGTTACTTCACATTCATGCATTCTTTATTAATTCATCACACAATTAGGGGGATAACTGCCAAGGTAGCCCGGGAGGGGTGGGGGAGGAGGGAAGCGCCGGGTGGGGTTGGGGAGGAGGGAAGGACAAGGACACACTGCAGTTTAAAACTTTAAAACTTTAACTCTTATTGAAGGCCAGCCTTCTGATGCTTGGGCAATCATCTGGTGTGGAGTGCCTGGGTGGCTGGAGGCCCCCCCCCACCGCTTTCTTGGGCTTCTGGGTGAGGAGGCTACGGAACTTGGGGAGGAGGACTGTTGATTACACAGGGGCTGTAGCAGCGGTCTCTGCTCCTGCTGCCTTTCCTGCAGCTCAACTACACGCTGGAGCATATCAATTTGATGCTCCAGCAGCCGGAGCATTGACTCTTGCCTTCTGTCAGCAAGCTGACGCCACCTATCCTCTTCATCCCACCACTTGCTCTCTTCAGCCCACAATTCAGCCCTCCACCTCTCCTCTCATTCATATTGTGCTTTTTTGCACTCTGACATTGACTGCCTTCACGCATTCTGCTGTGCTCTGTCAGCATGGGAGGACATCTGGAGCTCCGAGAACATATCATCCCGAGTCCGCCGTTTTCTCCCTCTAATCTTCACTAGCCTCTGGGAAGGAGAAACATTTGCAGCTGGTAGAGGAGAAGGGAGAGGTGGTTAAAAAAGACACATTTTAGAGAACAATGGGTACACTCTTTCACGTTAAATTTTGCTGTTCACATTACACAGCACATGTGCTTTTGTTACAAGGTCGCATTTTTCCTCTTATATTGAGGGCCTGCCGGTTTGGTGTGAGAGATCACTCACGCAGTACCAGGCAACAGAATTCAGCTTGCAGGCAGCCATGGTAAGCCACAGTCTTTTGGCTTTTTTAAACATTCATTACATGCGGGAATGGTTTCAAACAGCAGCGCCCTCATTTTCCATACCAAGGACCCATTGGGTTGGCCATTTAAAATGGGTTTGCAATGTAAAAGGAGGGGCTGCGGTTTCCGGGTTAACATGCAGCACAAACCCAACTACTCCCCGCCCCCACACATCCAATTCTCTGGGATGATCACTTCACCCCTCCCCCCACCGCATGGCTAACAGAGGGGAACATTTCTGTTCAGCCGAGCAGGAACGGGCACCTCTGAATGTCCCCTTAATAAAATCTCCCCATTTCAATCAGCTGACCGTGAATGATATCACTCTCCTGAGGATAACGAAGAGAGATAAGGAATGGATGTTGTCTGCATGCCAGCAAACACCGGGATCATACGCTGCCATACCTTGTTACGCAATGATTCCAGACTACGTGCTACTGGCCTGGCGTGGTAAAGTGTCCTACCATGGTGGATGGGATAAGGCAGCCCTCCCCAGAAACCTTTTGCAAAGCTTTGGGAATACATGAAGGAGAGCTTTCTGGAGATGTCCCTGGAGGATTTCCGTTCCATCCCCATACATGTTAACAGACTTTTCCAGTAGCTGTACTGGCCGTGATTGCCAGGGCAAATTAATCATTAAACATGCTTGCTTTTAAACCATGTATAATATTTACAAAGGTACACTCACCAGAGGTCCCTTGTGCGCCCTCAGGGTCTGGGAGCACGCCTGGGATGAGTTCTGGGGTTACTGCTTCCAAGTCCAGGGTGATAAACATATCCTGGTTGTTAGGGAAACCAGTTTCTCCGCTTCCTTGCTGTGAGCTATCTTCATTGTCTTCATCATCATCATCATCTTCCGCGTACCCCGAACCCACTTCCCTGTTGCGTGATTCTCCATTGATGGAGTGAAAGCACACGGTTGGGGTAGTGGTGGCTGCTCCCCCTAGAATGGCATGCAGCTCCGCGTAGAAGCATTCCTGTTATGGCCTCTGTCCTTCATAGCCTTTGAGACTTTTTCTAATATTTTGCCATTTTGTTTACTGCTACGGAGTTCAGCTAGCACTAATTCTTCTCCCCATATGGCGAGCAGATCCCGTACCTCCCGTTCGGTGCATGCTGGAGCTCTTTTGCGATCCTGGGACTCCATCATGGTTACCTGTGCTGATGAGCACTGCGTGGTCACCTGTGCTTTCCATGCTGGGCAAACAGGAAATGAAATTCAAAAGTTCGCGGGGCTTTTCCTGTCTACCTTGTCAGTGCATCTGAGTTGAGAGCGCTGTCCAGAGTGGTCACAATGAAGCACTGTGGGATAGCTCCCGGAGGCCAATAACATCGAATTCCGTCCACACTACCCCAAATCCGACCCGCAAAGGCCGATTTTAGTGCTAATCCCCCGTCGGAGGTGGAGTAAAGAAACCGATTTAAAGGGCCCTTTAAGTCGAAAGAAAGGGCTTCTTTGTGTGGACGTGTCCAGGCTTAATTCGATTTAATGCTGCTAAAGTCGACCTAAACTCGTAGTGTAGACCAGGCCTCTGATTCTATCCAGAAGTCAGGCAGATGTTGTTGGGGTGCTGTACCAGTTATCACCTGGACCCACTGGGATATCTGAGGAAACCAGGCTTGTGTGGGCCACCACTCCCAGGTGGAGGGCTGTAGGTAAGTTAGACATGCATGTAGCCCCTCTGTTTTACTACTGTTCAAATGAAACAAGACTGCCAAACCTGACAGATGTACCACCTCTCGCTGATTCAGAATTTAATAGGATCTCATGGATTTGAGGAATCCTGTCCAGTTCTTAACCTCTTGGATGCCAGGTCTGTCAGTGTTTTGAATGCGATCTGATCTGACGTAGGCTAGATTTAGACATCATGTCTTCCAAGCCACTTTATGTTTCAGAAGCTAATTGGATCCTATGCATTCTAGATATTTGGCTGGTTTTTGAACCTCTTGGGTTCTAGGTCTGCCAAGATTTTAAAACCCAAAGAGATCCTATGTTGTCTAGAGAATCCTAGTTTTCAACCTCATATATGACATCCTAGCCAACATAGGACCAGTCTGGGTTTTAAATTTTTTTGTCAGAATAAGAACCCAAGAAGTTCAAGAATCACTCAAATGCCTGGACCTCATGAGGTACTATTGTGTATTTAAATATATGTGTCTGTGTGTGTGTATATATATAGATATAGATATAGATATGTTGTGGCAGAGCTCTGACCTTGCCTCTATGGGTCCTGCGCTTCTAGGCGGTATATGCTAGCCTCAGTGGATCACTGTGACCCTCCACATAGCCCTTCTCCCTCTAGGGCCAGGGTTACAGTCTACTGAGCCCTTTTCATCATAAGTCAGCAAGGAGGTTGGTGAGAGAACTCCCACAGTCCCTGTTGTCCCTAGGGCTTGTTTTAGAACAGTTTAGCCTCCTGTCCTGACAGGGGCCTGACTTCCCCTCCCAGGAGGTGTTCCTGTAGTGGTGGGTTGGGGGGAACCCGGGCCCGCCCTCTACTCCGGGTTCCGGCCCAGGGACCCTAATGGTAGCAGCTGTTGGCGGCCAACCTTTCACTGCCAGAGTTGCTCCATTTCCCTGGGCCACTTCCCCACAGCTCTCCTGTTTCTCCCTTCTTCACCCTTATCTTAGGGCTCCCTTACCAATGACTTGAGGGTTTCTTCATTAACCAGCCCTTCAGCCGCACTTCCTCTCCTCTGGCTCCCTGGCTCTCCTCTGCCTGACTGGAGTGAGCCCTTTTATAGTATCAGCAGGGCCTTAATTAGAGTCAGGTGATCACATTAGCTTAATGGCCTCACCTGACTCTTTGCAGGATAATTGGAGTCAGGTGTTCTCATTAGCCTGGAGCAGTCCCTGCTCTGGTCACTCAGGGAACAGAAAACTGCTAATCCAGTGGCCAGTATATCTGCCTTTTGCTATTCTGCTGTACCCAACTGGCCTGGGTCTATCACTTTATATATATAGTGACAGACCCAGACCAGTGGGTACAGGAGTCTGGTAAAGGGCAAATATACTGGTCACTGGATGAGTAGTTTTCTGTTCCCTGAGTGACCAGAGCAGGGGCTGCACTAGAGTAATCAGGAACCTGCTAGAATCAGTTAAAGCAGACAGGCTAATTAGGACACCTGGAGCCAATTAAGAAGAAGCAGCTAGAATCAATTAAGGCAGGCTAATCAGAGCACCTGTGTTTTAAAAGGAGCTCACTTCAGTTTGTGGTTTGAGTGTGAGGAGCTGGGAGCAAGAGGTGCAAGGAGCTGAGAGTGAGAGGGTGTGCTGCTGGAGGACTGAGGAGCACAAGCGTTATCAGACATCAGGAGGAAGGTCCTGTGGTGAGAATAAGGAAGGTGTTTGGAGGAGGCCATGGGGAAGTAGCCCAGGGAGTTGTAGCTGTCATGTAGCTGTTACAGGAGGCACTATAGACAGCTGCAGTCCACAGGGCCCTGGGCTGGAACCTGGAGTAGATGGTGGGCCCGGGTTCCCCCCAAACCTCCCAATTGACCTGGACTGTGGCTTCCTCCAGAAGGGAAGGTCTCTGGGCTGTTCCCCAACCCACATAGTGAATCTCTGAGGCAAGAAAATCCGCCAATAAGTGCAGGACTCACCAAGATAGAGGAGGAACTTTGTCACTATATATATATATATAATACACACACACACACACACACACCTTAGTACCGCATTAGTTCTATTTATTTGGTTAGTTCTTAAACCTCTTGTGCTCTAGGTATGACAATGTCTTGAAACTCAATCAGATCTGACATGGTCTAGTACCTGAAGGGTTCCAAGCACATGGAATCATGTACTGACTTGAGACACTTCCTACAGGCCTGATGTTCACAAAGGGTTCAGCTCCTTCTTCTGGAAAATCAGGCCTCTTTAACGGTGTTCATTTAGGAAATCCCTCCAAAATAGAAGCATAACAAATAATCACCACTTGGGCAAGGAGTCCCATTGGTTTGCTTTGTTAATAGCAAATGTCTGTAGCTTCTAGGTAGGATTAGCAAGGAAATTCCCCTTCAGACCCAGCGAGGGGCCTCTGCCCATCGTCTCAACTCACCTGGGCAGTGCAGGACCCAGCACAGAGAAAGACTCAGATGGTGTGTGTTTGCCCAGCAAAGCATCCATGAGTCTATGCTGCCCTTTGTGTTACGGTCTCTCCCCTTAATTCTGTGTCTTCTACACGCTCTGCCTCCTGCTCTGTGAGATGGAGGAGCTGCAAACCATAAATAGAAATGATCATTCGGACACTGTCTTAGGAAAGAAACCACCTAAGAAACAGCCACTGCTTTAAAACTAGGCCCCCCCACTCCCTTGTCAGAGCCAGGGATAGAACCCAGAGCCCTGGCTACTAGTCCCCCAGCTTCTCTTACCCACTAGACCCCACTCCCTTGCCACATCTGGGGCTAGAACCCAGGTGTACAGAGTCACCCCTCCACTTATCTAATCACTAACTCTGAGGTGTCAGCATGGAGCAAGAGCCCTCCACCCCAGGGCTACAGTGGGGGTCTGGGCATTGGGGCTTTCCCCACCCTGCCAGGCACTTCTGCCAGGGAGTGGTGTTTGGGGACAGGGGTTTCCCCCACCATGCCCACCAAGTGCTTCTGCCGGTGCTCCAGGATTTCTGCTGGGGTGGGGCATCCATTTTTCTGGGGGCCACCAATTGTCCAAAGCCCTTGGGCACAGGCCCCGTCAGCCCATTGGATAACCCACTACTGCCCAGCTTGGCTCCTTAGACTGGTTGAGGTTCGGAGGGCCAGGGATGCACAGAAATGTGGGTCCAGCGGTACCCCTCAGGGCAAATACCAAGGGAGTTTCTAGAAATAGCCACATATCTAGAATTCACCAGATCCTATTGCATTTTCAAACATATAGGTGTTTGGAGCCCTTGAAGTACTAGACCATGTCAGATCTGATTGGATTTCAAAATATTGTCACACCTAGAACTCAAGAGGTTTCAGAAATAGCCAAATATCTAGAACTCATGTGGTACTAGTATGTGTGTGTGTATATATGTAAATAAGAGAGAGAGAGAAACCCAATAATACCACATGAATTCTAGATATTTGAGTGGCTCTTGAATCTCTTGACATCTAGGTATGACAAGTTTTTAAAAACCCAAACTGGTCCAATGTCAGCTAGGACATCATATATGAGGTTGGAAACTAGGACGCTCAAGACCACATAGGATCTCTTTAGGTTTTAAAATCTTGGAAGACCTAGAACTCAAAGATTCAAGAACCAGCCAAATATCTAGAACTCATAAGATCTTATTGGCTTTTGAAACATACAGGGGTTTGAAAACATTATGTCTAAATCTAGCCCACATCAGGTCAGATCAGATTGAAAACAGTGACGTAGCTGGGACCCAAGAGGTTAACAATCAGCAAGGATTCCTAGAATCCATGAGATCCTATTGAATTTTGAATCAGAGAGGTGTTGTATCTGTCATGGTTGTCTCTCTTGTTTTGTCTGAACAGTAAAACCTATATGTCTAACTTACGTATAGCCTCCACCCTGGGCTGGTGGCCTACACAGGCTTGGATTCCTCAGACACCGCAGTGGGCCCCAGGTGACAACTGGTGCACCACCCCAACCTCTGGGTAGATTCAGAGCTTCCAAGGCCAGATGGAGCATGGTAGTGCCCTAGCTCAACTCCTGCAGAATATCCTTAAATTAGTCCCTGGTTGAACTAGAGCAGATCTCTTCGAAAAACACCCAATCCTGCCTTAAAAATTGTCAGTGATGGAGAATCCACCAGAGGGATTTTTTCAAGTCTTTATTGTTCATT
Organism: Chrysemys picta bellii; assembly: GCF_011386835.1. Taxonomy (NCBI): domain Eukaryota; kingdom Metazoa; phylum Chordata; order Testudines; family Emydidae; genus Chrysemys; species Chrysemys picta. The sequence goes on along the minus strand of NC_088810.1, from coordinate 3,585,826 downwards.
GGATCTGCTGGCCCCTGAGTTGGCCAAAGTCTTGTAACATAGCTAGAGCTGGCAAGTAGGATCTTCTTGTTTACTTGGACGTTACCTCTTCACCGCCCTGCAGTGTTCATGGGTAGGTGTCAAGTATCAGAGGGGTAGCCATGTTAGTCTGGATCTGTAAAAAGCAACAAAGAGTCCTGTGGCACCTTATAGACTAATAGATGTATTGGAGTATAAGCTTTGGTGAGTGAATACCCACTTTGTCAGACACATGGGTAGGTGGTTTCTCTGGAGACACTTTTTGTCCTGCCAGCTTGTTTTCCTTACCGGCCGCTCTTAAACTAAGCCAGAGCCTCCACACACTAAATATCCCAGTGACTGGGTCATGTGGTGGTTGTAAAGTATTTCAGTGCTGCCACATAAACCTTATGGAATATAAGTAGTTCAAGTAACACCGGGACTGATTATTACTTATTATTTTTTATTTAAGTAGTACTGGAAGCCCCAGTCCTGGCCCAGGACCTGGTTGTGATAGGTGCTGTAAAAATGGAGCAAAAAGAGTCTGTGTGCTAGAGATCTCACAATCTAAGGAGATGCAATGGATAGAGACCTGGGCTGGGATGCAGGAGATCTGGGTTTGTTCCCGGTTCTGCCACTAAACAGACCGAAGGTTCTACTGGGTGACTTTGGCCAAGTCACTTCCCCATTATGTGTCTCAGTTTACCCATTTGTAAAAACCAGAAGACTGCTACTGACCTTGGTAAAGTTCTTTGAGATCTACTAATGATAAGCACTAGAGAAGAGCTAGATATTGCTATTACAATACACTGACTCTTATATAATATACTACACCTACTGGATTAAAAACCATTTGGAATCTAGGACCATGATGAATTTTTTAGTAAACATTCTGGAACCTGTTGGATTCCATGTGGTTTGAAAACACTCTAGAATCCAGTGATGTCCTAGATCCAGTCAGGAATATAGAACCCATAGACTTTGAATTTGAACACATTGAGATGCTTATGATAAATGATATTCCAGACCCAGCTAGTGAGGCAGTATCCAAGAGAGTCAAGTAGGTGAGACACATTGAGTGATCTAAGACAAACAAGATTCTGGAGCTGACTACTGATCTGGTTCCATTGATGACCCACTGAGCTTGAAAAAATTGAGAGACCTAGAACACAAGGGATTCTCGAGAGAGAGAGCAGGGAATTTAGAATCCAGGAACAATGCAGGGTTTATAAACAGTGATATACCTGGAACCCATCAGATTTTAGAACCATAGGGGATCTAGGAACAAAGGGGATGCCAAGGTTTTAACTCTCCCTAAGTCTGGGCACCTTCAGGCCATCTCCTGTTTTGTGCTCTGAACTTCTGACCCGTGTCTTCCACTAGACACAGGGTCACTGCCTCCGTGATCATTGACAAAAGCCGCTTTGACCAGAGTCAGAAGAGACATCCTGAACACCTGTCAGAACTTCTCCCCGATGAAGTGGTAGAGGATGGGGGATAAGGAGGAATTGAAGCAGGACATGAAGGTGAAAATGACAAAGAGGGTGCCAATTACCAACTCTGGCACCTCCTTCTCATAGAGCTTCAAGTTGTGGTAGAGGTGGTAGGGCAGTCAGCCGAGGAAAAAGAAAACCACCATGGCCACCATGACTTTCAGGGGGTTCCCAGCCCATGCCCACTTCTTCCCCTTCATCTCCAGCCCCAGGCAGAAATAGCATCCCACAATGGTGCAGAAGGGCAGCAGGAAGCCAGCAGGAACCGGACCATGGGGACAGCCAGGTGGACCTGTCTGCCCAGGGCCTGCCTCTTGGCTCCGTTCCAGTCTCTGGAGATGTTGTAATTGTTGATGCAGATGATTCTGCCCCCATCCCCACCAGCCGGGTCTCCTCAAAAGCCAGGTAGGGAGCGCTGAGACTGAAGGAGGCCAGCCAGACACCTGCGGCCAGCTTTCCAGCCCAGGGCAGGGAGCGGTGATTCTGAAACCAGATGGGATTTTGAATAAGGGTTTTTAAGTCCAGGCTGATGAGGGCGAGAAGTAAGATGGGGGTGAACATGCCCAGAGAGAGGCATGCCCAAAGGAGTTTCCACATGGCCATGCTGAAGACCCAGTGGAAACCCAGGAGGATATAGACGGTGAAGAAGGGGATCAGCATGGTGAAGGGGAGGTAGCAGGAGACCAAGTGGAGGAACCGCAGTGTGGTCACTGTCCTCATATTCAGCCCCAGCACCCACAGGTACAGCCCATTCCCCATCATACCCACCAGGGACGTGGGGAAGAGCAACACGGCTGCGGTGAGGTGAGAAGTGCTCACAGCAGCTGGGGTCTGGCTGGAATTCTCCCCAGTGGTTGATTGGATGGTCGTGTTGCCTTTGTCAGGTCTGTGCTGGGGATCTGCTGGCCAGATATCAAACGCATTTATCTCCAGCGAGACGGGAACCCAGTGGAGACGGCTCTGATGTAAGGGCAAAGTTGCTCTGAATTCTCAGCCTCCTGCAGCTGATAATTCATAAATCCGTTGTGGTAGAGGTGTAGGGCAGTCAGCCGAGGAAAAAGAAAACCACCATGGCCACCATGACTTTCAGGGGGTTACAGAAGAGGGGTTAGACAGAGACAGAAAAGAGAGACAGAAAAGGGGTTACAAATGACCACAGAGTAGGGGAAAATATAGAATGGAAGACAGGGAAGGGAGAAATACCAGAGAGTCAGGAATGCATCATTGGAGAGGACCTCTCTGGGCACCCTCTGGTCCTCCAGACTATCCAGGCTGGGTATTCTCAGATCAACTGGGATATGGCCAGTGGAACTCACTGCTACAAGACAGAGCTATGGGCCACCTCTTGCACTAAGCGTTCTGTGCCCAGGATTTTTGTAATATCCTCCTCAGCACCCTTGTATGAACCTTTTCTTCCTAAGTGAGAGCAAGGACCCTGGAGTAATAGGAAATGGATGGAGCCAGATGGATACGTCAGCAATTTATCACCAGGTTTTCAAACCAGGTCTGGCTCCTTTTCAAAAATTTAATACAATTTTTTTTGTTTTTAATGGAAAAAGTGGAAACTGGATTTTTTTCAGGTTTTGGAAACTGACGGGGGTAAAAAATTTGGCAGTTTGAGTAAATGTTTTGGGGGGTGGATAAAAAATGGCAGGTTTGGTAAGAAAAAACGTCGGGCTTGAGTCAAATGTTCAGTTTTTATAAACTGTTTTAAGCCCAAATGCTGGGTTTTGAAAACAGATTTTTGGTAAGGGAAAAAAACCCAATCAAATTCCAATAACTGTCTTTGGGGTTTGATTCAAAACCGTCAGTTTTGATGAAAACCATTCAGAGGATTGGTAAAAATCTTGAGTTTACAGAAAACAGCTTTTAGCCCAAGCTTCGATTTTTGCAAACTGGTTTTTTGGGGGGAAAACAGTGATTTTTCCATTTAAAAAAATCCAGATTCTTTTTAAACTGCAAACTCAGCACTTTTACTCCCCAAATTTAAAAGTTGGTACATTTTAAGCCAGATGTTGGGAAACACTTTCTAACTCTCAAGGGGGAGACGCTCTGGAATTGGCTTCCAGGGGTGGTTTTGGGATCCCCGTCACTGGAAGGTTTTAAGAACAGCCGGACAAACACCTGGTGGCTTTTCTGGAAGATCCGCTTGGCAAACACGAGGGATTGGGCTCAGTACGGGGGGACTAATTGAGAGCCCCTTGCCTGGGCTGTGCCGGAGACGAGACTGGAACAATCTAGGGGCCCGTCTGGGTTCCAGACGGACGGATTTATGAATTATCAGCTGCAGGAGGCTGAGAATTCAGAGCAACTTTGCCCTTACATCAGAGCTGTCTCCACTGGGTTCCCTTCTCGCTGGAGATAAATGCGTTTGATATCTGGCCAGCAGATCCCCAGCACAGACCTGAGCATCACCGGCACACGTGAGGCTCGGCAGGCGGGGGGCAGGCAACGGGAAGGGGAACTGCAGTCTGGCTGATGCAGAAAACCTCAAAAGCTGAAGTGGTTTCACAAATGCACACGCCTAACCCAGCAGGAGAAAGTGCTGTGTTTCTGTGCCTGGAAGGGGCTTTCCACCTGGCAGCCTTGTGCCTTTTTAAGGCCTGGGACTCAGGACGCCTGGTTTCCATTCCTGCTTTGGGGGGTGGGGTCTAGTGGTTAGAGCAGTGGGAGCTGGGAATCAGGGAAGCTGGGTTCTATTCCTTCCTTGGTGGTGGGGTCTAGTGGCTAGAGCAGGGAGAACTGGGAATCAGGACTCCTGGGTTCTATTCCTGCCTCGGGGGATGGGGTCTAGTGGCTAGAACTGGAACGCCCAAGGAGAGAGAAACTGCTCAACGAGCCCATCTACCCCGGCGTCCTGTCTCTAGCAAATCCCAGCTGCTTCTGAGGAAGGCACAAGACACGACCTAGTGGATAAGGATGGAATAATCTCCCTGTGGGGGAAATTCTCTGCTAGCCTGCTCTAAACAGGTGGGTCTAACCCCTTTCCAAGCATCTTACTCCGAGTTTTAACTCCTGGCTAGAAAGGCTCCTCTTCTCCTCATTACTCAGAGGTAAGGCTACATTTTAGTCAAGGGGTATTTTTAGTAAATGTCATGGACCGGTTATGAGCAGTAAACAAAAATTCAGGGTTTGTGACCTGTCCATGATTTTTATTATATACCCCTAACTAAAATTTGGGCCAGGGGGCCTGGGGTACTCGGGAAGGGGGGGAGGCTGGAGGTGTCACGGGTGCTCAGGGAATGGCCCAGAACCACCACTGGTGCTGGGAGGGTGGGGGGCAGTGGCACACAGCCCAGGACCCCCACAAGCACTTTGGGGTGGGTTTGGCAGGGCTTGCAGGGTCCCTACTTGGTTCTGACCAGCATGTCTCTGCAGCTTCTAGGGGGAGGCGTGGCCAGGGGGGGCTCCACGTTCTGCTCCCACCACAAGCGCCAACTCCACAGCTCCCATTGGCCAAGTACCGCAGCCAATGGGAGCTGCAGGGGCGGTGCCTGCGGGTGCAGGCAGCACACTGAGCCCCCTGGCCCCTCTGCCTAGGAGCTGCAGGGACATGCCTGTGGGAGGCAGGGAGCCCCCACCCCAGGTAAGCACCACCCTGAACCCCAACCGCCTGCCCCAGCCCTGAGCCTCCACCCAAACTGATGCTGCTGGCCCCTGAGCCAGCACCTGCGGCTGCAGAAGTGATGGAGGTCAAAGAAAGTCACAGAATCTATGACTTCCCTGACCTCTGTGACAGACAGGCAGCCTTACTCATAGGACCACCTCTTGCTTTCTTCTGACTGTGATTGGCAAGGAGTTTCCTGTGGCCCTGAGTCCCCCAGGCCACCTCTTTAATTCCAGGCATTCCCTGGCGTCTGACCCAACATCCTTTCCTTTGGCTGAGCAACTGGCCATGGCAGCATTCAGTGGCAAGGTGTTCCAGAGGTTGATGGTCTCAAAATTGGATTTGACTGGTGTCAGATTTGCCACTGGTCAATCACACCCCCTGGCCCTTCCTGCTTGGGTCATGGATTTGATGGGGGGTGGGGTGAAGATGGGAGTCCAGACTCCTGGGTTCTATTCCTGTTCCGATCATCCCATCTGAGCTCCTGCATAGCCCAGGCCAGAGAGCCAGGGATTCCTCCATCCAGCTCGTACCTGATGGAATGTATGAATGTATGAATCATTTTAACAAAATATACTGATTCTTGGTTTTCATAGAATCATAGAATATTAGGGTTGGAAGAGACCTCAGGAGGCCATCTAGTTCAGTCCCCTGCTCAAAGCAGGACCAATCCCCAACTAAATTATCCCAACCAGGGCTTTGTCAAGCCGGGCCTCAAAAACCTTTACGGATGGAGATTCCATCACCTCCCCAGGGAACCCATTCCAGTGCTTCACCACCACCGTCCTAGTGAAATAGTGTTTCCTAATATCCAACCTAGACCTCCCCCACTGCAACTTAAGACCATTGCTGCTTGTTCTGTCATCTGCCATCACTGAGAACAGCCGAGCTCCATTACCTCTTTGCAAGCCCCCTCATCACGTAGTTGAAGGCTGCTATCAAATCCCACCTCACTCTTCTCTTCTGCAGACTAAACAAGCCCAGTTCCCTCAGCCTCTCCTGGTAAGTCATGTGCCCCAGCACCCTAATCATTTTTGTTGCCCTCCGCTGAACTCTCTTCAATGTGTCCACATCCTTTCTGTAGTTGGGGCCCCAAAACTGTACACAATACTCACCAATGGTGAATAGAGGGGAATAATCATTTCCCTCGATCTGCTGGCAATGCTCCCACTAATACAGCCCAATATGCTATTGGTCTTCTTGGCAACAAGAGTACACTGCTGATTCATATCCAGCTTCTCATCCACTGTAATCCCCAGGTCCATTTCTGCATACCCAGTCGGTCCCCAACCTGTAGCGGTGGATGGGATTCTTCCGTCCTAAGTGCAAGACTCTGCACTTTTCCTTGTTGAAACTCATCAGATTTCTTTTGGCCCAGTGCTCCAATTTGTCTAGATCATTCTGGACCCTATCCCTACCCTCCAGCATATCTACCTCTCCTGCCAGCTTAGTATCATTTGTAAACTTGCTGAGGGTGCAATCCATCCTATCATCCAGATCATTAATGAAGATTTTGAACAAAACCAGCCCTGGGACAGACCCCTGGGGCACTCCGCTTGATACCAGCTGCCAACTAGACATCAAGCCATTTATCATGACCCCATGATTTAGCCAGCTTTCTATCCACCTTATAGTCCATTCATCCAGCCCATACTTCTTTAACTTGCTGGCAAAAATACTGTGGGAGACCGTATCAAAAGCATTGCTAAAGTCAAGATATATCATGTCCACCACTTTCTCCATATCCACAGAGCCAGTTATCTCAGTAGATCTCAAAGAACTTTGCCAAGGAGGTCAGTAGCAGTCTCCTGGATTTTACAAACGGGGAAACCGAGGCATAGAATGCAGCAGTGACTTGCCCCAGAGCATTCAGTCTGCCAGTGGCAGAGCCAGGAATACTACCAAGGCCTCCTGAGACCTGGTCCAGGTCTCTATCGACCCTGACAGTAAGCTCCCTCATGCTAGATCTGTCTTTTTCCTCTCTCTTTATACAGTGCCTAGCAAGGTGGGCTTGTGGCCATGACTAGATCGCCCACTGGGTTCTAGCCCTGGCTCTGGCAGGGGAATGGGGGCTAGTTTTAAAGCAATGGCTGTTTCTTAGGTGATTGCTCTGATAAGACAGTGTCCGAATGATCATTTCCATTTATGGTTTGCAGCTTTTCTATTTAGAGAGCAAGTGGGGGTGGAGCATGTAGTAGACACAGAGTTAAGAGGAGTGGACTCAACACACAGGGCAGTACTGAGGCGAGGACAGACAAACAGATGCTTTGCTGGGCAAATACACATCATTCGAGTCTCTGGGCTGGGTATGTGTTTTCACCACTTGCTGCCCAGGTGAGTCTGACGTTGTTGGGTTTGAAGGGGAATTTCCCTGCTAAGGCCACCTAGAAACCACAGACATTTGCTATTGCTATTGTAAAGGCAAACCAGTTGGATTCCCTGCCATGGAGTATCAGTGGTGTTAGCCTGTGAAACTCCCGCCACTGGGTATTCGTGGTGTTGGCCTGTGAAACTCCCTGCTACTGGGTATCTGTGGCGTTAGACTGTGAGACTCCCTGCCATCGGGTAGCACTGGGGTTAACATGGGGCACTCAGTAGACAGAGATAGTAGGTGAGATCTGTAATGTGGGTGAATTTTCGCTCTTGTTTCATGGTAATCAGATGAGGTGCTCCCCGTTAGAAGAATCTAAGAAACAGGATCCCACATCCCTCCCAGCGCCCAAGAGTCTAGCCTCCCAGCCCCTCCAGCACTCTCTAATCATTAGGCCTTTCTACAGAGCTAATGAGGCTGTGGATTGAGGTTTCCTGTGTTACAATGAGGGTGAGAAGGACCCTGCAAACTCTCATGAGTCAGGGTGTAGCAGCAGTTCCTGTGGCTGGCAGATAAGCACAAGACATGGGGATGGGGAGGGGGAGGGGTGGAATTTTCCTCCTTGTAGCAGTGAGTTCCACTGGCACCAGCTCCTGCATGCTAGGAGTCAACAGCACCAATTCCCCCGCACCCCCAACTGAGTAGGCCTGATCCCCTGCCCTGGGGCCAGATTGGAGCTGGCCACACTAAAGGGGAAAGGCCCCAGGACCCATTCCCTGTTCCCTTGAGCCAGCCACACATCCAGATCACAGCTATGTGGTATTCTCTGCATAGCTGTATGTTTGATCTACTAGAGTGTCCCCTTCTCCACTCCTCCCACGTCTGCTATCCCCCTTGTCCTCCTCTATTGCTCACAGCTCTATCCTGTAGCAGTGAGTTCCACCAGCTATAGCCCAGTTTCTGAGAACATCGAGCCTGGATATTCTGGAGGACCAAAGGGTGCCTAGTGAGGTCCTCTCCAATGTTACCTTCCTACCCCAATCTGGTACTAATCACTTCTCCTCTTCCACTCTCCCTTTTTGCCTCCACTGTCATCCCTTCCAACCCCTCTTCTGTCTCTTCCCAGGGTACCATGGAACAAAATATCTCGGCACTCCCACCAACCACAGTGGCAAATTCCAGCAAGACCACAGAGATCATGAAGATCTCTCACCTGGCCTCTGCAGTGTTGCTCTTCATCACCTTCCTGGTGGGTGTGGTGGGGAACGGGATGTTCCTGTGGGTGCTGGGGCTGAAGATGAGGAGGACGGTGACCACGCTCTGGTTCCTTCACCTGGTCTCCTGCTACCTTCTCTTCACCCTGCTGATCCCCTTCTTTGCCATCTACGTCCTCCTGGGTTTCCACTGGGTCTTTGGCATGGCCATGTGCAAACTTCTCAATGCCTTCGGTTCCATGGGCATGTTCTCCTCCGTCTTCCTTCTCACACTCATCAGTCTGGACCGCTACACCCTCACTCACCATCCCATTTGGTCGAGGAATCACCGCACCATGCCCCGGGCATGGACGCTGGTCGTGGGTGTGTGGCTGGCCTCCTTCAGTCTCAGTGCTCCCTACTTGGCATTCCGGGAGACCCGCGTGGTGGACAGGAGCAGGATTACCTGCATCAATAATTACAACATCTCCGGGAACTGGAATGGAGCTGAGACGCGGAACCTGGGCAGACAGACCCACCTGGCCATCTTCATGGTCCGGTTCCTGCTGGGATTCCTGCTGCCCTTCTGCACCATCGTGGGATGCTATGTCCGCGTGGGGCTGAAGATGAAGGAGAAGAAACTGACATGGGCAGGGAAGCCCTTCAAAGTCATGATGGCCACGATGGTTTCCTTCTTCCTTGGCTGGCTGCCCTACCACCTCTACCATGGCTTGAAGCTCTATGAGAAGGAGGTGCCAGAGTCAGTGACAGACGCCCTCTTGGTAATTTACACCATAACATCCTGCTTCAATGCCTCCTTCTCCCCCATCCTTTACCTCTTTGTGGGGGAGAAGTTCTGGCAGGTCTTCAGGACGTCTCTTCTCACTCTGGCCAAAGAGGCTTTTGTCGATGATCTCAGTGCCCCTGAGTCTAATGGAAGACAGGGGTCAGAAGTTGAGAAATCAAAAGAAGAGGTGATCTGAAGGTGCCCAGACTTAGGGATAGTTGAAAACTTGGCATCCCCTTTGTTCCTAGATTCCTGCTGGTTCTGAAAGCTGATGGGATCGAGGTATCTCAATGTTTATAAACCCCTCAGTATCCCTGGATTCTAGATTCCCTGCTGTCTCCAGAATCCCATATGTTCTAGGTCCCATACGTTCTAGTGGGGAAGTGACTTGGCCAAGGTCACCCAGCAGGCCAGTGACAGAACTGGAACAAACGCCTGTCTCCTTCATCCCAGATGAGGTTTCTTTCTATTTCATCTTCTTACACATTGAGCTTTCTGGGACTGGTTCTGTCTTTTTGCTCTGTGTTTGTACCGCACCTACCACAGCGGGGTCCTGGGCCAGGATTGGGGCTCCCAGCACTACTGAAATGAAAAAAAATAATACTAATGATTCCCAGGTTTTCCTTGAACTACATAGTTTCTGTAAGGTTTGTGGGGCATCTCTGACATAATTTACAAACACCTTGTGACCAGCTCACTGGGATATTTCATGTGGGGAGGCTCTGGCTTAGTTTAAGAGTGGCCAGTAAGGAAAACAGGATGATAGAATAAAGAGGTGCACCGGAGAATCCACCTGTCCATGAACATTCCAGGGTGGTGAAGAGAGAACCTCCAAGCTAATAAAAGTAACTCTGTATGGAGTATGGGCGATCATTCATAATATTATGGATACAAAATTGTATTGGAACATACCTGATATGCCGTGTAAGCTATCCATGGAAAAGTTATCATTTGATAAATATGATATGCTTGTTTAGGTGTATGCATTCTTTTTGTGTCATAAGTTGTAAATATGTGTGGTATATTGATATCTCAAATCTGTGCTGTGTGTCTGGGTGACATCCCCAGATAGATTACATCAGCACTGTCCAGGTTGTTCGATGGCCCATCAAGAATTGGCTGGCAGTGTTGTATTTTGGGTAAGATCCAAACCAGTATTGATCTGAGAATGTGGCTGGCCCTTTGGGGATTAGAAGAACATTTTGTATAGTGAATAGAATTTTAAGTAACTTCTCACTTTACTGAACCTATTTTCTGACTGGAAACCTAAGATTGGAATGCAATAAAGGGAGCTGTGGGATTTCTTTCTTTTTTCTTGTCTTCTTGATAACCAGTGCGGTGGATCAGGAGCACAGCTTATGACTGGTTGGTGAATCTAACTACAGTGTTAACAACCAGTTTTGGGAGAATCTGCTCTCCTTTTTGCAGCCTGCCCTGAACTTGGCATTTTCAGTGTGGGCTGCCCTGTGCACCTCTGGTCAAAGGTCACAGTAACTGTGAAGATCCCACCTGCCAGCTCCAGCTAAGTTACAAAACCTTGGCCAATCTGGGGCCAAGCAGATCCAAAAGATGATTAAGAGTTAAAAAGATCCTCCTTGGTTGATTCTTCACCACTGGCAATTTTTAAAGCAGGACTGGATGGTATTTCTAATGGATCTGCTCTAGTTCAACAAAGGACTAATTCAGGGACGTTCTCATCAGGTTAGACTAGGGGACCACCATGCTGCTTCTGGCCTTGGAATCTCTGATTCTATCCAGACGTCAGGCAGATGTTGTTGAGGTGCTGTACCAGTTGTCACCTGGACCCACTGGGGTATTTCAGGAAGCCAGGCCTGTGTGGGCCACCACTCCTGGGTGGAGGACTGTGGGAAAGTTAGACATGCACGTAGCCCCTCTGTTTTAAAAATCTTTTCCCATTGCTACTGTTCAGAGGAAACAAGACTGCCAAACATGACAAATACTACCTCTTGCTGATTCATAATTTAATAGGATCTCATGTATTCTAGGAATCCTGGCCAGTTCTTAACCTCTTGCGTCCCAGGTCTGTCAGTGTTTTGAATGCGATCTGATCTGATGTAGGTTAGATTTAGATATCATATTTTCCAAACCACTTTATGTTTCAAAAGCCAATAGGATCCTATGCATTCTAGATATGTGGCTGGTTCCTGAACCTCTTGGGTTCTAGGTCTGCCAAGATTAAAAAACCCAAAGAGATCCTATGTGGTCTAGAGTGTCCTAGTTTCCAATCTCATATATGACATTGTAGACTACATAGGACCAGTGTGAGGTTCAGGAATCACTCAAATGTCTAGAACTCAGGGGATACTATTGTGGTTTTAAATGTGTGTGTTTGTGTGTGTGTATACATATACACATACACATGTAGAGATATAATATACACACACACAGTAGTACCCTCCAAAAATAGAACCATAACAAATAATCACCAATTATTTTGGAATATGAAGCCTGTAAGGCAGTAGGGCATGGAGTGAACAGACCAGATCCTCACCAGTGTAAATCAGTGTAGAGCTATTGACTTCACTTCAGAGTTCTTGGGATCTTCTGCTGCGAGATGAGTGGCATCTAGCAGGTTGGAGGGGGCTAGGAGCCAGGACTCCTGGGTTCAAACCTAGCTTTGTGGGGGAAATGGTGTTTAGCAGTTACAGTAGACTTAATAACACCAATATGTTTAATGAATTAGTGTCCAAATTGTTTCGCTCAACCACCAAAAAGCTGACATTTTCAACATAAAACATTTCAATTTTCTTATTCAAAACAGCTTTTTATTCATTTAAAATGTGTAAAAACCAAGTTCAGAAAAAAAAACATTTTGTTCAGATTAAAACAATCTCCACCCCCCACCCCCACAACTTTTTGCTAGCTAATAATAATAATAATAATTTGAGGCCGTTCGAAATGAGTCATCCCCACACCACCAACTCTGGTGCTCAGAAGAACCAGAGACCAAAATAATTGGTTATTGGAACAGGACTTACATGCCATGTGTGGTCCCAATTCAGCGCCCTAGTGGCAGAAGATACCAGGTTAAAGGTGATAACAGGGACGAGAACTCAAACATCTCCATGCTTCATTCAAAAGAGCAGTGGCTGTGTCTCTAAGCCCCCACGTGTCAGTTCAACGTGGGTGTTACTCACACTCAATTTCCGGTGGAAGCCGTACCCACAGAAGTGTGAACTGCTATTTAGCACTGGTGCAAACAGCTTCAGGAGCGGACTCACTTTTGCAGTACGACTGCACCGGCCCTCGGTCCCGTTGCGTAGCTGAGCTCAGGGCCCGTCCCAAGTTCGGCCTCTTTGCTATTTTCCCTCACTCTGCACCAAGAACATTATAACCATCTGAAAATGTTCAATCAGTGTGTGGGGGGGGAGGGGCCTGTATCGCGGGAACCTCTGGACCAAATGACCCCAAATTTGCATCAGAAACCACACCCCAGCCTCCATTCCTCAGTGCCAGATCTCAAGGCAGTTTCCCCCAGCCCTGTCCCGCTGTGGCATCCCACGTTTGTGCAGAGGGGCAGCAGGAAGCCTATCAGGAACTGCACCATGAACAGGACTGGATGGAGATATGTTCTCCATGCCTGTGTCTCGGTTTCGTCCCCCTCTCCAGAGAAGGTGTAACTATTGGTGCAGGTGAACCTGCCCCCTCCATCTCCAGGAGCTCCCAGAAACTCAGTTAGGGAGAGCTGAGAGTGAAGGAAACGAGCTACATGCTCATGAACAGCTTCCTGACCAGGGCAATGGTGCAGGGATGCCGGGACCTGATGGGGAGGCAGGTGAGGGTGCAGTGGTCCAGGCTGCTGAGGGTGAGGTTGAAGATGGTGGAGAATATGCCCAGGGAGAGGAAAACATTGAGGAGCTCATACATCGCCGTACCAAAGACCCAGCAGAAACCAAGGCTGATGTAGACACGAACAGAGTTATAAAGCAGGAGATGAGGACCAGATGGAAGGACAAGAGGGACGTCATCAACATCCTAATCCTCAACCCAAGAACCGACAGGCAGAGCCCACAGCCAGCCTCACCAGGGTGGTGCCACCTGCAGCTGCCACTTGACTTCCCTTCCCAACTAGCTGGGGGTTGCTCCCATTGGCTGCAGGGCTGGCAGGACAGGCGGAGGAGCTGTGAGTGGCCGTGCTGGCTGGAAAGGCAGAGGGGCAGTCAGGGGTCGGGCCGTTCAGGAAGGCGGAGGGGCTGGGCTGGCCAGGAAGGTGGAGGGGGCATGAGGGGCTGGGAAAGAGGAGGGGCCATGAGGCTTGAAGCCAGTCGGCAAGGTGGAGGTGCGGTGAGAGTCCGGGCTGGTTGGGAATGCAGAGGAGCTGTGAGACCCTAAGGAGGTGTAAGAATAACACAAAGGGGATTGGAGAAGATGAAGAGGTATATGCTAAAGATGATAAAGACTAAAAAAAGACCCACCCTGATGGTTTCTCCACCCACAATTTTTAAAGCAGGACTCGATGGTATTTCTAACACTTCTTGGGCAGTTCTGAGCTCAGCGTCTGCAGCACCTGGTTGCAAGCGGCCACCTGAATCCAGCAGCCCTTTCCTCTCTGCACACTCACGTCCAACCCCGGGGCATCAGCCCGGCCACACTCATGCCAGCCGCCGTGGACGAATCTCTGGGGCACGTGCCTCTTTGAGAGCCCCGTTGAAGCTCTAGTCCCTTTGGACACATGACTCCTTCCAATGGGTGGCAGGTGATGTTGATATTTGCCCAGGGGGTACTGCAGCTCCCAACATTTCTGTGTTTTCCCACTTGGCCGGGCAGTAGTGAATTATCCAGTGGACCAACGGGGCCTGTGCCTAGGGCCTCTGGCCAATTGGGGGACCCAAAAAAATGGACGCCCCCAACAGCGGAAATGCCGAAGCCCTGGAAGAAGCATTGGGTGGGCAAGGAGGTGAAAATCCTTGCACCCCGACACCACTCCCCGGCAGAAGCACCAGGTCAGGTGGGAGATGCCCCAGCACCCAGACCCCTGCTGCATCCCTGGCACTTGCTCCCTGCCGAGGCCTCGGAATAGTGGTTAGAGCAGGGGAGGGGTGACTCAGGACATCTGGGTTCTGGCCCCAGAGCTGGGAGGGGAGTGGTGTATAGTGGGTTAGAGAGGGTGGGGATGTTTCTTAGGTGTTTTTTTTTCTTAGACAGTGTCTGAATGATCATTTCCAAATTTGGTTTGTAGCTTCTCCATCTCACGGAGCAGCTGGAGGCGGAGCACGTAGAAGACACAGAGTTAAGGGGAGAGAGCTCAACACACAGGGCCGCACAGACTCACAGACACTTTGCTGGGAAACACACACCATCCGAGTCTCTCTCTGCGCTGGGTCCTGCACTGCCCAAGTGAGTCGAGACAATGGGCAGCTGCACCTCATTGGGTCTGAAGGGGAATTTCCTTGTTAATCCTACCTAGATGCCACAGACATTTGCTATTACCAAGGCAAACGATGGGACTCCCTTCCACTGGGAATTAATGGGGTTAACATGGAGACTCAATAGACAGAGGTAGTAGGTGGGGTCTGTGACATGGATGATTTTTTTTCTCTTGTTTCAGGTTAATCAGGTGAGGTGTTCCCCATTTACAAAGCTCTAAGACACCAGAACCCCCATCCCTCCCACAGCCCAGGAGTCCTGCCTCCCACTCCTGCAGCTCTAACCCACTAGACCTGACTCACTTCCCAGACGCAGGAATGGAACTCAGGAGTCCTGGCTCCCAGTCTCCCGTGGTCTAAACCTTAGGCCAGTCTGCAGAGCACAGAGGACATCATGCTAACAGGGCCGGGGGCGTGGGGGCGCAGTCGCTGACAGAGCCAATAGCCCAGAGATTCCTGGGCAGAGAAGCAGGTTGGTGTATTGCGGCTTCCTGTGTTACAATGAGGGTGAGAAGGACCCTGCACGCTCTGGAGTCAGGGTGTAGCAGCAGTCCCTGTGTGTGTATAACAGGTGGGGTCAGGGAGAGATGTTTTTTTCCACCATGTAGCAGTGAGTTCCACTGGCCCCAGCTCCTGCATGCTAGAAATCACCACCACCGATCCCTACCTCCCTGAACCAGCTAGTCCCAGGCCCTGAAGCAAGATCAGAGCCAGCGCCTCCTAGTTGTGACAGGTCTCATGTGTTGTGCTAGAGTCTGCTTGGGAAATGGGTGTCCATTTGGTTGCGGAGTTCATGAGATGGAGCCCCCTGAATTTGAGCTGCTGCTAATATCCAAATGCCACTGAGACCCCTGTGTGTAGGGTAACTGCCTTGAAAACTGGTACTCTGCAACGGAGTCTGGGGTGGGGTTAGTGTGGCAAATTTGGGACCATTGGGTCAAGGAGCTCCCGGGATTCAGCCCCTCTCCCCAAAATATGAGCCGATTTCTCATTTTCAGATTGTCAGGGCATTCTTGGTGCAGAGCCAGGGAAAAACCAAAGGCTCGGACCTTCATGAAATGCAGAGCATGGACAGCCCCTGAACTCGGCTATTGAATGAGGGCCGGGACTGGTACAGAAATATTTCAAAAGTTGTTCCACTACTAAAATGTTTGTACTTTGGTTCACATGGTTTACACCTCTGCAGGGTATAGCTTGCACAGGAAATCTGGAGTGCGAAACACAGGCACTGAGCGGTGTGCTGACAGGGGCGGAGGGGCAGGGGCGGACCACAGGCACTGTTCTTAGTCTTTACACCTATAGATGAGGAGTCTGATGTTGTCCTCATCCATCTAAGCTTTCGTGGGCTAAAACCCACTTCGTCAGATGCATGGAGTGAAAAATACAGTAAGCAGTATATATATTACAGCACATGAACAGATGAGAGTTGTCTTACCAAGTGCGGGGGTCAGTGCTAATGAAGCCAATTCAATCAAGTTGGAAGTAGCCTATTCTCAACAGTTGAGAAGAAGGGGTGAATATCAACAGAGGGAAAATTACTTTTTGTAGTGCCATCATGTGCCAGCAATGCCCCTCTGCCATATACGTTGGCCAAACTGGACAATCTCCGACCAAAAGAATAAATAGACACAAATCAGACATCAAGTATTATAACATTCAAAAACCAGTAGGAGCGCACTTCAATCTTCCAGTACACTCAATAACAGACCTAAAAGTGGCCATTCTTCAACAAAAAACCCTTCAAAACCAGACTTCAACGAGAAACTGCAAAACTGGAATTAATTTGCAAACTGGACAACATCAGATTAGGCCTGAATAAAGACTGGGAGTGGATGGTCACTACAAAAAGTAATTTCCCCACTGTTGATACTCACACCTTCTTGTCAACTGTTGTGAATAGGTCATTTCCACCTTGATTGAATGGCTGCAGGTGGTTTCCCTGGAGCCACACTTTGTTCTGCTGGCTTGTTTTCCTTATTGGCTATTCTTAAACTAAGCCAGAACTTGCACACATTAAATATTCCAGTGAGCAGGTCACATGGTTGTTGTAAAGTATTTCAGAGCCGCCCCACAAACCTTGAATCTATGTACAGGTCTGTCTCATCTTACGCTGGGGTTACGTTCCGCAGTCAGCGCCTGAAGCAAAAATCGTGTATAGTCAAAATGACATTGACTGTAATGGCAGGCGGAATCGCCCGCACTACAGAAACAGTATTTAACTTGTTATTTTTCTCTTTTGGTTTTGCCGACCGCGTAAAGCTGAAATCGCGCATGTTAAATGCACCTACGATGCGACAAACCTGTAGTTCAAGTAACACCCAGGATTGATTATTACTTATTATATTTTATTTCCGGTAGTTCTGGGAGCCCAAGACCTGACCCAGGGCCGTGCTGTGCAAGGCGCTGTACAAACACAGAGTTGAAAGTGAGTCCCTGCACAAGAGAGCTCACCTTCTAGGGAGGCAGGGTAGATAGAGACCAAGATTGCCTCTCAGGAGACCTTGGTACTATTCCTGACTCTGCCACTGGCCATCTGGGTGACCTTGGCCAAGTCACTTCCACACTATGTGCCTCAGTTTCCCCATTTGTGATAACCAGGAGACTGCTACTAACCTCTTTGGTAAAATATGTTCAGATCTACTGAGGAAAAGCACTAGAGAAGAGCTGGGGTGAGTTTTTGGGCTGGCTGGAAAGTTGGGGCGGCCATGAGGAGCCGGGCCTGCTGGGAAGGCGCAGTTGCCATTAGGGGCTGGGCTGGCCGGGAAGGTGGAGGGGCCATGAGATGTTAGGTCGGTTGGGAAGCTGGATGGGGCCATGAGGGATCAGGTTGGTCGGGAATCAGAGGTGCTGTGAAGGGCCGGGCTGGCTGGGAAAGCGGCAGGGCTGTGAGGGGCTGGGTGGGGCTAGCTGGGCGGTGAGACCTGAAGGAGGTGTGGGAATAACACAAAGGGGATTGGAGAAGAGGGAGAGAGAGACAGAAGTGTGGAGCTCTAGCATGGACAACCCCTGAATTTCATTCTCCTCCATGCACAAAAAGGCAAGTCCCCCCACCCGTTGCAGGAAGAAGCAGTATTCCTGGCTACCAACACCCATGCCCCCTGATCTATCTCACTGGACCTCATCCCTTCCCGGATCCATGGATAGAACCCCGGAGTCCTGACTCCCACCCCACTCTCCCCGCTCCAACTCACTAGACCCCATTCTCCACACAGAACTTGGGATAGAACCCAGGAGTCCTGGCTTCCAGCCGCGCCTTGACCATGGGAGACCACTCCTCTCCCCGAGGCAGGGACTGAACCCAGGAGTCCTGGCTCCCAGTACCCCGCTCTAACCACTAGATCCCACTCCCCTCCCCTAGCCAGGGATAGTACACAGGAATCCTGGCTCCCAGCCCCTTTCCCACACAGCCCATTCTAACCACTAGACCCCACTCTCCTCAGAATTCAACCTTGGTCTCCTGTATCATACTATTGGGGGATGTTTTCCCAGTAGCGTTGGGTTCCCATTGGGGGTCTCAGGGTCCCAGCTCCGAGAATGGGGCCTATTAACGAACACTCTGGGGAGGGCTGGGTGTGACTGAGATTTTATCTAGAACAGGAAGGGATGTATCCACAACAAGTAGACAACACAGTTGCATCATTTGTGACTCAGCGTTTCTTGTGAGCTAACAGTGCTGGGTTATCTCTGGGTCGTGGTGCAGCCCCTGTCAGGAAAGAACTTGTGCAAAATACGGGCCCTTTCTCTTCATGGGGGCACGGTTCAATAGATGAGCTGCTGGCCAAGCATCTAGTGCATTAGAGCAGGGGAGTGGGGGCTGTGAGGCAGGACTCCTGGGTTCTATGCCAGGCTCTGGGAGGAAGTGGGGGCCAGTTTTAAAGCAATGGTTGTTGCTTAGGTGGTTTCTCTGCTAAGACAGTGTCCGAATGATCATTTCCATTCACGGTTTGCAGCTTGTGGATCTCAGAGAGGAGATGGGGGTGGAGCATGTAGAAGACACAGAGTTAAGGGGAGTGAACTCAACACACAGGGGAGGGCTCAGGGGTGCTTGGGACAGACTCACAGATGCTTTGCTGAGCAAACACACGCCATCCAAGTCTCTCTCAGTGCTGGGTCCTGTGCTGCCCAGGTGAGTCAAGACGATGGGCAGAGGCCCCTCTTTGGGTCTGAAGGGGAATTTCCTTTCTAAGGCTACCTAGAAGCCACAGAATTTTGCCATTGACAAGGCAAAGCAGTTGGACTCCCTGCCACTGGGTATCAGTGCAGTTACCAGTGGAACTCCGTGCCACTGGGTGGCACTGGGGTTAACCTGGAGCATTCAATAGAGAGAAGTAGGAGGTGAGATCTCTGACATGGGTGAATTTTTCTCTTTTTCACATTTAATCAGATGAGGTGTTACCCACTTTCGAAGCTCTAAAACACCGGACCCCACATCTACCCAGGAGTTCTGACCCCCATCCGTGGACATCTCTCCAAGAATTGAGGCTAGAACCCAGGAGTCCTGGATCTCACACCCCTTCTCTCACCATTAGGCCATTCTTTAGAGCAGAGAGAACGCCAATCTAAAAAGACCATGTGGGGTGTAGTCCCAGGCAGCGGCAATAACCCAGAGGTCCCTGGTGCAGGGCTGGCAGCACGGCTGTGGGGCAGAGAAGGAGGTCAGTAGATTGAGGCTTCCTGTGTTACATTGAGGTGAGAAGGACCCTGCCCAATCTCACACATCAGGGTGTAGCAGCAATTCCTAGGACAGGCAGATGAGCACAGAAGACCGATTTGGGGTGGGGTGGCTTTTTCCAGCTTGTAGCAGTGACTTCCACCATCACCAGCTCTTGCATGCTAGGAGTCAACAGCACCAATTCCCATCTCCCTGAGCTAGCCAGTCCCTGCCCTGGAGACAGATTGGAGCTGGCGTCTGCCAGGGGGAAAGGCCCAATGTCCCATTCCCCACCCTTCTGACTCAGTCCATCATCCAGATAGTAGTGATGTGGTATTCCTGGCATAGCTGTGTATGGACCTACCAGACTGTCCCCTTCCCCACTGCTCCCACATCTGCTATCCCTCTTTTCCTCCTCTGCTGCCCATAGTTCTACCTTGTAGCAGTGAGTTCCACCGGCTATAGCCCAGTTGCTGAAACTACCCAGTCTGGATTTTCTGGAAGACAAGAGGGTGCCCACCTAAGTCCTGTCCAATAGTGTGTTCCTAACCCCCTCTGTTATTTCTTGATTCCTCCTCTTCCACTCTCCCCTTTCCCCTCCACTGTCATCCCTTCCAACCCCTCTTCTGTCTCTCCCCAGGGCATCATGGACCAAGGCAACACGACTCTCCCACCAACCACTGGGGTGAATTCCAGCCAAAACCCAGCAGGTTTGAATGCCACTTACCTGGCCTCTGCAGTGTTGCTCTTCCCCACCTTCCTGGTGGGTGTGGTGGGGAATGGGTTGTACCTGTGGGTGCTGGGACTGAAGATGAGGAGGACGGTGACCACTCTCTGGTTCCTGTCCCTGGTCTCCTCTTACCTCCTCCTCACCCTGCTGATCCCCTTCTTCATCATCTCCCTCCTCATGGGTTTACACTGGGTCTTTGGCATGGCCATGTGCAAGATCCTCAACACCTGCATCTCCGTGGGCATGTTCTCCATTGTCTTCCATCTCACCCTCATCAGCCTGGACCGCTACACTCTCACTCACCATCCCATCTGGTCCCGGAATCACCGCACCATGTCCCGGGCTAGGAAGCTGGTTGTGGGCATTTGGCTGGCTTCCTTCGTTCTCAGCACTCCCTACCTGGCTTTCCGGGAGACCCGGGTGGAGGACGGGGACAGGATCACCTGCAAGAATAATTACGCTCTTTCCAGAGACTGGAATGGAGCCAAGATGAAGGACATGGGCAGACGGGTCCACCTGGCCATTTTCACAGTCCGGTTCCTGCTGGGCTTTCTGCTGCCCTTCTGCACCATCACGGGATGTTATATCTGCGTTGTGATGAAGATGAAGGAGAAGAAGCTGGCATGGGCTGGGAAGCCCTTCAAAGTCATTGTGACCACGGTGGTTTCCTTCTTCCTTGGCTGGCTGCCCTACCACCTCTACCATGGCTTGAAGCTCTCCAATAAGGAGGTGCCAGAGTCAGTGATGGGTGCCCTCTTGGTCATTTACACCTTCACATCCTGCTTCAATGCCTGCTTCACCCCCATCCTCTACCTCTTTGTGGGGGAGAAGTTCTGGCAGGTCTTCAGAACATCTCTTCTCACTCTGGTGAAAGCGGCTTTTGTCGACGATCTTGGCAGCAGTGCCTCCGAGTCTAGTGGAAGACATGGGACAGAAGTCGAGAACACAAAATAGTTGATGGCCTGAAGGTGCACAGACTTAGGGAGAGTTGAAATCTTGCCATCCCATTTGTTCTAGATTCCTGATGGTTCTAAATCCAAATGGGTTTCAGGTATCTTACTATTCATAAACCCTGTAGTGTCCCTGGATTGTAGATTCCCTGCTCTCTCTAGAATTCAATGCATTCTAGGTCACTCAATTTTTTCAAACTCAGTGGATCATCAATGGCAGCAGATTAGTAGCAAGCTCCAGAATTTTGTTTGTTTTAGATCTCTCAATGTGTTCTAACCCAATTGACTCTCTTGGATTCTGCGTCACTAGCTGGCTCTGGAATCTCATTTACTGTAAGTCTCTCAATGTGTTCAAACTCAAAGTCTATGGGTTCTAGATTCCCATCTGGATCTAGGACATCACTGGATTCTAGAGTGTTTTCAAACCACATAGAATCCAACAGGTTCCAGATTGTTTGCTGAAAGTTTCATCGTGGTTCTAGATTTCCAAATGGTTTAAAATCCATTAGGCATAGTATATTATAGAAGAGTCTGTGTAGTACAATAGTGATATCTAGCTCTTTTCCAGTATTTGTAATCAGTAGATCTCAAAGAACTTTAGCAAGGAGATCATTAGCAGTCTTTCAGTTTTTAGAAATGGAGAAACTGAGGTACAGATTGGGGAAGTAGCTTGGCCAAGGTCACCCAGTGGAAACTTTGCTAAGTCCAGTGGCAAAACCGGGAACAAACCCATGTCAGCTGTCTCCCAGCCCAGGTCTCTATCCATGAATTTCCTTAGATTGTGAGCTCTCTGGGACAGGGACTGTCTTTTTGCTCTGTGTTTGTACAGAGCCTAGCACAGCGGGATCTTGGGCCAGGATGGGGGTTCCCAGTACTACCGAAATAAAAACTAATAATAAATTCTCATTCCCAGGCATTCCTTGAACTACATAAATTCTGTACATTTTGTGGGACATCTCTGACATAATTTACAAACACTGTGTGATTCGCTCACTAGGATATTTTGTGTGGGGAGTTTCTGGCTTAGTTTAACAGCAGCCGGTAAGGAAAACAAGCCAGCAGAATGAAGAGCAGCTCCAGAGAAACCACCTGCCTATGAAAATTCAGGGTGGTGAAGAGGCAACGTGCGAGCTAGTAACTGTGGCGCTGTATAGAATGTAGGTGACCATTCATAATATTATGGATACCAATATTGCGAAGTTGCATGAATCATACCAGGTATGCCATGTAAGGTATCAGTAGAAAAAGGTATGATTTGCTAAATATGGTAAGCTTGGTTATATGTATGTGTCATGTTTGAATTTGAGTTAGAAAAATGTGTGGTATATTGATATCTCCAATTTGTGCTGTGTATCTGTGTGACACCCCCAGACAGATTGGCATTAGCACTGCCTAGTCTGTTCGATGGCCCATCAAGGGCAATCGGCTGTACAGTAAACCCATTGAGAGAAGCCAGGGGCTATGCCTCTGAGTCAGCAGGACTTATAGGGACATGCCTGGGGACAGGGAACTCCAAGACTTTCTCCATACCCAAATGCTGGGAACTTGTGTTTGGGACAGAGGATATATACAGGATATAAGACGGCAGCTGCATCTTCTCCATTTTGTCTTCAATCCTGTTTTTGACCTCTGGAGAAACTTCTGTACAAACTGCAGCTCCGAACAAAGGTCTGAATGACCCATCCAAGCTTTGGGTGTGTTCCAGAGGGACTTTACAAGCCAGCAAACTCACCAGTGATAAATGGACTTTGAAGTCTCTGTGTGTATCTGATTGCTTCGACCATTTAACAAAACTCTGCTTGTTCTTTTCTTTTTGTTTATAGTAAAAACTTAGATTTTAGATGCTAAAGGATTGGTTGACAGTATGGTATTTTTGGGAAAAATCCAAACCAATATTGATCTGGTAATGAGGCTGGGCGTTTGGGGATCTGAAGAGCATTTTGTATAATGAATAGAGTTTTAAGTAACTTCTCACTTTACTGGACCTATTTGCTGATTGGGAGCCTAGATTGGAATGCAATAAAGGGGGCTGTGTGATTTCTTTCTTTTTTCTTGGCTTCTTGAAAACCAGTGTGGGGGATCAGGAGCACAGCTTCTGACTGGTTGGTGAATCTAACTACTGTATTAACCCCCAGTTTTGGGATAAACTGCTCTCCTTAATGCAGCCTGCCCTGACCTTGGCATTTTCAGTGTGGGCTGCCCTAGGCACCTCTGGTCACACGTCACAGTAACTGTGAAGATCTCACTTGCAAGCTCCAGCCAAGTTACAAAACCTTGGGCAAGGCTGGGGGCCGGCAGATCCAAAAGATGATAAAGACTAAAGAAGACCAAACCAGTTTCTCCATCACCAACAATTTTGAACGCCGGGCTGCATGGTATTTCTAACGGTTCTAGGGCAGTTCTGAGCTCAGGTCTGCAACACCTGGTTGCAAGCACCCCCCTGAATCCAACAGCCCTTTCCTCTTTGCACACTCACATCCAACTCCGGGGCAACAGCCCAGCCACACTCATGCCAGCTGCCATGGACACATCTCTGGGGCATGTGCCTCTTTCAAAGCCCCGTTGAAGCTTTAGTCCCTTTGGACACGCCATCCCTCCAATGCGTGGCAGGTGGAGTTGATATTTTCCGAGGTGGTACTGCTGGACCCCACATTTCTGTGCATCCCTGGCCCTCCACACCTGACCGGTCTCAGGAGCTTGTCTGGGAAATAGTGGATTATCCAATGGACCAATGGGGTCCATGCCTAGGGGCTCTGGCCAACTGGGGGCCCCTGGAGAAATGGATGCCCCATGCCAGCAGAAATCCCAGAGCCCTGGCAGAAGCGCTGGGTTGGCAAGGTAGGGAAAATCCTCGCGTCCTGACACTGCTCCCGACACCACTCCCCGACAGAAGCGCCGGATTGGTTGGGGGAAGCCCCAGCACCCGGGCCCCTGCTGCAGGCCTGGGACTGAAGGACTCTTGCTCCCTGCTGAGGCCTCGGGGTAGTGGTCAGAGCAGGGGTGGGGTGACAGAGGACATCTCAGTTCTCACCCCAGATGCAGGAGGGGAGTGGGGTCTAGTGGGTTAGAGAAAGTGGGGGGCTGGGAACCAGAGCTCCTGAGTTCTATCCCGGGCTCTGGCACGGGAGTGGGAGCTTGTTTTAAAGCAATGGCTGTTTCTTAGGTGGTTTTTTTGCTAAGACAGTGTCTGAATGATCATTTCCATTCATGGTTTGCAGCTCCACCAGCTCAGAGAGCAGGTGGAGGCGGAGCGTGTAGAAGACACAGAGTTAAGGGGAGTGACCTCAACACACAGGACAGTACAGACTCACACACTTTGCTGCTGCGGAAACACACACCATCCGAGTCTCTCTCTGCGCTGGGTCCTGTGCTGCCCAGGTGAGTCGAGACAAAGGGCAGAGGCTCCTCGTTGGGTCTGAAGGGGGATTTCTTTGTTACTCCTACCTAGATGCCACAGACATTTGCTATTATGAAGGCAAACCAGTGGGACTCCCTGGCACTGGGTATTAATGGGGTTAACATGGGGTCTCAATAGACAGAAGTAGTAGGTGGGGTCTGTCACATGGGTGAATTTTCCTCTTTTGTTTCATGTTAATCAGATGAGGTGTTCCCCATTACCAAGCTCTAAGCCACAGGACTCCCCGACCCTCCCACAGCCCAGGAATCCTGCTTCCCAGCCACTGCAGCTATGACCCACTAGACCTGTCTCACCTGCCAGAGCCAGGAATAGATACCAGGAGTCCTCTCTCACAGTCTCCCCTGCCGTAACCATAAGGCCAGCCTGCAGAGCACAGAGGACACCATGTTAACAAGGCCGTGGGGGAGCCAGTCCCAGACAGAGACAATAGCCCAGAGGTCCCTGGTTCAGAGCTGCAGCATGGCTGAGGGGCAGCTTGGTGGATTGAGGCCTTCCTGTGTTACAATGAGGGTGAGAAGGACCCTGCACGCTCTCTCGAGTCAGAGTGTTGCAGCAGTTCCTGTGACAGGCAGATGAGTACAAGAGACAGGGTGGGGGAGGGATGGCTTTTTTTCCCCACCTTGTAGCAGAGAGTTCCACTGGCCCCAGCTCCTGCATGATAGGAGTCAACACCACTGCTCTCCACCTCCCTGAACCAGCTAGTCCCAGGCCCTGAAGCCAGGTCAGAGCCAGAGCCTCCTAGTGGGGAAAGGTCTCATGTGCTGTGCTGGAGTCTGCTGGGGGAAAGGGTGACCGTTTGATTGGGGAGTTCATGAAATGCAGCTCCCGGCATGTGAGCTTCTCATAATATCCAAATTGCACGGACACCCCTGTGTGTAGGGCAACTGCGTTGAAAAACTGCACTCTGCAACGGAGGCTGGGGTGGGGTTTCTGTGGCAAATTTGGGAGCATTGGGTCAAGGAGCTCCCAGCATTCAGCCCTTCTCCCCAAAATATGAGCTTGTTTCTCATTTTCAGATTGTGAGGATGTTCTTGGTGCAGAGCCAGGGCAAAACTGAAGGCTCAGTCCTTCATGAAATGCAGAGCATGGACAGCCCCTGAACTCGGCTATTAAATGAGGGCAGGGACTGGTACAGAAATATTTCAAAAGTTGTTCCACTACTAAAGTGTTTGTACTTTGGCTTACCGGCAGTTCACACCTCTGCAGGCTGTAGCTTGCACAGGAAATCTTCAATGAGAAACACAGGGGCTGCGCTTTGTGCTGACAAGGGTGGGGTGGGGAGACCACAGGCACTGTGCTTAGTCTTTGCACCTATAGATGAGGAGTCTGATGTTGTCTCATCCATCTTAGCACATCCAACCTGCTGTTTGTGAGGTGTCTCAGCAGGGCTGGGCATTACTGGGGGGGGGGTTAGCTAGACCAAGAGGAGGCAGCCTTTCACAGGATTCAGTTCACAATTTGATGCACTGGCAAAACGTAGAGAATGCAGGAATCCTTGTTTTGTTCTCCACCTACCCTAACCACTGGACCCCACTTCCCTGCCAGAGCCAGGGATAGACCCCAGGAGTCCTGATTCCCAGCATCCCCTGTTCTAACCCAGCAGACCTCACTCCCCTGCCCCCCAGAGGCAGTAGAATTACTCAAGAGTTCTGAAATGAAGTCAGACACACATGGATTTACACCAGCTGAGGATCTGGCCTGTTCACTCCATTGCCCTATTGACTTTTAGGCTTAGTTTCCCCAAGAAATTTGGCATTTTTTTGTGCTTCTAGTTTTTGTGATGTTTACCTACTAAGCACCCTTAAAGAGACCTGATTTTCCACAAGGAGGGTGCTCGACAGTTTCTGCACATCAGACCACTCACAGAGACACCCCAAACCTTGAAACTCCAAGCATGACCAGCCATTTTGGCAAACTTAGATCTCCAGCCCTTGGCCCTTTGCGTAAGAGACTTGTGCCATAAATCTCCAAGTAACCCTCCTTCCAGAGCTGGGTCCTTCCCTAGATGCACAGTGTGACTGGCTGCCCCCCTTAGGATGCCACCAGATGTGCTGAGATATCACTGAGCCTGCCTGTTATGCCAACCTGGGCACCCTTTTTATCTGTCTTGCTGAGCCAAACTATTAAGCTTTCTCCAGCACACACAGGCAGGGCCACACCAAACTGCAGAACAAAACAGACACTAAGATCAGTTTGGGGAAGGTTCATCCTAAGGGACTTCCCCAACACTCAGGAGTCCATCTCCCTTGCAGTTCAGACCCAAAGGTATATTATGAAATCTGCCTCCTCCCTCAATGTGGACAAAGGTATGGCAGCCTCTTCCCCCCAACACACATTTCAATTATGAATTGTACACACAGGGTTATATTCTAAACAAGAAATAAGTTTATTAACTACCCAAGGTGAATTTTAAGTGAATATAAGAGATAACAGACAGAACAAAGCAGATTAATGAGCAAATAAAACAAAGTACACAAGCTAAGCTCAATATACTTAAGAAACATGTTACAACATGTAATTTCTTATCCTAAACGTTATTTTAGGCCGGTTGCAAAGTTTCTGTGCTTCAGAATTCCAGTTATATTTCTTTTCAGACTGAACCCCTGTCTCAGTGTGGACTACCCTCCCCATCCCTCGCCTTCCCTTCAGATGGCTTTCACAGTCTTTTTTCTTGAGGAGGCAGGCCGTGGAGAGGAGGAGTCACATTTGTCTTCCTCCCCACCCTTAAGATTTACAGAAGGCAGGAATCCTTTGTTTCCCAAACTTGACCCCCCCTTCCCTTCCAGTGGAAAGTTACAAGAAGTCCCAGGTAATGTTTAGTATCAGGTGACAAGACCACCTGACCTAGTAGTGAGACAGGTTTCACAGTGGTAGCCGTGTTAGTCTGTATTAGGAAAAACAATGAGGAGTCCTTGTGGCACCTCGGAGACTAACAAATTTATGTGAGCAAAAGCCGCTCTTTATTCTGCCAGCTTGTTTTCCTCATAAGCCAAAACCTGCACACACTAAATATCCCAGTGAGTGGGTCACACAGTGGTTGTAAAGTATTTCAGAGCCTCCACACAAACCTTGAATCTATGTAGTTCAAGTAACACCCGGGATAGATTATTGGATTTTATTTCAGGTAGTTCTGGGAGCCCCAGTCGTGGTCCCTGGCCCTGCTGTGCAAGGTGCTGTACAAACACAGAGTAGAAAGAGAGTCCCTGCACAAGAGAGCTCACTGTCTAGGGAGGCAGGGTAGATAGAGACCAGGAACTAGGTCTCAGGAGACCTTGGTACTATTCCTGACTCTGTCACTGGCCATCTGGGTGACCTTGGCCAAGTTACTGCCACACTCTGTGCCTCAGTTTCCCCATGTGTAATAACCAGGACACTGCTACTGACCTCCTTGGTAAAATACATTGAGATCTACTGAGGAAAAGCACTAGAGAAAAGCTAGGGGTGAGGGGCTGGGCTGGCTGGAAAGGCAGAGGTGCCATGAGGGGCCGGGCCAACTCAGAAAGCGGCAGGGCCGTGAGGGGCTACGCCGGCTCAGAAAGCGTCAGGGCCGGGCTGGCTGGAGAGGTGGAGGGGCCAGGCCAGCAGGGAAGGCAAAGGGGCCATGAGGGTTCTGGCCTGTTGGGAATGCGGAGGGGTCATGAGACCCTAAGGAGGTGCGGGAAGAACACAAAGGGGATTGGTGAAGAGGGAGAGAGAGACAGAAGTGTGGAGCTCTAGCACGGACAACCCCTGCATTTCATTCTCCTCCATGCACAACCTGGCAAGTCCCCCAACCCGATACAGGGAAAACCAGGAATCCTGGCTCCCAACACCCATACCCCCCGATCTATCTCACTGGACCCCACTCTCCACACAGAATTCAGGATAGAACCCACGAGTCCTGGCTTGCAGCCCTACCTTGACCATGGGAGCCCACTCTTCTCCCCGAGACAGGGACAGAACCCAGGAGACCTAGTTCTCAGTACCCTGCTCTAACCATTAGACTTACTTCCCTCCCATGGCCAGGGATAGTACCCAGGAATCCTGGCTCACAGCCCCTTCTGCCTCCCAATCTAACCATTAGATCCCATTCTCCTCAGAATTCCATCTTGGTCTCGTGTCTCATGCTGTTGGGGGCTGTTTTCCCAGTAGCATTGGGTTCCTGTCGGGGAGCGCTGAGGATGGGGCCCGTGAAACTGTAACAATGCTGGACTCGCCCCTGCGGCGCCTCCTGCTGGTCATCTCAGGAATTAACTCTCCAGCTGTCAGAGCCCCCTCTGCGGGCCAGTGATCTGTCTTACCGCTGGCCCCATGTCCCTCCCAGGACCCTGGTGCCCCTTTCTCTGGGGTGCTGCCCCTCTGGCAGTAACCCCAATCTCAGGGTCTCCCCTCCCAGGGGAACCCCCACCCCCTATCCCCACCTCACCTCAGTCTTGGCTACTGCCAGTCACCACATAGCCCCCGTTCACTGGGGCAGACTGCAATGTATCTGCCACTCATCACAGGCAAGGGGGCTCTGGACCTGCTGCCTCTGCCTTCCCTATCCATGGACTGCCTCCTGCAACCCAAGTGCCCCGTTGGCCTCACCCTAGGCCTGCAGCCTGGGGCTTTCCTAGGCCGGAGCTCCCCGGATCCCTTGGCCTTTCCCCAGCCCTGCTCCACTCTAGGCACTTGGTTAAGCTCCCTGCAGCCAGGCCCTTCTCTCTCTGAACAGAGAGAGACTCCCTGCGTGAGCTCCTGGCTCAAGCCTTTAAGGGCCAACTAAGCCTACTTCCCACTCAGCCTGTGATGTTCTCCCAGTCCTTCAGCCCTCTCCCAGGGCTGGTTTTAACCCTGTCAGGGCTGGAGCGGGGAGCCACCCCGTTACAGTAATGAACACCCCGGTGGGCCAGCCTATACTCCGTCCTGGTCCCAAGGCCCGCCGGGGATATCAGCTGGTGGCTCCTTCATGGGCCGTGAGCATGGGCACATATTTGGCGCGGTTTACCCCTGTCCCGGACACCTGGCCCTTCTGCGGCATGAGGGAGACTCTGGCACATGTTTACTTGGAGTGCACCAGGTTGCAGCCCCTATTCCGGCTCCTCACGAATATTCTGTTACATTTCTGGCCGCACTTTTCCCCTCACCTCCTTCTCTATGCACTCCCTATCTGTGGCCCCACAAAGTCACGGTACCTCCTGGTCAACCTCCTCCTGGCCCTGGCTAAAACGGCCATCTATAAAAGCAGGGAGAGGAGGTTGGCCGATGGGGTCTCCTGTGACTGTGGGGCCTGTTTCTGATCCTCTATCCATTCGTATCCAGGCAGAGTTCATCTGGGCGGCTTCCGCTGGCTCCCTTGATGCCTTCGAGGAGCAGTGGGCGCTGTCCTGGGTTCTCTGCTTGGTGTCCCCATCAAGCTCCCTTCTTTTGACCCTTTGACCGCACTCCTGTCCCTGTTATTTCATTAGTTGTCCCCCGAAATCATTTGGTTTCCAGTCATGTAGCTCCTCCCCTTAGGCTGGGGGGGGTCCTTCAGAGCCCACTTCCCAGAACCGAATAGATACAGTAACGAACACTCTGGGGAGGGCTGGGTGTGACTGAGATTTTATCTAGAACAGGAAGGGGCAACATTTCACATGAGTTTTCTCACCCAGGGAAGTACCCACAACATGTAGATAACACTGGACCCCTCATTGCTATTGACCTGCTCTAACCCCTAGACCCCACCCCCCTCCCAGAGCTGAGGACAGACCCCAGGAATCCTAGCTCCCAGTGACCCCTTTCCCCAAACTCCAAACCACTAGACCCGCCCCCCACTCCTCAGCTGGGAGTTGCATCATTTCTGACCCAGCATTTGTTGTGAGCTAACAGTGCTGGGTTATCTCTGGGTCGTGGTGCAGCCCCTGTCAGGAAAGAACTTGTGCAAAATACAGGCCCTTCCTCTTCATGGGGGCACGGCTCAATAGATGAGCTGCTGGACAAGCATCTAGTGCGTTAGAGAGGTGGGGGGGAGCTAGGAATCCTGGGTTCTGTGCCAGGCTCTGGGAGGGGAGTGGGGGGCTAGTTTTAAAGAAATGGCTGT
The DNA here is from genome assembly GCF_011386835.1 of Chrysemys picta bellii. Taxonomy (NCBI): domain Eukaryota; kingdom Metazoa; phylum Chordata; order Testudines; family Emydidae; genus Chrysemys; species Chrysemys picta. The sequence continues at coordinate 3,555,262 of NC_088810.1, read as the reverse complement.
TGCGTAGGTGATTTTGCTGCTAAGACAGTGTCCAATGATCATTTCCGTTCATGGTTTGCAGCTTGTGGATCTCAGAGAGCCGGTGGGGGTGCAGCATGTAGAAGACACAGAGTTAAGGAGAGTGAACTCAACACACTGGGAAGGGCTCAGGGGTGCTGGGGACAGACTCACGGGCGCTTTCCTGAGCAAATACGCACCATCCACGTCTCTCTCTGTGCTGGGTCCTGCACTGCCCAGGTTAGTCGAGACGATGGGCAGAGGGATTCTTCTATACTATAGAAGAAAATTACTACTACACCATCCCTGCACCCCATTCCAAGAGCCAAGGATTGAACCCAGGAGTTCTGGCTGCTACCCCCCTTCTGTTAACCATTAGGCCATTCTGCAGAGCAGAACAAATGCTAATCTAACAAGGCCATGGGAGGCGCAGTCCCAGGCAGAGGTAAGAACCCAGAGGTCAAAGACCCAGTTGGGAATCTAGAACTCATAGACTTTGAACACATTGAGAGGATTACAAGAAATGAGATTTCAAATCCAGCTAGTAATGCAGAATCCAAGAGAGTCAATTAGGTTAGAACACATTGTGCAGGGCTGGCAACACGGCTGTGGGGCAGAGAAGTAGGTCAGTGGATAGAGGCTTCCTGTGTTATAATGAGGGTGAGAAGGACCCTGCCCATTCTCACAAGTTAGGGTGTAGCAGCAATTCCTATGACAGGCAGATGAGCTCAGAAGACAGGTTTGGGGTAGGGTGGCTTTTTCCAGTTTGTAGCAGTGACTTCCACCATCACCAACTCCTGCATGATTGGAGTCAACAACACCGATCCCCACCTCCCTGAGCCAGCCAGTCCCTGCCCTGGAGACAGATTAGAGCTGGCATGTGCTAGGGGGAAAGGCCCTGTGCCCCATTCCTCCCCCCCCCCCGAGCCAGCCCAACATCCTGATTACTGCTGTGTATTTGACCTACAAAACTGTTCCCTTCCCCACTCCTCCCACATCTGCTGTCCCTCTTTTCCTCCTCTGCTGCCCATAGTTCTACCTTGTAGAACTAAGTTCCACCAGCTATAGCCCAGTTGCTGAGAATACCCAGCCTGGATATTCTGGAGGACCAGAGGGTGCCCAGCTAGGTTCTCTCCAATAGTGCATTCCTAACCCCCTCTCTTGTTGCTTCATTCCACCTCTTCCATTCTACCCTTTCCCCTCCACTGTTGTCCCTTCTAACCCCTCTTCTGTCTCTCCCCAGGGCACCATGGACCAAGGGAGCACGACTCTCCCACCAACCACTAGGGTGAATTCCAGCCCTACCTCAGCAGCTGTGAGCCCCGCTCACCTGGCCTCTGCAGTGTTGTTCTTTCCCACCTTCCTGGTGGGTGTGCTGGGGAACGGGTTGTACCTGTGGGTGCTGGGACTGAAGATGAGGAAGACGGTGACCACCCTCTGGTTCCTCTCCCTGGTCTTCTGCTACTTCCTCTTCACCCTGATGATCCCCTTCTTCATTGTCTACCTCCTCATGGATTTACACTGGGTCTTCGGCAAATCCATGTGCAAGCTCCTCTACACCTTCATCTCCGTGGGTATGTTCACCTCTGCCTTCCTTATCACCCTCATCAGCCTGGACCGCTACACCCTCACTCACCATCCCATCTGGTCCCGGAATCACCGCACCATGCCCCGGGCTCGGAAGCTGGTTGTGGGTGTGTGGCTGACCTCCTTTGTTCTCAGCACTCCCTACCTGGCTTTCCGGGAGATCCGCGAGATGGACGGGGGCAAGATCATCTGCATCAATAATTACACGCTCTCCAGAGACTGGAATGGAGCCGAGACGGAGGAGCTGAGCAGACGGGTCCACCAGGCTTTCTTCATGGTCGAGTTCCTGCTGGGCTTCCTGCTGCCTTTCTGCACCATCATGGGATGCTATGTCCGCGTTGGGCTGAAGATGAAGGAGAAGAAGCTGGCATGGGCTGGGAAGCCCTTCAAAGTCATGGTGACCGCAGTGGTTTCCTTCTTCCTTGGCTGGCTGCCCTACCACCTCTACTATGGCTTGAAGCTCTACAAAAAGGAGGAGACAGAGTTAGTGACAGGCCCTCTCTTGGTCATTTACACCTTCTCATGCAGCTTCAACACCTGCTTTAGCCCCATCCTCTACCTCTTTATGGGGGAGAAATTCTGGCAGGTCTTCAGGACATCTCTTGTCACTCTGGTCAAAGCGGCTTTTGTTGACGATCTCGGCAGTGGTGTCCCCGAGTCTAGTGGAAGACAAGGGTCAGAAGTCGAGAACACAAAACAGGAGATGACCTGAAGATGGCCAGACTTAGGGAGAGTTGAAAACTTGGCATCCCTTTTGTCCCTAGATTCCTGATGGTTCTCAATCCTAATGGGCTCCAGGTATCTAACTGTTCATAAACCCTGCAATATCCCTGGATTCTAGATTCCCTGCTTTCTCCAGAATTGCATGCATTCTAGGTCACTCCATTTTTTCAAACTCAATGCATCATCAATGGCACCAGATAGTAGCCAGCTACAGAATCTTGTTTGTTTTAGATGTCTCAATGTGTTTGCACCTAATTGACTCTCTTGGATTCTGCATCACTAACTGGCTCTGGAATCTCATTTATTGTAAGCATCTTAATGTGTTCAAAGTGAAAGTCTACGGGTTCTAGATTCCCGACTGGATCTAGGACATCACTGGATTCTAGAGTGTTTTCAAACCACATAGAATCCAACAGGTTCAAGATTGTTTGCTAAAAGTCTCAATGGGGTTCTAGATTACCAAATGGTTTAAAATCCATTAGGTGTAGTATATTATAGAAGAGTCTCTGTATTACTATAGTGATATCTTGCTCTTCTCTAGTGCTTGTTATGAGTAGATCTCTAAGAACTTTAGCAAGCAGATCAGTAGCAGTCTTCCAGTTTTTACAAATGGGTAAACTGAAACACAGAGCGGGGAAGTAGCTTGGCCAAGGTCACCCAGTGGAAACTTTGCTAAGTCCAGTGGCACAACCGGGAACAAACCCATGTCTGCTGTGTGCTAGCAGGTTTCTATCCATTGCATCTCCTTAGACTGTGAGCTCTCCGGGACAGGGACTGTGTTTTCGCTCTGTGTTTGTATGGTGCCTAGCACAGCAGGTCCTGGGCCAGGATTGGGTTTCCCAGCACTACCAAAAAATAATAATAATAATTCCCAGGCATTCCTTGAACTACATAGATTCTGTAAGTTTTCTGGGGTGGCTCTGACATAATTTACAAACACTGCGTGACCCGCTCACTGGCATATTTAGTGTGGAGAGTCTCTGCCTTAGTTTAAGAGTGGCCAGTAAGGAAAAGAAGCCAGGAGAATGAAGAGCGGCTCCAGAGAAACCACCTGCCTATGAACATTCAGGGAGGTGAAGAGATAACGTTCAAGCTAGTAACTGTGATGCTGTAGGGAATGTGGATGACCATTCATAATATTATGGATACCAATATTACAAAATTGCATGAATCATACCAGATATGCCATGTCAGGTATCAGTGGATAAGGTATGATTTGCTAAATATGGTAAGCTTGTTTATATGTATGTGTCATATATGTACTGTGAGTTATAAATATGTTTGGTATATTGATATCTCCAACTTTTGACACACCCAGGCAGATTGGTATTAGCACTGCCTAGTCTGTTCGATGGCCCATCAAGGGCAATCGGCTGTACAGTAAACCCATTGAGAGAAGCCACGGGTACGCCTCTGAGTCAGCAGGACTTGTAGGGACATGCCTCTGGAGAGGGGACTCCAAGAGCTTTTCCATACCCATATGCTGGGAACTTGTATTTGGGACAGAGGATGTACACAGGATATCAGAATGCAGCTGCATCTTCTCCATTTTGTCTTCAATCCTGCTTCCGACCTCTGGAATAACTTCTCTACAAACTGCAGCTCTGAACAAAGTACTGAATGACCAATCCAAGCTTTGGATGTGTTCCAGAGGGACTTTACCAGCCAGCAAACTCGCCAATGCTGCTGCGAACCTGATATATAGACTTTGAAGTCTCTGTGTGTATCTGATTGCTTAGACCATTTAACAAATCTCTGCTTGTTCTTTTCTTTTTTTTACAGTAAAACCTTTGGTTTTAGATGCTAAAGGATTTCCTGGCAATGTGGTATTTTGGGTAAAATCCAAACCAGTATAGTTCTGGAAATGTGGCTGGCCCTTTGGGGATCAGAAGAACATTTTGTATAGTGTGGGAAAAGAGACCGGGATGGCCTTCCTTACAGAGACCAAAACACAGGCCTCAACCCGTCTTACAGGCCGCAAGCCTGAACCAGACTAAGTGTCATGTTTCCTGCCAGCATCGGTCAAGGGTATGACCAGAGGAGGGAGGGGGCCGGAGGGAGAGAAAGAAGACGCCCAGCAGCAATAATAGCTTGTGTGTGTTTATGGCAATGAAATATAATAATAACCCCTCATAAGGCTGGCGAAATATAATAACCGCTTGTGTGAAGCAAGACCGTATCTAATTAAACTAACGAATCACATCTCGTTATTTAGCTGCCCTTAACCCCCCTTCTCCGAGTGCACAAACTCCCTTCCCGAAACAGCACCCTGACGGGAACATTTGCACAATAGGCACCCCAAATAAGGCAAGATAATGCCAGTATCGGAAAACCACCAGGAACCCCTCTACTCAATTAGCACCCTATTCCGAGAAATTGCCTAAGAATTGCCGAGAAGGGCGGAAAGACCCTAACTCCCTTATTCTCATAAATGACGTGTAACATGTAATATGTTTGCGGTTTTTGACTATAAAAGTAACTCTGTATGCTCAATTCAGGGGAGTGGTTTTCTAACTGCTACCCCCAAAGCGTTGGTATGTATTGCAATAAATGGGCTTCAGGCTTGAGTCTCTGATCAAAATGATGCATGGGTGACTTTTTCCACAACAATAGTGAATAGAGTTTTAAGTAACTTTTCACTTTACTGGACCTATTTGCTATTTGCCTAGATTGGAATGCAATAAAGGCAGCTGTGTGATTTTTTTTTCTTGGCTTCTTGATAAGCCTTGTGGGGGGATCAGGAGCACAGCTTGTAACTGGTTGGTGACTCTAACTACTGTATTAGCCACCAGTTTGGGGATAAATTGCTCTTCTTTTTGCAGCCTGCCCTGAGCTTGGGATCTTCAGTGTGGGCTGTCCTAGGCACCTATGGTCACAGGTCACAGTAACTGTCAAGATCTCACACGCCAGCTCCAGCTAAGTTACAAAATCTGGGCCAAGGCTGGGGGCCAGCACATCCAAAATATGATAAAGACTAAAAAAGACTCACCCTGATAGTTTCTCCATCACCAACAATTTTTGATGCAGGGCTGGATGGTATTTTTAACATGTCTGTTCCAGTCAACCAGGGACTAATTTAGGGACATTCTGCCGCAGGTAAGACTAGGGGACCTCCATTATCCGTCAGTCCTTGGAATATCTGATTCTATCCAGAGGTCAGGCAGACATTGTCAGGGAGCTGAACCATTTGCCACCTGAACCCACTGTGGTATCTGAGGAAGCCAGGCCTATGTAGGCCACCAACCCTGGGTGGAGGCTGTAGGTAAGTTAGACATGTGCCCCCCTTTCTCCAACCTCTTTTGGTTCCTCTCTCCTACACCAAGGGTCTCCCCTGCCCTGACACTGCTATCGACCAGCACAGGAGCCAACTCTGGCCACTCCCATGTGGGTGAGAGGGGAAATCAGTTCACAGCTGCGAGTTTTCTTCTTTGCCATTATCCTGCCGTGGGGGGCTGAACTTTCAGGTGCTGGAGCTGAAGATGAGAAGCACAATGACCAGCCAGTGGTTCCTCTACCTGGTTCTCAGGCCGCTGTTCTCCTCCTATGGTTTACCGGTGTTTGCTACAGTTCCGCTGGATCCGGCGCCCCTTAGAGGGGAAAGGCCCCATGTCCCTTTCCCCACCTCCCTGAGTCAGCCAAACATCCAGATGAGAGCCACATTGTTTTGTCTGCGTGGTTCTGTGTTTGACCCTGTAGACTATTTCCCCCTTCTCCGCTCCTCCCACTTGCACTATCCTCCTTTCCCCTCTGCATCTGCCATCCTGTCTTGAGGCAGTGAGTTCCAGCAGTGAGGAAGGGTGCTGCAGAGTGAACACTGGCCACAAGGGGACACTCCAGTAGCAGGCACCATGTTACAGAGCCCCACGGGTAAATGCTACCCATGTCCAGTGGTGGTGGGGGGTCCCCTGGGTTAATGCCACTTGTGTCCAGTGGCAGGGGGTCCTGTGGATTAGCCACACCAAGGAACAGATCTTGCAATCGGTCATCTGCTTCAATGAGGAAAAACATCTATTTGCCCTGGGAGTTTTCTTTTCCAGAGTTGCACACTGGCAAAATAATTGTGTTTGCCACACCTTGGGCATTCGTGCCCACACGCGGGACGGTTCCATTCGGCTACTACGGCTTTTATAACAACCCTTCCTTGCCTCTGGCTTCTCTTGTTTTCACGGCTCTTGATGGCAGGTTTTTTTTAGCAGCAGGACCGTGACCACAGATCTGGGTGCTTATGAAAGGCGGATTTAAACAGCAACCTACGCACGTGGTTTTCTGGCTCACCCGGCCTTTTCGATTGTCTTACCGTGGTTTCAGCTGCCTGCTGTACAGCCCCCAGCTCATTCGAGGATTTCAGTTTGTCTCTGTCACTGTCCTAGCGCACGCCGGGCCTGACAGGATTCCACACACAGTCCTTAATGTGGGAGTCCCACACGTCTCAACATTCACAAGATCACGCTGCCAGTTGTAGACAGATGTCGGACTGATTTATACTTTCCCCCATCTGGCTGACTTCCAGTGCAAAATTCCTGCCTTTTGGCCATGAATGCTTCTCCACCCTGCACAGCGTCCCCACTCATTCCTTAAGACTTGTATATTTTTCTCTGCATTATCAAATTGAAACCTGTTCAATTTCCTCTTCCAGCCTGCCACCTGAGAAACCAAGCTGTTTGCAGCCGTTCGTGTCTTTGTCTGCACGCTGCCACACTCAAATCACGGTTTCCACTTTCTCCGGCTCGCAGTGGTTCAACAAAGACAAGTGCAGAGTCCTGCACTTAAGGACAGAAGAATCCCATGCAGTGCTACAGGCTGGGGACCAACTGGCTAAGTGGCAGTTCTGATGAAAAGGACCTGGGGATTACAGTGGATGAGAAGCTGGATATGAGTCAGCAGTGTGCCCTTGTTGCCAAGAAGGCTAACGGCATATTGGGCTGTATTAGTAGGAGCATTGCCTGCAGATCAAGAGAAGTGATTACTCCCCTCTATTTGGCACTGGTGAGGCCACACCTGGAGTATTGTATCCAGTTTTGGTCACCCCCTCTACAGAAAGGATGTGGACAAATTGGAGAGTCGAGCGGAGGGCAATGAAAATGATTAGGGGGCTGGGCCACATGACTTACAAGGAGAGGTTGAGGGAACTGGGGTTATTTAGTCTGGAGAAGAGTGAGGGGGGATTTGATATCAGCTTTCAACTACCTGAAGAGGGGTTCCAAAGAAGATGGAGCTCGGCTGTGCTCAGTGGTGGCAGGTGACAGAACAAGGAGCAATGGTCTCAAGTTGCAGTGGGGTAGGTCTAGGTTGGATATTAGGAAACACTATTGCACTAGGAGGGTTGAGAAGCACTGGAATGGGTTACCTAGGGAGGTGGTGGTATCTGCATCCTTAGAGGTTTTTAAGGCGCAGCTTGACAAAGCCCTGGCTGGGATGATTTAGTTGGTGTTCGTCCTGCTTTGAACAGAGGGTTGGAATAGATGACTTCCTGAGGTCTCTTCCAACCCTGATATTCTATGATTCTCTCCATATTGCCATCCCTAAATGTTCAAAAATCCTGAGTTGGGCTCCCCAAAAATCACAAAATCATGTAAACATACTTGATTTGGGGTTTATTTATTTACCTTCTGCTTTTTGAGCCTTTATGGGGCACTGGGGTCACATTTGGAAACTTTCTCCACCACCACGAGAGTTAGAAACTTCCTATTTCTTTAAAGAGGGAAGGTTGAACTTCTCACAGATGTATTGACGCCAGGAGCTTGGGTTTTAAGAAAACCATACTGATTATGTGACCCACGACAAAACCATGAGAGTTGGCAACACTATATATTTTTTCAAATGCTGACATTGATGGAGACATTAGCTGGCCAGTCCTTGTTTGTTCTCATCTTTCCTTTCCTCTCAACTTTCATTTCATTCTGACACCACAGCAACAACTGTTGCCAAATAGCTATTATAAGAAAAGCTGCCATCCCGTCCAGCCCGCATCTGCATGGTCAGGACATGCTTTGTTATTGTTGGCTCTAGTTTACAAACATATACACACCAACTAGAATTGATCTGGTAATGTGGCTGGCCCTTTGGGGATCAGAAGAACATTTTGTACAGTGAATAGAGTTTTAAGTAACTTCTCACTTTACTGGACCTATTTGCTGATTGGGAGCCTAGATTGGAATGCAATAAAGGGGGCTGTGGGATTTCTTTCTTTTTTTCTTGGCTTCTTGAAAACCAGTGTGGGGGATCAGGAGCACAGCTTCTGACTGGTTGGTGATTCTAACTACTGTATTAACCACCAGTTTTGGAATAATCTGCTCTTCTGTTTGCAACTGCCCTGACCTTAGCATTTTCAGTATGGGCTGCCCTCTGCACCTCTGGTCACAGGTCACAGTAACTGTGAAGATCTCACTTGCAGGCTCCAGCCAAGTTACAAAACCTTGGGCAAGGCTGGGGGCCGGCAGATCCAAAAGTTGATAAAGACTAAAAAAGATCAACCCAGTTTCTCCATCACCGACAACTTTTAACGCAGGGCTGCCTGGTATTTCTAACAGTTCTTGGGCAGTTCTGAGCTCAGGGTCTGCAGCACCTGGTTGCAAGCATCCCCTGAATCCAACAGCCCTTTTCTCTCTTCACTCTCACGTCCAACTCCGGAGCAACAGCCCAGCCACGCTCATGCCAGGCACTGTGGACACATCTCTGGGGCATTTGCATCTTTGGGAGCCCCACTGAAGCTCTAGTCCCTTTGGACACACAGCTCCCTCCAGTGGGCAGCGGGTGGTATTGATATTAGCCCAGGGGGTACTGCTGGACTCCACATTTCAGTTCATCCCTGTCCCCGCGTACCCAACCGGTCTAAGGAGCCTGTCTGGACAGTAGCGCATTATCCAATGGACCAAGGGGGCCCGTGCTCAGGGGATGAGGCCAGTTGGGGACCCCTAGAAAAATGGATGTCCCACCCCAGCGGAATCCCAGAGACCTGGCAGAAGCACTGGATAGGGTGGCGAAAGCCCCAACGCCCAGACCCTCAATGCAGGGTTGGGACTGGAGGGCTCTTGCCCCCTGCCAAGACCTCAGGGTTAGTGCTCAGAGCAGGGGAGGGTTGACTCGGGACATCTGGGTTTGAGCCCCAGATGTGGGAGGGGAGTGGGGTCTAGTGGGTTAGAGAAACTGGGGGGGCTGAGAGCCAGAGCTCCTGGGTTCTGGCTCTGGCAGGGGAGTGGGGCCTAGTTTTAAAGAAATGGCTCTGTCTTAGGTGGTTTCTTTGCTAAGACAGTGTCCAAATGATCATTTCCATTTATGGTTTGCAGCTTCTCCATTTCAGAGATCAGGCGGAGGCGGAGCGTGTAGAAGACACAGAGTTAAGGGGAGTGCCCTCAACACACAGGACAGCACAGAGTCTGGACACTTTGCTGCGGAAACACACATCATTTGAATCTCTCTGCGCTGCCTAGGTGAGTCGAGACAATGGGCAGAGGCCTCTCCTTGGGTCTGAAGGGGAATTTCTTTGCTAAACCTATCTAGAAGCCACAGACATTTGCTATTACCAAGGCAAACCAGTGGGACTCCATGTTACTGGGTATTAGTGGGATTACCTGCCACTGGGTATTAATGGGGTTAACTTAATAGACAGAGTTAGTAGGCTAGAACTGTGAACTGGGTGAATTTTTCTCCCTTGTCTCATGTTAATCAGAGGAGGTGTTCTCCATTTACGAATCTCTAAGCCACAGGACCCCATGTCCCTCCCAGAGCCCAGGAGTTCTGACCTCCCCACCTGATCAATCCCTTCCCACTCCCAAACCTGGGGAAAACCCAGGGGTCCTGGCTCCCACACCCCCTTCTCTAACCTTTAGGCCATTGTGCAGAGTACAGAGGTCGCCAGTCTGGGGGGGGGGGGTGCATTCTGTGACAGAGGCAATAGCCCAGAGGTCCCTGGTGCAGAGCTGCAGCAAGGCTGTGGGATAGAGAATCAGCTCAGTGCATTGAGGCTTCCTGTGTTAAAATGAGGTGAGAAGGACCCTCCACGCTCTCACGAGTCAGAGTGTAGCAGCAGTTCCTGTGACAGGCAGATGAGCACAAGGTGGGTGGGGGTGGAGTGGCTTTTTCTGCCTTGTAGCAGTGAGTTCCACGGGCATCAGCTCCAGCATGCTAGGAGCCAACAGCACTGATCCCACCTCCCTTAGCCAGGCAGTCCTAGGCCCTGAAGCCAGATCAGAGTCAGTGCCTCCTAGTGGGGAAAGGCCCCATGTCCCATTCCCTGCCTCATTGACCCAACCGTCCCTCCAGGTCACAGCCAAAGTGATGTGCTCTGCATAGCTGTAATTTGCTCTATTAGACAACTGTCCCCCTTCCCCACTTGCCACATGTCTGCTATCCCGCTTTCCCTCCCCTGCTGAGCATACCTCTATCTTGTAGCAGTGAGTTCCTCTGGTCATGGCCCTTTGCTGAGAATACCCAGCCTGGACATTCTGGAGGACCAGAGAGAGCCCAGAGAGGTCCCCTCTGCTATTTCCCCTTCCTCCTTTTCCCCTCCTCCATTATACCTTCAACCCCTCTTCTGTCTCTCCCCAGGGCATCATGGACCGAGGCAACGTGACCCTCTCACCCATAACCTGGACAAGCTCCAGCCAGCCCCCAGCATCCATGAAGAGCACTAACCTGGCCATTGCTGTGTTGCTCTTTGCCACCTTCCTAGTGGGTGTGGTGGGGAACGGGCTGTACCTGTGGGTGCTGGGGCTGAAGATGAGGAGGACGGTGACCACCCTCTGGTTTCTCCATTTGGTCTCCTGTTCTCTCCTCTTTACCCTGATGCTCCCTTTCTTCACTGTCCATGTTCTCCTTGGTTTCCACTGGGTCTTCGGCACTGCCATGTGCAAGGTCCTCAGTGCCTGCACCCATCTGGGCATGTTCTCCTCTGTCTTTCTCCTTGCCCTCATCAGCCTGGACCGCTACACCCTCACCTGCTGCCCTGTCTGGTCCCGGCATCACCGCACCATGTGCTGGGTCAGGAAGCTTGTCATGGGTGTGTGGCTGGTCTCCTTCATCCTTAGTGCTCCCTACCTGTTTTTCCAGGAGACCTGGGAGATGGAGGGAGACAGGGTCATTTGCACCATTTATTACATCCTCTCCAGAGACCAGGACAGAGCTGAGGTGCAGGTCTGGAGGGTACACATGTACATTGTTCTGTTCGTGGTCCGGTTCCTACTGGGCTTCCTGCTGCCCTTCTGCATCATCGCAGTATGCTACGGCCGGATGGGGCTGGAGATGAAAGAGAAGGGGCTGGCACGGAGCAGCAAGCCCTTCAAAGTCATGGTGGCCGCGGTGGTGTCATTCTTCTTTGGCTGGCTGCCCTACCACCTCTACCAGAGCTTGACGCTCATCAGAGATGTGCCACAGTCATTGGCTGATGCCTTCCTGCTCATTAGCATCATCATGTTCTGCTTCAACGTCTGCTTCACTCCAGTCCTCTACCTCTTTGTGGGGCAGACATTCCATCAGGTGTTCAGGACATCCCTCTTCGCTCAGGTCAAAGCGGCTTTTCATGAGGATCTCGATAGTGATGTGTCTGGACCAGATTCTAGAGGGAGAACAGGCGAGAAACTAACTGCATGAAGTAGAGAAAAACTTGAACTCCTGCAAAATCTAGATACCTGTTACTTTTAAACTGATTGGGTTCTAGGTATCTCAACATGTCCTTACTGCATAGAATTTCTTTGGGTCTAGATTCACAGCTAGCTCTAGATTCTCATGTGTTCTATGTCTCTTGGCATATTATAATTAAGGCTCCAAGTCTGTCACAGAGGTCACAGATTCTGTGACTTTTTGTGACCTCTGACTTCTACAGCGGCCAGTGCTGGCTCAGGGGTGCCTGAGCCAGGCATCCCCAGGGCCAGCAGCAGCAGTTTGGGTGTGTGGGAGAGGGCTCAGGACTAGGGGAAGGAGTAGGAGGTGGGGGGGGTACTTCCTTTGGGATGGGGCCTTCCTGGCTCCCACTGGCATGGCCCTGCAGCTCCTAGTCAGAGGAGACGCCAGGGAGCTCTGCGAGCTGCCTGCACCTGCAGGCTCCACCCCTGGAGCTCCCACTGGCTGTGGTTCCTGGCCAATGGGAGCTGTGCAGCCGTGGATTGTGGTGGGAGCAGCGTGCGGAGCCCACTAACCCCTCCTCCACCTAGGAGCTGCAAAGACATGCACCTGCCAGCCCTGCCTCTCCCCCAGCACCAGCAGGGGTCCCAGGCCACGCGCTGCAGCCCACCCCAGCACCAGCGGGATGTGGGCCACCTCCGCCAGCACCTGCAGCACCTCCGGAATGCCCCCCAAGAGCACCCGTGTCCCCCGTGTCCCCCTGCCCAAGCTTTAGTTATGGGTATATAGTAAAAGTGGACAGGTCATAGGCCATGAATTTTTGTTTACTGTCTGTGACCTGTCCATGACTTTTACTAAAAAAAAACCCATGACTAAAACGTAACCTTAATTATAACCCCCTAGGGTCCAGCGGGTTCTAGATGCCTGTTTGGTTCTAGAACTCTATAGCTGTCATGGGAATAAATAGTGTAAAATTCCATATGATCCCATGAGTTTTATACTAGGCTGACTCTGGAACTGCGTGTAGTTTTAGATGTCAAAATGCTTTTCAACTAAATAAAAGTCCATGCCTTCTAAATCTATTGCTGTTGGTAGACCCTCATGGATTCCAAGTTTCTTAAAGCCTGGTAGGGTTCCTTGGGCTCTAGATTCCTGGGTAGTTCCAGAATCTTGCACTTGGGGTATGGTTTTTATACCCAGTGGTATTTCACAAGTTCTAGAATCCTAGCATTCTAGAACCTCCTGGGTTTGACCACTCTCAAACTTTAAAAACCAGTCTCTTCTAGAACCTTGTTCACCTGAAGCACCTGGTGTTAAAACTGATTTCATGATGGGGTAACCACCCCTCCCCAAATGGAATAACCAAAAATCACTAGTTACTTTGGGTCATGGAGAAAATGGGTCAGATTGTGAGTGGATGTAAATTAACATAGCTCAGTTGAGCTTATTTCAGGACTCCTGAGTTCTATCCCCAGCTCAGGGAGGTGAGTGGGGTCTAGTGGGTTAAAGCATCATAAATTAGGAATGGCTCATCTGATAGACTGTTCAGTGGCACGGAGTCCCCTAGATTGATGCCGCTTGTCTTCGGTGGCAGGGAATCCCACAGGTTAACCCCACTCATATCCAGTGGCAGGGAGCGCCACAGGTTAAAGATAATTATATCAATTTTCTGTGGCTTCTTATATTCAGAGATTCTAAGGTCAGAATTGACCGTTGTAACCATATAGTCTGACTTCCATATAACACAGGCCAGAGCACTTCCCAAAACTAATTCCTACAGCAGATCTTTCAGAAAAATGCCCATCCTTGATTATAAATAGCCAGTGATGGCGAATCCACTGCAAACCTCAGTCAATAGTCCCAATGGTGAATTCCCCTCACTATTAAAGACAAGCACCTTATTTCCTGCCTGAATTTGTCTAACGTCAGCCTCCAGCTACTGGGTCATGTTAGGCCTTGCTCTGCTACATTGATGAGCCCACGGTCAAATATTTGCTCCACATGGAAGTACTGACAGATGGGTATCAGGTCCCTGTTTAACTTTCTCTTTGTTAAGCTACAGAAATGGAGCTCGGAAGTCTCTCAGTCTAAGACTGTCCACACTGGGGGCAGTGTATAGAACTCCACATCTCAGTCCAAAGGGAATTAAAACACTCCCCTTCTGGGTGCCAATTTATTAGGCCTGTGGAGGGGTGTATGAGGCCCCCTGCTGGAGGCCTTGTGGCCCTGCCACATCCTGACTCATAAAAGGGCAGTGTGGTTTGCCTGGCTGAGCTACAGGGTCTTGGACAGAGCAGTGCTTGCAGAGACCCGGGGGAGCGAGAAGGAGCTCTGGGTTGGCTGCTGAGACTTAACCAGGACAAGCCCCTGAGGTGTGGGTAAAGAACATGCTGGAGAAGTGGCCCAGGGAATTGTAGCAGTGACACAGTTTATTTAAAAGCACAAGGCAGATGGCTGATATCTATGGGGTCCCTAGGCTGGGATCCAGAGTAGTGAGTGGGCCTGGATCCCTCCACCCACTAGCCACTCGGAAAGAGGCCTGGACTTTTGATGCACCCCAGAAGGGGGAACTGAACTCTTTTAGTGGCCCAACAGGAGAGCTGGGGCCAGAAAGGCCCAGAGAGGGTGAAGACATCACCTCCTGGGAGGGACCCCTGGGGCACTACTTCATACCAGAGCAGAGACAATTTGAGAGAGGCCAGAAGGGGCTGGGAGCCAGTTTGAACCAGGGTGCGGTGATGGATTGAGGAGCTGGTCCAAGGACAGAGCTGCAGATCGACATTCCAGAGGGCACTGAGACAGGCCCCTGTTGGACTGTACCCTGGACAAAGTTTGGTTTGTATTTCATGTACAGACTGTGTGTGACTTGTCCAGAGGGCTCAGTTGCTGAGGAGTCACCACAAGGCTCTGCCACAGTGGGGTGCTGGTGATAGGACCTGACATGCATCGGTCCTCCAGACAGCAGTGAAACACTCCGGCATCCGGACACTATGCTGCTAAAGTGAGGCGTGGAGGACACCGCATGCAGGTGCAGAGCGCTGCATTGGGTATGTACCCAAAAAATCTGTGGTGTCTTTACTAACCTATGCTGGGCCTCTCAGTCCACATGGCCGCTTACACCCAGGCTAGCTGTCGAGGCAGCATCCGTACCCTATGTGCTCCTGTAAGCTGTGTAAGACAGGTTTTCCAATCTTTTGATCCTTCTCTTGGCTCTTCTCTGACCCCTCCCTGATTGACCACCATCCCCCTGGGACTGTGGGCACCGGAACTGGACACAGGATACTGGCCAATCTAGTGGTCTAGAGCCTAGCAGCGGGGTCTGGGGGTCAGAACTCCTGGGTTCTTTCCCTAGCTCTGGGAGGGGAGTGGGGTCTAGTAATTAGAGCAGGGGGCTGGGAGTCAGGACACCTGGGTTCTAGCTGAGTTTGTGTGGGGGGGGCATGGCCTCTAGTAGGGTAGAGCAAAGAGTCCTGGGGGCCAGGACTCCTGGGTTGTATCTCCAGATCCGGAAGTGAGGTAGAGCTGGCGGTTTGAGCGGTGGGGTGGCTGGGCTTTGAGAAAAGAGAAGTGAGGATTCCTGTTTTAGCTACATGTTCTTGGTAAGTCCCTTGGTAAAGGAATTCATGGAAATGGGGCCACTTCCTTTTCTAGCTTAAAACCCTCAGTAACTCTGAGTTCTCCTTGGTGTGTCTGTTACACCGACCCTGGCCACGGAGATGGGACCTAGAGACCCCCGACGGAAACCCAACACTACTGGGAAAACAGACCCCCCCAACTGCACGGTATGCAACAACAGGGGTAAACTGGGAGGGGGGTCTATTTGGCAAGCCCAGGGGATCTGAAAGTGAGGAGTCCTATGTTCTTTTCCTGGCTATGGGAAGGAAGTTTGGTCTAGTGGTTAGAACAGGGGGAGGGGCCAGTAGCCTGATCTCCTGGGTTCTATTCTGTTTATAAGGTGGATTGTCTTTGGCTGGGTGGTGAAGGAGATACTGTTCTTCCACTGCTGAGGCATGAGGGTCCCTGTATCTCTGTCTGCCCCCCTTTCTCCAACCTCTTTTGGTTCCTCTCTCCTACGCCAAGGGTCTCCCCTGCCCTGACACTGTTATCGACCAGCACAGGAGCCATCTCTGGCCACTCCCATGTGGGTGAGAGGGGAAATCAGTTCACAGCTGCGAGTTTTCTTCTTTGCCATTATCCTGCCGTGGGGGGCTGAACCTTCAGGTGCTGGAGCTGAAGATGAGGAGCACAATGACCAGCCAGTGGTTCCTCTACCTGGTTCTCAGGCCCCTGTTCTCCTCCTATTGTATACCGGTGTTTGCTACAGTTCCGCTGGATCCTGCACCCCTTAGAGGGGAAAGGCTCCATGTCCCTTTCCCCACCCCCCTGAGTCAGCCAAACATCCAGATCAGAGTCACATTGTTTTCTCTGCGTGGTTCTGTGTTGGACCCTGTAGACTATTTCCCCCTTCTCCGCTCCTCCCACTTGCACTGTCCTCCTTTCTCCTCTGCATCTGCCATCCTGTCTTGTAGCAGTGAGTTCCAGTAGTGAGGAAGGGTGCTGCAGAGTGACCTCTGGCCACAAGGGGGGACTCCGGTAGTAGGCACCGTGTTACAGAGACCCACGGGTAAATGCCACTCCTTTCCCGTGGTGGGGGGTGCCGTGGGTTAACCCTGATCGTGTCCAGTGGCAGGGGGTCCCGTGGGTTAGCCACACTTAGGAACAGATCTTGCGATTTCTCATCTGTTTCAATGAGGAAAAACATCTATTTGACCTGGGACTTTTCCTTTCCGGAGTTGAACACTGGCAAAATAATTGCATTTGCCACACGTTGGGCATTCGTGCCCACACGCAGGACGGTTCCATTTGGCTATAACGGCTTTTATAACAACCTTTCCTTGCCTCTGGCTTCTCTTGTTTTCACGGCTCTTGATGGCGGCCTTTTGTTTAGCAGCAGGACTCCCTCCAGCCCGTGACCGCAGGTCTGGGCGCTTATGAAAGGAGGATTTACGCTGAAACCTACGCACGTGGTTTTCTGGTTCACCCGGCCTTTTCGATTGTCTTGCTGTGGTTTCAGCTGCCTGATGAATGGCCCCCAACATATTTGAGGGATTCAATTTGTGTCTGTCACTGCCCTAACTCACGCTGAGTCTGACACCATGCCACACATGGTCCTTAATATGTGAGTCCCACACGTCTCCACATTCACAAGATCACGCTGCCAATTGTAGACCGATGTAGGACTGATTTATACTTTCCCCGTCTGGCTGACTTCCAGTGCAAAATTCCTGCCTTTCGGCCATGAACGCTTCTCCACCCTGCACAGCGTCCCCACTCATTCCTTAAGACTTGTATATTTTTCTCTGCCGCATTCTCAAATTGAAACCTGTTCAATTTCCTCTCCCGCCTACCACCTGGGGAAACGAAGCTGTGTGCAGCTGTTCCTCTATTTGTCTGCACACTGCCCTGCTCAAATCACGGCTTCTGCTTTCTCCTGTTCTCTGAGGTTCAACAAGGAGAAGTGCAGAGTCCTGCACTTAGGACGGAAGAATCCCATGCACTGCTACAGACTAGGGACTGAGTGGCTAGGCAGCAATTCTGCAGGAGAGAACCTGGGGATTATAGTGGATGAGAAGCTGGATATGAGTCCCCAACTCTGGGAAGCCCCAATGCCTGGACCCCCACTGCAGCCCTGGGACTGGAGGGCTCTTGCTCCCTGCCGAGGCCTCAGGGTGAGTGGTTAGAGCAGGAGATGGGTGACTCAGGACATCTGGGTTCTATCCCTGGCTCTGGCAGGGGAGTGGGGGCTAATTTTAAAGGTGGTTTCTCTGCTAAGACAGTGTCCAAATGATCATTTCCATTTATGGTTTGGAGCTTCTCCATCTCAGAGAGCAGGTGGAGGTGGAGTGTGTAGAAGACACAGAGTTAAGGGGAGACAGTTCAACACACAGGGCAGCACAGACTCACTGATGCTTTGCTGGGCAAACACATACCATCCGGATGTCTCTGCGCTGCCCAGGTGAGTTGAGACCATGGGTAGAGGCCCCTCGTTGGGGCTGAAGGGGAATTTCTCTGGTAATCCTACCTAGAAGCCACAAACATTTGCTATTACCAAGGCAAACAGTGGGACTCCCTTCCACTGGGAATTAATGGGATTAACATGGGGACTCAATTTTTT
The DNA here is from genome assembly GCF_011386835.1 of Chrysemys picta bellii. NCBI lineage: Eukaryota > Metazoa > Chordata > Testudines > Emydidae > Chrysemys > Chrysemys picta. Next base: position 3,537,222 of record NC_088810.1, on the reverse strand, counting down.
TCTTTTATTGCTCATCTGGCAGCACTCGGCTTTTTTATTTTATTTTTGTGTCCCGTCCCCCCCCCCGGTGTCCCGATATTTTCTTCATCTCATCTGGTCACCCTAGACTCAATAGACAGAGGTAGTAGGTGGGGTCTCTGACACTGAATTTTTCTCTCTTGTTTCATGTTAATCAGGTGATGTGTTCCCCATTTACGAAGCTCTAAGCCACAGGACAACCCCCCGCATCCCTTCCACAGTGCAGGAATCCTGCCTCCCAGCCCCTGCAGCTCTAACTCAGTAGACCTGACTCACCTTCCAGAGCCAGGAATAGGACCCAGGCATCCTGGCTCCCAGGCTTCCCAGCTGTAACCATTAGGCCAGTCTGCAGAGCACAGAGGACACCATGCTAACAAGGCCTGGGGAGGGGAGTCGCAGTCCCTGATGGAGACAATAGTCGAGAGGTCCCTGGTGCAGAGCTGCAGCATGGCTGAGGGTCAGAGAAGCAGGGTGGTGGATTTAGGCTTCCTGTGTTACAATGAGGGTGAGAAGGACCCTGCACGCTCTCATGTCAGGGTGTAGCAGCAGTTCCTGTTACAGGCAGATGAGTACAAGAGTCAAGGTGGGGGAGGGATGTTTTTTTTCCAACTTGTAGCAGAGTTCCCCTGGCCCAAGCTCCTGCATGCTAGGAGTCCACACTCCTGATCCCCACCTCCCTGAACCAGCTAATCCCAGGCCCTGAAGCCAGATCAGGGCCACAGCCTCCTCTTGGGGAAAGGTCTCATGTGCTATTCCCTGACCCCTTGAGTGAACAGGCCCTCCAGTTCATAGCCATGTGGTGGTCTCAGCATAGATTTTTATTTTATCTACTAGACTTTCCATTTCCTGACTTTTCCCAATCTACTATCCCTCTTGTCCTTCCCAACTGCCCATTGCTCTATTTTGTAGCAGTGAGTTCCACTGGCCATTGCCCACTTGCTGAGAATACCCAGCTTGGACATTGTGGAGGACCAGAGGGGGCCCAGAGAGGTCATCTCAATGGTACATTCCTAATGACACCTTCAGTCTGGTACAATTCCACAGATTTATCACCTAACAAGAATGCCTCGTGTGGGAGTCTCCCTTGCATCCTATTTTCAAACTGCTCTGAAACCCAGTTGCAGACTTAGACTGGCTTGCAAACTGGCATGCTGCCACCAGGGCTGTGCTGGAGTCTGCTGGGGAAATGGGTGACGGTTAGGTTGGGAAGTTCATGAGATGCAGCCCCCTGAATCTGAGCGGCTGATAATATCCAAATTGAACTGAAACCCCTGTGTGTAAGGCAACTGCCTTGAAAAAAAGCACTCTGCAACGGAGGCTGGGGTGGGGTTTTTATGGCAAATTTGGGAGCGTTGGGTCAAGGAGCTCCCAGCATTCAGCCCTTCTCCCCAAAATATGAGCTGATTTCTCATTTTCAGATTGTGAGGATGTTCTTGGTGCAGAGCCAGGGAAAAACTGAAGGCTCGGACCTTCATGAAATGCGGAGCATGGACAGCCCCTGAACTCGGTTATTGAATGGGGGCCAGGACTGGTACAGAAATATTGCAAAAGTTGTTCCACTACTAAGTTTTTGGCTCACGGGCAGTTCACACCTCTGCAGGCTGTAGCTTGCACAGGAAATCTCCAGTGAGTAACTGTGCTGAGTTGTGTGCTGGCAGGGGGTGGACCACAGGAACCGTTCTTAGTCTTTGTACCTAAAGATGAGACATCTGATGTTTTCCTCCCCCATCTTAGTACATCCAACCTGCCGTCTGTGAGGTGTCCCAGCAGGTGGGGCATTACCAGCAGGAGGATGCAGCCTTTAATGGGAATCTGTTCACAATTCGATACACAAGCAAAATTTAGAGAATGCAGGAATCCTTCCTTTGTTCTTCACCTACCCTTACCACTGGACCCTACTTCCCTGCTAGAGCCAGGGATAGACCCCAGGAGTCCTGATTCCCAGCATCCCCTGCTCTAACCACTCAATCCCACTCCCCTCCCAGAGCTAGGGATAGAACCCAGGAGTAATCGCTCCCAACCCACACTGCTCTATCACACCAGACCTCAGCCAGAGGCAGTAGAGGTACTCAAGAGTTCTGAAGTGAAGTCAGCAGACATACACCGATTTACACCAGCTGAGGATCTGGCCTGTTCACTCCATTGCCCTGTTGACTTTCAGGCTTAGTTTCTTTAAAAAATGGCAATTTTTTGTGCTTCTAGTTTTTGGGATGTTTCCCAGCTGAGCACCTTTAAAGAGACCTGATTTTCCACAGGGAGGGTGCTCGACATTTTCTGAATATCAGACCACTCAAGTTGGAGACACCCAAACCTTGAAGCTCCAAGCATGACCAGACACTTTGGCAAAGTTAGATCCCCAGCCCTTGGCCCTTTGCACAAGAGTCCTGTGCCATAAACCTCCAAGGAACAATCCTTCCAGAGCTGGGACCTCCCCTAGGTGCAGAGTATGACGGGCTTCCCCCCTTAGGATGCCACCAGAAGGGCTGAGATACCACTGAGCCTGCCTGTTATGCCAACCTGGGCACCCTTTTTACCTGTCTTGCTGAGCCAAGCTATTAAGCTTCCTCCAGGACACACACAGGCAGGGCCACACCAAATTACAGAACAAAACAGACACTGAGATCAGTTCAGGGAAGGCTCAACTTAAAGGACTTACCCCAGCAATCAGGTGTCCACCTCCCTTGGAGTGCAGACCCAAACATATATTATGAAATCTGCCTTCTCCCTCAATGAGGAGGAAGGTATGCACAACCTCTTTCCCTCCCCCACCCCCACTTTTAATATGAAACTTACACACAGGGTTATAGTATAAACAAGAAATAATTTTATTAACTACAAAAGGTGAATTCTAAGTGAGTATAAGAAATAGTAGACAGAAGAAAGCAGATTACTGAGCAAATAAAACAAAGTACACAAGCTAAGCTCAATATACTTAAGAAACACATTACAACATGTAATTGCTTATCCTAAACGTTATTTTAGGCTGGTTGCAAAGTTTCTGTGGTTCAGAATTCCAGTTATATTTCTTTTCAGACTGGACCCCTGTCTCAGTCTGGACTCCCCCCCTGCCCTCCCTTCGGGTGACTTTAGCAGTCTTTCTTCTTTGGCAGACAGGCCGTGGAGAGGAGGAGTCCCGTTTTCCTTCCTTCCCACCCTTAAATAAGATTTACATAAGGCAGGAATCCTTTGTTTCCCAAACTTGACCCTCCTTCCCTTCCAGTGGAAAGTTACAAGAAGTCCCAGGTAATGTTTAGCATCAGATGACAAGACCACCTGGCTAGTGGTGTCACAGGTACTTCCCTGGATGCCTCCCAGAAGGGAGAGAGATTAGTATCTTCATGGTTTTGTTGTTCCTTCCTCTTCAAATTTGATGGCCTGTCAGCTGGTAGGTGTCTTCGCAATACACACCTCGTTGTAATGGTTACGTAGTCCATATTCCTTACGTTAAATACAGAAATGATACATGCATATAAATTGGATAACCACATTCAGTAAATTTTAACCTTTCCAATGATATCTTACAAGACCCATCTTGCATAAAGTACATCTAAGTTACTTCATACCCATATCATAAGAATATTTCCATAAGGAATATGGAGTGCAATGTCATAAACAGAGCTAGAAGGTCCTGTTTCCATTCCCTTCACCATTAGGGTGGAGAATCTTCTCAGTTTCTGCAATGCCTGCAAGAGGAGGTTTGGGCTCTGGGCTTTATTTTTTAAAATATGGAGTAACCAAGAACTCTGGAGATTCTTGAACTAGCCACATATCTAGAACCCATGGGATCCTACTGGGTTTTCAAACATAGAGGAGCTTGGAAACCATGAGCTTGTAGACCATGATGGTACTGATCACATTTAAAAACACTGATAAACCTGGAATCCAAGAGTTTCCAGAATCAGGCATATACTAAAACTCATGGGATCCTATCGGGTTTTCAAATCTACAAGGGGTTAGAAACAATGAGATTCTAAACCACGCAGGATCTGAATGAGTTTTTAGACATTGACAGACCTAGAACCCAATAGGTTCCAGAACCAAAGGTATAGCAAGAACTCATGGGAAACTATTGAGTTTTAAAACATATAGGGTGTGAGAACAATGAGGTTCTAGCACACATCATATCTGATGATGCTTCAAAAAGTTGATAGGCCTAGAACCTAAAAGGTTCTAATACTATCAGTATAACTAGAACTCATGGTAACCGCTTTGGTTTTAACATAAAGGGGGTTGGAAACCATGAGGTTCTTTATCACATAATATTCGATGACATTCCAAAACATTGGCAGACCTAGAATTCAAGAGATTCACAAACCACCCAGGATTCCCAGAACCCATGAGATCCTATTGAATATTGAAACATTGAGAGGTAGTGTATGTCACGTTTGCCAGATTAGCTGCACTTCTGTCCTGAGAGTGCAACCCTCCAGGTGGGAGGCCTTGTGCTTTTAACCTTTCCCAGGTGGACTCTGGCAGTTCTCCCACACTTAGTCTGAACCCTGGCTTACAGCACCCTGTGGATCAAGCAGCTTACACTACAGGTCTGACTTCCGGAGTCTGAACAATGAGGAGCCAACTTCAACCAAAGTCTTGTTTCCATCTGAACATGAGCAATGAAGCATTTAGAGAAACAAGGTTTTAAAAGAACAGACATGCTCATGTCTAACTTTCCTACAAACCCTCCACCCTGGCTGGTGGCCTACGCAGGCCTAGCTTCCTCAGACACCCCAGTGGGCCCTAGGAGACAACTGGTGGAGCACCTCAACAACGTCTGCCTCTCCTCTGGATAGATTCAGAGATTAAAGGCCAGAAGGAGCATGGTGGTCCCCTACTCTGACCTCATGCAGAACATCCGTGAAATAGTCCCTGGTTGAACTAGAGAAGATCTCTTAGAAAAACACCCAGTCCTGCCTTAAAAATTGCCGGTGATGGAGAATCCACCAGGGAGGGTCCTTTCAAGTCTTTATTGTCCATTGGATCTGCTGGCCCCCAGCCTTGGCCAAAGTTTTGTAACTTGGCTGGAGCTGGCAGGTGGGATCTTCATAATTACTTGTATGTTACCTCTTCACCACCCTGAAGTGTTCATGGGTAGGTGGTTTCTCTGGAGCCGCTCTTTGTTCTGCCAGCTTGTTTTCCTTACTAGCTGCTCTTAAACTAAGCCAGAGGCTCCACAAACTCAATATCCCAGTGATCGGTTCACGGGGTGGTTGTAAATTATTTCAGAACCACCACAAAAACCTTGAATCTAGGTAGTTCAAGTAACACCCAGGAATGATTATTACTTATTATATTTTATTTCAGGTAGTTCTGGGAGCCCCAGTCCTGGCTCAGTGCCCTGCTGTGCTAGGCACTGTACAAACACAGAGCAAAAAGAGAGTCCCTACACAAGAGAGCTCACTGTCTAGGGAGGCAGGATACATAGAGACCAGAACTGAGTCTCAGGAGGCCTTGGCACTATTCCTGGCTCTGCCACTGGCCGTCTGGGTGACCTTGGCCAAGTCACTTCCACACTTTTTTAGTTCAATCAGGGATGAAGGAACGGGTGGGATGACAAGTTTCCAATGCTCTCTTACTCTAGGCACTTTCAGGCCATCTCCAGTTCTGATCCCTCAACTTCTGTCCCTTGTTTCCCACTGGTCTCAGGTGCTTCGCTGCCGAGATCATCAGCTAAAGCTGTCTTGAGCAAAGTGATGAGGGACATCCTGAGCACCTGCCGGAATTTCTCCCCCCACAAAGATGTAGAGGATGGGTGGGGGTGCGGCAAGTGTTTAAACAAGTCAAGAGGGTGTAAATAAGCATGAAGACACTTGTGACTGACACTGGCACTGCATTCTTGTAGAGCAGCAGGCCATGATAGAGCTGGTAGGGCACCCAGCAGACAAAGAACGACACCACTGCAGTCACCATGACTTTGAAACGCTTCCCGCTCCGCTCCAATCCCCTCTTCTTCATCTCCAGCCCCATCCAGCACTGGCATCCCACGCTGGTGCAGACAGGCAGCAGGAACTGCACCCCAAACAGGACCGGATGGAGACATGTCTTCCAGCCCTGTGTCTCAGCTCTGTCCCACTCTTGTTGGTGCAGGTGACCCTGCCTCCATCTCCAGGAGACCCCAAAAACCGAGTTAGGGAACACTGAGGGTGAAGGAGATCAGCTACACACCCGCAACCAGCTTCCTGACCGGAGCCACAGTGCGGTGATGCCAGAACCAGATGGGGGCGGCAGGGGAGAGTGCAGTGGTCCAGGCTGGTGAGAGTGAGAAAGAAGATAGCAGAGAACATGCCCAGGGAGAGGCAGGCATTGAGGAGCTCACACATGGCCATGCCGAAGACCCAGCGGAAACCCAGGTAGATGTAGATGCAAACAGAGTCATAGAGCAGGACATGAGCAGGTAGGTGAGGACCAGATGGAAGGACAAGAGGGAGATCATCATCATCCTCATCCTCAGCCCCAGAACCCATAGGCAGAGCCCACAGCCAGTCATCCCCACTGGGAGGTTGCCACATGCAGCTGCCAGTTCCCTTCCCTTCCCGAACAGCTGGGGGTTGCTCCCATTGGCTGCTAGGCTGGTGGGCAAGGTGGAAGGGCAGTGAGGAGTTGGGCTGGCTGGAAAGGCAGAGGGGCCTTTTGGACGGGGCTGGGCTGGCTGGAAAGGCAGAGGGGCCTTTTGGACGGGGCTGGGCTGGCTGGAAAGGCGGAGGGGAGGTGCCATGAGGGGCCATGCTGGGAGGGAAGGCAGAGGTGCCATGAGGGACTGGGGTCGCTGGGACGGCGGAGTGGCCATGAGACCCTAAGGAGGTGTGGGAAGAACACAAAGGGGATTGTAGAAGAGGGAGGGAGAGACAGAAGTGTGGAGCCCTAGCACTGACAATCCCTGCATTTCATTATCCTCTCTGCACAAACCAGCAAGTCCCCGAGCCCGATACAGAAAGAACCAGGAGTCCTGGCTCCCAACACACATACCCCCTGATCTATGTCACTGGACCCTATCCCCTCCCAAAGTCATGGATATAACCCCAGAGTCCTGGCTTCCACCCCACTCTCCCCATTCCAACTCAGTAGACCCCACTCTCCAAACAAAACTGGGGTTACAACCCAGGAGTCCTGGCTCCCAGTACACTGCCCTAACCACTAGATCCCACTCCTCTCAGATTTCAAGCTTGGTCTAGTGTACCGTGCCATTGGGGGCTGTTTTCCCAGTAGTGTTGGGTTCCCATCAGAGATCCCGGCTCTGAGGATGGGGCCTGTGTAACCAACACTCTGGGGAGGGCTGGGTGTGACTGAGATTTTATCTAGAACAGGAAGGAGCAGCATTTCACATGAGTTGTCTCACACAGGGATGTACCCACAACATATAGATAACACAGGACCCCTAACGGCTATTGACCTGCTCTAACCACTAGACACCACTCCCTTCCCAGATCTGAGGACAGAACCCAGGAGCCCTGGCTCCCACTGCCCCCTCCCCCTGCTCTAACCCACAAGACCCCCCACTCTTTGGCTGGGAGTTGCATTATTTGTGACTCAGCCTCTGTTGTGAGCTAATGGGGCTCGTTTATCTCTGGGTGCAGCCCCTGTCAGGAAAGAACTTTTGCAAAATACAGGCCCTTCCTCTTCATGGGACCATACCTCAATAGATGAGCTGTTGGCCAAGCATCTAGTGCATTAGAGTGGGGGCCAGTTTTAAAGCAATTGTTATTACTTAGGTTTTTTCTCTGCTAAGACAGTGTCCAATGATCATTTCCGTTCATGGTTTGCAGTGTGTGGATCTCAGAGAGCAGATGGGGGTGGAGCATGTAGAGGACACAGAGTTAAGGGGAGGGAACTTAACACACAGGGGAGGGCTCTTGCATGCTGAGTACAGACTCACAGACACTTTGCTGGGAAAACACACGCCATCCAAATCTCTTTCTGCGCTGGGATGTGACCTGCCCAGGTGAGTCAAGACGATGGGCAGAGGCCCCTCTTGGGTTTGAAGGGGAATTTCCTTTCTAAGGCTACCTAGAAGCAACAGACATTTGCCATTTTCAAGGCAAACCAGTGGGACTCCCTGTCACTGGGTATCAGTGGGGTTAGCCCGTGAAATTCCCTGCAACTGGGTAGTCCTGGGTTAAGCTGGAGAACCCAATAGATAGAAGTAGGAGGTGAGATCTGTGGCATGGGTTAATTTTTCTGACCCCCTCCCTGCATCTCATTCCCAGAGCCAAGAATAGCTCCCACCCCCTTCCTCTAACCATTAGGCCATTCTGCAGAGAAGAAAGAACTCCAATCTAACAAAGCAATGGGGGGCACAGTGCCAGGCAGAGGTAAGAATCCAGAGGTCCTAGATCCAGTCAGGAATCTAGAACCAATAGACTTTCTGTTTAAACACATTGAGAGGCTTACAAGAAATGAGATCCCAAAGCCAGCTAGTGATGCAGAATCCAAGAGAATCAATTAGGATAGAACATATTGTTCAGGGCTGGCAACAAGGCTGTGGGGCAGAGAAGTAGGTCAGTGGATTGAGGCTTCTTGTGTTACAATGAGAGCGAGAAGGACCCTGCACGCTCTCTTGAGTCAGGGTATGGTAGCAATTCCTGTGACAGGCAGATCAGCACAGAAGACAGGTTGGGGTTGGGGTGGCTTTTTCCAGCTTCTAGCACTGAGTTCCACCATCACCAGCACCAGAATACTGGGAGTCAAGAGGCTGATTCCCCATATACCTGAGCCGGCCTGTCCCTGCACTGCAGACGGATTGGACCTGGCGTCTGCTAGGGGGAAACGCCCCGTGTCCCATTCCCCACCCTTCTGAGCCAGCCCATCATCCAGATCACTGTGACGTGGTATTCTCAGCATAGCTCTGTATTTGACCTACCAGACTGTCCCCTTCCCCACTGCTCCCATGTCTCCCATGCCATATCCTCCTCTGCTGCCCATAGTTCTACCTTGTAGCAGTGAGTTCCACTGCCTATAGCCCAGTTCCTGAGAATATCCACCCTGAATATTGTGGAGGACAAGAGGGTGCCTAGTTAGGTCCTGTCCAATAGTGCGTTCCTAACCCCCTCTGTTATTTCTTCATTCCTCCTCTTCCACTTTCTCTTTTCCCCTCCTCTGTTGTCCCTTCCAACCCCTCTTCTGTCTCTCCCCAGGGCAGCATGGACCGAGGCAATACGAATATCCCACCAACCACTGGGGCGAATTCCAGCCAGGTCCCTGTAGCTGTGAGTGCTGCTCACCTGGCCTCTGCAGTGTTGCTCTTCCCCACCTTCCTGGTGGGTGTGGTGGGGAACGGGCTGTACCTGTGGGTGCTGGGACTGAAGATGAGGAGGACAGTGACCACCCTCTGGTTCCTCCACCTGGTCTCCTGTTCCCTCCTCTTCACCCTGCTGATCCCCTTCTTCATCGTCTCCCTCCTCATGGATTTCCATTGGATCTTTGGCACGGCCATGTGCAAGCTTCTCAACACCTGCATCTCTGTGGGCATGTTCACCTCTGTCTTCCTTCTCACCCTCATCAGCCTGGACCGCTACACCCTCACTCACCGTCCCATCTGGTGCCGGCATAACCGCACCCTCCCCCGTGCTGGGAAGCTGGTCGTCTGTCTGTGGCTGGCCTCCTTCGGTCTCAGCGCTCCCTATCTGGCTTTCCGGGAGACCCGGGTATTAGAGGGGGGCAGAATCATCTGCATCAACAATTATGCCCCCTCCGGAGACTGGAATGGAGTCGAGACACAGGACCTGGGCAGACAGGTCCACCTGGCTGTGTTCATTGTCCGGTTCCTGCTGGGCTTTCTGCTTCCTTTCTGCACCATGGTGGTATGCTATGTCCATGTGGGGCTGAAGATGAAGGAGAAGAAGCTGGTGTGGGCTGGGAAGCCTTTCAAAGTCATGGTGGCTGCGATGGTTTCCTTCTTCCTCGGCTGGTTGCCCTACCACCTCTACCATGGCTTGAAGCTCTCCAATAAGGAGGTGCCAGAGTCAGTGATGGGTGCCCTCTTGGTCATTTACACCTTCACATCCTGCTTCAATGCCTGCTTCACCCCCATCCTCTACCTCTTTGTGGGGGAGAAGTTCTGGCAGGTCTTCAGAACATCTCTTCTCACTCTGGTGAAAGCGGCTTTTGTCGACGATCTTGGCAGCAGTGCCTCCGAGTCTAGTGGAAGACATGGGACAGAAGTCGAGAACACAAAATAGTTGATGGCCTGAAGGTGCACAGACTTAGGGAGAGTTGAAATCTTGCCATCCCATTTGTTCTAGATTCCTGATGCTTCTAAATCCAAATGGGTTTCAGGTATCTTACTATTCATAAACCCTGTAGTGTCCCTGGATTGTAGATTCCCTGCTCTCTCTAGAATTCAATGCATTCTAGTTCACTCAATTTTTTCAAACTCAGTGGATCATCAGTGGCAGCAGATTAGTAGCAAGCTCCAGAATTTTGTTTGTTTTAGATCTTTCAATGTGTTCTAACCCAATTGACTCTCTTGGATTCTGCGTCACTAGCTGGCTCTGGAATCTCATTTATTGTAAGTCTCTCAATGTGTTCAAACTCAAAGTCTATGGGTTCTAGATTCCCATCTGGATCTAGGACATCACTGGATTCTAGAGTGTTTTCAAACCACATAGAATCCAACAGGTTCCAGATTGTTTGCTGAAAGTTTCATCGTGGTTCTAGATTTCCAAATGGTTTTAAATCCATTGGGGTAGAAGAGTCTGCATTATAATAGCGATATCTAGCTATTCTCTAGTGCTTATCATCAGTAGATCTTAAAGAACTTTACAAGGAGGTTAGTAGCAGTCTTCCAGTTTTTACAAATGGGGAAACTGGGACACAGACTGGGGAAGTGACTAGGCCAAGGTCACCCAGTAGAACCTTCGGTCCATCCAGTGGCAGAACCGGGAACAAACCCATGTCAGCTGTGTCCCAGCCCAGGTCTCTATCCATGGATCCCCTTAGATTGTGAGCTCTCTGGGACAGGGACTGTCTTTTCGCTCTGTGTTTGTATAAGGCCTAGTACGGTGGGGTTCTCGGTCAGGATTTGGGCTCCCAGCGCTACTGAAATAAAAAATAATAATAAATAAACCTTCCTGGGTGTTCCTTGAACTACATAGATTCTGTAAGTTTTGTGGGGCGGCTCTGATGTAATTTACAAACACCACATGACCCACTCACTGGGATATGTCGTGTGGGGAGGCTCTGGATTATTTTAAGAGCAACTGGTAAGTAAAACAAGCTGGCAGGACAAGGAGTGGCTCCAGAGAAACCACCTGCCCATGAACATTCAGGGTGGTGAAGAGATATTTCCAAGACGTCTGTTCTAGTTCAACTAGGGACTAATTCAGGGATGTTCTGCAGCAGGTCAGACTAGGGGTAGGGTTACCATTCGTCCGGATTCCCCGGACATGTCCGGCTTTTTTGAGTTAAAAATAGTGTCCGGGGGGAATTTGTCAATGTCTGGACTTCCCCCCCATGCAGAGCCTGCGCGGCTTACAGGGAAGCCGGCCGGATCGTTCCACTCGCACGGGCTCCGGCAGCCAGAGCCCTTCCTTCACTTCCCCTTCCTCTCCCCTGAAACTTGAGACCAGTCCCCTCCTCCCCCTCCCTCCCCGCATTCGCAGCTCCCCGGCCGGCCGTTCGCCTCGGCCTCCGGCAGCCTGGAGCTCCGACCCTGCTCCCCTCCCCCACTGCTGAGCACCCTGTTTTGCAGCACAGTAAGGGGGCTGGGGGTCAGAGAAGCGGCAGGGAGGTTCTGGGGAGGTAGTCAAGAGACAGGGAGCAGGAGGGAGGGTTGGATGGGTCAGGAGTTCGGGGGGGGCTGTCTGGGGGTTGGGGGTGTAAGGTTTTGGGCAGTCAGGGTACAGGTGGGGGGGTCTCAGGAGGGGGCAGTCAGGGGACAGGGAGCAGAGGGGTTTAGATGGGTCAGGAGTTCTGAGGGGGGCTGTCAGGGTGTGGGGGTGTGGATAAGGGTTGGGGCAGTCAGGGGACAGATAGGGGGTAGGGTCCTAGGGGGCCAGTTAGGATGGGGGGGAGGGTCTCAGGAGGGGGCAGTCAGGGGACAAGAGGCAGGGAGGCTTAGGGAGGGGGTGGAGTCCTGGGGGGCAGTTAGGGGCAGGGGTCCCAGGAGGGGGCAGTCAGGAGACAAGGAGTGGGGGGGAGGGTTGGGGGTTCTGAGGGGGCAGGAAGTGGGAGGGAGTGGAAGGGGCAGGGGCGGGGCTAGGGCGGGGCTCCTCCCATCCTCTTTTTTGATTGTTGAAATATGGTAACCCTAACTAGGGGACCACCATGCTGCTTCTGGCCTTGGAATCTCTGATTCTATCCAGAGGTCAGGCAGATTTTGGGGAGCTGAACGAGTTGTGACCTGGACCCACTGGGTTATCTGAGGAAGCCAGGCCTATGTGGGCCACCAACCCTGGGTGGAGGCTGTAGGTAAGTTAGACATGTGCTTAACTCCTCTATTTCAACAATCTTTTTCCCATTCCAACTGTTCAGATGAAAGAAGACTGCCAACCGTGACAGAAAACACATCTTGCTGATTCAAAATTCAATAGGATCTCATGGATTATAGGAATTCTGGACCAGTTCTTAACACCTTGGGTCTCAGGTCTGTCAGTGTTTTGAATTTGAACTGGTCTGATGTGGGCTAGATTTAGATCATCATGTTTTCCAAGCCACTGTATGTTTCAAAATCCAATAGAGTCCTATGTATTCTAGATATATAACTGATTCTTGAACAGCTTGGGTTCTAGGTCTGCCAAAGTATAAAAATCCAAACAGATCCTATGTGGTCTAGGACATTCTAGTTTCCAACCTCATATATGACATCGTAGACCACAGAGAACCAGTTTGGGTTTACAAAAACTTTGGCAGACCTAGAACCCAAGAGGTTCAAGAACCACTCAAATGTCTAGATCTCATGGTGTTCTAATGGGTTTTTAAGTGTGTGTGTGTGTGTTTGTGTGTGTGTGTGTGTGTGTGTAAAATACACACACACACACAATAGTACCGCATGAGTAACGCTAAGATTATGTCACAGAGGTGGCGGAAGTCACAAAAACTGTAACTCAGCGACCTCCATGACATCGGGAGCCTTGCAGCTCACCTGCCACTGATGGCAGACGGGGACTTTGCAGCAGCCCAGCTTCCACTGACGGCGGTGACCCCTGAGCTGCCGAGCCACCACTGCTTGCAAAGTTCCCCCCTGCAGTGGCTGAGCTGCTGCGAACAACCAGGGCCCCCCGCTGCTCCCAGCTGCCACCACCAGTGACAGAGGGACCCTGGAACTGCTCAGTGGCTGTGGGCGGGAGGGATCCCTACAGTTCCAGCCCCGCAGGGCAGCAGGGGGATCCCGCCCAGCTACTGGGCAATGGGGCTTCTGCAGCTTCCAGCCACTGCGGGGGGTGTGGCACGGTGCTGGACCCTACTCCCTCCCCATTTTGTCAGGGTTGTTTTTAGTAAAAGTCAGGGACAGATCACAGCTTCCACGATATTTTGTTTATTGCCTGTGGCCTCTCCATGACTTTTATTAAAAAATATCTATGACAACATTGTAGCCTTACACCTTGGTTCTAGATATTTGGCTAGTTCTTGAACCTCTTGAGTTCTTGGTGTGACAATGCCTTGAAACCCAATCAGATCTGACATGCTCTAGTACTTCAAGGGATCCAAGCATCTATATGTGTGAAAAAACAATAGTGTCCTGAGAATTCTAGATATCTGGCTAGTTCTGGAAACTCCTGGGTTCCAGTCAGTCCAGGACTCCAACCCCCACTACCCCTGATTATTCAGCACAACCAGAGACCTGAAGAATTGGTTATTGGCTCAGGACTTACATGCCATCTGTGGTCCCAATTCAGCCCCGTTGTGGCTGTAGACACCAGGTCAAAGCTGATAATAGGGATGAGAACTCAAACATCTCCATGTTTAGATCAAAAGAGCTGTGGCTGTGTGTCTAAGCCCCCACGTGTCAGCTGAGCATAGGTGTTACTCACCCTCGATTTGCGGTGGAAGCCGTGCCTCACAGAGGTGTGAACTGCTATTAAACACAGGTGTGAACAGCTTGAGGTGCGGACTCACTTTTGCAGTACGGCCACACCGGTCCTCTGTCCCATGGCATGCCAACCAGGCTTGATGTTTCCCAAAGTTCGACCTCTTTGCTTTTTCCCCTCGCTCTGCACCGAGAATATTATAACCATCTGAACATGTTCAAACAGCATGTGTGGGGAGGGCCAGTATCGCGGGAACCCCTTGACCAAATGACCCCAAATTTGTGTCACAAACCCCACCCCCGCCTCGGTTCCTCAGTGCTGGTTTTCAAGGCAGTTGCCCCCTGCATGGGGGTGTCAGTGCAGTGTGTGAATATTAACAGCAGCTCATCTTCAGGGGGCTGCATCTCCTGACATCCCTGATCAAACGACTGCCCTTGGCTCCCGCAGACTCCAGAGAGCCCCTGCAGTTTGGTGTCACTTTCCAGGTCGATGCGAGTCTGCAACTGGTTTTTAGCGTGGTGTGAAAAAATTAAGAGCGGCTCCTTTTCATGCGGCTCTAACTGAGGGCCCCGGATCACAACCCTTTGAACCTGCCCCACTCACTCTGCCCCGGGTCTTGCTCAGAGACGGCCAATTTCAAGCCAAGCCGAGTGGGCGCGTGGATTTCAGAGCACTTTGACTCGTTGGTTCTGACAGGAAAAAGTTTCTCCGCAGCACAGCTGCAGGGGCGCCCTTAGCAGATCTGCTGTAGGCAGGACTCGGGCTCCCAGTTCTGAGCTCAGGGTCTGCAGCACCTGGTTGCAAGCGGCCCCCTCAATCCAACAGCCCTTGCCTCTCTGCACACTCATGTCCAACCCCGGGGCATCAGCCTGGCCGCACTCATGCCAACCACTGTGACCGTGTCTCTGGGGCATGTGCCTCTTTGAGAGCTCCGTCGAAGCTCTGGCCCCTTTACGCATGCGACTGCCTGCGAGGGGGTGATGGGTGGAGTTGATATTTGGACACAGGGTACCGCTGGACCCCAGATTTCTGTGTGTCCCTGACCCTCCATGCCTGACCGGTCTAAGGAGCCCAGCTGGGCAGTAGTGGATAATCCATTGGACTGACAGGGTCTGTGCCCAGGGGCTCTGGCCAATTGGGGACCCCTGGAAAAATGGATGCCCTGTCCCAGCAGAAATCCCAGAGCCCTGGCAGAAGCACTGGGTGGGTGTATCCAGGGAAACCCCCGCACGCCGAGACCACTCCCCGGCAGAAGCGCTGGGTGGAGGTGGGGGAAACCCCAGTGCCCAGACCCCCGCTGCAGCTTTGGGACTGGAGGGCTCTTGCTCCCTGCCGAGGCCTCAGGGTTAGTGGTGAAAGCAGTGGAGGGATGACTCAGGACAGCTGGGTTCTAGCCCAGGTTGTGGGAGGGCAGTGGAGTCTAGAGGGTTAGAAATGCTGGAGTGTTGGGAGCCAGGGGTCTGGGTTCTATCCCTGGCTCTGGCAGGGGAGTGGGGGGCTAGTTTTAAAGCTGTGGTTGTTTCTTAGGTGGTTTCTTTGCTAAGACAGTGTCCAAATGGTCATTGCCATTTATGGTTTGCAGCTTCTCCAGCTCACAGACCAGGTGGAGGCGGAGCGTGTAGAAGACACAGAGTTAAGGGAAGTGACCTCAACACACAGGACAACACAGACTCACGGACACTTTGCTGCGGAAGCACACACCATCCGAGTCTCTCTCTGCGCTGGGTCCGGCGCTGCCCAGGTGAGTCGAGACAATGGGCAGAGGCCCCTCCTTGGGTCTGAAGGGGAATTTCTTTGCTAAACCTATCTAGGAGCCAGAGACATTTGCTATTACCAAGGCAAACCAGTGGGACTACCTGCCACTGGGTATTAATGGGGTAAACATGGGGACTCAAAAGACAGAGTTAATTGGTTGGATCTGTGACCTGGGTGAATTTTTCTCTCTTGTTTCATGTTCATCAGATGAGGTGTTTTCTATTTATGAATCTCTAAACCACAGGACTGCACGTCCCTCCCACAGCTCAAGAGTTCTGACCTCCCACCCCTGCTAAATTGCTCCCCAGAACTGGGGATAAAACCCAGGGGGCCTGGCTCCCATACCCCCTTACCTAACCATTAGGCCATTCTGCAGAGTACAGAGGTCTCCAGTCTAACAAGTCTGGGGGGGTGCATTCTGTGACAGAGGCAATAGCCCAGAGGTCCCTGGTGCAGAGCTGCAGCACGGCTGTGGGGTAGATAAGCAGCTCGGTGGATTGAGGCTTCCTGTGATACAATGAAGTGATAACAACCCTGCACACTCTCTCGAGTCAGGGTGTAGCAACAATTACTGTGACAGGCAGATGAGCACAAGATGGGTGGGGGTGGAGTGGCTTTTTCTACCTTGTAGCAGTGAGTTCCACAGGCATCAGCTCCAGCATGCTAGGAGCCAACAGCACCGATCCCCACCTCCCTTAGCCAGGCAGTCCTAGGTCCTGAAGCCAGTTCAGAGTCAGTGCCTCCTAGTGGGGAAAGGCCCCGTGTCCCATTCCCTGCCCCATTGAGCCAAACATCCCTCCTTTCCCCTTCCCCACTTGTTGCACGTCTGCTATCCCTCTTTCCCTCCCCTGCTGCCCTTAGCTCCATCTTGTAGCTGTGAGTTCCTCTGGCCAGGGCCCCTTGCTGAGCATACCCAGCCTGGACATTCTGGAGAACCAGAGGGTGCCCAGAGAGGTCCGCTCCCATAGTGCATTCCTAACCCTCTCTGTTAATTTGCCCTTCCTCCTCTTCCAGTCTCCCTTCTCCCCTCCTCTGTTGTCCCTCCAACCCCTCTTCTGCCCGCTCTCTGTGTGCACCTGTAAGCTGCTTAAGGGAGGTTTTCTGATCTTTTAATCTTTCTCTTGGCTCTTCTCTGACCCCTCCCTGATTGATCACCATCCCCCTGGGACTGTGGGCACTGGAACGGGACATAGGATGCTAGCAGGGGTCTAGCAGGTCTAGTGTTCTAGATCCTAGCAGGGGGGTTGTGGGTCAGAACTCCTGGGTTCTTTCCCTAGCTCGGGGAGGGGAGTGGGTTCTAGTGGTTAGAACATGGGGGAGGGGCCAGTAGCCTGATCTCCTGGGTTCTATTCTGTTTATAAGGTGGATTGTCTTTGGCTGGGTGGTGAAGGAGATACTGTTCTTCCACTGCTGAGGCATGAGGGTCCCAGTATCTCTGTCTGCCCCCCTTTCTCCAACCTCTTTTGGTCCCTCCCTCCTATGCCAAGGATCTCCCCTGCCCTGACACTGCTATCAACCCCCGCACCATCAGAGGATCCATCTCTGGCCACCCCCAGGTGGGTGGGAGGGGAAATCATTTCACAGCTGCGAGTTTTCTTCTTTGCCATTATCCTGCCATGGGCGGATGGACCTGCGGGTGCTGGAGCTGAAAATGAGGAGCACAGTGACCAGCCAGTGGTTCCTCTACCTGGTTCTCAGCCCCCTGTTCTCCTCCTATTGTATACCGGTGTTTGCTGCTGTTCCCCTGGATCCAGCGTCCCTTAGAGGGGAAAGGCCCCTTGTCTCTTTCCCCACCTCCCTGAGCCAGCCAAGCAGCCAGGTCAGAGCCACATCATTTTCTCTGTGTGGTTCTGTGTTTGACCCTGTAGACTATTTCCCCCTTCTCCGCTCCTCCCACTTGCACTGTCCTCCTTTCCCCTCTGCATCTGCCATCCTGTCTTGTAGCAGTGAGTTCCAGCAGTGAGGCAGGGTGCTGCAGAGTGACCTCTGGCCACAAGGGGGCACTCGAGTAGCAGGCACCGTGTTACAGAGACCCACGGGTAAATGCCACTCATGTCCAGTGGTGGGGGGTTCCCTGGGTTAATGCCACTTATGTCCAGTGGCAGGGGGTCCCGTGGGTTAGCCACACCGAGGAATAGATCTTGCGATTGGTCATCTGCTTCAACGAGGAAAAACATCTATTTGCCCTGGGACTTTTCCTTTCCGGAGTTGCACCCTGGCAAAGTGATTGCATTTGCCACACCTTGGGCATTCGTGCCCACATGCAGGATGGTTCCATTTGGCATTTATAACAACCCTTCCTTGCCTCTGGCTTCTCTTGTTTTCACGGCTCTTGATGGCAGCCTTTTTTTTAGCAGCAGGACGCCCTCCCGCCCGTGACCGCAGATCTGGGTGCTTATGAAAGGCGGATTTACACAGCCACCTACGTACGTGGTTTTCTGGCTCACCCGGCCTCTTTGATTGTCTTGCTGTGGTTTCAGCTGCCTGCTGTATGGCCCACAGCACATGCAAGGAGTTCAATTGGTCTCCGTCACTGCCCTAGCTCACGCCGAGTCTGACACCATGCCACACACAGTCCTTAATGCAGGAGTCCCACATGTCTCCACATTCACAAGATCACGCTGCCAGTTGTAGACCAATTTAGAACTGATTTATACTTTCCCCATCTGGCTGACTTCCAGTGCAAAATTCCTGCCTCTCGGGATGCTTCTCCACCATGCACAGCGCCACCACTTATTCCTTAAGACTTGTGTATTTTTCTTTGCCACATTATCAAATTGAAACCTGTTCAATTTCCTCTCCCGCCTGCCACCTGGGGAAACCAAGCTGTTGGCAGCCGTTCGTCTCTCTGTCTGCACACTGCCCCACTCAAATCATGGCTTCCGCTTTCTCCGGTTCTCTCCATAGCGCTATCCCCAAATATTCGAAAATCCTGAGTCGGGCTCCCCCAAAATCACGAGATCACGTAAACAGACTCGATAGGGGGGTTATTTATTTGCCTTCTGCTTTTTGAGCCTGTAGGGGGCACTGGGGGCACATTTGGAAGTTTTCTCCACCGCCATGAGGGTTAGAAACTTCCTTTTTTTTTAAAGAGAGAAGGCTGAAATCATCACAGATCCATTGATGCCAGGAGCTGGGGCTTTAAGGAAAACAATACGGCTCATGTGACCCATGACAGACCCATGAGAGTTGGTAACACCGTTTTGTCGAACGCTGACCTCGCAGGAGATGCTAGTTGGCCCGTTCTTGTTTGTTCTCCTCTTTTCTTGCTTTTTGTTTCGTTCTGACACCACAGCAAGAACTGTTGCCAACAAGCTATTATAAGAAAAGCCGCAGTCCCCTCCAGCCCGCATCTGCGTGGTCAGGTCACACTTTGTTCTAGTTGGATCTTGTTTGCACACACACCTGCCCCCAGTTGCTATATTGGATCTGGACAACGGCAACCACAAATGGAAGCCACAGCTCAGACTCCGTCTTAGCAGGAAAACCCACAGCAGAAAGTTCAGCTGCTTAAAAAACAGGCTGAGGTTGTAGCTTAGCAGAGCCTGGGTCCTTGAACTGGAGGGGAGGGACGTATAATTATGCAGGGCCCCAGCTGTATCCCCTCAGCAAGTGCGACCATCCTCAAACCCCGGAAATGCCCCAGACCTGTGAGTTTTTGAGTCCTGCCTGGGGCAGGTTTTGCTCTGCAAACTCCTCCTCTCCCTCGCTCCTGAGGACAAAGGTTTGCTCGAAGAGCCGATGTCTCAAAGGCCTCTCGAATCCATGTGTGCAGTCGGATTGTCTTGAAACGTGCATTGCCCCATCAGCAGTGGGGGGACAGCGAGCAAGGACCATCCGGGACCATTTAGTCAAGAGGCCCTTTACTACTGCTTCCCCCTCCCCCACCCCAAAGAGCTTCTCTGAATTTTTTGACTGCTCCAAAAACCACATGGAGGCTGGCAACCTCTTGAATGATGGGAGAGTGCCACAGGGACTATGGGGAGATTGCATAGTTGGAAATAGGACCCTGGATTCCAAACCCCCGGCCTCTCCTGCTCTAACCAATAACTCCCACTGCCTTCCCAGGGCTGAGGATAGAACCCAGGAGTCCTGCCTCCAAGCCCTCATCTACTGGGACATGCCTGTATGAAGAGAAAGGGCCCATGATTCCAGAAAATCCCTTCCCAAAGGAAAAGAACAAGAGCACTGAGAGAAACTCTCACCAAAGGCTGAATCACCAGGACAAAACTCCTGCCCAAGATGGGGAGTGGGGTCTAGTGGTTAGAGCGGGGTGAGGGGGAGGCTGGGAGCCAGGACTCCTGGGTGCTGTCCCTAGCTCTGGGAGGGAAGTGGGGTCTATGGGGTGAGAGCAGTAGGGGGCTGGGAGCAAGGAAAAGAGAATTGAGAGCTCCTGTGTGTTATCAACATGTTGTGGGTGCATCCCTAGGTGAAATGCTTCCACTTCCTGTTCTAGGTGTAACGAGCAGCCCTCCTCAGAGTTTCATTACAGACCCCATACTCAGCCCTGGAACCCTGAACCCCCTGAGGGGAACCCAACTTTCTGGAGAAAATGACCTCCTGACTACATGGTAAGTGAGAACACGTGCCCCACGCTCCTGAGTCAGCCAGTCCCCCAGATCAAAGACACGAAGCATTCTCTGTGTAGCTGTGGGTTTCAGCCCATAGACTATTTCCCTTCCCCTACTCCTTCCTCTCCTCCTATTTTCAATATCACTCTGTTCCCCCAGCCACCTCCCATAGCTCTATCTTGTAGCAGTGAGTTCCACTGGCCATGGCCCAGTTGCTGAGAATACCCAGTCTGGATATTCTGGAGGACCAGAGGGTACCCAGAGAGGTCCGCTCCAATGGTGCCTTCCTAACCCCCTCTTATTTCTCCCTACCTCCGCTTCCCCTCCCCCTTTTCCCCTCCTCTGTCATCCCTTCCAACCTCTCTCCAGGGCACCATGGACCAAGGCAACACGACTCTCCAACCAATCACTGGGGCAAATTCCAGACAGACCCCAGCACCCATGAGGGCCACTCACCTGGGTGCGGCCATGCTGCTCTTCACCACTTTGCCAGAGGGTGTGGTGGGGAACGGGCTGTACCTGAGGGTGCTGGGGCTGAAGATGAGGAGGACAGTGACCACGCTCTGGTTCCTCCACCTGGCTTCCTGCTACTTCCTCTTCACCCTGCTGATCCCCTTCTTCGCCGTCTACCTCCTCCTGGATTTCCACTGGGTCTTCGGCATGGCCATGTGCAAGCTCCTGAATGCCTGCATCTCTGTGGACATGTTCTCCTCTGTCTTCCTTCTCGCTCTCATCAGTCTGGATTGCTACACACTCACCTGCTACCCCATCTGGTCCCGGCATCACCGCACTCTGACCCAGGCATGAAAACTGGCTGCTGGTGTGTGGCTGGTCTCCTTCGCTCTCAGCACTCCCTACCTGGCTTTCTGGGACACCCATGTGGATGCGGGCAGGATCACCTGCATCAATAATTACACCCTCTCCAGAGACTGGAATGGAGCTGAGATGCAGGACCTGGGGAGATGGGTCTACCTGGCCGTCTTCACAGTCCGGTTCCTGCTGGGCTTCCTGCTTCCCTTCTGCACCATCATGGGCTGCTACGTGTGCGTGGGGCTGGAGCTGAAGGTGAAGGGCCTGGCACAGAGTGGGAAGCCCTTCAAAGTAATGGTGGCTGCGGGGGTGTCCTTCTTCCTCTGCTGGCTGCCCTACCACCTCTACTATGGCTTGATGTTCTACAGAAATGTGCCGCAGTCAGTAACAGGCAGCTTCCTGGTCATTTTCATCATCATGTTCTGCTTCAACGTCTGTTTCACCCCGGTCCTCTACCTTTTTGTAGGGGGGACGTTCCAGCAGGTAGCAAGGACATCTCTGTTTGCTCTGGTCAAAGCAGCTTTTGATGAGGATCTCAGTAGTGATGGGTCTGGACCTGAATCTAGTAGGAGACATGGGCCAGAAATTGACACCATGGAAATGGAGAAAAACTTGGAATCTTGTGGGTTCTAGAGTCTTGGATATTCTGGACATGAGTTCCAGATGTCTCAATGTTTTAAAACTGAATAGAGTCCCTTGGGTTCTAGATTCCTAGCTAGCCCCATAATCATGTGTGTTCTACGTTTCTTGGTGTGTTTAAAAAATCCAGTAGGGTTCAGAAGGTTCCAGATTCCTGTTTGGTTCTAGAACCCAGGAGGTGCCATGTCTACAAACGGTTTTAAACTTGATAGGCTCCCATGGGTTCTAGATTCCAGGCTGGCACTACAACCTTGGTAGTTTTCATATGTCCAAATAGTTTTGCACAGCATAATATCCCATGGGTTCCAGATCTCTCAATGTGCCAAAGCCAGGTAGGGTCCTGTGGGCTCTAGGTTTCTGAGTAGTACTAAAATCATGATTTCTGAATGATTTAAAACTCTGTGGTGTCTTGTGGGTTCCAGAATCCTGGCTGTTTCTAGAAACTTCTGTGCTCTCAAAGTATTAAAACCTGATCAGATACCATTTGTTCTACAATGTCATCAGTTCTAAAGCCAGTCAATGTAGTAAAACCGATTTAATGGTGGGGTTCTAGGCTCCTGTCTGGTTGTATAACCTCATGGTTCTAGGTCTGTCAATGGTTTTAAATATCCAGAACAGTGATCTAATTAAAAGAAAACCCCTCCTGCTGCTGTATCTAAAATAGAGAAGACTCTCCATTCTGCTGACGAAGTGCATGGACCAATGATCTCTCCTTCTAGAGCTGCGTTTTTTCAGAAGTCCAAGTTCTGTGGCTTCATTGCAGGAGATCCTTATAAAAACACCAAGGGCTACAGACCTCCACTTTCTAAAGTGGTCCATCATTTTGGTTGCCTGTAAATTCTGGAGGTTCCTGACATGCAACTCCTTCAAAGAGCCCTGCTTTTCAGAAAGAGCTGAGTCGTTGTTCTCTGAAAACCTGGTCCCTGTAAGTGGTGTCAAGATGGGCACACCACCCCCAACCATGGAGACACTGAAAATCACTAGTTTGGGAAATTGATCCCGAAATCCAGTGGGAGCATGGAGTGAACAAGCCAGATCTTGTGTTGATATAAATCAGTATAGCTCAGTTATCCTCGGTTCAGAACTCATGGATTCTATTCCCAGCTCTGTGAGGGGAGAGGGGTTTAGTGGTTGGGGGCAGAGATGGGGTTCAGGACTCCTGGGTTTCATCCCCAGCTTTGGGAGGGTCATAGAGTCTAGTGAGTTAGAGCAGGGGTGGCTGGGAGCTAGGACTCCTGGGTTCCTTCCCAGGTTTGGCAGGGTCATAGGGTCTAGAGGTTAGAGTGGGGGTGGGGGTGGGAGCAAGGACGCCTGGGTTCTATCTTTGGCTCTGGGAGGGGAGTGGTGTATTCCATGCTTTGACCTCTCCAGCTCATCGCTCCCAGCAACAGGCTGAGGGCCAGCTTCTGCTACAACACCCCCGCCCCCTTCCCTGTAACACTGTCTTTGTGCAACACCCTGCAGCGGTGAGATGAGCCCAGAAGTCTCTTTTGCAAGCAGATGTCTGAACACTTTCCCCTCCCCCATCCCCTTCTGCTGCGGCAGATCCATGTGCAAGGGGAGTTGCTGGCCACCTGCTCGCTGGGGTCCAGAAATGGTCTGGTTCCACATCGGCCACTGGGGTCTGCTGAGGTGGGGGGAGCTGGGATCTGCATGGGGCAGGGGGAAGAGGAGCTGGGAGCTGTGAAGGGTAAAACTAGGTCAGGGATCTACCGAGGGGGATCTGGGATCTGCGCAGGGCAAGGCCAGGTCAGGGATCTGCAGAGGCCGTCAGCCCTGTGCAGTGCAGGTTGGGAAACTGCTATGGTGGGAAACAAGATGTGACCTGGGTCCTTCCACCAAGCTCTGGAAGGGGAAGTGCCCGTTGCTCAGAAGAACCCTTCAGACGTGGGACCCAACCGCATGAGGGAGCTGAGCTGCCCCGGGCCATCGACTCCTCCGGCGGTGGTAGGGGAAGAGGTCGCTCCTTTCCCCTGGTGCCCACCCAATACATAGCCAGGTAAGCTTGGATTCCCTTTGAGCAAAGAGGGCTACGAGTCAGGACTCCTGGGTTCTAACCCTGGCTATGGGAAGGGAGTGGGGTCTAATGGTTAGAGCAGGGGCTGGCTGGGAGCCAGGATGCCTGGGTTCTATCTTTGGCTCTGGGCGGGGAGTGGTGTATTCCGTGCTTTGACCTCTCCGGTTCATCGCTCCCAGCAACACGCTGAGGGCCAGCCTCTGCTACAACACCCCCACCCCCCTTCCCTGTTACACTATCTTTGTGCAACACCCTGCAGCAGTGAGATGAGCCCGGAAGTCTCTTTTGCAAGCAGGTGTCTGAACACTTCCCCCCCTCACCCCGTCCTGCTGCGGGCAGAGCCATGTGCAAGGGGAGATGCTGGCCACCTGCTCGCTGGGGTCCAGAAATGGTCTGGTCCCACATCGGCCACTGGGGTCTGCCGAGGTGGGGGGAGCTGGGATCTGCATGGGGCAGGGGGAAGAGGAGCTGGGAGCTGTGAAGGGTAAAACTAGGTCAGGGATCTGCCGAGGGGGATCTGGGATCTGCGCAGGGCAAGGCCAGGTCAGGGATCTGCAGAGGCCGTCAGTCCTGTGCAGTGCAGGTTGGGAAACTGCTGTGGTGGGAACCAAGATGTGACCTGTGTCCTTCCGCCAAGCTCTGGAAGGGGAAGTGCCCATTGCTCAGAAGAACCCTTCAGATGTGGGACCCATCCCCACGAGGGAGCTGAGCTGCCCCGGGCCATCGACTGCTCCGACAGTGGTAGGGGAAGAGGTCGCTCCTTTCCCCTGGTGCCCACCCAAGACATAGCCAGGTAAGCTTGGATTCCCTTTGAACAAAGAGGGCTACGAGTCAGGAATCCTGGGTTCTAACCCTGGCTCTGGGAGGGGAGTGGGGTCTAGTGGTTAGAGCAGGGGGAGGCAGCTGGGAGTCTGAACTCCTGGGTTCTATCTCTGGCTCTGGGAGGGGAGTGGGGTCTAATGGTTAGAGCAGGGGCTGGCTGGGAGCCAGGACCCCTGGGTTCTCTCCCAAGCTCTGGGAGGGGAGGGGAGTCTAGTGTTAGAGCACCTGCATAACTGACATATCTGCTAGCAGTTCCCAGGTTTCGTAAGAGGGCTGGTTCACTTTGCACAACTGGGTGATGCTCCCTTTCTCTGCCTGCGAGGGGCGTGGGCAGGGGCGGGATCAGTGCCCTTGGGGTCAGAATCTGGTAATCTAGGCCCAAAGGGGGGAAGTTGTGGTGGTGACTGTGAGACCACAGAGCTGTGTGGTTTCCCAACACTTTTTCCGGGATGGGGCGGCTGGGAGTGTGGGTGGGGGATGAGGATAGAGTTTGGGGGGAGGAGCAGCATGATGGGGGAATGAGGGGGCCAGGAGTTTGGGGAGCTGGGGGATGAGGGGTCGGGGGCATGGAGCAATGGTGGGGTTGGGAGGAGGGACTGGGAGTCCAGGGAAAGGGGGGATTTGGGAGAGGTGGGGGATGGGTGAAGGTGTGAGGAGGCTGGGGCCAGAGGAGAGGTAGCAGTTGGGGGAACGACGGGGTCCTGTGGCCAATGTCTCACTGGGCCTCTTTCACACACCCCCAGCAGCCTCCCTCGCCTCCTAGCCATGAACGGCTCCCGTGCCCCCCACAACGCCACCGGGGCTGTGGAGGACACCATGCGGCACATAGCCATCAGCACCAATGCCCTGGTATTGGGGCTGGGCTTGGCCGGCAATGGGCTAGTGATCTGGATCACCACCTCCGGCCGGGCCGGGCCGCCCACCTTCCCCTCAGCCTGCTACCTCCACCTGGCCGTGGCCGACCTGCTCTTCTCCGCCGGGCGCATCCCTGCCA
Source organism: Chrysemys picta bellii (assembly GCF_011386835.1). Taxonomy (NCBI): domain Eukaryota; kingdom Metazoa; phylum Chordata; order Testudines; family Emydidae; genus Chrysemys; species Chrysemys picta. Next base: position 3,511,635 of record NC_088810.1, on the reverse strand, counting down.
TCGTCCAGGAGGCCTTGAGGTCCCGCTGGCCCTTCGGCCGAGCCCTCTGCAAGCTTCACTCCTTCACTCGCTACTTGGTTGTCTTCGCCGGCGTCTTCGTGCTCACCCTCATCAGCCTCCACCGCTGCCTGCTGGTGGCTCAGCCTGTCTGGGTCCGGAACCACCACAGGCCCCGGATTGGGTGTTGGCTGATCGCTGGGGCCTGGTTCCTGGCCATCTGCTTCAGCGTCCCCTACCTGGTGTTCAGGGACGTGGAGACCAGACAGGGGGAGTCCTTCTGCGTCTACCAGAGACACCTGCGGCATTTCGTCGAGATGCCCCTGAGGCTGAGCCGGTTCCTGGGCGGGTTTCTGGTCCCTTTCGCCATCATCGCCACGTCCTACATGGTCTTGACCTGGAAGCTGAGGAGAAGAAGCTGGGCGGGCTCCCGGCGGACCTTCGCCTTGGTGCTGGCCGTGGTGGCTCTCTTCTTTGTTTGCTGGTTGCCCCATCACGTCCTGGTGCTGCTCAGTACGTACCAGGCGGACAAAAAGATCTGGGGCGTGGCGCTCAAGTTGGCCAACGCCTTGGCCTACCTCCATAGCTGTCTCAACCCTGTGCTGTATGGGCTGATGGGGTACGTCCGGAGCAGAGGGCGCCGGAGGGGCTCCTTCCTGGGCATCTTCCGCAGGGCCCTGGCTGAGGAAGAGGAGGGATCGGGTGAGATGGAGGCGTCACAGAGCATCAGACAGACTAGTTGAGAGTGGAGGACTTGGGACTCCTGGGTTCTATCCCCAGCTCTGGGAAGGGAACAGAGTCTAGTGGGTTAGGGCTGGGTGAGCAAGGAGTCAGGACTCCTGGATTCTATTTTCCAGGTCTCCCATTATTTCGTTATGAGTGTGAGCTAAGACCAATCTCTGAATCTGTCTCTTGCCTTCTGCTTCAATTTCTTCATCCATAAAATAGGGGTAGTAATCCTTCTGTTGTCTATTTAGGCTGTAAACACAATGGGGCATGGACAGTCACTCACTGTGTGTCTGTGCAGTGTCCAGCACAATGGAGGGCTTTGATCTCGTTCGGGGTCTGTCTGTGTTGGGGATTAGGAGACAGATTCATCAGAACTGTAAGTCTTTGTGTGAATGGCTCAGTTTTGTGGAGTTTCTTGAATCAAAAAAGTTTTGGAAGAAAACTTTCAAAGTTGTCGCCAGCTCATGTTTTGAAATGTCCAAAATGAAAATTCCACCTTTCCGGCCCCAAATGCTTTTTTTCTTTTTTAAATTTAGGCTAATTTGTGTTTTTAAAAAGTTTTCAGATGGTCAACATTTAAAATGAAACATGTTGAAATGATCAAACCAAAATATTTTGATCAACCCAAATTGAAATTCCCCCTCCCCCACCCCAGATTTTCATGTTTGTGAACATTTTTGAGATTTTTTTGTTTCCTCCCCATTTCGCACTGGAAAATTTTTCAAAATCTCCCCCCAAAATGTTGCAGGCCAGGAAATACCTGCTCAGATCTACAGATTATTTCAGAACGTCTTACTGTGGAGTTGGGATTGTGTGTGAGACAGACACAAGTTGCATTAAAGCCAATGGGTGTCCTAAACACTCTGCTTCAGGCTCAATGGAAGGAGAAATGAAGCCAATTTATGGAGCAGAGAGAGATACAGGCAGTGGAAGCTACCACCCAAGGCATGTGTCCGCTCAGAGCTGGGCCATGTGGGTTATTCCCTGGTTGTGAACACGGTGGTGAAGAGAGTGGCTGCAGACCATGTGCATGGGAGGCAGGAAATCTGGAACAGGAGATCTGTGTGAGACCCAGAAAGGGAGCAGAGAGACAGAGTTTCTTGGGCACAGAGTCCGCTGGAGAGGCAGGCATGGGCATTGTGGTGTAAGGAAGCTGCCTGCTGCCACTTGTTTCTACAGCAGTCGGGGAATAAGGATAGTGTGTGTGTGTTCTCAGTAAATAAACAGGATTGTACCAAAGAATGGACCTGATTCAGAGCACCCATTTCTCCTCCTAATGGAACTTGCAACCCTACCAGGCCCAGAATATTAGCAAACCACAGGTTTCAAAAGGACGAAGCGTTCCCAGAAAAAGACAGGGTGCTGGGCTGCCCTGTCCCCCTCAGTGTAATTCCCAGTGTGGGTAGACGTACCTGAGCTAGCTTCGATGGAGGTAGCATGCTTAAAATAGACGATTTAGCCACCACTAGTGGGGCTGGCTGCCTGAGGATGTAGCTAAGATCTGGGACAGCATCACGCCGCTGGGGCTACACGGCTAGCAGGGGGGCGTCTCTCCGAGCTGAGAATCTCACCTCCAGCTACAGTGTAGATGGACCCCAACTGATAGAAGGCAGGTGACGGCTGAAGTGTTTCCAAAGGAGATGGTTCAAAATTTTCCAATGGAGCAGTTTCCCATCAGAAAACACTGATTTGACAACATGGAGACGTTTCGGGGCGGGGGAGGAAATCAATTTTTGTTGAAGCAAAATTATGAAAAAGTTAAGGCCAAGGCGTTTCATTGTGTGGATTTTTATATAATTAATATCAAAAGAGGGTTGGCAGGATTCCAGTTTTATTGTTTTATGACATTGTTAGTTTTTAAGCACACATTTTAGACCTTTTCTGATCGACTTCACATCTCACAGTTGCAGGGAAGTTTGGGGAGGGAGGAGAGACAATAACTATTTAATGGCGGTAGATAATGGGATTCACAAAGTTCAAAGCTTTCTAACCATTCAAATACAAATCGTCAACATCACCTGACAGAATATACAAAGTAAATCGTCTTCAACCAAACTCAAAGACGGTCACAAGCGGCGTTTTTCTGACTTTGCCCATCTGTAAATTGCAATGATGATCGATGAAATTTTTTTTTGGTGTGTGTACAGTGAAATTGACGTTTACCGACAATGGCTGATAACAATCGAATCCTTCCCAACCTAAATAAAATACGTCTCTATAGACTCATAGATTTCAAGGCCAGAAGGGCCCGTTGTGATCATTTAGTCTCACCTCCTTTGTAACGTAGGCCAGAGAACTGTCCTGAATTGATTTGTAGTTAATCTAGAGTGGATCTTTTAGGGGGGAAAAATCCCATCTTGATTTTAAAATGGCCAGTGATGGAGAATCCATCATGACCCTTTGTAAACTGTTCCAATGGTGAATTGCCCTCACTGTGAAAAATGTACGTCATTATATATTGGACTGGGATTCAGGAGACCTGGGTTTTATTCCAACCTCTGCCCCTGACTGGCTGGGTGACCTTGGGGAAAGTAGTCACCACTCTGTGCCTCAAAAAGAAGAACAGGAGTACTTGTGGCACTTAGAGACTAACAAATTTATTAGAGCATAAGCTTTCGTGGACTACAGCCCACTTCTTCTGTGAGATCTTTGGGAGACAGACCTGTCCTCGCTTACAGACAACCCTCCAACCTAAAGCAAATACTCACCAGCAACCACACATCACTGAACAAAACCACTAACCCAGGAACCTATCCTTGTAACAAACCCCGATGCCAACTCTGTCCACATATCTATTCAAGTGACATCATCATAGGACCTAATCACATCAGCCATACCATCAGGGGCTCGTTCACCTGCACATCTACCAATGTGATATATGCCATCATGTGCCAGCAATGCCCCTCTGCCATGTACATTGGCCAAACCGGACAGTCTCTACGCAAAAGAATTAATGGACACAAATCTGACATCAGGAATCAAAATACTCAAAAACCAGTGGGAGAACACTTTAACCAGTCTGGTCATTCAGTGACAGACCTGCGGGTGGCTATATTACAACAGAAAAACTTCAAAAACAGACTCCAAAGAGAGACTGCTGAGCTAGAATTGATATGCAAACTAGACACAATCAACTCCGGTTTGAATAAGGACTGGGAATGGCTGAGCCATTACAAACATTGACTCTATCTCCCCTTGTAAGTACTCTCACACTTATTATCAAACTGTCTGTACTGGGCTAGCTTGATTATCACTTCAAAAGTTTTTTTTTCTCTTAATTAATTGGCCTCTCAGAGTTGGTAAGACAACTCCCACCTGTTTATGCTCTCTGTATGTGTGTATATATATCGCCTCAATATATGTTCCATTCTATATGCATCCGAAGAAGTGGGCTGTAGTCCACGAAAGCTTATGCTCTAATAAATTTGTTAGTCTCTAAGGTGCCACAAGTACTCCTGTTCTTCTTTTTGCGGATACAGACTAACACGGCTGTTACTCTGAAATCTGTGCCTCAGTTTCCCAGACTAAGGAGGGACCTGATAACAGTACTCAGTGGTGGGAAGGGCTGTTATAAAAAGGATGGAGATCAATTGTTCTCCATGTTCACTGAAGGTAGGACATGAAGCAATGGGCTTAATCTGCAGAAGGGTGGTGGAGGTTGGATATTAGGAAAAACTGTCTCTCAGGGCAGTTCAGCTCTGGAATTAGCTCCCAAGGGAGGTTGTGGAATCCCTATCACTGGAGGGTTTTAAGACCAGGTTGGACAATCACCTGTCAGGGCAGGTCTAAGTTGACTTGGTCCTGCCTCAGCATGTGGGATGGACTAGATGCCCTCTGGAGGTCCCTTCCTCTGAGTCTAATATAATAGATTAAAAACAAAAATAGCACTGCAATGAAGTGCTTCAATTTGATTAAAGCAAAATGTTTTGTAAAGGCCGTTTTGCTATTTCTGACACAACGCTGGGTTTGTGGGGAATTTTCAAATTTCAGCTTTGGATGAAAGGAAATTTGGAACTGACAGAATTTCCCATGGGATGCAAATTCCAACCAGCTCCTGTCGCCAGCCCGAGAGGATGAAAAATCATGAGCTCAGCCCCCTGAAAAAAATCACAAGCTTGACTTCAAAATCATGAGATTTGAATAATAATGATCGGTTTGAGGTCCTTTTATTGGGTTTCTGGTTCTTTTGGATTCCTGTTTTCCAGCTCCTCACCTCAAACTATGAAGGCTAGAAACTGATTGTTTGTTTGTGGTCGGGAGGGCTGAGATTTTCCCCAGTCACATCCCTCCAGCAGCTGGGGATTTCAGATGAAATAGGAGATCTGGTTTGTTCACGTAGCTGGATCTTGTAAAGAGTTAACCGTCACTGAGTTTACACAGTCTCTCAAGTAAAGAATTATAAGCAGCCGGTTGTGACAGACTTGGTTTTAACTTCAAGAGAAATCTCAGACTCAACTATTTGCCAATGTTTTGTTGGGCTAAAGGGCAGGTGGTAAACATATGAAGGGGTTATGGCTGGTGGCACACGACATGCAAAGCTACGTTACCCAGGTAGACCAAATCAGGACAGTTCCATTGACTTGAATCTGGCCCATTGACACCAATGGAGATACAGCCGATTGACCCCAGAGGGGGACCTAGCCCCATTAAGTCCAATGGAGCAATGTTGATATCAGCCAGTCCCTTGCCCTGGGGTTAGATCAGAGCTTGTGCCCCTTAGAGGGGAAAGGCCCTGTGTCCCATTCACCACCTCCTTGAGCCACCCAATCCTCACCCTGGGACTGGATCAGAGCCAGTACCCGCTAGAGGGGACAGGCCCTGTGTCCCATTACGCCCCCCCATGAGCCAGCCAGTCCCTGCCCTGGAGTCTGGTGGGAGCTGGTGCCTCCTAGAGGGGAAAGGCCCCATGCCCCATTCTCTGCTCCCCCAAACCAGCCAGTCCCCACCCTGGGCTGGATGAGAGCTAACGCTCCCTAGAGGGGAAAGGCCACATGCCCCATTCCCTGCCCCCCCGAGCCAGCCAGTCCCCACCCTGGGCTGGATGAGAGCTAATGCTCCCTAGAGGGGAAAGGCCACATGCCCCATTCCCTGCACCCCTGAGTCAGCCTGGGGCCCTGAGGACAGACGGTGAGAAATTAACAGGTTGTTGCTATCTGCAGGTGCCAGAGACCAGCTGGGTTTCAGTCGCTCGGCGCCGTCTGTGCCGACCGGGTGTTGGGTTACAGGCGCTGAACAGGTAAAGGTCGTTGTCTTAGCATCTCGTGGCTGGCTTTAAATCCACACGACCAGAAAATGCTCTAGACACTTCCTCGCCGAATGACCTTCAGCTGCCCCCTTTGTTCAACCTAATTTTCACCTTCTAGGTGCTAAACCAGCCCTGGGCTCCCCCCACCCCCAGCTCCGTCAGTGCCTTTCACTCCTGACCCACAGCCCCCTGCTAGTCCAGCCCTGCGTCCATAGGCACCTTACACGGTAAATGTCAGTGTGATAATGTATAGTCTGGGACCAGCCCGCTCAGCTGTTACAGGAGACGTAGGACAAGCACCTGAATTGCACATATGCTGCCATCTACTGGCCAGATGGTTTTACTGCCATCATCAGCCCTGGGCCTTTGGATAACAGTCTATAGCAGTAGGTCCCAACCAGGGGTCCGTGTACCACTGGGGGTACGCAGAGGTCTTCCTGGGGGTACCGCAATCCATCCAGATATTTGCCTAGGTTTACAACACGCTACATAAGAAGCACTAGCAAAGTCAGTAGAAACTCTAATTTCATTCAGGCCGTGACTTGTTTAATCTGCTCTATGTACCAGTGGGTTTCAAACTGTGGGTTGCGACCCATTTCTGGGTCGTGGTGGCTCTGGTCAGCACCACTGACCAAGCCATTAAAAGTCCCGGCTAAGGCAGACTAGTCCCTACCTGTTCTGACACCGCGCTGTGCCCTGGAAGCAGCCAGCAGCAAGTCCGGCTCCTAGGCGAGGGAACCACGGGCTCTGCATGCCGCCCCCACCCCGAGTACCGGCTCCACACTCCCATTGGCTGGAAAAGGGCCAATGGGATCCGGGGGGGCGGTGCTTGCAGGCAAGAGCCACGCGGAGGCATTTGCACACCTCCGCCTAGGAGCCGGGCCTGCTCCTGACTGCTTCCAGGGCGCAGCGTGGTCCACAGTGCCAGGAGAGGCAGGAAGCCTGCCTTAGCACCACTGCTGAACTGCTGACCGGCAGCCGCCTGAGGTAAACTCACACCCCAACCCCGCACCCCAATTCCCTGTTCCAGCCCTGAGCCCCCCCCAAACCCGGAGCCCCATCCTGCAGCCCAAACCTCTCATCCCTGGCCCCACCACAGAGCCTGCACCCCTGCCCAGAACCCTGATCCCCTCTCACACCCCTCCCTCTGCCCCAGCCCAGAGCCCCCTCCCGCATTCTGAACCCCTCATTCCCAGCCCCACCCTGCAGCCCTCACCCCCGCACCCCAACCATCTGCCCCAGCCCTGAGCCCTTCCCACACCCCAAACCCCTCATTCCCAGCTCCGTTGGGTTGCAGGTATCAACAATTTTCTTCAACTAGGTCCCCAGAAAAGAACGTTGAAAAGCACTGCTATATACTAAACACATAAATGAAAGTACAATATTTATATTCCAATCGATTTATTTTATACTTACATGGCAAAATGAGGAAGTAAACCATCTGTCACTACTAGTGTGCTGTGACCCTTGCATTTTTATGTCTGCTTTTGTAAACAAATCATTTTTAAGTGAGGAGAAACTTGGGGGTATAGAAGACAAATGAGAATCCAGAAAGGGGAACAGTAGTCTGGAAAGGTTGAGAGCCACTGGTCTATAGGGTCTTTTCACACTGAGATGTGGCCACCTCTGGGGTGGGGTATGGGGGCTGTTTATACAGATGACAGAGAGGAAAACGAGAGAGCTGCTGTGGGGAGTAGGGTGGGGTCAGGGTTGCTGGAAGAATTTGTACAGTGGGGGGCCTGAGAGCCAGTGAATCAAATGGTAAAACCCATATATGATGGAAACCACTTCAATCCAGGGGGTGCAGCACCTGGGGGGGGGGGGCAGGGACAGATCAGGGGGGCTGCTGTGGGTGGTGAGGTGGGGGCAGGGAGCAATCTGGGATTCGGGGCTGAGCCAGATCTGGGGAGGCCATTGTGGATTTCAGCCCAGCATTGATGCTGGAAGGTTTAATCTCACTTTCTTGTTGTGAGGGAATCAGATACGGCATCTTAAAATTGATTCTCCCAACACACACACCCCACGTGCGGCTCCCCCTGCCCCACCCATGGATTCTGTCTGGTGACAGGAAGCTGTCTTCTCGGGCGAGAGAGCACGGGCGGGGGGGTGGCTCAGCGGGGGTGGGGGGGAGATGCTCACAAGGCTGAACCTGCAAAGCCTCCAAGCCGGCCAGCTCCGTGCAAGCTTCAAACAGCTCGGCTCACCTCTGAGGCCTCTCGTGACAAAGGGTCTCTGATCCGTCTGCAGAGACGGTCGCCCACATCCGGGTCAGCCACAGCCCGAGAGCAGGGCTGACTTGCGACCGCATTGTTGCAGAAATTCAGCCTGATAAAACCTGGAGACACACCAGACCCAGCTTGGGCCCCCGAAGTGCCGCTGGGTCAGGACTGATACATGGGTGTGCCCCGGTCACCCCTTGAACATCCAGGAGAGACACTGCCGGGTGGTGAGTGGATCGTGAATCTCTCGCTTCGTTGGATGTGAGCCACACAACATAATGCCTGCTCCACGACTGGCTGGTGGACTGGTTTACGCTGGAGAACGGCCAGCGACGTTGCAGAGGGCGAAAGCTGCGTGAATTTTGGCCGGGAATATCGGGATTCATTGAGTCATTAGTTTTAAAAAGCCACTGTGATGGGGTACCCAGCGTGCAAGCTGGACTGTGGGACCTCTGAGCTCTCTGTCCCACCAATCTCGGGTGTCCCTCTCACACTGTGATGCTGTGACAAGCGACAAACCTCTGGCAGGCCCTGCACTTACACAGCCATCCCCAGGCAGGGACACACCCAGCTGAGTTCCAGGAATGCTTCTCCCAGCCCCTCATGAACCATTAATAGGGAGGGTCCAGTCAATCCCCCCGGCTCCCTGGCCTTGCAGCCCAGAAATGTACAGTCCTGCCCTGGTGAGAAGCCTGGCCAGTGTAAGTTCCTTACCCAGTCGGTGCCTCCCCCGATGTGGAGAGCACAAACACCAGCCTTTGTAAACCGAGCTGAGATTTCACAAGCACTTCCATCAAAACACACAGTTTTAGGTATTATATAAAACAGGTTTATTAACTGCAGACAGAGAGATTTAACTTGGTTATAAGCATCGAGCATAGAGATCACAGTTCGTTACAGCAGAAATAAAAGTAAATTCCAAATCTGAGTTCTATAAACTAAAAAAGCTTTAAATCACGCCGGGTCTCGCCCTGGCAGAGGGTACAAGCAGGTGACAGATCCTCAATAAGCAGTCTGGGACTCACCTCCAGCCTGGGACCCCCTCCCCAGTTCAAAGTCTTTGTCCTCCTGTGGGGGGGAGTGAGACCAAGTGGTGACGTCTTTTTCCCTCTTTTATAGTTTCTTCCAGTTTCTGGAAAGATCTTTTGCTATGATGCGGGTCAAACAGTCTCCATTATCTACGTGCTGTTTCTGAGAAATCTCCATTTCATACAGTTCCTGAGATAGTGGATTCTTGGTGGGTACTGATGAGCCTTTAACGCGGTCGGGTTCCTCCACTGTCGTACCTGAGAGGCTGGTTGTGTCTGTTCCCCAACATCACAACTTACAAATAGAAAACTTCACAACCTCACATACCATGACAGCACGTACAATCCAGTGGGATATTAACAGATCAAGACTTTTCAAATCATACCTCACAAGGCAGACTTTGTACAGAACATATCATATTTATATGACAGTGGTGAATATGGGGGTCCCAGGGTGCTGTTTTGAGGTACAGAATACAACAGTCACACATTTTATTTAAAGTCGCCAATATTTTAAACACCTCCCGACTCCATTGGCTTCCAAAACAGAGCTGGATATTTCTGGTTTCCTGAAACTTTTGGCAGAGTTTTGTAGGTCGCCGACTCTTACAAAATTTGGTTGAGGCATTCGCCACGCTTGTCATTTTCCTCTAAGTCCCAGATCCTGGAATCAGCTGATTAGGTGGAAATTTCAGCTTTCTTTTCTATTTTTTTAGGTAAGTTTCCAGACTTTGTTGTTGCAGAGAAAAGGTTGAAATGGTTCAAAAAAATTCATAAGGGAAAAAAGAAGAACCCAAATGTCTTTCTTTTCAAACCAATCTCATGATGTTTTAGGGGGTGGCTCATAAGGTTTGAAGGCTTGGGCTTGGCAATGAAGAGACAGGACTAGATTTTTAAAATGGCTAAGGAAGTTAGGTGCCAAATTCCCATTGAAGTTACAAGTTAAGCACCTAACTCACATACGTGCTTTTGAAAATCTCACCCGTAGAAGCCTAAATCAATTCAATTACATCATGTAATGGCAGACAGCTAAAAAGTAACATTTAAGTGCTTATATACAAATGCTAGACATCAAAATAATAAGATGGGTGAACTTGAGTACCTTGTAGTAAATGAGGATGTTGATATAATAGGCATCACAGAAACTTGGTGGAATGAGGATAATCAATGGGACACAGAAATACTAGGTTACAACATATATCAGAAGAACATAACAGGACATGCTGCTGGGGGTGTGGCACTATGTGTGAAAGAAAGCATAGAGTCAAATGAAGTAAAAATCTTAAATGAACCAAACTGTACCATACAATCTCTATGGATAGTAATTTGATGCTCTAATAATAAGCAGGAGGTATATATTACCAAGCACCTGACCAGGATGGTGATAGTGACTGTGAAATGCTCAAGGAGATTAGAGAGACAATAAAAATAAAAAACTCAGTAATAATGGGGGATTTCAACTGTCCCCAAATTGACTGGGTACATATCACTTCTGGACAGGACACAGACATGAAGTTTCTTGACACCATAAATGACTGTTTCTTGGAGCAGCTAGTCCCGGAACCCACAAGGGGAGAGGCAATTCTTCATTTAGTCTTAAGTGGAGTGCAGCATCTTGTTCAAGAGGTGAATATAATGAAACTGCCTGGTAATAGTGGCCATAATATAATTAAATTTAACATCCCTGTGACAGGGAAAACACCACAGCAGCCCATCATGGTAGCATTAAATTTCAGAAATTGGAACAACATAAAAATGAGGAAGTTAGTTAACCAGAAATTAAAGGGTCCAGTGCCAAAAGTGAAATCCCTTCAAGCTTCATGGAAACTTTTTTAAAACACCATAATAGAGGCTCAAATGTATACTCCAAATTAAAAAACATAGTAAGAAAACTAAAAAAGTTCCACCAAGGCTAAATAACAAAGTAAAAGAAGCTTTGAGAGGCAAAAAAGCATCCTTTAAAAAGGGGAAGTTAAATCCTATTGAGGAAAATAGAAAGGAAGCTAAACTCTGGTAAGTGAAAGTAGCATTAGGAGGCCAAAAGAGAATTTGAAGAACAGTTCGCCAAAGACTCGAAAAGTTATAACAAAAATTACATCAGAAGCAGGAAGCTGCTAAACAACCAGTGGGGCCACTGGAGGATCGAGATGCTAAAGGAGCACTCAGTGATGATAAGGTCATTGAGGAGAAACTAAATGAATTATTTGCATCGGTCTTCACGGCTGAGGATGTGATGGAGATTCCCAAACCTGAGCCATTCTTTTGAGGTGACAAATCTGAGGAACTGTCCCAGATTGAGGTGTCCTTAGAGGAGGTTTTGGAACCAATTGATAAACTAAATAGTATAAGTACCAGGACCAGATGGGATTCACCCAAGAGTCCTGAAGGAACTCAAATGTGAAATTGCAGAACTATTAACTGGGGTATGCAATCTATCATTTAAACAGCTTCTGTACTATATGACTGGAGGATAGCTAATGTGACACCAATTTTTTTAAAAAGCTCCACAGGTGATACCGGCAATTACAGGCCAGGAAGCCTAACGTCAGTAATGTGCAAACTGCTCGAAACTATAGTAAAGAACAGAATTATCACACACATAGATGAACATAATTTGTTAGGGAAGAGTCAACATGGTTTTTGTAAAGGGAAATGATGCCTCACCAATCTACGAGAATTCTTTGTGGGGGTCAAAAAGTATATGGACAAGGGTGATTCCAGTGGATATAGTGTGCTTGGAGTTTCAGAAAGCCTTTGACAAGTTTCCTCACCAAAGGCTCTTAAAAAAAGGAAGCTGTCATGAGATAAGAAGGAAGGTCGTCCCATGCATCAGGAACGGGTTAAAAGATAGGAAACAAAGGGTAGCAATAAATGGTCAGTTTTCAGAATGGAGACAGGTAAATAGTGGTGTCCCTAAGGGTCTGTACTGGGACCAGTGCTGTTCAATATGTTCATAAAGGAACTGGAAAAAGAGGTAAACAGTGAGGTGGCTAAATTTTCTGATGATACAAAATACTCAATATAGTTAAGTTCAAAGCTGACTGTGAAGAATTACAAAGGGATCTCACAAAACTGGGTGACTGGGCAACAAAATGGCAGCTGAATTTCAGTGATGATAAATGCAAAGTAATGCACCTTGGAAAACATAATCTCAACTATAAATATAAAATGATGGGGTCTAAATTAGCTGTGACCACTCTAGAAAGAGATCTTGGAGTCATTGTGGATACTTCTCTAAAAACATCCACTCAATGTGCAGTGGCAGTCGAAAAAGCGAACAGAATGTTGGGAATCTTTAAGAAAGGGATAGATAATAAGACTGAAAATATCATATTGTCTCTGTATAAATCCATGGTACACCCACATCTTGAATACTGCATGCAGATGTGGTCGCCCTATCTCAAAAAAGATATACTGGAATTAGAAAAGGTACAGAAAAGGACTATGAAAATGATTAGGGGTATGGAACAGCTTCCATATCAGAAGAGATTAATAAGACTGGGACTTTTCAGCCTGGAAACGAGCTGACTAAGGGGGGATATCATGGAAGTCTATAAAATCCTGACTGGTGTGGAACAAGTAAATAGGGAAGTGTTATTTATTCCTTCTCATAACACAAGAACTAGGAGTCACCCAATGAAATTAATAGATAGCTGGATTAAAAGAAACAAAAGAAAGTATTGCTTCACACAATGCACAGTGAACCACAGGATGTTATGAAGGGCAAGACTATAATGGTTAAAAAAAGAACTAAACAAATTCATGGAGGACAGGTCCATCAGTGGGTATTAGCCAGGATGGGCAGGGATGGTGTCCGTAGCCTCTGTTTGCCAGAAGCTGGGAGTGGGTCACAGGGGATACATCACTTTGGTGATTCCCTGTTCTGTTCATTCGCTCTGGGGAACCTGGCTTTGCCCACTTTTGGTAGACAGGATACTGGGCTAGATGGACTTTTGCTCTGACTCAGTATGGTCATTCTTATGTTCTTATGTTCTCATAACCACTGGGTGCAAAGATGACATGACGACAAAAACAATAACACAAAGATATAGAAAAGAACAGACCATAAAGAATGAAACTCCCCAAAATAATCTAATAATGAACAAAATTAAGAATCCAAATATTTTGTAAAAATGACAGATTCCTACATTCCAAGGCTGGAAGGGACTGGTGTGATCATCTCATCTGACCTCCCAGGTCACACGGGCCAGAGAACAGCTCCAAAACAATTCCTAGAGCAGAGCTGTTAGACAAACATCCCCAATTGATTTAAAATTGTCAGTGATGGAGGATCGACCACGACCCTTGGGAAATTGCTCCAATGATCAGTTACTCTGATCGTTACAAATTTACACCTCATTTCCAGTCTGAATTTGTCTAGGTTCAGCTTCTGTTCACTGGATCATGTTAGACCTTCCTCTGCTAGAGTGAAGATCCTGTTATTAAATACTTGTTCCCCACGTAGGTACTTACAGACTGTGATCAAGTGACCTTTTCACCTTCTCTTTGTTAAGTTAAATAAATTGAGCTCCTTGTGTCTCTCACTCCAAGGCAGGTTTTCAAGTCCTGTAATCATTCTCGTGGCTCTTCTCTGAATAAGGGGAAAAAAATCTCTTTCTAAAAAAGACAATTTTGGGGTCAAGAGGATATTACGGGTACCAGCTAATAAATTCTTTCTCTATGCAAATATCGACAATTCCATCTGTACCCCTATTCATCTAGCTCTGGCCCTGAGTTGTCACTGGTTTGGGATTTGCATGCACGTTGCTTGTACCTCCGAAACTCTTCCTCCATGGTGAGGTAGAAGATGGGGTTGAGGCAGCTACTGAAATATGTCAGGACACAAGCAAAAGCGATTCCTATTTGCAGAAGAGGCAGAGGGTATATATCTGAGATCTGCAGGAAGAAGAAGACGTGATACGGCAGCCAGCAGAGGAAAAAGGTCGGGATCAAGCCAAGAAGGATCTCGAGTGGCTTGGTGGACTGGATCAGCCTGTTCCTTCTCAGCTTGGCAGCTAGAACGATGTAGAAGGTTGGGATTAAGATCAGGGCTAATGGGATCAGAAACCCTACCAGGAACTGGATTGCAATGGCGGCCTTCACCCTCCCTGCATCTGGATGGAAATACCTTCTGATCATGGGAAGTGGGAGCAGGTATTCTGAGAGATCACTGTACCTCAAACTGAACCCAAGAGACAGGGCCCACAAGCCCATAACCACCCCAAAAGCCAGGGGGAGCGTGCGGCGGTTCTGGGCCCACTCAGGGCATGCCGCTAAGATGCAGCGATCGACACTGAGGGCCGTGAGGAGGAAGGCGCTGGAGAACATGTGGAGGGAGGTGATGGTGCTGCTCAGCTTCCAGGTGCAGTCAAAGTCGGAGAGGGAAATTAATCTGATTGGCAGGAAGATGATGAAGATGAAATCGGCCAAGGCCCGGTTCCAGAACCACATGGCACTGACCGTCCTCTCCACACGGCAGCCAGCAACGAAGAGGACGTAGCTGTTTAATGGCACCCCGGTGAGGAAGGCCACAACACACAGCACCAGGAGGAGGATTAGGAGGAACATCCTTGTCGTAGGAGTTGCATCCATGATCTCCCTTCCTTCGTCAGGACTTGGTGGGTCCATTAGTACAGACGTTCTACTGAACAAAGGAAGGAAGAGTAATGAAAAGGGCTCCAGGAGGGGATGTGGACAGAATGAGACAGCCACAAAGTTTGTAATCTCCTCAGAGTTTACAAACTCCCCAGATCCTAAGCTTAGCTCAAATAGGATCAAATACAATGGTTCAGAGACCTTAGAAGCATAGAGCCAGAGGGTTAGGCGGGGACCACGAGGGTCATCTCATCTAACCCCCTGCCAAAGGTCATCTCATCTAACCCCCTGCCAAATGCTAGAAGTCTAAATAATAAGATGGGTGAACTAGAGTGCCTTGTGATAAAGGAGGATATTGATATAATAGGCATCACAGAAACCTGGTGGACTGAGAGCAATCAATGGGACACAATCATTCCGGGGTACAAAATATATCGGAAGGACAGAACAGGTTGTGCGGGGGGGGGGGAAGTGGCACTATATATGAAAGAAAATGTAGAATCAAATGAAGTAAAAATCTCAAATGAATCCACATGTTCCATACAATCTCTATGGATAGAAATTTCATGCTCTAATAAGACTATAACATTAGGGATCTATTATTGACCACCTGACCAGGACAGTGATAGTGATGATGAAATGCTAAGGGAAATTAGAGAGGCTATCAAAATAAAGAACTCAATAATAGTGGGGGATTTCAATTATCCCCATATTGACTGGGAACATGTCACCTCAGGACGAAATGCAGAGACAAAATTTCTCGATACTTTAAATGACTGCTTCTTGGAGCAGCTGGTACGGGAACCCACAAGGGGAGAGGCAACTCTAGATTTAGTCCTGAGTGGAGCACAGGAGCTGGTCCAAGAGGCAACTATAACAGGACCACTTGGAAATAGTGACCATAATACAATAGCATTTAACATCCCTGTGGTGGGAAGAACATCTCAACAGCCCAACACTGTGGCATTTAATTTCAGAAAGGGGAACTATGCAAAAATGAGGGGGTTAGTTAAACATGCATTAAAAGGTACAGTGACTAGAGTGAAATCCCTGCAAGCTGCATGGACACTTTTCAAAGACACCATAATAGAGGCCCAACTTCAATGTAGACCCCAAATTAAAAAACCCAGTAAAAGAACTAAAAAAGAGTCACCGTGGCTTAACAACCATGTAAAAGAAGCAGTGAGAGATAAAAAGGCATCTTTTAAAAAGTGGAAGTCAAATCCCAGTGAGGTAAATAGAAAGGAGCATAAACACTGCCAAATTAAGTGTAAAAAATATAATAAGAAAAGCCAAAAAGGAGCTTGAAGAACAGGTAGCCAAAAACTCAAAAGGTAATAACAAAATGTTTTTTAAGTACATCAGAAGCTGGAAGCCTGCTAAACAACCAGTGGGGCCCCTGGACGATCGAGATACAAAAGGAGCACTTAAAAACGATAAAGTCATTGTGGAGAAACTAAATGGATTCTTTGCTTCAGTCTTCATGGCTGAGGATGTTAGGGAGATTCCCAAACCTGTCGTCCTTTGTAGGTGACAAATCTGAGGAATTGTCACAGATTGAAGTGTCACTAGAGGAGGTTTTGGAATTAATTGATAAACGTAACAGTAACAAGTCATGGGGACTCAATGACATTCACCCAAGAGTTCTGAAAGAACTCAAATGTGAAATTGCGGAACTATTGACTATGGTTTGTAACCTGTCCTTTAAATCGGCTTCTGTATCCAATGACTGGAAGATAGCTAATGTAACGCCAATATTTAAAAAAGGCTCTAGAGGTGATCCCGGCAATTACAGACAAGTCTAACATCAGTACCGGGCAAATTAGTTGAAACAATAGTAAAGAATAAAATTGTCAGACACTTAGAAGAACATAAATAGCTGGGCAAAAGTCAACATGGTTTCTGTAAAGGGAAATCATGTTTTACTAATCTATTAAAGTTCTTTGAAGGGGTTAACAAACATGTGGACAAGGGGGATCCAGTGGACATAGTGTACTTAGGTTTCCAGAAAGCCTTTGACAAAATCCCACACCAAAGGCTCTTACGAAAATTAAGTTGTCATGGGATAAGAGGGAAAATCCTTTCATGGACTGAGAACTGGTTAAAAGACAGGGAACAAAGGGTAAGAATAAATGGTAAATTTTCAGAAAGGAGAGGGGTAACTCGTAGTGTTCCCCTAGGACCAATCCTATTCAATTTATTCATAAATGATCTGGAGAAAGGGGTAAACAGTGAGGTGGCAAAGTTTGCAGATGATACAAAACTACTCAAGATAGCTAAGATCAAAGCAGACTGTGAAGAACTTTAAAAAGATCTCACAAAACTAAATGATTGGGCAACAAAATGGCAAATGAAATTTAATGTGATTAAATGTAAAGTAATGCACATTGGAAAAAATAACCCCAACTATACATACAATATGATGGGGGCTAATTTAGCTACAACGAATCAGGAAAGAGATCTTGGAGTCATCGTGGATAGTTCTCTGAAGATGTCCACGCAGTGTGCAGCGGCAGTCAAAAAAGCAAACAGGATGTTTGGAATCATTAAAAAAGGGATAGAGAATAAGAAAGAGAATATCTTGTTGCCTTTATATAAATCCATGGTATGCCCACATCTTGAATACTGCGTAAAGATGTGGTCTCCTTATCTCAAAAAAGATATACTGGCTCTAGAAAAGGTTCAGAAAAGGGCAACTAAAATAATTAACGGTTTGGATCGGGTTCCATAAGAGGAGAGATTAAAGAGGCTAGGACTTTTCAGCTTGGAAAAGAGGTGACTAAGGGGGGATATGATAGAGGTATATAAAATCATGATTGGTGTGGAGAACGTAAATAAGGAAAAGTTCTTTACTTGTTCCCATAATATAAGAACTAGGGGCCACCAAATGAAATTAATGGGCAGCAGGTTTAAAATCAATAAAAGGAAGTTCTTCTTCATACAGCACACAGTCAACCTGTGGAACTCCTTGCCTGAGGAGGTTGTGAAGGCTAGGACTATAACAGGGTTAAAAGAGAACTAGATAAATTCATGGAGGTTAAGTCCATTAATGGCTATTAGCCAGGATGGGTAAGGAATGGTGTCCCTAGCCTCTGTTTGTCAAAGGGTGGAGATGGATGGCAGGAGAGAGATCACTTGATCATTACCTGTTAGGTTCACTCCCTCTGGGGCACCTGGCACTGGACACTGTCGGTAGACAGGATACTGGGCTGGACGGATCTTTGGTCTGACCCAGTACCGCCATTCTTATGTTCTTATGTTCAAGATGCAGGATTTGTTGTGTGTATTCTCTGCCCAAACATTTTTTTTTGTTTTTACATAGTATCAGTTCTTTTTACTAAATCAAATATTTAAAAAAACCTACATTTGCTTCTTGCTGAAAGGTTAGATTTCTAGGCAAGGGGAGGTGGACAGTGGGTAGTGGGGTGTCCTGGAGGCAGAGACAGAGTGTGAGACATCCTGAAATCTAAGTAAAATTCCCAAATAATCTTCTTGCTTTTAGTTTCCCAAAAGGAGCTGGCTATTCCCGTCTTTGTTTAAAAAAAAAAAGTTAATGAATGATTGTCTCCCCACCATTTTTTTTTAAGTAATGGAAATTCTGAAAGTGATTCTTCTCCCGCCCGCCTTCATTTTGATGTGGAGTTTTTGTGTGGTTTGGGCCATTTTGGGAGGTGAATTAGTGGAGTAAGCAAAATCCGCACCCAAAGATTCCCCCCAATGGAAATGTCTGGTGACAGAGAGCAGTTCCCCAGGAGGAGAAAAGTAAGACTGAAACAACGACGACAACAAAAAAGTCCTAAAAACACCAGAAGAAGAAGAGACCAGTAACAAGCCAAAAGATCTTTTTTTTTAAGGGAGGATATTGCAAGAGTCTATTTTAGTGGACAGATGTGGAGTCAGGACTCCTGGGCTGCATCCCAGACTCTGTGACTGAATTGTTTGGGGAGATTGGATAACTCACGTCATCACCCCGTGACTCAGTTTCCAATCCAAACAGTTCTCTGTTAAAATGTGAGCTCGCTCTGGCCAGGCCTGTTTCTCCCTGTGGCTCTGTGCAGCGCCTGGCACGACGGGGCCCCTGAACTTGGTCAGGGTCTGTGCAACACCCAGCGTGACGGGGGCACCTGACCTCTGACAAGAGGACCCACAAATAATTTCAACCCACTCTATCTGGACTGGATGAGGGGAAAGGATGGGGCAGCTGGGAGGGGGGATATTGGACAGTGATGGGAGGCAAAATCAGATCCAGTGGACCATCTGGGGGGGTTACCTCATTTCCTTACCTGTGTCTTGGGGGAATGCAGCGTTTCAGAGTCGACCCCCGTCCCAGGTTCCCCAATGCGATGCCTGCAGCTCGCCCAGAGTGGCTCAGCCCAGAGCAGGAAGCCGTTCATGTGGGGGTATATCTGGTGGGGGGGGACAATGTGGGGAGATCACAGGACGTGGCTGGGTCCCATCATTTCTGCAAAGCCTCAAAGGTCTTCGTCAACCACAGCTATATGCAGACATCACACAAACCACAAGCTCCCCCCACCTCGCTGGGCCCTAGCAAGGTGTCTGCATTTGGCTGTCCACATCCGGCTGCAGGCGGGCAGGGCCCCCAGTGAAGAGCAGGGGCTGAGAGAGTCACGTCAAGCCAGCTCCACCGGGTGAGGTCCCAGGATCTGAGACACCAGCTGGGATTTTCCCCTCCAGCTCCTTCTGGCTATGGAAAGCAAACAGAGTCCCACTAAGAGATGGATGCATGAGATTCTCAGCACTGCCTTTGCTGCAGGGAACCCACCCCTCAACCCAGTCACGTTATAGGCCAGGCAACGCTAAGGAAACCCTCGCTCTGTGCTGGAGACCACACAAACCACAGCCCAACCTGAAACCTGCCATCGTCTCTCATCATTTGTCTTGAGGCCTCAGGCATAGAGACACTTTTCAGCTCAACGTGAGCTCCCACGGTGAACATTGCTCCAGCCATCCTGGGATGCATCAACAGGGGAATCTTAATTAGGAGCAGGGAGGTGATTTTCACTCTGGATTTGGCCCTGCTGAGACCGACACTGGGATCCTGTGTCCGGTTCTGATGGGAGATCTTCCCATCAGGAGTGATTTGTGGGTAGGTCCTGCCACCCTTCACCCCCAGTCAACCCTCGAATGTCCTGGAGAGGCCATGCTAGGTGGCGAGTGGATCGTGACTCTCTCACTTCATTGCCTGCAAGCCACACGACATTGTGTCTGTTCCACAACTGGCTAGTGGATTGGTTGGATGCTGGAGAACGGCCAGCAACGGGGCAAAGGGCGAAAGCTGCGTGAATTTTGGCCAGGAATATCAGGATTCATTGAGACACTGGTTTAAAAAGCCACTGTGATGGGCTCCACGGCCTGTAACCTGGACTGTGGGACCACTGAGCCCTCTGTCCCATCAACCTGGGGTGTCCCTCTCACACTGTGATACTGTGTCAAGCTACAAACCTCTGGCAGGTCCTGCACTTACACAGTCATCCCCAGGCAGGGACACACCCAGCTGAGTTCCATGAATGCTTCTCACAGCCACTCATGAACCATCAATAGAGAGGCTCCAGTCAATTCCTCCTGGCTCCCCAGCTTTGCAGCCCAGAACTGTACTGTCCTGCCCTGGTCAGAAGCCTGGCCAGCGTAAGGTCATTGCCCAGTCTGCACCTCCCTCAATGTGGAGAGGACATGCACCATCTTATATAAACTGAACTGAGATTTCCCACGAACTTCAACCAAACACCTAAGTGTTAGGTAAATTATAAAACAGGTTTATTAACTACAGACAGAGAGATTTAAAGTGGTTATAAGCATCGAGCATAGAGATCACTGTTAGTTACCTAAGAAATAAAAGTAAATTCACAGTCTGAGTTCTGCAAACTAAACAGGATTTGAATCCAGCCATGTTTCACCTTCATAGATGGTACAAGCAGATGACAGATTCTCAGTAAGCAGGCTGGGATTCACCTCCAGCCTGGGACCCCCTCCCTAGTTCAAAGTCTTTGTCATCCAGATGTGTTCCAGGTGTTGAGTTGTGGGGGGAGTGAGGCTAAGCGGTAATGTCACTTCCCCTCTTTTATAGTTTCTTCCAGCTTGCTGGAAAGATCTTTTGCTATGACGGGGGTCAAACAGTCTCCATTGTCTACTTGCTCTCTCTGAGAAATCTCCATTATGTACAGTGCCTGAAATAGTGGATTCTTGGATGGGTTAATGGCTGATGAGCCATTAACGCTGTCTGCTTCCACCATTGTCATACCTGAAAGGCTGGTTGTGGGTATTCCCAACAACACAACTTATTTCAGTAACACACACATAGCAAAACTTCACAACCTCACATACAATGACAGTACATACAATCCAATAAGATATTAATGATCAACAAATAGTGACTTTTAAACTGATACCTGACAAGGCAGACTTTGTACAGAACATATCATAATTATATAATTCAATCACTTAGAAAAGTTAGATGCCTGCAAGTCACCAGGGCCTGATGAAATGCATCCTAGAATACTCAAGGAGCTAATAGAGGAGGTCTCTGAGCCTCTAGCTATTATATTTGGAAAATCATGGGAGATGGCAGAGATTCCAGAAGGCTGGAAAAGGGCAAATATAATGCCCATCTATAAAAAGGAAAATAAAAACAACCGAGAAAACTACAGACCAGTTAGTTTAACTCCTGTGCCATGGAAGATAATGGAGCAAATAATTAAGGAAATCATCTGCAAACACTTGGAAGGTGGTAAGGTGATAGGGAATAGCCAGCATGGATTTTTAAAGAACAAATCATGTCAAACCAATCTGATAGCTTTCTTTGATAGGATAACGAGTCTTGTGGATAAGGGTGAAGCTGTGGATGTGGCATACCTAGACTTTAGTAAGGCATTTGATACGGTCTCGCATGATATTCTTATCGATAAACTAGGCAAATAGAATTTAGATGGGGCTACTATAAGGTGGATGCATAACTGGCTGGATAATCGTACTCAGAGAGTTGATATTAATGGTTCCCAATCCTGCTGGAAAGGCATAACAAGTGGGGTTCTGCAGGGGTCTGTTTTGGGACTGGCTCTGTTCAATATCTTCATTAACGACTTAGATATTGGCATAGAAAGTACGCTTATTAAGTTTGCGGATGATACCAAACTGGGAGGGATTGCAACTGCTTTGGAGGACAGGGTCATAATTCAAAATGATCTGGACAAATTGGAGAAATGGTCTGAGTTAAACAGGATGAAGTTTAACAAAGGCAAATGCAAAGTGCTCCACTTAGGAAGGAACAATCAGTTTCACACATACAGAATGGGAAGAGACTGTCTAGGAAGGAGTACGTCAGAAAGGGATCTAGGGGTTATAGTGGACCACAAGCTAAATATGAGTCAACAGTGTAATGCTGTTGCAAAAAAAGCAAACATGATTCTGGGATGTATTAACAGGTGTGTTGTGAGCAAGACACGAGACGTCATTCTTCTGCTCTACTCTGCTGTGGTTAGGCCTCAGCTGGAGTATTGTGTCCAGTTCTGGGCACCGCATTTCAAGAAAGATGTGAAGAAATTGGAGAGGGTCCAGAGAACAGCAGCAAGAATGATTAAAGGTCTTGAGAACATGACCTATGAAGGAAGGCTGAAAGAATTGGGTTTGTTTAGTTTGGAAAAGAGAAGACTGAGAGGGGACACGATAGCAGTTTTCAGGTATCTAAAAGGGTTTCATAAGGAGGAGGGAGAAAACTTGTTCACCTTAGCCTCTAAGGATAGAACAAGACGCAATGGGCTTAAACTGCCACAAGGGAGGTCTAGGTTGGACATTAGGAAAAATTTCCTAACTGTCAGGGTGGTTAAACACTGAAATAAATTGCCTAGGGAGGTTGTGGAATCTCCCATCTCTGGAGATATTTAAGAGTAGGTTAGATAAATGTCTATCAGGGATGGTCAAGACAGTATTTGGTCCTGCCATGAGGCCAGGGGACTGGACTCGATGACCTCTCAAGGTCCCTTCCAGTCCTAGAATCTATGAATCTATAAATCTATATGACAGTGGTGAATATGGGTGTTCCGGAGTCCTGTTTTGAGGTACAGAGAGCCATAGGCACCCACATTTTATGTAAAGTCCCCAATATTTTAAACACCTCCTCACTCCATTGGTTTCCAAAATAAAGCTGGATATTTCTGGTTTTCCAAAACTTTTGGAGGAGTTTTTTAGGTTCACCAACTCTTACAATTTGGTTGTGGCATTCACCATGATTCCCATTTTCCTCCAAGCCCCAAATCCTGGAATGAGATGATTAGGTGGGAATTTCAGCTTTCTTTTCTTTTTTTTTTTTTTAGGTAAGTTTCTAGCCTTCATGGTCGCAGGGAAAAGCTTGAAATGGCCGGGAAAAAAATCAGAAGGCAAAAAAGAAGAACCCCAAAGTTTTTCTTTTCAAACCAATCTCATGATATTTTATGGGTCGGCTCATGAGGTTTGAAGGCTCGGGCTTTGCAATGCAGATGCAGGATTCGATTTTTGAAACATGGCTAAGGGAGTTAGGTGCCAAATTCCCATTAATGGTCAATAGAAGTGAAGTGCCTAACTCACAGAGATGCTTTTGAAAATCTCACCCGTAGAAGCTAAATTCTCATTGACTCCAACTGAGGTAACTATGGGCCTAAACACTTCTAAAAATAGGACTTAGACCCCTTTGAAAATTACCATTTGTTTCATAGACCAATTGATCTTCAGGAACCATAGGACAGAGGAAGACCTTGACCTCCACTGGTGCGAAGATGGCATGATGACAAGAGCAACGGCACGAAAACGCAGAAAATGACAGACCAAAAAGAACCAAATGCCCCAAAATGATCTAAAAATGAACAAAACCAAGACTCCAATATATTTTGCAAAAATGATAGATTCATAGATTCCAAGGCTGGAAGGGAGCGTTGCGATCATCTCGTCTGACCTCTCACATCACACGGGCCAGACAACTGCCCCAAAATAATTCCTAGAGCAGAACTTTTAGAAAAACATCCCGGCTTGATTTAAAATTACCAGTGATGGAGGATTCACCACAACCCTGGGGAAATTGCTCCAATAATCACTTACTCTGAGCATTACAAATATACTCCTCATTTCCAGTCTGAATTTGTCTAGGTTCAACTTCTGTTCACTGGATCATGTCACCCTCCCTTCATCCAGTCAGAAATACATGCTGGTGCAGGCAGGTCAGAGGAGGGATTCCCAGAGATCACTGAACTGAGAGCTGAACCCAAGAGACGGGACCCATGCACCCAGAACCACCTCGAAACCTGGGGGGGGGGCATGCGGTGGTTCCGGGCCCACTCAGGACGTGCCACGAGGATGCATCGATCGACACTGAGGGCCTTTAGGAGGAAGGTGCTGGAGAACATGTGTAGGGAGGTGATGGTGCTGCTCAGCCTCCAGGTGCAGTATAAGTCCAGGCTGATGATGGAGCTGAATCTGAGGGGCAGGAAGATGACAAAGATTAAATCGGCCACGGCCTGGTTCAGGAACCACACGGCACTGGCCATCCTCTCCACACAGCAGCCGGTGAAGAAGACCACACATCAAGTATCAGAGAGATGATTAGGAACACCATTCTCAGAGGTGTTGCAGGAACACTATCCCCTCCTTTGTGTCAAGGCTTGGTTGGAAGGAAGAGCAATGAAAAGGGCTCCTTGTAAGCCAATGGCACCAATGGTTCAAAGATCTTTGGAGCATAGAGCTAGAGGGTTAGAAGGGGACTGCAAGGGTCATCTCGTCTAACCCCCCGCCAAGATGCAGGACTTGTTGTGTCTATTCTCTGCCCAAACGTTTTTTGTTTTAACATAATATCATTTGTTTCACTAAACCAAATATTTAAAAATCCCATGTTTGCTTCTTGCTGAAAAGTTATATTTCCAGGTAATGGGAGGTGGACAGTTGGGTGTCCTGGATGAAGAGCCAGAGCCGGAGATTAGACAGAAGCCTCAAATAATCTTCTTGCTGTTAGTTGCCTGAAGGAGCTGTTTATTCCCGCCTTTGTTAAATATATATATATATATATATATATATATATATATATATATATATATATATATATATATATATATATACCAATGATCATTTCCCCCCCCCTTTTTTTTCAAATAATGGAATTTTTTAAAGTGATTCTTCTTCCCCTCCTCCCTTCATTTTGAAGTGCAGTTTTTGTGTGTTTTAGGTCATTTTGGGGGGATGAGTTAGTGGAACAGACAGAATCCCCATGAAAGAACCCCCCTATGGAAACAATGACAACGACAAAAAAGCCACCTGGTTAAAAAAAAAAAAGAGGAAGAAGAGACCTGTAACAAGTCAAAAGATTTTTTCTTTAAAGGAAGGATATTGCAAGAGTCTATTGTAGTGGACAGACATGGAGTCAGAACTCCTGGGTTGCATTCCAGACTCTGCCACTGAACTGCTTGGGTAGATTGGACAAGTCACGTCATGACCCCATGACTCAGTTTCCCCTCCAAACATTTCTCTGTTTGACTTTAGAGTGTGAGCTAACTGTGGCCAGGCCTGTTTCTCCCTGTGGGGCTGTGCACTGCCTGGTGTGATGGGAGCCCTGAGCTCAGTCAGGGTCTGTGTAGCACCCAGGGTGATGGGGCCCTTGACCTCTGACAACAAGACCCACATATAATTTCAACCAGCTCTATCCAGAGCAGATGAGGGGAGGGGATGGGATGAGGGCAGCATTGAGGGGGTGAGAATGAGATCCAGTGGGGCACTTGGTGGGTTTACCTCATTTGCTTACCCATGTCTTGGGGGACGCAGCCTCTCAGAGTCCACCTCCATTCCAGGTCCCCAATGTGATACCTGCAGCTTGTCCAGACTGGCTCAACCCAGAGCAGGGAACTGTTCATGTTGGGGCATATCTGCGGGGCGGGGAGGGGGGAGATCACAGGATGTGGCTGGATCCATGTATGCAAAGCCTGGACGGACTCTGGGGCCCACTGCTACATACAGATGAACCACAAGCTGCCCTGCCTTGCTGGGGCCTAGCAAGGTGTCTGCATTCGGCTGTTCACATCTTGGGGCAGGAGGGCGGGGCACCGGGTGTGGTCCCAAGAGCAGAGATGGCAGCTGGGACTCTGCCCTCCAGTCCTTCCTTGCTGGGTAAAGCCAACAGAGCCCCTGTTGGGACTCGGATGTGTGAGATACTCAGCCCTGCCTTTGCTGCAGGGAACCCACGCCTCGGCCTGGGCCATGTTACAGAACAGCCAAAGCTAAGGAAACCCTCGTGCTGTGCTAGAGACGACACAAACCACAGCCCGGCCTGCAACCTGCCTTCATCTCTCATCATTTGCCTGAATGCCTCAGGCCTGGGGGCACTTTTTAGCTCATCCTGAGTTCCCAGAACAGGGCTCTAGCCGTGCTGGGATGCATCAACAGGGGAGTCTCTATTAGGAGCAGGGAGGTGATTTTCCCTCTGGATCTGGCCCTGGTGTGACCGTCGCTGGGATCCTGTGTCTGGTTCTGGCGCCCACCCTTCAAGAATGATGTTGAGCAACTGGAGAAGGGTCAGAGAAGAGCCACGAGAAGGATTAACAGACTGGCCCCAGGCTTGGCAGAGAGAGACTCCAGGAGCTCAGTCAGTTCAGTTTATCAAAGGACACGTCTACACCGGGAAGATTGCACAGCTGCAGCTGCTCCACTGTAGTGGCTCAGTGAAGACGCTGTCTATACTGACGCGAGAGCTTCTCCCATTGGTGTAGTTAATCCACCCCCGTGAGACGCGTTTGCTGTGTTGACGGGAGAAGTGTTGTCTACACCGGGCATTAGGTCGGTATAACAGCGTCACACAGAGGGGTGGATTTTCCACACCCATGAGCAATGTAGTTATACCAACATCACTTGCTAGTGTAGACCAAGTGAAAGGGAAGGTGACGGGGTGACTTGATTGCCAGTTTCTGACAAGCAACTGGTTAGGATCAGCTACAACATCAATGGCTCATTCACCTGCACGTCCACCAATGTTATATATGCCATCATATGCCAGCAATGCCCCTCTGCTATGTACATTGGCCAAACTGGACAGTCACTACGCAAGAGGATAAATGGACACAAGTCAGATATCAGGAATGGCAATATACAAAAACCTCTAGGAGAACAATTCAACCTCCCTGGCCACACAATAGCAGATGTAAAGGTAGCCATCTTACAGCAAAAAAAACTTCAGGACCAGACTCCAAAGAGAAACTGCTGAGCTCCAGTTCATTTGCAAATTTGACACCATCAGATCAGGATTAAACAAAGACTGTGAATGGCTATCCAACTACAGAAGCAGTTTCTCCTCCCTTGGTGTTCACACCTCAACTACTAGCAGAGCACCTCACCCTCCCTGATTTAACTAACCTCGTTATCTCCATACTGATTTATACCTGCCTCTGGAGATTTCCATTACTTGCATCTGAAGAAATGAGGTTCTTACCCACGAAAGCTTATGCTCCCAATACTTCTGTTAGTCTTGAAGGTGCCACAGGACCCTCTGTTGCTTTTTACAGATTCAGACTAACACAGCTACCCCTCTGATACTTGACACTGGGTATTAGGTTGGTATAACAGCATCACCCAGGGGGGTGGGTTATACCAACATCAGTTTTTTGTGTAGACAAAGTGAAAGGGAAGGTGACTGCGTGACTTGATTACAATTTCTGACAAATAACTGAATTTCACGTATGCTGCCATCTACTGGCCAGTTGGTTTTATATGCATAGTCAGCCCTGAGCCTTTGGATAAGGGTTTATAGCAGTGGTTCTCAACCAGGGGTACGTGTACCACTGGGGGTACGCAGAGATCTTCCAAGGGGTACATCAACTCCTCTAGATATTTGTCTAGTTTTACAAAGGTACATAAAAAGCACTAGCATAGTCAGTAGAAACTAAAATTTCATACAATGACTTCTTTCTACTGCTCTACATACTGTCCACTGAAATGTAAGGACAATATTTATATTCCAATTGATTTATTTTATAATTAGATGGTAAAATGAGAAAGTAATCCATCTGTCAGTACTAGTGTGCTGTGACAGTTGTATTTTTGTCTGATTTTGTAAACAAGTAAGTTTCAAGTGAGGTGAAACTTGGGGGTACACAAGAGAAATGAGAATCCTGAAAGGGGTACAGTAGTCTGGAAAGGTTGAGAGCCACTGGTCTATTGGGTCTTTTCCCTCTGATGTGTGGCCACCTCTGGGGTGGGGCATGGGGGCTGTGACAGGGAGGAATTTGTGTGGGGGGATGCTGTTGGGAGTGGGGTGGGGTAAGGGTTCCTTGAACAATTTGAATAGTGGGGATTCTGAGACCCACTGAATCAAACTATAAACCCTTTATATGATGGGAACCACTTCAATCCAGGGGATTTGGCCCTGATGGGAGGGGTAGGGAGAGATCTTTGGAGGCTGCTATGGGGAGCAGTTAGGGAAATGGAGGGCTGCTCTGGGAGGGGGTGTGGGGGCAGGAAGGATCCTGGGGTAGGGGGTCGGGGGTCAGAGACATATCTGTGTGGGGAGTGGGGGGTATTGTGGATTTCACCCTAGCACTGAACCTGGGGTAATGGGTGGGGGAACAGAGACAGATCTGCGGGGGGGGGGGGGGGGGCACTGTGGATTTCACCCTAGCATTGAAGCTGGAAGGTTTAATCTCATTTTCTTACCTATGTCCTGGGGGAATCAGACACGGCATCTCAGAATTGATTCTCCCAACACACATACACCACCTGCAGCTCCTCCCCACCCCACGGATGTGTCTGGGGGCAGGAAGCTGTCCTCTCGGGGGTGAACACGGGGGGTGGCTCAGCGGGGGTGGGAGATGCTCACAAAGCTGGGTCTGCAAAGCCTCCGAGGCGGCCAGCTCCGTGCAAGCCTCAAACAGCTCGGCTCAGCACTCAGGCCTCTCGTGATGAAGGCTGTCGGGTCCCGTCTGCAGAGACGGTCACCCACATCCGCAGCAGCCACATGCCCGAGAGCAGGAGCTGAGCTGCGGCTGCATCTTTGCAAAAATTCAGCCTGTTCACACCTGGAGAAACACCAGACCCAGCTTGGGCCCCTGCAGTGCCGCTGGGTCAGGAGTGATTTGTGGGTGAACCCTGCTGCCCTTCACCCCCAGTCACCCCTCCAACGTCCTGGAGAGACATTGCCAGGTGGCAGGTGGATTGTGACTCTTTGCTTAACTGGCTGTGAGCCACATGACATTGTGTCTTCTCCACGATTGGCTGGTGGATTTGTTGGACTCTAGAGAACAGCCAGTGACGTAGCAAATGGCGATAGCTGCATTAATTTTGGTCAGGAATGTCAGGATTCATTGAGACACTGGT
The DNA here is from genome assembly GCF_011386835.1 of Chrysemys picta bellii. Lineage (NCBI taxonomy): Eukaryota > Metazoa > Chordata > Testudines > Emydidae > Chrysemys > Chrysemys picta. The sequence goes on along the minus strand of NC_088810.1, from coordinate 3,482,491 downwards.
TTTAAAAGCAACTGTGACCAGGTTCCCAGAGTGCAAGCTGGGCTGTGGGACTGCGGAGCCCTACTGTCCCACCAACCTGGGATGTTCCTCTCACACTGTGATATTGTGTCAAGCTACAAACCTCTGGCAGGCCCTGCACTTACACAGCCATCCCCAGGCAGGGACACACCCAGCTGAGTTCCATGAATGACCTTCCAGCCACTCAATCATCAATAGGGAGGCTCCAGTCAATTCCCCCCGGTTCCCTGGCCTTGCAGCCCAGAAATGTACCATTCTGCACTGGTCAGAAGCCTGGCAAGTGTAAGTTCATTACCCAGTCGGCGCCTCCTCCAATGTGGAGAGCACAAACACCAGCCTTTGTAAACTGAGCTGAGATTTCCCAAGCACTTCAACCAAACACACAGTTTTAGGTAGAATATAAAACAGGTTTATTAACTACAGACAGATGGATTTTAAGTGATTATAAGCAGTGAGCTTAGAGATCAAAGTTGGTTACCTAAGAAATAAAAGTAAATTCACAGTCTGAGTTCTGTAAACTAGACAGGATTTGAATCAAGCCATGACTCACCCTGGCAGATGGTACAAGGAGGTGACAGATCCTCAATACACAGGCTGGGCTTGTCTTCCAGCCAGATACCAAACTTTTCAAAGTGTGACGTTATTGACATAAACTGGGACCGTATAGCTCATTGTTGCAACCAAGGTCCTGTAGTGGCACCCAAATCTTGTATAAAGGGGGTCAAATGGGGTGTCTAGGACAAGGTTATGGTTTACTGGTTATGATTATGCTGTCTATATGTGTGTATCAGTGTTGTAGTCGAAGTTAGGAATATTGGCTCTATACTGTCTGTATGGCAAACTTATGCTATGCTTCTGGGTGACATCCCAGACAAGCTGAGATTAGCTCTGCCTAGCCTGCTTGATGGCCCATTAAGGACCATCAGCTATACAATGGACCCATTGAGAGAAGGCAGATACGCCTTGTAACTCAGCAAAGTATGCAGAGACTGGCCCATGTGATTCCAGACTCCATTTTGCTGTAATTTTCCACAGTAAGAACAAAGAGGTGTTCTTACACCTGGAAAAGACTATATAAGGCTGATGCCTCATCTCCATCTTGTCTTCAATCCTGCTTCATACCTCTGGAGGAACTTTGCTACAAGCTGAAGCTCTGAACAAAGGACTGAATGACCCATCCCAGCTGGGGATGTATTCCAGAAACTTGATTTGAACCTGCAGTTTATTCCATCGCTGCTGCAAGCCTGAACCAAGAACTTTGCCATTACTGTATGTAATTGATTCCATTTAACCAATTCTAACTCTCATCTCTATCTTTTTCCTTTTATGAATAAACCTTTAGATTTTAGATTCTAAAGGATTGGCAGCAGCGTGATTTGTGGGTAAGATCTGACTTGTATATTGACCTGGGTCTGGGGCTTGGTCCTTTGGGATCAGGAGAACCTTTTTCTTTTACTGGGGTATTGGTTTTCATAACCATTTGTCCCCATAACGTGCGGCACTGGTGGTAATACTGGGAAACTGGAGTGTCTAAGGAGATTGCTTGTGAGACTTGCGGTTAGCCAGTGGGATGAGACCGAAGTCCTCCTAGTCTGGCTGGTTTGGTTTGCCTTAGAGGTGGAAAAACCCCAACCTTGGGCTGTAACTGCCCTGTTTGAGCAATTTTGTCCTGAGTTGGCGCTCTCAGTTGGGTTCCGCCAGAACCGCATTGTCACACAAAGTTAAAGTCTTTCTCCTCCAGTTGTGTTTCCAGGCGTTGAGTTGTGGGGGGAGTGAGGCCAAGCGGTGATGTCACTTCCCCTCTTTTGTAGTTTCTTCCAGTTTGCTGGAAATATATTTTGCTATGACTTGGGTCAAACAGTCTCCATTGTCTACGTGTTTTCACTGAGAAATCTCCATTTTATACGGTTCCTGAGAGATTGGTTTCTTGTGTGGTTGCTGATTAACACTGATTAACGCTGTCTGGCTCCGCCATTGTCGTACCTGAAAGGCTGGTTGTGGGTGTTCCCAACATCACAACTTATTTCAGTAACACGCACATAGAAAACCTTCATAACTCCCCATACAATGACAGCGCATACAGTTCAACAGGTTATCAATTATCAACAGATCAAGAATTTTTTAATGCTACCTCACAAGGCACAGCCACACATTTTATTTAAAGTTCCCAATATTTTAAATACCACCTCACTCCATTGGCTTCTAAAACAGAGCTGGATATTTTAGGTTTTCTGAAACTTTTGGAAGAGTTTTGTATCATCTCCGACTCTTACAATTTGGTTGTGGCAGTCGTCATGCTTCTCATTTTCCTCCAAGCCCCCAGATCCTGGAATCATATGATTAGGTGGAATTTCAGCTTTCTTTTCCATTTGTTTTTTTTTTAACAAGTTTCTGGCCTTTGTTGTTACAGATAAAAGGTTGAAATGGCCCAGAAAAAATCAGGAGGCAAAAAAGAAGAACCTAAACTTTTCAAACTAATCTCATTTTGTTTTTAGAGGCGTCTCATGAGGTTTTAAGGCATGGACTTGGCAATGAATATACAGGACTAGATTTTTAAAGTTGGCTAAGGGAATTAGGTGCCAAATTCCCATTGAGCGTGAATAGGTGTTAAGCACCTAACTCACTTAGGTGCTTTTGAAAATCTCACCCATAGAAGCCTAAATGAATTCAATTACATCATGTAATGGCAGACAGCTAAAAAGTGACAATTTTTAAAGTGTTTATATACTTATTCTAGAAGTCCAAATAATAAGATGGGTGAACTAGAGTGCCTCATATTAAATAAGAAGATTGACATAACAGGCATCACAGAAAATTTGTGGAATGAGAATAATCAATGGGACACAGAAAAGCTAACAGAATATTGGGAATCTTTAAGAAAGGGATAGTTAAGAAGACTGATCTTGGAGTCACTGTTGATAGTTCTTTGAAAACATCCACTCAATGTGCAGTCGCAGGTAAAAAAGTGAACAGAATATTGGGAATCATTAAGAATGGGATAAATAATAAGACTGAAAATATCATATTGACTCTATATAAATCCATGGTACGCCCACATCTTGAATACTGCGTGCAGATGTGGTGGCCCCATCTCAAAAAAGATATATTGGAATTGGAAAAGGTACAGAAAAGGGCTACAAAAATGATTAAGCATATGGAACAGCTTCCATATGAGGACAGATTAATAAGATTGGGACTTCTCAGCTTGGAAAAGAGACCACTAAGGGTAAATATGATTAAGGTCTATAAAATCCTTACTGGTGTGGGGAAAGTAAATAGGGAAGTGTTATTTATTCTTCTTATAACACTAGCAAGGTCACCCAATGAAATTAATAGGCAGCTGGTATAAAAGAAACAAATGGAAGTATTTCTTCATGCAATGTACAGTCATCCTGGGACTTTACATCTTTGAAAAGAGACGACTAAGGAGGGTTTTGATAGAGCTCTATAAAATCCTCACTGGTGTGGAGAAAGTAAATAAGGAAGTCTTATTTACTTCTTCCCATAACGCAAGAACTAGAAGTCCCCAAATGAAATTAGTAGTCAGCAGGTTTAATACAAACAAAAGGAAGTATTTCTTCCCACAATGCACAGACAACCTGTGGAACTCTTTGCCAAAGGGTGTTGTGAAGGCCAAGACTATAACAGGGTTGTTATGTTATATTCTGATTGACTCTCAGCGAGGTTCCTACGGGCCAAAACACTTTTAAAAATAGGACTTAGACACTTTGGGAAATGTTATCATTTGTTTCATAGATCCGTTGATCTTCAAGAAACACAGGACAGAAACACTGGGAGTGAAGATGAGATGATGAGAAGAATAATGATACAAAGACACAGAAAAGGACAGACTATAAGGAACCAAATGCCCCAAAATGATCTAAAAATGAACAAAACCAAGACTCTAATATATTTTGTTAAAATGACAGATTCACAGATTCCAAGGCTGGAAGGGACCATTGTGATCATCTCCTCTGACCTCCCTGATCACACAGACCAGGGAACTGCCCCAAAATCATTCCTAGAGCAGAGCTTTTAGACAAACATCCTAGCTTGATTAAAAATTGCCAGTGATCGAGGATCTACCAGGACCCTGGGGAAATTGCTCCAATGGTCAGTTACTCTGATCGTTATAAATTTACACCTCATTTCCAGTCTGAATTTATCTAGCTTCAACTTCTGTTCACTGGAGCATGTTAGACCTTCCTCTGCTAGACTGAAGAGCCCACTATGAAATATGTATTCTCCACGTAGGTACTTACAGACTGAGATCAAGTCACCCCTTCAGCTTCTCTTTGTTAAGCTAAATAGATTGACCTCCTTGAGACTCTCGCTCTAAGGCAGGTTTCAGAGTGGTAGCCATGTTAGTCTGTATCAGCAAAAAGAACAAGAAGTCCTTGTGGCACCTCAGAGACTATTTCCCAAACTATTTCCCCATGATAATTTTCCCCCTACTATTATTCATACCTTCTTGTCAACTGTTTGAAATGGGCCATCCTGATTATCACTACAAAAGTTTTTTTTCCCTCCTGTTTATAATATCCCACCTTAATTGATGAGTCTCATTAGCGTTGGTATGGCAACCCCCATTTTTTCATGTTCTCTTCCTACTGTATTTTCCACTGCATGCATCTGATGAAGTGGTTTTAGCCCACAGAAGCTTATGCCGTCTAAGGTGCCACAAGTACTCCTCGCTCTTTTCACTCAAAAGCAGGTTTTCTAATCCTGTAATCATTCTCTTGGCTCTTCTTTGAGTCAGACCAAAAAATTAACTTTTTGAAAAAGACAATTTTGGGGTAAAGAGGGAGTTATGGGTATATTGAATAGAAGTCTTTTCCCATGAAAATATCCACAATTCCATCCATTCCCCTATTCAGCTGGCTATGACTACGAATTTTCGGTGGTTTGGAGGTTGCGTGCACGTTGCCGGTACCTCAGAAACTCTTCCTCCATGGTGAGGTAGAAGATGGGGTTGAGGCAGCTGCTGAAATATGTCAGGACCCAAGCAAAACCACTTCCCATGTCCAGAAGAGGCTGAGGGTACTTAGCTGAGATCAGCAGGAAGGAGAAGACGTGATACGGCAGCCAGCAGAGGAAAAAGGTTGGGATCAAGCCAAGAAGGATCTTGAGTGGCTTGGTGGACCGGATCAGCCTGTTCCTTCTCAGCTTGCAAGCTAAAACAATGTAGAAGGTTGGGATCAAGATCAAGGCTAGTGGGATCAGAAACCCAACCAGGAACTGGATTGCAATGGCGGCCTTCACCCTCTCTTGGAAACCCAGTTGGAAATTCATGCTGGTGTTGGCAGGTGAGTGCAGGGATTCCCAGAGATCACTGTACCGCAAGCTGAAACCTCCCGACAGGACCCATGTGCCCAGAACCACCCTGAAAGCCAGGTGGGGCGTGCGGTGGTTCCGGGCCCATGCAGGGCATGCCACGAGGATGCAGCGATCGACACTGAGGGCGGTGAGGAAGAAGGCACTGCAGAACATGTGTAGGGAAGTGAATGCGCTGCTCACCTTCTTGGCCCACTCTAAGTCCGGGATAACGATGGAGATGCATCTGAGAGGCAGGAAGATGATGAAGATTAAATCGGCCATGGCCTGGTTCAGGAACCACAGGGCACTGGCCGTCCTTTCCAGACGGCATACGGCAACAAAGAAGATGTAGCTGTTCAACGACACTCCGGCGAGGAAGACCATGCCACCAAGTACCAGAGAGACGATTAGGAACACCATTCTCGGAAGAGTTGCAGTCGCAATATCCCCTTCTTTTCCTCAGGGCTCAGCGGAGACAACGCAGACGTTGTACTGAGCAAAGGAAGGAAGAGCAATGAAAAGGGCTCCAGGAGAGGACACGGACAGAGAGAGACAGCAGCAGAGTTTATAATCTCCTCAGAGTTTATAAGGTCCCCAGATCCTGAGCTGAACTCAAATAGGATCAAATCCTTGTAGGCCCATGGCACTAATGGTTCAAAAACCTTAGAAGCATAGAGCCAGAGGGTTAGAAGTGGACCGCAAGGGTCATCTCATCTAAACCCCTGCCAATATGCAGGATTTGTTCTGTCTATTCTCTGCCCGAACATTTTTTGTTTTTACATAATATCATTTTTGTACCAAACCAAATATTTAAAGAAACCCACATTTACTTCTTGCTGAAAAGTTAGATTTCTAGGCCAGGGGGTGTGAACAGTGGGGTGTGGGGGTGTCCCAGATGCAGAGACAGAGATATGACAGACACCCCATCCCCCGAAGTCTCACTAAAATTCCCAAATAATCTTCTTCCTGTTAGTTTCCTGAAGGAGCTGGTTATTCCTGTCTTTTAAAAAAAAAAAACAAAAAAGTTACTCAATGATAGTTTCCCCTTTTCTTTTCTTTTTTTCAAATAACGGAATTTTTGAAAGTGATTCTTCTCCCCCTCCCCCCATCATTTTGAAGTGCAGATTTTGTGTGGTTTAGGCCACTTTGGGGGAGTTAGTGGAGCAGAGAAAATCCCAACTGAAAGAACCCACCCATGGAAACAAGGATGACAACAAAAAAGCCACCTGGTAAAAAAAAAAAAAAAAAAAAGAGGAAGAAGACACCTGTAACAAGGGGGAGATCCAGGGGGCAGCGGTGTGTGGGGGGGTGAGAATGAGACCCAGTGGGGCAGCTGGAGGGATTACCTCATTTCCTTACCCGTGTCTGCAGGGGATGCAGAATCTCAGAGTCGACCCCCATCCCAGGTCCCCAGCGCCATGCCTGCAACTCGCTCAGTGCTGAGTAGGGAGCTGTTCATATGGGGGTATATCTGGGGTGGGGGATCATAGGGGGAGATCAGAGTCTGTGGCTGTGTCTGATTGTGTCTGCAAAGCCTGGAAGGACTCCGGCGCCCCCAGCTACATGCAGACATCACATGAACCACAAGCTCCCCACCCTGCCCCGCTGGGCATAGCAAGGTGTCTGCATTTGGCTGTCCACATCCGGGGGCAGGTGGGCTGGGAACCCGGCGAGGTCCCAAGAGCAGAGATGGCAGCTGGGACTCTGTTCTCCAGCCCCTCCTGGCTGGGAAAAGTGAACAGAGCCCTGCTGGGAGTGGGACACGTGAGATTCTCAGCCCTGCCTTTTCTGAAGGGAACCCATCCCTCAGCCCGGACCACGTTACAGGCCAGCCAAGGCTAAGGGAACCCTTGCTCTATGCCCAGCCTGCACAAACCACAGCCCGGCCTGCAACCTGCCTCCATCTCTTATCATTTGCCTGGAGGTCTCAGGTGTCGAGGCACTTTTCTCAATTCGTAGAAGCACAGAGCCAGTGTGTTAGAATGGGACCGCAAGCGTCATCTCATCTAACCCCCTGCCAAGATGCAGGACTTGTGTCTAGTCTCTGCCCAAACGTTTTTGTTTTTACATAATATTGTTTTTTCGACTACACCAAATATTAAATATAACCCCCACATTTGCTTCTTACTGAAAAGTTGGATTTCAGGGCAAGGGCGATGGCCAATGAGGGGGGCGGTCCAAGATGCAGAGACAGGAGACACACACACACAAACACCCGGCATGCTCTGCAGCCTCACCACAATTCGCAAATAATCTTCTTGCTGTTAGTATCCCAAAGGAGCCTGGACAAGTCACATCACGGCCCCATGCCTCAGTTTCCTCTCCAAACATTTGTCTCTTTAGAGTGTGAGCTCGCTGGGAGCAGGCCTCTTTCTCCCTCTGGGTCTGTGCAGTGCCTGGCACGATGGGGCCCCCAAGCTCGATCAGTGTCTGTACACAACCAAGCTGAACGGGAGCCCCTGACCTCTGACACAGGACACACCAATAATTTCAACCGGTTCTAACCAGACCGGATGAGGAGAGGGGATGGGGATGGAGGCAGCTGGCAGGGGGGAGATCAAGGGGGCATTGGTGTGGGCGGTGGGACAGAATGAGATCCAGTGGGGGCAGATGGGGGGGGGGTTATCTCATTTCCTTACCTGTGTCTTGGGAGGATGCAGTGTCTCAGAGTCGAACCCTGTCCAGGGTCCCCAACGCGATGTCTGCCTGCAGCTCTCCCAGACTGGCTGAGCCTGGAGGAGGAAGCTGTTCATATAGGGGTTTATCTGGGGCGGGAAGAAGAATGAGTGGAGATCACAGGATGTGGCTGGGTCCGAATACTTCTGCAAAGCCCGGAAGGCCTCCGGCACCCACAGCTACATGCAGATGTTATGTGAACCACAAGCTCCTGTTAGAATATAGATATTCAGGCCTGCCTGTAAAGGCCTATACTTTAAGAATGTGGGTGTATTTTTATCACTTAGCTAGTTACAGGGGTATAAAAACAAAGAAGGAAAATCCCAGTCTGCCTGTGTCTGGGCCTTCTCTCACCAGGATAGTCTGAGGCCTTGTTCTTAGGCTAAGCAGCAGGGGCAGCCCTAAGCCGGGAAGTGAACGGTCACATCCTCACATCCCAAACCAGCCACACTGACATAAGGGGCTATTGGGCTGTTAGGAAGACGATCCTGTCCTGATAGTGCCCACCACCACCCGATAAAGAAACACACCTTAAGATGGTTAAAGAAAACTTAGTTTGATAACATCCTGTCTGGCAAGAAATCACTGATCAATGGTTGTGGTCGTGAAACACTCATTTCTGTATATTTGGTCTTTATGGCCCCCACTTTTCTATTCTTAATCTGTCTGGCTCTGTAATTGTTTCTGTCTCCTGTATAATTCATTTTGTTAGGTGTAAATTATTGAGGGTAGTGGAATAAAATTGGTTGGAGAATTGTGTTAGGATTGGTTAGTTAAATTTCAGTAAAATGTTTGGTTAAGGAATAGCTGAGAATATTACTATATAAACTGGGGTCAAACAGGAAGTGGGGGAAGGGAAATTGGAATCAAACTTGCCGGATATTAACCCCAATAAACATTTCCCTGTCTGCAATATGGACTGCTGGTCTTTTGCTGCTTGCTGTCTGCATGACAAGAACCAGGGAAATGGGAGGGTGGAGGGAAAGCCCTCTAACAGCTCCCGTCACTCTGTTGGGTCCTAGCAAGGTGTCTGCATTCGGCTGGCCACTGCAGTGGGCCAGCGATGGGGCCCCCATCAGAGAGCCGGGGCTGAGACAGCAACGTCCAGCTGACTCCACCATGCAAGAGCCCAGGAGCAGAGACACCAGCTGGGACTCTGCCCTCCAGCCCCTCCTGGCTGGGGAAAGCGAACAGAGCCCTGCTGGGAGTCGGATGTATGAGATTCTCAGCCCTTCCTTTGCTGGTTGGAACCCGCCCCTCAGCCCGGGCCACGTTACAGGCCAGCGAATGCTAAGGAAACCCTCGCTCTGTATTAGAGACCACAAAAATCACAGCCTGGCCTCCAACCTGCCTTCTGGTTTCATCATTTGCCTGGAAGCCTCAGGTGTGGAGGCTCTTTTCTGAATTAGGAGCAGGGAGGTGATTTTCACTCTGGATCCGGACTGGTACAACCACCACTGGGATCCTGTGTCTGGTTCTGGCACCCACCCTTCATCAGCTGCAGCCCAAGCAGGAGCTGAGTTGCGGTTGCATCGTGGCAAAAATTCAGCCCATTCACAGCTGGAAGGGCACCAGACCAATCTGGGCCCCTGAAGTGCTGCTGGGTCAGGAGTGATTCGTGCAAGAATCCTGCCACCCTTCACCCCAGTCACTCCTCAAACCTTCTGGAGAGACCTTGCCAGGTGGCGAGTGGATCGAGAAACTCTCGATTTGTTGGCTGGGAGACACATGACATTGTGTTTGCACCACACCTGGCTGGTGAATGGGTTGGAAACTGGAGAATGGCCAGCGACGTAGCGAAGGGCAAAAGCTACATTAATTTTGACCAGGAATATCAGAATTCATTAAGACACTGTTTTTAAAAGTCACTGTGACACGGTTCCTGTCATGCATCCTGGACTGTGGGACATCTGAGCCTTGTGCCCCACCAACCTGGGGTGTCCCTCTCACACGGTGATGCTGTGTCAAGCTTCAGACTTCTCGCAGATCCTATGCTCCACAGCCATCCCCAGGCAGGGACACACCCTGCTGAGTTGCATGAATGACCTCCCAGCCACTCATGAACCACCAATTGGGAGGCTCCAGTCAATTCCCTCCGCCCGGCTCCCTGGTCTTGCAGTCCAGAAATTTACCCTCCTGCATTGCTGAGAAGCCTGGCCAATGTAAGTGCATTACCCAGTCGGCAGCTCCCCCGATGTGGAGAGCACAAACACCAGCCTTTGTAAACTGACCTGAGATTTCACAAGCACTTCAGCCAAACACACAGTTTTAGGTAAAATATAAAACAGGTTTATTAAGTACAGACAGATTTAAAGTGATTATAAGCAGCGAGCGTAGAGATCACAGTTGGTTACACAAGAAGTAAAAGTAAATTTGCAGTCTGAGTTCTACAAACGAAACAGGATTTGAATCAAGCTGTGTGTCACCCTTGCAGATGGTACAAGCAGGTGACAGATCCTCCATACACAGGCTGGGCTTGTCTTCCAGCCTGATACCAAATTGCCCCAATTCAAAGTCTTTGTCCTTCAGACATATTTCCAGGAGTTGAGTTGTGGCGGGAGTGAGGACAAGTGGTGATGTCACTGCCTTTCTTTTATAGTTTCTTCCAGCTTTCTATGACTTGGGTCAAATAGTCTCCACTGTCTACCTTCTCTCTCTGAGATCTCTCCATTGTATCCAGTTCCTGAGGTAGTGGATTCTTGGATGGGTCTTGATGAGCCAATAACGCTGTCTGGCTCTTCCATTGTTGTACCTGAAAGGCTGGCTGTGGGTGTTCCCAACATCACAACTTATTTCAGTAACACACACATAGCAAAATTTTATAACTCCCCATACAATGACAGCACATACAATTCAACAGGATATTAATAATCTACAGATCAAGACTTTTTTAATGATACCTCACAAGGCAGACTTTGTTCATATTTATATGACAGTGGTGAATATGGGTGTTCCAGGGTGCTGTTTTGAGGTACAGAGAGTAACAGACACACATTTTATTTTAAGTCTCCTATATTTTAAACACCTCCTTACTCCATTTGCTTCCAAAACAGAGCTGGATAGTTCTGGTTTTGAAAAACTTTTGGTGAAGTTTTGTAGCGTCGTCGACTCTTTTAATTTTGTAGTGGCATTCTCCATGCTTGTCCTTTTCCTCCAAGCCCTGGATCCTGGAATCAGATGATTAGGTGGGAATTTCTGCTTTCCTTTCTTTTTTTTTTTTTAGGTAAGTTTCAAGCCTTCATTTTTGCAGAGAAAAGTTTGACATACCCCTCCCCCCCCCCCAACAAAAATACAGCAAAAAAGAACTACCCAAATGTCTCACTTTTCAAAACAATCTCATGTGTTAGGTTGTGGCTCATGAGGTTTGAAGGCTCGGATTTGGCAAAGAAGACACAGGTCTAGATTTTAAAAAGTGGCTAAGGGAGTTAGGTGCCAAATTCCCATTGAATTCAGGAGTTAAGCAACTAACTCACATAGGTGCTTTTCAGAATCTCACCAGTAGAAGCTTATATCGATTCAATTACATCACATAATAGGAGACAGCTAAAAATTGGCATTTAAGTTCTTATATAAAAATGCTAGAAGTCTAAATAAAAAGATGGGTGAACCTGAGTGCCACGTATGAAATTAGGACATCAACATAACATGCATGACAGAAACTTAGTGGAATGAGGATTATCAATGGGACACAGAAATACCAGGGTACACAATATATAGGAAGGACAGAAAAGGTTGTGATGGTGGGGGAGTGGCACTCTATGTGAAAGAAAGCATGAAGTCATTTGAAGAAAAATCTTAAATGAACCAAACTGTACCATAGAATCTCAATGGAGAATAATTCCATGCCCGAATAATAAGAATACAGAGTAGGGATATATTACAGACCACCTGACCAGGATGGTGACAGAGACTGTGAAGTATTCTGGAAGATTAGAGAAGCTATTAACATTTTAAAAACTCAATAATAATGGGGGATTTCAACTCTCCCTATATTGACTGGACACATGTCACTTCAGGAGAAGATGCAGAGATAAAGATTCTTGACACCTTAAATGAATGCTTCAAAGAGCAACTAGTCCTCGAACCCACAAGGGGTGAACCAATTCTTGATTTAGTCCTAAGTGGAGCACAGGTTCTGGTCCAAGGGTGAATATAACTGAAGCGCTTGGTAATAGCGAGCATAATATAATAAAATTTAACATCCCTGTGATGGGGGAAACATCACAGCAGCCCACCACGGTAGCATTTAATTTCAGAAAAAAGAGAACTACACAAAGATGAGGAAGTTAGTAAAAAAGAAATGAAAAACTACAGTTCCAAAAGTGAAATCCCTGCAAGCTGTATGGAAACTTTGAAAAGACTCCATAATAGAGGCTCAATTTAAATGTATACACAAAATTAAAAAAAACATAGTAAGGGAACCAAAAAAGTGTCACCCTGGGTAAACAACAAAGTAAAGAAGCTTTGAGAGGCAAAAAGGTATCTTTAAAAAAGTGGAAGTTAAATCCTATTCAGGAAAATAGTTTGGGGCATAAACTCTCTCAAAAGAAGTGTAAAAGTATAATTAGAAAGACCAAATTTTTTTTAAAGAACAGCTAACCAAAGACGCAAAAAGTAATATGAAAAAAAAAAAAAAGTCAGTTCATCACAAGCAGGAAGTTCCCTCACCAAGGACTCTTAAGCAAAGTAAGCTGTTGTGAGGTTAGGGGGAAAGTCCTCCCATATATCAGTAACTGGTTAAATGATAGGAAACAAAGGTAGGAACAAATGATCAGTATTCAGAATGGAGACACGTAAATAGCGATATATACCAGGTGTCTGTACTGGGACCAGTACTCTTCAACTTATTAATAAACAATCTGGAAAAAGAGGTAAACAGTGAGATGGCAAAATTTTCAGATTATAAAAAACTACTCAAGATAGTTAAGTCCAACGCAGACTGCGAGGAGTTACAAAGGGTTCTCACAAAACTGGGAGACTGGGCAAGAAAATGGCAGATGAAATGCAATGCTGATACATTGGAAACCATAATCTCAACTATACATATAAAATCATGGGGTCTAAATTTGCTGTTACCACATAAGAAAGAGATGTGCAGCGGCAGTCAAAAAAGTGAACAGAATGTTGGGAGTCATTAAGAAAAGGATAGATAATAAGACTGAAAATATCATATTACCTCTATAAAAATCCATGGTACGCCGACATCTTGAATACTGCGTGTACATGTGGTCACCCCATCTCAAAAATGATATATTGGAATTGGAAAAGGTTCAGAAAAGGGCTACAAAAATGATTAGCGGTATGGGACAGCTTCCGTAGGAGGAGAGATAAAGAAGACTTTTCAGCTTAGAAAAGTGACGACTATGGGGGCATAGGATAGAGCTCTATAAAATCCTGACTGATGTGGAGAAAGTGAAAAAGGAAGTGTTATTTACTCCTTCCCATTACACAAAAACTAGAAGTCACCAAATGAAATGAATAGCCAGCATGTTGAAAAGAAAGAAAAGGAAGTATATAAACAAATAAAAGGAAGTATTTCTGCACGCAACGCATAGTCAGCGTGGGAAACTCTGTGTGAAGTATTTCTTCACACAATGCAGAATCAGATTGTGCCACTCTTTGTCAGGGTTATATTATGCTATATTCTCATTGACTCACAGCAAGGTTCCTAAGGGCCTAAACACTTTTAAAAATAGGATTTAGACCCTTTTGCAAATGTTACCCTTTTTTTCCAAAGGAAAAACACAGGAAAGATAGCTCCACTGGGAGCAAAGATGACATGATGAGAAGAATAATGACACAAAGACGCAGAAAAGGACAGACCATAAATAACCAAATTCTCCAAATAATCTAAAAATGAGAAAAACCAAGAATCCGTATATTTTGTAAAAATGACAGATTCATGCATTCCAAGGCTGGAAGGGACGAGTGTGATCATCTCGTCTGACCTCCCGGGTCACACGGGCCAGAGAACTGCCCCAAAACAATTCCTAGAGCAGAGCTGTTAGACAAACATCCCAGCTTGATTTAACATTGCCAGTGATGGAGGATCCACCACGACTCTTGGGAAATTGCTCCAATGGTCAGTTACTCTGACCATTAAAAATTGAGACCTCATTTCCAGTCTGAATTTGTCTAGCTTCAACTTCTGTTCACTGGATCATGTTAAACCTTCCTCTGCTAGACTGAAGATCCTGTTCTGAAATATTTGTTCCCCACATAGGTACTTTCAGACTGTCATCAAGTCACCCTTTCACCTTCTCTTTGTTAAGCTAAATCGATTCTGCTCCTTGTGACTCTCACTCGAAGGCAGGTTTTCTAATCCAGTAATCATTCTCGTGGCTCTTCTATGAATCACGCCAAAAAAATCACTTGCTAAAAAAAAGAATTTTGGGATCAAGAGGAAGTTACATGTCCCAACAAACAGAATCACTTCTCCATGCAAATATCAACAATTCCATCCATTTCCCTATCCAACCCTAAGTTGTCGGTGGTTTGGGGGTTGCGTGCACGTTGCTGGTACCTCAGAAACTCTTCCTCCATGGTGAGATACAAGATGGGGTTGAGGCAGCTGCTGAAATATGTCAGGACATAAGCAAAAGCCCTTCCTCTGTTCAAAAGAGACAGAGGGTAATTAGCTGACATCAACAAGAAGAAGACGTGATACGGCAGCCAACAGAGGAAAAAGGTCGGTATCAAACCAAGAAGGATCTTGAGTGGCTTGGTGGACTGGATCAGCCTGTTCCTTCTCAGCTTGGCAGCTAGAACGATGTAGAATGTTGGGATCAAGATCAAGGCAAATGGGATCAGAAACCCGACCAGGAACTGGATTGTAATGGCAGCCTTCACCCTCCGTTCATCCCCACAGAAATTCAGGCTGGTGCTGTCAGGTGAGAGGAGGGATTCCCAGAGATCACCTTACCGCAAGCTGAACCCAAGAGACAGGGCCCACATGCCCAAAACCATAATGAAAGCTAATGGGGGCGTGCGGTGGTTCCGGGCCCACTCAGGGCGTGCCACGAGGATGCAGCGATCGACACCAATTGTGGTGAGGAAGAAGGCGCTGGAGAACATGTGGAAGGAGGTGATGGTGCTGCTCAGCATATTGGCCCAATTTACGTCCAGAATGAAGAAGGAGGTGAATATGAGGGGCAGGAAGATGATCAAGATGAAATCGGTCAGGGCCTGGTTCCAGAACCACACGGCACTGGCCGTCCTCTCCACATAGGAGCTGGCAACAAAGAGGATGTAGCCATCCAATGCCACTCTGGCAAGGAAGGCCATGCCACACAGCACCAGGAAGGGAACTTGGAGGTACTCCATTCTTGGAAGAGGTACAGTCACAATATCTCCTCCTTCTCCTCATGGCTTGGCTTGGGTAGCGCACATGTTGTGCTGAGCAAAGGAAGGAAGAGCAATGAAAAGGGCTCCAGGAGATGACATGGACAGAGTGAGACAGCCGCAGAGTTTATAATCTCCTCAGAGTTTATAAACTCCCCAGATCCTGAGCTGAAGTCAAATAGGATCAAATCCTTGTAGGCCAACGGCACCAATGGTTCGAAGATCTTTGGAGCATAGAGCCAGAGGGTTAGAAGGGGACCACAAGGGTCATATCATCTAACTCCCTGCCAACCTGCAGGATTTGTCGTGTCTATTCTCTGCCCGAACGTTTTTTTTTTTTTTGTCCCTGACCTCTGACCACAGTCCCCACAAATAATTTCAACTGGTTCTAAGCAGAGCGGATGAGGGCAGGGGATGGGAGCTGCTGAAAGTGGGGAGATCCAGGGAGCAGTGGTGTGGGAGGGGTGACAATGAGATCCAGTGAGGGGGTTACCTCATTTCCTTACCCGTGTCTTGGGGGGATGCAGTGTCTCAGAGTCGACCCCCATCCAAGGTCCCCAATGTGATGCCTGCAGCTCTCCCAGACTGGCTCAGCCTGAAGGAGGAAGCTGTTCATGTTGGGGTGTATCTGGGGTGGAGAGAACAATGAGTGGAGATCACAGGATGTGTCTGGGTCTAAATACTTCTGCAAACTATGGAAGGCCTCTGGCACCCACAGCTACATGCAGACGTTATGCAAAGCACAAGGTCCTGTTAGAATATTCACATTCAGGCCTGCCTGTAAAGGCCTATACTTTAAGAACTTAGGTGTATTTTTACCACTTAGCTAGTTATAGAGGTATAAAAACAAAGAATCAAAATTACAGTCCGCCTGTGTATGAGCCTTGTCTCTCTAGGATAATTCATTAACGATCTGGAGGATGGCGTGGACTGCACCCTCAGCAAGTTTAAAGATTACACTTGTCATAACTATAAAAGGAAGGGTAACAGCTCTCCTGTGTACAGTACTATAAAATCCCTCCTGGCCAGAGACTCCAAAATCCTTTTCCCTGTAAAGGGTTAAGAAGCTCAGGTAACCTGGCTGGCATCTGACCCAAAGGACCAATAAGGGGACAAGATACTTTCAAATCTTGGGGGGGGGGGGAAGGCTTTTGTTTGTGTTCTTTGTTTGGGGGGTTGTTTGCTCTTGGGACTAAGAGGGACCAGACATCAATCCAGGTTCTCCAAATCTTTCTGAACAAGTCTCTCATATTTCAAACTTGTAAGTAAACAGCCAGGCAAGGCATGTTAGTTTTATCTTTGTTTTCTCAACTTGTAAATGTACCTTTTACTAGGGTGTTTACCTCTGTTTGCTGTAACTTTGAACCTAAGGCTAGAGGGGGGTCCTCTGAGCTCTTTAAGTTTGATTACCCTGTAAAGTTATTTTCCATCCTGATTTTACAGAGATGATTTTTACCTTTTTCTGTAATTAAAAGCCTGCTTTTTAAGAACCTGTTTGATTTTCCTTGTTTTTAGATCCAAGGGGGTTAGATCTTGATCCACCAGGAGCTGGTGGAAGGGAGGAGGGGGATGGTTAATTTCTCCTTGTTTTAAGATCCAAGGGGTTTGGATTTGTATTCACCAGGGAATTGGTGAAGAGTCTCTGAAGGCTACCAGGGAAGGGAATTAGCACCGAGAGTGGTGGCAGCGGACCAGATCTAAGCTGGTAGTTAAGCTTAGAAGTTTTCATGCAGACCCCCACATCTGTACCCTAAAGTTCAGAGTGGGGAAGCAGCCTTGACAATGCTAGATTGAGGCCTGTAAAGGCCTATACTTTAAGGACTTAAGGGTATTTTTACCACTTAGCTAGTTACAGAAGTATAAAAGCAAAGAATCAAAATTACCGTCCACCTGTGTATGGGCCTTGTCTCTCTAGGATTATTCATTAAAGATGTGGAGGTTTGTGTGGATTGCACCCTCAGCAATTTTACAGATGACACTAAACTCGGAGGAGTGGTAGATACACTGGAGGGTAGGGATAGAATACAGAGGGACCTAGACAAATTAGAGGATTGGGCTAAAAGAAATCTGATGAGGTTCAACAAGGACAAGTGCAGAGTCCTGCACTTAGGATGGAAGAATCCCATGCACTGCTACAGACTAGGGACTGAGTGGCTAGGATGCAATTCTGCAGAAAACAACATAGGGGTTACAGTGGAAGAGAAGCTGGATATGAGTCAGCAGTGTGTCATTGTTGCCAAGAAGGCTAACAGCATTTTGGGCTGTATAAGTAGGAGCATTGCCAGCAGATCGAGGGACATTATCATTCCCCTCTATTCGGCACTGGTGAGGCCTGATCTGTAGTACTGTGTCCAGTTTTGGGTCCCACACTACAAGAAGGATGTGGAAAAATTAGGAAGAGTCCAGCGGAGGCAACAAAACTGATTAGGGGACTGGAGCACATGACACTGAGGAGAGGCTGAGGGAACTGGGATTATTTTGTCTGCAGAATAGAAGAAGAGTGAGTGGGGATTTGATAGCTGTTTTCAACCACCTGAAAGGGGGTTCCAAAGAGGATGGATCTAGGCTGTTCTCAGTGGTGGCAGATGACAGAACAAGGAGGAATGGTCTCAAGTTGAAGTGGGGGAGGTCTAGGTTGGATATTAGGAAACACTATTTCACTAGGAGGGTTCCCTAGAGAGGAGGTGGAATCTTCCTTAGAGGGTTTTTTAAGGTCAGGCTTGACAAAGCCCTGGCTGGGATGATTTAGTTGGTTTGTTCCTGCTCTGTGCCGGGGATTGGACTAGATAAACTGCTGAGGTCCCTTCCAACCTGATATTCTATGATTCTATGATAGTCCAAGGCCCTGTTCTTAGGCTCAGGCCTTTGGCTAAGCAGCAGGGGCAGCCATAAACTGGGAAGCGAACGGTCACATCCTCACATCCCAAACCAGCCACACTGAAATAAGGGGCTATTGGGCTGTTAGGAAGATGATCCTGTCCTGATAGTGCCCATCACCACCAGATAAAGAAATAGATCTTAAGAAATCACTTCTCAATGGTTGTGGTTGTGTAACCCTCATTTCTGTATGTTTCATCTTTATGGCCCCCACTTTTCTATTGTTAATCTCTCTGGTTCTCTAATGGTTTCTGTCTGACGTATAATTAATTTGGCTAGGTGAAAATTCTTTAGGGTAGTGGGATACAATTGGTTAGAAAATTATTTTACAATATGTTAGGATTGGTTAGCTACATTTCAGTAAAATGATCAATTAAGGTACAGCTGAGAATATTACTATATAAACTAGGGTCCAACAGGAAGTGGGAGGAAGGGAAATTGGAATCATGCTTGCTGGAAATTAACCCCAATGAAAATCACCTTGTCTGCACTACGAACTTCTGGTCTTTCGCTGCTTGCTGTCTGCTTGACAAGAACCAGGGAAGTGGGAGGGTGGAGGAAAAGCCCTCTAACATCTTAATGCCGTGACGCAGATGCATCGCTTTGGACAGGTGAGTGACAGCCAGGTAAGTCCTGCTCCCCAACAGTCTGTGCAGCTGCTTGGAGGGGGTATCGCAGACTCTCATGATGTTAGTTGCGGGGTCTGGTCAGCGGTGGACCAACCTGTTGCCTTTGCCTCTGGACTTGTGAGTGCTGTGGAACTTAAATATGGATGGTGTAAAAAGGTGTAGTGGTGTACCTACTGGGGGGTAGGGAAATTCAAATACCTCACAGGAATGCAGAAGATAATAATCCAGCTCCATCATGACCACCTCTGGCTGTTAAACATGCATCCTATTTTACAGGGACAAGTGAGTGGGCAGTTTATGGCAAAGTGGTTACAGGCACTACAAGCTGAAAACATTACTGCAGAAGTGTTAAAAGAACCCATAGTCTGTGTAGCTGGATTACACCTTCACATTGGTGAAGCCAGCCCAGGTAAAAGTCAACACCAGGTGTTTCAGGTGGCTAATCCCAGTCAGGTAAAGGAGGGGTATAGTTTTTGGATGGAAATTGTATTCTCAAGGTTCCTTCCCCACTCTGAACTTTAGAGTACAGATATGGGGACCTGCATGTAACCTTGTAAGCTTAACTACCAGCTTAGCTCTGGTTTTGCTGCCACCACTCCCAAGTGCTAACTTCCTTCCTTGGGTAGCCTTGAGAGACTCCTCCACCAATTTCCTGGTGAACACCGATCCAAAATCCCTTGGATCTTAAAACAAGGAAAAAATCAATCAGGTTCTTAAAAAGAAGGCTTTTAATTAAAGAAAGAAGGGTAAAAATCATCTCTGTAAAATCAGGATGGAAAATAACTTTAAAGGGTAATCAGATTCAAAGAGCCCAGAGGAACCCCCTCTAGCCTTAAGTTCAAAGCTACAACAAACAGAGATAAACACTCTAGCAAAAGGAACATTTACAAGTTGAGAAAACAAAGATAAAACTAACACGCCTTGACTGGCTGTTACTTACAAGTTTGAAATATGAGAGACTTTTTCAGAAGATTTGGAGAGCATGGATTCATGTCTGGTCCCTCTTAGTCCCAAGAGCGAACAACCCCCAAAACAAATAGCACAAACAAAAGCCTCCCCCCCACCAAGATTTGAAAGTATCTTGTCCCCTTATTGGTCCTTTGGATCAGGTGTCAGCCAGGTACCTGAGCTTCTTAACCCTTTAGAGGTAAAAGGATTTTGGAGTCTCTGGCCAGGAGGGATTTTATAGTATTGTACACAGGAGGGCTGTTACCCTTCCCTTTATAGTTATGGACATGTATGTATCGGGGGGAGGGGGGACGAAAAACTGCAGGCTAACTGCTGTGGAAATCAGAGGAACTGAGACAGTCAGCACCATTGGTTTCTCACTAGAAGTAAGGTCAGCCCAGAAGGCAGAACTGGCAGCCTTGCTTACCATTTTAACTGAAATAGATCCCAAATTTGAGGCAGAATGTTGGGTGATGGTGGATTCGGATGATGTATTTTTTATCGTCACATGGATGCTGAGATGATGGGCGGATAATCATTTCAGGACAACTGGCGGCTCCACAATCAAGCATGCTAGCTGGTAGAAATGAGTGGAGGAGCTTAGTCACAGTTTTGCATGAATCAATGTGGTAAAGGTAAAGGCACACAAGTAGGGTGAGCAGATGTCCCGATTTTATAGGGACAGTCCCCATTTTGGGGTCTTATATAGGCTCCTATTACCCCCCAACCCCTGTTCTGATTTTTCACATTTGCTGTCTGGTCACCCTAGACACAGGAAATCAGGACCCTTAAGCAAAGGGAATAACTTACCCGATACAGAGGCTAAGCGGGCTGCAACAGAGGTGCCCACATGGCCATGGGAACCACAGCCGAGTGTGCCTGTAGCAGTGGTAACAAGAAGTGCGGTGGACATGGATCCGTGGAGGGTGAATTCGAGAGTTGCCAGAATCTGACCCAGGTCTGGAAGGCATCACAAAAGTTGCGGATAGACATGGGCCAAAAGTGGTAGTAAGGGAAGATATTTGGTGTGTCCTAACAACTGAGGGACCAGTAATGCTGTGTCCTCAAGGAAGAAAGACAACTTTCTTAAGTTGGGTGCATGGGAGCTTGGCAGGGGGATACCCTGGGTTTGAGGAGGCACTCTGAACTTTAAAAATTGTGCCGGTGGCCAGGAATGGCAGTCGATTTAAAGTCGCACCTGGAACTTTTTTTGGATTGTTTCAGGCACAATCCACATTACAAGGTGCTAAGGGGAGACTTAATGAGACATGCCCCAAGGGGACCTTGGAAAGAATATAAATTGACTACACAGGACCTCTACCACCAGATCACAGACAAAACCGATTCATGTTGGTGGTGGTGGATGCTTTCAGCAGGTGGGTGGAAGCGTTCCCCACAAAGTATCAAACAGCCCAGGTAACTGCAAAAAAATTGGTAAATGAGGTGTTCACTTGTTGAGGGGTCCCAAAGGTGATTGACTCAGACCAAGGAGCTTCTTTCCAGTCAAATCTTTTGGTGGAGCTCTCAGCCCTCACTGTAATCACACAGTTGTTCCCTATGGCTTATCACCCACACGCTGCAGGGCAGGTGGAACGCATGAACCACACCATCAAAAGTGAGCTGAGAAAGAGAGTGTAAATGGGAGGAAAAAACTGGTTACTGTTACTTCCCTTTGTCTTAATGAGAATAAAGGCCTGAGAATCAAAGGGCACAGGATTTTCTCCATACAAAGCTCTCATGAGAAGGCCCATGGAACAGTGGGAAAATCCACTTACCCCAGTACCTGGGGAAGTCACTACACACACCTAACACAAGAATGGATTTTAACCCTAATTGACCATGTGAAACAGGTACAGAAGGCAGTGGCCTGGCAAGACAAGCAAGGAGCAGCAAGAGTCAAAACATGGTATGACCTGCCCGGGGAGCTTGATCTACCCACGGTGGGAGATCTAGCAATGTACAAAATTCCAGGTCAACACCACTCATTCCCAGCTCCTAAATGGAAGGGCCCCTACCTGGTCCTTGACCAATTGGGGCCCAGCCTGTTGCTACAGGTACAGAGACAGGAGAGCAACAGTGTGTTCACTGCACACAGATAAAAAAGTGAAAACAGGGGATTGGGAAAGGGGACGCATACATTCTGTGATGTGTGTATTACAGATTAACCCACTAAGGAGAAAAAGATGGGAATTCCCTAGCCCTGGATGGAACGATCGTTACTGCTAATCACAATTGTTACAGTTATAAATTCTACTCAAATCCCATGATGTGCAGTGTGAAAAGGAGGAAATACATGGACTGCTACACCCACAGCTTGTGGAAATGAAGCTAATTAGTACCATAAGAATTTCCCCCTAGGAAGAGGTACCACCAACCCTCCAACAGGAATTTGGCAGTGTCGATATATGGTTTATGGATTAGATGGGGGAATCCCAACCCAGTGGAGAATAAAATGGATTTATTTAGGTTTAGACCTCATTGGGAGTTGGGCATCTGAGTGCTAAAGACAAGCACACTTCTGTGAGCTGTTTTCAGGTAAACCTGCAGCTTTGGGGCAAGTAATTCAGACCCTGGGTTTGTGTTGGAGCAGATGGGAGTGTCTGGCTCAGCAAGACAGGGTGCTGGAGCACTGAGCTGGCAGGGAAAACAGGAATAGAAGTAGTCTTGGTACATTAGGGGGCAGCTCCCAAGGCGGTTTTTGTGATCCAACCCGTCACAGTGGCGTAGTCGAGCGGGATCTGTGCACAGCTGATTGCTTTGAGATACTGGTAGTGATTTTAAGTGAGTTTTAAGTGTGCTGGCTGGAGAACAGACAAAGTGGTTACTGGCTTGTTATTTTCTGTTTGCTTATTT
Organism: Chrysemys picta bellii; assembly: GCF_011386835.1. Taxonomy (NCBI): domain Eukaryota; kingdom Metazoa; phylum Chordata; order Testudines; family Emydidae; genus Chrysemys; species Chrysemys picta. The sequence continues at coordinate 3,459,833 of NC_088810.1, read as the reverse complement.
CGGGTAAGGGAAGTAGGGAGAGAAAAGGAAGCAAAATAAGTAAGAAGGAAGATCAGAAGAAGCTAAAACTGCACAGGGTGCAAATTGCCCAGAAAGGCTGAACACTGGGCACTGTGAAAGTCTCTGTTAACTAAGAATCGCCTGAGCTGAGTGCATCCCAGTTTCAGTGAACTGCAGGGGGGTGAGGCCCAGCAGAAGAAAGCAGTAAAATGACGACCAGTGAAGCAGCTACCAAACTAGAGCTGGCTAGACTGGAAGCAACAGAGAAAGAAAATGAACATAAGAGACGGGTAGAACTAAGACAATTAGAGATTAATGCAGAAAAAGATAGGGAGAAAACTGCCCACAAGAGAGCCATGGAGGCAGAGACCGCAAGGGTGGAGGCAGAGGCAGCTGCCCATGAGAGAGCTATGGTGGCCCAGAGGCAGGCCCAGAAGCATGAACTGGCCGTAATGTAGTCGAAGAGACAAAGCCCTCCACCTGCTGGCTCCACTTCCTCAAAAATCCATAAATGGGAGCGACTGTGTCCACAGGATGACGAGTCCAGTGATATTACCGAATATTTCTTTTTTGTTCCACAAATACTGCTTTACATCATCACTGCATATATTCAGGAAGTGTTCCTGAATAACGATATCACACATCCCTCTGGGGGTGTATGAATCCTCTTGGGAAAATAAGGCCCCACAATTAGAATGTGACGTTACCATGTGTAAACACAATGCCATGTGTAACCACAAAGATACTTCCATGGAAGATGATCCCCAAAAGGTGTGATTGTTATGTACATATTACACAAGGCATAAAATTCCCTTTGGGACATTGGGTGTATGATGAGTTAACCATTTTGCAAAATGTAACCCTGCAGGTGCTATGGATGCCAAGTTGAAAGAACCTGAATTTAAATTGGCCACAGCCTGGAGCTGGTAATATGCCCCAAGGAATGGTGGGGGGGACCAAATGAATCCCAACTGTACTGTGTACATAAAAGGATGGAAAAAACAATTTGATTGGTGGGGGAGGGGGCGCACCCGGAATCATCGTCGGACAAGGGGATTGTAGGCAGCAGGGAACACTCTGCTGGGCACATGGAATCTCGGGGATGTGTGTGTAACCAAACAATCGATGAGCCAAAATGTGAGATTTCAACAACAAATCAATGAATGAATGGCACAGCAACTATCAGCAGTTGCCACGGGATGGAGGACGGTAATAGAGGTGAACCTGCGGGTAACTCATTGGGCAGGAGACCTTGTGACATGTGCGGGATGGCTTCAGAAGACTAAGGTGTGTGTAGGTATACAAAATGCTCAGTTAATAATGTTAATGGATATCATGAGAGACGCTTGGTCAGAACAATGGCTTTCGGTGTTAAATTGGGAGGCTAGCCCATATATATCCACACTTGGGAAAATATACCCATCCACCTGGAAAATAATATCCCCGACCTGTGGGGCCAGTACTTGTGTAATTGTTACCATGATACAATGGGAAGGGAATGCAACTAAGGTGGTCCCCCTGAACCCTCTAGGAGTAACAAGAAAAGGAGGAGTGTGTTGGGAACCACTGGGAAATAGATGGGGTGGGTGGAATGGTGTGAATTGGACTATCATTCCATTAAGCAATTGTGTTTCCAGAGGGGGCACCTGCGTGTGCTCCTCTCCTATGACAATGGAGGAGCTCTTAGTGATTTCAGCTTGTAGTAGCTGATTTGGGGATTGGGGTTGGGGGAGCAGAGGGATCTGTGGAGGCTGCATCAAGAGTGGGTAGGGCAATGGGGGGGCTACTGTCGAGTGGGTGGGGGCAGGGAGGAACCTGGGGTAGTGGTGGTGGGGGCTATAGACAGATATGCGGGGGGGAGGCATTGTGGATTTCAAGCTAGCATTGAAGCTGGAAGGTTTAATTTCACTTTCTTACCTATGTCTTGTGGGAATCAGACACGGCATCTCAAAATTGATTCCCCCAAAACACACACACCACCTGCAGCTCCCACCCCATGGACTCTGTCTGGGGGCAGGAAGCTGTCCTCTCAGGGAGGTGGAGAAAGGGGGGTCTCAGCGGGGGTGGGAGATGCTCTCAAAGCTGACACTGCAAAACCTCCGAGGTGGCCAGCTCCATGCAAGCCTCAAACAGCTCAGCTCAGCTCTGGGGCCGCTCATGAAGAAGGGTCTGAAAGCCCGTCTGCAGAGACGGTCGCCCACATCCACGGCAGCCACAACCCGAGAGCAGGAGCTGAGCTGCAGCCGCCTTGTTGCAAAACTTCAGCCCGTTCACACCTGGAGATGCACTAGGCCCAGTTTCAGCTGCTGAAGTGCCGCTGAGTCGGGAGTGATTCCCTGCTGCCCTTCACCCCCAGTCACTCCTCGAATATCCTGGAGAGACCTTGCCAGGTGGCGGGTGGATTGCAAATGACTCGGTTTGTTGGCTGTGAGTCACACAACATTATGTCTGCTCCACGACCGGCTGGTGGATTGCTTGGATGCTGGAGAATGACCAGCAACACAGCAAAAGCTGCATGAATTTTGGCAGAGAATATCAGGATTCATTGAGACATTTGTTTAAAAAACCACTGTGATGGGGTTCCTGGCATGCAACTTGGACTGTGGGACAGTTGAGTCCTCTGTCCTACCAACCTAGGGTGTCCCTCTCACACTCTGATGCTGCGTCAGGCTGCAAACCTCGGGCAGGCCCTGCACTTACACAGCCATCCCCAGGCAGGGACACACCCAGCTGAGTTCCATGAATGCTTCTCCCAGCCACTCATGAACCATCAATAGAGAGTCTCCAGTCAATTCCCCCCGGCTCCCTGGCCTTGCAGCCCAGAAATGTACCGTCCTGAACTGGTCAGAAGTCCGGCCAGTCTAAGTTCATTACCCAATCGATGCCTCCCTCAATGTGGAGAGGACACGCATCAGCTTTTGTAAACTGAGCTGAGAGTTTCCAAGTACTTCAATCAAACCCACTGTTTCAGGTAGAATATAAAAGAGGTTTATTAACTACACACAGATGGATTTTAAGTGATTATAAGCAGCGAGCGTAGAGATCAAAGTTGGTTACCTCATATTTAAAAGTAAATTCACAGTCTGAGGTCTATGAATTAGACAGGATTTGAATCAGTGTCTCACCCTGGCAGATGGTACAAGCAGGTGACAGGTCCTCAATACACAGGCTGGGCTTGTCTTGCAGCCTGATACCAAATTTCCCCAGTTCAAAGTGTTTGTCTTCCAGACGTTTTTCCAGGTGTGAGTTGTGGTGGGAGTGAGGCCAAGTGGAGATGTCACTTTTGTAGTTTCTTCCAGTTTGCTGGGAATATATTTTGCTATGACGTGGCTCAAATAGTCTCCATTGTCTACGTGCTCTTTCTGATAAAATTCCATTTTATACAGTTCCTGAGATAGTGGATTGTTGCATGGGTGCTGATGAGTTATTAATGCTGTCTGGCTCTTCCAATGTCATATCTGAAAGGCTGGTTGTGGGTGTTCTCAGCGTCACAACTAATTTCAGTAACACACACATAGCAAAACTTCATAACTCCCCACACAATGACAGCACATAAAATTCAACAGGATATGAATAATCGACACATCAAGACTTTTTAATGATACCTCACAAGGCAGACTTTGTTCATATTGAGATGACAGTGGAGAATATGGGGGTTCCAGGGTGCTGTTTTGAGGTACAGAGTGCCACAACCACACATTTTATTTAAATTCCCCAATATTTTAAACACCCCCTCAACTCCATTGGCTTCCAAAACAGACTTGGATATTTCTGGTTTTCCAAAATGTTTGGCAGAGTTTTGTAGGGTCACAAACTCTTACAATTTCGTTGCAGCGTTCACCATGCTTCTCCTTTTCCTCCAAGCCCCAGACCCTGGAATCAGACGGTTAAGTGTGAATTTCAGCTTTCCTTTCTTTTTTGTTTTAGGTACATTTCTAGGCTTCACAGAGAAAAGCTTGAAATGGCTGGGGAAAAAATCATAAGGCAAAAAAGAAGAACCCAAATGTCTTTCTTTTCAAACCAATCACATGATGTTTTAGGGGGTGGCTCATGAGGTTTGAAGGCTTTGGCTTGGCACTGAAGATACAGGACTAGATTTATAAAAGTGGCTGAGGGAGTTAGGTGAAAAATTCTCATTGAGGTTAGCCGTTAAGCACCTAATTCACATAGGTGCTGTTGAAAATGTTACCCGTAGAAGCCTAAGTCAATTCAATTACATCACGTAATGGCAGACAGCTAAAAAGTGACATTTAAGTTCTTATATACAAATACTAGAAATCTAAATAATAAGATAGGGGAATTAGAGTGCCTCATATTAAATAAGGATATCAATATAACTGACATCACAGTAACTTGGTGGAATGAGGATAATCAGTGGGACACAGTAATAGCAGGGTACAAAATATATCGGAAAGACAAAACAGGTCATGCTGGTGGGGAGTGGCACTATATGTGAAAGAAAGCATAGAGTCAAATGAAGTAAAAATCTTAAATGAACCAAACTGTACCACAGAATCTCAATGGATAGTAATTCCATGCTCCAATAATAAGAATATAGCAGTAGGGATATATTATCGACCAGCTGACCAGGATGATGATAGCGACTGTGAAATCTTCTGGCAGATTAGAGAGGCTATTAAAATAAAAACAACTCTATAGTAATGGGGGATTTCAACTATCCCCATATTGACTCGATAGATGTCACTTCAGGACATGATGCAGAGATAAAGTTTCTTGGCACCTTAAATATCTGCTTCTTGGAACAGCTACTTAGGGAACCCACAAGGGGAGAGGCAATTCTTGGTTTAGTCCTAAGGAGAGCACAGGATCTGGTCCAAGGGGTGAATAATATAACTAAACTGCTTGGTAATGGTGATCATAATATAATTAAATTTAACATCCGTGTGGAGAGGGAAACACCACAGCGGCCCAACACTGTAGCATTTAATTTCAGAAACGAGAACTACACAAAAATGAAGAAGTTAGTAAAAAAGAAATGAAAAGGTACAGCGTCAAAAGTGAAATCCCTGCAAGCTGCATGGAGACTTTTTAAAGACACCATAATAGAGGCTCAACTTAAATGTATACACAAAATAAAAAAAAAATAGTAAGAGAACCAAAAAAGTGCCACCCTGGGTAAACAACTAAGTTAAGAAGCTTTGAGTGGCAAAAAGGCATCCTTTAAAAAGTGGAAGTTAAATCCTATTGAGGAAAATAGAAAAGAGCATAAACTCTGGCAAATGAAGTGTAAAAATATAATTAGCAAGGCCAAAAAATAACTTCAAGAATGGCTAGCCAAAGACTGAACAAGTAATAGCAGAAAAATGTTAAGTACATCAGAAGCAGGAAACCTGCTAAACAACCAGTGGGGCCACTGGACAATCAACATGCAAAAGGAGGACTCAAGAATGATAAGGTCATTGAGGAGAAACAAAAATGAATTCTTTGCATCAATATTCACAACTGAGCATGTGAGGGAGATTCCCAAACCTGAGCCATTCTTTTTAGGTGACAAATCCAAGGAACTGTCCCAGATTGAGGTGTCATTAGAGGAGGTTTTGGAACAAATTGATAAACTAAACTGTAATAAGTCACCACGACCAGATGGGATTCACCCAAGAGTTCTGAAGGAATTCAAATGTGAAATTGCAGAACTACTAACTGCGAGGAGCTACAAAGGGGTATCACACCTACGGGCATAAACATTTTTAAAAATAGGACTTATGTTACCCTTCATTTCATAGACCAGTTGATCTTCAACAAACAGAGGCAAGAGAACTGACCCCAAATAATTCCTAGAGAAGAAATTTTAGACAAACATCCCAGCTGGATTTAAAATTGCAAGTGATGGAAGATCCACAACAACCCTTGGGAAATTGCTCCAATGGTCAGTTACTCTGATCGTTACAAATTTACACCTCATTTCCAGTCTGAATTTGTTCAGGTTCAACTTCTGTTCACTGGATCGTGTTAGACCTTCCTCTGCTAGAGTGAAGAGCCCGTTATTAAATATTTGTTCCCCACATAGGTACTTACAGACTGTGATCAAGTCATCCCTTCAGTTTCTCTTTGTTAAGCTAAATACATTGTGCTTCTTGTGACCCTCACTCTAAGGCCGGCAGGTTTTCTAATCCTGTAATCATTCTCGTGGCTCTTCTTTGATTAAGGCCAAAAATTCACTTGGTAAAAAAGACAATTTTCGGATCAAGAGGAAGTTACGGGTCCAGCGAACAGAATTCTTTTTTCATGCAAATATCGACAATTCCATCTCTTCCCCTATTCAGCCGGCTCTGGCCCCAAGTTGTCGGTGGTTTGGGGGTTGCGTGCACATTGCCGGTACCTCAGAAACTCTTTATCCATGGTGAGGTAGAAGATGGGGTTGAGGCAGCTACTGAAATAGGTCAGGACACAAGCAAAAGCGATTCCTGTGTTCCAAACAGACCCAGTGTGCATAGCTGAGATCTGCAGGAGGGAGAAAACATGATACGGCAGCCAGCAGAGGAAAAAGGACGGGATCAAGCCAAGAAGGATCTTGAGTGGCTTGGTGGACTGGATCAGCCTGTTCCTTCTCAGTTTGGCAGCTAGAACGATGTAAAAGGTTGGGATCAAGATCAAGGCTAATGGGATCAGAAACCCAACCAGGAACTCAATTACAACAGCGGCCTTCACCCTCCCTTCATCCAGTCTGACATTCATGCTGGTGCTGGCAGGTGAGTGCAGGTATTCCCAGAGATCACCATACCGCAAGCTGAAACCAACAGAGAGGGACCATATGCCCATAACAATCTTGAAAGCCAGAAGGGGCATGCTGTGGTTCCGGGCCCACTCAGGGCGTGCCACGAGGATGCAGCGATCGACACTGAGGGCCGTGAGAAGGAAGGCGCTGGAGAACATGTGGAAGGAGGTGACTGTGCTGCTCACCACCTTGATCGTCTCTAATTCCTTGATGAAGATGGAAATGAATCTGAGGGGCAGAAAGACGATGAAGATGAAATCGGCCACGGCCCGGCTCCAGAACCACACGGTGCTGGCCGTCCTCTCTACACGGCAGCCGGCAACGAAGAGGACGTAGCAGTTTAACGGCACCCCAGCAAGCAAGGCCACGCCACACAGCACCAGGAAGAGGATTGGGAACACCATTTTTGGAAGAGTTGCAATCACAATATCCCCTCAGTCACCTCAGGGCTCGGCGAAGCCAGTGCAGACGCTGTGCTGAGCAAAGGAAGGAAGAGCAATGAAATGGGCTCCAGGACAAGGACTGAGTTTGGTTTCTACTAAACTAAATGTTTAAAAAATATACCCCTTTGCTTCTTGCTGAAAACTTGGATTTCTAGGGAAGCGGAGGTGGACAATGGGGGTCTCCAGGATGCAGAGACAGAGATCTGAGAGATGCCCCCGTCACTAAAATTCCCAAATAATCTTCTTGCTGTTAGTTTCCCAAAGGAGTTGGCTATTCCCATGTTGGTTAAAAAAAAGAATGATCATTTGCCCCCCCCCCTTTTTTTTAATTAATGGAATTTTTGAAAGTGATTCTTCTCCTGCCTCCTTCATTTTAAAGAGGAGTTTTTGTGCGTTTGGGCCATTTGGGGTGGAGGGTCCCATTTGGGGTGGAATTAATGGAGCTGGGTGGGCAAAATCCCCACTGAAACCCACCCCCCATGTAAACTGCCAGAAACGGAGTGCAACTTCCCAAGACGAGAAAAGTAAGATTGAAAAGACGATGACAAAAAAGCCACCTGGCAAAACACCAGGGGAAGAAGAGACCAGTAACAAGTGGGTAGACAGGGAGTCCGGACACCTAGGTTCCATCTCAGACTCTGACACTGAACTCTTTGGGTATCCTGGACAAGTCACATCATGGCCCCATGCCTCAGTTTCCCCGCCAAACATTTCTCTGTTTAAATGTGAGCTCCCTGTGGCCAGGCCTGTTTCTCCCTGTGGGTCTGTGCAGCGCCTGACACAACGGGCCCCCGAGCTCGGTCAGGGTCTGTGCAACACCCAGCATGACAGGGGCCCCTGACCTCTGACAACAGGACCCACAAATAATTTCAACCAGTTCAATCCGGAGTGGATGAGGGGAGGGGATTGGGACAGCTGGAAGGGGAGATCCAGGGGGCAGTGATGGGAGTGGCAGAATGAATCCCAGTGGGGAGCTGGGGGATTTACCTCATTTCCTTACCGTGTCTTGGGGGGAAGCAGCGTCTCAGAGTCAACCCGCGTCCCAGGTCCCCAATGCAACACCTGCAGCTTGCCTAGACTGGCTCAGCTCAGAGCAGGAAGCCGATCATGTGGGGGTATATCTGGGGGGGGGGGGCAATGGGGGTAGATCACAGGACGTGGCTGGGTCCGATCATGTCTGCAAAGCCTGATAGGTCTTTGGCACCCACTGCTACATGCAGACATCACGTGAACCACAAGCTCCAACCTCCCCCAAGCTGGGCCCTAACAAGGTGTCTGCATTCAGCTGCCTACATCCTGGGGCAGGCCGGTGGGGCCCCCATCATAGAGGAGGGGCTGAGATAGCCACGTCCAGTCAACTCCACCGGGCGAGGTCCCAGAAGCAGAGACGCCAGCTGGAACTTTGCCCTCCAGCTCATCCTGGTTGGGGAAAGGGAAAAGCGCCCCGCTGGGAGTTGGAGGTGTTAGATTCTCAGTCCTGCCTTTGCTGCAGGGAAACCACCAATCAGCCCGGGGCACGTTATAGGGCCACCAAAGTTAAGGAAACCCTCGCTCTGTGCTGGAGACCACACAAACCACAGCCCGGCCTGCAACCTGCTACATCTCTTGTCATTTGCCTGGAGGCCTCAGGCGTGGAGACACTTTTCAGCTCAACGTGAGCTCCCAGGGCCAACAGAGCTCAGGCCGTCCTGAGATGCATAAATAGGGGAGCAGGAAGGAGATTTTCCCTCTGGATCCGGCCCTGATACAACTGCTGCTGGGATCCTGTGTCCGGTTCTGGCACCCAGCCTTCAAGAAGGATGTTGAGGAACTGGTAATGGTCTCAAGTTGCACTGGGAGAGGTTTAGGTTGGATATGAGGAAAAACTTTTTCACTAGGAGGGTGAAGCACTGGAATGGGTTACCTGGGGAGGTGGTGGAATCTCCTTCCTGAGAGGTTTTTAAGGTCCGGTTGACAAAGCCCTGGCTGGGATGATTTAGTTGGGGTTGGTCCTGCTTTGAGCAGGGGGTTGGACTAGACACCTCCTGAGGTCCCTTCCGACCCTGATATTTTATGATTCGATGATTCTATGAACTGGAGAGGATCAGAGAAGAGCCATGAGAAGGATTAACGGACTGGACTACAGGCTTGGCAGAGAGAGACTCCAGGAGTCAGTCAGTTCCGTTTATCAAAGGACACGTCTACACCGGAAAGGCTGCACAGATGCAGCTGCACTGCTGTAGCGTCTCAGTGAAGACGCTGTCTATGCTGACGCGAGAGCTTCTCCCATTGGCGTAGTTATATCCACCCCACCACACCCCCGAGAGGCGGTAGCTGTGATAACAGAAGAAGCGTTGTCTACACCGGGAGTTACGTCAGTATAACAGGGTCACCCAGGTCAGTGGGTTTAACACCCTCCCGAGGGACGTAGTTATACCAATAACAGTTGCGAGTGTAGACCAAACAAAAGGGAAGGTGATGGGGTGACTTGATTACCAGTTTCTGAAAAGCAACTGGAATGCACGGATGCTGCCATCTATCGAATAGGTGGTTTTACTGCCATCGTCAGCCCTGAGCCTTTGCGTAACAGTGTATAGCAGTGGTTCTCAACCGGGGTACATGTACCACTGGGGGTAAGCAGAGATCTTCCAAGGGGTACATCAACTCATCTAGATGTTTGCCTAATTTTACAACAGGTTACATAAAATGCACTAGCCTAGTCAGTACAAACGACAATTTCATACAATGACTTCTTTCTACTGCTCTATATACTGTCCACTGAAATGTAAGTAGAATATTTATATTCCAATTGATTTACTGTATAATTATATGGTAAAATGAGAAAGTAAACTATATATCAGTACTAGTGTGCTGTGACATTTTTATTTTCATGTCTGATTTTGTTATCAAGTCGGTTTTAAATTAGGTGAAACCTTGAGGTACACAAGACAAATGAGAATCCTGGAAGGGGTACAGTAGTCTGGAAAGGTTGAGAGCCACTGGTCTATAGGGCTTTTTCCCACTGAGATGTGGCCATGTTTGGGTTGGGGTATGGGGGCTGTTTATACAAGTGACAGGGAGGATTGTGTCTGTGGGGGGGTCTGCAGTGGGGAGTGGGGTGGAGTCAGAGTTCCTGGAACTATTTGTGTAGTGAGGGTGCTCAGAGCCACTGAATCAAACTTTAAACCCTGTATATGATGGGAACCACTTCAATTCTGGGGGTGCTGCACCAATGGGTGAGGCAGGGAGAGATCTGGGGAGGCTGCTTTAGGGAGTGGAGTTGGGGGGCCAGAGGGATCTGGGGAGCGGGTAGGGAAATGGGGGCTGCAGTGGAAGAGGGGGTGGGGGAACGGAGGAACCTGAGGTAGGCGGTAAGGAGGGCAGAGACATATCTGCAGAGGGGACACTGTGGATTTCACCCTAGCATTGAAGCTGGAAGGTTTAATCTCACTTTCTTACCTATGTCCTGGAGGATTCAGACACAACATCTTAGAATTGATTCCCCCAACACCCATACGCCACCTGCAGCCCCCCGCCCCCCACTGACACTGTCTGGGACAGGAAGCTGTCCTCTTGGGGGCGGGCGCACGGGGGGGGGGGGGTTGGTTCAGTCGGGTTGGGAGATGCTCACAAAGCTGAGTCTGCAAAACCTCCAAGGAGGCCAGCTCCGTGCAAGCCTCAAACAGCTCGGCTCAGCTCAGCTCTGGGGCCTCTCGTGAAAAAAGGTCTGAGGTCCCGTCTGCAGAGACGGTCACCCACATCCACGGCAGCCACAACCCGAGAGCAGGAGTTGAGCTGCGGCCTCATCGTTGCAAAAATTCAGCCTGTTCACACCTGGAAATGCACCAGACCCAGCTTGGGCCCCTGAAGTGTCGCTGGGTCAGGAGTGATTCGTGGGTGGGCCCTGCCGCCCTTCACCCCCAGTCACCCCACAAACATCCTGAAGAGACCTTGCCAGGTGGCGAATGGATCGTGAATCTCTCGCCTTGTTGGCTGTGAGCCACAAAACATTGTGTCTGCTCCATGACTGGCTGGTTGATTGGTTGGACACAGGACAATGGCCAGCGATTTGGGCCAGGAATATCAGGATTCATTCAGACATTGGTTTAAAAAGCCACTGTGACGGGGTTCCCGGCATGTAACCTGGACTATGGGACCACTGAGCCCTCTGTCCCAACACCCTGGAAGTCCCTCTCACACTGTGATGCTGTGTCAAGTTACAAACCGCTGGCAGGCCCTTCATTTACACAGCCATCCCCATGCAGGGAAACACCCAGCTGAGTTCCAGGAATGCTTCTTCCAGCCACTCATGAACCATCAATAGGAAGGCTCCAGTCAATTCCCCCGGCTCCCTGGCCTTGCAGCCCAGAAATGTACAGTCCTGCCCTAGTCAGAAGCCTGGCCAGTGCAAGTTTCTTCCCAGTCGGTGCCTCCCCCGATGTGGAGAGTCCAAACACCAGCCTTTGTAAACCGAGCTGACATTTCTCAGCATGTCAACCAAACACAGAGTTTTACGTAGAATATAAAACAGGTTTATTAACTACAGCCAGAGAGATTTAAAGTGTTTATAAGCATCGAGCATAGAGATCACAGTTGGTTACACAAGAAATAAAAGTAAATTCACAGTCTGAGTTCTATAAACTAAACAGGCTTTGAATCAAGCCATGTTTCACCCTGGCAGAGGGTACAAGCAGGTGACAGATCCTCAATAAGCAGGCTGGGACTTAGTCCCCGTCCCCATTTCAAAGTCTTTGTCCTCCAGAGATATTTCCAGGTGTTGAGTTGTGGGGGGAGTGAGGCCAAGCGGTGATGTCACTTCCCCTCTTTTATAGTTTTTTCCAGCTTCAGGAAAGATCTTTTGCTATGATGCGGGTCAAACGGTCTCCATTGTCTAGGTGCTCCCTCTCAGAAATCTCCATTTTATACAGTTCCTGAGATAGTGGATTCTTGGATGGGTGCTGATGATCCTTTAATGCTGTCTGGCTCCTCCATTGTCGTACCTGAGAGGCTGGTTGTGGGTGTTCCCCAACATCAAAACTTACTTCAGTAACACACATATAGCAAACTTCACAACCTCACATACAATGACAGCACGTACAATCCAATGGGGTATTAATGTTCAACAGATCAAGACTTTTAAAATCACACCTCACAAGGCAGATTTTGTATAGCACATATCATAATATGATGACAGTGGTGAATATGGGAGTTCCAGAGTGCTGTTTTGAGGTACAGAGTGCAACAGCCACACAGGACTAGATTTTTAAAGGTGGCTAAGAGAGTTAGGTGCCAAATTGCCATTGAAATTATGAGTTAAGCACCTAACTCTTATATGTGTTTTTTCAAAATCTCACCTGCAGAACCCTAAGTCAATTCAATTACATCATGTAATGCAAGACAGCTCAAAAGTAATATTTAAGTTCTTATATACATATACTAGAAGTCTAAATAATATGGGTGACACTGAGTGCCTCGTATTAAATGAGGCTATCGACACAACAGGCATCACAGAAAGTTGGTGGAATGAGGATAATCAACGGGACAGAGTAATACCAGGTTACAAAATATATCAAATATTTTGGTAGGACAGAAGAGGACATCCTGGTGGGGGATTGGCACTATATGTGAAAGAAAGCATAGAGTCAAATGACGTAAAAATATTAAATGAACTAAACTGTACCACAGAATCTCTCTGGATAGCAATTCCATGTCCGAATAATAAGAATATAGCAAGAGGCATATACTATCAACCACCTGACCCGGACGGTGATAGTGATTATGAAATGCTCAGGGACATTAGAGAGGCAATAAAAGTAAAAAATTATGGGGAATTTCAACTGTCCCCAAATTGACTGGGTACATATTACCTCAGGACGGGACACAGACATAAAGTTTCTTGACACCATAAATGACTGTTTCTTGGAGCAGCTAGTCCTGGAACCCACAAGGGGAGAGACAATTCTTGATTTAGCATTAAGTGGAGCACAGGATCTGGTCCAAAAGGGGAATATAATGGAACCGCTTTGTAATAGCGACCAGAATATAATGAAATTTAACATCCCTGTGGCAGGGAAAACGCAACAGCAGCCCAACGAGATAACATTTGTTTTTAGAAAGGGGAACGACATAAAAATGAGGAAGTTAGTTAAACAGATATTAAAGGCACAGTCCCAAAACTGATATCCCTGAAAGCTGCATGGAAACTTTTTAAAGACACCATAAAAGAGGCTCAAAAATATATCCCAAATTAAAAAACATAGTAAGAAAATGAAAAAAGGGCCACCATGGCTAAACAACAATGTAAAAGAAGCTCTGAGAGGCAAAAAGGCATCCTTTAAAAAGTGGAAGTTAAATCCTATTGAGGAAAATAGAAAGGAGCATAAACTCTGGCAAGTGAAAATGCCATTAGAAGGCCAAAAGAGAATTTGAAGAACAGGTAGCCAAAGACTGAAAAAGTAATAGGAAGCCTGCTTAACTACGAGAGGGGCTACTAGGCAATCGAGATGCTAAAGGAGCACTCAGTGATGATAACGCCATTGCAGAGAAACTAAATTAATTCTTTGTATCTGAGGATGTGAGAGAGAATCCCAAACCTGAACCATTCTTTTTAGGTTACAAATCCGAGGAACTGTCCAAGATTGAGGTGTCATTAGAGGAGGTTTTAGAACAAATTGATAAAATAAACAGTAATAAGTTAGCAGGACCAGGTGGGATTCAGCTAAGAGTCCTGAAGGAACTCAAATGTGAAATTGCAGAACTACTAGCTATGGTATGCAACCTATCATTTAAATTGGCTTCTGTAACAGATGACTGGAGGATAGCTAATGTGACACCAACTTTTAAAAAAGGCTCCAGAGGTGATCCCGGCAATTAGAGGCCACGAAAACTAACTTCAATGCCCGCCAAACTGGTTGAAACTATAGTAAAGAACAGAATTATCACACACATAGATGAACATAATTTGTTAGGAAAGAGTCCTCATGGTTTTTGTAAAGGGAAATGATGCCTCTGCAATCTACTGGAATTCTTTGTGGGGGTCAAAAACGATATGGACAAGGGTGATCCAGTGGATATAGTGTACTTTGAGTTTCAGAAAGCCTTTGACAAGATTCCTCACCAAAGGCTCTTAAGCAAAGTAAGCTGTCGTGAGATAAGAGGGAAGGTCCTCCCATGATCAGTAACTGGTTAAAAGATAGGAAACAAAGGGTAGGAATAAATGGTCTGTTTTCAGAATGCAGACTGGTTAATCGCAATGTCCACCAGGGGTCTGTAATGGGACCAGTGCTGTTCCAAATATTCATAAATGATCTGGAAAAAGGGATAAACAGTGAGGTGGCAAAATTTTCAGATGATACAAAACTACTCAATATAGTTAAGTTCAAAGCAGACTGTGAGGAGTTACAAAGGGATCTCACAAAACTGGGTGACTGGGCAACAAAATGGCAGATGAATTTCAGTGATGATAAATGCAAAGTAATGCACATTGGAAAATATAATCCCAACTATACATAAAAAATGATGGAGTCTAAATTAGCTGTTAACAATCAAGAAAGAGATCTTGGAGTTATTGTGGAAAACATCCACTCAATGTGCAACAGCAGTCAAAAAAGTGAACCGAATGTTGGGAATCTTTAAGAAAGGGATAGATAATAAGACTGAAAATATCCTATTGTCTCTATATAAATCCATGGTACACCCACATCTTGAATACTGCATGTAGATGTGGTTGCCCTATCTCAAAAAAGATATATTGGAATTGGAAAAGGTACAGAAACAGGCTATGAAAATGATTAGGGGTATGGAACAGCTTCCATAGGAGAAGATATTAATGAGACTGGGGCTTTTCAGCTTGGAAACGAGATGACTAAGGGGGGATATCATAGGAGTCTATAAAATCCTGACTGGTGTGGAACAAGTAAATAGGGA
Organism: Chrysemys picta bellii; assembly: GCF_011386835.1. Taxonomy (NCBI): domain Eukaryota; kingdom Metazoa; phylum Chordata; order Testudines; family Emydidae; genus Chrysemys; species Chrysemys picta. The sequence continues at coordinate 3,444,749 of NC_088810.1, read as the reverse complement.
AGTGTTATTTATTCCTTCTCATAACACAAGAACTAAGGGTCACCCAATGAAATTAATAGATAGCTGGATTCAAAGAAACAAAAGAAAGTATTGCTTCACGCAATGCACAGTGAACCAGAGGATGTTGTGAAGGGCAAGACTATAATGGTTAAAAAAAGAACTAAACAAATTCATGGAGGACAGGTCCATCAGTGGGTATTAGCCAGGATGGACAAAGATGGTGTCTGTAGCCTCTGTTTGCCAGAAGCTGGGAATGGGCGACAGAGGATGGATCACTCGATGATTCCCTGTTCTGTTCATTCCCTCTGAGGCACCTGGCTTTGACCACTGTCAGAAGACAAGAAACTGGGCTAGATTGACCTTTACTCTGACTCAGTATGGCCGTTCTTATGTTATGTTCTCATTGAGTCTCAGCAAAGTTCCTACAGGCCAAAACACTTTTAAAAATAGGACTTAGACACTTTTGAAAATGTTACCCTATGTTTCATAGATCCGTTGATCTTCAGGAACCACGAGACAGAAGAAGAGCTGGAGCTCCACCAGATGCAAGGATGACATGATGACAAAAACAACGACATGAAGACACAGAAAAGGACAGACCATAAAGAACAAAACACCCCAAAATAATCTAAAAATGAAAAAAAAAACCTAAGAATCCATATATTTCTTTATAATGACAGATTCATAGATTTCAGGACTGGAAGAGACTGGTGTGATCATCTCCTCTGACCTCCCGGATCACACGGGCCAGAGAACTACCCCAAAACAATTCCTAGAGCAGAGCTTTTAGACAAACATCCCGGCTTGATTTAAAATTGCCACTGATGGAGGATCCACCACAACTCTTGGGAAATTGCTTCAATGGTCAGTTAATCTGATCGTTACAAATTTACACCTCATTTCCAGTCTGAACTGGATCATGTTAGACCTTCCTCTGCTGGCTTGAAGATCCCGTTATTAAATACTTGTTCCCCACGTAGGTACTTACAGACTGTTATCAAGTCACCTCTTCACCTTCTTTTTGATAAGCTAAATAGATTGAGATCCTTGTGTCTGTCACTCCAAGGCAGGTTTTTTAACCTGTAATCATTCTTGTGGCTTGCTAAAAAAGAAAATTTTGGGATTAAGAGGAAGTTACGGATCCAGCGAACAGAATTCTTTCTCCAGGCAAATATCGACAATTCCATCTGTTCCCCTATTCATCCGGCTCCGGCCCCGAGTTGTCAGTGGTTTGGGGGTTGCGTGCACGTTGCCGGTACCTCAGAAACTCTTCCTCCATGGTGAGGTAGAAGATGGGGTTGAGGCAGCTACTGAAATATGTCAGGGCACAAGCAAAAGCGCTTCCTATTTGCAGAAGAGGCAGAGGGTATATATCTGTGATCTGCAGGAAGGAGAAGACGTGATGTGGCAGCCAGCAGAGGAAAAAGGTCGGGATCAAGCCAAGAAGGATCTCGAGTGGCTTGGTGGACTGGATCAGCCTGTTCCTTCTCAGTTTGGCAGCTAGAACGATGTAGAAGGTTGGGATTAAGATCAAGGCTAATGGGATCAGAAACCCGACCAGGAACTGGATCACAACTGCAGCCTTCACCCTCCCTGCATCTGGATGGAAATTCATGCTGATAATGGGAGGTGAGAGCAGGTAGTCTGAGAGATCACCGTAACTCAAGCTCAACCCAATAGACAGGGCCCACAAGCCTATAACCACCCTGAAAGCCAGGGCAGGCGTGCAGCAGTTCCAGGCCCACTCAGGGCGCGCCACAAGGATGCAGCGATCAACACTGAGGGCTGTGAGGATAAAGGTGCTGGAGAACATGTGGAGGGAGGTGACGGTGCTGATCAGCTTCCAGGTACAGTCAAAGTCAAGGATGAAGATGGAAATGAATCTGAGGGGCAGGAAGATGATGAAGATGAAATCAGCCAGGGCCCGGTTCCAGAACCACACGGCACTGACCGTTCTCTCCAAACAGCACCCAGCGACGAAGAGGATGTAGCCATTCAATGGCACCCCAACTAGGAAGGTCACACCACACAGCACCAGGAAGACGATTAGGAACACCATTCTTTGAAGAGTTGCAGTCACAATATCCCCTCCTTCGTCAGGTCTTGGTGGGGGCAGTACAGACGTTCTACTGAACAAAGGAAGGAAGAGCAATGAAAAGGGCTCCAGGAGGGAATGTGGACAGAATGAGACAGCCACAAAGTTTGTAATCTTCTCAGAGTTTACAAACTCCCCAGATCCTAAGCTTAGCTCAAATAGGACCAAATACAATGGTTCAAAGACCTTAGAAGCATAGAGCCAGAGGGTTAGGCGGGGACCACAAGGGTCATCTCATCTAGCCCCCTGCCAAATGCTAGAAGTCTAAATAATAAGATGGGTGAACTAGACTGCCCCGTGTTAAAGGAGGATATTGATATAATAGGCATCACAGAAACCTGGTGAAGTGAGGACAATCAATGGGACACAATCATTCCGGGGTACAAAATATATCAGAGGGATAGAACAAGTCATGCGGGGTGGGCGGAGTGGCACTATATGTGAAAGAAAATGTAGAATCAAATGAAGTAAAAATCTTAAATGAATCCACATGTTCCATAGAATCTCTATGGATAGTAATTCCATGCTCTAATAAGAATATACCAGTAGGGATCTATTATCGACCAGCTGACCAGGACAGTGATAGTGACGATGAAATGCTAAGGGAGATTAGAGATGCTATCAAAATAATGAGCTCAGTAATAGTGGGGGATTTCAATTATCCCCATATTGACTGGGAACATGTCACCTCAGGACGAAATGCAGAGACAAAATGTCTCGATAGTTTAAATGACTGCTTCTTGGAGCAGCTGGTACAGGAACTCACAAGGGGAGAGGCAATTCTCGATTTAGTCCTGAGTGGAGTGCAGGAGCTGGTCCAAGAGGTAACTATAACAGGACTGCTTGGAAATAGTGACCATAATACAATAGCATTCAACATCCCTGTGGTGGGACGAACATCTCAACAACCCAACACTGTGGCATTTATTTTCAGAAAGGGGAACTATACAAAAATGAGGGGGTTAGTTAAACATGCATTAAAAGGTACAGTGACTAGAGTGAAATCCATGCAAGCTGCATGGACACTTTTCAAAGACATAAGAGAGGCCCAACTTAAATGTATACCCCAAATTAAAAAACCCAGTAAAAGAACTAAAAAAGAGCCACCGTGGCTTAACAACCATGTAAAAGAAGCAGTGAGAGATAAAAAGGCATCTTTTAAAAAGTGGAAGTCAAATCCCAGCGAGGTAAATAGAAAGGAGCATATACACTGCCAAATTAAGTGTAAAAGTATAATAAGAAAAGCCAAAAGGGAGCTTGAAGAACATGTAACCAAAAACTCAAAAGGTAATAACAAAATGTTTTTAAGTACATCAGAAGCTGGAAGCCTGCTAAACAACCAGTGGGGCCTCTGGACGATCGAAATACAAAAGGAGCACTTAAAAACGATAAAGTCATTGTGGAGAAACTAAATGGAATCTTTGCTTCAGTCTTCATGGCTGAGGATGTTAGGGAGATTCCCAAACCTGAGCTGCTTTTGTAGGTGACAAATCTGAGGAACTGTCACGGATTGAAGTGTTACTAGAGAAGATTTTGGAATTAATTGATAAATTTAACAGTAACAAGTCATCGGGACCAGATGGCATTCACCCAAGAGTTCTGGAAGAACTCAAATGTGAAATTGCAGAACTATTAACTATGGTTTGTAACCTGTCCTTTAAATCGGCTTCTGTACCCAATGACTGGAAGTTAGCTAATGTAACGCCAATATTTAAAAAAGGCTCTAGAGGTGATCCTGGCAATTACAGACAATTACAGTCTAACATCAGTATCGGGCAAATTAGTTGAAACAATAGTAAAGAATAAAATTGTCAGACACATAGAAGAACATAAATTGCTGGGCAAAAGTCAACATGGTTTCTGTAAAGGGAAATCATGTCTTACTAATCTATTAGAGTTCTTTGAAGGGGTTAACAAACACGAGGACAAGGGGGATCCAATGGACATAGTGTATTGGATTTCCAGAAAGCCTTTGATGGTAGGAGAGAGATCACTTGATCATTACCTGTTAGGTTCACTCCCTCTGGAGCACCAACATTGGCCACTGTCGGTAAACAGGATACTGGGCTGGATGGATCTTTGGTCTGACCCAGTACCGCCATTCTTATGTTCTTATGTTCAAGATGCAGGATTTGTTGTGTCTATTCTCTGTCCGAACATTTTTTTGTTTTTACATAGTATCAGTTGTTTTTACTAAATCAAATATTTAAAAAAACCCACATTTGTTTCTTGCTGAAAGGTTAGATTTCTAGGCAAGGGGAGATGGACAGTGGGTAGTGGGGTGTCCTGGAGGCAGAGACAGAGTGTGAGACACCCTGAAATCTAATTAAAATTCCCAAATAATCTTCTTGCTTTTAGTTTCCCAAAAGGAGCTGGTAATTCCAGTCATTCTTAAAAAAAAAAAGTTAATGAATGATTGTCTCCCCCCCCCCATTTTTTTTTAAATAATGGAAATTTTGAAAGTGATTCTTCTCCCGCCCGCCTTCATTTTGATGTGGAGTTTTTGTGTGGTTTGGGCCATTTTGGGAGGTGAATTAGTGGAGTAAGCAAAATCCGCACCCAAAGATTCCCCCCAATGGAAATGTCTGGTGACAGAGAGCAGTTCCCCAGGAGGAGAAAAGTAAGACTGAAACAACGACGACAACAAAAAAGTCCTAAAAACACCAGAAGAAGAAGAGACCAGTAACAAGCCAAAAGATCTTTTTTTTTAAGGGAGGATATTGCAAGAGTCTATTTTAGTGAACAGACATGGAGTCAGGACGCCTGGGCTGCATCCCAGACTCTGCCACTGAATTGTTCGGGGAGATTGGATAACTCATGTCATCGCCCCGTGACTCAGTTTCCAATCCAAACAGTTCTCTGTTTAAATGTGAGCTCGCTGTGGCCAGGCCTGTTTCTCCCTGTGGGTCTGTGCAGCGCCTGGCACGACAGGGCCCCTGAGCTCGGTCAGGGTCTGTGCAACACCCAGTGTGATGGGGGCACCTGACCTTTGACAAAAGGACCCACAAATAATTTCAACCCACTCTATCTGGAGTGGAAGAGGGGAGGGGATGGGACAGCTGGGAGGGGGGATATTGGGCAGTGATGGGGGGCAAAATCAGAGCCAGTGGGCCATCTGGGGGGGTTTACCTCATTTCCTTACCTGTGTCTTGGGAGGATGCAGCGTTTCAGAGTCGATCCCCGTCCCAGGTTCCCCAATGCAATGGCTGCAGGTCGCCCAGAGTGGCTCAGCCCAGAGCAGGAAGCCGTTCATGTGGGGGTATATCTGATGGGGGGGGACAATGTGGGGAGATCACAGGACGTGGCTGGGTCCGATCATTTCTGCAAAGCCTCGAAGGTCTTCATCAACCACAGCTATATGCAGACATCACATGAACCACAAGCTCCCCCCAACTCGCTGGGCCCTAGCAAGGTGTCTGCATTTGGCCTTCCACATCTGGCGGCAGGCGGGTAGGGCCCCCAGTGAAGAGCAGGGGCTGAGACAGCCTCGTCAAGCTGACTCCACTGGGTGAGGTCCCAGGATCTGAGACACCAGCTGGGACTTTCCCCTCCAGCTCCTTCTGGCTATGGAAAGCAAACAGAGTCCCACTAAGAGATGGATGCATGAGATTCTCAGCGCTGCCTTTGCTGCAGGGAACCCACCCCTTGGCCCAGTCACTTTACAGACCAGGCAACGCTAAGGAAACCCTCGCTCTGTGCTGGAGACCACACAAACCACAGCCCAACCTGAAACCTGCCTTAGTCTTTCATCATTTGTCTTGAGGCCTCAGGCGTAGAGACACTTTTCAGCTCAACGTGAGCTCCCACGGTGAACAGGGCTCCAGCCATCCTGGGATGCATCAACAGGGGAATCTTGATTAGGAGCAGGGAGGTGATTTTCACTCTGGATTTGGCCATGCTGAGACCGCCACTGGGATCCTGTGTCCGGTTCTGATGGGAGATCTTCCCATCAGGAGTGATTTGTGGGTAGGTCCTGCCACCCTTCACCCCCAGTCAACCCTCGAATGTCCTGGAGAGGCCATGCTAGGTGGCGAGTGCATCATGACTCTCTTACTTCATTGCCTGCAAGCCACACGACATTATGTCTGTTCCACAACTGGCTGGTGGATTGGTTGTACGCTGGAGTACAGCTAGTGATGGGGCAAAGGGCGAAAGCTGCGTGAATTTTGGCCAGGAATATCAGGATTCATTGAGACACTGGTTTAAAAAGCCACTGTGATGGGCTCCACGGCCTGTAACCTGGACTGTGGGACCACTGAGCCCTCTGTCCCGCCAACCTGGAGAATCCCTCTCACACTGTGATACTGTGTCAAGCTACAAACCTCTGGCAGGCCCTGCACTTACACAGCCATCCCCAGGCAGGGACACACCCAGCTGAGTTCCATGAATACTTCTCACAGCCACTCATGAACCATCAATAGGGAGGCTCCAGCCAATTCCCCCCGGATCCCCAGCTTTGCACCCCAGAACTGTACTGCCCTGCCCTGGTCAGAAGCCTGGCCAGTGTAAGTTCATTGCCCAGTCTGCACCTCCCTCAATGTGGAGAGGACACGCATCAGCTTTTGTAAACTGAGCTGAGATTTCCCAAGTACTTCAACCAAACACACAGTTTTAGGTAGAATATAAAACAGGTTTATTAACTACAAACAGAGAGATTTAAAGTGGTTATAAGCATCGAGCATAGAGATCACAGTTAGTTGTCTAAGAAATAAAAGTAAATTCACAGTCTGAGTTCTACAAACTAAACAGGATTTGAATCCAGCCACGTTTCACCTTCATAGATGGTACAAGCAGGTGAGAGATTCTCAGTAAGCAGGCTGGGATTCACCTCCAGCCTGGGACCCCTTCCCCAGTTCAAAATCTTTGTCCTCCAGACATGTTCCAGGTGTTGAATTGTGAGGGGAGTGAGGCCAAGCGGTGATGTCACTTCCCCTCTTTTATAGTTTCTTCCAGCTTGCTGGAAAGATATTTTGCTATGACGTGGGTCAGTCTCCATTGTCTACATGCTCTCTCTGAGAAATCTCCACTGTGTACAGTGCCTGAGATAGTGGATTCTTGGATGGGTGCGGATGAGCCATTAACGCTGTCTGCTTCCACCATCATACCTGAAAGGCTGGTTGTGGGTATTCCCAACAACACAACTTATTTCAGTAACACACACATAGCAAAACTTCACAACCTCACATACAAGGGCAGCACGTACAATCCAATAAGATATTAATGATCAACAAATCATGACTTTTAAACTGATACCTGACAAGGCAGACTTTGTACAGAACATATCATAATTATATGACAGTGGTGAATATGGGGGTTCTGGAATCCTGTTTTGAGGTACAGAGTGCCACAGCCATCCACATTTTATTTAAAGTCCCCAATATTTTAAACACCTCCTCCCTCCATTGGTTTCCAAAATAAAACTGGATATTTCTGGTGTTTCCAAAACTTTTGTAGGTTCACCTACTCTTACAATTTGGTTGCAGCATTCACCATGATTCCCATTTTCCTCCAAGCCCCAAATCCTGGAACGAGATGATTAGGTGGGAATTTCAGCTTTCTTTTCCTTTTTTTTAGGTATGTTTCTAGCCTTCATGGTCGCAGGGAAAAGCTTTAAATGGCCAGGAAAAAAATCAGAAGGCAAAAAAGAAGAACCCCGAAGTTTTTCTTTTCAAACCAACCTCATTATATTTTAGGGGGCGGTTCATTATATTTTAGGGGGCTAAGGGAGTTAGGTGCCAAATTCCCATTGATGGTCAATAGAAGTGAAGTGCCTAACTCACAGAGGTGCTTTTGAAAATCTCACCCATAGAAGCCGAAGTCTCATTAACTCCAACCGAGGTAACTATGGGCCTAAATGCTTTTAAAAATAGGACTTAACCCCTTTGAAAATGTTACCCTTTGTTTCATAGACCCATTGATCTTCAGGAACCAAAGGACAGAGGAAGACCTGGAGCTCCACTGGTGCAAAGATGACATGATGACAAGAGCAACGGCACGAAAACACAGAAGATGACAGACGAAAAAGAACTCAATGCCCCAAAACGATCTAAAAATGAACAAAATCAAGACTCTAATATAGTTTGCAAAAATCATAGATTCATAGATTCCAAGGCTGGAAGAGACCGGTGCGATCATCTCGTCTGACCTCTTACATCACACAGGCCAGAGAACTGCCCCAAAATAATTCCTAGAGCAGAACTTTTAGAAAAACATCCCAGCTTGATTTAAAATTACCACTGATGGAGGACCCTTCACAACTCTAGGGAAATTGCTCCAATGGTCAGTTATTCTGACGTTACAAATATACTCCTCATTTCCCGTCTGAATTTGTCTACGTTAAACTTCTGTTCACTTTATCATGTTAGACCTTCCTCTGCTAGATTAAAGAGTCGTTATTAAAGAGACTGTGACCAAGTCACTCATAGACTCATAGACTTTAAGGTCAGAAGGGACCATTATGATCATCTAGTCTGACCTCCTGCACAATGCAGGCCACAGAATCTCACCCACCCACTCCTGTAACAAGCCCCTAGTCTTGCATCTGAAGAATTTCCAGCATCTGAAGAAGTGAGGTTCTTACCCACGAAAGCTTATGCTCCCAATACTTCTGTTAGTCTTAAAGGTGCCACGGGACCCTCTGTTGCAGTCAGTTCAGTTTATCAAAGGACACGTCTACCCCGGGAAGGCTGCACGGATGCAGCTGCGCCGCTGCAGCGGCTCAGTGAAGACGCTGTCTATGCTGACGTGAGAGCTTCTCCCATCGATGACATTAATCCCCCCCCGAGAGGTGGTAGCTGTGTTGACGGGAGAAGAGTTGTCTAAACTGGGCATTAGGTTGTATAACAGCGTCACCCAGGACGGTGGGTTTTCCACACCCATGAGCGATGTAGTTATACCAGCATCACTTGCTAGTGTAGACCAAGCGAAAGGGAAGGTAAGGTGACGGGGTGACTTGATTACCAGTTTCTGACAAGCAAGTGACTAGCACGTATAGTCAGAGACAGACAGGAGTGTGTGTGTGTGTGTGTGTGTGTGTGTGTGTGTGTGTGTGTGTGTGTGTGTGTGTGTGACCTAATGCCCGGTGTATGCTTCCATCTACTGGCCAGGTGCTTTTACTTTCATAGTCATCCCTGAGCCATTGCATAAGAGTCTATAGCAGTGGTTATCAACCAGGGGTATGTGTATCACTGGGGGTACGCACAGATCTTCCAAGGGGTACATCAACTCATCTAGATATTTGGCTAGTTTTACAACAGGGTACTTAAAAAGCAATGACTTCTTTCTACTGCTCTATATACTGTCCACTGAAATGTAAGTACGATATTTTTATCCCAATTTATTTATTTTATAATTATATGAGAAAATGAGAAAGTAAACGATCTTTCAGTACTAGTGTGCTGTGACACTGGTATATTTGTGTCTGATTGGGTAAAAAGGTAGTTTTTAAGGGAGGAGAAACTTGGTGTTTCTCAAGAAAAATGAGAATCCTGAAAGGGGTAGAGTAGTCTGGAAAGTTTGAAAGCCACAGGTCTATAGAGTCTTTTCCCACTGAGATGTGGCCACCACTGGGGTGGGGCATGGGGGCTGCTTATACAAGTGACAGGGAGGAATTCGGGGCGGGGGGGTTGCTGTGGAGAGAGGGATTGGGTCAGGGTTGCTAGAACAATTTGTACAGTGGGGGTGCTGAGAACTACTGAATCAAACTGCAAACCCTGTATATGATGGGAACCACTTTAAGCAAGATGGTGCGGAGGGGAAGGGAGAGATGTGGGGAGGCTGCTTTGGGGACCGGGGTGGGGGAGCTGAAAAGGATCTGGGGAGGCTTCTATGGGGAGCGGGATAGGATATGGGGGGCTGCTGTGGGGGGTGGAGTGGGGGCAGGGAAGAACCTGGGGCATAGGATGGGGGGGCAGAGACTGATCTGCAGGGGCCATTGTGAATTTCACCCTAGCATTCAAGCTGGAAGGTTTAATCTCACTTTCTTACCTATGTCCTGGGGGAATCGCATACGGCATCTCAGAATTGATTCCCACAATACACACACACCACCTGCAGTTCCCACCCCCCACCCCCACAGACTCTGTCTGAGGGCAGGAAGCTGTCTTCTCGGGGGTGGAGCACAGGTGGTGGGCGGCTCAGTCGGGATGGGAGATGCTCACAAAGCACAGTCTGCAAAGCCTCCGAGGCAGCCAGCTCTGTACAAGCCTCGAACAGCTCGGCTCAACTCTGGGGCCAATTGTGATGAAGAATCGGTGATCCCATCTGCAGAGACGGTCACCCACATCCGGGGCAGCCCCAGCCCCAGAGCAGGAGCTCAGCAGCAGCCGCGTCATTGCAAAAATTCAGCCCGTTTACACCTGGAGAACCACCAGACCAAGCTTGGGCCCCTGAAGTGACGCTGGGTCGGAGTGATTAGTGGGTGGGTCCTGCCACCCTTCACCCCTGGTCAACCCTCAAAAGTCCTGGAGAGACCTTGCCAGGTGGCGAGTGAATCATGAATCTCTCACTTCGTTGGCTGTAAGCCACACGACATAGTGTCTACTCTACAACTGCACTGGGAGCATAAGCTTTCGTGGGTAAGAACCTCACTTCTTCAGATGCCAGTCTTGCATCTGAAGAAGTGAGGTTCTTACCCACGAAAGCTTATGCTCCCAGTACTTCTGTTAGTCTCAAAGGTGCCACAGGACCCTCTGTTGCTTTTTACAGATTCAGACTAACACGGCTACCCCTCTGATACTACTCTACAACTGGCTACTCGATTGGTTGGACGCTGGAGAACGTCCAGCAACGTAGCGAAGGGCGAAAGCTGCATGAACTTTGGACACACCCAGCTGAATTACATGAATGCTTCTCCCAGCCACTCATGAACCATCTATAAGTAGACTCCAGTCAATTCCCCCGGCTCCCTGGCCTTCCCGACCAGATATGTACCATCCTGCATTGGTCAGAAACCGGGCCAGTGTAAGTTCATTACCCAGTCCACCCCTCCCTCAATGTGGAGAGGACACGCACCAGCTTTTGTAAACTGAACTGAGATGTCCCAAGAACTTCAACCAAACACACAGTTTTAGGAAGAATATAAAACAGGTTTATTAACTACAGACAGATGGATATTAAGTGATTATAAGCCGGGAGCGTAGAGATCAAAGTTGGTTACCTAAGAAATAAAAGTAAATTCACAGTCTCAGTTCTATAAAATAAACACGATTTGAATCAAGCCGTGTCACACCCTGGCAGATGGTACAAGCAGGTGACAATTCCTCAATACACAGGCTGGGGTTGTCTTCCAGCCCGATACCAAAGTTCAAAGTCTTTGTCCTCCACATGTGTTTCCAGGTGTTGAGTTGTGGGGGGAGTGAGGCCAAATGGTGACGTCCCTTGACATGGGTCAAACAGTCTCCATTGACTACATATTCTCTCTGAGAAATCTCTATTTTATACAGTTCTTGAGATAGTGGATTCTTGCATGGGTGCTGATGAGCCCTTAACACTGTCTGGATCCTCCATTGTTGTACCTGAAAGGCTGGCTGTGGGTGTTCCCAACATCACAACTTATTTCAGTAACACACACATAGCAAAACTTCCTAACTCCCCATACAATGAGAGCACATACAATTCAACAGGATATTAATAATCAACTGATCAAGACTTTGTTAAGGATATCTCACAAGGCAGACTTTGTTCATATTTATAGCACAGTCATGAATATAGGGGTTCCAGGGTGCTGTTTTGAGGTACAGAGTGACACAGACACACACTTTATTTTAAAGTCCCCAATATTTTAAACATCTCCTCACTCCAGTGGCTTCCAAAACAGAGCTGTATAGTTCTGGTTTTCTGAAACCTTTGGCAGAGTTTTGTACCATCATCGACCCTTATAATTTGATTGCAGCATTTGCCAGGCTTCTCGTTTTCCACCAAGCCCCAGATCCTGGAATCATATGATTAGTTGGGAGTTTCAGATTTCATTTCTGTTTTATTTTATTTTTTAGCAGGTTTCTGTCCCTCTTTGTTGCAGAGAAAAGTTTGAAATTGCTCAAAAAATCAAGGAAGCAAATATGTCTTTCTGTTCAAAATAATCTCATGATGTTTTATGAGGTGGCTCATGAGATTTGAAGACATGCATTTGGCAATAAAGATACAGGACTAGGTTTTTAAAGTTGACTAAGGGAGTTAGATGCCAATTTCCCATTGAAGTCATAGGAGTTAAGCACCTAACTCACATAGGTGCTTTTGAAAATCTTACCCATAGAAGCCTAAATGAATTCAATTACATCACGTAATGGCAGACAGCTAAAAAGTGACAATTTTTAAAGTGATTATATACAAATGCTAGCAGTCTAAATAATAAGATGTGTGAACTAGAGTGCCTTTTATTACAGAGGAGATTAACAGAAACTTGGTGGAATGAGGATAATCAATGGGACCCAGTAATATGAGAGTACAAATTATATCGGAAGGGCAGAACAGATCGTGCTGTTGGGGGAGTGGCAGTATATGTGAAAAAAGTGTAGAGTCAAATGAAGTAAAAGTCTTAAATGAACCAAACTGTACCATAGTATCTCTATGGATAGTAATTCCATGCTCGAATAATAAGAATATAGCAGTGGTGATATACTACTGACCACCTGACCAGGACAGTGATACTGACTGTGAAATGTTCAGGGAAATTAGAGAGGCTCTAAAAATAAAAAAAACTCAATAATAATGGAGGTTTTCAACTATCACCAAAGGCTCTGAATCAAAGCAAACTGTCCTGAGATAAAGGGGAAGGTCCTCCCATGCATCAGAAACTGGTTAAAAGATAGGAATAAATGGTCAGTTTACAGAATGTAGACAGGTAAATAGCAGTGTCCCCCAGGGATCTGTACTGGGACCAGAGCTGTTTAACGTATTCATAAACAATCTGGAAAAGGGGGCAAACAGTGGGTTCTGGAAAAGGGGGCAAACAATGGGTAGGGGCAAAGTTTGCAGATGATACAAAACTACACAAGATAGTTAAGTCCAAAGCTGACTGCAAAGAGTTACAAAGGGACCTCACAAATCTGGGTGACTGGGCAACAAAATGGCAGATGAAATTCAATGTTAATAAATGCAAAGTAATGCACATTGGAAAGCATAATCCCAACTATACACATAAAATGGGATGGGGTCTAAATTAGCTGTTACCACTCAAAAAAGAGATCTCGGAGTAATTGTGGATAGTTCTCTATAAACATCCACTCAATGTGCAGCGGCAGTCAAAAAAAGCGAACAGAATGTTGGGAATCATTAAAGGGATAGAGAATAAGAATGAAAATATCATATTGCCTCTATATAAATCCATCTAAAAAAAGATATATTGGAATTGGAAAAGGTAAAAAAAGGGCAACAAAAATCATTAGAGGTGTGGAACGGATTCCATATGAGGAGAGATTAATAAGATTGGGACTTTTCAAATTGGAAAAGAGACGACTAAGGGGGGATACGATAGAGCTCTATAAAATCTTAACTGGTGTGGAGAAAGTAAATATGGAAGTTTTATTAACTCCTTCCCATAACGCAAGAACTAGAGGTCACCAAATCAAATTAAGAGTTGCCAGGTTTAAAACAAACAAGCGGGTTAAAAAAGGAACTAAATAATTTCATGGAGGATAGGTCCATCAGCGGCTGTTAGTCAAGATAGGCAGGGATGATGTCCATAACCTCTGTTTGCCAGAGGCTGGGAATGGGAAACAGGGGATGGATCACTGGCTGATTCCCTGTTCGGTTCATTCCCTTTGGGGCACCTGGCACTGGCCACTGTCAGAAGACAGGGTACTAGGCTAGATTGACCTTTGTTCTGACTCAGTATGGCCATTCTTATGTTCTTATGTTATGTCTCATTGACTTTCAGCAAGGTTCCTACGGGCCTAAACACTTTTAAAAATAGAACATAGATCCTTTTGAAAATGCTTCCCTTTCATAGACCCGTTGATCTTCAACAAACACAGGGAAGAAGAAGAGCTGGAGCCCCAATGGAAGCAAAGATGAAATAAGAAGAATAAGGACATGTAGAAAAGATCAGACCACAAAGAACCAAACAGCCTAAAATGCTCTAAAAATTAACAAAAGCAAAACTCTAATATATTTCGTTAAAATGACAGATTCATAGATTCCAGGGCTGGAAGGGACCATTGTGATCATCTCATCTGACCTCCCTGATCACACAGGCCAGAGAACTGCCCCCAAACCATGCCTAGAGCATAGATTATAGAAAAATATCCCCAATTAATTTAAAATTGCCGGTGACGGAGGATTCACCATGACCCTTGGGAAATTGCTCCAATGGTCAGTTACTCTGATCGTTACAAATTTACACCTCATTTCCAGTCTGAATTTGTCTAGGTCCAACTTCTGTTCAGTGGATAATGTGAGACCTTCCTCTGCTAGAGTGAAGAGCCCGTTATTAAATATTTGTTCCCCATCTAGGTACTTACAGACTGTGATCAAGTCACCCCTTCACCTTCTCTTTGTTCAGCTAAATAGATTGTGCTCCTTGAATCTCTCACTCCCAGGCAGGTTTTCTAATCCAGTAACCATTCTTGTGGCTCGTCTATGAATAAGGCCAAAAAAGTCACTTGCTAAAAAAGACAATTTTGGGGTCAAGAGGAAGTTACATGTCCCAGCGAACAGAATTCTTTCTCCATACAAATGTCGACAATTCCACCCATTCCCCTATTCAGCCGTCTCCGGCTCCGAGTTGTCAGTGGTTTGGGGGTCGCGTGCACGTTGCCGGTACCTCAGAAACTTTTCCTCCATGGTCAGGTAGAAGATGGGGTTGAGGCAGCTGTTGAAATATGAGAGGACACAAGCAAAATTGCTTTCTGTGATAAGAAAAGAAAGGGGGTACTTAGGTGAGATCAGCAGGAAGGAGAAGACGTGATACGGCAGCCAGCAGAGGAAAAAGGTCGGGATCAAGCCAAGAAGGATGTTGAGTGGCTTGGTGGACTGGATCAGCCTGTTCCATCTCAGCTTGGCAGCTAGAACGATGTAGACGGTTGGGATCAAGATCAAGGCTAATGGGATCAGAAAGCCGACCAGGAACTGGATTGCAACAGCGGCTTTCACCTTCCCTTCATCTAGTGGGACATTCGTGCTGATACTGTCAGGTGAGAGGAGGGATTCCCAGAGATCCCCATACCTCAAGCTGAACCCAAGAGACAGGGCCCACAGGCCCATAACAATCATGAAAGCCAGGCGGGGCGTGCGGTGGTTCCGGGTCCACTCAGGGTGTGTCACGAGGATGCAGCGATCGACACTGAGGGCCGTGAGGAGGAAGGCGCTGGAGAACATGTGGAGGGAGGTAATGGTGTTGTTCAGTATCTTGGCCCGGTCTAAGCTCAGGATGAAGATGAATCTGAAGGGCAGGAAAATGATAAAGAGGAAATCGGCCACGGCCCGGTTCAGGTACCACACGGCGCTGGCCGTCCTCCCCATACGGCAGCTGTTGACGAAGATGACATATCCATTCAACGGCAGCCCGGCGAGCAAGGCCACGCCACTCAGCACCAGAGAGAGGATTGGGAACACCATTCTCAGAGGGGTTGAAGTCACGATATCCCCTCCTTCTCCTCAGGGCTCGGCGGGGGCAGCGCAGACGTTGTACTGAGCAAAGGAAGGAAGAGCAATGAAACGGGCTCCAGGCGAGGACCAGGACAGAGCGAGACAGCCGCAGAGTTTATAAACTCCCCCGATCCTGAGTTGAATTCAAACAGGATCAAATACTTTTAGGCCAATGGCACCAATGGTTCAAAGACCTTAAAAGCACAGAGCCAGAGGGTTAGAAGGGGACCCCAAGGGTCATCTAGTCTACCACCCTGCCAAGATGCAGGACTTGTGCCTATTCTCTGCCCGAAAGTATTTGTTTTAACATAATATTTTCAACTAAATGAAATATTTAAAAAAATAATTCAGCTTCTTGCTGAAAAGTTGGATTTCTAGGAAAGGGGCAGTGGACAATTGTGGGGGGGGATACTCCAGGATGCACAGACAGAGAAAGGAGAGACCCCTCCCACCGAATGCTGACCAAAATTCTGAAATAATCTTCTTGCTGTTAGTTTCCCAAAGGAGCTGGTTTTTCCCATCTTGGTTAAAAAAAAATTAAGGAATGATCGTCTCCCCCCTTTCTTTTGAAATAATGGAATTTTTATAAGTGATTCTCCTCCTCCCTGCCCCCTTCATTTTGAATTGGAGGTTTTATGTGGTTTCAGCCATTTTGGGAGGGTGAGATAGTGAAGCCGGGCGGGCAAAATCCCCACTTAAAGACCCCCTCTGTAAAAACCTGAAGTGATGGAGAACAGCTTCCAAGAAGGAGAAAATTAAGATGGAAACAACAATGACAAAAAAGACACCCGGCAAAACACAAGAGGAAGAAGAGACCCGGAACAAGCCAAAAGGAAGGATATTGCAAGAGTCTATTTTAGTGGTTAGATGGGGAGTCAGGATGCCTGGATCCCATCCCAGAGTCTGGAGCTCAATTGCTTGGGGAGGTTGGAGAAGTCACGTCATGGCCCCCGACTCAGTTTCCCCTCCAAAGATTTGTCTGTTGAGAGTGTGAGCTCATTGTGCCCAGTCTGTGCAGTGCCTGGCGTGATGGGGCCCCCGACCTCAGACAGGGTCTGTTCACTGCCTGCAATGATGGAGCCCCCAACCTTAGTCGGGGTCTGTTCAGCACCCAGTATGATGGGGGACCCTGGCCTATGACAACAGCACCTACAAATAATTTCAACTGGCTCTATGGGGAGCAGATGAGGGGAGGGGATAGGGACAGCGGGAAGAGGGGAGATCCAGGAGATAGTTGGGGTGGGGGAAGAATGAGATCCAGTGGAGCAGCTGGAGGGTTTACCTAATTTCCTTACCCGTGTCTTGGGGGACGCAGCGTCTCAGAGTCAAACCCCGTCCTAGGTCTCCGACACGATGCCTGCAGCTCACACTAACTGGCTCAGCCCGGAGCAGGGAGCTGTTCATGTGGGGGTATATCTGATGGGGGGGGGGGAACAATGGGAGGAGCTCACAGTACATGGCTGGGTCCGATCAAGTCTCTAAAGCCTGGAAGGCCTCTGACGCCCACTGCTACATGCAGACATCATGAAAACCACAAGCTCCCCTCTGCTGGGCCTTAGCCAAGTGTTTGCATTCGGCTGTTGACATCCGGGGGCAGGTGGCGGGCCCCCGGCAGAGAGCAGGGGCTGAGACAGACAAATCCAGCTGACTCCCCCGGGCGAGGTCCCAGGAGCAGAGACGCCAGCTGGGACACGGCCCTCCAGCCGCTCCTGGTTGGGGAAAGTGAACAGAGACCCACTGGCAGTGGGACGCATCAGATTCTTAGCCCTGTCTGTGCTGCGGGGAACCCACCCTTGGCCTGGGACACGTTACAGGCCAGCCAACGCTAAGGAAACCCTCACTCTGTGCTGGAGACCACACAAACCACAGCCCAGCCTGCAACCTGCCGTCGTCTCTCGTCTTTTGCCTGGAGGTCTCAGGCATGGGGGCACTTTTCAGCTCAACGTGTGCTCCCAGAGTCAACAGAACTCCAGCCGTCCTGGAATGCATCAACAGGGGAATCTCGATTAGGAGCAGGGAGGTGATTTTCCCTCTGGATCTGGTCCTGGTGCGACCACAACTGGGATCCTGTGTCCAGTTCTGGCGCCCACCCTTCAAGAAGGATGTTGAGCAACTGGAGAGGGGTCAGAGACGAGCCACGAGAAGGATTAATGGACTGGACCCCAGGCTTGGCAGAGAGAGACTCCAGGAGCTCAGTCTGTTCAGTTTATCAAAGGACACGTCTACACCGGGAGGGCTGCTTTGGTGCAGTTGTGTCGCTGAAGTGGCTCAGTGAAGACGCTGTCTATGCTGATGTGAGAGCTTCTCCCATCGGCGTATTCATTGACCCACCAAGAGGCACGAGCTTTGTTGACAGGAGAAGCGTTGTCTACACCGGGAGTTAGGTCGTCATAACAGTGTCACCCAAGGGGGTGGGTTTTCCACACACCCCAGCGACGTAGTTATACCAACATCAGTTGCTAATCTATAACACAGGGGTTGGCAACCTTTCAGAAGTGGTGTGCTGAGTATTCATTTATTCACTCTGATTTAAGGTTTCGCGTGCCAGTCATACATTTTAACGTTTTTAGAAGGTCTCTTTCTATTTCTATAATATATAACTAAACTATTGTTGTATGTAAAGTAAATAAGGTTTTTAAAATGTTTAAGAAGCTTCATTTAAAATTAAATTAAAATTCAGAGCCCCCCGGACCGGTGGCCAGGACCTGGGCAATGTGAGTGCCACTGAAAATCAGCTCGCGTACTTCCTTCAACACGTGTGCCATAGGTTGCCTACCCCTGGTATAACAAGTGAAGGGTAAGTGTAAGAGGTGCCTTTTTTAGCATCTTAGGACAAGCACCTGAATTGTACCTTTGCTGCCATCTATTGGTCACATGGTTTACTGCCATCGTCAGCCCTGAGTCTTTGGATAACAGTCTAAAGCAGTGGTTCTTATCCAGGGGAACACACGTTCCCCTGGGGGTAGGCAGAGATCTTCCAGGGGGTTCATCAACTCATCTAGATATTTGCCTAGTTTTACAACAGGCCACATAAAAACCACTAGCAAATCAGTGCACACTAAAATTTCATACAGACAATGACTTGTTTAATCACTGCTGGGGGAATTCTGCGCTAAGGTGTGTGTGCATAATTAATGAGCCAGACATATTTTTATTTTTTTTACTCAGAAAAAAGCTTCTTCCAAAACGTTGCTGCTGTTCTGCCTTTTGCCCACTAGAGGGCGATGCTGTGATAGAACACAGCAGCAGCTCCCAGCCAGCAAGGGAGGAGCCTGCTGTGCCTTCTTCACAGTGGGCCAGGTCAGCAGACAGGGGCTATGGGGAGTCAGGCTGCTGGGGGGTCAGGCAGGGGCTCATAAAGAATAGTGGGGGAGAATAGACTGGGGCAGGAGCTGAATGGGAATGGAGGCACAGGGCCACACAGGGAAGCAAGGTGCAGGGCCATATGGTGGGGGTGTTTGCAGAGCTACATAAAGCCAGAGAGTGGCTGGGTGGGGGCACAGAGACACGTGGGGACTGGGGAGGGGTGAAGAGCCACATTGGGAGGGGGGAGTAGGTGTCTGAGTGGGGATGGAGGGATACGTAAGGACAGGAGGTGCAAGGACACATGGGGGTGCAGGAACACATAGTGACAGGGGCAGATGTGCCTGACTGAATGGGAGAGACTAGGGGTCAGCCAGGGTCTGCATGGGGATGGGGGAGTGGGTGTCTGAGTGGGGGTGCAGGGACACATGGGGATGGGGGGAGGAGTGCAGGGACACATGGGGTTGGGGGGAGTATCTGAGTCAGGGTGTGCTGGTATGGTCTCTGGGAGCAGGCAAAGGCACGCACTATTCCATCGCTTAATAAATAAAGTGTTACCCCTTTCCCCTCCCTTCACCTTGTTAAGAATTGAGAAGTGTTGCAGCGGCATAAGAAATTGTGGAGATCTAAAGGATACCTTTTGGGTAAAGAAGTGTTATCTCCCCCTCCCTTCCTTTCCCAGTGACATAAGCTAGCCTGGGGTCATGGCCCCTTCCTCCCTCCCCTGAGAACTGCAGATTAAGGGAATGTATAGCAACAAATTACTGCAAAGAAATGTATTTTCAAGGCAAAAATGTGTGTATAATATGCGTAATGCGGTAATCAGTCAAGGGGGGTGGGTATGATCATAGTATGGGAGTTTCTATTACTTAATAAGGGGTGTGGTAGCTGATGTAGGCGTTTACATACTAACTCAAATTTAAAAAGTATAATATAACTCATTCAGGGCTTACTTGACAATTGGATCGAGTGGAACACATATTGCAATAAAGAAGCCTGTACTCAAATCCACCTCTGGGTCAACCTGCTCCTTTTTCTTCTAACACCAACAACCCTCCAAGTTCACACCCAGGCTCCTTCCCAGCAATTACTTCCCTCTCCCTCAGCTCTTGCATTACCCCTGACTCCCCCAAGCCTTTTCACTGCTTCTGAGAGGGCGGGAAATATGGTTTTGTATTGTAGTTTAAATGAATGATCACATTATTAATATGCCTAGTAAGGAATATGTTTGTCAAAAACCATTTCCTGAATCTTTTTTGTTCTCTGTTGTTACAGACATACTTGCAGAGAGGTATTTTGTAATTAATGACCAAAAATAATTGAAACTGGTGTGATTATATTGTGTTATTTTGCCAAATAAAATATGCAGAATTTTGCAGAAATTTAAAATATTGTTGTTAGGGTTCCCTCCCCACTCTGAACTCTGCCGTACAGACATGGGGACCCGCATGAAATACCCCCTAAGCTTATTCCTACCAGCTTAGGTTAAAAACTCCGCAAGGCACAAATTCTCCCTTGTACCTTGGATTAGTAAACGCTGCCACCACCAAGTGATTAGACAAAACTCAGGGAAAGGACCACTTGGAGTTCCTACTCCCCCCTTGCCCCCAATATTCCCCCAAGCCCTACACCCCCTTTCCTGGGGACGCTTGAGAATAAACAAGATGAGCACAGACCAACCTGGGTTTTTTTTTAGGACACTAAAAAAAACAATCCAATTTTTTTTAAAAAACAGAACTTTATTAGAAAGAAAAAAGGTAAAAGAAGCATCTCTGTGAAATTAGAATGGAAGATAATCTCACAGGGCAATCAGATTCAAAACACAGAGGATTTCCCTCTGGGCAAAAATTAAAGTTACAAAAAGAAAACCAGGAATACACCTCCCTCTCAACACAGAGAAAATCACAAGTCAAAATAAAAGTTAGCTAACACATTCCCTGGCTAGTACTTACTAATCCTAATGGAGTTGGATTGCTTGCTTTCTTGATCTGTCTCCGGCAAGCGCACAGAACAGACAGACAAAGCCTCCCCCCGCCCCACAGATTTGAAAGTATCTTGTCCCCTTATTGGTCCTTTGGGTCAGGTGGCAGCCAGGTACTTGAGCTTCTTAACCCTTTGCAGATAAGAGGATTTGGTGCCTCTGGCCAGGAGGGATTTTATAGTACTGTATACAGGAAGGTGGTTACCCTTCCCTTTATATTTATGAAAATTGTGCTCACAATTTTTATTTTTTTGTTGCAGAATTTTTAATTTGGGGGCACACAATTGCCCCAGGAGTATTTAATCGGCTCTATATACGGTCACTGAAATGTAAGTATAATATTTATATTCCAATCGACTTATTTTATAATTATATGGTAAAATGAGAAAGTAAACAATGTCAGTACGAGTGTGCTGTGACACTTGTATTTTTATTTCTGATTTTGTAAACAAGTCGTTTTTAAGGAGAAACACAAGACAAATCCTCACGCACAATTATTTCAAATTTGGTGACAATATATACCTCCAGACCAGTGGCACCGCTATGGGCACCCGCATGGCCCCACAATATGCCAACATTTTTATGGCTGACCTGGAACAACGCTTCCTCAGCTCTCGTCCACTCATGCCCCTTCTCTACCTACGCTATATTGATGACATCTTCATCATCTGGACCCATGGGAAGGAGGCCCTGGAAGAATTCCACCATACTTTCAACAGCTTCCACCCCACCATCAACCTCAGCCTGGACCAATCTACACGGGAGGTCCACTTCCTGGACACCACCGTACAAATAAGCGATGGCCACATTAACACCACCCTATACCGAAAACCCACCGACCGCTACGCCTACCTTCATGCCTCCAGCTTCCACCCCGGTCACACCACACGATCCATCGTCTACAGCCAAGCACTGAGGTACAATCGCATCTGCTCCAACCCCTCAGACAGAGACCAACACCTACAAGATCTTCACCAAGCATTCTCAAAACTACGATACCCACACAAGGAAATAAAGAAACAAATCAACAGAGCCAGACGTGTACCCAGAAGACTCCTGCTACAAGACAGGCCCAGAAGAGAAACCAACAGAACTCCACTGGCCATCACCTACAGTCCTCAGCTTAAACCTCTCCAACGCATCATCAGTGATCTACAACCCATCCTGGACAATGATCCCTCACTTTCACAGACCTTGGGAGGCAGGCCAGTCCTCGCCCACAGACAACCTGCCAACCTTAAGCATATTCTCACCAGCAACCACGCATCGCACCATAACAACTCTAACTCAGGAACCAACCCATGCAACAAACCTCGATGCCAACTCTGCCCACATATCTACACCAGCAACACCATCACTGGACCTAACCAGATCAGCTACAACATCACCGGCTCATTCACCTGCACGTCCACCAATGTTATATATGCCATCATATGCCAGCAATGCCCCTCTGCTATGTACATTGGCCAAACTGGACAGTCACTACGCAAGAGGATAAATGGACACAAGTCAGATATCAGGAATGGCAATATACAAAAACCTGTAGGAGAACACTTCAACCTCCCTGGCCACACAATAGCAGATGTTAAGGTAGCCATCTTACAGCAAAAAAACTTCAGGACCAGACTCCAAAGAGAAACTGCTGAGCTTCAGTTCATCTGCAAATTTGACACCATCAGATCAGGACTAAACAAAGACTGTGAATGGCTATCCAACTACAGAAACAGTTTCTCCTCCCTTGGTGTTCACACCTCAACTGCTAGCAGAGCACCTCACCCTCCCTGACTGAAGTAACCTCGTTATCTCCACACTGATATATACCTGCCTCTGGAGATTTCCATTACTTGCATCTGAAGAAGTGAGGTTCTGACCCACGAAAGCTTATGCTCCCAGTACTTCTGTTAGTCTCAAAGGTGCCACAGGACCCTCTGTTGCTTTTTACAAGACAAATGAGAATCCTGAAAGGGGTACAGTAGTCTGGAAAGCTTGAGACCCCCTATAGGGTCTTTTCCTACTGAGATGTGACCACTTCTGGGGTTGGGCATGGGGGCTGTTCATACAAGAGACAGGGAGGAACAGGGGGGACTGCTGCGGGGAGTGGGGTGGAGTCAGAGTTCCTGGAACAATTTGTACAGTGGGGGGTGCTGAGAGCCACAGAATCAAACTGTAAACCATGTATATGATGGGAAACACTTCAAGCCAGGAGGTGCGGCACCTATGGTTGTGGGGGGGCATTGTGGATTTCACCCTAGCATTGCAGTTGGAAGATTTAATCTTACATATGACCCGCGCGAATCAGACACGGCATGTCAGGATTGTTTCCCTCAACACATACACACCACCTCAGCTCCCACCCCCCACCCCCTTCCATGGACTCTGTCTGGGCACAGGAAGCTGGGGGCATGGACTCTGTCTTGGGAGGAGTAGGAGAGGGTTGGGAGATGCTCACAAAGCTGAGTCTGAAAAGCCTCCAAGCCAGCCAGCTCTGTGCAAGCCTCAAACAGCTCGGCTCAGCTCTGGGGCCTCTCGTGATGAAGGGTCTGAGCTCCCGTCTGCAGAGACGGTCGCCCACATCCGGGACAGCCACAGCCCAAGAGCAGGATCTGATCTGCGGTTGCATCATGGCAAAAATTCAGCCTGCTCACATCTGGAGATGCACCAGACCCAGCTTCGGCCCCTGTAGCGACACTGGGTTGGGAGTGATTCATGGGTGGATCCAGCCACCTTTCACCCTGGTCACCCCTCAAATGTCCTGGACAGACCTTGCCATGTGGCAGGTGGATTGTCAATCTCTCGTGTCATTGGCTGTGATCCACACAACATAGTGTCTGCTCCACGACTGCCTGGTGGATTGGTTTATGCTGGAGAACGGCCAGCGATGTAGTGAAGGGCGAAAGCTGCATGAATTTTGTCTGGGAATATCAGGATACATCGGTTTAAAAAGCCAGTGTGACGGGTTCCCGGCATGCAACCTGGACTGTGAGACCAATGAGCCCTCTGTCCCACCAACCTGGGGTGTTCCTCTCACACTGTGATGCTGTGTCAAGCTACAAACCTCTGACAGGCCCTGCACTTACACAGCCATCCCCAGGCAGGGACACACCCAGCTGAGTTCCATGAATGACCTCCCAGCACTCATGAACCATCAATAGGGAGGCTCCAGTCAATTCCCCCTGACTCCCTGGCCTTGGAGCCCAGAAATGTACCATCCTGCATTGGTCAGAAGACTGGCAAGTGTAAGTTCATTACCCAGTCTGTGCCTCCCTGATGTGGAGAGCACAAACACCAGCATTTGTAAACTGAGTTCAGATTTCCCAAGCACTTCCATCAAAACACACACTTTTAGGTACAATATAAAACAGGTTTATTAACTACAGACAGATTTTAAGCAGCCAGCGCAGAGATCACAGTTGGTTACACAAGAAATAAAAGTAAATTCGCAGTTAAATAAACTAGACAGGATTTGAATCAAGCCATGTCTCACCCTGGCAGATGGTACAAGCAGGTGATAGTCCAACAATACACAGGGCTTGTCTTTCAGCCAGATACCAAACTTCCCCAAAGTCAAAATCTTTGTCCTCCCGACATGTTTCCAGGTGTTGAGTTGTGGAGGGAGGGAGGCCAAGCGGTGACGTCACTTCCCCTTTTTTATAGTTTCTCCCAGCTTGCTGTAAAGAGCGTGTGCTATGACCTGAGTCAAACAGTCCCCATTGTCTACGTGGTCTCTCTGAGAAATCTCCACTGTGTACAGTGCCTGAGATAGTGGATTCTTGGATGGGTGCTGATGAGCCATTAACACTGTCCGGCTCCTCCATTGTTGTACCTGAAAAGCTGGTTGTGGGTGTTCCAAAAATCACAATTTTTTTCAGTAACACACACGTAGCAACATTTCCTAATTCCCCATACAATGACAGCGCATACAATTTAACGGGATATTAATAATCAACAGATCATGACTTTTAAATTGATACCTCACAAGGCAGACTTTGTTCATATATATATGAAAGTGGTGAATATGGGGGTTCCAGGGTGCTGTTTTGAGGTACAGAGTGCCACAGCCACCCATTTTATTTAAAGTTGCCAATATTTTAATCACCTCCTGTCATAACTATAAAGGGAAGGGTAATAGCTGTCCTGTGTACAGTACTATAAAACCCCTCCTGGCCAGAGACTCCAAAATCCTTTTCCCTGTAAAGGGTTAAGAAGCTCAGGTAACCTGGCTGGCATCTGACCTAAAGGACCAATAAGGGGACAAGATACTTTCAAATCTTGGGGGGGGGAAGGCTGTTGTTTGTGTTCTTTGTTTGGGAGTGTGTTTGTTCTCGGGACTGAGAGGGACCAGACATCGATCCAGGTTCTCCACATCTTTCTAAACAAGTCTCTCCTATTTCAAACTTGTAAGTAAATAGCCAGGCAAAGCGTGTTAGTTTTCCTTTGTTTTCTCAACTTGTAAATGTACCTTTTACCAGAGTGTTTATCTTTGTTTGCTGTACTTTGAACCTAAGACTAGAGGGGAGTCCTCTGAGCTCTTTAAGTTTGATTACCCTGTAAGGTTAATTTCCATACTGATTTTACAGAGATGATTTTTACCTTTTTCTTTAATTAAAAACCTTCTTTTTAAGAACCTGATTGATTTTTCCTTGTTCAAGATCCAAGGGGTTTGGATCTTGATTCACCAGGAGTTGGTGGGAGGAAGGAGGGGGAATGGTTAATTTCTCCTTGTTTTAAGATCCAAGGGGTTTGGGTTTGTATTCACCAGGGATTTGGTGAAGGTTTTTTCAAGGTTTCCCAGGAATGGAATCCATTGAAATGGTGGCAGCGGAACCAGAGCTAAGCTGGTAGTTAAGCTTAGAAGTTTTCATGCAGGCCCCTACATTTGTACCCTAAAGTTCAAAGTGGGGATCCAGCCTTGACACCTCCTCACTCCATTGGCTTCCAAAATAGAGCTGGATATTTCTGGTTTTTTAAAACTTTCAGTGGAGTATTGTAGCATCGCCAACTCTTAAAATTTGGTTGCAGCATTTGCCATGCTTGTCCTTTTCCTCCAAGCCGCAGATGCTAGAATCAGATGATTAGGTGGGAATTTCAGCTTCCTTTTCTTTTCTCTTTTTTAGGTAAGTTTCCAAACTTCGTTGTTGCAGAGAAAAGCCTGAAATGGTCCCCCTCCCCCCCAAAAAACATAAGGCAAAAAAGAAGAACCCAAATGTCTTTCTCTTCAAACCAATCGCATGATGTTTTACGGGGTGGCTCATGAGGTTTGAAGGCTTGGGTTTTGGCAAAGAAGACACAGGACTAGATTTTTAATAGTTGCTAATGGAGTTAGGTGCCAAATTCCCATTGATGTTATGATTTAAGCACCTAATTCACATAGGTGTTTTTGAAAATCGTACCAGTAGAAGCCTAAGTCAATTCAATTACATCATGTAATAGCAGACAGCTAAAAATTGACATTTAAGTTCTTATATAGAAGTCTAAATAATAAGGAGGGTGAACTTGAGAGCCTCATATTAAATGAGGTTGTCGATATAACAGGCATCACAGAAACTTGGTGGAATGAAGATAATCAGCATTTAACTTAGGATTTAACCAATCTTAACATATTGTAACATAATTCTCTAACCAATTATATCCCATAACCTAATTAACTGACACCTAGAAAAATTAATTATACAGCAGACAGAAACAATTAGAGAACCAGACAGATTAAGAATAGAGAAGTGGGGGCCATAAAGATAAAACACAACCACAAATATTGATACGTGATTTCTTGCCAGACAGGATGCTATCAAAATAAGCTTTCTTTACCCGTCTTTATCTGGTGGTGATGGGCACTATCAGGACAGGATTGTCTTCATAACAGCCCAATACCCCCTTATTTCCGTGTGGCTGGTTTGGGATGTGAGGATGTGACCATTCGCTTCCCAATTTATGGCTGCCCCTGCTGCTTAGCATAAGAACCAAGCCTCAGACTATCCTAGTGAGAGAAGGCCCAGACACAGGCAGACTGTGATTTTGATTCTCTGTATTATACCCCTGTAACTAGCTAAGTGATAAACATACACCTAAGTTCTTAAAGTGTAGGCTTTACAGGCAGGCCTGAATATCTATATTCTAACAGCTTCTAAGAGCATCTAGTCCTGGAACCCACAAGAGCAGAGGCAATTCTTGATTTAGTCCTAAGGAGAGCACAGGATCTGGTCCAAGGGGGGAATATAACTGAACCGCTTGGTAATAGTGACCATAATATAATTAAATTTAACATCCCTGTGGCAAGGGAAACACCACAGTGGCCCAACACTGTAACATTTAATTTCAGAGAAGAAAACACCACAAAAATGAGGAAGTTAGTAAAAAAGAAATGAAAAGGCACAGTGCCAAAAGTGAAATCCCTGCAAGCTGCATGGAAACTTTTTAAAGTCACCATAATAGAGGCTCAACTTAAATGTATACAAAAAATTTAAAAACAAAATAGTAAGAGAACCAAAAAAGTTCCACCCTGGGTAAACAGCTAAGTAAAGAAGTTTTGAGAGGCAAAAAGGCATCCTTTAAAAAGTTTAAGTTAAATCCTATTGAGGAAAATAGAAAGGAGCATAAACTGTAGCAAATGAAGCATAAAAATGTAATTAGGAAGACCAAGGATTCAAAAAGGAATAGCAAAAATATTTGTAGGTACATGAGAAGCAGAAAGTTTGCTAAACAACCAGAGGGGCCACTGCATGATCGAGATGTTAAAGGACCACTGAAGGATGATAGGGTTTGCGGAGGGAAAAAATGAATTCTTTCCATTGGTCTTCACTGATGAGCATGTGAGGGAGATTCCCAATCCTGAGCCATTCTTTTTAGGTGACAAATTTGAGGAGCTGTCCCAGACTGAGGTGTCTTTAGAGGAGGTTTTGGAACAAATTGATAAACTAAACAGTAATAAGTAACCGGGACCAGATGGCATTCACCCAAGTGTTCTGAAGAAATTCAAATTTCAAATTGCAGGACGACTAACTAACAAAGGATAGGAATATATGGTCAGTTTTCAGAAAGGAGACAGGTAAATAGCGGAGTCTGTACTAGGACCAGTGCTGTTCAACATATTCATAAACGATCTGGGAAAAGGGATAAAGAGTGTGGTGGCAAAATTTTCAGATGATACAAAACTACTCAAAATAGTTAAGTCCAAAGCAGACTGCCAGGAGCTACAAAGGGGTCTCACAAAACTGGGTGACTGGGCAACAAAAGGTCACATGAAATTCAGTGTTATAAAATGCAAAGTAATGCACAATGGAAACCATAATCATAACTATACATATAAAACGATGGGGTCTAAATTAGCTGTTACCACTCAGGAAAGCGATCTTGGAGTCATTGTGGATAGTTCTCTGAAAACATCCATTCAATGTGCAGGGGCAGTGAAAAAATCAACAGTATTTTGGGAATCATTAAGAAATGGATAGATGATAAGATTGAAAATATCATATTGCCTTTATATAAATCCATGGTATGCCCACATCTTGAATACTACGTGCAGATGTGGTCGCCCCATCTCAAAAAAGATATATTGGAATTGGAAAAGGTACAGAAAAGGGCTGCAAAAATGATTAGGGGTATGGAACAGCTTCCATATGAGGAGAGATTAATAAAACTGGGACTTTTCAGCTTGGAAAAGAGACGAATTAGGG
Source organism: Chrysemys picta bellii (assembly GCF_011386835.1). Lineage (NCBI taxonomy): Eukaryota > Metazoa > Chordata > Testudines > Emydidae > Chrysemys > Chrysemys picta. Next base: position 3,416,116 of record NC_088810.1, on the reverse strand, counting down.
GGGATATGATAGAGCTCTATAAAATCCTGACTGGTGTGGAGAAAGTAAATAAGAAAGTGTTATTTACTCCTTCCCATAACACAAGAACTAGGGGTCACCAAATGAAATTAATAGTCGGCAGGCTTAAAGCAAACAAAAAGAAGTATTTCTTTCCAAAACGCTCAGACAATCTGTGGAACTCTTTGCCAAAGGATTTTGTGAAGGCCAAGACTATAACAGGGTTATGTTACGTTATATTCTGATTGACTTTCAGCAAGGTTTCTATGGGCCTAAACACTTTTAAAAATAGGACTGAAACACTTTTGAAAATGTTACCCATTTTTCATATACCCATTGATCTTCAACAAACACAGGAAAGAAAGATCCACTGGGAGCGAAGATGACATGATGAGAAGAATAATGGCTCGAAGACGCAGAAAAGGACAGACCATAAAGAACCAAATGCTCCAAAATGATCTAAAAATGAATAAAACGGAAAATCTCTATATTTTTTTAAATAATAGATTCACAGATTCCAAGGCTGGAATGAACCATTGTGATCATCTTCTCTGACCTCCCTGATCACACGGGTCAGAGAACTGCCCCAAAACAATTCCTAGAGCAGAGCTTTTAGACAAACATTTCAGCTTGGTTTAAAATGGTGGGTGATGATCCACCACGACTCTTGGGAAATTGCTCCAATGGTCAGTTACTTTGACCATTAAAAATGTACACCTCATTTCCAGTCTGAATTTGTCCAGGTTCAACTTCTGTTCACTGGATCGTGTTAGACCTTCCTCTGCTAGAGTGAAGAGCCCATTATTAAATATTTGTTCCCCACATAGGTACTTACAGACTGTAATCAAGTCACCCCTTCCCCTTCATTTGTTAAGCTAATTGTGCTCCTTGAATTTCTCACTCTAAGGCAGGCAGGTTTTTTAATCCTGTAATCATTCTCATGTTTCTTCTTTGATTAAGGCCAAAAAATTCACTTGCTAAAAAAGACAATTTGGGGATCAAGAGGAAGTTACCTGTCCAGCGAACAGAATTCTTTTTCCATGCAAATATCAACAATTCCATCTGTTCCCCTATTCATCCGGCTCTGGCCCCAAGTTGTCGGTGGTTTCGAGGTTGCGTGCATGTTGCCGGTACCTCAGAAACTCTTTATCCACGGTGAGGTAGAAGATGGGGTTGAGGCAGCTACTGAAATATGTCAGGACCCAAGCAAAAGCACTTCCTATTTCCAGAAGAGGCAGAGGGTATGTAGCTGATATCAGCAGGAAGGAGAAGACGTGATACGGCAGCCAGCAGAGGAAAAAGGTTGGGATCAAGCCAAGAAGGATCTTGAGTGGCTTGGTGGACTGGATCCGCCTGTTCCTTCTGAGCTTGGCAGCTAGAAAGATGTAGATGGTTGGGATCAAGATCAAGGCTAATGGGATCAGAAACCCGACCAGGAACTGGATCACCACGGAGGTCTTCACCCTCTCTTCATCCAGTTGGAAATTCATGCTGCTGCTGGCAGGCGACAGCAGGGATTCCCAGAGATCACTGTACCGCAAGCTGAACCCAGCAGACAGGGCCCACAGGCCCATAACCATCCTGAAAGCCAGGAGGGGCGTGCGGTGGTTCCGGGCCCACTCAGGGCGTGCCACAAGGATGCAGCGATTGACACTGAGGGCCGTGAGGAGGAAGGCGCTGGCAAACATGTGTAGGGAGGTGACGGTGCTGCTCAGCCGCTTGGCCCAGTCTATGTCCAGCATGAAGGTGGAGGTGAATCTGAGTGGCAAGAAGATGATGAAAGTGACATCGGCCATGGCCTGGTTCAGGAACCACACGGAGCTGGCCGTCCTCTCCATACGGCAGCCGGTGACAAAGAGGATGTAGCCGTTCAACAGCACCCCAGCAGGGATGGCCACGACACACAGCACCAGAGGGATGATTAGGAACACCATTGTCACAGAAGATTCAGTCACCATATCCCTTCCTTCTCCTCAAGGCTCGGTTGGGGCAGTGCAGACGTTGTACTAAGCAAAGGAAGGAAGAGCAATGAAAAGGGCTCCAGGACAGGACAAGGACAGAGAGAGACAGCCGCAGAGTTTATAATCTCCTCAGAGTTCACAAACTCCCAAGATCCTGAACTCAGATATGATCAAATCCTTGTAGACCAATGGCACCAATGGTTTGAAGACCTTAGAAGTATAGAGCCAGAGGGTTAGGAGGGACTGTTAGGGTCATCCAGTCTAACCCCCTGCCAAGATGCAGGATTTGTTGTGTCTATTCTCTGCCCGAACATTTTTTTTGTTTTTACATAATATCATTTGTTTTACTAAACCAAATATTTAAAAATAAAAACATTTGCTTCTTGCTGAAAAGTTTCTTGCTGAAAAGATTTCTAGGTAAGGGGAGGTGGACAGTGGGGAGTCGGGTGTCCTGGATGCAGAGACAGAGATATGACAGACACCTTCACTCCCCGAAGCCATACTGAAATTCCCAAATCATCTTCTTGCTGTTTGTTTCCTAAAGGAGCTTGTTATTTGTTCTTAAAATTAAAAAGTAATCAATTATTGTTTCCTCCCCCCTCTTTTTTTTCCAAATAATAGAATTTTGAAAGTGATTCTCCCCCCGTCCCCAGACCGTTCTTTTTGAACTGTAGTTTTTGTGTCGTTTAGGCCAGTGGAGCAGACAAAATCCCCACCGACAGAACCCTGCTATGGAAACAAGGACGACAACAAAAAAGCCACCTGGTTAAAAAAAAGAGGAAGAAGAGACCTGTAACAAGTCAAAAGATTTTTTTCTTTAAAGGAAGGATATTGCAAGAGACTATTTTAGTGGACAGATGTGGAGTCAGGACTCCTGGGTTGCATCCCAGACTCTGCCACAGAACTGCTTGGGTAGATTGGACAAGTCACATCATGGCCCCGTCACTCAGTTTCTCCCTGTGGCTCTGTGCATGGCCTGGTGTGAACTTAGTCGGGGTCTGTGCAGCACCCAGCGTGATGGGGCCCCTGACCTCTGACAACAGAACGCACATATAATTTCAACCAGCTCTATCCAGAGCAGATGAGGGGAGGGGATGGGGGGAGATCAAGGGGGCAGAGGTGGGGGTTGAGAATGAGATCCAAGGGGGCAGCTGGAGGGTTTACCTCATTTCCTTACCCGTGTCTTGGGGGACGCAGCGTCTGAGAGTCGACCCCCGTCCCAGGTCCCCAATGCGATGACTGCAGCTTGCCCAGACTGGCTCAGCCCGGAGCAGGGAGCTGTTCATGTAGGGGTATATCGGAGGGGGGAACAATGGGGGGAGATCACAGGATGTGGCTGGGTCTGATCACGTCTGCAGATGTCATACGAATCACAAGCTCCCACCACTACTCTGTGGGGGCCCAGCAAGGTGTCTGTATTCAATTGTCCACATCCAGGGGCAGGCGGGTGGGGTCCCCATCAGAGAGCAGGGACTGAGAAACCCACGTCTAGCTGACTCCAAAAACTGGGACTCTGCCGAAATCAGTACGAACTAAAATTTCATACAGTCACTTGTTTATACTCCTCTAAATACTGTCCACTGAAATGTAAGTACAATATTCATATTCCAGTCGACTTATTTTATAATTATATGGTGAAATTAGATACTCAGCAGTTTGTCAGTCCTAGTGTGCTGTGACACGTGTATTTTCATGGCTGATTTTGAAAACAAGGAGGTTTTAAATGAGGTGAAACTTGGGGGTACACAAGACAAATCAGAATCCTGAAAGGGGTACAGTAGTCTGGAAAGGTTGAAAGCCACTGGTCTATAGGGTCTTTTCCCACTGAAATGTGACCACCTCTGGGGTGGGGCATGGGGGCTGTTTAGACAGGTGACAGGGAGGAATAGGGGGGCTGCTGTGGGGAGTGGGATGGGGTCAGGGTTGCTGGAAACATTTGTACAGTGTGGGTGCTGAGAGCCACTGAATCAAACTGTAAATCCTGTAAATGGAAACCACTTCAATCCAGGGGGTCCAGTACCTATGGGGGAGCTGGGAGAGATCTGGGGAGGTGGCTATGGGGAGCTGGGGGGGGCAGGAGGGATCAGAGGAGACTGCAATGGGGAGCGGGGACAGATCTGGGGGGCTGCTGTGCAGGCAGGGAAGAACCTGGGGTACGGGGTGGGAGGCAGAGACAGATCTGGGGGGGGGACATTGTGGATTTCAGCTGGAAGGTTTAATCTCACTTTCTCACCTATGTCATGGGGGAATCAGACACGGCATCTCAGAATTGATTCCTGCAACACACACACCCCACCTGCAGCTCCCTGCCCCCCATGATGCTGTCTGGGGGCAGGAAGCTGACCTCTTGTGGTGGGGAGCAGCGGGGTGGCTCAGCGGGGGTGGGAGATGCTCACAAAGCTGGGTCTGCAAAGCCTCCCAGGCGGCCAACTCCGTGCAAGCCTCCAACAGCTCGGCTCAGCTCTGGGGCCTCTCGTGATGAAGGGTCTTGGCTCCCATCTGCAGAGACGGTCGCCCACATCCGGGGCAGCCACAGCCCCAGAGCAGGGGCTGAGCTGCAGGTGGATTGTTGCAAAAATTCAGCCTCTTCACACCTGGAGACACGCCAGACCCAGCTTGGGCCCCTGAAGTGCCGCTGGGTCAGGAGTGATTCGTGGGTGGGCCCTGCCTCCCTTCACCCCTCGAACATCCTGGAGAGACCTTGTCAGGTTGATCATGAATCTCTCACTTTGTTGGCTGTGAGCCACACGACATTGTGTCTGTTCCATGACTGGCTGGTGGATTGGTTGGACTCTGGAGAACGTCCAGCGACGTAGCGAAGGGAGAAAGCTGCATTAATTTTGGCCGGGAATATGAGGATTCATTGCGAGATTGGTATTAAAAGCCACTGTGATGGGGTTTCCAGCATGCAAGGTGGACTGTGGGACCACAGAGCCCTCTGTCCAACCAACCTGAGGTATCCCTCTCACACTGTGATGCTGTGTCAAGCTACAAACCTCTGGCAGGCCCTGCACTTACACAGCCATCCCCAGGCAGGGACACACCCAGCTGAGTTCCATGAAGGACCTCCCAGCCACTCATAAAGCATCAATAGGGAGGCTCCAGTCAATTCCCCCCAGTTCCCTGGCTTTGCAGCCCAGAATTGTTCCATCCCATACTGGTCAGAAGCCTGACCAGTGTAAGTTCATTACCCAGTCGGCGCCTGCTCCAATGTGGAAAGGACACGCATCAGCTTATGTAACTGAGCTGAGATTTCCCAGCACTTCAACCAAACACACAGTTTTAGGTAGAATATAAAACATGTTTATTAACTACAGACAGATGGATTTTAAGTGATTATAAGCAGTGAGCGTAGAGATCAAAGTTGGTTACCTAAGAAATAAAAGTAAAGGCACAGTCTGGGTTAAATAAACTAGACAGGATTTGAATCAGTGTCTCAACCTGACAGATGGTACAAGCATGTGACAAATCCTCAATACATAGGATGGGCTTGTCTTCCAGCCCGATACCAAACTTCCCCAGGTCAAAGTCTTTGTCCTCCAGACATGTTTCCAGGCCCTGAGTTGTGCGGGGAGTGAGGGTAAGCGGTGATGTCACTGCCCCTTTTCTGTAGTTTCTTCCAGTTCGCAGGAAATATATTTTGTTATGATGTGTCAAACAGTCTCCATTGTCTACGTGTTTTCTCTGAGAAATCTCCATTTTATACGGATCCTGAGAGAGTGGATTCTTGGGTGGGTGCTGATTAACACTGATTAACGCTGTCTGTCCCCCCCGTCCATTGTGGTACCTGAAAGGCTGGTTGTGGGTGTACCCAACATCACAACTTATTTCAGTAACACACGCATAGCAAAACTTCATAACTCTACATACAATGACAGTACATAAAATTCAACACAATATTAATAATCAACAGATCAAGAATTTTTAATGATACCTTACAAGGCAGACTTTGTTCATATTTATATGACAGTGGTGAATATGGGGGTTCCAGGGTGCTGTTTTGAGGTACAGAGTAACACAGCCACACATTTTATTTAACGTCCCCAATATTTTAAACACCACCTCACTTCTTTGGCTTCCAAAACAGTGCTGGATATTTCAGGTTTTCTGAAACTTTTAACAGAGTTTTGTATTGTCTCCGACTCTTACAATTTGGTTGTTTCATTCGCCATGCCATGCTCCTCACTTTCCTCCAAGCCCCCAGATCCTGGAATCATATGATTAGGTGGGAATTTCAGCTTTCTTTTCTGTTTTATTTTATTTCTAGCAGGTTTCTGGCCTCCGTTTTTGCAGAGAAAACTTGAAATTGCCCCAAAAAATCAGTAGGCAAAAAAGATGAACCTAATCATCTTTCTGTTCAAAATAATCTCATGATATTTTATGAGGCAGCTCATGAGGTTTGACAGCATGGATTTGGCAATGAAGTTATAGGACTAGATTTTTAAAGTTGGCTAAGGGAATTAGGTGCCAAATTCCCATTGAAAGTCAATAGGAGTTAAGCACCTAACTCACATAGGTGCTTTTGAATATCTCATCCATAGAAGCCTAAATCAATTCAATTACATCACGTAATGGCAGACAGCTAAAAAAGTGACCATTTTTAAAGTGATTCTATACAAATGTTAGAAGTCTAAATAATAAGATGGGTGAATTAGAGTGCCCTGTACTAAATGAGGAGATTGACATAATAGGCATCACAGAAACTTGGTGGAATGAGGATAATCAATGGGACACAGTAATAGCAACATACAATATATATCAGAAGCACAGACCAGATCGTGCTGGTGGGGGAGTGACACTATATGCAAAAGAAGCGTAGAGTCAAATGAGTTAAAAATCTGAAATAACCCAAACTGTAACAGAGAATCTCAATGCATAGTAATTCCATGCTTGAATAATAAGAATATAGCAGTAGGGATACACTACCGACAACGTGACCAGGATGGTGATCATGACTGTGAAATGTTCTGGGAAATTAGAGGCTATTAAAATAAAAACAACTCAATAATAATGAGGGATTTCAACTATCCCCATATTGACTAGGTACATGTCACCTCAGGATCAGATGCAGAGATAAAGTTTCTTGACACCTTAAATGACTGGTCTTGGAGCAGCTGGTCCTGGACCCTACAAGAGGTGAGGCAATTCTTGATTTAGTGCTAAGGACACCACGGGATCTGGTCCAAGGTGTGAATATAACTGAACGGCTTGGTAATAGTGACCATAATATAATTAAATTTAACATCCCTGTGGCAGGGAAAACACCACAGCAGCCCACCATGGTACCATTTAATTTCAGAAAGGGGATCAACACAAACATGAGAAAGTCAGATAAACAGAAATTAAAAGGTACAGTGCCAAACGTGAAATCCCTGCAAGCTACATGGAAACTTTTTAATGACACCATAATACAAGCTCAAATGTATACCCCAAATTAAAAAAAAAACATAGTAAGAGAACCAAACAAGTGCCACCCTAGGTATACAACTAAGTAATGAAGCTTTGAGAGGCAAAAAGGCATCCTTTAAAAACTGGAAGTTATTGAAGAAAATGGAAAGGAGCATAAACTCTGGCAACTGAAAATATAATTAGGAAAGAAAAAAAGAATTTGAAGAACAACTAGCCAAACACTGAAAAAGTAATACCAAAAAAATATTTAAGTACATCAGAAGCAGGAAGCCTGCTAAAACAAGTGGGGCCAGTGGATGTGTGAGGTGTTAAAAACAACAAGAAGTCCGGTGGCACTTAAAGACTAAGTGAGGGTTTTTTTACCCACAAAAGCTTATGCCCAAATAAGTCTTTAAGGTGCCACCAGACTTCTTGTTGTTTTTGTGGATACAGACTAACACAGCTACCCCCTGATACGAGATGTTAAAGGAGCACTCAAGGAATATAAGGCCATTGCAGAGAAAACAAATGAATTATTTGCATCAGTTTTCATGGCTGAGCATGTGAGGGACATTCCCAGAGCTGAGCCATTCTTTTTAGGTGAAAAACCTGAGGAACTGTCCCAGATTGGGGTGTCATTAGAGGAGGTTATGGAACAAATTGATAAACTAAACAGTAATAAGTCACCAGGACCATATGGGAGTTACCCAAGAGTTCTGAAGGACAGTAAGCCTGACTTCAGTACCGGGCAAACTGTTTGAAACTATAGTAAAGAACAAAATTGTCAGACACATAGATGAATGTGATTGGTTCAGGAAGAGTGAAAATGTTTTTTGTAGAGAGAAATCATGCCTCACTAAGCTACTAGAATTCTTTGAGTGGGGACAACAAGCACGTGGACAACGGTGATCTAGAGGATATAGTGTACTTAGATTTTCAGCAAGTCTTTGACAAGGTTCCTCACCAAAGGCTCTTAAGCAAAGTAAGCTGCTGTGAGATAAGGGGGATCGGTAACTGGTTAAATGATAGGAAACAAAGGGTAGGAATAAATGGTCAGATTACAGAATGGAGACAGGTAAATAGCAGTGTCCCCAGGGGTCAGTACTGGGACCAGTGCTGATCAACATATTCATAAATAATCTGGAAAAAGGAGTAAACAGTGGGGTGGCAAAATTTTCAGATGATACAAAACTACACAAGATAGTTAAGTCCAAAGCTGACTGCGAAGAGTTAAAGGGACCTCATAAATCTGGGTGACTGGGCAATAAAATGGCAGATGAAATTTAATGTTGATAAATGCAAAGTAATGCACATTGGAAACCATAATCCCGACTATACATATTAAATGACGGGGTCTAAATTAGCTGTTACCACTCAAGAGAGAGATCTAGGAGTAATTGTGGATAGTTCTCTGAAAACATCCACTCAATGTGCAGCGGCAGTCAAAAAAGCGAACAGAATGTTGGGAATCATTAAGAAAGGGATAGATAATAAAACTGAAAATATCATATTGTCTCTATATAAATCCATCTCAAAAAAGATATATTGGAATTGGAAAAGGTACAGAAAAGGGCTAGAAAAATGATTAGGGGTATGGAACAGATTGCATATGAGGAAAGATTAATAAGATTGGGACTTTTAAACTTGGAAAAGAGACGACTAAGAGGGGATATGATTGAGCTCTATAAAATCCTGACTGGTGTGGAGAAAGTAAATAGGAAAGTGTTATTTACTCCTTCCCATAACGCAAGAACAAGGGGTCAACAAATGAAATTAATAGTCACCAGGTTTAAAACAAACAAAAGGAAGTATTTCTTCACACAACGCACATTCAACACGTGGAACTCTGCCAAAGGATGTTGTGAAGACCAAGACTGTAACAGGGTTATGTTATGTTCTGATTCACACAGTGAGGTTCCTATGGGCCTAAACACTTTTAAATTTAGGACTTAGATATTTTTGAAAATGTTACCCTTTGTTTCATAGACCCATTGATCTTCAAGAAACACCACATTTCTAATCTGAATTTGTCTAGATTCAACTTCTGTTCACTCGATCATGTTACACCTTCCACTGCCAGACTGAAGAGCCAGTTATTAAATATTTTTCCCAAACATAGGTACTTACAGACTGATCAAGTCACACCTTCACCTTCTCTTTATTAAGATAAATAGATTGAGCTCCTTGTTTCTCTCACCCAAAGGCAGATTTTCTAATCCTGTAATCATTCTCATGGCTCTTCTTTGAGTAAGGCAAAAAAAAAAAAATTCAGTTGCTAAACAGGAGAATTTTGGGGTCAAGAGAAAGTTACAGGTCCCAGCCAACAGAATTTTTTCTCCATGCAAATATCGACAATTCATCCATTCCCCTATTCAGCCGGCTCTGGCCCTGAGTTGTCGGTGGTTTGGGGGTTGCGTACACATTGCCGGTACCTCAGAAATTCTTCCTCCATGGTGAGGTAGAAGATGGGGTTGAGGCAGCTGCTGAAATATGTCAGGACACAAGCAAAAGTGCTTCCTGTGTTCAGAAGAGTCTGAGGGTACGTAGCTGAGATCTGCAGGAAGGAAAAAACGTGATACGGCAGCCAACAGAGGAAAAAGGTCGGGATCAAGCCAAGAAGGATCTTGAGCGGCTTGGTGGACTGGATCCTGTTCCTTCTCAGCTTGGCAGCGAGAATGATGTAGAAGGTTGGGATCAAGATCAAGACTAGTGGGATCAGAAACCCAACAAGGAACTGGATGGCAACGGCAGCCTTCACTTTCCCGTCATCCAGTTGGAAGTTCATTCTGATGCTGGAAGGTGAGTACACGTATTCCCAGAGATCACCATGCCGCAAGCTGAAACCAGCAGACAGGGCCCACATGCCTATAACCATCTTGAATGTCAGGCGGGGCGTGCGGTGGTTCCTGGCCCACTCAGGGCATGCCACTAGGATGCAGTGATCAACACTGAGGGTCATGAGGAGGAAGGCGCTGAAGAACATGTGGAAGGAGGTGAAGGTGTTGCTCATCTCATTGGCTGAGTCTGGGATGAAGTCCGGGATGAAGTTGGAGGTAAATCTGAGGGGCAGGAAGATGATGAACATTAAATCGGCCACGGCCCGGCTCCAGAACCACATGGTCCTGGCCGTCCTCTCCACACGGAAGCTGGCAACGAAGAAGACGTAGCTATTCAATGGCACCCCGGCGAGGAAGGCCACACCACACAGCACCAGGAAGACAATTAGAAACACCATTCTTGGAAGAGTTGCAGTCACAATATCTCCTCCTTTGCATCAGGGCTTGGCGGGGACAGTGAAGATGTTGGACTGAGAAATGGAAGGAAAAGCAATGAAAATGGCTCCAGGAGAGGATGACAGAGAGAGACAGCCACAGAGTTTATAATCTCCTTAGAGTTTATAAACTCCCCAGATCCTGAGCTGAACGCAAACAGGATCAAATCCTTGTAGGTCAATGGTACCAATGGTTTGAAGACCTTAGAAGCATAGAGCCAGTGGGTTAGAAGGTGACTGCAAGGGTCATCTCATCTAACCCTCTTCCAAGATGCAGGACTTGTGTCTATTCTCTGCCCAAACATTTTTGTTTTTACATAACCCCCACATATGCTTCTTACTGAAAAGTTGGATTTAAGGGCAAGGGGAGGTGGGCAATGAGGGGGGCAGTCCAGGACAGAGATAGGACAGACACCCGCACACACCCGCCACCCTCCACAGCCTCACCAAAATTCCCAAATAATCTTCTTGCTGTTAGTATCCCAAAGGATCTGGTTATTCCCGTCTTGGTTAAAAAGTTAATGAATAAGCACTTCCCCATTTTTTTTTTTTTTTGGAATAAAGGAATTTTTGAAAGGGAGTCTTCCTCAGCCCCCCTTCATTTTGAAGTGGAGTTTTTGTGTGGTTTGGGACATGTCAGGGGGTGAATTAGTGGAGCAGGCAAAATCCCCACCAAAAGACACCCCCCCGTGAAAACCTCCAGTGATGGAGAGAAACTCCCCAGGAGGAGAAAAGTAAGATTGAAACAAGACGACAACAAAAAAGCTGGCCAAACACCAGAGGAAGAAGAGACCGGTAATCAGCTAAAAAACTTTTTTTTTAAAGGAAGGATATTGCAAGGGTCTATTGTAATGGTTAGATGGGGAATTCCATCCCAGACTTTCTCACTGAACTGCTTGGGGAGCTTGGACGAGTCACGTCACAGCCCCATGCCTCAGTTTTCTCTCCAAACATTTGTCTGTTTAGAGTGTGAGCATTCTGGGAGCAGGCCTCTTTCTCCCTCTGGGTCTGTGCAGCGCCTGGCACGATGGGGCCTCCAAGCTTCGTCAGTGTCTATGCACCACCCTGTGTGACGGGAGCCCCTGACCTCTGACAACAGGACCCACAAATAATTTCAACCCGTTCTAACTGAAGTGGATGAGGGGAGGGGAGGGGATGGGGGCAGCTGGAAGGGGGGAGATCCAGGGGGCATTGGTGTGGGCGGCAGGACTGAATGAGATCCAGTGGGGGCAGATGGGGTTTATCTCATTTCCTTACCCGTGTCTTGGGGGGGACACAGCTTCTCAGAGTCGACCCCTGTCCAAGGTCCCCAACGTGATGCCTGCAGCTCTCCCAGACTGGCTCAGCCTGAAGGAGGAAACTGTTCATGTGGGGCGGGGAGAACAATGAGTGGAGATCACAGGATGTGGCTCGGTCCGAATACTTCTACAAAGCCTGGAAGGCCTCCAGAACCCACAGCTACTTGCAGATGTTATGCGAACCACAAGCTCCTGTTAGAATATAGATATTCAGGCCTGCCTGTAAAGGCCTATACTTTAAGAACTTAGTTGTCTTTTTATCACTTAGCTAGTTATAGGGGTATAAAAACAAAGAATGAAAATCCCAGTCTGCCTGTGGCTGGGCCTTCTCTCACCAGGATAGTCTGAGCCTTGTTCTTAGGCTAAGCAGCAGAGGCAGCCGTAAGCTGGGAAGTGAACGGTCACATCCCAAACCAGCCACACTGAAATAAGGGGCTATTGGGCTGTTAGGAAGACAGTCCTGTCCTGATAGTGCCCATCACCACCAGATAAAGAAACACATCTTAAGATGGATAAAGAAAACTTAGTTTGATAACGTTCTGTCTGGCAAGAAATCACTGATCAATGGTTGCGGTTGTGAAACCCTCATTTCTGTATGGTTTTTTTATCTGTATGCCCCCCACTTTTCTATTCTTAATCTGTCTGGTTCTCTAATTGTTTCTGTCTGCTGTATAATTAATGTTGCTAGGTGTAAGTTATTGAGGTTAGTGGGATAGAATTGGTTAGAGAATTAGAGAATTGGTTACAGTATGTTAGGATTGGTTAGTTAAATTTCAGTAAAATAACTGGTTAAGGTGTAGCTGAGAATATTACTATAGAAACTGGGGTCAAACAGGAAGTGGGGGAAGGGAAATTGGAATCATGCTTGCTGGACATTAACCCCAATGAACATTGCATTCTCTGCACTACGGACTGCTGGTCTTTTGCTGCTTGCTGTCTGCTTGACAAGAACCAGGGAAGTGGGAGGGTGGAGGGAACACCCTCTAACAGCTCCCCTCTCCCTGCTGGGCCCTAGCAAGGTGTCTGCATTCTGCTGTCCACTTCCGTGGGTAGCCGGGCAGGGCCCCATCTGAGTCCAGCTGACTCCACCGTGCGAGGTCCCAGGAGCAGAGACACCAGCTGGGACTCTGCCTTCAAGCCGCTCCTGGCTGGGGAAAGTGAACAGAGCTCCTCTGGGAGTCGGATGTATGAGATTCTCAGCCCTGCCTTTGCTGGAGGGAACCCGCCCCTCGGCCCGGGCCGTGTCACAGGCCAGCGAATGCTAAGGAAACCCTCGCTCTGTGCTAGAGACCACACAAACCACAGCCAGGCCTGCAACCTGCCTTCTGGTTTCGTCATTTGCCTGGAAGCCTCAGGCCTGGAGGCACTTTTCTCAATTAGGAGCAGGGAGGTGATTGTCACTCTGGATCCAGCCCTGGAGCAACCGCCGCTGGGATCCTGTGTCCGGTTCTGGTGCCCACGCTTCAAGAAGGGTGTTGAGCAACTGGAGAGGGGTCAGAGACGAGACACGAGAAGGATTATTCGACATTGGTGAGGCCTCATCTGGAATACTGTGTCCAGTTTTGGGCCCCACACTACAAGAAGGATGTGGAAAAATTGGAAAGAGTCCAGCGGAGGGCAACAAAAATGATTAGGGGTCTGGAGCACATGACTTATGAGGAGAGGCTGAGGGAACTGGGATTGTTTAGTCTCCAGAAGAGAAGAATGAGGGGGGATTTGATAGCAGCCTTCAACTACCTGAAGGGGGGTTCCAAAGAGGATGGAGCTCGGCTGTTCTCAGTGGTGGCAGATGACAGAACAAGGAGCAATGGTCTCAAGTTGCGGTGGGGGAAGTCCAGGTTGGATATCAGGAAAAACTATTTCACTAGGAGGGTGGTGAAACACTGGAATGCGTTACCTAGGGAGGTGGTGGAGTCTCCTTCCTTGGAGGTTTTTAAGGCCCGGCTTGACAAAGCCCTGGCTGGGATGATTTAGCTGGGAATTGGTCCTGCTTTGAGCAGGGGGTTGGACTAGATGACCTCTTGAGGTCCCTTCCAACTCTGATATTCTATGATTCTATGATTCTATGATTCTATGATTCACTAGACCCCGGGCTTGACAGAGAGAGACTCCAGGAGCTCAGTCAGTTCAGTTTATCAAAGAAATGTCTATACCGGGAAGTCTGCACTGATGTAGCTGCACTGCGGTAGCGGCTCAGTGAAGACGCTGTCTATGCTGACACGAGAGCTTCTTCCATCGGCGTAGTTAATTCCTCCCCTCCCCCTCCCGAGAGGTGGTAGCTGTGCTGATGGGAGAAGCATTGTCTACACTGGGCATTAGGTCAGTATAACAGCGTCACCCGGTGTGTTGGGTTTCCACACCCCTGAGCGACATAGTTAGACCAACATCAGTGGCTAGTGTAGACCAAGCGAAAGGGAAGGTGACGCTGTGACTTGATTGCCAATTTCTGATAAGCAACTGAATTGCACGTGTGCTGCCATCTACTGGCCAGGTGCTTTTACTGCCATTGTCAGTCCTGAGTTTTTGGATAAAATTCTATAGCAGTGGTTCTCAGGGGTACATTTAATCCTGGGGTTACGCAGAGATCTTCCTGTGGGTACATCATCAGCTCATCTAAATATTGGTCTAGTTTTACAACAGGCTACATAAGAAGCACTAACATAGTCAGTACTAACTTAAATTTCATACGATGACTTTTTATACTACTGTATATCCTATCCATTGAAATGTAAGTGCATTAATTATATTCCAATTGATGTATTTCATAATGATATGGTCAAATGAAAATGTAAACTATTTATCAGTACTAGTGTGCTGTGAAACTTGTATATTTATGTCTGATTTTGTAAATAAGCAGTTTTAAAATTCGGAGAAACAAGACAAATGAGAATCTTGAAAGGGGTACAGTAGTCTGGAAAGGTTGAGAGCCACTGGTCTTTTCTCACTGAGATGTGGCCACCTCTGGGGTGGGTCATGGGGGCTGTTTGCACATGTGACAGGGAGGAATGTGGGGGCTGCTGTGGGGAGTGGGATGGGGTCAGGGTTGCTGAAATAATTTGTATAGAGGGGGTGTGGTGAGAGCCACTGAATCGGGGGAGGGGTTGCTGTGGGAGGTGGGTTGGGGGCAATGAGGAACCTGGGGTGGGGAGGCAGAGACAGATCTGTGGATTTCACCCTTGCATTGAAGCTGGAAGGGTTAATCTCACTTTATTACCAATGTCCTGAGCGAATCAGACAAGGCATCTCAGAATTGATTCCCCCAACGCGCACACACCACCTGCAGCTGCCCCCCCCCCCCCCAGTCTCTGTCTGGGGGCAGGAAGCTGTCCTCTCAGTGGGGAACACAGGGGAGGTGGCTCAATGGGGCTGGGAGATGCTCACAAACCTGAGTCTGCAAAGCCTGTGACTCGGTCAGCTCCGTGCAAGCCTCAGACAGCTGGGCTCAGCTCTGTGGCTAATCGTGATGAAGGATCTTGGCTCCCATCTGCAGAGATAGTTGCCTGCATCCAGGTCAGCCACATTCCGAGAGCAGGAGCTGAGCTGCGGTCGCATTGTGGCAAAAATTCAGCCCGTTCACACCTGGAAATGCACCAGACCCAGCTTGGGCCCCTGAAGTGCGGCTGGGTTGGAAGTGATTCGTGCGAGGATCCTGCCATCCTTCACCCCTGGTCACTCCTCGAACCTTCTGGAGAGACCTTGCCAGGTGGTGAGTGGATTGAGAATCTCTTAATTCGTTGGCTGTGATACAGATGACATTGCTTCACACTTGGCTGGTGGATGGGTTGGAAACTGGAGAATGGCCAGCAATGTCGAGAAGGGCAGAAGCTGCATGAATTTTGACCAGGAATATCAGGATTCATTGAAACAACAAGGAGTCTGGTGGCACCTTAAAGACTAACAGATTTATTTGGGCATAAGCTTATGCCCAAATAAATCTGTTAGCCTTTAAGGTGCCACCAGACTCCTTGTTGTTTTTGTAGATACAGACTAACATGGCTACCCCCGATACTTGAGGATTCATTGAGTCACTGTTTTTAAAAGTCACTGTGACAGGGTCCCTGTCGTACAACGTGGAATGTGGGACATCTGAGCCCTGTGCCCCACCAACCTGGGCTATCCTTCTCACACTGTGATGCTGTGTCAAGCTGGAAACTTCTCGCAGATCCTACACTCCACAGCCATCCCCAGGCAGGAAAACATCCAGCTGAGTTCCATGAATGACCTCCCAGCCACTCATGAAGCACCAATTGGGAGGCTCCAGTCAATTCCCCCCAGCTCCCTGGCCTTGCACTCCAGAACATACTGTCCTGCCTTGGTGAGAAACCTTGAGCAGAATAAGAGCACTACCCAGTCGGCGCCTCCCCTGATGTGGGGAGCAGAAACACCAGCTTTGGAAACTGAGCAGAGATTTCACAAGCACTTCCATCAAAACACACAGTTTTAGGTAGAATATAAAACAGGTTTATTAACTACAGACAGATTTAAAGTGATTATAAGCAGCGAGCGTAGAGATCACAGTTGGTTACACAAGAAGTAAAAGTAAATTTGCAGCCTGAGTTAAATAAACTAGACAGGAAATGAATCAAGCTGTGTGTCACCTTGGCAGATGGTACAAGCAGGTGATCGTTCCGAAATACATAGGCTAGGCTTGTCTTCCAGCCAGATACCAAATTGCCACAGTTCAAAGTCTTTGTCCTTCAACTGTGTTTCCAGGTGTTGAGTTGTGGTGGGAGTGAGGGCAAGTGGTGATGTCACTTCCTCTCTTTTATAGTTTCTTCCAGCTTGCTGGAAATCCACTCTGCTAGAACTTGGGTCAAATAGTCTCTATTGTCTACCTTCTCTCTCTGAGAAATCTCCATTGTATCCAGTTCCTGAGATACTGGATTCTTGGATGGGTGCTGATGAGCCATTGAATTGTCTGGTTCCTCCATTGTTGTATCTGAAAGGCTGGTTGTGGGTGTTCCCAAAATCACAATTTATTTCAGTAACACACATATAGCAAAACTTCCTAACTCCCCATACAATGACAGCACGTACAATTCAACAGGATATTAATAATCTACAGACCAAGACTTTTTTAATGATACCTCACAAGGCAGACTTTGTTCATATTTATATGACAGTGGTGAATATGGGGGTTCCAGGGTGCTGTTTTGAAGTACAGAGTGCCACAGCAACACATTTTATTTTAAGTCCCCTATATTTTAAACACCTCCTCACTCCATTGGCTTCCAAAACAGAGCTGGATAGTTCTGGTTTTCTAAAACTTTTGGTGGAGTTTTGTAGCGTCGTCGACTCTTTTAATTTTGTTGTGGCATGCTCCATGCTTGTCCTTTTCCTCCAAGCCCCAGATCCTGGAATCAGATGATTAGGTGGGAATTTCGGCTTTCTTTTATTTTATTCTTTTTAGGTACGTTTGCAGCCTTCATTGTGCAGAGAAAAGTTTGACATACCCCTCCCCCCCCAACAAAAATACAGCAAAAAAGAAGAACCCAAATGTCTTACTTTTCAAACCAATCTCATATGTTAGGTTGTGGCTCATGAGGTTTGAAGGCTCGGATTTGGCAAAGAAGACACAGGACTAGATTTTTTAAAGTGGCTAAGGGAGTTAGGTGCCAAATTCCCATTAAATTCAGGAGTTAAGCAACTAACTCACATAGGCGCTTTTGAAAATCTCACCAGTAGAAGCTTAAGTCGATTCAATTACATCATGTAATAGCAGACAGCTAAAAAGTGACATTTAAGTTCTTATATAAAAATGCTAGAAGTCTAAATAATAAGATGGGTGAACCTGAGTGCCACGTATGAAATGACAGATTTCAGAGTAGCAGCCGTGTTAGTCTGTATCCGCAAAAAGAACAGGAGTACTTGTGGCACCTTAGAGACTAACAAATTTATTAGAGCATAAGCTTTCGTGGGCTACAGCCCACTTCTTCGGATGCATATAGCTAAGTGGGCTGTAGTCCATGAAAGCTTATGCTCTAATAAATTTGTTAGTCTCTAAGGTGCCACAAGTACTCCTGTTCTTTTTACGTATGAAATGAGGACATCAAAATAAAATGCATGACAGAAACTTAGTGGAATGAGGATTATCAATGGGACACAGAAATACCAGGGTACACAATATACAGGAAGGACAGAAAAGGTTGTGATGGTGGGGGAGTGGCACTCTATGTGAAAGAAAGCATGAAGTCATAGGAAGAAAAATCTTAAATGAACCAAACTGTACCATAGAAGCTCAATGGAGAATAATTCCACGCCCGAATAATAAGAATACAGAGTAGGGATATATTACCGACCACCTGACCAGGATGGTGATAGTGACTGTGAAATATTCTGGAAGATTAGAGAAGCTATTAAAATTTAAAAAACTCAATAATAATGGGGGATTTCAACTCTCCAGTCAATATAGGGACACATGTCACTTCAGGACAAGATGCAGAGATAAAGATTCTTGACACCTTAAATGACTGCTTCAGGGAGCAGTCCTGGAACCCACAAGGGGTGAGCCAATTCTTGATTTAGTCCTAAGTGGATCACAGGTTCTGGTCCAAGGGTGAATATGACTGAAGCGCTTGGTAATAGCGAGCATAATATACTGAAATTTAACATCCCTGTGGCGGGGGAAACATCACACCAGCCCACCACGGTAGCATTTAATTTCAGAAAAGAAAACTACACAAAGATGAGGAAGTTAGTAAAAAAATAAATGAAAAGCTACCGTTCCAAAAGTGAAATCCCTGCAAGCTGTATGGAAACTTTTTAAAGACACCATAATAGAGGCTCAATTTAAATGTATCCCCCAAATTAAAAAAAACATAGTAAGGGAAACAAAAAAGTGGCACTGTGGGTAAAGAACAAAGTAAAGAACTTTGAGAGGCAAAAAGGAATCTTTTCAAAAGTGGAAGTTCAATCCTACTCAGGAAAATAGAAAGGAGCATAAACTCTGGCAAATGAAGTGTAAAACTATAATTAGGAATGCCAAAAAGAATTTGAAGAACAGCTAGCCAAAGACACAAAAAGTAATATGAAAAAAAAATTGAGTTCATCACAAGCAGGAAGTTCCCTCACCAAGGACTCTTAAGCAAAGTAAGCTGTTGTGAGGTTAGGGGGAAGGTCACCCCATGGATCAATAACTGGTTAAATGATAGGAAACAAAGGGTAGGAATAAATGGTCAGTATTCAGAATGGAGACAGGTAAATAGCGATGTATCCCAGGAGTCTGTACTGGGACCAGTACTCTTCAACTTATACATAAACAATCTGGACAAAGAGGTAAACAGTGAGGTGACAACATTTTCAGTTTATACAAAACTACTCAAGATAGTTAAGTCCAAAGCAGACTGCGAGGAGTTAAAAAGGGTTCTCACAATACTAGGTGACTGGGCAACAAAATGGCAGGTGAAATTCAATGTTGATACATTGGAAACCATAATCCCAACTATACATATAAAACCATGGGGTCTAAATTTGCTGTTACCACTTAAGAAAGAGATCTTGGAGTCATTGTGGATAGTTCTCTGAACACATCCACTCAATGTGCAGTGGCAGTCCCAAAAGTGAACAGAATGTTGGGAGTCATTATGAAAAGGATAGATAATAAGACTGAAAATATCATATTACCTCTATAAAAATCAGTGGTATGCCGACATCTTGAATACTGCATGTACATGTGGTCACCCCATCTCAAAAATGATATATTGGAATTGGAAAAGGTTCAGAAAAGGGCTACAAAAATGATTAGGGGTATCGGACAGCTTCCCTAGGAGGAGAGATAAAGAAGACTTTTCAGCTTAGAAAAGAGACGACTAGGGGGGATATGATAGAGCTCTACCAAATCCTGACTGATGTGGAGAAAGTGAATAAGGAAGTGTTATTTACTCCTTCCCATTACACAAGAACTAGAGGTCACCAAATGAAATGAATAGCCAGCAGGTTAAAAAGAAAGTATATAAACAAATAAAAGGAAGTATTTCTGCCCACAACGCATAGGCAGCCTGGGAAACTCTTTGTCAGGGTTATATTATGCTATATTCTCATTGACTCACTGCGAGGTTCCTAAGGACCTAAACACTTTTAAAAATAGGCTTTAGACCCTTTTGCAAATGTTACCCTTTTTTTCAACAAACACGGGAAAGAAAGCTCCACTGGGAGCAAAGATGACATGATAAGAAGAATAATGACACAAAGACGCAGAAAAGGACAGACCATAAAAAACCAAATTCTCCAAAATAATCTAAAAATGAGAAAAATCAAGAATCCATATATTTTGTAAAAATGACAGATTCTTGCCTTCCAAGGCTGGAAGGGATGAGTGTGATCATCTCATCTGACCTCCCAGGTCACACAGACCAGAGAACTGCCCCCCAAAAATAATTCCTAGAGCAGGGAGTTTAGACAAACATCCCAGCTTGATTTAAAATTGCCAGTGATGGAGGATCCACCACGACCTTTGGGAAATTGATCCAATGGTCAGTTACTCTGACCATTAAAAATTTAGACCTCATTTCCAGTCTGAATTTGTCTAGGTTCAACTTCTGTTCACTGGATCATTTTAAACCTTCTTCTGCTAGACTGAAGAGCCTGTTATGAAATATTTGTTCCCCAGGTAGGTACTTTGAGACTGTGATCAAGTCACCCCTTCATCTTCTCTTTGTTAAGCTAAATAGATTGCACTCCTTGCGTTTCTCACTGTAAGGCAGGTTTTCTAATCCAGTAATCATTCTCGTGGCTCATCTATGAATCAGGCCAAAAAATTCACTTGCTAAAAAATTGGATCAAGAGGAAGTTACAGGTCCCAGTGAACAGAATTCTTTCTCCATGCAAATATCAACAATTCCATCCATTCCCCTATCCAACCAGCTCTGACCCCAAGTTGTCATTGGTTTGGGAGTTGCGTGCATGTTGATGGTACCTCAGAAACTCTTCCTCTATGGTGAGATACAAGATGGGGTTGAGGCAGCTGCTGAAATATGTCAGGACATAAGCAAAAGCCCTTCCTCTGTTCAAAAGAGACAGAGGGTAGTTAGCTGACATCAACAAGAAGAAGAAGACGTGATACGGCAGCCAGCAGAGGAAAAAGGTCGGGATCAAACCAAGAAGGATCTTCAGTGGCTTGGTGGACTGGATCAGCCTGTTCCTTCTCATCTTGGCAGCTAGAACGATGTAGAACGTTGGGATCAAGATCAAGGCTAATGGGATCAGAAACCCGACCAGGAATTGGATTGCAATCGTGGCCTTCACCCTCCGTTCATCCCCTCGGAAATTCAGGCTGGTGCTGTCAGGTGAGAGGAGGGATTCCCAGAGATCACCGTACCGCAAGCTGAACCCAAGAGACAGGGCCCACATGCCCAAAACCATAATGAAAGCTAACGGTGCCGTGCGGTGGTTCCGGGCCCACTCAGGGCATGCCACGAGGATGCAGTGATCAACACCAATGGTGATGAGGAAGAAGGTGCTGGAGAACATGTGGAAGGAAGTGATGGTGCTGCTCAGCATATTGGCCAATTTAAGTCCAGAATGAAGAAGGAGGTGAATCTGAGTGGCAGGAAGATGATGAAGATGAAGTCGGTCAGGGCCTGCTTCCAGAACCACACGGGGTTACAGTGGATGAGAAGCTGGATATGAGTCGACAATTGTGTCCTTGTTGCCGGGAAGGCTAACGGCATTTTGGGCTGTATAAGTAGGAGTGTTGCCAGCAGATCGAGGGACATTATCATTCCCCTCTATTCGGTGTTGGTGAGGCCTCATCTGGAGTACTGTGTCCAGTTTTGGGCCCCACACTACAAGAAGGATGTGGAAAAATTGAAAAGAGTCCAGCGGAGGGCAACAAAAATGATTAGAGGGCCAGAGCACATGATTTATGAGGAGAGACTGAGGGAACTGGGATTATTTAGTCTGCAGAATAGAGGAAGAATGTGGGGGGATTTGATAGCTGCTTTCAACTACCTGAAAGGGGGTTCCAAAGAGGATGGATCTAGGCTGTTATCAGTGGTACCAGATGACAGAAGAAGGAGTAATGGTCTCAAGTTGAAAGTGGGGGAGGTTTAGGTTGGATATTAGGAAAAACCTTTTCACTGGGAGGGTGGTGAAGCACTGGAATGGGTTCCCTAGGCAGTTGGTGAAATCTTCCTTAGAGTTTTTTAAGGTCAGGCTTGACAAAGGCCTGGCTGGGATGATTTCGTTGGGGATTGGTCCTGCTTTGAGCCGGAGGTTGGATTAGATAAACTCCTGAGGTCCCTTCGGACAGCTCCACAATCAAGCATGCTAGCTGGTGGAAACGAGTGGAGGAGCTTAGTCACAGTTTTGCAAGAATCAATGTGGTAAAGGTAAAGGCACACAAGTAGGGTGACCAGATGTCCCGATTTTATAGGGACAGTCCCCATTTTGGGGTCTTATATAGGCTCCTATTACCCCCCCAACCCCTGTCCTGATTTTTCACATTTGCTGTCTGGTCACCCTAGACACAAGAAAACAGGACCCTTAAGCAAAGGGAATAACTTAACCGATACAGAGGATAAGCGGGCTGCAACAGAGGTGCCCACATGGCCATGGGAACCACAGTCGAGTGTGCCTGTAGCAGTGGTAACAAGAAGTGGGGTGGACATGGATCCGTGGAGGGTGAATTCAGGAGTTGCAAGAATCTGACCCAGGACTGGAAGGCATCACAAAACTTGGGGATAGACATGGGCCAAAAGTGGTACTAAGGGAAGATATTTGGTGTGTCCTAACAGCTGAAGTACCAGTAATACTGTGTCATCAAGGAAGCCAGACAGCTTTCTTAAGTTGGGTGCATAGGAGCTTGGCAGCAGGATACCCTGGGTTTGAGGAGGCACTCTGAACTGTAAAAAATTGTGCTGGTGGTCAGGAATGGCAGCCGATTTAAAGTGTTTGCCAGGCACAATCCACCTTACAAGGTGCTAAGGGGAGACTTAATGAGACATGCCCCAAGGGGACCTTGGGAAAGAATACAAATTGACTACACAGGACCCCTACCAGGAGATCACAGACAAAACTGATTCATGTTGGTGGTGGTGGATACTTTCAGCAGGTGGGTGGATGCGTTCCCCACACAGTATCAAACAGCCCAGGTAACTGCAAAAAAATGAGTAAATGAGGTATTGACTTGTTGGGGGGTCCCAAAGGTGATTGACTCAGACCAACGAGCTGCTTTCCAGTTAAATCTGTTAGGGGATGTCAAGGCTCCTTCCCCACTCTGAACTTTAGGGTATAGGTGTGGGAGCCTGCATGAAAACTACCAGCTTAGATCTGCCTTTGCTGCCACCAATCCCAATGTGCTAACTCCCTTCCCTGGGTAGCCTTGAGAGACTCTCCACCAATTCCCCGGGGAACACTGATCCAAAACCCCTTGGATCTTAAAACAAGGAAAAATCAATCAGGTTCTTTTAAAAGAAGGCTTTTAATTAAAGAAAGAAAGGTAAAAATCATCTCTGTAAAATCAGGATGGAAAATAACTTTACAGGGTAATCAGATTCAAAGAGCCCAGAGGAACCCCCTCTAGCCTTAAGTTCAAAGCTACAGCAAACAGAGATAAACACTCTAGCAAAAGGAACATTTACAAGTTGAGAAAACAAAGATAAACCTAACACGCCTTGCCTGGCTCTTACTTACAAGTTTGAAATATGAGAGACTTATTCAGAAGATTTGGAGAGCATGGATTGATGTCTGGTCCCTCTTAGTCCCAAGAGCAAACAACCACCAAAACAAAGAGCACAAACAAAAGCCTCCCTCCCACCAAGATTTGAAAGTATCTTGTCCCCTTATTAGTCCTTTGGGTCACATGTCAGCCAGGTTACCTGAGCTTCTTAACCCTTTACAGGTAAAAGGATTTTGCAGTCTCTGGCCAGGAGGCATTTTATAATATTGTACACAGGAGAGCTGTTACCCTTCCCTTTATAGTTATGACAGGGGAGCTCTCAGCCCTCACTGGAATCACACAGTTGTTCCCTATGGCTTATCACCCACAGGCTGAAGGGCAGGTGGAACGCATGAACCACACCATCAAAAGTGAGCTGAGAAAGGGAGTGTAAATGGGAGGAAAAAACTGGTTACTGTTACTTCCCTTTGTCTTAATGAGAATAAGGGCCTGAGAATCAAAGGGCACCGGATTTTCTCCATACAAAGCTCTCATGAGAAGGTCCACTTACCCCAGTATCTGGGGTAGTCACTACACACGCCTAACACCAGAATGGATTTTAACCCTAATCGACCATGTGAAACAGGTAGAGAAGGCAGTGTCCTGGCAAGACAAGCAAGGAGCAGAAAGAGTCAAAGCATGGTACGACCTGCCCTGGGAGCGTGATCCACCCACGGTGGGAGATCGAGCAATGTACAAAATTCCAGGTCAACACCACCCATTCCCAGCTCCTAAATGGAAGGGCCCCTGGTTCTTGACCGATTGGGGCCCAGCCTGTTGCTATTGGGTAAAGAAAATGGAGGGCAACAGTGGGTTCACTGCACACAGATAAAAAACTAAAAACAGGGGATTGGGAAAGGGGATGCATACATTCTGTCATGTGTGTATTACAGGTTAACCCACAAAGGAGAAAAAGATGGGAATTCCCTGGCCCTGGATGGAATGATCCTTACTGCTAATCACAATTGTTACCGTTATAAATTCTACTCAAATCCCACGATGTGCAGTGTGAAAAGGAGGAAATACATGGACTGCTACACCCACAGCTAGTGGAAATGAAGCTAATTAGGACTATAAGAATTTCCCCATAGAAAGATGTACCACCAACCCTCCAACAGGAATTTGGCAGTGTCCATATATGGTTTATAGATTAGATGGGGGAATCCCAACCCGGTGGAGAATAAAATGGACTTATTTGGGTTTAGACCCCATTGCGAGTTGGGCATCTGAGTGCAAAAGACAAGCACACTTCTGTGAGCTGTTTTCAGGTAAACCTGCAGCTTTGGGGCAAGTAATTCAGACCCTGCGTCTGTGTTGGAGCAGACGGCAGTGTCTGGCTCAGCAAGACAGGGTGCTGGAGTCCTGAGCTGGCAGGGAAAACAGGGATAGAAGTAGTCTTGGTACATTGGGGGCAGCTCCCAAGGTGGTTTTTGTGATGCAACCCGTCACAGTGGCGTAGTCAAGCAGGATCTGTGCACAGCTGATTGGTTTGAGATAGTGGTAGTGATTTTAAGTGAGTTTTAAGTGTGGTGGCCGGAGAAGACAAAGTACTTACTGGTTTGTTATTTTCTGTTTGCTTATTTCGGGTAAGGGAAGTAGGGACAGAAAAGGAAGCGAAATAAGTAAGAACAAACAAAGTGGTTACTCGTTTTTTATTTTCTGTTTGCTTATTTCGGGTAAGGGAAGTAGGGAGAGAAAAGGAAGCAAAATAAGTAAGAAGGAAAATCAGAAGAAGCTAAAACTGCATAGGGTGCAAATTGCCCAGAAAGGCTGATCACTGGGCACTGTGAAAGTCTCTGTTAACTAAGAATCCCTGAGCTGAGTGCATCCCAGTTTCAGTGAACTGCAGGGGGGTGAGTCCCAGCAGAAGAAAGCAGTAAAATGACGACCAGTGAAGCAGCTACCAAACTAGAGCTGGCTAGACTGGAAGCAACAGAGAAAGAAAATGAACATAAGAGATGGCTAGAACTAAGACAATTAGAAATTAATGCAGAAAAAGCCAGGGAGGAAACTGCCCACAAGACAGCTATGGAGGCCCAGAGGCAGGCCCAGAAGCATGAACTGGCTGTAATGTAGTCGAAGAGAGAAAACCCTCCACCTGCTGGCTCCACGTCCTCAAAAATCCATAAATGGGAGCGACTGTGTCCACAGCATGAGGAGTCCAGTGATATTGCCGAATATTTCCTTTTTGTCCCACAAATACTTCTTTACATCATCACTGCATATATTCAGGAAGTGTTCCTGAATAACAAGATCGCACATCCCTCCTGGGGTGTATGAACCCTCTTGGGAAAATAACGCCCCACAATTAGAATGTGACGTTACCATGTGTAACCACAATGATACTTCCATGGAGGATGATCCCCAAAGTTGTGATTGTTATGTAAATATTACGCAAGGCATACAATCCCCTTTGGGACATTGGGTGTATGATGAGTTAACCATTTTGCAAAATGTAACCCTGCAGGTGCTATGGAAGCCAAGTTGGAAGAACCTGAATTTAAATTGGCCACAGCCTGGAGCTGGGAATATGTCCCAAGGAATGGTGGGTGGACCAAATTCATCCCAACTGTACTGTGTACATAAGAGGACGGAAAAAACAATTTGATTGGTGGGGGAGGGGGCGCACCCGGAATCGTCGTGGGACAAGGGGATTGTAGGCAGCAGGGAACACTCTGCTGGGCACATGGAATCTCGGGGATGTGTGTGTAACCAAACAATTGATGAGCCAAAATGTGAGATTTCAACAACAAATCAATGAATGGCACAGCAACTATCGGCAGTTGCCACGGGATGGAGGACGGTAGTAGAGGTGAACCTGCGGGTAACTCATTGGGCAGGAGACCTTGTGACGTGTGCGGGATGGCTTCAAAAGACTAACGTGTGTAGGAATACAAAATGCTCAGTTAATAATGTTAATAGATATCATAGAATCATAGAATATCAGGATTGGAATGAGAGATGCTTGGTCAGAACAATGGCCTTCGGTGTTAAATTGGGAGGCTACCCATATATATTCACAATTGGGAAAATATACCCATCCACCTGGAAAATAACATCCCCGACCTGTGGGGCCAGTACTTGTGTAATTGTTACCATTATACAATGGGAAGGGAATGCAACTAAGGTAGTCCCCCTGAACCCTCTAGGAGTAACAAGAGAAGGAGGAGTGTGTTGGGAACCACTGGAAAATAGATGGAGGGGGTAGAACGGTGTGAATTGGACTATCATTCCATTAAGCAATTGTGCATCCAGAGGGGGCACCAGGGTGTGCTCCTCTCCTATGACTATGGAGGAGCGAGATCAATGGCCTCTTGCAAGGGAGGAGAAATTTGGGTGTAATATATATGGGCACGGGGTATTCTGTTGGGAGTGTATGCAATCCTGTAATATAACACTAGGAGGCAAAACCATACGAGCATATGAGCAAATTATAAATGTCTATACATTGTGACCTGGACTATGGTGCACTAATGGATCAGTGGACCTAATCATTGTAAACAATCAAACCAGCACCTATTACCCCATCCCGTACCAAGTAGTGAAATTGGTGTAAACAATACCGAGTTTCCCTGGGGGTATTCAATGGACACACAATATGGACCAGAGTACGCAAAGATTACAGGAGCAACTCACTGTGACCGCCACTAGTTGGACACAATTACACTACACACGTCAGGATGGCATTGACAGAATTTTTGCCCTATCAAAGGAGGAGAAGCAGTGGTTTTGGTGGTGGTCGGGATGTTGGACTATACTACAGACACCAGCTGGGACTCTGCACTCGAGCCCCTTCTGGCTGGGGAAAGCGAACAGAGCCCTGCAGGGAGTGGGACGTGTGAGATTCTCAGCCCTGCTTTTACTGCAGAGAACCCACCCCTCGGCCCAGGCCATGTTACAGATCCACGACGCTCTGTGCTAGAGACCACACAAACCACAGCCTGGCCTGCAACCTGCCTTCGTCTCTCGTCATTTGCCTTAAAGCCTCAGGCGTGGGGGCACTTTTCAGCTCAACGTGAGCTCCCAGACCCAACAGGGCTCCAGCCATCCTGGGATGCATCAACAGGGGAGTCTCAATTAGGAGCAGGGAGGTGATTTTCCCTCTGGATCTGGTCCTGGTGTGAACACAACTGGGATTCTGTGTCCGGTTCTGGCGCCCACCATTCAAGAAGGATGTTGAGGAACTGGAGAAGGGTCAGAGAAGAGCCATGAGAAGGATTCACGGACTGGCCCCAGGCTTGGCAGAGAGAGACTCCAGGAGCTCAGTCAGTTCAGTTTATCAAAGGACACGTCTACACCAGGAAGGCTGCACGGATGCAGCTGTGTCACTGTAGCGGCTCAGTGAAGAAGCTGTCTATGCTGATGCTGTCTATCCCCTCCCTTGGCTTTGTCCTCCCTCCCCTGCTGCATTTGGCCAGTGGGCCCCCTTTTCCACTGCCTCGTCCACTGCCCTGTTCTTGCAGCTGCTTGCCCCCTTTCCCTTTGCTGCCTGCCCCGCCCATCCCCTTTCTACCGCCCTGTTTGCTCTGCTTTGCCCTGTTTTGTTTTCTGGTCCTTGATTACTTTGTTTGCCCCGCCCTTGTCCTGCGGTGCAGGCGTGGTTGCCAGCTCCATTTTCCCCTCTTTTGGTTTGGTTGTTTTCAAACCCGCCCTGTTCTTTGTTCTGTGCCTGAGGCACACCTGATTTAGCCCCCCTGCATTCCGCCCCCTTGCTTCTAGCCCTCCCTCCAGGTCAGCCCTTATTGCCTGCGTGCCCACGTCCCGCTGTTGGCGTTTGAGATTCTTCCCCCCTCACCCCTTTTTTTCATTGATTCTTTCAGGGCCATCCTTAGCCATAGGCAGAACAGGCAGCCGCCTAGGGCACCAGGCTCCCTGGGGGCACCGCTCTGCCCCGCCCGGACAGATGGGAAGCAGTGGAGCATGTAACAGCAGGGCTGCTGGGTCCTAGAGAGAGCTGAATGCAGCACAGTCTGAGGGAGGGGACTGGCTGCTGGGGTCTCTGGGAAGGGTACAGGTGTACGGGTGGGGGAAGGAACTCACCTGTGAGTGTGACTTTCCCCCGGCGTGAGGTGAGGCAGGCTCGGCGGCTCTGGGACCAGTATCCTTTGTTGTCCCCCATAACGTCCATTCTTCCCCCCCCCACACCCCACAGAGCACTCCCCCTTTCTCCTCCCCCAAGGAGTACCCTTCTCTCTCTCTCCCCTCCGGCAGGGCTGGGTTGGGTGAGGTGTTGGGGGGGAGGCTGGCTGGCTGCCTGCTGAGGAGTGAAAGTGAAAGTAACTCACTTCCTCGGCAGCCGTCCAGGACTGGAATGGTCACGCGTGGCTGGGCTGGGGATCGCCAGATAGCATGTGTGAAAAATCAGGACGGGGGTTGGGGTAGGGTGAGCAGATGTCCCACTTGTATAGGGCCAGTCCCAATTTTTGGGTCTTTTTCTTATATAGGCTCCTGTTACCTCCCCACCCCCTGTCCAGGTGCTGTATGCCTCCGCAGAGTGCTTGGTCAGGCTCAACTGGACCCTGACTGCACCTGTCAGCTTCGGGCGAGGGGTGCGTCAAGGCTGCCCGCTGTCAGGTCAGCTGTACACTCTGGCCATCGAGCCCTTCCTGTGTCTCTTTCGCATGAGGTTGGCGGGGTTGGTGCTCTGTGAGCCGGAGCTGCGGCTGGGCCTGGCAGCATACGCCGACGACGTGCTCTTCGGGGTTCAGGACCCGGACGACCTGGTGCGGGTGGAGGTTTCTCAAGCTGTTTATTCAGCGGCCTCCTCCACCCGGGTCAGCTGGGTCAAGCGCTCTGGCCTGGTGGTCGGGGCCAGGTGGCAGGCGAGCCCCCTCCCACCCGTGCTTCAAGCCATCCGGTGGAGCGCGGGTCCGCTGCTCTATCTATCTTGGCAGGCAAAATCCCCACTTAACCCCCCGCCCCGTAAAAACCTGAAGTGATGGAGAACAGCTTCCAAGAAGGAGAAAAGGAAAATGGAAACAACGACGACAAAAAAAGCCACCCGAAAAACACAAGACAAGGAAGAGACCAGTTACAAGCCAAAAGATCTTTTTTTTTTAAAGGAAGGATGTTGCAAGAGTCTATTTTGGTGGTTAGACTGAGAGTCAGGATGCCTGGGTCCCATCCCAGACTCTGTGACTGAACTGCTTGGGTAGATTGGACAAGTCACGTCATGGCCCCGTGACTCAGTTTCCCCTCCAAACATTTCTCTGTTTAACTTTAGAGTGTGAGCTCGCTGTGGCCAGGCCTGTTTCTCCCTGTGGGGCTGTGCACTGCCTCGTGTGATGGGGCCTCCAAGCTTGGTCAGGGTCTGTGTAGCACCCAGCGTGATGGGACCCCTGATCTCTGACAACAGGACCCACATCTAATTTCAACCAGCAATATCCAGAGCAGATGAGGGGAGGGGATGGGGGCAGCAGGAAGAGGGGAGATCCAGGGGGCAGCGGTGTGTGTGGGGGGGTGACAATGAGATCCAGTGGGGCATCGGGAGGATTTACCTCATTTCCATACCCGTGTCTGCAGGGGACGCAGCGTCTCAGAGTCGACCCCCATCCCAGGTCCCCAGCGCGATGCCTGCAGCTCGCTCAGTGCTGAGTAGGGAGCTGTTCATATGGGGGTATATCTGGGTGGGGACCATAGGGGGAGATCAGAGGATGTGGGTGGGTCTGATCATGTCTGCAATGCCTGGAAGGACTCTGGTGCCCCCAGCTACATGCAGACATCACACGAACCACAAGCTCCCCCATCCTGCCCCACTGGGCCTAGCAAAGTGTCTGTGTTTGGTTGTCCACATCCAGGGGCAGGCGGGTGGCAGGGCTGGCTCTAGGTTTTTTGCCGCCCCACGCAAAAAGAAATTTTGGCTGCCCAGCCCTGGGTTCTCCCCCCCCCACCAGTGCCCTTCCCCACCCACACCCCCTGCCGCCCTAACCCTGCCCCCCCCCCAAACATGACCTCCTCGTTCACCACAGCAATCCCTGTTTATACGTGCAGTGGGGATCAAACCATTTCTCCTATTTTTATTTAACTTTAGTATAAGTCCCGTCCCCTGCAAACCCATCTTTAGTGCTCCAAATGCACATGGAAGGCATAGGGACTCACCCTCAAACCTTGTACCCGGAAAGGGATGGGGATCTAGTAAAGAGGGTTCAGACAGAGGAGCGGGTGTGGGGCGCTTGGGGGCTCTGCACTGGCAGAGAAGCAGAGGAGGGTGGAGGAGGAGAGGGGGTATCAGAAGGGTTGCGGGAGAAGAGGTGCAGGGGAAGGGGGAGGTGCGGGAGGAGAGGGCTGGGGGAGGGTACAAGCAGAGAGTTGCAGGTGAAGGGAGAGTACAAGGGGAAGGGGTGCGGCAAAGGAGTTAGGGAGGGAGGTACAAGTGAAGAGGCTGCGAGCGTGATGGGGGGGTGCAAGGGCTGAGAGGGGCAGGTGCTGACAGCTGCTTCCCCAGCCCCGTGAAGGCAGAGCCAAGAGGACGGACAATGACCCCCAGGTGCCTGAGCCACGGGGGTCCCCCGGCGGGGCAGTATCCCCCCACTGCCCCGCTCAGAGCCGGGCTCTGCCTCTCCCTGCCCCTGGCGCTGTGAGGGCCCGGGGCAAGCAGCGCGGGGCTGAGGCGGGGGAGGTGCGAACCCAAATGTCTTTCTTTTCAAACCAATCTCATGATGTTTTAAGGAATGGCTCATGAGGTTTGAAGGCTCCGGCTTGGCAATGAAGAGACAGGACAAGTTTTTAAAAGTGACTAAGGGAGTTAGATGCCAAATTCCCATTGATGTTATGGGTTAAGCACCTAACTTGCATAGGTGCTTTTGAAAATCTCACCTATAGAAGCCTAATTCAATTCAATTACATCACATAATGGCAGACAGTTAAAAAGTGACATTTAAGTTCTTATATAGAAATGCTAGAAGTCTAAATGATAAGATGGGTGAACTAGAGGGCCGTGTATTAAATGAGGATATTGTTACAACAGGCATCACAGAATCTTGGTGGAATGAGGATAATCAGTGGGAGACAGTAATACAAGGTTACAAACTATATCACAGAGCAGGTCATCCTGGTCAGGGAGTGGCACTATATGTGAAAGAAAGTGTAGAGTCAAAAATCTTAAATGAACCAAACTGTACCATAGAATCTCAATGGATAGTAATTCCATACCTGAATAATAAGAATATAGTGGTAGGGATATATTACTGACCACCTGACCAGCATGGTGATAGCGACTGTGAAATGCTCAGGGAGATTAGAGAGGCTATTAAAATAAAAAACTCAATAATAATGGGGAATTTCAACGGTCCCCATGTTGACTGGATACATATTACCTCAGGATGGGACTCCAAGATTAAGTTCCTTGACACATTTAAATTACTGCTTCTGTTGGAGGGCTTTCCCTTCACCCTCTCCACTGGTTCTTGACACGCAGACAGCAAGCAGCAAAAGACCACAAGTCCAAAGGGCAGACAATGTGATGTTTATTGGGGTTAATTTACAAGCAAGCATACCCAAAGCCCTTCACACCAGTCGGGCTTATCTCTATACACAGATAGAGTCTATTCCCCAGTGTCCTCCTTCCCAGCTCTGATGCCACAGAGCCTGCCTGTGTACCCGTCCCCTGTTCCCTATTCCCGTTTCCCCCCCTTAGCAAACATGATTCCAATTTCCCTTCCCCCCCACTTCCTGTTTGACCCCAGTTTATATAAAAATATTCTCAGCTATACCTTAACCAATCATTTGACTGAAATTTTACTAACCAATCCTAATATAGTGTAACATAATTCTCTAACCAATTATATCCCACTAACCTAATTAATTTACAGGTAGCAAACTTAATTATACAGCAGGACAGAAACAATTACAGAACCAGACAGATTAACAATAGAAAAGTGGGGGCCATTAAGATAAAACTATAAAGAAATGAGGGTTTCACAACCACAACTATTGATAAGTGATTTCTTGCCAGACAGGATGCTATCAAACTACGTTCTCTTTCACCATCTTTATCTGGTGGTGATGGGCACTATCAGGACAGGACTGCCTTTGTAACAGCGCAATACCCCCTTATTTCAACGTGACTGGTTTGGGATGTGAGGATGTGACCGTTGGCTTCCCTCTTATGGCTACCCCTGCTGCTTAGCCTAAGAACCAGGCCTCAGACTAGCCTAGTGAGAGAAGGCCCAGACACAGGCAGACTGTGATTTTCATTCATTGTATTATACCACTGTAACTAGCTAAATTATGAAAATACACCTAAGTTCTTAAAGTATAGACCTTTACAGACAGGCCTGGAATCTGTATTCTAACAGATTCTTAGAGCAGCTAATCCTGGAAACCACAAGGGGAGAGGCAATTCTTGATTTAGTCCTAAGGAGAGCACAGGATCTGGTCCAAGGAGTGAATAATATAACTAAACCGCTTGGTAATAGTGACCATAATATAATTAAATTGAACATCTCTGTGGTGGGGGAAACAGCGGCCCAATACTCTTGCCTTTAATTTCAGAAAAGCGAACTACACAAAAATGAGGAAGTTAGTTAAACAGAAATTAAAAGGTTCAGCGCCAAAAGTGAAATCCCTGCAAGCTGCATGGAAACTTCTTAAAGACTCCATAATAGAGGCTCAGCTTAAATGTATACACAAAATTAAAAAAAACATAGTAAGAGAACCAAAAAAGTTCCACTATGGGTAAACAACTAAGTAGAGAAGTTTTGAGAAGTAAAATGACATCCTTTAAAAAGTGGAAGATAAATCCTATTGAGGAAAATAGAAAGGAGCATAAACTCTGCAAATGAAGTGTAAAAATGTAATTAGGAAGGCCAAAGACTCAAAAAGTAATAGGAAAAATATTTTTAGGTACATCAGAAGGAGGAAGCCTGCTAAACAACCAGTGGGGCCACTGGACGATCGAGATGCTAAAGGAGCACTCAAGGACAAAAAGGCCGTTGTGGAGAAACAAAATGAATTCTTTGCATCGGTCTTCACGGCTGAGGCTATGAGGGAGATTCCCAAATCTGAACCATTCTTTTTAGGTGACAAATCTGAGGAACTGTCCCAGATTGAGGTGTCATTAGAGGAGGTTTTGGAACAAATTGATAAAGTAAACAGTAATAAATTACCGCAACCAGATGGCATTCACCCAAGTGTTCTGAAGGAACTCAAATGTGAAATTGCAGAACTACTTGTGGCTCTTCTTTGAGTAAGGCCAAAAAATTAACTTTCTAAAAAAGATAATTTTGGGGTCAAGAGGAAGCTATGGGACCCAGGAAAAAGAATTTTTCAACTATCTTAATGCAAATATTGACAATTCGATACATTCCCCTATTCAGCCGGCTCCGGACTCAAGTTGTCAGTGGTTTGGGGGTTGCGTGCAACTTGCCGGTACCTTAGATACTCTTCCTCCATGGTGAGGTAGAAGATGGGGTTGAGCCAAGTGCTGAAATATGTCAGGACTGAAGTAAAAACAATTACCGTGATCAGATGAGGTGGACGGTTTGTATCTAAAATCAGCAGCAAGGAGACATGATACGGCAGCCAGCAGAGGAAAAAGGCTGGGATCAAACCAAGGAGGATCTTGAGTGGCTTGGTGGACTGGATCAGCCTCTTCCTCCTCAACTTGGCAGCTAGAACCATGTAGAAGGTTGGGATTAAGATCAAGACTAATGGGATCAGAAACCCAACCAGGAACTGGATCGCAACGGCGGCCTTCACGCTGCCTTTATCTGTATCGGTGATATGCCGAGGTGAGGTGAGGGATCCCAAGAGACCAACGTACCGCAAACTGAACCCAAGAGACAGGGCCCATATGACCAAAACAATCATGAAAGCCAGGCGGGGCGTGCGGTGGTTCCGGGCCCACTCAGGGCGTGCCACGAGGATGCAGCGATCGACACTGAGGGCCATGAGGAGGAAGGCGCTGGAGAACATGTGGAAGGAGGTGATGGTGCTGCTCAGCGTCGTGGCCCAGTTTAAGCGCAGTAAGAAGATGTATCTGAAGGGCAGGAAGATGATGAAAATTAAATCGTTCACGGCCCGGTTCAGGAACCACATGGTGCTGGCCGTCCTCCCCATACGGCAGCCGGCGACAAAGAGGATGTTTATAATCCCCTCAGACTTTACAGACTCCCCAAATCTTGAGCTGAACTCAGATAGGGTCAAATCCTCGTAGGCCAATGGCCCAATGATTCGAAGACCTTAGAAGCATAGAGTCAGAGGGTTAGAAGGGGACCGCAAGGGTCATCTGGTTTAACCCCCTGCCAATATACATGACTTGTCATGTCTATTCTCTGCCTGAATGTGTTTGTTTTCACATAATATCATTTTTCAACTAAAGCATATATTAAAAAAAAAAACACACATTTGCTTCTTGCTGAAAAGTTGGATTTCTAGGAAAGGGGAGCGGTCCACGATGCAGGGACAGAGACTGGAGAGACCCACCCTGCTCCGCCGCCTCACCAAAATTCCCAAATAATCTTCTTGCTGTTAGTTTCCCAAAGGAGAATAAAAAGAAGAACAGGAGGACTTGTGGCACCTTAGAGACTAACAAATTTGTTAGAGCATAAGCTTTCGTGGACTACAGCCCACTTCTTAGGATGCATATAGAATGGAACATATATTGAGGAGATATATATACACACATACAGAGAGCATAAACAGGTGGGAGTTGTCTTACCACCTCTGAGAGGCCAATTAATTAAGAGAAAAAAAACTTTTGAAGTGATAATCAAGCTAGCCCAGTACAGACAGACAGTTAGATAACAAGTGTGAGAATACTTACAAGGGGAGATAGATTCAATGTTTGTAATGGCTCAGCCATTCCCAGTCCTTATTCAAACCGGAGTTGATTGTGTCTAGTTTGCATATCAATTCTAGCTCAGCAGTTTCTCGTTGGAGTCTGTTTTTGAAGTTTTTCTGTTGTAATATAGCCACCCGCAGGTCTGTCACTGAATGACCAGACAGGTTAAAGTGTTCTCCCACTGGTTTTTGAGTATTTTGATTCCTGATGTCAGATTTGTGTCCATTAATTCTTTTGCGTAGAGACTGTCCGGTTTGGCCAATGTACATGGCAGAGGGGCATTGCTGGCACATGATGGCATATATCACATTGGTAGATGTGCAGGTGAACGAGCCCCTGATGGTATGGCTGATGTGATTAGGTCCTATGATGATGTCACTGGAATAGATATGTGGACAGAGTTGACATCGGGGTTTGTTACAAGGATAGGTTCCTGGGTTAGTGGTTTTGTTCAGTGATGTGTGGTTGCTGGTGAGTATTTGCTTTAGGTTGGGGGGTTGTCTGTAAGCGAGGACAGGTCTGTCTCCCAAGATCTGTGAGAGTAAAGGATCATCTTTCAGGATAGGTTGTAGATCTCTGATGATGCGCTGGAGAGGTTTTAGTTGGGGGCTGAAGGTGACAGCTAGTGGTGTTCTGTTATTTTCTTTGTTGGGCCTGTCTTGTAGGAGGTGACTTCTGGGTACTCGTCTGGCTCTGTCAATCTGTTTTTTCACTTCAGCAGGTGGGTATTGTAGTTTTAAGAATGCCTGATAGAGATCTTGTAGGTGCTTGTCTCTATCCGAGGGATTGGAGCAAATGCGGTTATATCTTAGAGCTTGGCTGTAGACAATGGATCGTGTGGTGTGTCCTGGATGGAAGCTGGAGGCATGTAGGTAAGTGTAGCGGTCAGTAGGTTTCCGGTATAGGGTGGTATTTATGTGACCATCGCTTATTAGCACAGTAGTGTCCAGGAAATGGACCGCTTGTGTGGATTGATCTAGGCTGAGGTTGATGGTGGGATGGAAATTATTGAAATCATGGTGAAATTCCTCAAGGGCTTCTTTTCCATGGGTCCAGATGATGAAGATGTCATCAATGTAGCGCAAGTAGAGTAGGGGCGTTAGGGGACGAGAGCTAAGGAAGCGTTGTTCTAAGTCAGCCATAAAAATGTTGGCATATTGTGGGGCCATGCGGGTACCCATAGCAGTGCCGCTGACTTGAAGGTATATATTGTCCCCAAATGTGAAATAGTTGTGGGTGAGGACAAAATCACAAAGTTCAGCCACCATGTTAGCTGTGACATTATCAGGGATACTGAAAGGAGAATAGTTATTCCTATCTTTCTTAAAAACAAGTTAATGAATGATCACTTCGCCCCACACACACTTTTTTTAAAATAATGGAATTTCTGAAAGAGAGTCTTCCTCAGCCCCCTTCATTTTGAAGTAGAGTTTAATTGTGGTTTGGGCCATGTCCGGGGGTGAGTTAGTGGAGCAGGTAAAATCCCCACCGAAAAATCACCGCTGTGAAAACCTCCAGTGATGGAGAGAAACTCTCCAGGAGGAGAAAAGTAAGATTGAAACAAGGACGACAACAAAAAAGCTGGCCAAACACCAGAGGAAGAAGAGACCGGTAATCAGCTAAAAAACTTTTTTTAAAAAGGAAGAATACTGCAAGAGTCTATTGTAGTGGTTACACGGGGAGTTCCATCCCAGACTTGCGTCTGATGAAGCGGGCATTCACCCACGAAACCTTATGCTACAATACTTCTGTTAGTCTTAAAGGTGCCACAGGACCCTCTGTTGCTTTTTACAGATTCAGACTAACACGGCTACCCCTCTGATACTTGATCCCAGACTTTCTCACTGAACTGCTCGGGGAGCCTGGGCAAGTCACATCACAGCCCCGTGCCTCAGTTTCCTCTCCAAACATTTGTCTGTTAGAGTGTGAGCTTGCTGGGAGCAGGCCTCTTTCTCCCTCTGGGTCTGTGCAACGCCTGGCACAATGGGGCCCCCAAGCTCGGTCACTGTCTGTACACAACCAAGTTCAACGGGAGCCCCTGACCTCTGACACAGGACACACCAATAATTTCAAATGGTTCTAACCGGACCAGATGAGGGGAGGGGATGGGGGCAGCTGGAAGGGGGGAGATCCAGGGGGCATTGGTGTGGGCGGCGGGACAGAATGAGAGCCAGTGGAGGTAGATGGGGTTTATCTCATTTCCTTACCAGTCTCTTGGGGGAGGCAGCGTCTCAGAGTCGACCCCTGTCCGAGGTCCCCAACGCTATGCCTGCAGCTCTCACAGACTGGCTCAGCCCAGAGGAGGAAGCCGTTCATGTGAGGGTGTATCTGAGGTGGGGAGAACGATGAATGGAGAACACAGGATTTGGCTGGGTCCAAATACTTCTGCAAAACGTGGAAGGCCTCCGGCACCCACAGCTACATGCAGATGGGGGGGGGAGAGATAGCTCGGTGGTTTGAGCACTGGCCTGCTAAATCCAGGGTTGTGAGTTCAATCCTTGAGGGGGACACTTTGAACCACAAGCTCCTGTTAGAATATAGATATTCAAGCCTGCCTGTACAGACCTATACTTTAAGAATTTAGGTGTATTTTTATCACTTAGCTAGTTACAGGGATATAAAAACAAAGAATGAAAATCCCAGTCCGCCTGTGTCTGGGCCTTCTTTCACCAGGATAGTCTGAGCCTTATTCTTAGGCTAAGCAGCAGGGGCAGCCCTAAGTTGGGATGTGAACGGTCACATCCCAAACCAGTCACACTGAAATAAGGGAGTATTGGGCTGTTAAGAAGACGATCCTGTCCTGATAGTGCCCATCACCACCAGATAAAGAAACACATCTTAAGAAGCTTAAAGAAAACTTAGTTTGATTTCTTGCCAGACAGGATGGTATCACTTCTCAATGACTGTGGTTGTTAAACCCCTATTTCTGTGTGTTTTCTCTTTATGCCCCCCACTTTTCTATTCTTAATCTGTCTGGTTCTCTAATTGTTTCTGTCTGCTGTATAATTAATTTTGTTAGGTGTAAATTATTGAGGGTAGTGGAATAAAATTGGTTGGAGAATTGTGTTAGGATTGGTTAGTTAAATTTCAGTAAAATGATTGGGTAAGGTGTAGCTGAGAATATTACTATATAAACTGGGGTCAAACAGGAAGTGGGGGAAGGGAAATTGGAATCATGCTTGCTGGTCATTAACCCCAATGAATATTGCGCTCTCTGCACTACTGACTTCTGGTCTTTTGGTGCTTGCTGTCTGTGTGACAAGAACCAGGGAAACGGGAGGGAGGAGGGAAAGCCCTCTAACAGCTCCCCTCACTCTGCTGGGCCCTAGCAAGGTGTCTGCATTCGGCTGTCCACTTCCGTAGGCCAGCGGGCACGGCCCCCATTGGAGAGCCGCGGCTGAGACAGCAACGTCCAGTTGACTCCACTGTGCGAGGGCCCAGGAGCAGAGACACCAGCTGGGACTCTGCCCTCCAGCCCCTCCTGGCTGGGGAAAGCGAGCAGACCCCGCTGGGAGTCGGACACATGAATTCAGGAGTTAAGCAACTAACTCACATGGGTGCTTTTGAAAATCTCACCAGTAGAAGCCTAGGTCGATTCAATTACAGCACGTAATGGGAGATGGCTAAAAAGTGACATTTAAGGACATCAACAGAACATGCATGACAGAAGCTTAGTGGAATGAGGATTATCAATGGGACACAGAAATACCAGAGTACACAATATATAGGAAGGACAGAAAAGGTCATGATGGTGGGGGAGCGGAAAGAAACCATGGAGTCATATGAAGAAAAATCTTAAATGAACCAAACCGTACCATAGAATCTCAATGGAGAATAATTCCACGCCCGAATAATAAGAATACAGAATAGGGATATATTACCGACCACCTGACCAGGATGGTGATAGTGACTGTGAAATATTCTGGAAGATTAGAGAAGCTATTAAAATTTAAAAAACTCAATAATAATGGGGGATTTCAACTCTCCAGTCAATATAGGGACACATGTCACTTCAGGACAAGATGCAGAGATAAAGATTCTTGACACCTTAAATGACTGCTTCAGGGAGCAGTCCTGGAACCCACAAGGGGTGAGCCAATTCTTGATTTAGTCCTAAGTGGAGCACAGGTTCTGGTCCAAGGGTGAATATGACTGTAGCGCTTGGTAATAGTGAGCATAATATACTGAAATTTAACATCCCTGTGGCGGGGAAAACATCACACCAGCCCACCATGGTAGCATTTAATTTCAGAAAAGAAAACTACACAAAGATGAGGAAGTTAGTAAAAAAGAAATGAAAAGCGACAGTTCCAAAAGTGAAATCCCTGCAAGCTGTATGGAAACTTTGAAAAGACACCATTATAGAGGCTCAACTTAAATGTATCCCCCAAATTAAAAAAACATAGTAAGGGAACCAAAAAAGTGTCACCCTGGGTAAACAATAAAGTAAAGAAGCTTTTAGAGGCAAAAATGTATCTTTAAAAAAGTGGAAGTTAAATCCTATTCAGGAAAATAGTTTGGGGCATAAACTCTGTCAAATGAAGTGTAAAACTATAATTAGAAAGACCAAAAGAAAATTTGAAGAACAGCTAACCAAAGACGCAAAAAGTAATATGAAAAAAAAATGTAAGTTCATCAGAAGCAGGAAGTTCTCTCACTGAAGACTCTTAAGCAAAGTAAGCTGTTGTGAGGTTAGGGGGAAGGCCCCTCCATGGATCAATAACTGATTAAATGATAGGAAACAAAGGGTAGGAAAAAATGGTCTGTATTGGGACTGGAGACAGGTAAATAGCGATGTACCCCAGGAGTCTGTACTGGGACCAGTACTCTTCAACTTGTACATAAACAATCTGGAAAAAGAGGTAAACAGTGAGGTGGCAACATTTTCAGATTATACAAAACTACTCAAGATAGTTAAGTCCAACGGAGACTGTGAGGAGTTATAAAGGGTTCTCACAAAACTGGGTGACTGGGCAACAAAATGGCAGGTGAAATTCAATGTTGATACGTTGGAAACCATAATCCCAACTATATATATAAAATCTTGGGTTCTAAATTTGCTGTTACCACTTAAGAAAGAGATCTTGGAATCATTGTGGATAGTTCTCTGAACACATCCACTCAATGTGCAGCAGCAGTCAAAAAGGCAAACAGAATGTTGGGAGTCATTAAGAAAAGGATAGATAATAAGATTGAAAATATCATATTACCTCTATAAAAATCCATGGTATGCCGACATCTTGAATACTGCGTGTACATGTGGTCACCCCATCTCAAAAATGATATATTGGAATTGGAAAAGGTTCAGAAAAGGGCTACAAAAATGATTAGGGGTATCGGACAGCTTCCGTAGGAGGAGAGATAAAGAAGACTTTTCAGTTTAGAATAGAGATGACTATGGGGGGATATGACAGAGCTCCATCAAATCCTGACTGATGTGGAGAAAGTGAAAAAGGAAGTGTTATTTACTCCTTCCCATTACACAAGAACTAGGGGGTCACCAAATGAAATGAATAGCCAGCAGGTTTAAAAGAAATAAAAGGAAGTATATAAACAAATAAAAGGAAGTATTTCTGCACACAATGCAGAATCAGATTTTGAAACTCTTTGTCAGGGTTATATTATGCGATGCTCTCATTGACTCACTGCGAGGTTCCTAAGGGCCTAAACACTTTTAAAAATAGGCTTTAGACCCTTTTGCAAATGTTACCCTTTTTTTCAACAAACAGGAAAGAAAGCTCCACTTGGAGCAAAGATGACATGAGGAGAAGAATAATGACATGAAGACGTAGAAAAGGTCAGACCATAAAAAACCTAATTCTCCAAAATAATCTAAAAATGAGAAAAACCAAGAATCCATATATTTTGTAAAAATGACAGATTCATCCATTCCAAGGCTGGAAGGGACGAGTGTGATCATCTCATCTGACCTCTACGGTCACATGGGCCAGAGAACTGCTCTAAAATAATTCCTACAGCAGAGCTTTTAGACAAACATCCCAGCTTGATTTAACATTGCCAGTGATGGAGGATCCACCATGACCCTTGGGAAATTGATCCAATGGTCAGTTACTCTGACCATTAAAAATTTACACCTCTTTTCCAGTTTGAATTTGTCTAGCTTCAACTTCTCTTCACTGGATCATGTTAAACCTTCCTCTGCTAGACTGAAGATCCCGTTATGAAATATTTGTTCCCCAGGTAGGTACTTTGAGAGTGTGATCAAGTCACCTCTTCACCTTCTCTTTGTTAAGCTAAATAGATTGAGGTCCTTGCGTTTCTCACTGTAAGGCAGGTTTTCTAATCCAGTAATCATTCTCGTTGCTCTTCTATGAACCAGGCCAAAAAAATTCACTTGCTAAAAATAAGAATTTGGGGATCAAGAGGAAGTTACAGGTCCCAGTGAACAGAATTCTTTCTCAATGCAAATATCAACAATTCCATCCATTCCCCTATCCAACCAGCTCTGTCCCCAAGTTGTCGCTGGTTTGAGAGTTGCGTGCACGTTGCTGGTACCTCAGAAACTCTTCCTCCATGGTGAGATACAAGATGGGGTTGAGGCAGCTGCTGAAATATGTCAGGACATAAGCAAAAGCCCTTCCTCTGTTCAAAAGAGACAGAGGGTAATTAGCTGACATCAACAAGAAGTAGAAGACGTGATATGGCAGCCAGCAGAGGAAAAAGGCTGGGATCAAACCAAGAAGGATCTTGAGTGGCTTGGTGGACTGGATCAGCCTGTTCCATCTCAGCTTGGAAGCTAGAATAATGTAGAATGTTGGGATCAGGATCAAGGCTAATGGGATCAGAAACCCGACCAGGAACTGGATTGCAATGGCGGCCTTCACCCTCCGTTCATCCCCTCGGAAATTCAGGCAGGTGCTGTCAGGTGAGAGGAGGGATTCCCAGAGATCACCGTACCGCAAGCTGAACCCAAGAGACAGGGCCCACATGCCCAAACCCATAATGAAAGCTAACGGTGCCGTGTGGTGGTTCCGGGCCCACTCAGGGCGTGCCACGAAGATGCAGCGATCGACACTGATGGTGGTGAGGAAGAAGGCGCTGGAGAACATGTGGAAGGAGGTGATGCTGCTGCTCAGCATGTTGGCCCCATTTAAGTCCAGAATGAAGAAGGAGGTGAATATGAGGGGCAGGAAGATGATCAAGATGAAATCGGACAGGGCCCGGTTCCAGAACCACACGGCACTGGCTGTCCTCTCCACATGGCAGCTGGCAACAAAGAGGATGTAGCCATTCAATGCCACTCCGGCGAGGAAGGCCATGCCACACAGCACCAGGAAAGGAACTTGGAGGTACTCCATTCTTGGAAGAGGTACAGTCACAATATCCCCTCCTTCTCCTCACGGCTCGGCTTGGGCAGCGCAGACATTGTACTGAGCAAAGGAAGGAAGAGCAATGAAAAGTGCTCCAGGAGATGACACAGACAGAGAGAGACAGCCGCAGAGTTTATTATCTCCTCAGAGTTTAAAAACTCCCCAGATTCTGACCTCTGACAACAGGCCCCGCAAATAATTTCAACCGGTTCTAACTAGAACGGATGAGGGGAGGGGATGGGGGCCGCTGGAAGGGGGAAGATCCGGGGGCAGTGGTGTGGAGGCAGGACAGAAGGAGATCCAGTGAGGAAGCTGGGGGGTTTACCTCATTACCTTACCCGTGTCTTGGGGGATGCAGCATCTCAGAGTCAACCCCATCCAAGGTCCCCAATGCAACGCCTGCAGCTCTCCTGGACTGGCTCAGCCTGAAGGAGGAAGCTGTTTATATGGTGGTAAATCTGGGGCGGGGAGAACAATGAGTGGAGATCACAGGATGTGGCTGGGTCCGAATACTTCTGCAAAGGTCTGGAAGGCCTGCGGCACCCACAGCTACATGCAGACGTTATGCGAACCACAAGCTCCTGTTAGACTATAGATATTCAGGTCAGCCTGTAAAAGCCCACACTTTAAGAACTTAGGTGTATTTTTACCACTTAGCTAGTTACAAGCGTATAAAAACAAAGAATCAAAATCACAGTCAACCTGTGTATGGGGCTGTCATAACTATAAAGGGAAGGGTAACAACCGTCCTGTGTACAATACTATAAAATCCCTCCTGGCCAGAGACTCCAAAATCCTTTTACCTGTAAAGGGTTAAGCAGCTCAGGTACCTGGCTGACACCTGACCCAAAGGACCAATAAGGGGACAAGATACTTTCAAATCTTGGTGGGGGGAAGGCTTTTGTTTGTACTCTTTGTTTGGGGGGTTGTTCGCTCTTGGGACTAAGAGGGACCAGACATCAATCCAGGCTCTCCAAATCTTTCTGAACAAGTCTCTCATATTTCAAACTTGTAAGTAAACAGCCAGGCAAGGCGTCTTAGTTTTATCTTTGTTTTCTCAACTTGTAAATGTACCTTTTACTAGGGTGTTTACCTCTGTTTGCTGTAACTTTGAACCTAAGGCTAGAGGGGATTCCTCTGGGCTCTTTAAGTTTGATTACCCTGTAAAGTTATTTTCCATCCTGATTTTACAGAGATGATTTTTACCTTTTTCTTTCATTAAAAGCCTTCTTTTTAAGAACCTGATTGATTTTTCCTTGTTTTTAGATCCAATGGGGTTGGATCTTGATCCACCGGGAGTTGGTGGGAGAAAGGAGGGGGGATGGTTAATTTCTCCTTGTTTTAAGATCCAAGGGGTTTGGATCTGTATT
Source organism: Chrysemys picta bellii (assembly GCF_011386835.1). Classification (NCBI taxonomy): domain Eukaryota; kingdom Metazoa; phylum Chordata; order Testudines; family Emydidae; genus Chrysemys; species Chrysemys picta. The sequence continues at coordinate 3,372,062 of NC_088810.1, read as the reverse complement.
TACCAGGGAATTGGTGAAGAGTCTCTCAAGGCTACCCAGGGAAGGGAATTAGCACATTGGGAGTGGTGGCAGCGGACCAGATCTAAGCTGGTAGTTAAGCTTAGAAGTTTTCATGCAGGCCCCCACATCTGTACCCTAAGTTCAGAGTGGGAAAGGATCCTTGACATGGTGGCAGAGCGGTGGGATCATTTTAAACCAAAAGCCAGTAAGATTTTTTTTTCTCCTTTCTAGCTGCTTAGAAAGCAGAGCTGAAGGTAGATGCATATCTGATCTCTCCTTGCCTGAAGGCAGAGGTGTTAAGTTTTTTTAACAAGGGTCTTTGTTAAGAGAAGGGTTCAAGCAGTGAGCAAACAGCTGGCAAAAGAAATTTACAAGCTGAATTGTTGTTGGTTTTTTTACTTTCTACCTCTCGGGGATAGCTACTTAGAAAGTCTCTGTTACCTCAGCAGCCCTGAGCTGAGTGCATCCCAGTTTCAGGGAACTGCAGAGGGGTGTGGCCCAGCAAAAGAAAGCAGGAAAATGACGACCAGTGAAGCAGCTACCAAACTAGAGCTGGCTAGACTGGAAGCAACAGAGAAAGAAAATGAACATAAGAGACAGACGGAACTAAAACAATTAGAAATTAATGCAGAAAAAGCCAGGGAGGAAACTGCCCACAAGAGAGCTATGGAGGCAGAGACCTGCAAGGGTGGAGGCAGAGGCAGCTGCCCACAAGAGAGCTAGGGAGGCCCAGAGGGAGGCCCAGCAGCATGAACTGGATGTAATGTAGTCAAAGAGACAAAACCCTCCACCTCCTGGTTCCACTTCCTCAAAAATCCATAAATGGGAGCGACTGTGTCCACAGTATGAGGAGTCCAGTGATATTGCCGAATATTTCCTTTTTGTCCCACAAATACTGCTTTACATCATCACTGCACATATTCAGGAAGTGTTCCTGAATAACGAAATCACACATCGCTCCTGGGGTGTATGAACCCTCTTGGGAAAATAACGCCCCACAATTAGGATGTTACCATGTGTACATATTACGCAAGGCATACAATCCCCTTTGGGACATTGGGTGTATGATGAGTTAACCGTTTTGCAAAATGTAACTCTACAGGTGCTGTGGATGCCAAGTTGGAAGAACCTGAATTTAAATTGACCACAGCCTGGAGCTGGGAATAGGCCCCAAGGAATGGTGGGTGGACCAAATTCATCCCAAGTGTACTGTGTACATAAAAGGATTGAAAAACCAATTTGATTGGTGGGTGAGGGGGCGCACCCGGAATCGTCGTCGGACAAGGGGATTGTAGGCAGCAGGGAACACTCTGCTGGACACATGGAATCTCGGGGATGTGTGTGTAACCAAACAATTGATAAAGCAAAATGTGAGATTTCAACAACAAATCAATGAATTAATGGCACAGCAACTATCAGCAGTGGCCATGGATGGAGGACCGTGTATAGGTGAACCTGCGAGTAGCTCATTGGGCAGGAGACCTTGTGACATGTGCAGGATGGCTTTCATCACCTTTGAGAGACTGTGCACCCTCCATGCCATCCCTGAAGATCAGAAGATGACCACATTGATAGCAAAATTGACTGGTAGAGCTCTGGATATATTCAATAAGATGCCTATTGATGATGCTTCAAACTATGGTAAATTTAAGGCACTGGTTTTGAAACAGTTTCAAGTTACACCTGAAACCTACAGGGTTAAATTCAGGAGTCTTAAGAGGGGATCTGGATTAAATAATGTGGCTTATGCCAATGAAATGAGAGATATGGTAGATAAGTGGGTCGGGGGAAAGGCATTACAAGCTTTGAAGGGATGTGTGATCTTGTTACTCAGGAACACTTTTTGAATATGTGCAGTGATGATGTAAAGCAGTATTTGTGGGACAAAAAGGTAAATGCAGTGGGTGAATTGGCTGGGTATGCAGACTCTTATGAGCAAGCACAAGCTGCAAGCAAACATAAACCACTGGCAGAGGGTATAAGGTTTGGGGAAAGCAGAATCAGCATTTTACCCCTGGGAAAAAGGAGGCTGGGCGGTCACCTCCCCATTCCCCTGGTACTCGTCCCAAATTTCCTGTGCAAGCAGAGGAGCCCAAGAGATGCTATCATTGTAAGTCCACTGAGCACCTGAGGAATAAGTGTCCCTGGCTGAGTGGAAACAGGCAACAAGTAACACATGAAGCTGCTGCTTCTCAGAGCCAGGCTGTGGACTCTTTCCACACAGGATTTGTAAGGCTTGCTTCCACACAACCAAGCAGTGACCATATGCATGCTGTTAAAATTCATGGTGCAGGGCTTCTGGGATTAAGGGACACGGGTGCTGAGATTTCTGTGGTCAGGAGGGACCTGATCCAGGAGAAGGATTTGTTGCCAGGTAAAATGGCAGAATTAGAGCTGATGGGGGGGGGGGGTTACTAAGTCTTTGCAGCTTTCGCTAAAGTACACATGCAAACTCGGGATTTGCAGGCTGAACTGACTATCGCAACGGTGACACACAATTTTGCACCGTTTCTACTGGGGAATGATTTCTTTAATGTGGCAGAATCTGTCCCAGGGTTGGTTAGCAGTGAGAAGGAATCTTGTGCTAAAAGCCCTGGGAGTGAGAAGGTGGTGAAGTCACATGGACTGCAGGGGGAGTAGGAAGGTGTCTCTTAGATTCCTCTGTAGCAGTAAAAAATGCAGCTTCAGGGGCAGGGCTGGTTGTAGCCAGTTCTTTTAGCCCCGGGGCTCAAGGGAGGGGCTGGACGAAGCCAGCTCCTGTCCCGTAATCATCTCCCCAGGGGCGGGGGATGTACCACCTTGTAACAGGGGTCCACCACAGCTGCTGACTGCCAGGAAGTTGCAGGTCAGCAAGGGGTAGGGCCTCTCCTGGGATGCACAGAGACGTGTCCCAGAGGTGGAAATTGGGGTCCTGGTGACTGCTGTGGTGGGAACAGACGCCAAAGACTGTAGCTGGGTGACGGCCCAACCCGAGTGAAAGGGGGGGGTGGATTTTGCTGGCTAGTGAGAGGTCTGTCATAGCTGGTAGCTGTGAGCCCACAGCTGGAGCAGGGTCACCTTCCCTTTTGGGGGACACAAGAGTGTCAGACCCAGAGGGGAGCCCAGATGGAAGGTGGGGGGGGGGGGCAGAGAGTCTGCCCCACTTTTGTAGGGAGGGACTTTCCCAAGAGAAGGGTGAAAAGTCTGTATTTAAAATGCCAGCCCCCTCTCCTGTGGATCAGGTTTTAAGGGAAACCTGGGGGTCAGGTCTCCTGGGGGGGGGGGGGGGTCCATCCAGCTGACCTGTTAGGAAGAGAAAGTGGGGTGCCCAAAGGGGTCCAGAGCACCCCATTGAAAAATGTTGTTCTTGCTACACTTGTAAGATAAGTTTCAGAGTAACAGCCGTGTTAGTCTGTATCCGCAAAAAGAAGAACAGGAGTACTTGTGGCACCTTAGAGACTAACAAATTTATTAGAGCATAAGCTTTCGTGGACTACAGCCCACTTCTTCGGATGCATATAGAATGGAACATATATTGAGGAGATATATATACACACATACAGAGAGCATAAACAGGTGGGAGTTGTCTTACCAACTCTGAGAGGCCAATTAATTAAGAGAAAAAAAACTTTTGAAGTGATAATCAAGCTAGCCGAGTACAGACAGTTTGATAATAAGTGTGAGAGTACTTACAAGGGGAGATAGTCAATGTCTGTAACGACTTTACAGACATTGACTATCTCCCCTTGTAAGTACTCTCACACTTATTATCAAACTGTCTGTACTCGGCTAGCTTGATTATCACTTCAAAAGTTTTTTTTCTCTTAATTAATTGGCCTCTCAGAGTTGGTAAGACAACTCCCACCTGTTTATGCTCTCTGTATGTGTGTATATATATCTCCTCAATATATGTTCCATTCTATATGCATCCGAAGAAGTGGGCTGTAGTCCACGAAAGCTTATGCTCTAATAAATTTGTTAGTCTCTAAGGTGCCACAAGTACTCCTGTTCTTCTTTTTACTTGTAAGATAAAACTCTCTCTCTAAGACGGTCAGGAGGAGGAATCTCTGCATGGGTGGAACTTCACAAGGGAGTGGGGTCCAGCCCAGAGAAGTTCCAGAGGGAGGGACCGAGGGCAGGCATGGTTGCAGGACACCCCTTCCTGGCCAAAGACCCAAACACATGCCTGAATTAGAAGTCTTCCCCAAAGAGACAGAAGAATCTGCATCAGAGTGTGTCATAGGTCTCACCGCGTCTCTGAACTTTAGGGTACAGATGTGAGGACCTGCATGAGAAGCGCTAAGCTCAATTACCAGCTTAGATCTGGTCTAGCTGCCACCACCAAAGTAGTTTGAGTTACTTGGGAAACTGTCTTCCCCCTCCAAAAACTTTCCCTCCCTGGGTAGCCTTGAGAGACTCCTCCACCAATTCCCTGGTGAACACCATCCAAACACCTTGGATTTTAAAGCAAGGAGAAATTAACCATCCCCCTTCCTTTCTCCCACCAACTCCTGGTGGATCCAGATCCAACCCCCTTGGATCTAAAAACAAGGAAAAATCAATCAGGTTCTAAAAAAAAAAAAAAAAAGGCTTTTAATTAAAGAAAAGAAAGGTAAAAGCAAACCCTCTGGGAGAGGTTAGCATACCAGCTACTCTCACAGACAACAGATTCCAAACACAGAGGCTGTTCCCCTGGGCAAAAACTTAGTACACAATAGAATCCCCAATTTGATTATTCCCTAATGCCCAAGACAAGTTACAAAGAAATAAAAATAAACCTATTTATTTCCTTCACTAATACTCACTACTTGATAAGAGGCTGAATTCTGGAGCTTTTCCACTCCAGTCAAAACTGAAAGTGACTTAGACAAAGGGAACTTCCCTCCTTCCTTTTGAACCATCTTGTCCTCCCACTGGTTCCTCTGGTCAGGTGTCAGCTAGGCTAGGTGAACTTCTTAACCCTTTACAGGTAAAAGAGGCATTAACCCTTAACTATCTGTTTATGACAGAGTGTCTACCAGAGGGCATGGGAAAATGCAATAGATGCTAAACAAGCCAAATTGAGTGAAAGAAGCCTGTCCACCGTAGATTTGCAGTTAACCTTGTGACTTTTGCTAATTCACCTCTGGGATAAAACAAAAGAATTCATTCTAGAGGTGAACCCCTTAAAGATGTGGGGCATACCTGATTTGTGGAAGAAACTGTTGGACATGCTGGGGATCGTGACAAGACAGCCCCACCAGCACGTTACTTTTCAGCCCATACCTGTAAAAATCAGCAAAAGCATAACAGGCCCATGCTGCTGTGTAGAAGGGGAAACTGAGGCACACCGCCTCATGGCATTGGTGGCTAAATGCCAAGACACCTCCACTTTAACAGATATTGCTCTCTGCATTCTGTTAGCAATACCACACCTCAACCTGTTATCAGGCATCTGGGGACCAGGAACCCCAAAATGGGCTAGAACTCCTAGGAATGATATCATATGGTTTCAAGGTACTAAAAAGGAGTGTGACCAAAGACAAACAGAAATTTTACAGGTACTGCCTCCGCCATGGACAGTGTCCATGTCTCTGGCAGTAAGTTCATGGGGAGGGTGTGACAGTGTACCCCATACGTTTTATGGGGGGTGCTCATGAATGTATGTATGATATTCCTGGAATAGGGTTTTGCTACATATGCCATGTAACATATCTATGTAAAGGTTATGATCTACTGGTTATGTTCATCCTAGTTGTATGCAGGCACCATTTGTGTGTTCAAAGTTATGAACATGGGCTGTATAATTGCTTGATTTCTAAGTAGCCTTAGTTAGAACATTTGGTCACTTCTCGGGAAAGGAATGTGCAAATTAAGTGCTCAATCAGGAAGCGCTTAACAGACAAAAGAGCTTAGAAGACTCCAATCCACATAAAAAGTCTTCCTGGAGACACAGGAGATACCATGTGGACAATGGCTTCTGCCTGTAAAGACTGAGTCATGCAGGGCCATGTGACTTGCCCAGGTGACTCCAGAACTCCATCTTGGAGCTGGACTTTGCACAGGAATGAGAAGGGGGTTCGCCATCCACAAGAGAGAGTCTATTTAAACCCGTGGGAGACCCCTCCATTTTGTCTTCAGCTGGCTAAAGAGAGAATCTCTCCACCCTCCATGATACTTGAAAGAAACTGGAACAAAGGACAGTAACTACAGGGGGTGTGAGTGATTGCTGGACCCAGGCTAAAAGGAGTTTAGCCTGTAAAAGGGGAGCATTCTGGAACTGGTGAGGATCTTATCTGTATTCAGTTTTTTTAGAGATAGATTTGCGCATTTTATTTTATTTTGCTTGGTGACTTACTCTGTTCTGTCTGTTACTACCTGGAACCACTTAAATCCTACTCTCTGTATTTAATAAATTCATTTTTTTACTTATAAATTAACTCAGAGTATGTATTGATACCTGCGTGAGCAAACAATGTGCGTATCTCTCTATCAGTGTTATAGAGGGTGAACAATTTATGAGTTTACCCCCGTATAAGCTTTATACAGGGTAAAACAGATTTATTTGGGTTTAGACCCCATTGGGAGTCGGGCATCTGAGTGCTAAAGACAAGCACACTTCTGTGAGCTGTTTTCAGGTAAACCTGCAGCTTTGGGGCAAGTAATTCAGACCCTGGGTCTGTGTTGGAGCAGACGGGAGTGTCTGGCTCAGCAGGACAGGGTGCTGGAGTCCTGAGCTGGTGGGGAAAACAGGGATAGAAGTAGTGTTGGTACATTAGGTGGCAGCTCCCCAGGGGGTTTCTGTGATCGAACCCGTCACAGTATTCCCTGGGTGCAGCCATGATTAATGATAGTGGAAAATACAGTTACCGAGCTATGTGGTTTGTTACAGAGGATCCAAAGAATATAACCCTCTGGTCCCCTGGGGTATATGAACCCCCTTGGGAAAATAACGTCCCACAATTAGGATGTGACGTTACCATGTGTAACCACAATGACACTTCCATGGAAGATGCTCTCCAAAGGTGTGATTGTTATGTACATATTACACAAGGCATACAATCCCCTTTGGGACATTGGGTGTATGATGAGTTAACCATTTTGCAGAATGTAACCCTGCAGGTGCTATGTATGCCAGGTTGGAAGAATCTGAATTTAAATTGGCCACAGCCTGGAGCTGGGAATATGCCCCAAGGAATGGTGGGTGGACCAAATTCATCCCAACTGTACTGTGTACATAAAAGGATGGAAAAAACAATTTGATTGGTGGGGGAGGGGGCGCACCCAGAATCGTCATTGGACAAGGGGATTGTAGGCAGCAGGGAACACTCTGCTGGGCACATGGAATCTCGGGGATACGTGTGTAACCAAACAATTGATAAAGCAAAATGTGAGATTTCAACAACATATCAATGAATGAATGGCACAGCAACTATCGGCAGTTGCCACTGGATGGAGGACGGTAGTAGAGGTGAACCTGCAGGTAACTCATTGGGCAGGAGACCTTGTGACATGTGCGGGATGGCTTCAAAAGACTAACGTGTGTAGGAATACAAAATGCTCAGTTAATAATGTTAATAGATATCATAGAATATCAGGGTTGGAATGAGAGATGCTTGGTCAGAACAATGGCCTTCGGTGTTAAATTGGGAGGCTAGCCCATATATATCTCACTTGGGAAAATATACCCATCCACCTGGAAGATAACATCCCCGACCTGTGGGGCCAGTACTTGTGTAATTCTTACCATGATACAATGGGAAGGGAATGCAACTAAGGTGGTCCCCCTGAACCCTCTAGGAGTAACAAGAGAAGGAGGAGTGTGTTGGGGACCACTGGGAAATAGATGGAGTGGGTGGAATGGTGTGAATTGGACTGTCATTGCGTTAAGCAATTGTGCATCCAGAGGGGGCACCAGGGTGTGCTCCTCTCCTATGACTATGGAGGAGCAGGATCAATGGCTTCTTGCAAGGGGGGAGAAATTTAGGGGTAATGTATATGGGGCACGGGGTATTCTGTTGGGAGTGTATGCAATCCTGTAATATAACACTAGGTGGCAAAACCATACCAGCCTATGAGCAAATTATAAATGTCTATATATTGCTAACTGGACTATGGTGCACTAATGGATCAGTGGACCTAATCATTGTAAACAATCAAACCAGCACCTATTACCCCATCCCGTACCCAGTAGTGAAATTGGTGTAAACAATACCGAGTTTCCCTGGGGGTATTCAATGGACACACAATATGGACCAGAGTATGCAAAGATTACAGGAGCAACTCACTGTGACCGCCACTACTTGGACACAATTACACTACACGTCAGGATGGCATTGACAGAATTTTCGCCCTATCAAAGGAAGAGAAGCAGTGGTTTTGGTGGTGGTTGGGATGTTGGACTATACTACAGTGGTCAGGACTCTCGGAGTTGCTGTGGATTATCATGGCGGCTGGTGTATTGTTAAGTATACTGGTGTTATGTTTCAGAGTAGCAGCCGTGTTAGTGTGTATCCGCAAAAAGAAGAACAGGAGTACTTGTAGCACCTTAGAGACTAACAAATTTATTAGAGCATAAGCTTTCGTGGACTGCATCCGAAGAAGTGGGCTGTAGTCCACGAAAGCTTATGCTCTAATAAATTTGTTAGTCTCTAAGGTGCCACAAGTACTCCTGTTCTTCTTTTTGGTGTTATGTTGTATAGGGAAACAGTCAAGAGGGGCACAACCCTCTAAAGAACGGCCAATTATTATAACCCGTAAGTAATTTAATAGGTCCTCCAGCCTAGTGTACTAGACAACCCAGACCCAACCTTCTCAGGCCCACTATAATGGAAAGTCTACAACACTAATTGTAATAGGTGTGGTATGTCCGTACCAGAGAAGATGCAGGGGATTGTACCACACCAGGGGCAGTGGGACAGACAGAGCATCAACATATTCCACCGTGATGCCTGGCCCTATCAGGAAATGTGTCGCCGTGTGTCCTATGCTTTTCCAGGGATACCTAGGCAGGAGGATCCCAACAGAAAAGAAAGGGGTGGAGTGTTACAATATAAATATTCAGGCCTGTCTGTAAAGGCCTATACTTTAAGAACTTAGGTGTATTTTTATCACTTAGATAGTTACAGGGGTATAAAAAGAAAGAATCAAATTCACAGTCTGCCTGTGTCTGGGCCTTGTCTCACTAGGATAGTCTGAGGCCTGGTTCTTAGGCTAAGGCCTTTGGCTCAGCAGCAGGGGCAGCCATAAACTGGGAAGCGAATAGTCACATCGTCACATCCCAAACCAGCCACACTGAAATAAGGGGCTATTGGGGTGTTAGGAAGATGATCCTGTCCTGATAGTGCCCATCTCCACCAGATAAAGAAACACATCTTAAGATGGTTAAAGAAAACTTAGTTTGATAGCATCCTGTCTGTCAAGAAATCACTTATCAATGGTTGTGGTTGTGAGACCCTCATTTCAGTATGTTTTATCTTTATGGCCCCCACTTTTCTATTCTTAATCTGTCTGGTTCTCCAACTGTTTCTGTCTGCTGTATAATTAATTTTGCTAGGTGTCAGTTAATTAGGGTAGTGGGATATAATTGGTTAGAGAATTATGTTACAGTATGTTAGGATTGGTTAGTTAAATTTCAGTAAAATAATTGGTTAAGGTATGGCTGAGAATATTACTATATAAAGTGGGGGGAAGGGAAATTGGAATCATGCTTGCTGGACGTTAACCCCAATAAACATCACATTGTCTGCACTACGGACTTCTGGTCTCTTGCTGCTTGCTGTCTCCTTGACAAGAACCGGGAAAGTGGGAGGGTGGAGGGAAAGCCCTCTAACATCTCCTCCCAGCCCCCACTGGGCCCTAGCAAGGTGTCTGCATTCGGCGGGGCCTCCATCTGAGAGCAGGGACTGAGACATCCACGTCCAGCTGACTTCACCGTGCGAGGGCCCAGGAGCAGAGACACCAGCTGGGACTCTGCACTCGAGCCCCTTCTGGCTGGGGAAAGTGAACAGAGCCCCACTGGGAGTGGGTCATGTGAGATTCCATCCCTGCCTTTACTGCAGAGAACCCACCCTCGGCCCAGGCCATGTTACAGATCCACGACGCTCTGTGCTAGAGACCACGCAAACCACAGCCTGGCCTGCAACCTGCCTTCGTCTCTCGTCATTTGCCTTAAAGCCTCAGGCCTGGGGGCACTTTTCAGCTCAACGTGAGCTCCCAGACCCAACAGGGCTCCAGTCATCCTGGGGTGCATCAACAGGGGAGTCTCAATTAGGAGCAGGGAGGTGATTTTCCCTCTGGATCTGGCCCTGGTGTGAACACAACTGGGATTCTGTGTCCGGTTCTGGCGCCCACCATTCAAGAAGGATGTTGAGGAACTGGAGAAGGGTCAGAGAAGAGCCACGAGAAGGATTAACGGACTGGCCCCAGGCTTGGCAGAGAGACTCCAGGAGCTCAGTCAGTTCAGTTTATCAAAGGACACGTCTACACCAGGAAGGCTGCACGGATGCAACTGTGTCACCGTAGCGGCTTAGTGAAGAAGCTGTCTATGCTGATGCTGTCTATCTCCTCCCTTGGCTTTGTCCTCCCTCCCCTGCTGCATTTGGCCGGTGGGCCCCCTTTTCCACAGCCTCGTCCACTGCCCTGTTCTTGCAGCTGCTTGCCCCCTTTCCCTTTGCTGCCTGCCCCGCCCATCCCCTTTCTACCGCCCTGTTTGCTCTGGTTTGCCCTGTTTTGTTTTCTGGTCCTTGATTACTTTGTTTGCCCCGCCCTTGTCCTGCGGTGCAGGCGTGGTTGCCAGCCCCATTTTCCCCTCTTTTGGTTTGGTTGTTTTCAAACCCACCCTGTTCTTTGTTCTGTGCCTGAGGCACACCTGATTTATCCCCCCTGCATTCCGCCCCCTTGCTTCTAGCCCTCCCTCCAGGTCAGCCCTTATTGCCTGCGTGCCCACGTCCCGCTGTTGGCGTTTGAGATTCTTCCCCCCTCACCCCTTTTTTTCATTGATTCTTTCAGGGCCATCCTTAGCCATAGGCAGAACAGGCAGCCGCCTAGGGCACCAGGCTCCCTGGGGGCACCGCTCTGCCCCGCCCGGACAGATGGGAAGCAGTGGAGCATGTAACAGCAGGGCTGCTGGGTCCTGGAGAGAGCTGAATGCAGCACAGTCTGAGGGAGGGGACTGGCTGCTGGGGTCTCTGGGAAGGGTACAGGTGTACGGGTGGGGGAAGGAACTCACCTGTGAGTGTGACTTTCCCCCGGCGTGAGGTGAGGCAGGCTCGGCGGCTCTGGGACCAGTATCCTTTGTTGTCCCCCATAACGTCCATTCTTCCCCCCCCACACCCCACAGAGCACTCCCCCTTTCTCCTCCCCCAAGGAGTACCCTTCTCTCTCTCTCCCCTCCGGCAGGGCTGGGTTGGGTGAGGTGTTGGGGGGGAGGCTGGCTGGCTGCCTGCTGAGGAGTGAAAGTGAAAGTAACTCACTTCCTCGGCAGCCAGCCAGGACTGGAATGGTCACGCGTGGCTGGGCTGGGGATCGCCAGATAGCATGTGTGAAAAATCAGGACGGGGGTTGGGGTAGGGTGAGCAGATGTCCCACTTGTATAGGGCCAGTCCCAATTTTGGGGTCTTTTTCTTATATAGGCTCCTATTACCTCCCCACCCCCTGTCTAGGTGCTGTATGCCTCCGCAGAGTGCTTGGTCAAGCTCAACTGGACCCTGACTGCACCTGTCAGCTTCGGGCGAGGGGTGCGTCAAGGCTGCCCGCTGTCAGGTCAGCTGCACACTCTGGCCATCGAGCCCTTCTTCTGTCTCCTTCGCGTGAGGTTGGGGGGTTGGTGCTCTGTGAGCCGGAGCCGCGGCTGGTCCTGGCAGCGTAGCCGACGACGTGCTCCTCGTGGTTCAGGACCCGGACGACCTGGTGCGGGTGGAGGTTTCTCAAGCTGTTTATTCAGCGGCCTCCTCCACCCGGGTCAGCTGGGTCAAGCGCTCTGGCCTGGTGGTCGGGGCCAGGTGGCAGGCGAGCCCCCTCCCACCCGTGCTTCAAGCCATGCGGTGGAGCGCGGGTCCGCTGCTCTATCTATCTTGGCAGGCAAAATCCCCACTTAACCCCCCGCCCCATAAAAACCTGAAGTGATGGAGAACTGCTTCCAAGAAGGAGAAAATGAAAATGGAAACAACAACGACAAAAAAGCCACCCGAAAAACACAAGAAAAGGAAGAGACCAGTTACAAGCCAAAAGATCTTTTTTTTTTTTTAAAGGAAGGATGTTGCAAGAGTCTATTTTGGTGGTTAGACTGAGAGTCAGGATGCCTGGGTCCCATCCCAGACTTTGTGACTGAACTGCTTGGGTAGATTGGACAAGTCACGTCATGGCCCCGTGACTCAGTTTCCCCTCCAAACATTTCTCTGTTTAACTTTAGAGTGTGAGCTCGCTGTGGCCAGGCCTGTTTCTCCCTGTGGGGCTGTGCACTGCCTCGTGTGATGGGGCCTCCAAGCTTGGTCAGGGTCTGTGTAGCACCCAGCGTGATGGGACCCCTGATCTCTGACAACAGGACCCACATCTAATTTCAACCAGCAATATCCAGAGCAGATGAGGGGAGGGGATGGGGGCAGCAGGAAGAGGGGAGATCCAGGGGGCAGCGGTGTGTGTGTGGGGGGTGACAATGAGATCCAGTGGGGCATCGGGAGGATTTACCTCATTTCCTTACCCGTGTCTGTAGGGGACGCAGCGTCTCAGAGTCGACCCCCATCCCAGGTCCCCAGCGCGATGCCTGCAGCTCGCTCAGTGCTGAGTAGGGAGCTGTTCATGTGGGGGTATATCTGGGTGGGGACCAGAGGGGGAGATCAGAGGATGTGGGTGGGTCTGATCATGTCTGCAATGCCTGGAAGGACTCCGGCGCCCCAGCTACATGCAGACATCACACGAACCACAAGCTCCCCCATCCTGCCCCCCTGGGCCTAGCAAAGTGTCTGTGTTTGGTTGTCCACATCCAGGGGCAGGTGGGTGGCAGGGCTGGCTCTAGGTTTTTTGCCGCCCCAAGAAAAAAGAAATTTTGGCTGCCCCGCCCCCCAGCCCTGGGCCCTTCCCCACCCACACCTCCTGCCGCCCTAACCCTGCCGCCCCCCCCCTTCAAAACATGACCTCCTCGTTCACTACAGCAATCCCTGTTTATACGTGCAGTGGGGATCAAACCATTTCTCCTATTTTTATTTAACTTTAATATAAGTCCTGTCCCCTGCAAACCCATCTTTAGTGCTCCAAATGCACATGGAAGGCATAGGGACTAACCCTCAAACCTTGTACCCGGAAAGGGGTGGGGATCTAGTAAAGAGGGTTGAGACAGAGGAGCGGGTGTGGGGCGCTTGGGGGCTCTGCACTGGCAGAGAAGCGGAGGAGGGTGGAGGAGGAGAGGGGGTATCAGAAGGGTTGCAGGAAAAGAGGTGCAGGGGAAGGGGGAGGTGCGGGAGGAGAGGGCTGGGGGAGGGTACAAGGGGAGAGTTGCAGGTGAAGGAGTGAGGGGGGGAGGTACAAGTGAAGAGGCTGCGAGTGGGATGGGGGGGTGCAAGGGCTGAGAGGGGCAGGTGCTGACAGCTGCTTCCCAGCCCCGTGCAGGCAGAGCCCAGAGGACGGACAATGACCCCCAGGTGCCCGAGCCACGGGGGTCCCCCGGCGGGGCAGTATCCCCCGCTGCCCCGCTCAGAGCCGGGCTCTGCCTCTCCCTGCCCCTGGTGCTGTGAGGGCCCGGGGCAAGCAGCGCGGGACTGAGGCGGTGGAGGTGTGAACCCAAATGTCTTTTTTTTCAAACCAATCTCATGATGTTTTAAGGAGTGGCTCTTGAGGTTTGAAGGCTCCGGCTTGGCAATGAAGAGACAGGACAAGTTTTTAAAAGTGACTAAGGGAGTTAGATGCCAAATTCCCTTTGATGTTATGAGTTAAGCACCTAACTCACATAGGCGCTTTGGAAAATCTCACCCATAGAAGCCTAATTCAAGTCAATTACATCACAATGGCAGACAGTTAAAAAGTGACATTTAAGTTCTTATATAGAAATGCTAGAAGTCTAAATGATAAGATGGGTGAACTAGAGGGCCGTGTATTAAATGAGGATATTGTTACAACAGGCATCACAGAATCTTGGTGGAATGAGGATAATCAGTGGGAGACAGTAATACAAGGTTACAAAATATATCACAGAGCAGGTCATCCTGGTCAGGGAGTGGCACTATATGTGAAAGAAAGTGTAGAGTCAAAAATCTTAAATGAACCAAACTGTACCATAGAATCTCAATGGATAGTAATTCCATACCTGAATAATAAGAATATAGTGGTAGGGATATATTACTGACCACCTGACCAGCATCGTGATAGCGACTGTGAAATGCTCAGGGAGATTAGAGAGGCTATTAAACTAAAAAAAACTCTATAATAATGGGGAATTTCAACAGTCCCCATGTTGACTGGATACGTATTACCTCAGGACGGGACTCCAAGATTAAGTTCCTTGACACATTTAAATTACTGCTTCTGTTGGAGGGCTTTCCCTTCACCCTCTCCCCTGGTTCTTGACACGCAGACAGCAAGCAGCAAAAGACCACAAGTCCAAAGGGCAGACAATGTGATGTTTATTGGGGTTAATTTACAAGCAAGCATACCCAAAGCCCTTCACACCAGTCGGGCTTATCTCTATACACAGATAGAGTCTATTCCCCAGTGTCCTCCTTCCCAGCTCTGATGCCACAGAGCCTGCCTGTGTACCTGTCCCCTGTTCCCTATTCCCGTTTCCCCCCCTTAGCAAACATGATTCCAATTTACCTTCCCCCCACTTCCTGTTTGACCCCAGTTTATATAAAAATATTCTCAGCTATACCTTAACCAATCATTTGACTGAAATTTTACTAACCAATCCTAATATATTGTAACATAATTCTCTAACCAATTATATCCCACTAACCTAATTAATTTACAGGTAGCAAACTTAATTATACAGCAGGACGGAAACAATTACAGAACTAGACAGATTAACAATAGAAAAGTTGGGGGCCATTAAGATAAAACAATACAGAAATGGGGGTTTCACAACCACAACTATTGATAAGTGATTTCTTGCCAGACAGGATGCTATCAAACTAAGTTTTCTTTCACCATCTTTATCTGGTGGTGATGGGCACTATCAGGACAGGATTGCCTTTGTAACAGCGCAATACCCCCTTATTTCAACGTGACTGGTTTGGGATGTGAGGAACTGACCATTCGCTTCCCTCTTATGGCTACCCCTGCTGCTTAGCATAAGAATCAGGCCTCAGACTAGCCTAGTGAGAGAAGGCCCAGACACAGGCAGACTGTGATTTTCATTCTTTGTATTATACCACTGTAACTAGCTAAATTATGAAAATACACCTAAGTTCTTTAAGTATAGACCTTTACAGACAGGCCTGGAATCTGTATTCTAACAGATTCTTAGAGCAACTAGTCCTGGAAACCACAAGGGGAGAGGCAATTCTTGATTTAGTCCTAAGGAGAGCACAGGATCTGGTCCAAGGAGTGAATAATATAACTAAACCGCTTGGTAATAGTGACCATAATATAATTAAATTGAACATCTCTGTGGTGGGGGAAACAGCGGCCCAATACTGTTGCCTTTAATTTCAGAAAAGCGAACTACACAAAAATGAGGAAGTTAGTTAAACAGAAATGAAAAGGTTCAGCGTCAAAAGTGAAATCCCTGCAAGCTGCATGGAAACTTCTTAAAGACTCCATAATAGAGGCTCAGCTTAAATGTATACACAAAATTAAAAAAAACATAGTAAGAGAACCAAAAAAGTTCCACCCTGGGTAAACAACTAAGTAGAGAAGTTTTGAGAAGTAAAATGGCATCCTTTAAAAAGTGGAAGATAAATCCTATTGAGGAAAATAGAAAGGAGCATAAACTCTGCAAATGAAGTGTAAAAATGTCATTAAGAAGGCCAAAGACTCAAAGTAATAGCAAAAATATTTTTAGGTACATCAGAAGGAGGAAGCCTGCTAAACAACCAGTGGGGCCACTGGACGATTGAGAAGCTAAAGGAGCACTAAAGGACGAAAAGGCCGTTGTGGAGAAACAAAATGAATTCTTTGCATCGGTCTTCACGGCTGAGGCTGTGAGGGAGATTCCCAAACCTGAACCATTCTTTTTAGGTGACAAATCTGAGGAACTGTCCCAGATTGAGGTGTCATTAGAGGAGATTTTGGAACAAATTGATAAAGTAAACAGTAATAAATTACCGCGACCAGATGGCATTCACCCAAGTGTTCTGAAGGAACTCAAATGTGAAATTGCAGAACTACTTGTGGCTCTTCTTTGAGAAAGGCCAAAACATTAACTTTCTAAAAAAGATAATTTTGGGGTCAAGAGGAAGCTATGGGTCCCAGGAAAAAGAATTTTTCAACTATCTTAATGCAAATATTGACAATTCGATACATTCCCCTATTCAGCCGGCTCCGGACTCAAGTTGTCAGTGGTTTGGGTGTTGCGTGCAACTTGCCGGTACCTTAGATATTCTTCCTCCATGGTGAGGTAGAAGATGGGGTTGAGCCAAGTGCTGAAATATGTCAGGACTGAAGTAAAAACAATTACCGGGATCAGATGACGTGGAAAGTTTGTATCTAAAATCAGCAGCAAGGAGACATGATACGGCAGCCAGCAGAGGAAAAAGGCTGGGATCAAACCAAGGAGGATCTTGAGTGGCTTGGTGGACTGGATCAGCCTCTTCCTCCTCAACTTGGCAGCTAGAACCATGTAGAAGGTTGGGATTAAGATCAAGACTAATGGGATCAGAAACCCAACCAGGAACTGGATCGCAACGGCGGCCTTCACGCTGCCTTCATCTGTATCGGTGATGTCCCGAGGTGAGGTGAGAAATCCCAAGAGACCAACGTACCGCAAACTGAACCCAAGAGACAGGGCCCATATGACCAAAACAATCATGAAAGCCAGGCGGGGCGTGCGGTGGTTCTGGGCCCACTCAGGACGTGCCACGAGGATGCAGCGATCGACACTGAGGGCCATGAGGAGGAAGGCGCTGGAGAACATGTGGAAGGAGGTGATGGTGCTGCTCAGCTTCATGGCCCAGTTTAAGCGCAGTAAGAAGATGTATCTGAAGGGCAGGAAGACGATGAAGATTAAATCGGCCACGGCCCGGTTCAGGAACCACATGGTGCTGGCCGTCCTCCCCATACGGCAGCCGGCGACAAAGAGGATGTAGCAGTTCAATGGCACCCCAGCAAGGAAGGCCATGCCACCAAGCACCAGAGAGATGACTACCAACACCATTCCTGGAAGAGTTGCAGTCACCGTATCCCCTTATTCTCCTCAGGGCACGGTAGAGGCAGCGAAGACGTTGTACTGAGCAAAGGAAGGAAGAGCAATGAAAAGGGCTCCAGGAGAGGACACAGACAGACAGAGACAGCCGCCGAGTTTATAATCCCCTCAGACTTTACAGACTCCCCAAATCCTGAGCTGAACTCAGATAGGGTCAAATCCTCGTAGGCCAATGGCCCAATGATTCAAAGACCTTAGAAGCATAGAGCCAGAGGGCTAGAAGGGGACCGCAAGGGTCATCTAGTTTAACCCCCTGCCAAAATACATGACTTGTCATGTCTATTCTCTGCCTGAATGTGTTTGTTTTCACATAATATCGTTTTTCAACTAAAGCATATATTTAAAAAAAACCCACATTTGCTTCTAGCTGAAAAGTTGGATTTCTAGAAGAGGGGAGCAGCTCATGATGCAGGGACAGAGACTGGAGAGACCCACCCTGCTCCGCCGCCTCACCAAAATTCCCAAATAATCTTCTTGCTGTTAGTTTCCCAAAGGAGAATATTATTCCTATCTTTCTTAAAAAGAAGTTAATGAATGATCCCTTCGCCCCACACACATTTTTATTAAAATAATGGAATTTCTGAAAGAGAGTCTTCCTCAGCCCCCTTCATTTTGAAGTGGAGTTTAATTGTGGTTTGGGCCATGTCCGGGGGTGAGTTAGTGGAGCAGGCAAAATCCCCACCGAAAAATCCCCGCTGTGAAAACCTCCAGTAATGGAGAGAAACTCTCCAGGAGGAGAAATGTAAGATTGAAACAAGGACGACAACAAAAAAGCTGGCCAAACACCAGAGGAAGAAGAGAACGGTAATCAGCTAAAAAACTTTTTTTTAAAAAGGGAAGGATACTACAAAAGTCTATTGTAGTGGTTACACGGGTAGTTCCATCCCAGACTTGCGTCTGATGAAGCGGGCATTAACCCAGGAAAGCTTATGCTCCCAATACTTCTGTTAGTCTTAAAGGTGCCACAGGACCCTCTGTTGCTTTTTACAGATTCAGACTAACACGGCTACCCCTCTGATACTTGATCCCAGACTCTCACTGAACTGCTCGAGGAGCCTGGGCAAGTCAGATCACAGCCCCGTGCCTCAGTTTCCTCTCCAAACATTTGTCTGTTTAGAGTGTGAGCTCGCTGTGAGCAGGCCTCGTTCTCCCTCTGGGTCTGTGCAGCGCCTGGCACAATGGGGCCCCCCGAGTTCGGTCAGTGTCTGTACACAACCAAGCTGAACGGGAGCCCCTGATCTCTGACACAGGACACACCAATAATTTCAAATGGTTCTAACCGGACCAGATGAGGGGAGGGGATGGGGGCAGCTGGAAGGGGGGAGATCCAGGGGGCATTGGTGTGGGCGGCGGGACAGAATGAGAGCCAGTGGAGGTAGATGGGGTTTATCTCATTTCCTTACCAGTCTCTTGGGGGAGGCAGCGTCTCAGAGTCGACCCCTGTCCAAGGTCCCCAATGCTATGCCTGCAGCTCTCCCAGACTGGCTCAGCCCGGAGGAGGAAGCCGTTCATGTGAGGGTATATCTGGGGCGGGAAGAAGAATGAGTGGAGATCACAGGATGTGGCTGGGTCCGAATACTTCTGCAAAACCTGGAAGGCCTCCGGCACCCACAGCTACATGCAGATGTTATGTGAACCACAAGTTCCTGTTAGAATATAGATATTCAGGCCTGCCTGTAAAGGCCTATACTTTAAGAACTTAGGTGTCTTTTTATCACTTAGCTAGTTATAGGGGTATAAAAACAAAGAATGAAAATCAGTCTGCCTGTGTCTGGGCCTTCTCTCACCAGGAGAGTCTGAGCCTTGTTCTTAGGCTAAGCAGCAGGGGCAGCCCTAAGCTGGGAAGTGAACGGTCACATCCTCACATCCCAAACCAGCCACACTGACATAAGGGGCTATTGGGCTGTTAGGAAGACGATCCTGTCCTGATAGTGCCCATCACCACCAGATAAAGAAACACATCTTAAGATGGTTAAAGAAAACTGATCAATGGTTGTGGTTGTTAAACCCTCATTTCAGTATGTTTTATTTTTATGCCCCCCACTTTTCTATTCATAATCTGTCTGGTTCTCTAATTGTTTCTGTCTGCTGTATAATTAATTTTGCTAGGTGTAAATGATTGAGGGTAGTGGAATAAAATTGGTTGGAGAATTGTGTTAGGATTGGTTAGTTAAATATCAGTAAAATGATTGGGTAAGGTGTAGCTGAGAATATTACTATATAAACTGGGGTCAAACAGGAAGTGGGGGAAGGGAAATTGGAATCATGTTTGCTGGACATTAACCCCAATGAACATTGTGCTCTCTGCACTACTGACTTCTGGTGCTTGCTGTCTGTGTGACAAGAACCAGGGAAACAGGAGGGTGGAGGGAAAGCCCTCTAACAGCTCCCGTCACTCTGCTGGGCCCTAGCAAGGTGTCTGCATTCGGCTGGCCACTTCCGTGGGCTGGTGGCTGGGGCCCCCATCGGAGAGCAGGGGCTGAGACAGCAAAGTCCACCTGACTCCACTGTGTGAGGGCCCAGGAGCAGAGACGCCAGCTGGGACTCTGCCCTCCAGCCCCTCCTGGCTGGGGAAAGTGAGCAGAGCCCGCTGAGAGTCGGATGCATGAATTCAGGAGTTAAGCAACTAACTCACATGGGTGCTTTTGAAAATCTCACCAGTAGAATCCTATGTCGATTCAATTACAGCACGTAATGGGAGATAGCTAAAAAGTGACATTTAAGTTCTTATATAAAAATGCTAGAAGTCTAAATAATAAGATGGGTGAACCTGAATGCCACATGTGAAATGAGGACATCAACGGAACATGCATGACAGAAGATTAGTGGAATGAGGATTATCAATGTACCAGAGTACACAATATATAGGAAGGACAGAAAAGGTCGTGATGGTCGGGGAGTGGCACTCTGTGAAAGAAAGCATGGAGTCATATGAAGAAAAATCTTAAATGAACCAAACTGTACCATAGAATCTCAATGGAGAATAATTCCATGCCCGAATAATAAGAATACAGAGTAGGGATATATTACAGACCACCTGACCAGGATGGTGATAGTGACTGTGAAATATTCTGGAAGATTAGAGAAGCTATTAAAATTTAAAAAACTCAATAATAATGGGCGATTTCAACTCTCCCTATATCGACTGGACACATGTCACTTCAGGACAAGATGCAGAGATAAAGATTCTTGACACCTTAAATGACTGCTTCAAAGAGCAGCTAGTCCTAGAACCCACAAGGGGTGAGCCAATTCTTGATTTAGTCCTAAGTGGATCACAGGTTCTGGTCCAAGGGTCAATATGACTTAAGCGCTTGGTAATAGGGAGCATAATATAATGAAATTAATCTCCCTGTGGTGGGGGAAACATCACACCAGCCCACCACGGTAGCATTTAATTTCAGAAAAGAAAACTACACAAAGATGAGGAAGTTAGTAAAAAAATAAATGAAAAGCGACAGTTCCAAAAGTGAAATCCCTGCAAGCTGTATGGAAACTTTGAAAAGACACCAGAATAGGGGCTCAACTTAAATGTATACCCCAAATTAAAAAAACATAGTAAGGGAACCAAAAAAGTGCCACCGTGGATAAATAAACTAAAGAAGCTTTAAAAAGCAACAGAGGGTCCTGTGGCACCTTTGAGACTAACAGAAGTATTGGGAGCATAAGCTTTCGTGGGTAAGAGCATAAACTCTGTCAAAAGAAGTGTAAAACTAAAATTAGAAAGACCAAAATAATCTAAAAATGAGTAAAACCAAAAATCCATATATTTTGTAAAAATGACAGATTTATGCATTCCAAGGCTGGAAGGGACGAGTGTGATCATCTCGTCTGACCTCCCGGGTCACACGGGCCAGAGAACTGCCCCAAAACAATTCCTAGAGTAGAGCTTTTAGACAAACACCCCAGCTTGATTTAACATTGCCAGTAATGGAGGACCCACCACGACCCTTGGGAAATTGCTCCAATGGTCAGTTACTCTGACCATTAAAAATTTACACCTCATTTCCAGTCTGAATTTGTCTAGGTTCAACTTCTCTTTACTGGATCATGTTAAACCTTCCTCTGCTAGACTGAATATCCTGTTTTGAAATATTTGTTCCCCACATAGGTACTTTCAGACTGTGATCAAGTCAACCCTTCACCTTCTCTTTTTTAAGCTAAATAGATTGCACTCCTTGAGTTTCTCACTGTAAGGCAGATTTTCTAATCCAGTAATCATTCTTGTTGCTCTTCTATGAACCAGGCCAAAAAATTCACTTGCTAAAAGTAAGAATTTTTGAATCAAGAGGAAGTTACATGTCCCAGTGAACAGAATTCTTGAGTGACTTGGTGGACTGGATTAGCCTGTTCCTTCTCAGCTTGGCAGCCAGAACGATGTAGAATGTTGGGATCAAGATCAAGGCGAATGGGATCAGAAACCCGACCAGGAACTGGATTGCAATGGCGGCCTTCACCCTCCGTTCATCCCCTCGGAAATTCAGGCTGGTGCTGGCAGGTGAGAGGAGGGATTCCCAGAGATCATCGTACCGCAAGCTGAACCCAAGAGACAGGGCCCACATGCCCAAACCCATAGTGAAAGGTAACGGTGGCGGGCAGTGGTTCCCATACCACTCAGGGCGTGCCACGAGGATGCAGAGATTGACACCGATGGTGGTGAGGAAGAAGGCGGTGGAGAACATGTGGAAGGAGGTGATTGTGCTAGTCAGCATATTGGCCCAATTTAAGTCCAGGATGAAGAAGGAGGTGAATCAGAGGGGCAGGAAGATAATGAAGATGAAATTGGTCAGGGCCTGGTTCCATTGAATGTAATGGTGGGCAGAATTGCTCGCACTACAGAAACAGTATTTAAATTGTTATTTTTCTCTTTTTTTTGTTTTGCCGACCGTGTAAAGCTGAAATCGCGCATGTTAAATGCACCTAAGATGCGACAGACCTGTACCCCAAAAGTGTTAAAGGAACCTGTAGTCTGGGTAGCTGGATTACACCTTCACATTGGTGAAGCCAGCCCAGGTAAAAGCCAACACCAGGTGTTTCAGGTGGCTAATCCCAGTCAGGTAAAGGAGGGGACACCGGTATATTTTTTGGATGGAAATTGTATGTATCGGGGGTGAAAATCTGCAGATTTGGCTGCTGTGGAAATCAGAGGAACTGAGACAGTCAGCACCATTGGTTTCTCACTAGAAGTAAGGTCAGTACAAGAGGCAGAACTGGCAGCCTTGCTTACAATTTTAACTGAAGTAGATCCCAAATTTGAGCCAGAATGTTGGGTGATGGTGGATTCGAATTATGTATTTTGTGGGGTCACATGGATGCTGAGATGGTGGGCGGATAATCATTTCAGGACAACCGGTGGCTCCACAATCAAGCATGCTAGCTGGTGGAAACGAGTGGAGGAGCTTAGTCACAGTTTTGCACGAATCAATGTGGTAAAGGGAAAGGCACACAAGTAGGGTGACCAGATGTCCCGATTTTATAGGGACAGTCCCGATTTTGGGGTCTCTTTCTTATATAGACTCCTATTACCCCCAACCTCTGTCCTGATTTTTCACATTTGCTGTCTGGTCACCCTAGACACAGGAAATCAGGACCCCTAAGCAAAGGGAATAACCTGGTCAATACAAAGGCTAAGGGGGCTGCAACAGAGGTGCCCCCATGGCCATGTGAACCACAGCAGAGTGTGCCTGTAGCAAAGGGTAACAAGAAGTGGGGTGGACACAGATCATGGAAGGTGAATTTGGGAGTTGCAAGAATCTGACCCAGGACTGGAAGGCATCACAAAACTTGGGGATAGACATGGGCCAAAAGTAGTACTAAGGGAAGATATTTGGTGTGTCCTAATAGCTGAAGGACCAGTAATGCTGTGTCCTCAAGGAAGCCAGACAGCTTTCTTAAGTTGGGTGCATGGGATCTTGGCAGGGGGACACCCTGGGTTTGAGGAGGCACTCTGAACTTTAAAAAATTGTGCTGGTGGCCAGGAATGGCAGCCGATTTAAAGTCTCATCTGGAACTTTGGATTGTGCCAGGCACAATCCACCTTACAAGGTGCTAAGGGGAGACTTAATGAGACATGCCCCAAGGGGACCTTGGGAAAGAATACAAATTGACTACACAGGACCCCTACCAGGAGATCACAGACCAAACCGATTCATGTTGGTGGTGGTGGATGCTTTCAGCAGGTGGGTGGAAGCGTTCCCCACAAAGTATCAAACTGCCCGAGTAACTGCAAAAAAATTGGTAAATGAGGTATTCACTCGCTGGGGGGTCCCAAAGGTGATTGACTCAGACCAAAGAGCGGCTTTCCAGTCAAATCTGTTAGGGGAGTTGTCAGCCCTCACTGGAATCACACAGTTGTTCCCTATGGCTTATCACCCACAGGCTGCAGGGCAGGTGGAAGGCATGAAACACACCATCAAAAGTGAGCTGAGAAAGGAAGTGTAAATGGGAGGAAAACTGGTTACTGTTACTTCCCTTTGTCTTAATGAGAATAAAGGCCCGAGAATCAAAGGGCACCGGATTTTCTCCATACAAAGCTCTCATGAGAAGGCCCATGGAACGGAGGGAAAATCCACTTACCCCATTACCTCGGGAAGTCACTACACACGCCTAACACCAGAATGGATTTTAACCCTAATCGACCATGTGAAACAGGTAGAGAAAAGGAGGTACGCTAAGTGCTGCATTAGGGGGGCTGTGTTCGTGAGTATCTGAGTGTCTGTTGCCGGGACAGTTGGTCAGTTTGACCGTGTGCTTGATTGCTTGCTTGTTTTGTTTGAAAAGTGTGAACTGGGAGTGTTTGTTCCAGGTGGGCCTTGAGTAGGCCTGACTGGTATATAAGGACAGTCAGCAGCGACCCAGCTGAGCGGCCAACAGCAGAGGGAGTTTGCCTAGGAGTTCGCCTGGGCGAGAGCTCACTGAGGCTTTCATCTGCTGGTTTCGCTGAGTAGTTACTGCAACAGCTAAGGACGCTCTTAAGAGGAAGGCGATATGGAAGGTGAGCGATCAACTGTTGTAACCTGCACAGGTTGTGCCATGTTTGTCTTTCTTCCACAGGACGGAAGCGACTTTGTCTGTACAAAGTGTAAGCTGGTCTCCATATTGGAAGAGAAGGTTCGAGGTCTGGAGAAACAAGTATCAACTCTGCGTTGCATAAGGGAAAATGAAGATTTCCTTGACAGATGTCTGGAAATGCTTCTACGGCCACAACGTTCTGAAGATTCAGAGCAGGCGCAGCAGGGACAGAAGGAAGGTGAAGAAGTTTGGCAGCATGTGACATCCAGAAGGAGAAAGAGGAGCGTCCATGTACCAGCAATGGAGATACAGATGAGCAATCGTTTCCATGTTCTCTCTACAGGTATTAATGCGGATAGTGGACTAGATGACCCATCTGAGGGAAGGGAGCAGAAGGAGACTCCACCGATTGGAAGGCAAAAGATGCACTGTCCTAGGGATGGGGGTTCCACAACCACCATTCCCAAGAGGAGGAGGAGGGTGGTGGTGGTCGGGGACTCCCTCCTCAGGGGGACTGAGCCATCTATCTGACGCCCCGACCGAGAAAACTGAGAGGTCTGCTGCTTGCCAGGAGCTAGGATTCACGATGTGACGGAGAGACTGCCGAGACTCATCAAGCCCTCGGATAGCTACCCCTTCCTGCTTCTCCACATGGGCACCAATGATATTGCCAAGAATGACCTTGAGTGGATCACTGCAGACTACGTGGCTCTGGGAAGAAGAATAAAGGAGTTTGAAGTGCAAGTGGTGTTCTCGTCCATCCTCCCTGTGCAAGGAAAAGGCCGGGGTAGAGACCGTCGAATCGTGGAAGTCAACGAATGGCTACGCAGGTGGTGTCGGAGAGAAGGCTTTGGATTCTTCGACCATGGGATGGTGTTCCAAGAAGAAGGAGTGCGAGGCAGAGACGGGCTCCACCTAACGAAGAGAGGGAAGAGCATCTTCGCCAGCAGGCTGGCTAACCTAGTGAGGAGGGCTTAAACTAGGTTCACCGGGGGAAGGAGACCAAAGCCCTGAGGTAAGTGGGGAAATGGGATCCTGGGAGGAAGCGCAAGCAGGAAAGCGCAAGAGGGGAGGACTCCTGTCTCATGCTGAGAAAGAGGGATGATCGATGAGTTATCTTAAGTGCCTGTACACAAATGCAAGAAGCCTGGGAAACAAGCAGGGAGAACTGGAAGTCCTGGCACAGTCAGGGAACTATGATGTGATTGGAATAACAGAGACTTGGTGGGATAACTCACATGACTGGAGTACTGTCATGGATATATATAAACTGTTCAGGAAGGACAGACAGGGCAGAAAAGGTGGGGGAGTTGCGTTTTATGTAAGAGGAGTATGACTGCTCAGAGCTCCGGTATGAAACTGCAGAAAAACCTGAAGAGTCTCTGGATAAAGTTGAGAAGTGTGAGCAACAAGGATGATGTTGTGGTCGGAGACTGCTATAGACCACCAGACCAGGGGGGATGAGGTGGAGGAGGCTCTCTTCTGGCAACTAGCAGAAGTTACTAGATCGCAGGCTCTGGTTCTCATGGGAAACTTTAATCACCCTGATATCTGCTGGGAGAGCAATACAGCGGTGCACAGACAATCCAGGAGGTTTTTGGAAAGTGTAGGGGACAATTTCTGGTGCAAGAGCTGGAGGAACCAACTAGGGGCAGAGCTTTTCTTGACCTGCTACTCACAAACAGGGAAGAACTAGTAGGGGAAGCAAAAGTGGATGGGAACCTGGGAGGCAGTGACCATGAGATGATTGAGTTCAGGATCCTGACACAAGGAAGAAAGGAGAGCAGCAGAATAAGGACCCTGGACTTCAGAAAAGCAGACTTTGACTCCCTCAAGGAACAGATGGGCAGGATCCCCTGGGAGAATAACATGAAGGCAAAGGGGTCGAGGAGAGCTGGCTGTATTTTAAAGAATCCTTATTGTGGTTGCAGGAACAAACCATCCCGATGAGTAGAAAGAATAGTAAATATGGCAGGCGACCAGCTTGGCTAAACAGTGAAATCCTTGCTGATCTTAAACGCAAAAAAGAAGCTTACAAGAAGTGGAAGATTGGACAAATGACCAGGGAGGAGTATAAAAATATTGCTCAGGCATGCAGGAGTGAAATCAGGAAGGCCAAATCACACTTGGAGTTGGAGCTAGCAAGGGATGTTAAGAGTAACAAGAAGGGTTTCTTCAGGTATGTTAGCAACAAGAAGAAAGTCAAGGGAAGTGTGGGCCCCTTACTGAATGAGGGAGGCAACCTAGTGACCAAGGATGTGGAAAAAGCTAATGTACCCAATGATTTTTTTGCCCCTGTCTTCACGAAGAAGGTCAGCTCCCAGACTGCTGCACTGGGCAGCATAGTATAGGGAGAAGGTGACCAGCCCTCTGTGGAGAAAGAAGTGGTTCGGGACTATTTAGAAAAACTGGATGTGCACAAGTCCATGGGGCCGGATGCGCTGCATCCAAGGGTGCTAAAGGAGTTGGCGGATGAGATTGCAGAGCCATTGGCCATTATTTTTGAAAACTCAAAACTTTGAAAAAAGGCTAATGTAGTGCCCATCTTTTAAAAAGGGAAGAAGGAAGATCCGGGGAACTACAGGCCAGTCAGCCTCACCTCAGTCCCTGGAAAAATCATGGAGCAGGTCCTCAAGGAATCAATTATGAAACACTTAGAGAAGAGGAAAGTGATCAGGAACAGTCAGCATGGATTCACCAAGGCGAAGTCATGCCTGACTAAGCTAATTGCCTTCTATGAGGAGATAACTGGCTCTGTGGATGAGGGGAAAGCAGTGGATGTGTTATTCCTTGACTTTAGCAAAGCTTTTGATACGGTCTCCCACTGTATTCTTGCCGCCAAGTTAAAGAAGTATGGGCTGGATGAATGGACTATAAGGTGGATAGAAAGCTGGCTAGATCGTCGGACTCAACGGGTAGTGATCAATGGCTCCATGTCTAGTTAGCAGCCGGTTTCAAGCAGAGTACCCCAAGGGTCGGTCCTGGGGTCGGTTTTCTTTACTATCTTTATTAATGATCTGGAGGATGGTGTGGACTGCACTCTCAGCAAGTTTGCAGATGACACTAAACTGGGAGGCGTGGTAGATACACTAGAGGGTAGGGATTGGATACAGAGGGACCCAGACAAATTAGAGGATTGGGCCAGAAAAAACCTGATGAGGTTCAACAAGGACAAGTGCAGGGTCCTGCACTTAGGATGGAAGAATCCCATGCACTGCTACAGACTAGGGACCGAATGGCTAGGTAGCAGTTCTGCAGAAAAGGGCCTAGGGGTCACAGTAGACGAGAAGCTGGATATGTGTCAACAGTGTGCTCTTGTTGCCAAGAAGGCTAAAGGCATTTTGGGCTGCATAAGTAGGGGCATTGCCAGCAGATCCAGGAACGTGATCGTTCCCCTTTATTCGACATTGGTGAGGCCTCATCTGGAATACTGTGTCCAGTTTTGGGCCCCACACTACAACAAGGATGTGGAAAAATTGGAAAGAGTCCAACGGAGGACAACAAAAATGATTAGGGGGCTGGGGCACATGACTTATGAGGAGAGGCTGAGGGAACTGGGATTGTTTAGTCCCCAGAAGAGAAGAATGAGGGGGGATTTGATAGCTGCTTTCAACTACCTGAAAGGGGGGTTCCAAAGAGGATGGAGCTCGGCTGTTCTCAGTGGTGGCCGATGACAGAACAAGGAGCAATGGTCTCAAGTTGCAGTGGGGGAGGTCTAGGTTGGATATTAGGAAACACTATTTCACTAGGAGGGTGGTGAAGCACTGGAATGGGTTACCTAGGGAGGTGGTGGAATCTCTTTCCTTAGAGGTTTTTAAGGCCCGGCTTGACAAAGCCCTGGCTGGGATGATTTAGCTGGGAATTGGTCCTGCTTTGAGCAGGGGGTTGGACTAGATACCTCCTGAGGTCCCTTCCAACCCTGATATTCTAGGATTCTATGATTGTAAGGCAGTGGCCTGGCAAGAGAAGCAAGGAGCAGCAAGAGTCAAAGCGTGGTATGATCTTCCCGGGGAGTGTGATCTACCCACAGTGGGAGATCATAGAATATCAAGGTTGGAAGGGACCTCAGGAGGTCATATAGTCCCACCCCCTGCTCAAAGCAGAACTGATCCCCAGACAGATTTTTTTTACCCTAGTTCCCTAAATGGCCCCCTCAAGGATTGAACTCACAATGCTTGGTTTAGCAGTCCAATGCTCTAACCACTGAGCTATCCCTCCCCCCTCTAGAAATTTACAAAATTCCAGGTCAACACCACCCATTCCCAGCTCCTAAATGGAAGAGCCTGTACCTGATCCTTGACCGATTGGGGCCCAGCGTCTTACTATTGGGTACAGAGACAGGAGGGCAACAGTGGGTTCACTGCACACAGATAAAAAAGTGAAAACAGGGGATTGGAAAAGGGGACGCATACATTCTGTCATGTGTGTATTACAGATTAACCCACTAAGGAGAAAAAGATGGGAATTCCCTGGCCCTGGATGGAATGATCGTTACTGCTAATCACAGTTGTTACAGTTATAAACTCTACTCAAATCCCACAATGTGCAGTGTCAAAAGGAGGAAATAAATGGACTGCTACACCCACATCTTGTGGAAATTAAGCTAATTAGGACTATACACATTTCCACATAGAAAGATGTACCACCAACCCTCCAACAGGAATTTGGCAGTGTCGATATATGGATTAGATGGGGGAATACCAACCTGGTGGAGAGTAAAATGGATTTATTTGGGATTAGACCCTATTGGGAGATGGGCATCTGAGTGCTAAAGACAAGCACACTTCTGTGAGCTGTTTTCAGGTAAACCTGCAGCTTTGGGGCAAGTAACTCAGACCCTGGGTTTGTGTTGGAGCAGATGGGAGTGTCTGGCTCAGCAGGACAAGGTGCTGGAGTCCTGAGCTGGCAGGGAAAAGAGGGATAGAAGTAGTCTTGGTACATTAGGGGGCAGCTCCCAAGGCCGTTTTTGTGATCCAACCCGTCACAGTGGCATAGTCAAGCAGGATCTGTGCACAGCTGATCGGTTTGAGATAGTGGTAGTGATTTTAAGTGAGTTTTAAGTGTGCTGGCTGGAGAACAGACAAAGTGGTTACTGGTTTGTTATTTTCTGTTTGCTTATTTCAGGTAAGGGAAATAGGGACAGAAAAGGAAGCAAAATAAGTAAGAAGGAAGATCAGAAGAAGCTTAAACTGCTGTGACAAAGTTCCTCCTCTATCTTGGTGGGTCCTGCACTTATTGGTGGATTTTCTTGCCTCAGAGATTCACCATGTGGTTTGGGGA
Organism: Chrysemys picta bellii; assembly: GCF_011386835.1. Taxonomy (NCBI): domain Eukaryota; kingdom Metazoa; phylum Chordata; order Testudines; family Emydidae; genus Chrysemys; species Chrysemys picta. Next base: position 3,342,463 of record NC_088810.1, on the reverse strand, counting down.
ACAGCCCAGAGAACTTCCCCTCTGGAAGAACCCACAGTCCAGGTCAATTGGGAGGTTTGGGGGGAACCCAGGCCCACCCTCTACTCCAGGTTCCAGCCCAGGGCTCTGTGAACTGCAGCTATCTATAATACCTCCTGTAACAGTTGCATGACAACTACAACTCTCTGGGCTACTTCCCCATAGCCTCCTCCAAACACCTTCCTTATTCTCACCAGAGGATCTTCCTCCTGGCATCTTATAACAATTGTGTTCCTCCATCAGCACGCACACCCTCCTTGCATCACTTGCTCCCAGCTCCTCACACCACAAACTGAAGTGAGCTCCTTTTAAAACCCATGTGCCATGATTAGCCTGCCTTAATTGATTCTAGCAGCTTCTTCTTAATTGGCCCAAGGTGTCCTAATTAGCCTGCCTGCCTTAACTGGTTCTAGCAGGTTCCTGATCATTCTAGTGCAGTCCCTACTCTGGTTACTCAGGGAACAGAAACCCTGTCTGACCTGGGACTAATAGATCACTCTCCTGTAGCCCTCTGGCATGGAGGGAGGGGGCTGCTGCTCCTTCTCCTCTTTCTCTGCTACCTGCTTGCTTGCTGGCTGGCTGCTAGACTCACCCACACCCTTGGTTGCTTCTGCTCCAGCTACAGCCCCTTGTGGGGGGGCCTGCTGGCCCACTCCCCAGAGGAGGGGAGGGAGAGACCCCAACCATTGCTACTACTGCTGGGGATGCCATCACCACCTCCACCTGAGAAGGGTCCTTCCTGCTGGCCACCAGACTGCTGCCTGGAGCTGCTGTGTTTACTGCTGGGGAGCTGCTGCAGCCCTGAGGAGAAGAAGAGGACCATCTGCCAGTGGGGGAGCTCGTAGGAATTCTACAGAGCACCGTGGAGGGGGCCCTCCTGGACTGAGTAACTTTTGAACTGTGCTCTTATGGTGGGAATCTAGACTGTGTTTGTGGAGACACAGGGGGTGTGGTGTGGAGACACAGGGGGTGTGGTGTGGAGCCTGCCCCCTGGTCCATCTGTGTTTCCCCCCCCCCCCCGATCCCCACCACCACCATTATTGTTGCCCCCTCCACGACCCCCACCGGCTACTCACCATCTGCCTCGAGCTCCTGCCTCTGGGACTCAGCTGCTCACCTAGGCTTGCCACGCCCTGTTGCCACCATTGGGCCTGATACAGCAGCCAGCCTAAACTGCCTTTCCTTTTTGTTACAAGCGCACGTGGGTGCACGTGCCCCCCTCCTTTGGACTGACCCTCTCCCCCCTGTAGCAAGCCCCCAGCTTTACCCTTGCTACCTACCCATTTGCCCCTTGCAGCCTTTTGCCCCTCTCCCTTGCCCCAGCCCCTCGCTAGCTCCAGTTTGTTTGCCTGCCCCACCCTTTCCCTCTACAGCCTTTCTTTGTTTGACCCGCCCCAGCCTCTGAAGCTAGCCCCGTGGTTCCCCTGCCCCATTCCCGGCCTGGTTGTTCCCTTCTCCCTGCATCCCCTTGCCCTGATTAGCCCCTCCCCTCGTGTGCCCATGTCCCCTCCCATGCGCTTGTGCCCCTCCCCATTTTAGTTTGACCCTGTTTCACTGCACCCCCCTATGCTGTTATAGCCCCCCTTCCTTGGTGCAACTAGAGGAGCCAGAAACCCTCTCCTAATCCGTGACTGACCCCTAGCCCTTGATAGCCCACCCATCCATCCCACCCCCTTTTTTGGCGCCCTCCTCCCCTGCCTGCAGCCTAGCGGGGAGGAATGGTTGACCTGCTTCCCCCTTCCCTACCTCCCCTCCAGTGTTTGTTCTCCCCCGTCCTCGTTATGGCAGGGGACGAGGTGAGTGGGACCCCTCGGGCAGGCCCTGCTACCTCTCCTCCACCCGCCCCACCATTGTCCCCCCAGCCTCTACCTCAACCGCCGCTGCCGAGCCACCTGCTACCACCCCTGCTGGAACACCGGCAGTGGTGGGTAACAAGGTGACCTCCACTGCTGCCACGTCCCTTGCCCTCTCTGACTCTGGGGGAGTCCCCCCAGCCGGCAGGAAGGGCCAGGGCACAAAGAAGGGTAAAGGCCCCGCTAAAAAAACCAGGCCCTCCATGGCAGGGGGTGCCCCCACTGCCATGGCCCCGCAACTGGCCGTGGCGTCCCTCCCTGTTGTTCCCTCCACCAGCTCTGTGGGTGTCCCTCCCCCAGCCCCCAGGGCATACGCCCAGGTGGTGGCAGCCCCCCCACCTGCCGCTGCATCATCATCTCCCCCATCCACCGCCTTTGCTACCATCTATAGCGGCCGGGGCCCTTTCCCCACCTTGACTAGGAAGCACGGCATCCGTTGCCTCCTGGTGCCCGCCTCGCCCTACGTGGAGACCTACGTGCGGGCATTGGCAAGGGTGGTGTGGCCCACAGCCATTGTGGTGGCCTCCAAGATGTACGGAAAGGTCGCCTTCTTCCTAGCACCAGAGACTGCCTCCCAGGAGGCGGTGGAGAAGGGCCTGGCGGTGGGGGGCGTGTTCATCCCCCTGCAGCCGCTAGAAGACCTGGGCACCTGACTGGTCCTGATCTCTGTCCCTCCCTTCCTTCCTAATGCAAGCCTGTTACCCACCCTCTCTACCCTGGGGAGGCTGATATCTGTGGTCAGCCCTCTCCCATTGGGCTGCAAAGACCCCGCCCTCCGTCACATCCTCTCGTTCCGCCGGCAAGTACAACTACAACTGCCGCCGGCGGCACATGACGGTGAGGTGCTCGAGGGGTCCTTTTTGGTCCCCTACCAAGGGGCCCGCTACCGGATGCATTATTCAACGGGGGAGGCCTGTTGCTACCTCTGCCGGGCGATGGGGCACGTCCGGAGGGACTGCCCCTTGGCCCGGCACGGAGAGGCATCCGGGATCCCCGAGTCCTGGCAGGGCACCGTCATCGCCAGCGTCCCTGGCTGTCTGGCACCTGAAGCCGCCCCTTCTCCTTTTCGATCCACCAATGCTCCCGCTCGGGCCCAAAGAGTACTTCCCCCAGTGTGCCCAGACGATCTGGCGGGGCCTGTGGAGGAGGGTGAGATAGGGATACCACCGGGCATAGCAGAGAGCCCGCCCCAAGGGGATTCTTCCCTCCTTCATGCTGCCCCACCTTTACCTCCCTGAGTCCCTGAGCCTTCGCCCTTGCTCCCTGACCCGACCCCTGCTAGCCAGCTCCCAGATGATGCCATGGAGGGCTGGTCCTTAGTACAGGGGAAGCAGGGCAAGTGGAAGGCTTGAGTTCTGCTCCTCCCATCTGATGAGTTAGCCCCCTGGAAGACCAGGAAGGGGGGCACCGATGCTGAGCATTACACTTTGCCCCCTGCTGATTCCCATTCAATGGTGCTGGCTGGGGACGCCGTTGCAGCACCGGAAGGTAACATCGCCCCTCCTCTGGAGTCCCTTCCTATGGAAGCCCCTGATGGGGCCCCTCTCGCCCCCTTACAATCTGAAGCCCCTGCAAACACCAAGGCGAGCGTCGCTTCGGGTGCTGGTGGGGAGAGCCCTGGGGTGGTGGAAGGTGATCTCCCTTCCATTTATGAGTCGATCGAGGCCCTGGGTCTGACACCAGTTACCCAGGGGGAGGACAAACCTCTGCCAGCGGGCCTCAATCTGAGCGACTTCTCATCGGTCCCCCTTTCCCCGTGTTCCATCCCCTTATCCACTGCTTCCGCTCCCGCCTCTGAAGAGCCCCTGGACTCTTACACCAAACCGGCCGCAGATGGCATCCGCTAGTAGCTGCCAAGCCTCTTGAGGCGATGGCCAGTGCCATGCGGCCAGGACCTGAGTCTCCAGGGAACTCCCTCGTGGCTTTGGGGCAGCCGACTTCCTTCCCGGGTGGGGGCCCTATTGTTGATTCTCCACCTACGGATGCTGTGGCCTTTCCATCTGCCTTGGAGCACGAGCCCGGCATCACCGAGGGCCCCACTCCATCCCCACAAATCCCTGAGCCTATTTGTGGGGTGCCACCCCCCCACTACCCAGTGGCATGGCTGCTGGGGTCCCCGATCCCACTATTGCCCCTGCTCTTGTCTCTATTCCTGACTCCGGCCCTGCCCCTGACACTGACCCCGTCCATGTCCCCTCCACTTCCCATGATGCTTTTGCTGCCCCTGGGGCTGTCTCCTTCCTTATCCCAGAGGATGAACCCCAAGGAGCGGCCTTTGTTTTTGCCTGTCCCAACCCACCAGGGGCTGCTATTTTCCCTCCACCGCCCCATATTGAGCCAGGGTCTGAGGTGGCCACGTGGCATCGGCCCATCGGATGCCCTGTGGAGGGTCTGCCCCTGCTTGCCCGTCTTGGTGGGCCCCGGGGCTGTGATAGGGGCCCCACTGGGGGAAAGCCATAGATCAGTAACCCCACCCCCCCCATACGCTGAGAGAGGAGCTATGGGAGTTCCTTGAGGATGTCCGTGGCACCCACAACAAGGTACAGCTTGCACTCCAGCGATTGGGGGGGGGGGGGGATTTCCATCAGATCCTCCGGGCCGCGAGGGCCCTTGTGGGGGAGGGTAAGAGGACCGGGAGGCAGGCCGCCACAGCCTACCAACGGGTCCACCTCTTCCGTGACTCCTTCATCGCCCACTAAGTCGTGGGGTAGGTCACAGATCGTTGCGCAGCCCGACGGAGGCCGTGGGCATCTCTGCCGGTGACGATCCCCCCCAGCCCTCCTTATGGCACCGATCATCTTCGCAACATTAAACACCCAGGGCTGTAGGATGGGTCTCTGCAGGAGCCAGGTGCTCTTCTTCCTTCGGGAGGGGGGTACTCTGTGATTTTCCTGCACGAGACCCATACAGATCTGGCCGCTGAAGCTAGCTGGCGGCTGGAGTGGGGGGACAGGGTCTACTGTAGCCACCTCACAGTTCGTATGGCTGGAGTGGCGACCCTGTTCTCCCCCGACCTAAGGCCCGAGGTGCTGGGGGTTGCGAAGGCTGTGCTGGGCCACCTGCTGCACCTCTGGGTCCGCATGGAGGGGCTTGTGGTCAATCTTGTCAACGTTTACACCCCGACATCGTGCCCGGAGAGGTTGCGTTTTTATCAGCAGGCGTCCACCTTCCTCGGCACCTTGGATCCTCGCGAGTGCCTGGTACTGAGCGGGGACTTTAACGCCACCCTCGAGGAACAGGACCGCTCGGGGACCGAGCAGCACCCGGCTGCCCTCCGTGAGATCGTCGAACATTACTCTCTGGCGGACATCTGGCACAATCACCACCCGGATGATGTTTCGATGTTCACTTTTGTCTGGGTGGAGGTCCATCGGTCATGCCACTCCCGGTTGGACCACATCTATTTGTCATGCTTCCATCTTTCCCGGGCCCACTCCTCCAGCGTCCGGCCGGCCCCTTTTTCAGATCACCATCTAGCCACCGTGACAGCCTCTCTGCGCGGAGAGGCCGGGGCTGGCCTATTGGCACTTTAATAATAGCTTGTTGGAGGATGTGGGCTTCATGGCATCCTTCTGAGAGTTCTGGCTGGCCTGGCGAGGGCAGCGGCATGCCTTTCCCTCAGCGCGGCGGTGGTGGGTCCTGGGGAAGGTGCGCGCCTGGCTCTTCTGCCGTGACTACACCCGGGGCACCAGCCGATGGAGGGATGCGGCGATAGGGCAGTTGGAACGGGAGGTCTTAGAGCTGGAGAGGCATCTGGCCACCAGCCCCGATGATCCATCCCTCTGCGGAGCGTGCCGGGAGAAGTGGGAGGAGCTCGGGACCCTCGAGGACCGTTGGGCCCGAGGTGCCTTTGTTCGATCCCGCATCCGCCTCTTTCGGGAGATGGATTGCGGCTCCTGCTTCTTCTATGCCCTGGAGAAAAAGAGGGGGGCCAAGAAGCACATCACCTGCCTTCTAGCAGAGGACGGCACCCTACTCACAGATCCGGCAGAGATGTGTTGGAGGCCCAGGGCCTTCTACGCAAGCCTTTTCTCTCCAGATCTGACCGATTCTAACGCTTGCAGAATGCTCTGGGATGAACTCCCGATGGTCAGCGCGGGCATCTGAGACCGGCTGGAAGTGCCTCTCACTCTGGCCGAGTTCTCGGAAGCCCTTCGTCGCATGCCCACCAATAAATCTTTGGGCATGGACGGGCTGACCGTGGAGTTCTACGGTGTGTTTTGGGATGTCCTCAGCCCAGACCTTGTCACCGTCTGGGCCTAGTCCTTGCAGGGGAGGGTCTTCCCTCTTCCATGCAGGCAAGCCTTGCTTGCCTTATTGCTGAAGAAGGGGGACCTCCGCGATTTACGGAATTGGCGTCTCATCTCACTTCTCAGCATGGACTATAAAGTCGTAGCGAAGGCCATCTCACTGTGGCTAGGGTCCGTGCTGGCAGACATGATCCACCCAGACCAGACCTACACCGTCCCAGGCCGCACCATCTTCGACAACTTGTATCTGGTCCGGGACCTTTTGGAACTCGGGGGTAGGGATGGTCTGTCATTCGGCCTCCTGTCCCTGGATCAGGAGAAGGCGTTTGACAGGGTGGACCACGGGTATCTCCTGGGCACTCTGCGAGCGTTCAGCTTCGGGCCCCAGTTTGTGGGTTTTCTCCAGGTGCTGTACGCCTCTGCAGAGTGTTTGGTCAGGTTCAACTGAACCCAGACTGAACTGGTCAGCTTTGGGTGAGGAGTACGTCAAGGGTGCCCCCTCTCGGGCCAGCTGTATGCTCTGGTGATCAAGCCCTTCCTCTGTCTCCTTGGTAGGAGGTTGACGGGGTTGGTGCAGCGGGAGCCGGAGCTGCGGCTGGTCCTCTCGGCGTACGCCGAAGACGTGCTCCTCGTGGTCCAGGACCCGGGCCACTTCGTGCAGGTGGAGGCTTGCCAGACCTTCTATTCAGCAGTCTCCTCCGCCCAGGTCAACTGGGTCAAGAGCTCTGGCTTGGTGGTAGGGGTTGGGTGGCAGGCAAGCTCCCTCCCACCCGCGCTTCAGGCCATCCGGTGGAGCACATGTCTGCCGCTTTATCTCGGTGTTTACCTTTCTGCCATGCATCCGTCTCCACCGGTGAACTGGCTAGGTTTAGAGGGCAGGGTGTCGGAGCAGCTCCTGAAATGGACAGGACTGCTCTGGTGTCTCTCCCTTCGAGGGAGAGCACTGGTGCTCAATCAACTAGTCCTGTCCATGCTCTGGTACCGGCTCAACACCCTGGTCCTGGCCCCGCATTTCCTGGCCAACCTCCGGACATCGATTCTGGAGTTCTTTTGGTCAGCACTGCACTGGGACTCTGCGGGGGTTCTCCATCTACCCCTGGAGGACGGAGGGCAGGCCCTGAAGTGTCTGCACACTCAGGTCCACGTCTTCCGCCTCCAGGCCCTCCAGAGGCTCCTTTATGGCACAGGTAGTCCAGCATGGAGCTTATTGGCGCAAGCCTTCCTGCGCCGCTTCCGAGCGCTCCGATATGACCGGCAGCTCCTTTGTCTCCATTCGAGAGGTCTTCCACGAGGCCTCTCCGGGCTGCCAGTCTTCTACCAGGACCTTCTCCGGACCTGGAAACTGTTCTCAGTGACCAGGTCCGTGGCGGCCACCGTGGGGGCAGATCTCCTTGTGAAGCCCCTGCTACACAACCCCCAGCTTCGTGTGCAGTTGGCAGAGTCTCCCATGGTGCCCCAGAGGTTGGTCCTGGCTGAAGGACCAAAGTTGGAGACCTCCTGGACTACGACAGGGGAGACTGGCTGGATCCCCTGATGCTCATTCGGCGCATGGGGCTCTCCAGACCTCGTACTCCCCGGTGCGTACTTCAGGAGGTGAGGGCTGCTTTGCCGCCCACTGCGTGGGACTATCTCAACCGGGTCCTGTGAGAGGGCACGTCTCGCCCACCCTTCACTCTGAGCCCTCCAGATTTTTTCATCGGGCTCCTACCCCGTGGACCCAACTGGCCACCTCCCCATCCATTCGCCATGAGCTGGCTGCACGATCTGCAGCAGGTTCTGTTCCGGACCGCGCCAAGGAAACAGCTATACACGCTCGTGCTCCATGTTCTTCATGTCCTCACCCTCGCGTCCTGCCCCAATACAAAGTGGCGGGACCTTCTGCCACCTCTGGAGGGTGAGGAGCCCTGGTGGGCCAGCCTTTATTCTGCTCTGATCCCAAAGCCCACTGGGGACATCAGTGGGCGGCTCCTTCACGGAGCCATGAGCATGGGCATGTACTTGGCGCGATTTACCCCTATCCCAGACACCTGCCCTATTGCGGCGTGAGGGAGACCCTGGTGCATGTTTACCTTGAGTGTGCCAGGCTGCAGCACCTATTCCGGGTCCTCAGGGATATTTTGTTAAGATTTTGGTTTGCACTTTTCTCCTCACCTTTTTATTTATGCACTTCCTGGGGTGTTTGAATCCTTAATTAGGATGTCACATTACCGTGTGTAACCACAAACATACTTCCATCAAAGATGATCCCCAAAGGTGTGATTGTTATGTACATATTACACAAGGCATAAAATCCCCTTTGGGACATTGGGTGTATGATGAGTTAACCATGTTGCAAAATGTAACCCTGCAGGTGCTATGGATGCCAAGTTGGAAGAACCTGAATTTAAACTGGCCACAGCCTGGAGCTGGGAATATGCCCCAAGGAATGGTGGGTGGACCAAAATCATCCCAACTGTACTGTGTACATAAAATGATGGAAAAAACAATTTGATTGGTGGGGGAGGGGGCGCACCTGGAATAGTCATCGGACAAGGGGATTGTAGGCACATGGAATCTCGGGGATGTGTGTATAACCAAACAATTGATAAGCCAAAATGTGAGATTTCAACAACAAATCAATGAATTAATATAGGCCCTCCAGCCTAGTGTATTAGACAATCCAGACCCAAACTTCTCGGGCTCACTAAAATGGGAAGTCTGGAACACTAATTAGAATAGGTGTGGTATGCCCGTACCAGAGAAGGTGCATGGCATTGTACCACACCAGGAGCAGTGGGACAGACGGAGCATCAACATATTCCACCGTGATGCCTGGCCCTGTCAGGAAATGTGTCGCCGTGTGTCCTATGCTTTCCCAGGGATACCTGGGCAGCAGGATCCCAAAAGAAAAAGAAAGGGGTGGAGTGTTACAATATAAATATTCAGGCCTGTCTGTACTGGCCTATACATTAAGAACTTAGTTGTGTATTTATCACTTAGCTAGTTACAGGGATATAAAAACAAAGAATGAAAATCTCAGTCTGCCTGTGTCTGGGTCTTCTCTCACTAGGATAGTCTGAGGCCTGGTTCTTAGGCTAAGGCCTTTGGCTAAGCAGCAGGGGCAGCCATAAACTGGGACGCGAATGGTCACATCCTCACATCCCAAACCAGCCACACTGAAATAAGGGGGTATTGGGCTGTTAGGAAGATGATCCTGTCCTGATAGTGCCCATCACCACCAGATAAAGAAACAGATCTTAAGATGGTTAAAGAAAACTTTGATAGTGTCTTCTCTGTCAAGAAATCACTTCTCAATGGTTATGGTCGTGAAACCCTCATTTCAGTATGTTTTATCTTTATGGCCCCCACTTTTCTATTGTTAATCTGTCTGGTTCTCTAATTATTTGTCTGCTGTATACTTAATTTTGCTAGGTATCAGTTAATTAGGGTAGTGGGATATAATTGGTTAGACAATTATGTTACAGTATGTTAGGATGGGTTAGTTACATTTCAGTAAAATGTTTGGTTAAGGTATAGCTGAGAATATTACTGTATAAAGTGGGGTCAAACAGGAAGTGGGGGGAAGGGAAATTGGAATCATGCTTGCTGGACATTAACCCCAATGAACATTGCATTGTCTGCACTACGGACTTCTGGTCTTCTGCTTCTTGCTGTCTGTGTAACAAGAACCAGGGAAGTGGGAGGGTGGAAGGAAAGCCCTCTAACAGCTCCCCTCCACCCCCCTTGGGCACTACCAAGGTGTCTGCATTTGGCTGTCCACATCTATGGGCAGGAGAGTGGGGCCCACATTGGAGATCCGGGGCTGAGATAGCAACCTCCAGCCGACTCCACCGTGCGAGGGCCCAGGAGCAGAGATGCCAGCTGGGACTCTGCCCTCCAGCCCCTCCTGGCTGGGGAAAGCGAACAGAGCCCTGCAGGGAGTGGGACGTGTGAGATTCTCGTCCCTGCCTTTCGTTCAGGGAACCCACCCCTCGGCCTGGGCCACGTTACAGACCAGCCAAGGCTAAGGAAACCGTCGCTCTGTGCTAGAGAACACAAACCAAAGCCCGATCGTCTCACTGGACAATCGAGATGCTAAAGGAGCACTAGAGGACGAAAAGGCCGTTGTGGAGAAACAAAATGAATTATTTGCATCGGTCTTCACGGCTGAGGCTGTGAGGGAGATTCCCAAATCTGAACCATTCTTTTTAGGTGACAAATCTGAGGAACTGTCCCAGATTGAGGTGTCATTAGAGGAGGTTTTGGAACAAATTGATAAAGTAAACAGTAATAAATTACCGCGACCAGATGGCATCACCCAAGTGTTCTGAAGGAATTCAAATGTGAAATTGCAGGACTACTTGTGGCTCTTCTTTGAGTAAGGCCAAAAAATTAACTTTCTAAGGGTATGTCTACACTACGAAATTAGTTCGAATTTATAGAAGCCGGTTTTATAGAAATCGGTTGTATACAGCCGATTGTGTGTGTCCTCACATAAAATGCTTTAAGTGCTCTAGTCGGCGGACCGCGTCCACAGTACCGAGGCTTGCGTCGACTTCCGGAGCATTGCACTATGGGTAGCTATCCCACAGCTATCCCACAGTTCCCGCAGTCTCCGCCGCCCATTGGAATTCTGGGTTGAGATCCCAATGCCCGAATGATGCAAAACAGTGTCGTGGGAGGTTCTGGGTACATGTCGTCAGGCCCCTCCTCCTCCGTCACAGCAACGGCAGACAATAGATTCGCGCCTTTCTACCTGGGTTACCTGTGCAGACAACATACCACGGCAAGCATGGAGCCCGCTCAGCTCACCGTCACCTGGGTGCCGGCAGACGTGGGACTGCATTGCACCAGACCCTTGCCTTTTGGCAGTAGATGGTGTATTACGACTGGTAACCGTCCTATTACAAGTAGGATCATCGCACATTAGCAGAGTCTTCCCTGAGCAGCAGATCATGCAATAGGCCTGAAGGCCATTGTAATACACTAACTGCCAAGCGCCCAGTATTTGCTGCCAAGCACCCAGAAAGATGCCGAGGGCTATCAGTCACGCTGCACCGTCGTCTTAAGATGTAAAAAATAGATTTGCTTTGTTATCATTTGCTTCCCCTCCCTCCTGTACGCCATGTTGTCACTCGGCCCGCCCTCCCTCCTTCCCCTAGTCCGTCAGATACTAGTTTCGTGCCTTTTTTCAGACCAGGCGCCATAGCTAGCACTGGGATCATGGACCTAGCGTCGACTTCCGGAGCATTGCACACAGTTCCCACAGTCTCCGCCCCCCATTGGAATTCTGGTTGAGATCCCAATGCCCGGATGATGCAAAACAGTGTCGCGGGAGGTTCTGGGTACATGTAGTCAGGCCCCTCCCCCTCCGTCACAGCAATGGCAGACAATAGATTCGCGCCTTTTTACCTGGGTTACCTGTGCAGACAACATATCACGGCAAGCATGGAGCCCGCTAAGCTCAGCTGAGCTCACCGTCACCATATGTCCTCTGGGTGCCGGCAGACGTGGGACTGCATTGCTACACAGCAGCAGCTGCTAACCGCCTTTTGGCGGTAGACGGTGTAGCATGACTAATAGCCGTGGGGCTGGAAGCCGTAGGGCTGCATTGCACCAGCCCCCTGCCTTTTGGTAGAAGATGGTATATTATGACTGGTATCCGTCGTCGTCATACTGCAGTGGCTGTCAGTCATGGGCACCTGGGCAGACATGCTACTGTCTCGATGATGATGGCTATCAGTCGTAGTACACTATTTTCTGCCAATTGCCCAGTATTGTCTGCTAAGCACCTAGAAGATGCCGAGGGCGATCTGGGTGCTGGCAGACGTGGGGCTGGCAGATGTGGGGCTGCATTGCTACACAGCAGCAGTCCCTTGCCTTTTGGTAGAAGATGGTATATTACGACTGGTATCCATCGTCATCGTACTGCAGAGGCTATCAGTCATGCTGCACCGTCGGCTGCCAGCTTAAGATGTAAAAAATAGATTTGTTCTGTATTCATTTGCTTCCCCTTCCTCCGTGAAATCAACGGCCTGCTAAACCCAGGGTTTTCAGTTTAATCTTTGGGGGGACCATTCTGTGTGACAGTTGTTTGTGTTTCTCCCTGATGCACAGCCACCTTTCTTGATTTTAATTCCCTGTACCTGTACGCCATGTCGTCACTTGGCCCTCCCTCCCTCCCGCCCTCCCTCCTTCTCCTGGTCCGTCAGATACTAGTTTTGCGCCTTTCTTCTGACCAGGCGCCATAGCTAGCACTGGGATCATGGAGCCCGCTCAGATCACCGCGGCAATTATGAGCACTATGAACACCACGCGCATTGTCCTGGAGTATATGCAGAGCCAGGACATGCCAAGGCGAAACCTGGACCAGCCGAGGAGGCGATTGCAGCGCGGAGAAGAGAGTGATGAGGAAATTGACATGGACATAGACCTCTCACAAGGCACAGGCCCCAGCAATGTGGAAATCATGGTGTCACTGGGGAAGGTTCATGGCGTGGAATGCCGATTCTGGGCCCGGGAAACAAGCACAGACTGGTGGGACCGCATCATGCTGCAGGTGTGGGACGATTCCCAGTGGCTGCGAAACTTTCGCATGCGTAAGGGCACTTTCATGGAATTTTGTGACTTGCTTTCCCCTGCCCTGAAACGCCAGGATACCAAGATGAGAGCAGCCCTCACAGTTGAGAAGCGAGTGGCGATAGCCCTGTGGAAGCTTGCAACACCAGACAGCTACCGGTCAGTCAGGAATCAATTTGGAGTGGGCAAATCTACGGTGGGGGCTGCTGTGATCCAAGTTGCCAGGGCAATGAAAGACCTGGTGATATCAAGGGTAGTGACTCTGGGCAACGTGCAGGCAATAGTGGATGGTTTCGCTGAAATGGGATTCCCAGACTGTGGCGGGGCCATAGACAGAACCCATATCCCTATCTTGGCACCGGAGCACCAAGCCACCGACTACATAAACCGCAAGGGGTACTTTTCAATGCTTCTGCAAGCCCTGGTGGATCACAAGGGACGTTTCACCAACATCAACGTGGGATGGCCGGGAAAGGTACATGATGCTCACGCCTTCAGGAACTCTTGTCTGTTTCGAAAGCTGGAGGAAGGGACTTTCTTCCCAGACCAGAAAGTAACCGTTGGGGATGTTGAAATGCCTATCGTGATCCTTGGGGACCCAGCCTACCCCTTAATGCCATGGCTCATGAAGCCGTACACAGGCAGCCTGGACAGTAGTCAGGACCTGTTCAACTACTGGCTGAGCAAGTGCCGAATGGTGGTGGAATGTGCATTTGGATGTTTAAAAGCGCGCTGGCGCAGCTTACTGACTCGCTCAGACCTCAGCGAAAAGAATATCCCCATTGTTATTGCTGCTTGCTGTGCGCTCCACAATATCTGTGAGAGTAAGGGGGAGACATTTATGGCGGGGTGGGAGGTTGAGGCAACTCGCCTGGCCGCTGATTACGCGCAGCCAGACACCAGGGCGGTTAGAGGAGCACAGCAGGGTGCGGTACGCATCAGAGAAGCTTTGAAAACGAGTTTTGTGACTGGCCAGGCTACTGTGTGAAATTTCTGTTTGTTTCTCCTTGATGAACCCTCCAAACCCCCCCGCCGACCCGGTTCACTCTACTTCCCTGTAAACCAACCACTCCACTCCACCCCACTCTCCCCTCCCCAATTCGAGCACCGCTTGCAGAGGCAATAAAGTCATTCTTTTTTCACATTCATGCTTTCTTTATTAATTCCTCACAGAAGTAGGGGGATAATTGCCAAGGTAGCCTGGGATGGGTGCGGGAGGAGGGATGGAAAAGGACACACTGCATTTTAAAACTTTAACTCTTATTGAAGGCCAGCCTTCTGATGCTTGGGCGATCATCTGGGGTGGAGTGACTGGGTGGCCGGAGGCCCCCCCACCGTGTTCTTGGGCATCTGGGTGAGGAGGCTATGGAACTTGGGGAGGAGGGCTGTTGGTTAAACAGGGGCTGTAGCGGCGGTCTCTGCTCCTGCTGCCTTTCCTGCAGCTCAACCATATGCTGGAGCATATCAGTTTGATGCTCCAGCAGACGGAGCATTAACTCTTGCCGTCTGTCTGCAAGCTGACGCCACCTATCGTCTTCAGCCCGCCACTTGCTCTTTTCAGCCCGCCATTCAGCCCGCCACCTCTCCTCTTGTTCATATTGTGCTTTTCTCATGTCCGACATTGACTGCCTCCACGCATTCTGCTGTGCTCTATCAGCGTGGGAGGACATCTGGAGCTCCGTGAACATATCGGCCCGTGTCCTCCGTTTTCTCTTTCTAATGTTCACTAGCCTCTGCGAAGGAGAAACATTTGCAGCTGGTGGAGGAGAAGGGAGAGGTGGTTAAAAAAGACACATTTTAGAGAACAATGGGTACACTCTTTCATTACAAGGTCGCATTTTTCCTCTGCCTGCCGGTTTGGTATGAGAGATCACTCACGCAGTGCCCCAGGCAACATATTTCGGCTTGCAGGCAGCCATGGTAGGCCACAGTCTTTTGGCTTTTTTAACCTTCTTAACATGCGGGAAAGGTTTCAAACAGCAGCGCATTTCCGATATCAAGGATGAATTGGGTTGGCCATTTAAAATGGGTTTTCAATGTAAAAGGAGGGGCTGCGGTTTCCCGGTTAACATGCGGCACAAACCCAAGTAAACCACCCCACACACACACACACACCCGATTCTCTGGGATGATCACTTCACCCCTCCCCCCACCGCGTGGTTAACAGCGGGGAACATTTCTGTTCAGAAGAGCAGGAACGGGCACCTCTGAATGTCCCCTTAATAAAATCACCCCATTTCAACCAGGTGACCATGAATGATATCACTCTCCTGAGGATAACAAAGAGAGATAAGGAATGATATTGTCTGCGTGCCAGCAAACACCGGGACCATACGCTGCCATGCTTTGTTATGCAATGATTCCAGACTACGTGCTACTGGCCTGGCGTGGTAAAGTGTCCTACCATGGCGGACGGGATAAGGCAGCCCTCCCCAGAAACCTTTTGCAAAGGCTTTGGGAGTACATGAAGGAGAGCTTTCTGGAGATGTCCCTGGAGGATTTCTGCTCCATCCCCATACACGTTAACAGACTTTTCCAGTAGATGTACTGGCCGCGATTGCCAGGGCAAATTAATCATTAATCATTAAACACGCTTGCTTTTAAACCATGTGTAATATTTACAAAGGTACACTCACCAGAGGTCTCCTGTGTGCCCTGAGGGTCTTGGGTGAGTTCGGGGGTTACTGGTTCCAGGTCCAGGGTGACAAACATATCCTGGCTGTTGGGGAAACAGGTTTCTCCGCTTCCTTGCTGCTGTGAGCTACCTACAGTACCTCCATCCTCATCTTCCTCGTTCCCCAAACCGTCTTCCCTGTGTGTTTCTCCATTGACAGAGTCATAGCACACGGTTGGGGTAGTGGTGGCTGCACCCCCTAGAATGGCATGCAGCTCCGCGTAGAAGCGGCAAGTTTGCGGCTCTGCCCTGGACCTTCCATTTGCTTCTCTGGCTTTGTGGTAGGCTTGCCGTAGCTCCTTAATTTTCACGCGGCACTGCTGTGCGTCCCTGTTATGGCCCCGGTCCTTCATGGCCTTGGAGACATTTTCTAATACTTTGCCATTTCTTTTACTGCTACGGAGTTCAGCTAGCACTGATTCATCTCCCCATATGTCGAGCAGATCCCGTACCTCCCGTTTGGTCCATGCTGGAGCTCTTTTGCGATCCTGGGACTCCATCACGGTCACCTGTGCTCTCCACGCTGGGCAAACAGGAAATGAAATTCAAACGTTCGCGGGTCTTTTCCTGTCTACCTGGTCAGTGCATCTGAGTTGAGAGTGCTGTCCAGAGCGGTCACAATGAAGCACTGTGGGATAGCTCCCGGAGGCCAATAACGTCGAATTCCGTCCACACTACCCCAATTCCGACCCGCAAAGGCCGATTTTATCACTAATCCCCTCGTCGAAGGTGGTGTACAGAAACCGGTTTAAAGGGCCTTTAAGTCGAAAGAAAGGGCTTCATTGTGTTAAATTCGATTTAACGCTGCTAAAGTCGACCTAAACCCGTAGTGTAGACCAGGCCTTAAAAAGATAATTTTGGGATCAAGAGGAAGCTATGGGTCCCAGGAAAAAGAATTTTTCACCTATCTTAATGTAAATATTGACAATTCGATCCGTTCCCCTATTCAGCCGGCTCTGGACCCAAGTTGTCAGTGGTTTGCGGGTTGCGTGCAACTTGCCGGTACCTTAGATACTCTTCCTCCATGGTGAGGTAGAAGATGGGGTTGAGGCAAGTGCTGAAATATGTCAGGACTGAAGTATAAGCATTTACCCATGCCAGAAGAGGTAGAGAGTATGTAGCTGAAATCAGCAGGAAGGAGAAGACATGATACGGCAGCCAGCAGAGGAAAAAGGCTGGGATCAAACCGAGAAGGATCTTGAGAGGCTTGGTGGACTGGATCAGCCTGTTCCTTCACAGCTTGGCAGCTAGAACAATGTAGATGGTTGGGATTAAGATCAAGGCTAATGGGATCAGAAACCCGACCAGGAACTGGATCAGAATGGCAGCCTTCACCCTCCCTTTATCCCATTGGGAATACATGCTGGTGCTGACAGGTGAGTAGAAGGATTCCCAGAGATAACCGTAACGCAAGCTGAACCCAACAGACAGAGCCCATATGACCAAAACAATCATGAAAGCCAGGCGGGGCGTGCGGTGGTTCCGGGCCCACTCAGGGCGTGCCACGAGGATGCAGCGATCGACACTGAGGGCCGTGAGGAGGAAGGCGCTGGAGAACATGTGGAAGGAGGTGACAGTGTTGCTCAGCTTCGTGGCCCAGTTTAAGTCCAGGATGAAGATAAATCTGAGGGGCAGGAAGATGATAAAGATTAAATCGTTCATGGCCCGGTTCAGGAACCACACGGTGTTGGCCGTCCTCCCCATATGGCAGCTGACGACAAAGAGGATGTGGCTGTTCAACGACATCCTGGCAAGGAAGGCCATGCCACCAAGTACAAGAAAGATGATTAGGAACAGCATTCTCGGAAGAGTTGCAGTCACAATATCCCCTTCTTCTCCTCAGGGTTCAGCGGAGACAGCGGATACGTTGTACTGAGCAAAGGAAGGAAGAGCAATGAAAAGGGCTCCAGGAGATGACACAGACAGACAGAGACAGACACCGAGTTTATAATTCCCTCAGACTTTACAGACTCCCCAAATCCTGAGCTGAAATCAGATAGGGTCAAATCCTCGTAGGCCAATGGCCCAATGATTCGAAGACCTTAGAAGCATAGAGCCAGAGGGTTAGAAGGGGACCGCAAGGGTCATCTAGTTTAACCCCCTGCCAAGATACACAACTTGTCGTGTATATTCTCTGCCTGAATGTGTTTTTTTTTCACATAATATCATTTTTCAACAAAAGCATATATTAAAAAAAACCACATATGCTTCTTGCTGAAAAGTTGGATTTCTAGGAAAGGGGAGCCGTCCAGGATGCAGAGACGGAGACTGGAGAGACCCACCCTTCTCCGCAGCCTCACCAAAATTCCCAAATAATCTTCTTGCTGTTAGTTTCCCAAAGGAGCTGGTTATTCTGTCTTGGTTAAAAATAAGTTAAGGAATGATCGATTCCCCCCTTTCTTTTGAAATAATGGAATTTTTGTAAGTGATTCTCCTCCTCCCTGCCCCCTTAATTTTGAAGTGGAGTTTTTGTGTGGTTTCAGCCATTTTGGGTGGGTGAGTTAGTGAAGCCAGGCGGGCAAAATCCCCACTTAAAGAACCCGCCCTGTAAAAATCTGAAGTGATGGAGAACAGCTTCCAAGAAGGAGAAAAGTAAAATTGAAACAACACCGATAAAAAAGCCACCCGGCAAAACACAAGACGAAGAAGAGACCAGTTACAAGCCAAAAGATCTTTTTTTAAAAGGAAGGATATTGCAATAGTCTATTTTAGTGGTTAGACGGAGAGTCAGGATGCCTGGGTCCCATCCCAGACTCTGCCACTGAACTGCTTGGGTAGATTGGACAAGTCACGTCATGACCCCATGACTCACTTTCCCCTCCAAACATTTCTCTGTTTAACTTTAGAGTGTGAGCTCGCTATGGCCAGGCCTGTTTCTCCCTGTGGGGCTGTGCACTGCCTGGTGTGATGGGGCCTCTGAGCTCGGTTAGGGTCTGTTCAGCACCCAGCGTTATGGGGCCCCTGACCTCTGACAGCAGACCCCACATATAATTTCAACCAGCAATATCTAGAGCAGATGAGGGGAGGGGATGGGAGCAGCAGGAAGGGGGGAGATCCAGGGGGCAGCGGTGTGTGGGGGGGTGAGAATGAGATCCAGTGGGGCAGCTGCGGGGATTACCTCATTTCCTTACCCGTGTCTGCGGGGGAGGCAGCGTCTCAGAGTCGACCACCATCCCAGGCCCGCAGCGCGATGTCTCCAGCTTGCTCAGTGCTGAGTAGGGAGCTGTTCATGTGGGGGTATATCTGGGGTGGGGGATCATAGGGGGAGATCAGATGATGTGGCTGGGTCTGATCGTGTCTGCAAAGCCTGGAAGGACTCCGGCCCCTACAGCTACATGCAGACATCACATGAACCACAAACTCCCCCGCCCTGCCCCAGTGGGCCTAGCAAGGTGTCTGCATTCGGCTGTCCACATCCGGGGACAGGCGGGCGAGGAACCGGGTGAGGTCCCAAGAGCAGAGATGGCAGATGGGACTCTGCCCTCCAGCCCCTCCTGGCTGGGAAAAGTGAACAGAGCCCTGCTGGGAGCGGGACACGTGAGATTCTCAGCCCTGCCTTTTCTGAAGGGAACCCACCCCTCAGCCCAGACCACGTTACAGGCCAGCCAAGGCTAAGGGAACCCTCGCTCTATGCCCAGCCTGCACAAACCACAGCCCGGCCTGCAACCTGCCTTTGTCTCTCATCATTTGCCTGGAGGTCTCAGGTGTGGAGGCACTTTTCTCAATTCAAAGAAGCACAGAGCCAGTGGGTTAGAAGGTAACCGCAAGGGTCATCTCATCTAACCCCTACCAAGATGCAGGACTTGTATCTAGTCTCTGCCCAAACGTTTTTGTTTTTACATAATATTGTTTTTTCCACTACATCAAATATTAAAAATAACACACACATTTGCTTCTTACTGAAAAGTTGGATTTCAGGGCCAGGGGGGGTGGGCAATGAGGGGGGCGGTCCCAGATGCAGAGACAGAGATGGGAGACACACACACGCAAACACCCGCCATGCTCCGCAGCCTCACCACAATTCCCAAATAATCTTCTTGCTGTTAGTATCCCAAAGGAGCTGGTTATTCACGTCTGTCTTAAAAAAACAAGTTAATGAATGATCCCTTCGCCCCACACACACTTTTTTTAAAATAATGGAATTTCTAAAAGAGAGTCTTCCTTAGCCCCCTTCATTTTGAAGTTGAGTTTAATTGTGGTTTGGGCCATGTCGGGGGGTGCATTAGTAGAGCAGGCAAAATCCCTACTGAAAGATCCCCCCCGTGAAAACCTCCAGTGATGGAGAGAAACTCCCCAGGAGGAGAAAAGTAAGATTGAAACAAGGACGACAACAAAACAGCTGGTCAAACACCAGAGGAAGAAGAGACCGGTAATCAGCTAAAAAACTTTTTTTTAAAAGGAAGGATATTGCAAGAGTCTATTGTAGTGGTTAGACGGGGAGTTCCATCCCAGACTTTCTCACTGAACTGCTCGGGAGCCTGGACAAGTCACGTCATGGCCCTGTGCCTCAGTTTCCTCTCCAAACATTTGTCTGTTTAGAGTGTGAGCTCGCTGGGAGCAGGCCTCTTTCTACCTCTCGGTCTGTGCAGCGCCTGGCACGATGGGGCCCCCGAGCTCGGTCAGTGTCTGTACACAACCAAGCTGAATGGGAGCCCCTGACCTCTGACACAGGACACACCAATAATTTCAACCGGTTCTAACCGGACCAGATGAGGGGAGGGGATGGGGGGAGTTGGAAGGGGGGAGATCAAGGGGGCATTGGTGTGGGCGGCGGGACAGAATGAGATCCAGTGGGGGCAAATGGGGGGGTTATCTCATTTCCTTACCCGTGTCTTGGGAGGACACAGTGTCTCAGACTCGACCCCTGTCCAAGGTCCCCAACACGATGCCTGCAGCTCTCCCAGACTGGCTCAGCCCGAAGGAGGAAGCTGTTCATGTGGTGCGGGGAGAACCATGAGTGGAGATCACAGGATGTGGCTGAGTCCGAATACTTCTGCAAAGCCTGGAAGGCCTCCGGCACCCACAGCTACATGCAGATGTTATGCGAACCACAAGCTCCTGTTAGAATATAGATATTCAGGCCTGCCTGTAAAGGCCTATACTTTAAGAACTTAGGTGTCTTTTTATCACTTAGCTAGTTACAGGGATATAAAAACAAAGAAGGAAAATCCCAGTCCACCTGTGTCTGGGCCTTCTCTCACCAGGATAGTCTGAGCCTTGTTCTTAGGCTAAGCAGCAGGGGCAGACATAAGCTAGGAAGTGAACGGTCACATCCTCACATCCCAAACCAGCCACACTGACATAAGGGGGTATTGGGCTGTTAGGAAGACGATCCTGTCCTGATAGTGCCCATTACCACCAGATAAAGAAACACATCTTAAGATGGTTAAAGAAAACTTAGTTTGATATAGGCAAGAAATCACTGATCAATGGTTGTGGTTGTGAAACCCTCATTTATGTATATTTGGTCTTTATGACCCCCACTTTTCTATTCTTAATCTGTCTGGCTCTGTAATTGTTTCTGTCTCCTGTATAATTCATTTTGTTAGGTGTTAATTATTGAGGGTAGTGGAATAAAATTGGTTAGAGAATTGTGTTAGGATTGGTTAGTAAAATTTCAGTCAAATGATTGGTTAAGGTATAGCTCAGAATATTACTATAGAAACTGGGGTCAAACAGGAAGTGGAGGAAGGAAATTGGAATCAAACTTGCTGGACATTAACCCCAATAAACATCACATTGTCTGCACTATGGGCTGCTGGTCTTTTGCTGCTTGCTGTCTGTGTGACAAGAACCAGGGAAATGGGAGGGTGGAGGGAACACCCTCTAACAGCTCCTCCCACTCTGTTGGGCCTAGCAAGGTGTCTGCATTCGACTGTCCACTGCCGTGGGCCGGTGACAGGGCCCCCATCGGAGAGCCGAACGTCCAGCTGACTCCACCGTGCGAGGGCCCAGGAGCAGAGACACCAGCTGGGACTCTGGCCTCCAGCCCCTCCTGGCTGGGGAAAGCGAACAGAGCCCTGCTGGGAGTCGGACGCATGAAATTCTCAGACCTGCTTTGCTGCAGGGAACCCCCCTCAGCCTGGGCCACGTTACAGGCCAGCGAATGCTAAGAAACCCTCGCTCTGTATTAGAGACCACACAAACCACAGTCTCCAACCTGCCTTCTGGTTTCATCATTTGCCTGGAAGCCTCAGGTGTGGAGGCACTTTTCTCAATTAGGAGCAGGGATGGGATTTTCACTCTGGATCCGGACCTGGTACAACCACCACTGGGATCCTGTGTCTGGTTCTGGCACCCACCCTTCAGCTGCAGCATGAGCAGGAGCTGAGCTGCGGTTGCATCGTGGCAAAAATTCAGCCCATTCACTGCTGGAAATGCACCAGACCCAGCTAGGCCCCTGAAGTGCTGCTGGGTCAAGAGTGATTCATGCAAGAATCCTGCCACCCTTCACCCCAGTCACTCCTCAAACCTTCTGGAGAGACCTTGCCAGGTGGGGAGTGGATCAAGAATCTCTCGATTCGTTGGCTGTGAGACACATGACATTGTGTTTGCACCACACCTGGTTGGTGGATGGGTTGGAAACTGGAGAGTGGCCAGCGACGTAGCGAAGGGCAAAAGCTACATTAATTTTGACAAGGAATATCAGGATTCATTGAGACACTGTTTTAAAAAGTCACTGTGACAGGGTTCCTGTCGTGCATCCTGGACTGTGGGACATCTGAGCCTTGTGCCCCACCAACCTGGGGTGTCCCTCTCACACGGTGATGCTGTGTCAAGCTGCAGACTTCTCACAGATCCTGTGCTCCACAGCCATCCCCAGGCAGGGACACACCCTGCTGAGTTGCATGAATGACCTCCCACCCACTCATGAACCACCAATTGGGAGGCTCCAGGCAATCCCCCCCACCTGGCTCCCTGGTCTTGCAGTCCAGAAATGTGCCATCCTGCCTTGGTGAGAAGCCTGGCCAGTGTAAGTTCATTACCCAGTCGGCGTCTCCCCCGACACGGAGAGAACACACACCAGTCTTTGTAAACTGAGCTGAGATTTCACAAGAACTTCAGCCAAACACGCAGTTTTAGGTAGAATATAAAACAGGTTTATTAAGTACAGACAGATTTAAAGTGATTATAAGCAGCGAGCATAGAGATCACGTTTGGTTACACAAGAAGTAAAAGTAAATTTGCAGTCTGAGTTCTAAAAATGAAACAGGATTTGAATCAAGCTGTGTGTCACCCTTGCAGATGGTACAAGCAGGTGACAGATCCTCCATACACAGGCTGGGCTTGTCTTCCAGCCTGATACCAAATTGCCCCATTTCAAAGTCTTTGTCCTTCAGACATATTTCCAGGAGTTGAGTTGTGGTGGGAGTGAGGACAAGTGGTGATGTCACTGCCTTTCTTTTATAGTTTCTTCCAGCTTTGCTATGACTTGGGTCAAGTAGTCTCCATTGTCTACGTTCTCTCTCTGAGATCTCTCCATTGTATTCAGTTCCTGAGATAGTGGATTCTTGGATGGTCTTGATGAGCCAATAACGCTGTCTGGCTCTTCCATTGTTGTACCTGAAAGGCTGGTTGTGGGTGTTCCCTACAACACAACTTATTTCAGTAACACACACATAGCAAAACTTTATAACTCCCCATACAATGACAGCACATACAATTCAACAGGATATTAATAATCTACATATCAAGACTTTTTTAATGATACCTCACAAGGCAGACTTTGTTCATATTTATATGACAGTGGTGAATATGGGGGTACCAGGGTGCTGTTTTGAGGTACAGAGCGCAACAGCCACACATTTTATTTTAAGTCCCCTATATTTTAAACACCTCCTCACTCCATTGGCTTCCAAAACAGAGCTGGATAGTTCTGGTTTTCTAAAACTTTTGGTAAAGTTTTGTAGCGTCGTTGACTCTTTCAATTTTGAAGTGGCATTCTCCATGCTTCATCTTTTCCTCCAAGCCCGAGATCCTGGAATCAGATGATTAGGTGGGAATTTCCATTTTCGTTTGTTTTTTTTAGGTAAGTTTCCAGCCTTCATTGTTGCAGAGAAAAGTTTGACATACCCCTCCCACCCCCAACAAAAAATACAGCAAAAAAGAAGAACCCAAATGTCTTACTTTTCAAACCAATCTCATATGTTAGGTTGTGGCTCATGAGGTTTCAAGGCTCGGGTTTGGCAAAGAAGACACAGGACTAGATTTTAAAATGCGGCTAAGGGAATTAGGTGCCAAATTCCCATTAAATTCAGGAGTGAAGCAACTAACTCACATGGGTGCTTTTGAAAATCTCACCAGTAGAAGCCTATGTCGATTCAATTACATCACATAATAGGAGACAGCTAAAAATTGGCATTTAAGTTCTTATATAAAAATGCTAGAAGTCTAAATAATAAGATGGTGAACCTGAGTGCCACGTATGAAATGAGGACATCAACATAACATGCATGACAGAAGCTTAGTGGAATGAGGATTATCAATGGGACACAGAAATACCAGGGTACACAATATATAGGAAGGACAGAAAAGGTCGTGATGGTGGGGCAGTGGCACTCTATGTGAAAGAAAGCATGGAGTCATAGGAAGAAAAATCTTAAATGAACCAAACTGTACCATAGAATCTCAATGGAGAATAATTCCATGCCCGAATAATAAGAATACAGAGTAGGGATATATTACCGACCACCTGACCAGGATGGTGATAGTGACTGTGAAATATTCTGGAAGATTAGAGAAGCTATTAAAATTTAAAAAACTCAATAATAATGGGGGATTTCAACTCTCCAGTCAATATAGGGACACATGTCACTTCAGGACAAGATGCAGAGATAAAGATTCTTGACACCTTAAATGACTGCTTCAGGGAGCAGTCCTGGAACCCACAAGGGGTGAGCCAATTCTTGATTTAGCCCTAAGTGGATCACAGGTTCTGGTCCAAGGGTCAATATGACTGAAGCGCTTGGTAATAGGGAGCATAATATAATGAAATTAACATCCCTGTGGTGGGGGAAACATCACACCAGCCCACCATGGTAGCATTTAATTTTAGAAAAGAAAACTGCACAAAGATGAGGAAGTTAGTAAAAAAGAAATGAAACGCTACAGTTCCAAAAGTGAAATCCCTGCAAGCTGTATGGAAACTTTGAAAAGACACCATTATAGAGGCTCAACTTAAATGTATCCCCCAAATTAAAAAAACATAGTAAGGGAACCAAAAAAGTGCCACCGTGGATAAATAAGAAAATAAAGAAGTTTTGAGAGGCAAAAAGGTATCTTTAAAAAAGTGGAAGTTAAATCCTATTCAGGAAAATAGAATGGGGCATAAACTCTGTCAAAAGAAGTGTAAAACTATAGTTAGAAAGACCAAAAAAGAATTTGAAGAACAGCTAGCCAAAGATGCAAAAAGTCATATGAAAAAAAAATTAAGTTAATCAGAAGCACGAAATTCCCTCACTGAAGACTCTTAAGCAAAGTAAGCTATTGTGAAGTTAGGGTGAAAGTCTTCCCATATATCAATAACTGGTTAAATGATAGGAAACAAACGGTAGGAATAAATGGTCAGTATTCAGAATGGAGACAGGTAAATAGCGATGTACCCCAGGAGTCTGTACTGGGACCAGTACTCTTCAACTTATTCATAAACAATCTGGAAAAAGAGATAAACAGTGAGGTGGCAACATTTTCAGATGATACAAAACTACTCAACAAGGAGTAATGGTCTCAAGTTGCAGTGGGGGAGGTTTAGGTTGGATATTAGGAAAAACGTTTTCAGTAGGAGGGTGGTGAAGCACTGGAATGGGTTACCTAGGGAGGTGGTGGAATCTCCTTCCTTAGAGGTTTTTAAGGTCAGGCTTGTCAAAGCCCTGGCTGGGATGATTTAGTTGGGAATTGGTCCTGCTTTGAGCAGGAGGTTGGACTAGATGACCTCCTGAGGTCCCTTCCAACCCTGATATTCTATGATTCTATGATTCTAAGATAGTTAAGTCCAACGGAGACTGTGAGGAGTTACAAAGGGTTCTCACAAAACTGGGTGACTGGGCAACAAAATGGCAGGTGAAATTCAATGTTGATACATTGGAAACCATAATCCCAACTATACATATAAAACCATGGGGTCTAAATTTGCTGTTACCACTTAAGAAAGAGATCTTGGAGTCATTGTGGATAGTTCTCTGAACACATCCACTCAATGTGCAGCGGCAGTCAAAAAGGCAAACAGAATGTTGGGAGTCATTAAGAAAAGGATAGATAATAAGATTGAAAATATCATATTAACTCTATAAAAATGCATGGTATGCCGACATCTTGAATACTGCGTGTACATGTGGTCACCCCATCTCAAAAATGATATATTGGAATAGGAAAAGGTTCAGAAAAGGGCTACAAAAATGATTAGGGGTATTGGACAGCTTCCGTAGGAGGAGAGATAAAGAAGACTTTTCAGCTTAGAAAAGAGATGACTATGCGGGGATATGATAGAGCTCTATAAAATCCTGACTGATGTGGAGAAAGTGAAAAAGGAAGTGTTATTTACTCCTTCCCATTACACAAGAACTAGGGGGTCACCAAATGAAATGAATAGCCAGCATG
This sequence comes from Chrysemys picta bellii, assembly GCF_011386835.1. Lineage (NCBI taxonomy): Eukaryota > Metazoa > Chordata > Testudines > Emydidae > Chrysemys > Chrysemys picta. The sequence continues at coordinate 3,316,514 of NC_088810.1, read as the reverse complement.
TTGAAAAGAAAGAAAAGGAAGTATATAAACAAATAAAAGGAAGTATTTCTGCACGCAACGCATAGTCAGCCTGGGAAACTCTGTGTGAAGTATTTCTTCACACAATGCATCCGAAGAAGTGAGGTTTTTACTCACGAAAGCTTATGCCCAAATAAATCTGTTAGTCTTTAAGGTGCCACCAGACTCAATGTTGTTTTTGTGGATACAGACTAACACGGCTACCCCCTGATACTTCACACAATGCAGAATCAGATTTTGCAACTCTTTGTCAGGGTTATATTATGCTATGTTCTCATTGACTCATTGCGAGGTTCCTAAGGGCCTAAACACTTTTAAAAATAGGATTTAGACCCTTTTGCAAATGTTACCCTTTTTTTCAACAAACACAGGAAAAAAAGCTCCACTGGGAGTAAAGATGACATGATGGGAAGCATAATGACACAAGGACATAGAAAAGGACAGACCATAAAAAACCTAATTCTCCAAAATAATCTAAAAATGAGAAAAACCAAGAATCCATATATTTTGTAAAAATGACAGATTCATGCATTCCAAGGCTGGAAGGGACGAGTGTGATCATCTCGTCTGACCTCCTGGGTCACACGGGCCAGAGACTGCCCCAAAACAATTCCAAGAGCAGAGCTTTTAGACAAACATCCCAGCTGGATTTAACATTGCCAGTGATGGAGGATCCACCACGACCCTTGGGAAATGGCTCAAATGCTCAGTTACTCTGACCATTAAAAATTGAGACCTCATTTCCAGTCTGAATTTGTCTAGGTTCAACTTCTCTTCACTGGATCATGTTAAACCTTCCTCTGCTAGACTGAAGATCCCGTTATGAAATATTTGTTCCCCAGGCAGGTACTTTGAGACTGTGATCAAATCACCCCTTCACCTTCTCTTTGTTAAGCTAAATAGATTGCACTCCTTGAGTTTCTCATTGTAAGGCAGGTTTTCTAATCCAGTAATCATTCTCGTTGCTCTTCTATGAATCAGGCCAAAAAATTCACTTGCTAAAAATAAGAATTTTGGGATCAAGAGGAAGTTACATGTCCCAGTGAACAGAATTCTTTCTCCATGCAAATATCAACAATTCCATCCATTTCCCTATCCAACCAGCTCTGTCCTCAAGTTGTCGTTGGTTTGGCAGTTGCGTGCACGTTGCTGGTACCTCAGAAACTCTTCCTCCATGGTGAGATACAAGATGGGGTTGAGGCAGCTGCTGAAATATGTCAGGACATAAGCAAAAGCCCTTCCTCTGTTCAAAAGAGACAGAGGGTAATTAGCTGACATCATCAAGAAGTAGAAGACGTGATACGGCAGCCAGCAGAGGAAAAAGGTCGGGATCAAACCAAGAAGGATCTTGAGTGGCTTGGTGGACTGGATCAGCCTGTTCCTTCTCAGCTTGGAAGCTAGAATAATGTAGAATGTTGGAATCAAGATCAAGGCGAATGGGATCAGAAACCCGACCAGGAACTGGATTGCAATGGCGGCCTTCACCCTCCATTCATCCCCTCGGAAATTCAGGCTGGTGCTGTCAGGTGAGAGGAGGGATTCCCAGAGATCACCTTACCGCAAGCTGAACCCAAGAGACAGGGCCCACATGCCCAAACCCATAATGAAAGCTAATGGTGGCGTGCGGTCGTTCCGGGCCCACTCAGGGCGTGCCACGAGGATGCAGCGATCGACACTGATGGTGGTGAGGAAGAAGGCGCTGGAGAACATGTGGAAGGAGGTGATGCTGCTGCTCAGCATGTTGGCCCCATTTAAGTCCAGGATGAAGAAGGAGGTGAATCTGAGGGGCAGGAAGATGATGAAGATGAAATCGGACAGGGCCCGGTTCCAGAACCACACGGCACTGGCCGTCCTCTCCACATGGCAGCTGGCAACAAAGAAGATGTAGCCGTTCAATGCCACTCCGGCGAGGAAGGCCATGCCACACAGCACCAGGAAAGGAACTTGGAGGTACTCCATTCTTGGAAAAGGTACAGTCACAATAGCCCCTCCTTCTCCTCGCGGCTCAGCTTGGGCAGTGCAGATGTTGTGCTGAGCAAAGGAAGGAAGAGCAATGAAAAAGGCTCCAGGAGATGACAGCCGCAGAGTTTATAATCTCCTCAGAGTTTGAAAACTCCCCAGGTCTGACCTCTGACAACAGGCCCCGCAAATAATTTCAACCGGTTCTAACCAGAGCGGATGAGGGGAGGGGATTGGAGCCACTGGAAGGGGGAAGATCCGGGGGCAGTGGTGTGGGGGCAGGACAGAAGGAGATCCAGTGAGTAAGCTGGGGGGTTTACCTCATTATCTTACCCGTGACTTGGGGGATGCAGCGTCTCAGAGTCGACCCCCATCCAAGGTCCCCAACGCAATGCCTGCAGCTCTCCTGGACTGGCTCAGCCCGGAGGAGGAAGCCGTTCATGTGAGGGTGTATCTGGGGCGGGGAGAACAATGAGTGGAGATCACAGCATGTGGCTGGGTCCAAATACTTCTGCAAAGACTGGAAGGCCTCTGGCACCCACAGCTACATGCAGACGTTATGTGAACCACAAGCTCCTGTTAGAATATAGATATTCAGGTCAGCCTGTAAAAGCCCACACTTTAAGAACTTAGGTGTATTTTTACCACTTTGCTAGTTACAAGCGTATAAAAACAAAGAATCAAAATCACAGTCCGCCTGTGTATGGGCCTCCTCTCACTAGGATAATTCGTTAATGATCAGGAGGATGGTGTGGATTTCCCCGTCTACAAGTTTGCAGATGACACTAAACTGGGAGGTGTGGTATCTACACTGGAGGGTAGGGATAGGATACAGAGGGACCTAGACAAATTAGAGGATTGGGCCAAAAGAAACCTGATGAGGTTCAACAAGGACAAGTGCAGAGTCCTGCATTTAGGATGGAAGAATCCCATGCACTGTTACAGACTAGGGACCGAATGGCTAGGCAGCAGTTCTTCAGAAAAAGACCTAGGGGTTACAGTGGATGACAAGCTGGATATGAGTCGACAGTTGTGCCCTTGTTGCCAGGAAGGCTAACAGCATTTTGGGCTGTATAAGTACGAGTGTTGCCGGCAGATCGAGGGATGTGATCATTCCCCTGTATTTGGTGTTGATGAGGTCTCATCTGGAATACTGTGTCCAGTTTTTAGCCTCACTCTACAAGAAGGATTTGGAAAAATTGAAAAGAGTCCACCGGAGGGAAACAAAAATGATTAGAGGCCAGAGCACATGATTTATGAGGAGAGGCTGAGGGAACTGGGATTATTTAGTCTGCAGAATAGAGGAAGAATGTGGGGGGATTTAATAGCTGCTTTCAACTACCTGAAAGGTGGTTCCAAAGAGAATGGGTCTAGGCTGTTCTCAGTGGTACCAGATGACAGAAGAAGGAGTAATGACCTCAAGTTGAAAGTGGGGGAGGTCTAGGTTGGATATTAGGAAAAACCTTTTCACTAGGAGGCTGGTGAAGCACTGGAATGGGTTACCTAGGGAGGTGGAGAAATCTTCCTTAGAGTTTTTTAAGGTCAGGTTTGATAAAGCCCTGGCTGTGATGGTTTCGTTGGGGATTGGTTCTGCTTTGAGCCGGAGGTTGGACTAGATAGACTGAGATCCCTTCCAACCCTGATATTCTATGATTCTATGACAGTCTGAGGTCTGTTCTTAGGCTAAGGCCTTTGGCTAAGCAGCAGGGGCAGCCATAAGTGGGAAGTGAACAGTCACATCCTCACATCCCAAACCAGTCACACTGAAATAAGGAGGTATTGGGCTGTGTGACAGACCCAGACCAGTGGGGTACAGGAGTCTGGTCGAGGGCAAATATACTGGTCACTGGATGAGTAGTTTTCTGTTCCCTGAGTGACCAGAGCAGGGCTGCACTAGAGTAATCAGGAACCTGCTAGAACCAGTTAAGGCAGGCAGGCTAATTAGAACACCTGGAGCCAATTAAGAAGAAGCTGCTAGAATCAATTAAGGCAGGCTAATCAGGGCACCTGGGTTTTAAAAGGATCTCACTTCAGTTTGTGGGGTGAGTGTGAGGAGCTGGGAGCAAGAGGCGCAAGGAGCTGAGAGGGTGTGCGTGTGCTGCTGGAGGACCGAGGAGCACAAGCATTGTCAGACACCAGGAGGAAGGTCCTGTGGTGAGAATAAGGAAAGTGTTTGGAGGAGGCCATGGGGAAGTAGCCCAGGGAGTTGTAGCTGTCATGCAGCTGTTACAGGAGGCACTATAGACAGCTGCAATCCCCAGGGCCCTGGGCTGGAACCCGGAGTAGAGGGCAGGCCCGGATTCCCTGTAAACCTCCCAATTGACCTGGACTGTGGGTTCTTCCAGAGGGGAAGGTCTCTGGGCTGTTCCCCAACCCACATGGTGAATCTCTGAGGCAAGAAAATCCGCCAATAAGCGCAGGACCCACCAAGATAGAGGAGGAACTTTGTCACAGCTGTTAGGAAGACTATCCTTTCCTGATAGTACCCATCACCACCAGATAAAGAAACAGATCTTAAGATGGTTAAAGAAAACTTAATTTGATAGCATCCTGTCTGGCAAGAAATCACTTCTCAATGGTTGTGGTTGTGAAACCCTCATTTCTGTATGTTTCATCTTTATTGCCCACACTTTTCTATTGTCAATCTGTCTGGTTCTCTAATTGTTTCTGTCTGACGTATAATTCATTTTGCTAGGTGGAAATTCATTAGGGTAGTGGGATACAATTGGTTAGAGAATTATTTTACAATATGTTATGACTGGTTAGTTACATTTCAGTAAGATGATTGATTAAGGTATAGCTGAAAATATTACTATATAAATTGGGGTCAAACAGGAAGGGAGGGAATGGAAATTGGAATTATGCTTGCTGGAAATTAACCCCAATGAACATCACATTGTCTGCACTACGGACTGCTGGTCTTTTGCTGTTTGCTGTCTGCTTGACAAGAATCAGGGAAGTGGGAGGGTGGAGGAAAAGCCCTCTAACATCTTGGTGCCATGATTCAGATGTATCGCATTGGACAGGTGAGTAGCAGCCAGGTAAGTCCCCCTCCTCAAGAGTCTGTGCGGCTGCTTGGAGAGGGTATCACAGACTCTCATGATGGTAGTTACGGGGTCTGGTCAGTGGTGGACCGACCTGTTGCCTTTGCCTCTGGACTTTTGAGTGCTGTGGAACTTAAATATGGATGGTGTGAAAAGGTGTAGTGATGTACCTACTGAGGGGTAGGGAAATTCAAATACCTCACGGGAATGCAGAAGATAATAATCCAGCTCCATCATGACCACCTCTGGCTGTTAAACATGCATACTATTTTACAGGGACAAGTGAGTGGGCAGCGTATGGCAAAGTGGTTACTGGCACTACAAGCTGAAAACATTACAGGTCTGTCTCATCTTACGCTGGGGTTACGTTCCGCAGTCAACGCCTAAAGCGAAAATCGCATATAGTCAAAATTACATTGAGTGTAATGGCGGGCGGAATTACCCGCACTACAGAAACAGTATTTAAATTTTTTTTTTTTTTTTTTTTTGCTGACCGCGTAAAGCTGAAATCGCGCATGTTAAATGCACGTAAGATGCGACAGACCTGTACTGCAGAAGGGTTAAAGGAACCTGTGGTCTGGGTAGCTGGATTACACCTTCACATTGGTGAAGCCAGCCCAGGTAAAAGCCAACACCAAGTGTTTCGGGTGGCTAATCCCAGTCAGGTAAAGGAGGGGACAAAGGGATAGTTTTTGGATGGAAATTGTATGTATCGGGGGGTGAAAATCTGCAGGCTTAGCTGCTGTGGAAATCAGAGGAACTGAGACAGTCAGCACCATTGGTTTCTCACTAGAAGTAAGGTCAGTACAAGAGGCAGAACTGGCAGCCTTCCTTACAATTTTAACTGAAGTAGATCCCAAATTTGAGGCAGAATGTTGGGTGGTGGTGGATTCAGATGATGTATTTTGTGGGGTCACATGGATGCTGAGATGGTGGGCGGATAATCATTTCAGGACAACTGACAGCTCCACAATCAAGCATGCTAGCTGGTGGAAACGAGTGGAGGAGCTTAGTCACAGCTTTGCATGAAGCAATGTGGTAAAAGTAAAGGCACACAAGTAGGGTGAGCAGATATCCTGATTTTATAGAGACAGTCCCGATTTTGGGGTCTTTTTCTTATATAGGCTCCTATTACCCCCCAACCCCTGTTCTGATTTTTCACATTTGATGTCTGGTCACCCTAGACACAAAAAAACAGGACCCCTAAGCAAAGGGAATAACCTGGTTGATACAAAGGCTAAGCGGGCTGCAACAGAGGCACCCACATTGCCATGGGAACCACAGCCGAGTGTGCTGCTACCACTGTAGCAGTGGTAAGAAGAAGTGGGGTGGACAGGGATCCATGGCGGTCGAATTCAGGAGTTGCAAGAATCTGACCCAGGTCTGGAAGGCATCACAAAACTTGGGGATAGACATGGGCCAAAAGTGGTACTAAGGGAAGATATTTGGTGTGTCCTAACAACTGAAGGACCAGTAAAGCTATGTCCTCAAGGAAGCCAGACAACTTTCTTAAGTTGGGTGCATGGGAGCTTGGCAGGGGGACACCCTGGGTTTGAGGAGGCACTCTGAACTTTAAAAAATTGTGCTGGTGGCCAGGAATGGCAGCCGATTTAAAATCTTTGCCAGGCACAATCCACCTGACAAGGTGCTAAGGGGAGACTTAATGAGACATGCCCCAAGGGGACCTTGGGAAAGAATACAAATTGACTACACAAGACCCCTACCACCAGATCACAGACAAAAATGATTCATGTTGGTGGTGGTGGATACTTTCAGCAGGTGGGTGGATGCGTTCCCCACACAGTATCAAACAGCCCAGGTAACTGCAAAAAAATTGGTAAATGAGGTATTAACTTGTTGGGGGGTCCCAAAGGTGATTGACTCAGACCAAAGAGCTGCTTTCCAGTCAAATCTGTTAGGGGATGTCAAGGCTCCTTCCCCACTCCGAACTTTAGGGTACAGATGTGGGAGCCTGCATGAAAACTTCTAAGCTTAACTACCAGCTTAGATCTGCTTTTGCTGCCACCAATCCCAATGTGCTAACTCCCTTCCCTGGGTAGCCTTGAGAGACTCTCCACCAATTCCCTGGTGAACACTGATCCAAAACCCCTTGGATCTTAAAACAAGGAAAAATCAATCAGGTTCTTAAAAAGAAGGCTTTTAATTAAAGAAAGAAAGGTAAAAATCATCTTTGTAAAATCAGGATGGAAAATAACTTTACAGGGTAATCAGATTCAAAGAGCCCAGAGGAACCCCCTCTAGCCTTAAGTTCAAAGCTACAGCAAACAGAGATAAACACTCTAGCAAAAGGTACATTTACAAGTTGAGAAAACAAAGATTAAACTAACACGCCTTGCCTGGCTCTTACTTACAAGTTTGAAATATGAGAGACTTGTTCAGAAAGATTTGGAGAGCCTGGATTGATGTCTGGTCCCTCTTAGTCCCAAGAGCGAACAACCCCCAAAATAAAGAGCACAAACAAAAGCCTCCCCCCCCACCAAGATTTGAAAGTATCTTGTCCCCTTATTGGTCCTTTGGGTCACGTGTCAGCCAGGTTACCTGAGCTTCTTAACCCTTTAGAGGTAAAAGGATTTTGGAGTCTCTGGCCAGGAGAGATTTTATAGTATTGTACACAGGAGGGCTGTTACCCTTCCCTTTCTAGTTATGACAGGGGAGCTCTCAGCCCTCACTGTAATCACACAGTTGTTCCCTATGGCTTATCACCCACTAGCTGCAGGGCAGGTGGAACGCATGAACCACGCCATCAAAAGTGAGCTGAGAAAGAGAGTGTAAATGGGAGGAAAAAACTGGTTACTGTTACTTCCCTTTGTCTTAATGAGAATAAGGGCACGAGAATAAAGGGCACTGGATTTTCTCCATACAAAGCTCTCATGGGAAGGCCCATGTAACGGTGGGAAAATCCACTTACCCCAGTATCTGGGGAAGTCACTACACACACCTAACACAAGAATGGATTTTAGCCCTAATCGACCATGTGAAACAGGTACAGAAGGCAGTGTCCTGGCAAGACAAGCAAGGAGCAGAAAGAGTCAAAGCATGGTACGACCTGCCCTGGGAGCGTGATCTACCCACGGTGGGAGATCTAGCAATGTACAAAATTCCAGGTCAACACCACCCATTCCCAGCTCCTCAAAGGAAGGGCCCCTACCTGGGCCTTGACCGATTGGGGCCCAGCCTGTTTCTATTGGGTACAGAAAATGGAGGGCAACAGTGGGTTCACTGCACACAGATAAAGTGAAAACAGGGGATTGGGAAAGGAGACGCATACATTCTGTCATGTGTGTATTACAGGTTAACCCACAAAGGAGAAAAAGATGGGAATTCCCTGGCCCTGGAGGGAATGATCATTACTGCTAATCACAATTGTTACCGTTATAAATTCTACTCAAATCCCACGATGTGCAGTGTGAAAAGGAGGAAATACATGGATTGCTACACCCACAGCTAGTGGAAATGAAGCTAATTAGGACTATAAGAATTTCCCCATAGAAAGATGTACCACCAACCCTCAAACAGGAATTTGGCAGTGTCGATATATGGTTTATAGATTAGATGGGGGAATCCCAACCCGGTGGAGAATAAAATGGATTTATTTGGGTTTAGACCCCATTGCGAGTTGGGCATCTGAGTGCAAAAGACAAGCACACTTCTGTGAGCTATTTTCAGGTAAACCTGCAGCTTTGGGGCAAGTAAGTCAGACCCTGGGTCTGTGTTGGAGCAGACGGGAGTATCTGGCTCAGCAAGACAGGGTGCTGGAGTCCTGAGCTGGCAGGGAAAAGAGGGATAGAAGTAGTCTTGGTACATTGGGGGCAGCTCCCAAGGCAGTTTTTGTGATCCAACCCATCACAGTGGTGTAGTCGAGCGGGATCTGTGCACAGCTGATTGCTTTGAGATAGTGGTAGTGATTTTAAGTGAGTTTTAAGTGTGCTGGCTGGAGAACAGACAAAGTGGTTACTGGCTTGTTATTTTCTGTTTGCTTATTTCGGGTAAGGGAAGTAGGGACAGAAAAGGAAACGAAATAAGTGAGAAGGAAGATCAGAAGAAGCTAAAACTGCATAGGGTGCAAATTGCCCAGAAAGGCTGAACACTGGGCACTGTGAAAGTCTCTGTTAACTAAGAATCCCCTGAGCTGAGTGCATCCCAGTTTCAGTGAACTGCAGGGGGGTGAGTCCCAGCAGAAGAAAGCAGTAAAATGACGACCAGTGAAGCAGCTACCAAACTAGAGCTGGCTAGACTGGAAGCAACAGAGAAAGAAAACGAACATAAGGGACGGATAGAAGTAAGACAATCAGAAATTAATGCAGAAAAAGCCAGGGAGGAAACTGCCCACAAGAGAGCTATGGAGGCAGAGACCGCAAGGGTGGAGGCAGAGGCAGCTGCCCACAAGAGAGCTAGGGAGGCCCAGAGGGAGGCCCAAAAGCATGAACTGGCTCTAATGTAGGTGAAAAGACAAAACCCTCCACCTGCTGGCTCCACTTCCTCAAATATCCATAAATGGGAGCGACTGTGTCCACAGTATGACGACTCCAGTGATATTGCGGAATATTTCCTTTTTGTCCCACAAATACTTCTTTACATCATCACTGCACATATTCAGGAAGTGTTTCTGAATAACGAGATCGCACATCCCTCCTGGGGTGTATGAACCCTCTTGGGAAAAGAACACCCCACAATTAGAATGTGACGTTACCATGTGTAACCACAATGATACTTCCATGGAAGATGATCCCCAAAAGGTGTGATTGTTATGTACATATTACACAAGGCATAAAATTCCCTTTGGGACATTGGGTGTATGATGAGTTAACCATTTTGCAAAATGTAACCCTGCAGGTGCTATGGAAGCCAAGTTGGAAGAACCTGAATTTAAATTGGCCACAGCCTGGAGCTGTGAATATGTCCCAAGGAATGGTGGGTGGACCAAAATCATCCCAACTGTACTGTGTACATAAAAGGATGGAAAAAACAATTTGATTGGTGGGTGAGGGGGCGCACCTGGAATCGTCGTTGGACAAGGGGATTGTAGGCAGTAGGGAACACTCTGCTGGGCACATGGAATCTGGGAGATGCGTGTGTAACCAAACAATTGATGAGCCAAAATGTGAGATTTCAGCAAGAAATCAATGAATGAATGGCACAGCAACTATCAGCAATTGCCACGGGATGGAGGACGGTAGTAGAGGTGAACCTGCGGGTAACTCATTGGGCAGGAACCCTTGTGACCTGGGCAGGATGGCTTCAGAAGGCTAACGTGTGTGTAGGTTAATGCTCAGTTAATAATGTTAATGGATATCATGAGAGACGCTTGGTCAGAACAATGGCTTTTGGTGTTAAATTGGGAGGCTAACCCATATAGATCCACACTTGGGAAAATATACCCATCCACCTGGAAAATATCCCCGACCTGTGGGGCCAGTACTTGTGTAATTGTAACCATGATACAATGGGAAGGGAATGCAACTAAGGTGGTCCCCCTGAACCCTCTAGGAGTAACAGGGGGGCATTTAGGGGTAAAGTATATGGGGCATGGGGTATTCTGTTGGGAGTGTATGCAATCCTGTAATGTAACACTAGGAGGCAAAACCATACCAGTAGATGAGCAAATTATAAATGTCTATACATTGCGACCTGGATTGTGGTGCACTAATGGATCAGTGGACTGAATCATTGTAAACAATTGAACCAGCACCTGTTACCCCATCCCGTACCAAGTAGTGAAATTGGTGTAAACAATACAGAATTTCACTTTGGATATTCAATGGACACACAATATGGACCAGAGTATGCACAGATTACAGGAGCAACTCACTGCGACCGTCAATAGTTGGACAGACTTACAATACACACATCAGAACTGCATTGACAGAATTTTAACCCTATCGAAGGGGGAGAAACCGTGTCTTTGGTAGTGGCCGGGATGTTGAACTATACTATAGTGGTCAGGACTCTCAGAGTTGCTGTGGATTATCATGGCGGTTGGTGTGTTTTTAATATAGTTGTGTTACGTTGTATAGGGAAACAGTCAAGAGGGGCACAACCCTCTAAAGAACGGCCAATTATTATAACCCGTAAGTAATTTAATAGGCCCTCCAGCCTAATGTACTAGACAATCCAGACCCAAACTTATCAGGCCCACTAAAATGGGAAGTCTGGAGCATTAATTGGAATAGGTGTGGTATGCCCGTACCAGAGAAGGTGCAGGGGATTGTACCACACCAGGGGCAGTGGGACAGACAGAGCCTGTTCCACCGTGATGCCTGGCCCTATCAGGAAATGTGTCGCTGTATGTCCTATGCTTTTCCAGGGATACCTAGGCAGCAGGATCCCAAAAGAAAAAGAAAAAGGTGGAGTGTTACAATATAAATATTCAGGCCTGTCTGTATTGGCCTATACTTTAAGAAATTCGGTGTATTTTTATCACTTAGCTAGTTACAGGGGTATAAAAACAAAGAATCAAAACCACAGTCTGCCTGTATCTGGGCCTTCTCTCACCAGGAGAGTCTGAGGCCTGGTTCTTAGGCTCAGGCCTTTGGATAAGCAGCAGGGGCAGCCATAAACTGGAAAGCAAATGGTCACATCCTCATACCCCAAACCAGCCACACTGAAATAAGGGGGTATTGGGCTGTTAGGAAGACGATCCTGTCCTGATAGTGTCCATCTCCACCAGATAAAGAAACAGATCTTAATATGGTTAAAGAAAACTTAGTTTGATAGCATCCTGTCTGGCAAGAAATCACTTCTCAATGGCTGTGGTTGTGAAACCCTCATTTCAGTATGTTTTATCTTTATGGCCCCCAGTTTTCTATTGTTAATCTGTCTGGTTCTCTAATTGTCTGCTGTATAATTAATTTTGCTAGGTGTCAGTTAATTAATGTAGTGGGATATAATTGGTTAGAGAATTATGTTATAGTATGTTAGGATTGGTTGGTTACATTTCAGTAAAATGATTGGTTAAGGTATAGCTGAGAATATTACTATATAAACTGGGGTCAAACAGGAAGTGGGGGAAGGGAAATTGGAATCATGCTTGAGAGACATTAACCCCAATAAACATTGCATTGTCTGCACTACGGACTGCTGGTCTTTTGCTGCTTGCTGTCTGCTTGACAAGAACCAGGGAAGTGGGAGGGTGGAGGGAACACCCTCTAACAGCTCCCCTCTCCCTGCTGGGCCCTAGCAAGGTGTCTGCATTCGGCTTTCCACATCTGTGGGCAGGAGGGCGGGGCCCGCATTGGAGATCCGGGGCTGAGATAGCAACCTCCAGCCGACTCCACCATTCAAGGTCCCAGGAGCAGAGATGCCAGCTGGGACTCTGCTCTCCAGCCCCTCCTGGCTGGGGAAAGTGAACAGAGCCCTGCAGGGAGGGGGATGCGTGAGAGTCTCGTCCCTGCCTTTCGTTCAGGGAACCCACCCCTCGGCCCGGGCCACGTTACAGACCAGCCAAGGCTAAGGAAACCGTCGCTCTGTCTAGAGACCACACAAACCAAAGCCCGGCCTGCAACCTGCCTTCATCTCTCATGATTTGCCTGGAGGCCTCAGGCGTGGGGGCACTTTTCAGCTCAATGTGAGCTCCCAGAGTCAACAGGACTCCAGCCATCCTGGGATGCATCAACAGGGGAATCTCGATTAGGAGCAGGGAGGTGATTTTCCATGTGGATCCGGCCCTGGTACAACCACAGCTGGGATCCTCTGTCTGGTTCTGGTGCCCACCCTTCAAGAAGGTTGTTGAGCATCAGGAGAGGGGTCAGAGACAAGACTGGACCCCGAGCTCCACAGAGACAGACGCCAGGAGCTCAGTCAATTCAGTTTATCAAAGGACACGTCTACACTGGGAAGGTTGCACCGATGCAGCTGTGTCCCTGTAGCGGCTCAGTGAAGACACTGTCTATGCTGAGGTGAGAGCTTCTCCCATCGGCGTAGTTAATCCACCGCCGACCCCTGAGAGGTGGTAGCTGTGCTGACCGGAGAAGTGTTGTCTACACTGGGCGTTAGGTCGGTATAACAGCCTCACCCAGGGGGGCGGTTCCACACCCCCGAGTGACGTAGTTATACCAACATCACTTGCTAGTGTCATGATGGGGTGACTTGATTGCCAGTTTCTGACCAGCAACTGAATTGTGTGGATGCTCCCCTCTACTGGCCAGTTGGATTTACAGCCATCGTCATCCCTTTGGAAAACAGTCTATAGCAGTGGTTATCAACCGGGGGTACACAGAGATCTTCCAGCGGGTACATCGACTCCTCTAGATATTAGCCTATTGAAAACTAGGCAACATGCAAAGCACTAGCATAGCCAGTAGAAACTAAAATTTCATACAATGACTTGTTTATACTGCTCTATGTACTGTCCACTGAAATGTAAGTAGAAAATTGATATTCCAATGATTTATTGTATCATTATATGGTAAAATGAGAGTCAACTATTTATCAGTACGAGTGTGCTGTGACCCTTGTATTTTTATGTCTGATTTTGTAAACAAGTAGTTTTTCCAGTGAGGAGAAGCTTCGGGATACACAAGACAAATGAGGCTCCTGAAAGGATGAGAAAGCCGCTCAGAGAGCTGAGCTGCGGCCGCATCGTTGAAAACATTCCAGTAATCTGGAAAGGTTGAGAGCCACTGGTCTATAGGGTCTTTGCACACTGACATGTGGCCACCTCTGGGGTGGGGCATGGAGGCTATTTATACAAGTGACAGGGAGGGATTTGGTGTGGAGGGCTGAAGTGGGGAGTGGGGTGGGGTCAGGGTTTCTGGAAAAATTTGTGTACTAGGGATGCTGAGAGCCACTGACTCAAACTTTGAACCCTGTATATGATGGGAACCATTTCAATCCAGGGAGTGCGGTACCAGTGTGGGGGCAGTGAGGGATGTGGGGAGGCTGCTATGGGAAGCTGGTAGGGTTCTGGGCGGGCTGCTGTGGGGGGAAAGGGGGCAGGTAGGAACGTGGGGTAGGGGGTAGAGACAGATCTGGGGGGCAGGTGTTGTGGATTTCACCCTAGCATGGAAGGTGGAAGGTTTAATCTCACTTTCTTACCTATGTCCTGGGGGAATCAGACACGGCATCTCAGAATTGATTCCTGCAACACACATACACCAAGTGCAGCTCCCCCCCCCCCCGACCCATGGATGTGTCTGGGGGCAGGAAGCTGTCCTCTCGGGGGTGAACACGGGGGGTGGCTCAGCGGAGGTGGGAGTTGCTCACAAAGCCGGGTCTGCAAAGCCTCCAAGGCGGCCAGCTCCGTGCAAGCCTCAAACAGCTCGGCTCAGCACTCAGGCCTCTCGTGATGAAGGCTGTCGGATCCCGTGTGCAGAGACGGTCGCCCACATCCGCAGCAGCCACAGCCCGAGAGCAGGGCTGAGCTGCGGGCGCATCATTGCAAAAATTCAGCCTGTTCACACCTGGAGAAACACCAGACCCAGCTTGGGCCCCTGAAGTGCCGCTGGGTCGGGAGTGATTTGTGGGTGAACCCTGCCGCCCTTCACCCCCAGTCACCCCTCGAACATCCTGGAGAGACATTGCCAGGTGGCAGGTGGATTGTGACTCTTCGCTTAACTGGCTGTGAGCCACACGACATTGTGTCTTCTCCACGATTGGCCGGTGGATTGGTTGGACTCTAGAGAACAGCCAGTGACGTAGCAAATGGCGATAGCTGCATTAATTTTGGTCAGGAATGTCAGGATTCATTGAGACACTGGTTTTAAAAGCAACTGTGACCAGGTTCCCAGAGTGCAAGCTGGGCTGTGGGACTGTGGAGCCCTCCTGTCCCACCAACCTGGGATGTTCCTCTCACACTGTGATATTGTGTCAGGCTACAAACTTCTGGCAGGTCCTGCACTTACACAGCCATCCCCAGGCAGGGACACACCCAGCTGAGATCCACGAATGGCGTCCCAGCCACTCATGAACCATCAATAGGGAGGCTCCAGTCAATTCCCCCCGGCTTGCTGGCCTTGCAGCCCAGAAATGTACCATTCTGCACTGGTCAGAAGCCTGACCAGCGTAAGTTTATTACCCAGTTGTCACCTCCTCCGATGTGGAGAGCACAAACACCAGCCTTTGTAAACTGAGCTGAGATTTCCCAGCACTTCAACCAAACACACCGTTTTAGCTAGAATATAAATCAGGTTTATTAACTACAGCCAGATGGATTTTAAGTGATTATAAGCAGTGAGCATAGAGATCAAAGTTGGTTACCTAAGAAATAAAAGTAAATTCACAGTCTGAGTTCTGTAAACTAGACAGGATTTGAATCAAGCCATGACTCACCCTGGCAGATGGTACAAGGAGGTGACAGATCCTCAATACACAGGCTGGGCTTGTCTTCCAGCCTGATACCAAACTTTTCAAGGAAAAGTCTTTGTCTTCCAGTTGTGTTTCCAGGCGTTGAGTTGTGCGGGGAGTGAGGCCAAGCGGTGATGTCACTTCCCCTCTTTTGTAGTTTCTTCCAGTTTGCTGGAAATATATTTTGCTATGACTTGGGTCAAACAGTCTCCATTGTCTACGTGTTTTCACTGAGAAATTTCCATATTATACGGTTCCTGAGAGATTGGATTCTTGTGTGGTTGATGATTAACACTGATTAACGCTGTCCAGCTCCCCCATTGTCGTACCTGAAAGGCTGGTTGTGGGTGTTCCCAACATCACAACTTATTTCAGTAATACGCACATAGAAAACCTTCATAACTCCCCATACAATGACAGCGCATACAGTTCAACAGGTTATTAATTATCAACAGATCAAGAATTTTTTAATGCTACCTCACAAGGCACAGCCACACATTTTATTTAAAGTCCCCAATATTTTAAATACCACCTCACTCCATTGGCTTCTAAAACAGAGCTGGATATTTTAGGTTTTCTGAAACTTTTGGAAGAGTTTTGTATCATCTCCGACTCTTACAATTTGGTTGTGGCAGTCGTCATGCTTCTCATTTTCCTCCAAGCCCCCAGATCCTGGAATCATATGATTAGGTGGGAAATTCAGCTTTCTTTTCCATTTGTTTGTTTTTTTAACAAGTTTCTGGCCTTTGTTGTTACAGATAAAAGGTTGAAATGGCCCAAAAAAATCAGGAGGTAAAAAGAAGAACCCAAACTTTTCAAACTAATCTCATTTTGTTTTTAGAGGCGTCTCATGAGGTTTTAAGGCATGGACTTGGCAATAAAGATACAGGACTAGATTTTTAAAGTTGGCTAAGGGAATTAGGTGCCAAATTCCCATTGAGAGTGAATAGGTGTTAAGCACCTAACTCACTTAGGTACTTTTGAAAATCTCACCCATAGAAGCCTAAATGAATTCAATTACATCATGTAATGGCAGACAGCTAAAAAAGTGACAATTTTTAAAATGCTTATATACTTATTCTAGAAGTCCAAATAATAAGATGGGTGAACTAGAGTGCCTCATATTAAATAAGAAGATTGACATAATAGGCGTCACAGAAAATTGGTGGAATTTTCTCTATAAAAGATCACTCAAGAAAGTGATCTTGGAGTCACTATTGATAGTTCTTTGAAAACATCCACTCAATGTGCAGTGGCAGGTAAAAAAGAGAACAGAATATTGGGAATCATTAAGAACAGGATAAATAATAAGACTGAAAATATCATATTGCCTCTATATAAATCCATGGTACACCCACATCTTGAATACTGCGTGCAGATGTGGTCGCCCCATCTCAAAAAAGATATATTGGAATTGGAAAAGGTTCAGAAAAGGGCTACAAAAATGATTAGGCATATGGAACAGCTTCCATATGAGGAGAGATTAATAAGACTGGGACTTCTCAGCTTGGAAAAGAAACGACTAAGGGGGAATATGATTGAGGTATATAAAATCCTGACTGGTGTGGAGAAAGTAAATAGGGAAGTGTTATTTATGCTTCTCATAACACTAGAAGGGTCACCCAATGAAATTAATAGGCAGCTGGTGTAAAAGAAACAAATGGAAGTATTTCTTCATGCAACGTACAGTCAGCCTGTGGAACTCCTTGCCAGAGGATGTTGTGAAGGCCAAGACTTTAACAGGGTTCAAAAAAGAACTGGATAAATTCATGGAGGATAGGTCCATCAATGGCTATTAGCCAGGATGGGCAGGAATGGTGTCCCTAGCCTCTGTTTGACAGAAGCTGGGAATGGACAACAGGGGATGGATCACTCGATGATTCCCTGCTCTGTTCATTCCCTCTGGGGCACCTGGCAAAGGCCACTGTCGGAAGACAGGATACTGGGCTAGATGGAACTTTGGTCTGACTCAATATGGCCATTCTTATGATCTTAAGTTATGTCTCATTGACTCTCAGCTAGGTTCCTATGGGCCTAAACATTTTTAAAAATGGAACTTAGACCCTTTTGTTTAATAGACCCCTTGATCTTCAACAAACACAGGAAAGAAGAAGAGCTGGAGACGCACTGGGAGCAAACATGACATGGTCATGTCTTTTTGGGGGGAGGAATAGCTCAGTGGTTTGAGCATTGGTCTGCTAAACCCAGGGTTGTGAGTTCAATCTTTGAGGGGGCCATTTAGGATTCTGGGTTGAAAATTTGTCTGGGGATCGGTCCTGTTCTGAGCAGGGGGTTGGACTAGATACCTCCTGAGTCCCTTCCAACCCTGATATTCTATGATGAGAAGAATAATGACATGGAGAAAAGGACAGACCATAAAGAAACAAATGCCCCAATATAATCTAAAAATGAACAAAACCAAGACTAATATATTGAATTAAAATGATAGATTCCAAAGCTGGAAGGGACCAGTGTGATCATCTTGTCAGACCTCCCAGGTCACACGGGCTAGAGAACTGCCCCAAATAATTCCTAGAGCAGAGCTTTTAGAAAATCTTCCCAGCTTGATTTAAAATTGCCAGTGATGGAGGGTCCACCACAACCCTGGGGAAATGGCTCCAATGGTGAGTCTGAATTTGTCTAAGTTCAACTTCTGTTCACTGGATCGTGTTAGACACCTTTGTGACAGACCCAGACCAGTGGGGTACAGGAGTCTGGTCGAGGGCAAATATACTGGTCACTGGATGAACCGTTTTCTGTTCCCTGAGTGACCAGAGCAGGGGCTGCACTAGAGCAGTCAGGAACCTGCTAGAACCAATTAAGACAGGCAGGCTAATTAAGACAACTGGAGCCAATTAAGAACATACTAGAATCAATTATGGCAGGCAGGCTAATCAGGACACCTGGTTTAAAAAGGACCTCCCATCACTTAGTGGAGGGTGCGCAAGGAGCAGAGAGTGAGAAGCTGCTGGAGTACAAACGTGATCAGGGTTCAGGCGGAAGATCCTGCAGTGAGGATAAAGACGGTGCTGGGAGGGGACCATGGGGAAGTAGCCCAGGGAGTTGTTGCTGTCACACAGCTGATACAGGGAACATTGTAGACAGCTGCTATCCACAGGGCCCTGGGCTGCAACCTGGTGTAGAGAGTGGGCCCGGGTTCCCCCCATCGCCCCAACTTCTGGTCAGACACAGCAGACGTTGACCTGCTCTGTGAGCAATACCAGAAGGGAAGGTCTAGGAAAGGGATCTGGCCTGTCCCTGACCCATTAGGTGGGACACAGAGACTGCAAAGATTGTTCTCCATTTCCCCCAGGCTGGACAGTGATGAGATTATCTGAGTGAACGGCAGGTTTGAGCCTCTAGCAGAAGTGGCCAAACTGAGGGCTGCCGTGAACCTCTGAGGAGCAAATCCACCAAAAAGCGTAGGACCCACCAAGGCAAAGGAGGAACTTTGTCAGACCTTCCTCTCCTAGATTGAAGAGCCCATTATTAAATATTTGTTCCCCACGTAGGTACTTACAGACTATGATCAGGTCACCCCTTCACCATCTCTTTGTTAAGCTAAATACACTGCGCTCCTGGTGTCTCTCACTCTAAGGCAGGTTTTTGAACCCTGTAATCATTCTCATGGCTCTTCTCTGAATAAGGACAAAAAAAATCACAATTTGGGCATCAAGAGGAAGTTACATGTCCCAGCTAATGGAATTCTTTCTCCATGCAAATATTGACAATTCCACCCATTCCCCTATTCAGCCAGCTCTGACCCTGAGTTGTCCATGGTTTGGGGGTTACATGCAAATTCCCGGTACCTCAGAAACTCTTCCTCCATGGTGAGGTAGAATATGGGGTTGAGACAGCTGCTGAAATATGTCAGGACACAAGCAAAAGTGCTTCCTATGTTCAGAAGAGGCCGAGGGTATGTAGCTGAGATCTGCAAGAAGAACAAGACGTGATATGGCAGCCAGCAGAGGAAAAAGGTCGGGATCAAACCAAGAAGGATCTTGAGTGGCTTGGTGGACTGGATCAGCCTATTCCTTCTCAGCTTGGCAGCTAGAACGATGTAGCAGGTTGGGATTAATATCAAGGCTAGTGGGATCAGAAACCCAACCAGGAACTGGATCATAATGGCGGCCTTCACCCTGCCTTCATCTGGATGAAAATTCATGCTGGTGCTGGCAGGTGAGAGGAGGTATTCCCAGAGATCACCGTACCGTGAGCTGAAACCAGCAGACAGGGCCCACATGCCCAGAAACATCCCGAAAGCCAGCAGGGGCATGCGATGGTTCCAGGTCCACTCAGGGCGTGCCACAAGGATGCAGCGATCGACACTGAGGGTGGTGAGGAAGAAGGCGCTGGAGAACATGTGGAAGGAGGTGACGGCGCTGCTCAGCGTCTTGGCCCAGCTTAAGTCCAGGATGAAGATGGAGGTGAATCTGAGGGGCAGGAAGATGATGAAGATGAAATCGGTCATGGCCCGGCTCCAGAACCAAAAGGCACTGGCTGTCTTCTCCACATGGCAGTTAGCTAAAAAGAGGATGTAGCCATTCAGTGGCACCCCGGCAAGGAAGGCCATGCCACTCAGCACCAGGAAGAGAATTCGGAGGAACTCCATGCTTGGAAGAGTTGCAGTCACAATATCGCCTCCTTCACGTCAGGGCTCGGCGGGGTCAGCGCAGACGTTGTACTGAGCAAAGGATAGAAGAGCGATGAAACGGGCACCAGGAGGGGACATGGACAGAGTTTGGTTTCTACTAAATCAAATGTTTAAAAAACACACCCCTTTGCTTCTTGCTGAAAAGTTTTATTTCTAGGCAAGGGGAGCTGGCCAATGGAGGTGTCCAAGATACAGAGACAGAGATATAAGCGACCACCCCTGAAGACTCACTAAAATTCCCAAATAATCTTCTTGCTGTTAGTTTCCCAAAGGAGCTGGTTTTCCCATCTTGGTTAAAAAAAAAAAGGAATAATTGTTTCCCTCCCCTTTTAAAAAAAAATGAATTTTTTGAAAGTGATTCTTCTCCACCCCCTTCACTTTAAGTGGAGTTTTTGTTTGGTTTGGGCCATTTTGGGGGAGGGAGGAGTGTGAGATAGTGGAGCCTGGTGGCCAAAATCCCACCAAAAGAACCCAGGTATAGAAACCTCCAGTGATGGAGAGCAACTCCCCAAGAGGAGAAAATAAGATTGAAAAGACAACAATGACAAAAAAGCCACCTGGCAAAACACCAGAGGAAGAAAAGACCAGTAAGAAGTCAAAAGCTTTTTTTTTTTTAATTGCAAGAGTCTATTTTAGTGGATAGACAGGGAGTCCGGACTCCTGGGTTCCATCCCAGACTCTGTCACTGAACTGATTGAGGAGCCTGGACAAGTCACAGCATGGCTCTGTGCCTCAGTTTCCCCTCCAAATATTTGTCTGTTTAGAGTGTGAGCTCGCTGCGCCTAGGCCTGTTTCTCCCTGTGGGTCTGTCCAGCGTGACAGGGGACGCTGACCTTTGACAAGAAGACCCACAAATAATTTCAACCGGCTCTATCCAGAGCATCGAGGGGAAGGGATGGGGATAGCAGGAAGGGGAGATCAAGGGGGCAGTGGTGTGGGGGGGTGAGAATGAGATCCAGTGGGGCAGCTGGAGGGTTTACCTCATTTCCTTACCCGTGTCTTGGGGGACTCAGCGTCTCAGAGTTGACCCCCGTCCCAGGTCCCCAACGCGATGCCTGCAGCTCGCCCAGACTGGCTCATCTCAGAGCAGGGAGCTGTTCGTGTGGGGGTATATCTGGCAGGGCGGGGACAACGGGGAGACATCACAGGACGTGGCTGGGTCCGATCATGTCTGCAAAGCCTTGAAGGTTTTCATCACCCACAGCTACATGCAGATGTCAAACAAACCACAAGCTCTCCCCTGTGCTGGGGCCTAGCAAGGTGTCTGCATTGGCTGCCCGCATTCTGGGGCAGGTGAGTGCAGCAGAGAGCAGGGGCTGAGACAGCCATGTCCAGTTGACACCAGTGGGTGAGGTCCCAGGAGCAGAGACACCAGCTGGGACTCTGCCCTCGAACCGCTCCTGGCTGGGGAAAGCGAACAGAGCCCCGCTGGGAGGGGGATGCGTGAGAGTCTCGTCCCTGCCTTTCATGCAGGGAACCCACCGCTCCACCCGGGCCATGTTACAGACCAGCCAAGGCTAAGGAAACCCTCGCTGTGTGCTGGAGACCACACAAACCACAGCCCAGCCTGCAACCTGCCTTCATCTCATATCATTTGCCTGGAGGCCTCAGGCGTGGGGGCACTTTTCAGCTCAACGTGAGCTCCCAGAGCCAACAGGGCACTGGCTGTGCTGGGATGCATCAACAGGGGAGTCTCAATTAGGAGCAGGGAGCTGATTTTCCCTCTGGTCCGGCTCTGATGTGACCACAGCTGGGATCCTGTGTCCGGTTCTGGCACCCACCCTTCAAGAAGGATGTGCAGCAACTGGAGAGGGGTCAGAGTCGAGCCAAAAGAAGGATTAACGGACTGGACCCAGGCTGCAGGCATCGCGTTGGGGACCTGGGACGGGGGTCGACTCTGAGACGCTGAGTCCCCCAAGACATGGGTAAAACTTCCTACACCAGGAAGGCTGCACCGATTCAGCTGCACCGCTGTAGCGGCTCAGTGAAGACGCTGTCTATGCTGACGCGAGAGCTTCTTCCATCGGTGTAGTTAATCTCCTCCCCCAACCCAGGAGATGGTAGCTGAGTTGACAGAAGAAGGGTTGTTTACACCGGGCGTTAGGTCGGTATAACAGCGTCACCCAGGGCGGTGGGTTTTCCACACCCCCGAGCGACGGACTTACTCCAACATCAGTTGCTAGTGTAGACAAAGCGAAAGGGAAGGTGAAGGGGTGACTTGATTTCAATTTCTGACAAGCAACTGAATTTCACATGTGCTGCCATCTACTGGCCAGTTGGTTTTAATGACATTGTCAGCCCTGAGCCTTTGGATAAGGGTTTATAGCAGTGGTTCTCAACCAGGGGTACGTGTATCACTGGGGGTACGCACAGATCTTCCAAGGGGTACATCAACTCCTCTAGATATTTGTCTAGTTTTACAAAGGTACATGAAAAGCACTAGCATAGTCAGTACAAATTACAATTTCATACAATGACTTCTTTATACTGCTCTACATACTGTCCACTGAAATGTAAGGACAATATTTATATTCCAATTGATTTATTTTATAATTATATGGTAAAATGAGACAGTAAACCATCTGTCAGTACTAGTGTGCTGTGACAGTTGTATTTTTATGTCTGATTTTGTAAACAAGTAAGATTTAAGTGAGGTGCAAAGGGCAAAAGCTTCATGAATTTTGGCCGGGAATATCAGGATTTATTGAGACATTCATTTAAAAAGCCACATGCAACCTGGACTGTGGGGCAGGTCCAGGTATTCGGCGGCAATTCGGCGACGGTCCCTCACTCCATCTGGGAGCGAAGGACCTCCCGCCTAATTGCCGCCGCAGATCACGATCGCGGCTTTTTTTGTTTTGTTTTGTTTTGTTTTGGCTGCTTGGGGCGGCCAAAACCCTGGAGCCGGCCCTGGTTCTGATGAGACAGTAACGCTGTCTGGCTTCCCCATTGTCATACCTGAAAGGCTGGTTGTGGGTGTTCACAACATCACAACTTATTTCAGTAACACACACCTAGCAAAACTTCCTAACTCCCCATACAACGACAGCATATACAATTCAAGAGGATATTAATAATCAACAGATCAAGACTTTTTTAATGATACCTCACAAGGCAGACTTTGTTCACATATATATGACAGTGGTGAATATGGGGGTTCCAGGGCACTGTTTTGAGGTACAGATTGCCACAGCCACACATTTTATTTAAAGTCCCCAATATTTTAAACACCTCCTCACTTCATTGGCGGCCATAACAGAGCTGGATATTTCTGGTTTTCTGAAATTTTCGGTGGACTTTTCTAGCATCACCGAATCTTGCAATTTGGTTGTGGCATTCACCATTCTTGTCCTTTTCCTCCAAGCCGCAGATCCTGGAATTAGGTGGGAATTTCAGCTTTTCTTTTCTTTTTTAGGTAAGTTTCAAGCCTTCATTGTTGCAGAGAAAACCTTGTAATGGTCCCCAAAGGAAAAAAATCAGGAGGCAAAAAAGAAGAACCCAAATGTCTTTCTTTTCAAACCAATCTCATGATGTTTGAGGGGTGGCTCATGAGGTTTGAAGGCTTGGGCTTGGCAATGAAGAGACAGGACAAGATTTTTAAAACTGACTAAGGGAGTTAGATAATAAATTCCCATTGATGTTATGAGTTAAGCACCTAACTCATATAGGGGCTTTTGAAAATCTCACCCGTAGAAGCCTAAGTCAATTCAATTACATCACGTAATGGCAGACAGCTAAAAAGTGACATTTAAGTTCTTATAGATGTAAGCAGAGTCCGGATGAGCTCTACCCTGACATCTGGTGGTGAATTATGGCAAGTGTGGAAAAGAACTCCAGGGGCTGGTCTTGTTTGCATAGGCACACCCACTCGCCTGGCATGAAACAACAGCAACTCAAAGTGGTTACTTTGGCTGGTGTGGGATCCCCAGTTTCTCTGTTGGGGCAGGAAGAATAAAGTTTTGTTACCCTGATTCTGTGAATCAAAGCCAGTGGAACTGTTGTATGACAGAAGGACTGAGTGAGTCCTTCACCACTACCTAAGAAGCACTTGCTTGACAAGGAGCATGGGTTACAAAACCCAGTGAATTGAGGGACAGGTATTTGTACCTGATGGCATGCCCTCTCCCTCCCCCTCTCTTTGAGGGCTTGAAACACCAATTGTACCACCTTCTCTCTCCAGTGTTGCGTGTCAGAGCTAACTTTGATTTTATTAGGAGTCTAGTTATAGGCTGCTGAGCTGAATTCACTTTGGGCCAATGGTGCACTAGCACTGGGGCTCCCCTACTATGAGCTGAAATTGCTAAGAGCTGAAATCACAAAAGAGCTAAAGTTATTAAGAGCTGAGATCATATAGTGCTGTGTTAACTAGTGGGGGAGCCTGAAGCTATATTGCTAAGTGGCTGGCGGAGCAATTTGTGGGGACGACTGGAGGAGTAGCGAGCGGCTTGGAGCCTTGTGGGGATGGTTGGAGCGGCCCAAGGAACGGTGAGTGGAGCCGTTTGCGGGGATGGCTGGAGCAGCTCACAGGTCGGTGAGCGGAATGGAGCAGCTCGTAGAGCAGAGCAGTTCGTGGGACGGCAGGAAGTGGACTGGCTTGTGGTGAAAACTGCGGCGGAACCCCACAGGGAGATGGCCGGCTGGCCTCAGATCATGTAAGCTGCCCCTTAAAGCCCTGTGTGCCCCCCTTTTACTCTGGGGCTGCACTGACCAGGGACAGAGACTTTGGGGGTTGTTGGACTTTTGGGACTTTGGGTGGTTGCTGGACCCAAGAGACTTTGGGGGTGTTGGATTTTGGGGATTCTGGGTGATTTTTGGGTTGCTGGATTCAAGAACCAAAGGGAAAGGACACAGCCCAATTTGCTGGGGTGGGGTTTTTTTTGCTCATGGTTTGTGTTATGAATGCTGTTTGTGGTGTTTTTCCAATTTAATGCTGAGGTCGTTTACCTCATGTTATTAAACATTTTCTGCTACACTCATACTCCGTGCTTGCGAGAGGAGAAGTATTGCCTCTTAGAGGTGCCTTGGGGGATGGTATGTAATTGTCCCAGGTCACTGGGTGGGAGCTCGAGCCGGTTTTGCATTGCGTTATTGAAACAGAACCCCTAGATACAGAACCCGGCCCTTGTTGCTGCCAACTTAAATGGGCAGAAGGGTTACATATACAAATGCTAGAAGTCTAAATATAAAAATGGGTGAACTTGAGTGCCACATAGTAAATGAGGATATCGATACAACAGGCATCACAGAATCTTGGTGGAATGAGGATAATCAGTGGGAGACAGTAATACAAGGTTACAAAATATATCACAGAGCAGGTCGTGCTGGTTGGGGAGTGGCACTATATGTGAAAGAAAGTGCAGAGTCAAAAATCTTAAATGAACCAAACTGTACCATAGAATCTCAATGGATAGTAATTCCATACCTGAATAATAAGAATATAGTGGTAGGGCCATATTACCAACCACCTGACCAGCATGATGATAGCGACTGTGAAATGCTCAGGGAGATTAGAGAGGCTATTAAAATAAAAAACTCAATAATAATGGGGGATTTCAATGGTCCCCGTATTGACTGGGTACATATTACCTGGGTAAGATAAAGTTCCTTGACACATTTAAATGACTGCTTCTGTTAGAGGGCTTTCCCTCCACCCTCTCCCCTGGTTCTTGACACGCAGACAGCAAGCAGCAAAAGACCAGAAGTCCAAAGGGCAGACAATGTGATGTTTATTGGGGTTAATTTCCAAGCAAGCATATTCCAAAGCCCTTAATACCAGTCGGACTTATCTCTATACAACGATAGAGTCTGTTCCCCAATGTTCGGTTCCCAGCTCTGAAGCTGCAGAGCCTTGCCTGTGTCCCTGTTCCCCGTTCCCTATTCCCATTTTCCCCCCTTAGCAAATATGATTCCAATTTCCCTTCCCCCCACTTCCTGTTTGACTCCAGTTTATATAGTAATATTCTCAGCTATACCTTAACCAAACATTTTACTGAAATTTTAATAACCAATCCTAACATATTGTAACACTCTAACCAATTATATCCCACTAACCTAATTAATTTACAGCTAGCAAACTTAATTATACAGCAGGACAGAAACAATTAGAGAACCAGACAGATTAACTATAGAAAAGTGGGGGCCATTAAGATAAAACAATACAGAAATGAGGGTTTCACAACCACAACCATTGATACGTGATTTCTTGCCAGACAGGATGCTATCAAACTAAGTTTTCTTTCACCTTCTTTATCTGGTGGTGATGGGCTCTATCAGGACAGGATTGCCTTTGTAACAGCGCAATACCACCTTATTTCAACGTGACTGGTTTGGGATGTGAGGATGTGACCGTTGGCTTCCCTCTTATGGCTACCCCTGCTGCTTAGCCTAAGAACAAGGCCTCAGACTATCCTAGTGAGAGAAGGCCCAGACACAGACGGACTGTGATTTTGATTCTTTGTTTTATACCCCTGTAACTAGCTAAGTGATAAAAATACACCTAAGTTCTTAAAGTATAGGCCTTTACAGGCAGGCCTGAATATCTGTATTCTAACAGCTTCTTGGAGCAGTTAGCCCTGGAACCCACAAGAGGAGAGGCAATTCTTGATTTAGTCCTAAGTACAGAACATGATCTGGTCCGAAGAGGGAATATAACGGAACCGCTTGGTAATAGTGATCATAATATAATTAAATTTAACATCCGTGTGGAAAGGGAAACAACACAGCGGCCCAACACTGTAGCATTTAATTTCAGAAAAAAGAACTACACAAAAATGAGGAAGTTAGTAAAACAGAAATGAAAAGGTACAGTGGCAAAAAGTGAAATCCCTGCAAGAAACTTTTTAAAGACACCATAATAGAGGCTCAATTTAAATGTATCCCCCAAATTAAAAAACATAGTTAGAGAAACAAAAAAAAGCCACCCTGGGTAAACAGCTAAGTAAAGAAGCTTTGAGGGGCAAAAAATCATCCTTTAAAAAGTGGAAGTTAAATCCTATTGAAGAAAATAGAAAGCAGCATAAACTACGGCAAATAAAGTGTAAAAATGTAATTAGGAAGGCCAAAGACTCAAAAAGTAATAGCAAAAATATTTTGAGGTACATCAGAAGCAGGAAGCCTGCTGAACAACCAGAGCGACCACTGCATGATTGAGATGTTAAAGGACCACTGAAGGATGATAGGGTTTGCGGAGGGAAAAAATGAATTCTTTTCATTGGTCTTCATGGCTGAGCATGTGAGGGAGATTCCGAAACGTGAGTCATTCTTTTTAGGTGACAAGTCTGAGGAACTGTCCCACATTGAGGTGTCATTAGAGGAGGTTTTGGAACAAATTGATAAACTAAACAGTAATAAGTAACCGGGACCAGATGGGATTCACCCAAGAGTTCTGAAGGAATTCAAATGTGAAATTGCAGAACTACTAACTAACAAAGAGTAGGGATAAATCATCAGTTTTCAGAAAGGAGACAGGTAAATAACGGAGTCTGTACTAGGACCAGTACTGTTCAACATATTCATAAACGGTCTGGAAAAAGGGATTAAAAGTGAGGTGGCAAAATTTGCAGATGTTACAAAACTACTCAAGATAGTTAAGTCCAAAGCAGACTGCAAGGAGTTATAAAGGGTTCTCACAAAACTGGGTCACTGGGCAACAAAATGGCAGGTGAAATTCAGTGTTATTAAATGCACATTGGAAACCATAATTTCAACTATACATATAAAGCGATGTGGTCTAAATTTGCTGTTACCACTCAAGAAAGAGATCTTGGAGTCATTCCATTCAATGTGCAGGGGAAGTGAAAAAATAAACGGTACGTTGGAAATCATTGAGAAATGGATGGATAATAAGACTGAAAATATCGTATTGCCTCTATATAAATCCATGGTTTGCCCACATCTTGAATACTTCGTGCAGATGTGGTCGCCCCATCTCAAAAAAGATATATTGGAATTGGAAAAGGTACAGAAAAGGGCTGCAAAAATGATGAGGGGTATGGGACAGCTGC
The DNA here is from genome assembly GCF_011386835.1 of Chrysemys picta bellii. Classification (NCBI taxonomy): domain Eukaryota; kingdom Metazoa; phylum Chordata; order Testudines; family Emydidae; genus Chrysemys; species Chrysemys picta. The sequence continues at coordinate 3,288,534 of NC_088810.1, read as the reverse complement.
CGTATGAGGAGAGATTAATGAGACTGGGACTTTTCAGCTTGGAAAAGAGACGACTAAGGAGGGTTTTGATAGAGCTCTGTAAAATCCTGACTGGTGTGGAGAAAGTAAATCAGGAAGTGTTATTTACTCCTTCCCATAACACAAGAACCAGGGGTCACCAAATGAAATTAGTAGTCAGCAGGTTTAATACAAACAAAAGGAAGAATTTCTTCCCACAATACACAGACAACCCGTGGAACTCTTTGCCAAAGGATGTTGTGAAGGCCAAGACTATAACAGGGTTATGTTATGTTATATTCTGATTGACTCTCAGCGAGATTCCTACAGGCCTAAATAGGACTTAGACACTTTGGGAAATGTTATCATTTGTTTCATAGACCTGTTGATCTTCAAGAAACACAGGAGGGAAAGCTCCACTGGGACCAAAGATGACATGATGAGAAGAATAATGACACAAAGACGCAGAAAAGGACAGACCATAAAAAACCAAACGCCCCAAAATGATCTAAAAATGAACAAAACCAAGACTCTAATATATTTTGTTAAAATGATAGATTCACAGATTCCAAGGCTGGAAGGGACCATTGTGATCATCTCGTCTGACCTCCCCGATCACACGGGCCAGAGAACTGCCCCAAAATCATTCCTAGAGCAGAGCTTTTAGAAAAACATCCCGGCTTGATTTAACATTGCCAGTGATGGAGGATCCACCAGGACCCTGGGGAAATTGCTCCAATGGTCAGTTACTCTGATCATTACAAATTTTCACCTCCTTTCCAGTCTGAATTTGTCTAAGTTCAACTTCTGTTCACTGGAGCATGTTAGACCTTCCTCTGCTAGACTGAAGAGCCCACTATGAAATATGTATTCTCCACGTAGGTACTTACAGACTGAGATCAAGTCACCCCTTCAGCTTCTCTTTGTTAAGCTAAATAGATTGACCTCCTTGAGACTCTCGCTCTAAGGCAGATTTCAGAGTGGTAGCCATGTTAGTCTGTACCAGCCATGTTAGTCTGTTAGTCTGTAGCCATGTTAGTCTGGGGGGAGGGATAGCTCAGTGGTTTGAGCATTGGCCTGCTAAACCCAGGATTGGGAATTCAATCCTTCAGGGGGCCATTTGGGGATTTAGTTGGGGATTGGTCCTGCTTTGAGCAGGGGGTTGGACTAGATGACCTCCTGTGGTCCCTTCTAAGCCTGATATTCTATCAGCAAGTACTTGTGGCACCTTAGAGACACTTTCCCCCCTACTATTACTCACACCTTCTTGTCAACTGTTTGAAATGGGCCATCCTGATTATCACTACAAAAGTTTTTTTTCTCCTGTTCATAATAGCCCACCTTAATTGATTAGTCTCATGTTCTCTGTATATGTATATATATACAGATAGATAGATATATATCTTCCTACTGTATTTTCCACTGCATGCATCTGATGAAGTGGGTTTAGCCCACAAAAGCTTATGCCCAAATAAATTTGTTAGTCTCTAAGGTGCCACAAGTACTCCTCATTCTTTTCACTCTAAAGCAGGTTTTCTAATCCTGTAATCATTCTCGTGGCTCTTCTTTGAGTAAGGCCAAAAAATTAACTTTCTGAAAAAGACAATTTTGGGGTCAAGAGGAAGTTACGGGTCTAGTGAATAGAAGTCTTTCTCCATGCAAATATCCACAATTCCATCCATTCCCCTATTCAGCCGGCTCTGGCCCTGAGTTGTCGGTGGTTTGGGTGTTTCGTGCACATTGCCGGTACCTCAGAAACTCTTCCTCCATGGTGAGGTAGAAGATGGGGTTGAGGCAGCTGCTGAAATATGTCAGGACCCAAGCAAAACCACTTCCCATGTCCAGAAGAGGCCGAGGGTACTTAGCTGAGATCAGCAGGAAGGAGAAGACGTGATACGGCAGCCAGCAGAGGAAAAAGGTCGGGATCAAGCCAAGAAGGATCTTGAGTGGCTTGGTGGACCGGATCAGCCTGTTCCTTCTCAGCTTGGCAGCTAGAACAATGTAGAAGGTTGGGATTAAGATCAAGGCTAATGGGATCAGAAACCCGACCAGGAACTGGATTGCAATGGCGGCCTTCACCCTGCCTTCATCTGGATGGAAATTCATGCTGGTGCTGGCAGGTGAGAGCAGGGATTCCCAGAGATCACCATACCGCAAACTGAACCCAAGAGACAGGACCCACGTGCCCAGAACCACCCCGAAAGCCAGGTGGGGCGTGCGGTGATTCCGGGCCCACGCAGGGCGTGCCACGAGGATGCAGCGATCGACACTGAGGGTGGTGAGGAAGAAGGCGCTGGAGAACATGTGTAGGGAGGTGACAGCGCTGCTTATTCTCTTGTCCCACTCTAAGTCCGGGATGACGATGGAGATGCATCTGAGGGGCAGGAAGATGATGAAGATGAAATCGGCCACGGCCTGGTTCAGGAACCACAGGACGCTGGCCGTCCTTTCCACATGGCATACGGCAACGAAGAGGATGTAGCTGTTCAACGACACTCCGGCGAGGAAGACCACGCCACCAAGTACCAGAGAGACGATTAGGAACACCATTCTCGGAAGAGTTGCAGTCACAATATCCCCTTCTTTTCCTCAGGGCTCAGCGGAGGCAGCGCAGACGTTGTACTGACCAAAGGAAGGAAGAGCAATGAAAAGGGCTCCAGGAGAGGACACGGACAGAGAGAGACAGCCGCAGAGTTTATAATCTCCTCAGAGTTTATAAGGTCCCCAGATCCTGAGCTGAACTCAAATAGGATCAAATCCTTGTAGGCCCGTGGCACCAATGGTTCAAAGACCTTAGAAGCATAGAGCCAGAGGGTTAGCAGGGGACCACAAGGGTCTTCTCATCTAACCCCCTGCCAATATGCAGGATTTGTTCTGTCTATTCTCTGCCCGAACATTTTTTGTTTTTACATAATATCATTTTTTTACCAAACCAAATATTTAAAGAAACCCACATTTGCTTCTTGCTGAAAAGTTAGATTTCTAGGCAAGGGGGTATGAACAGTGGTGTGTGGGGTGTCCTGGATGCAGAGACAGAGATATGACAGACACCTTCACCCCCCGAAGCCATACTAAAATTCCCAACTAATCTTCTTGCTGTTTGTTTCCTTTTTTTTTTTTTTTTTTTTCAAATAATGGAATTTTTGAAAGCGATTCTTCACCCCCTGCCCCCATCATTTTGAAGTGCAGTTTTTGTGCGGTTTAGGCCATTTTGGGGGGATGAGTTAGTGTAGCAGAGAAAATCCCAACTGAAAGAACCCACCTATGGAAACAAGGACGACAACAAAAAAACCACCCACTAAAAAAAAGAGGAAGAAGGGACCTATAACAAGTCAAAAGATTTTTTCTTTAAAGGAAGGATATTGCAAGAGTCTATTGTAGTGGACAGACATGGAGTCAGAATTCCTGGGTTGCATTCCAGACTCTGCCACTGAACTGCTTGGGTAGATTGGACAAGTCACGTCATGACCCCATGACTCAGTTTCCCCTCCACACATTTCTCTGTCTAACTTTAGAGTGTGAGCTCGCTGTAGCCAGGCCTGTTTCTCCCTGTGGAGCTGTGCACTGCCTGGTGTGATGGGACCCCTGAGCTCAGTCGGGGTCTGTTCAGCACCCAGTGTGACGGGGCCCCGACCTCTGACAACAGGACCCACATCTAATTTCAACCAGCTCTATCCAGAGCAGATGAGGGGAGGGGATGGGGGCAGCAGGAAGAGAGGAGATCTAGGGGGCAGTGGGGGGGTGAGAATGAGACCCAGTGGGGCAGCTGGAGAGTTTACTTCATTTCCTTACCCGTGTCTGCAGGGGATGCAGCGTCTCAGAGTCAAACCCCGTCCCAGGTCCCCAACGCGATGCCTGCAGCTCACCAAACTGGCTCAGCCCGGAGCAGGGATCCGTTCATGTGGGAGTATATCTGAGGTGGGGGGGACAATGAGGGGAGATCACAGGATGTGGCCGGGTCCGAGCATGTCTGCAAAGCCTGGAAGGACTCCGGCTCCCTCTGCTACCTGCAGATGTGACACGAACCACAAGCTCTCCCCACCTCCGAGCGGAGGCCTAGCAGGGTGTCTGCATTTGGCTGTCCACATCCGGGGGCAGGCAGGCGGGGTCCCCATCGGAGAGCAGGGGCTGAGAAAGCCACATCTAGCCGACTCCACCTGGCAAGGTCCCAGGATCACAGACCCCAGCAGGGACTCTGCCGAAGTCAGTACAAACTAAAATTTCATACAATGACTTGTTTATACTGCTCTATATCCTGTCCACTGAAATGTAAGGACAATATTTATAGTCCAATCGGCTTATTTGATAATTATATGGTAAAATTAAATATTCAGCAATTTGTCACTACTAGAGTGCTGTGACGCTTGTATTTTTATGTCTGATTTTGTAATCAAATAGGTTTTAAATGAGGTGAAACTTGGGGGTACATAAGACAAATGAGACTCCTTAAAGGGGTACAGTAGTCTGGAAAGATTGAGAGCCACTGGTCTATAGGGTCTTTTCCCACTGAGATGTGGACATCTCTCAGGTGGAGCATGGGGGCTCTTCATACAGGTGACAGGGAGGAATGGGGGAGGAGCTGCTGTGGGGAGTGGGGTTGGGTCAGGGTTGCTGGAAAAATTTGTATAGTGGGGGTGCTGAGAGCCACTGCATACGATGGGAAAGACTTCAATCCATGGGGTCCAGCACGTATGGGCGGGGGGTCAGGGAAAGATCTGGGGAGGCTGCTTTGGGGAGTGGGGTGGGGGACCAGAGAGGGATATGGGGATGCTGCTATGGGGGGCAGGTAGGGATCTGGGGGGCTGCTGTAGGCAGTGTGGTGGGGAAAGGGAGGATCCAGGGTAGGGTGTGGGGGTTAGAGACAGATTTGGGGGGGGGGCATTGTGGATTTCACCCTAGCATTGAAGGTGGAAGGTTCAATCTCACTTTCTTACCTATGTCCTGGGGGAATCAGACACAACATCTTAGAATTGATTCCCCCAACACACATACGCCACCTCCCCCCCATGGACTCTGGGGACAGGTAGCTGTCTTTGCGGGGGTGGGGAGCACTGAATGGGCAGCTCAGCGGGGTTGGGAGATGCTCACAAAGCTGAGTCTGAAAAGCCTTCGAAGCGGCCAGCTCCGTGCAAGTTTCAAACAGCTCGGCTCAGCTCCGGGGCCTCTCGTGATGAAGGGTCTGAGATCCCGTCTGCACAGACGGTCGCCCACATCCGGGGCAGCCACAGCCCCAGAGCAGGAGCTGAGCTGCAGCCGCGTCACTGCAAAAAATCAGCCCGTTCACACCTGGAGACACCAGACCCAGCTTGGGCCCCTGAAATGCTGCTGGATCGGGTGGGATCCGTGGGTGGGCCCTGCCGCCCTTCACCCCTGGTCCTCCTCGAACATCCTGAAGAGACTTTGCTAGGTGGCAGGTGGATGGTGAATCTCTCGCTTGATGGTTGTGAGCCACACAACATTGTGTCTTCTCCATGACTGGCTTGCGGATTGGTTGGATGCTGGAGAAAGGCCAGTTAGGTAGCGAAAGGTGAATCCTGCATGAATTTTGGCCAGGAATATCAGGTTTCATTGAGACACTGGTTTAAAAAGCCACTGTGACGGGGTTCCCGGCGTGCAACGTGGACTGTGCGACCTGTGAGCCCTCTGTCCCGCCAACCTGGGGTGTCCCTCTCACACTGTGATGCTGTGTCAAGCTACAAACCTCTGGCAGGTCCTGCACTTAAACAGCCATCCCCTGGCAGTGACACACCCAGCTGAGTTATATGAATGCTTCTCCCAGCCATTCACAAACCAAGAATAGGGAGGCTCCAACCAATTCCCCTGGCTACCCTGGCTTGCACCCCAGAAATGAACCATCCTGCCTTGGTCAGAAGCCTGGACAGTGTAAGATCATTACCCAATAGGTGCCTCCCCCGATGTGGAGAGCACAAACACCAGCTTTGTAAACTGAGCTGAGATTTCCCAGCACTTCAACCAAACACACAGTTTTAGGTAGAATATAAAACAGGTTTATTAACTACAGACTGATTTTAAGTGATTATAAGCAGCGAGCATAGAGATCACAGTTGGTTACCCAAGAAATAAAAGGAAATTTGCAATCTGAGTTCTACAAAATAAACAGGATTTGAATCAAGCCGTGTCTCACCCTGGCAGATGGTACAAGCAGGTGACGGTTCCTCAATGCACAGGCTGGGGTTGACTTCCAGCCCGATACCAAAGTTCAGATTCTTTGTCCTCCAGACGTGTTTCCAGGTGTTGAGTTTTGGGGGGAGTGAGGCCAAGTGGAGATGTCTCTTCCCCTCTTTTGTAGTTTCTTCCAGTTTGCTGGGAATATATTTGTTATGACTTGGATCAAACAGTCTCCATTGTCTACGTTCTCTCTCTGAGAAATCTGCATTTTATACAGTTCCTGAGATAGTGGATTCTTGGATGGGTGCTGATGAGCCAGTAATGCTGTCTGGCTCCTTCATTGTTGTACCTGAAAGGCTGGTTGTGGGTGTTCCCAACATCACAACTTATTTCAGTAACACACACATAGCAAAACTTCCCAACTCCCCATACAATGACAGCACATACAATTCAAGAGGATATTAATAATCTACAGATCAAGACTTTTTTAATGATACCTCACAAGGTAGACTTTGTTCATGTTGATATGACAGTGGTGAATATGGGGGTCCCAGGGTGCTGTTTTGAGGTACAGAGTGCCACAGCCACACATTTTATTTAAAGTCTCCAATATTTTAAACACATTCTGAACTCCATTGGTCTCCAAACAGAGCTGGATATTTCTGGTTTTTGAAAATTTCGGTGGAGTTTTGTAGTGTCGCCGACTCTTACAATTTGGTTGCGGCATTTGCCATGCTTGTCCTTTTCCTCCAAGCCACAGATCCTGGAATCAGATGATTAAGTGGGAATTTCCGCTTTCATTTTATTTTTATTTTTTATTTAAGTTTCCAGTCTTCATTGTTGCAGAGAAAAACTTGAAATGGCCCTCTGAAAAAATCATAAACCAAAAAAGAAGAATCCAAATGTCTTTCTCTTCAAACCAATCTCATGATGTTTTAGGGGGTGGCTCATGAGGTTTGAAGGCTCAGGATTTGGCAATGAAGAGACAGGACTAGATTTTTAAAAATGGCTAAGGGAGTTAGGTGCCAAATTCCCATTGAAGTTAGGAGTTAAGCACCTTTTGAAAACCTCACCCGCAGAATCCTAAGTCAATTCAATTACATCATGTAATGGCAGACAGCTAAAAAGTGACATTTAAGTTCTTATATACAAATACCAGAAGTCTAAATAATAAGATGGGTGAACTAGAGTGCCAAATATTAAATGAGGATGTTGATGCAACAAGCATCACAAAAACTTGGTGGAATGAGGATAATCAATGGGACATTGTAATACCAGGATATAAAATATATTGGAAGGACAGAACAGGTCGTGCTGCTGGGGAAGTGGCACTGTATGTGAAAGAAAGCGTAGAGTCAAATGAAGTAAAAATCTGAAATGACCCAAACTGTATCTCTATGGATAGTAATTCCATGCTTGAATAATAAGAATATAGCAGTAGGGATATATGACCGACCACCTGAGCAGGACGGTGAGAGCGATTGTGAAATGTTCTGGGAGATTAGAGAGGCTATTAAAATAAAAACAACTCAGTAATAATGGGGGATTTCAACTGTACCCATATTGACTTGGTACATGTCACTTCAGGATGGGATGCAGAGATAAAGTTTCTTTACACCTTAAATTACTACTTCTTGGAACAGCTAGTCCTGGAACCCACAAGGGGAGAGGCAATTCTTGATTTAGATTTAGATTTAGATCATGGGATCTCGTCCAAAGGGTTAATATAACTGAGCCACTCGCTAATAGTGACTATAATATAATTAAATGTAACATCCCTGTGGTGGGGGAAACACGACAGCAGCCCACCACAGTAGCATTTAATTTCAGAAACGAGAACTACACAAAAATGAGGAAGTTAGTAAAATAGAAATGAAAAGGTACAGCGGCAAAAGGGAAATCGCTACAAGCTGTGGGGAAACTTTTTAAAGACACCATAATAGAGGCTCAACTTAAATGTATCCCCCAAATTAAAAACCACAGTAAGAGAACCAAAAAAGTGCCACCCTGGGTAAACAACTAAGTAGAGAAGGTTTGAGAGGCAAAAAGGCATCCTTTAAAAAGTGGAAGTTGAATCCTACTGCGGAAAATAGAAAGGAGCATAAACTCTGGCAAATGAAGTGTAAAAATATAATTAGGAAGGCCAAAAAAATATTTGAAGAACTGCTAGCCAAAAACACAAAAAGTAATAGCAAAAAAATGTGTAAGTACATCAGAAGCAGGAAGCTGCTAAACAACGAGTAGGGCTAAAGGAGCACTCAAGGACAATAAGGCCATTGGGGAGAAACTAAATGAATTCTTTGCTTCGGTCTTCATGGCTGAGGTTGTGAGGGAAATTCCCAATCCTGAGCCATTCTTTTTAGGTGACAAATCTGAGGGAACTGTCCCAGATTGAGGTGTCATTAGAGGAGGTTTTGGAACAAATCGATAAACTAAATTGTAATAAATGACCAGGACCAGATGACATTCACCCAAGAGTTCTGAAGGAACTCAAATGTGAAATTGCAGAACTACTAACTGTGGCATGTAATCTATCACTTAAATCAGTTTCTGTACCGGATGACTGGAGCATAGCTAATGTGACACCAACTTTTAAAAGAGGCTCCAGAGATGACCCTGACAATAACAGGCTGGTAACCCTGACTTCAGTACCGGACAAACTGGTTGAAATGACAGTAAAGAAGAAAATTGTCAGACATAATGATGAACATGATTTATTGGGGATAATCAACATGGTTTTTGTAGTGGGAAATCATGCCTCACCAATCAACTAGAATTCTTGGAGGGCGTCAATAAGCATATGGACAAGGGTGATCCAGTGGATATAGTGTACTTGGACTTTCAGAAGGCCTTTGACAAGGTCCCTCACCAAAGTCTCTTAAGCAAAGTAAACTGTCCTCAGATAAGGGGAAAAGTCCTCCAGTGGATCAGTAACTAGTTAAAAGATAGGAAACAAAGGGTAGGAATAAATGGTCAGTTTTTATAATGGAGACAGGTAAATAGCAGTGTCTCCCTGGAGTCTGTACTGGGACTAGTACTGTTCAACATAAACGATCTGGAAAAAGGGGTAAACAGTGAGATGGCAAAATTTTCAGATGATACAAAACTACTCAAGATAGTTAAGTCCAAAGAGGGCTGACAGGAGTTACAAAGATGTCTCACAAAACTGGGTGACTGGGCAACAAAATGGCAGATGAAGTACAGTGTTGATAAATGCAAAGTAATACACATTGGAAACCATAATCTGAACTATACATATAAAAGGATGTGTTCTAAATTAGCTGTTACCACTCAAGAAAGAGATCTTGGAGTCATTGTGGATAGTTCTCTGAAAACACCCACTCAATGTGCAGTGGCTATCAAAAAAGCTAACAATCTGTCGGGAATTATTAAGAAAGGAATAGATAATAAGAAGATGGCACGATGAGAAAAATAATGACACAAAGACGAAGAAAAGGACAGACCATAAAGAATCAATCGCTCCAAAATGATCTAAAAATGAACACAACCAAAAATCTATATATTTCATTAAAATGATTCACAGATTCTGAGGCTGGGAGGGACTGGTGTGATCATCTCTTCAGACCTCCCCGATCACACAGACCAGAGAACTGCCCCAAAATAATTCCCAGAGCAGAGCTGTTAGAAAAACATCCCAGCTTGATTTAAAATTCCAGTGATGGAGGATCCACCAGGACCATTGGGAAATTGCTCCAATGGTCAGTTACTCTGATCATTACAAATTTACACCTCATTTCCAGTCTGAATTTGTCTAGGTTCAGTATCTGTTCACTGGATTGTGTTAGACCTTCCTCTGCTAGAGTGAAGAGCCATTTATTAAATATTTGTTCCCCACAGAGGTACTTACAGACTGTGAGTGATCAAGGCACGCCTTCATCTTCTCTTTGTTAAGATAAATAGATGGGGTTCCTTGTGACTCTCACTCTGAGGCAGGTTTTCTAATCGCATAATCATTTCCATGGCTCTTCTTTGATTAAGGCAAAAAAATTCACTTTCTAAAAAAAGACAATTTGGGGATCAAGAGGAAGTTATGGGTCCAGCGAACAGAATTCTTTCTCCATGCAAATCTAGAAAATTCCATCCATTCCCCTATTCAGCCAGCTCTGGCCCTGAATTGTCAGTGGTTTGGGGGTTGCGTGCTTGTTGCTGGTACCTCTGAAACTCTTCCTCCATGGTGAGGTAGAAGATGGGGTTGAGGCAGCTGCTGAAATATGTCAGGACACAAGAAAAAGTGCTTCCTATGTTCAGAAGAGTCTGAGGGTACGTAGCTGAGATCTGCAGGAAGGAGAAAACATGATATGGTAGCCAACAGAGGAAAAAGGTCGGGATCAAGCCAAGAAGGATGTTGAGTGGCTTGATGGACTGGATCATCCTGTTCCTTCTCAGCTTGGCAGCTAGAACGATGTAGAAGGTTGGGATCAGGATCATGGCTAATGGGATCAGAAACCCAACCAGGAACTGGATTGCAATAGCGGCCTTCACCCTCCTTTCATCCACTTGGAAATACATGCTGGTGTTGGTTGGTGAAAGCAGGGATTCCCAGAGATCACCGTACCGCAAACTGAACCCAAGAGACAGGGCCCACATGCCTATAACCATCCTGAAAGCCAGTGGGGGCGTGCGGTGGTTCCCGTACCACTCAGAGCATGCCACAAGGATGCAGCGATCGACACTGAGGGTTGTGAGGAGGAAGGCGCTGAAGAACATGTGGAAGGAGGTGACGGTGCTGCTCAGCACCTTGGCCCAGTCTAAGTCCAGGATGAAGAATCTGAGGGGCAGGAAGATAATGAAGATGAAATCTGCCGCGGCCCGGCTCAAGAACCACACGGCACTGGCCGTCCTCTCCACACGGCAGCTGGCCATGAAGAGGGCGTAGCTGTTTAATGGCATCCCGGCGAGGAAGGCCACAACACACAGCACCAGGAAGAGGACTGGGAACTCCATTCATGGAAGAGTTGCAGTCACAGTATCCCGTACTCCTCTGCAGGGCTGGGCGGAGGCAGCAGAGTTGTTGTACTGAGTAAAGGAAGGAAGAGCAATGAAACGGGCTCCAGGAGAGGACACGGACAGAGTTTGGTTTCTACTAAACCAAATGTTTAAAAAAAGGAGCTGGTTATTCCCTTCTTGGTTAAAAAAAAAAAACAGAATGATCTTTTCCCCGCCCTTTATTTTTTAAATAATGAAACTTTTGAAATTGATTCTCCTCCCCCCACCCCCGCCTCCATTTTGAAGTGGAGTTTTTGTGTGGTTTAGGCCATTTGGGGGGGGGGGCATGAGTTACAGGAGCCGTGCTAGTAAAATCCCCACTGAACCCTACCCCCACGGAAACCTCCAGTGATGGAGAGCAACTCCCCAAGAGGAGAAAAGTACGGTGGCAAAACACAATGGGAGACCAGTAAGAAGTCAAAAGATTTTTGTTTTAATTGCAAGAGTCTATTTTAGTGGGTAGACAGGGAGTCCGGACTCCTGTGTTCCATCCCTGATGCTGTCATTGAACTGTTTGGAGAGCTTGGACAAGTCATGTCACGGCCCCATGCCTCAGCTTCCCCTCCAAACATTTGTCTGTTTAGAGAGTGAGCTCGCTCTGGCCAGCCCTGTTTCTCCCTGTGAGTCTGTGCAGCGTCTGGCACGACGGAGCCCCCGAGCTCAGTCAGGGTCTCTGCAACACACAGCATGACGGGGGCCCCTGACCTCTGACAACAGGACCCACAAATATTTTCAGCCGGCTCTATCCAAAGCAGATGAGGGGAGGAGATGGGGGCAGCTGGAAGGGGTGAGATCCAGGGGGCAGTGATGGGGGGTGAGAATGAGATCCAGGGGGGCAGCTGGAAGGTTTAGCTCATTTCCTTACCTGTGTCTTGCAGGGATGCAGCATCCCAGAGTCAACCCCCGTCCCAGGTCCACGATGCGATGCCTGCAGCTCGCCCCCAACTGGCTCAGCCCAGAGCAGGAAGCCGTTCTTGTGAGGGTATATCTGGGGGGGGACAATATGGGGGAGATCACAGGACGTGGCTGGGTCCAATCACATCTGCAAAGCCTGGAAGGTCTTCAGCACCCACTGCTACATGTAGACATCATACGAACCACAAGCTCTCCCACACCCTGCTGCTGGGCCCTAGCCAGGTGTCTGCATTCGGCTGCTGACATCCGGGGGCAGGTGAGCAGGGCCCCCAGCAGAGACCAGGGGCTGAGACAGCCACATCCAGCCGAGTCCACCAGGTGAGGTCCAGAAGCAGAGACTCCAGCTGGGACTCTGCCCTCTACTCCATCCTGGCTGGGGAAAGGGAAAAGCGCCCCGCTGGGAGTCGGACGCATGAGATTCTCAGCCCTGCCTTTGCTGCAGGGAACTCACCCCTCGGCCTCTGGCCATGTTACAGGCCAGCGAATGCTAAGGAAACCCTCGCTCTGTGCTAGAGACCACACAAACCACAGTACAGCCTCCAACCTGCCTTCGTCTCTCAGGCATAGGGACACTTTTCAGCTCAACGTGAGCTCCCAGAGCCAACAGGGCTGCAGCCGTGCTGGGGGAATCTTGATTATGAGCAGGGAGGTGATTGTCCCTCTGGATCTGGCCCTGGTGTGACCACAGCTGGGATCCTGTGTCCGCTTCTGGTGCCCGCCTTTCAAGAAGGAGATTGAGCAGCTGGAGAGGGCTCAGAGAAGATCCACGAGAAGGATTAACAGCCTGGGGTCAGGGCTTGACAGAGAGAGAATCCAGGAGCTCAGTCAGTTCAGTTTATCACAGGGCATGTCTACACCTGGAAGGCTGCATCAATGCAGCTGTCTATGTGGATGGGAAAACTTCTCCCATTGGCGTAGTTAATCCACCTCCCCGAGAGGTGGTAGCTGTGTTGACGGGAGAAGCGTTGTCTACACCGGGCGTTAGGTCGGTATAACAGCATCACCCAGGGGGTGGGTTTTCCACATCCCCGAGCAACATAGTTGTACCATTATAAGTTGCCTAGTGTAGACCAAGCGAAAGGGAAGCTGACGGGATGACTTGATTACCAGCTATAAATACCTACAGGGGGGAAGACAAATTTGATAATGGGCTCTTCGATCTAGCACACAAAGGTCTAACACGATCCACTGGCTGGAAGTTGAAACTAGACAAAGACACAGATTCACAGATGACAAGCCCAGAAGGTGACATTGTGATTGTGATGAGTTCCCCTGGGTGCCTCTTGGAACTGGGGTACCACGGAGCCCGTGTGACCCACCAGCCTGGGTTCCCTTAACACCGTACTGCTGTGGAGCCTTTCAAATCCTTCCCCAGGCTTCAGACTGCACTTAGGTAGGGACACACCCAGCTGCAGCTACAAACACAGGTGCTGAGAGCAGCTATTCATGGGAAGGCTCAGCTAAGCAGTTGCCCAGTACGCAAGTGCCTACCTCCCTTTAGAGGGTAAACCCAAAATTGTACCATCTTGTGTTGCACAGAGAACTGTATAGAGCAGTGGTCCCCAACCTTTTTCGTCTGGTGCCCGCCATACGACGAGCCACGGAGGACCGTGGCGGCGGACGAGCATCTGCCGAAATGCCGCCAACAAGCAGCAATGTCAATAGGCGTCACCGCTGAAATGCCGCCAAGAATCAGCATCATCCAGAGGCGTCACCGCCGAAAATCGGCAGCATTTCAGCGGCAATGCCTCTGGATGACGCTGCTTCTCAGCTGCATTTCAGCAGATGCTCATCCGCCGGCCGGTATGCTGGCGCACTTAGACGCCATGGCGCCCGCGGGCACCGCGTTGGGAACCCCGGGTATAGAGTAAGCTCATGAAATTCGCCCCCTCCCTCAATGTGGAGAGAGATATACACAGCTTTCTGCCCCACCTTATAATTTCCACACACTTTTTTTAGACAAAACAAAACGAGTTTATTGACTGCAAAAGATAGATTAAAAGTGATTATAAGTGACAGCAAACAGATCAAAGCAGATTACCTAAATAAACAAAAACCACAAACTGAGCTTAACACACTAAATAGGTAGGATATGAATTAGCCAATTCTCACACTGAGTGATAAACAGGCTGGCAAATTCTTAAGGCACAAGCTGCCTTGGTTTTTCCAGTTTTTTATACACAGGCTAAAATCCCTCTAGCCTGGGACCATTTCTTCCCACAGTTCAGTCCTTGTTCCTCAGGTGTTTCCAGGTGTGTTGTTGTAGCAAGAGTGAGGTACCATCATGATGTCATTGTCCTCCTTTTATATTTTCTTCCCACTTGCTGGAAAGCTCTTTTGCTGTGACCTGGGTGAAACAGTTCCCATTGTGTAGTGCTATCGCCGAGAGGTTTCTATTGCACACAATTCCTGGGGTAGTCCTTGTGCTTGTGTGCATTTCCTCAGTAAGCCATTAACATTGTTTGGCCTTTTTACTGTTGTACCTGAAAGGCTGGTGGGTGTTTTCAACCTCACAACATGTTTCAGTAACACATACATTGCCAAACTTCATAACTTCATGTACAATGATAGCTCATACAATATAACAAGATATTAATGTCTAGCAGATCAAGACTTTTAGAACAATACCTCACAAGACATACTTTGTACAATACATATCCTAATTACACGACAGCAGTGACTATTGGGGTGCTGAGGTGTCATAGTGATCATCTCATCTGATCTCCTCCTCAGTACGGTCCATAGAGTTTCCCCAAGCTAATTCCTAGAGCAGATCTTTTAGGAAAACATCCAGTCTTGCTTTAAAAATAGTCAATGATGGAGAATCCACCGCACCCATTGGTAAATTGTTCTGATGGTTAATTATGTTCACCATTAAAAATTGACACCTTATTTCCAGTCTGAATTTGTCTAGCTTCAACTTTAAGCCATTGGACATGACAGACCTTCCTCTGCTGGATTAAAGAGCCTGTGCTGAATATTTGTTCCAGGTGTAGATTCTTGTTGACTGTGATTAAACTTCTCTTTGTGAAACTAAATAGATTGAGTGTCTCACTATAAGCCAAATTTTCCTGTGCTTTAATCATGCTCATGGCTCTTCTCTGAATAAGTCATAAATTTTTAACATTGAGGGGAATTAATCATTGGAACAACTTCTCAAGAGTCGTGGTAGATAGTCCATCATTGGCAATTTTAAAATCAGGATGGGATTTTTTTCCTCAAAGATTTGCTGTCATTCAACAAGGAATTAATTCAGAGACGTTCTTTGGCCTTTGCTATACAGATCAGACTACATGATCACAATGGTCCCCTCTGGCCTGAGAAGCTATGAATATCTGAACAATGAAAAAGATCTTGGGAAGAAATCCTGACTCACTAAAGTCAATAGGCATTTTGCTGTTGGCATTAATGGGGCTGGCTTTCATCCTTTGGTTTTGACCGATGTCTAAATGTTGCATTCAAGAGATGTTAGAGAAAAATATCAAAGACGACTGCTGGAAATTTGCAGTATAACATGACTTTATTTCTGATAATCCAGAACCCACACAAGACCGCCAAATAACAGAGAGACAAAACAGGCTGCTCCCTTAGGCAGAGAGACACCAGTCACCTCACCATAGCTGGCTTTCTGCAGACTGACTTTGATTGTGCATGTTCCCCTACTGAGCTTACCCGTTGAACCAGGAAACCCCTCAGGAATGAAAGTGACAGCTTGTTAGTTTGACACAGTTTTCAGTACAACACAGAAGACAGGGAGAGTTGAGTGCTGGCTGAAAATGGCAATGAAGACACTACCAAAAGAAGAGGAAGACCCACCATGGAAGAAAAAACACCAAAAATGCAGACACGGAGAGACGCAATTTTTTAACAGTAATTTCTTTTGAACAGCTTCAAAAAATGCTGCTGAAACAAACCTTAATTATTTTCACCCAAAAAAGAAAATCAATTTCTGAAAATAGGGCGTTCTGACAAAAAAAATTGGGCCAGTACAAAAATTGATTGTCACAAGTAACCGATGATATGACCCCAAAGAATCAAAATCACTATTCTCCTCTAGGAAAGTGGCTCCCTATCTATTTGCCTCCGATTCGACCAGCTCTGATCCCACATTGACTGGGGTTCGACAGATCCGCTTCTGTCTCCTGCAGCCAACAAAATGCTGTCGCCTGACGAGGTAGAAGAAGGGGTAGAAGCAGCTGTTGAAACAGAGCAGGCCATGAGCAAAGACGGTCCCAGTCTCCAGGGACTCCGTTGTCTCTGGAGATGATGCTTTGGGTGAGGTCTGCAGGAAGGCAATGACGTGATACGGAGACCAGCAGAGGAATAAAATGATGTTCAAGACGAGGAAGCTCTGGAGGTGCTTCTTGGCCCAAGCCACCTGTTTCTGGCCCAGTTTGGCAGCCAGGGTGACCAAGCAGATGCTGATCAAGGCTAGTGGGACCAGAAACCCAACCAGGAACCGGGTAGCGACGTTGGCTGCTTCTCCACTCTCACTTAACAAGAGACTCTGATCAGAGCAGAGGCCATGGTAGCGCCAGCTGACCACGACAGCCAGAATCCAGATACCCAGTGTGACCAGGGAGGCCAGATGGACTGTGCGGTGGTTCTGGGCCCACATGGGGCAAATTGTGGTGACACAGTGGTCGGCGCTGATGGCCGTGAGGTGGAAGCTGCTAGAGAACATGCTGAGGTAGGTGATAATGTTGGTTATCTTGCACAGGATGCTTCTCAAATACCAGTGGAAGCCCAGGGCTACCTGGGCCACCATGAGAGGCAGGAAGACGGTGAAGATAAATCCAGCAATGGCCATGTTCAGGTGCCACATGGCATCGACTGTTTTCTTCTTCCGGTAGCTGGTGATGAAGATGATTATTCCATTCCCCGTCCCACCGAGGATGAAGGCCAGAGTGCAGAGCACCATGAAAACTAGGTGCAATGTCTTCAAAGGAGCTGTGACGTGAAGATGGGCAGCTTCTTCATAGGCCATCATCTGGGGATATGCAGAGGCCGTGCAGTTCTGGGACAGAACAAACAAAGAAGGAACAAATGTGAAGTCTTAATAACGGAGAAAGAGACAGGACAGAAGTGGATCATGACGATGGATGAAAACTTTGGCAGAGCTGTGGCACTGATATATGTTCCACAGGTCAGAGGCGGTCTATGCACAGCAGCTCTGGTAGTGCAGAAGGAAAAAGAAAGCAAATGATACTGGTAGAAAAGCAAGAGAAAGTGGGGAAGGGGAAGGGAAAGGGGAAAAACCAAAATGATTTTTTTCTCCACTATCTCTTTTCTACTTTTCATCTTTTCCGATGGCCACGAAAAATCTTGAAGCTGAAAGTCGAAAGCCAAAGTTATCTGGTGTTTTAAAACAGAAACAAAATGAAAATAGCAGTTTGAAAGGAAGAGAAAATGGTTCATTGGGGCGAGAAATTTTCAATCAACATTTTCAGTTAAAAAAATAATCCTGTTAAAATGGAACTTTTTTTTTTTATGAAATCCCAAAATCCAAACTGGAAAGCAAGATTAGTTCCACTTCTAAGAAACGACAATGAAACGAAAACTGCGATTTGAGACAAAATGAAAAAAAATCATTTCCCTTCGAATGTCATCCTTGAAAAATGTCATCCGAATTGAATGGCTTTTGTGAAATACTTTGAGTTCGACGAGATTGTATTTTCCAATGGAAAAAAAATGTGGTCAAAAACTGTCAATCAGTTCTGGTTCTAAGGCCGCTCTGGACTGAACAATAAAACACAGAACCAGAGTGCAAATACAACGTTATGGCAAAAGATAACGTTATACTTTCAAAGAGATGGTTAAGGGGTGAGCTAATTCCACAGCTAAGTACCTGTCTATCTAGAAGAACAGAATCCAATGGCGAGTAGAACAGAATCCAATGGCTGGAAGTTTAAAGCTAGAGAAATCCAAACTAGGTGCAATTTTTTAACAGCCAAGAGAATTAACCATTTGGACAATGTACCGAGGCTCATGGTGCGTTCTACATCAATGGCTATTTTTAAATCAAGGCGGGATGTTTTTCTAGAACATCTGCTGTAGTTCAAACAGGAATTATTCGGGGGAAGTTCTCTGGCCTCTGTTAAACAGAAGGTCAGACTAGATCAGTGGTTCGCAGTCTTTCCAGATTACTGCACCCCTTGCAGGAGTCTGATTTGTCTTGCATAGCCCCAAGTTTCACCTCACTTAAAGACAACTTGCTTACAAAATCAGGCATACAAATACAAAAGCATCCCAGCACACAACTACTGAACAATTGCTCTTGCATCTGAAGAAGTGAGGTTCTTACTCACGAAAGCTTATGCTCCCAATACTTCTGTTAGTCTCAAAGGTGCCACAGGACCCTCTGTTGCTTTGAACAATTGCTGACTTTCTCATTTCCTCTGTATGAAATTTCAGTTTGTACTGACTTCGCTGGTGCTTTTTGTGTAGCCGGTTGTAAAACTCAGCAAATTCCAGATAAATAGATGTATCCCCTGGAAGACCTCTGCGTACCCCCAGGGGTACATGAACCCCTGGATTAGATTATCTCAGTGGTCCCCTTTGGGTTTAGAATCAATGACTCTGCTATAGGGCTTTAAACAGAGAAGCAGCCTCTTTTGTCTCAATGGGCAGGCAAGCTGTGATAAATGAAGGGAGGGGTAGCTCCCTTTGATGGACACCCAGCCAGCCAGTTAGCTGTAAAATCCCCCTTGGTAGCTGTTCTTTACTTGCTTTACCTGTAAAGGGTTAAAAAGTTCTACCTTCCCATTGGCTCTTTTGGTCAGGTGCCCACTTCCTGTTCTTTATTAGGGGGACTTTTTAACCCTTTACAGGTAAAGCAAGTAAAGAACAGCTACCAAGAGGGATTTTACAGCTAACTGGCTGGCTGGGTATCCATCAAAGGGAGCTACCCCACCCCACCCCGCCCCCCGCCACCCGCCACCTTTTATTTATCACACAAGCTTTCTAAGGCTCTGGCCTGTTGCAGATCAGTTGCATAAAAGGAGGCGTAATAGAGCTGGACAAAACATATTTTCAGTGGGAAACTGGGTTTCGAGGAAAGGAAAATTTTCATGGGAGGTGGCAAAAAGTGTGAAAAAAAGGATTTTTTTTAGTGGGGAAACTGAAAATCAACAAATTTCATCCAAAAATAGTTTGGGCTTTTTGCGGTTTTCAGCCAATGTTTTTGTTTAGTTTGTTTTTTGTAGCTCTTGGCCTAAATATTTTAGCCAGAAATGTTCAGTTTTCCGTCCACCCTCCACCCGCTCCACAGTTCAGCTTTCAGTTGCTTCTCTCTCTCTCTCTCTGTTTTTCCAACCAAAGATCAATTTTTTTCTGCAGAAAAGGTTGATGAAAGCAATTCCGCCCCCTTCATTGAAATTTTCCCTGGAGAAAACCCCCATTTCCCGATAAGCTCTGATAATGAATAATCCAGCTGTCTTTCCATATCAGGTTTTATGAGAGGAATTTGGGGCAGATGAAGAGTCCATGAGATGAGTTGGAAACAAAGAGCATTGTCTTTTAGCAGCTATATTCCAGCAGCGACAGAGAGAGAGAGCTAGACCTAACAGAGCTGCTCCGTGGGCATGGGGCACTGGTAACATTGGCTGATCCCTATCTAGAAAAGAATTGCATTTGTGAATTAAGGACATGTATGTTCATGCTGTAAATCAACGAACTGCACTAAGGAAAGGTCTAGATTTTGCATCACTGGTGCTGCATCCTCCTGGGAAACCAACCTAGCTCAGCACCAAATCTTCCTTTGCTTAACAAAGGGATACAAGATAACATCTCCTGTGCAAGGTTGAACATACCTGTCCCTCCTCACCCATACCACTCCACACCATCGATTGCTAATCCATGCTGACGGACAGAGGAAAACGGAACATGGAGTGTCTGCAGAGTCAACAAACTCCACCAATCCTGAAAAGAAGTTAACTGACTGCCTCAACTCAAAATTGGCTTCTGTTTCGCAAAGGGCCATTGACAAAGCATCCAAAGCAAGGAATGAGAGAGGAAGAGATCATAACCACAGCAGCAAGACAGTAGAAAGTGGAATAGGAAGGGTCTTTGGATATCACTAACTCTGCACAGTCTGGAATGAAATTAACTGAACCTCATACATCAAAATTGGTATCTGTTTGGTCAAGGGACGTCAATTCAAGTATCCGAGGCAGGGAGTGAGAAAGAGAGGGAAATGTCTGCACTGGATACAGAAAACCAGAGGGAGACTGAGCTGGGAATGGCAGGGAAGAAATTAATCAACCACTTTTGCAAAGACTGAGAGGTTCCCAAAGACAACCAAGGATTGAAGGAGGGGAAGGGATGCAAGGGGAGGGCTAATCCAGATGACGGAAGTGGGGGGGATTCTTCTTCAAAATGGGGAGGGGAAGAGAAAGAGCTGGCAAGGAGGATCATTTTCTTACCTGTGCCTCAGGTGGCTGCGACATCACAGAGTCAATCCCGGGTGCTCGACGTGGCTCACAGAGATGGTCTCTGTCTGGGGGCAGGAAGCTGTTCTTATGTGGGTTTTGCTGGGCGGGGGGAAGGTGCAGATGGGGGTTGGGTCCAACAGCCTCTGCAAAGCCTCAGAATCTTCGGGCATTTGCTGCTGTGATCTGAAGGTCATGTGGTTCCCCCCCACCCACTCGCCTGGCTCAGCCCTGGACCCCAGTGCCTCTTGCTGTGCAGAATCAGAATCATGGTTTTAAGAGATGAAGGCTGACATCTGGGGCTATTTTGTGGGGCTCTGCTGGGACACAGCCACGTCCTGGCATGGCCCCGGCCCTTCTCACCAAGGGAAGCAGAGATGGAGGTTGTATTGATTAAGTATCATGCCGTGGCCCCTGGGAAAACTCCACTGAGGATGACGAGCTTTCTGGGGATTGCCGAGAGCAGACTGTGAAGGAGCCAGGGCTGGCAGTCAGGACTCCTGGGTTACAGGCCTGGTTCTTGGAGGGGAGTGGGGTCTAGTGGGTTAGAGCAGGGAGACTGGGAGTCAGAACTCTGGGGTTCTAGCCCTGTCTCAATGAAAAGATGAGAACATAGACACAGAAATGGTCAGGTTTTACACTGCTCAAACCCATTAGACCCCACTCCCCTTTGTTCTCTGCAACTACAATGGCTAGAAACAATTTTTTTTTTCCGATGAAAGCTGAGATTGTTTCCAGGAGCTGGATGTTATATGATATATGGTGTGAATTGTGATGAAATCATGCTAGGTACCAATGCTGCAAATGGCTTATTTGGGAAGAGGGGGAGTGATTTTGTTTCACAAAATTCTGAATTTCTCAAAAAAGGCAGATTTCCTTTGGAAAACACATTCAACAAAAATATATTAACATGCGAGTCAAATTCTCCATTTTTTTCTAGTGACTCATCCTCACCAGAACTTGCAGAGAGAGAGAGAGAGAAGCAACCAGCTTAACCATGAAAGTTATTTATTGCCAGGTAATAACCATAGGGGAGCCAAACAAACAAAACAGTTATAAAATTAAATCTAACTTAAATTTGATTGCAAAAGTAAGGATTAGAAAACTATAACTGATCACACATGTCAGGGTCAGAAGGCTATACCTAAGAGAGAGAGAGCGCAAGAGCGCTGGGTTCTCACCACTCTGTGAAGCTTGAATCAATCAGGGATCCCAGGTGGTGGTGGTAGCTGAGGGTCTGGAGTGCTGGAGTCAGGCAGAGCCTCCAGCACAATCAGTCAGGAGAAGATGAAGTCCCAGTGGAACTGTTGCAGATGTTGGATCCAGGCATCAAAACACTTACTTGAGCGTGGGTAGGCGTTTTTGAAGGGAAAGAACAATGGTTCAAGGGAGAACACTAGATTTGTTTATGGGTAAACTGATGGCTCAAGGGAGTATACCAAAGTTGTTTTGTTGAGGCTAGACAATAGGAACTGATCGTTCCTGGCTTTGGGCGGTGTTCCTTGGAGGGAGCTCACAATGCAATTATGGAACTTCACTATTTTGGATATCAATAATGGATTTATTATTAGGATTGGTCTGATAAGTACTGAGCAGGGTTTGTGCAGGTGTGGGTTCATTAACATCTGGAGCAGAGATCCCCCATCATGCACTGCTTCCCTGCTTTTCTGGTCCCAGAGTTCAGTGCAGTTCTTGCCTTGAAATCTCTGTTCTCCATTCTGTATGCTAATGGAGATGCCTCCTTGTCCCATCTTCAATGCAAATGAGGCTAGGGGAGTTTCCTTAATTATGTCACCCTTTTCCGGAGGGGTTTAGGTGTGTCTCCCATGGCCTTTTCATTGCTTTTTGTAAGTCTTTCTTCTGATCACTTTTGGTTCAAGCAGAGGCTGTGGGGGGTCTTTTGTGAGTCAGACAGGCTGGGTACTGCACCCTGGTTTCCCAAGAACACAGAGCTGCTAGGTAACAAGTCCATGCGTTGCTGGGGTGCTTGCGCTGAGCGAGCATCCCCATCACATCCTCACTCCATGGTACCAGGTCTGATCTTCAATCCATTGCAGCTGCTGCATCAGTCGCTGAATCCAGCAAACCAGTAGAACCAGACCAATTGCTAGTATAATTTGGAAACTGATGATCACCACACTGGGGTGAAGCGTGATATTCAAAAGACCTGTTGCACTGGGGCTCCACCCAAGCAAAGTCTCCCACCAGGAGCGATGGCCTGTGTTTTTAACTGTAGCTCCTAGCCTAGAAATCTCCTGGTTGTGGTGTTGAATCTCGAGTTTGCCATTCTCCCCCAAAGTTCGGAGCTTCTGCAGCTCAGCTTATAAAGAGGGATGAGGTAATAGTCCCTTAATGGCAGTGAAATGGGGGAAACCTCCTTGTAAAGCTCAGGATAGGCATTTAAATGTTGTACAGTCCATATAGGCACAGTAAACTTACTATCACAACTAACAATAGTGGTTACGTTACAGAAACAGCGATTAACGTAAGGCTCCATGGGTTGAATCCAATGTCCATTAATCAATACAATATAACATCTCATTCTTACACACGCACACATGCTTTACCAACATAGGCAATAACAGACCCCTCTTCCTGGATAACATCGAAGGAACAGTGAGACTTATTCCCAGGTTGTGGGAAGAAGCATTGATCATGTTCCTCCAATGCTTGGTCTTCACAGATAGAGCCCAAACCTTCTTTTCTCCTACACCCTTTTACATTTAATGTGTTCCACACATTAGCTTTCTGCCAGGCCCAAGTGTTAGGATCTCTGGTACATTACTGAGTTATCATTAATCTGTAATCCCTGTGAGACTACTGGGCGGATTACTCTAATTTCTTTGCCTGCCACAGTTATCAGGAATAACTGCAAGCTTTGCTGGTGGTGATTGTACGAACATTAACTAGTCTCCACCGGGGCCAGAGGACTAATTCTTCCTCCATTACATGGGGCCGAATCAAGTTGATTGCATCCATGGGAATTTGTCCTGCTATGGCTTGCTGAAGCATTCCCATGATTACGTTCTGGGTGAGAGCCTGAGCTTGTACACACGCCGAAGCCAATGAGACATTATTCTGGAGAGATTGTACACCAGACATCATTAACTCTTCATCTCTCTCTATGAGTCTTTCCCACCCAGAAATACCTTACTTCTTAACTGCTGTTCCGCACTTAACTGTTTCAAAGATGCTGTTAATGGGGTTCCCATCTTTCCTATATTTTCAGTGGCATATAATAGTTTATTAGCCAGAATTTCTATGTTTGTGGCATCAACTAAAGAGATTCCTGTTCTTACAGGTGAAATCCAATCACTTAATTCCCTTTTTACTCTATTTACATGGTTGGCCCCTTGCCACATTCTTACCCATTCATCCCAACCCTTAAGGCTAGCTCCAATCAAGGGGGCGCATACAGGTGCAATGTGAGGAATATTCATGCCCTCTAAGTGGATTTGAACCTCCTTCCAAGAAGTCTGAGGTTGAAGAACCAAATGTTCTTGTTGATCCAATTTCAACGTATGGGGTCCTGAAATTGGGGTTCTTAAATGTCAGAGGGGAGCAAGGTTTGTGATCAGAGAGTCAAAATTTAAAACTGTTTCTTGTTGTTGACCCAGTTCCATTCTGTACAATCCGGGCTCATGGATCCCTCCGAAATGGTAACGTGCCCATAGAATTTAAACCAAATTGTTGGCATGAGCTTGTCACAATGTGTGCCCTTTAATGGAACTACCCAGTCTGGGGGACCTTGCTGAATCAGGTCATGTCCAGCTAAAGTCCAGTTCAGTGCTTCCCCATTTACTAGGAACCGTGTGATATTCTTGCCTGCTGGCGTGATCAGAGACAGCCGCAGTTCATCTCCGGGTAACAGAGGTGTGTGAGTTACACGTAGGGGCATGGTTGCTCCCCAAACAGCAGAGGAAACCAGGGCTACCCTGCACCTTCCGCCACTCAGGAGGCTGTCACTGGGTGTGTTTGAGGGTGTACGTCCCATTTGAGACCACAACGGCTTCCAGAAGAATGGGATGGAGTCTGGGGTGGTAACAAAACTTGAGTGACTCTCCGGTGGCACTCTGCGTGCAATTGGCAACGCTTTCCCAGGGGCAACTGGTAGCGACACTACAGGGCCCGGGGCTTGCTCCCATTCTCATAGAATCCATGCATGTGGCACAGCAATTTTACTTCCTGGGCTCCACCTGGCAAGCACCTCCAGAGGCTCAGAGGGATCACAGGATCAGCATAGAGCCTGGACCGCATTAAACTCCAAACACTTATGAACAGCAGGGACTGGTGCACCATTGGGATGTCATGGCTCGTGTACGGGACCTGTGAGAACAGAGAAGAGAGAACAAACTCCCACACTCCCCCCGTATATAGTGGGGGAGTTTGGGACCAATATTGCAGAGTAAACATGAAGCAGTGACCTACGTGAGGGTGGCCATAATACGTCGAAGACTTCTCTCACCTTTTCCTGTCTCAACATCGGGGTAGGCACTGACCAGCCCACCTGATGCGTATTTTCCAATAGCCCCAAGCCGTTCCTTCTTGCTGGCAGGGTGGAGAAGACAGTTATACTATTCCTTGAGGGTCAGGTGGTTTATCCTTCCACTCTTTGAGCTGTGAGGAATGAAACCATTTCCGCCAGGGTTTCCCATTTTTTCCATTCAGGATTTCTACCTGACAAACGGTGGGGCTGGCCCGATTCACAACAGAGCAGGGGCCATCCCAGGTGTGTGTCACAGAGTGCTCCTTTGCTGAAAACCTTCTGTCCATCACTGGTTGGCCTAATACCCATATTAAGGAGGTTTTCCCCAGCCTAGTTTTTTGTCCATGTTTTGCTGTACTATGCCTAGCTGTGCTGCCACTCACTTGTGTAAAGCAGCTATCGTCTCTGCTAAGGTTTGTACCCATTCATCTGTTCCCACCTTTCCTTTCCAGGCACTAGGCAGCTCCACTCCCAACCACCATCTTTCAGCCATGCGCATTTGCCTTCCAGTCATAACTTCAAAGGGAGTGTACCCATGTATCGCCTTAAAGCCATTAAGATGATTCATAGCTTTTCATCCCAATCCCTCCCTGAGCTCTTTATTTGTTTTTTTCAAAGCTTCCTTTAGTGTGCGATTGGTTCATTCAACTTGTCCAGAGGATTCAGGGTGTCCAGCTATGTGGAAACAGTGCTTAATGCCGAAAGCCTTGCATAGCTCTTGCAGAACATCTTCCACAAAATGGGATCCCCAGTCTGAATCAATGACTCTGGGAATTCCCATTCTTGAGAAAACCATGTTAAAGTGGTGCTTAGCCATGACCGAGGCAGGGTTGCTTTTAGTAGGGATGGCTTCCATCCGTTTGGAGAAGGGATCTACTATTACCAGACAGTATTTATTCCCTCTACTGATGGTGGGTAAAGGGCCTATGTACTCTGTCTGAATCAGGGACCAGACATCCTCTATTCTTTGGTGCCCCAATGCATTTTTTTTAACCTGGCAATCAGTATTAACCATGGCGCACTGCAGACAGTTCTCACACCACTGATCTCTATCTGCTTTCATGCCTGGTCACCACCCTGTATCTTTAACCCTATTTAAAGTATCCTCTTTTCCTCTATGCCCTTGCTCATGCACAAACTGAATCAGGTCCCTCTGTACCTGGCTGGGGACTATTCAGTGCCTTTGAACACTTGCATCCACTGCGGGATCTTTCCCTGTCCTGGCTAAGGACTGGATTTCTGTATACCCATCTTGAAGGGTACTTAAGCCCAAGGTATCTATTCCTTTGCCTAAAGTTTTTCCCCGGGTAGTTCCTGCCTCTATTTGTTCTACCTGGTCTGTGTCTCTAGTGTGGTTCCTAGTAGCAGCAGCTTTGGCTAAGGCATCAGCTCTGTTGTTCCAATGTGCCTCTTCTGAGTGATTTTTCTGATGCCCCTTTGTGTGAGTCACCCAGGTGTCAGTTCTTTCCTGTTCATCAGTGGGTCTCCTCCCGGAGATCCACCGAGGACTTAGAACGTTTACTGATGCTCTGGTGTCCACTAGCAATTGGGCAAATATCCCTGGGTTCCCCACTGTAGCCCTCACAGTGGGTCTCCCCCATACATCGCACTGAAGGCTTGCGATCAGCTGGGGAGGCCCTCGGTGACCCGGGCACCCCTACTGCTCGGCTGACTCCCTCGAGAGACTCCACTCAGAGGAGGAGGCAGGGGTCTGGTTTTGACAGGGAGTGGGCGTGGGGAACACACTCCGTACTGGGGCAGTGGGCTGGCAGGGGGCTCCCTGCATTAACTCTATTCTCCGCATGACCTGAGACAAAGCATTAATCGGGATGCTGAGGGGCTGACAATCATATTTTCCCATATCCTCCTCTAATTTCACCAGCTCCATCCAAATCACGTTCCTAAGGCTCTCCTTGGGTCAGCGCTGCCCAGGGTTATGGGAGGCAGTGGGGTATCATTGGGAGGGCGACTGGAAAGGTGAGGACCATTATTCACAAATTTAATGGCCTGTACTGGCTCTGAGATAGTCTTTTTGCTGATTTGTTTTTTTAAGACGCCAGTCTCCTGTAGCAAGACCCCTGACTGTTTGATTTTTGCCGCTAGTTCACTCCAGGTTAGGCGTTCTATATCCACAGCCCCCATGGTCAGTTTTGTCTGAGAATTTAGTCCTGCATAAGTGCTCTGTACTAATTCGGGTCCCTGATAATGGGAAGTGATAATCCCATTAGCTTCTGTCTGGGGGAATGAATCAGAGAGAACTGCCAGCTTCTATTTTTGAAATAGGTAAGCTTCGGAGGCCTCTCCTGGTTTCTGCTCTTCCATTATATACAGTTTCTTGCAGGAAGAAGCATGCAGTAATATTTTCAGAGCACTTATCACCCATTTCCGGAGTCCAATGGCAGTCTGCTCCCAAGAACCTATGCCTATGTCCAGAGCATCCGCATCACAAGGAGAGGTGTATAACTGAGCCAATTGGGTTAAGTTAATGCCGTCAGCAGAGGGGTACATTTGCCAAACACGGGCCAGCCATGCAACGGCTGTGTCACGGCCCAGTGGCCCCCGTCTCTCGGCAATAGCCTTGGCTTGACTAGGAGACCATCTTACTGTGTCCGTGGCCAGCTCCTTTGTGGGAAGATCGGCTCCTGCAACTATGTGTTTAACCTCCCTTGTGGAAACAGGGGCAACATTATGCCTGTTTGGTCAATCAGGGTTGAATGGTTTTTTGGGGTCAGCATCAGACGCTTCTCTATTTTCCCAGAGGGCTGCAAATCACAATCCTCTCTCAATCTTACAGCCGCTACCACCCCCTTATGGGCACTAAGTTGGGCACACAATTTACTAACCTCACATGCCTGATATCCTGCTGCTGCCTTGACTGCCTTATTCTCATGTGCCAGGAAGCGAGTTGCTGCTTTCGCTTCTTCTGACAACATTGTTTTGTGTGTTAACTCTTTCGTATACTGTTCTGCATTCCTGCTGGCCTTGTCTCTCTCCTCTTGCATATTTCTACATAGAGTCACCATCTGAAGCTTTTCTGCTCTCAATTCACACCCGTCTGTCTCACATTTGTTCAAACGCTGCTGTAACTGCTTTTTCTCCAGCTCCGGTTCCTGCCTTCCCTTTACCATTTCAGCCATGTCCGGACATGCATCAAATAATGCCCAGGCAGCGGCCGCATCCTTTGCGCTACCCCGTGGCTTAAAGGTTCTGCAATATTGTTCAAAGCTCAGGCTCGCTTCAGTCAGGGGATTCTCACCCTTAAAGCATCCGCTTTCCCAGGGGCATTTCCCCTTCTTCGTTACCCATCTCTCTAACCTGTTGGTTTTCTCCTGTCTCAAGCAAGCAGCCACGGGGGGGTTTCCAGCCATCTCTACTTCCCTGATCTCACTAATGATCCCTACCAAAAGCTCTTTCACTTTCACAAAATCTTTACTTTTAAGGCACAACTCTTTAACTCCTTATTGCATGGTCCTACAGTTATTCTAACGATTCTTAACTTAAAAGTTACAGGACGTTACCAAATATTCTGTGAGAGGGAGACCTCGCTAAAGGAGCTTAGTCTGAAAAAGGAAGAGACAATCTGTGCCTCAGTTTTCCCATTTTGCAGCAACTACTCAACAAGTACCACATGATTAGGGTCACATGCTGCCCGCGTTCCTCCACCGATTTGTAACCAGATTTGCCCATTACTTTGGGGTATGCTCATTTCTTAGGTTTACTCTTCTGGGGGGAGGAGGCGGGGGGTCTGTACTTCTATCAATCTACTGCTTGTGTCACTTGTGTTCTCATACGGAGCTCTACTTCTCCCTGCTGCAAGTTCCCTCCCAATGGAGCTATCCTGCATGACCTCGGTTCCCCAGGCTGGGTTCTTCCAGCCCCCCCCCCCAAAAAAAAATTAATGGAGATATCCTATCTCCTAGAACTGGAAGGGATGAGTCATTGAGTCCAGCCCCCTGCCTTCACTAGCAGGACCAAGTACTGATTTTGCCCCAGATCCCTAAGTAGCCCCCTGAAGGATTGAACTCACAACGCTGGGTTTAGCAGGCCAATGCTCAAACCACTGAGCTCTCCCTCCCCCCCAATCAGTTGAAAACACACTCTCTCTCTCTCTCTCTCTCTCTCTCTCTCTCTCTCTCTCTCTCTCTCTCTCTCTCTCTCTCTCTCTCTCTCTCTCTCTCTCTCTCTCTCTCTCACCCCTTAGATGTCCCTGGACTCAGGCTGGGTCAAGCAGCACTTTCAAGCTGCCACCCTCATATGTCCCAGGTTCAGCACGTCTCTATCCCCACTGTCATGTTACAGTTGTTCTGGTAGTAACCCACTTGATGAGCAAACCCCAGAGGATTTGGGGGCATTTCAGAGATCTTTAAGCTGAAGTACAAGGAGCGTTGCTGCAGAGTGAATGAGGAAACCAAAAAACACCCAGGAGGTGGGGGAGAGAGAGAGTGAGAGGAGCAACCAGCTTAACCATGAAAGTTATCTATTGCTGGGTAATAACCAGGGGAGCCAAACAAACAAAACAGTTATAATATTAAATCTAACTTAAATTTGATTGCAAAAGTAAGGATTAGAAAACCATAACTGACCACAGAAGTCAGGGTCAGAAGGGTATGCCTAAAGAGAGAGAGAGAGCGCTGGGTTCTCACCACTCCGTGAAGCTTGAATCAATCAGGGATCCCAGGTGGTGGTGGTAGCTGAGGGTCTGGAGTGCTGGAGTCAGGCAGAGCCTCCAGCACAATCAGTCAGGAGAAGATGAAGTCCCAGTGGAATTGTTGCAGATGTTGGATCCAGGCATCAAAACACTTACTTGAGCGTGGGTAGGCGTCTTTGAAGGGAAAGAACAATGGTTCAAGGGAGAACACTAGATTTGTTTATGGGTAAACTGATGGCTCAAGAGAGTATACCAAAGTTGTTTTGTTGAGGCTAGACAATAGGAACGGATCTTTCCTGGTTTTGGGCGGTGTTCCTTGGAGGGAGCTCACAATGCAATTAGGGAGCTTCACTATTTTGGATGTCAATAAAGGATTTATTACTAGAATTGGTCTGATAACTGCTGAGCTGGGTGTGTGCAGGCGGGTTCATTAACATCTGGAGCAGAGATTCCCCATCATGCCGTGCTTCCCTGCTTTTCTGGTCCCAGAGTTCCATGCTGTTCTTGCCTTGGAATCTCTGTCCTCCATGCTGTATGCTAATGGAGATACCTCCTTGTCCCATCTTCGATGCAAATGGGGTAAGGGGAGTTTCCTTAATTCTGTCACCCTTGTTCCAGGGGTTTAGGTGTGTCTCCCATGACCTTTTCATTCCTTTTGGTAAGTCTTTCTTCTGAATGGTTTTGATTCAAGCAGAGGCTGCAGGGGGAAGGTCTTTCATGAGTCAGACAGGCTGGGCACTGCACCCTGGTTCCCCAAGAACACAGAGCTGATAGGTAACATGATGATGTACATCTTTCTGATGCCCTGTGGCCTGACCTTCCTCGCCGGGATGTTTTTGAATGACTACATCATCTTCCTCCCTGGCTTCTTCATGGAGAGGATGGTCAACATCTTCTGGTTCCTCAACTTGGCCCTGCTCCTCCTTCTCTGGACTCAATAGATAGATTGTGGCAGGCAACACTTAACGGTGAGGATAATTAACCACTGGAGCAATTTACCAAGAATTGCGATGGATTCTCCATCACTAGCAAATTTTAGATCAAGATTGGATGTTTTTCTGAAAGATAAACACTAGGCATAATTTTTAAGAAAATTTTATGGCCTGTGTTATCCAGGAGGTCAGACTACAGTCTGAGCACAATGACCCTTTCTAGCCTTGGTCTCCGGGGTTCTTTCCCAGATCTGGGAAAGAGGGGGGCTAGTGGGTCAGAGCAGGGGCACTGGGCATCAGTCCCAAAGATTTTATCATCTAAACAGGCAAATACAGGATTTTTTTACAGCATCGGAAACTCCGGGTCTGAAGTCCTGGCTTATAGGCTGGGAACTGAACTCCTGACCCCAGAGGGCCGAGTCTCCTTAATCCTGTTGCCAAATGTAAATTGGGGGAAGTGGCAGGTTCTGGTTCTCTTTCCTTGCTGGTTCCTCTTTTCGGAAAAACAGAGCCAGAATCGACGTTAAAACGGAGGCCTTTATTGTTTGCCTCACACAGGATTCCATCCAAGCTAGGTGATAGCTCTGGGAGGGGAGTGCGGTCCGGTGAATAGAGCAGGGACTCCTGGGTTCTATCCCCAGCTCAGGGAAGGGGAGTGGGCGCTAGTAGGTTAGAGTGGGGGGGGGATGGGACCCAGGACTCCTGGGTTCTATCCCCTGCTCAGGGGAAGGGGAGTGGGCGCTAGTAGGTTAGAGTGGGGGGGATGGGACCCAGGACTCCTGGATTCTATCCCCTGCTCAGGAGAAGGCAGTGGGGGTCTACTAGGTTAGAATGGGGGGGGGATGGGACCCAGGACTCCTGGGTTCTATCCCCGGCTCAGGGGAGTGGGGTCTAGTAGGTTAGAGTGGGGGGGATGGGACCCAGGACTCCTGGGTTCTATCCCCGGCTCAGGGAAGGGGATTGGGGTCTAGTGGGTGGGAGCAGGGAGGTGGGGGTTGGGAGCCAGGACTCCTGGGCTTCTCTCCTCAGCTTGGGGAAGGGAGAGGTGTCAGTAGACTGATCATAATGGGGGCAATTCCACCTCTGATCTACTGCTGTCCTGGCTCTTTCTGGGGAGGCTGACCTGGGTCTCAGCCTCACTGAAGGCCATCTGGAAGGCCAAGACCAAAGAGCGCCACAGCGTGTCCTTGCAGCTCCAGCTCATGAAGGCATACAGGGCAGGGTTGAGGCAGCTGTTCAGGTAGGCCAAGGGAAGCGCGACATCAAGGAGCACCTGCATTGCTGGATTCACCCCTTTTGCTGACATGGCCAATAGGTTAGAGAGGTGGTAGGGGAACCAGCAGAGGAAGAAGGCCGTCACCACGGCCACCGTGATCTTGTAGGGCCTGCCAGAGTGCACCAGATGGTTCCTCGTCAGTTTGGCCACCATGACTCCGTAGCAGGTCAGGATGATGGCAAACGGCACCAAGAACCCAGCAACAAAGCAGGTGAGCACCATGGCCTGGTGTCGATGCTTCCACAACATGGCCACCTCCTCGCTAGTGACGTTTCCCATTGGGATGTAGTTGTTGTAGCAGATGGTGTTGTCCCCTTTAAGCGGGAAGCTCCTAATGTCCCGGAAAATTATATATGGTGCACTGAGAGCCAGAGCTGCAAGCCAAACAGCCACAGCCACCCAGAAAGCCAGCCGGGGGGAGCGGTGGTTCTGGGCCCAGACCGGCCAGGCCACAGAGACGCAGCGGTCGATGCTGATGATGGTGAGGAGGAAGACGCTGGCGAAAAGGTTGAGAAAGGACACTGCACTGTGGATCTTACACAGTGTCTGGCCAAAGGTCCAGTGGAAGTTCAGCGCTGCATAGGCCACCTCAATGGAGAGGAAGGAGGTGAAGATGAAGTCGGCCACGGCCAGGTTGAGGTACCAGATAGAGACCACCGTCTTCGTCATCCGGAAGCTGGCGATGAAGATAACCAGGCCATTGCCCGTTACTCCGAATAGGAATCCCAAACCGAAGAGGATGGCAAAGAGAACTCGTATCCATCCATGCTGGGCTCCATTCTCTTCCCCGTGCTGGTAGGGATTCCTGAAGGTGCTGTTCACATATGGAAAGGTGGGGTGGGCCCAGGGGAGCTGGAAGGTTGTGGTCTCCTCCATCCTACAACATCCAAACCCAGATCCACTGTCACCGTTAGGGCCGGTGGGGCGCGAGAGCAGGGGGTTAGCAGAGCTGGGCAGAAAACATTTTTCCCATGCCACAAATTTTTGAAACTTTTGAAAAATTGTCCCATCCTGAATTGGAGCCAAATCTTGACATCTCAACGTTTTCATGAACCAAAAACCAAAAATCGGTTCAGGACAATCATAGATTCCAAGGCCAGAGGCACCATTGTGATAATCGAGTCTGACCTTTACAATACAGGCCAGAGAATGTCCTCAAATTAATTCCTGTTGGAACTAGAGCAGATCTCTTCAAAACAATCCCACCCTGCTACCAAAATTGCCCATGGTGGAGAATCCACCCTCATCAAAACCCTCCATTCTGATCATTTCTAAATGTGGCATTTTCAATACCACCTGATTTTTATTTCTTTTTAATTGTTTTTACAAATGATAATTAGCTTAATTGTTCCCCCACAAAAAAGGTGTTCTGAAATAATCAGATTTTTTCATTTGCAATGTCACAACTTTTTTCCCAAAAAACTTTTTTGGGTCAGGAAATTGGTGAAATTCCCAGAAAAACATTGATGTCAATGAATCAGCTGTTTTAGACATGAAACCATCTTGTCAAAAGTTTCCTGACCAGCTCTGGAGATAAGTAGAGTGAGACAGGGTGAAAACCACTCCCCCTTCTTCCCCTTGCAGAGGGGGTGGGGCATTCCCTTTCCTGGGGGGCGGGATATCCCTGTTTGTCTCCTGTAGGGGTGGAGGTGCTTCCTCCCCGTCTCCCCTCACCCACAGCGCCTGCTAATTGGCAACCATGTCCCCACGCCCTCTGCTAATTGGCCACATCTCAGTGCTACTCAATAACTGTCTGCAGGATTGTGATGAACTGGGACTATTCTTAACGTGGTCTTTGAATGCTGAGAGGGGAGTTTGGCTAAGACGGTCTGCACTGGGGGATGGGAGACTGGCCGAGGGAGGATATCTGAGCATGTAACGTGAGAACCCAGGAAGGGGTTAGAGGCCAGGTGACACCTTTGCCCGGGAAACTGAAGAAAGGCTGGAGGAGGAGACGCTGGGGGAGTGAGAGTGTCAGAGCTGGCTGGTGGAATGGCTGGGAGGCAGATGGGGCTCTGACCTCCCAAGGGGGCTGTGGTGCCCTGGGACCGAAAGATGCACCTAATTGGGGGGGTCCTGTTGTCTGTGCCTGCAAGACCTGTCTTGGACTGTATTCCTGTTGTCTAAATAAACCTTCTGCTTTACTGGCTGGCTGAGAGTCATGGTGAATCGCAGGAAGCCGGGGGTGCAGGGTCATGTGTCCCTCCATACTCTGTGACAAGGATATTGAGAGATAAAGGGGGGGGGGGAGTTTCTGGGGCAGGGGTTGGTCTAATCCACTTCTGACTAGACCAATCAGTGCGGGGTAGGAGAGAGAGGAGCCAACCCAGGCCACACCCCCACAGACCAAAGTGGGGTGCAGCTGTACCGATGTGGGAATAGGGATGGGGTAGTTGTGTGGGGTGGGAATAAGATATCTCCCATCCAGGGCTGGAGCAGCTGGGTGTTGGGGTGGTATCTCCACACTGGTGGGGATATGGGGCCAGCAGGCTCCATTCACAGCCACCCCCCAGGGCCTGCTGGTCCATTCCCAAATCTTCCCTGACTCAGCACAGCCCCGACCGCACCCTCTGCAGAGCCATGGCCCTGCCATCTACCTGGGGGATCCACTAGCTCCGTCGAGGGCAAGCTGGGGTATTGGGGGACTCCTCCCAAGAGGGACCATGCCTGGGGAGGGGAGCTGTGAGGGACCCGGGGCTGAGTTGGAAGGATCTGAGCCTTTCCTTACCCAGGTCTCAGAGGGACGTCTCTCTGTGGATCCCTAGAGCGGGTCTCCTACCGTGGCCCCAGCAGCTTGCACTCTGGCCAGGCTGGGAAACTTGAAGGGGTCATGGGAAAGGGGAAGGAGGAGAAAGGGTTTGGGTCTGGGGCTGCAGAAACAAATTTGGAGCAGCCTCAGCACTTTCATTTCCTCTGGTGATTTGTTGCTAGCAAAGGGATCAGACAGCTTCTCGGGACTGCCCTGTGCTCCCCTCTCTGGTATTGTTCTAAGTTCCCTGTTTACTTTTTATCACGCCCCCCCCCCCCTCCTTATCCCACTTAGACCCCACTCCCCTCCCAGAATGGGGGAGAGAACCCAGAAGTCCCAACTCCCACCCTCACCCCTGTTCTAACTCACTAGACAGCACTCCCCTCCTACACCATGGGTGAGACCCCAGGAGTCTCGACTCTTTCAAGTTCCATCCCTGCTCCCTTTACACAATCTCAGTGGTGTAACAAAGTGGGGGATTTTCTGGGTTTTTTCCTTGTTTTTCCAATGGTTTGCATGCAGACGGAGTGGGACTCGGTTTCCCTGGGTGTTACTGGTTTAACGAGGTGATGGGAGAGGGAGTTTGTTGTTACAGAGGACCTGTGATGGAACTGGGGACCCCAGCCAATGGCCTGGAGAATGGATACCCCAGCGACTGGTGACCTGGTGACCCGGAAGCTCAGCTCAGGAGTCACAGCCGGTTCTGGCCAGTGGGAGGACAATGGGTTGTAAAGAGAGGGCCCCAGTGACCTAACCAGACAGTTACAGCCAGAAGGGGCCAGAAGACAGAAGAGAGGAGAGGAGGCCCAGGCAACCCTGCTTACCTGGCTAGAAGACAATGGACAGAGGTGGGGCTTGGGGCCGGTGAGATCAGATGCCCAGCTGGGAAGCAGGGGGCTCTGGGCTGGAGAGGGGGAGCAGACAGAGCCCACCTGGATGCAGAGGAGACTTGGATGTGCTGTGCTGAGGGAGGCCAGGCCTGAGGCCCTGACAGTTTCCTGTGCTGTGTTCAGACGCTCAATAAACCCTCCTGTGTTACGCTGTCTGAGAGTCGCTCTGGTCTAGAGAACAGGGTGGCATTATTCCCTCTGGGAGTGGAGGCCCCAGGGTCCAGAGCGAGTGGACTCCCTGAGGGGGCCCATGGCGAGAGACAGGCGTGCTAAGGCTCAGAGAAGTGTGGTGCCAGGAGGCGGAGGGGCTTAACCTCTGAGAGAGAGTCGATTCCCGAGAAGGGCTGTCGCACTGAAGGGGGTCCCCCCCATGGACTGCATGGGGCCAAGAGGAGGCACGACCTGTGAGTCTGTGACAAGGGGCAAGAAGCAACCCCCTCTGCTTCTCCCACCCCGCTTGGATCATCCCCCTTGTCCCTCTGCTCTTCCTCTACCTACCAATCCTTCAGGAACTCAATTCTCCAGCTTAGCCTCATGGTGGAGGCAGGGATACCAAGCTCTAGGGCAGCGCAAAGGAGCATTTAATGAAGAAGCAGGATACCAGTTTATATAGGCCTGTAGTGAGTCGGTGTTGCTCCCCGGCACCCCGGAGGGGAAGAGCCCACCCGGAGGCCACAGTGGGCGGAGCCAGGGAGCTCTGAGCCCGCCCCTCGGGGTCATGCGGCGACCCGGAAGTATAAAGGCTGGCCCTCAGAACTCAGTCAGGCCCCAGCCGCCGAAGAGACCAGACGTCTCCAGCCTAGCTCGGGGTTGGGAAACCTCTGCGGCCTGGGGCGGCCGCCGGGAGCTGCCAGGCCTGCCCTGCACCCGCTACCCAGAGGAGCTGCCAGGCCTGCCCTGCACCCGCTACCCAGAGGAGCTGCCGGGCCCGCCCTGCGCCCGCTACCCAGAGGAGTTGCTGGACTTACCGAACGACGCCTGGCCTGACGAACCCATGGTTCAGGATCCCCCCGAGGTCGACACCGGCCCCCAGGAAGGCCCCGAGGGGGAGTGCGGAAGTAGCCCGGGGGCAGCCGACCCCAGTCTGGCTGCAGCGTTGCCAGAGCCTATGTCAGGGTGTTGCGGCCAGGATCCCCACTGACTAAGCAGCGGGCCGTCTGCCGCTGCTAGGGCCCCGGGCTGGGACGCAGTGGAGTGGGAGGGCCTGCGTCCCCCCTGCCACCCAACCCATGGGTGGCCATCTCCCCCTCTCCCAGGCCTGTGGAGGCTCACTTTATACTGTGCTCAGCCCTGCCTGAGCGCCTGCCCCAGCGTTTGTTGCCCTGCCCTGACCTAGGGCCTGGGCCTAAATACTTTATACCATTGCTCAACCCTGACTGAGGGTCTGAACCCTGACATAACATTGGTGTCCGGGCTTATCGTCCCGGGCTTATCGTGTCTCTCAGGACAACGAGGACCGATGGGGAAACCCAGCTGCTGGACAGAGTGCCCCGCCCCAGTGTGTAGTGAGTCAGTGTGGCTCCCCGGCGCCCGGAGAGGGTCGAGCCCCAGCAAACTCTTGTACAAGGGCCATGGGTCTGATCTGGTGTGGCGGGGTGAGGGGGGACACCTGGGCCCCTGGGTCTGTTCCAATGATGCCTGCCATCCCTGCACTCTAACCTACTAGACTCCACTCCCTTCCCACAGCTGGAATAGGACCCAGGAGTCCTGATTTCCGCCCCCCCCCAACCCACTCCCCTCCCAGAGCTAGGGTTGCCAACTTTCTACTCAAACAAAATCAAACACCCTTGCCCCACTCCTTGCTCCGCCCCTTCTCTGAGGCCCCGCCCCCCACTCTCTCCATCCCCCTGCCTTCTGTCACTCTCTATCTCCCACTCTCATTCACTCACTCACTAATTTTCACCAGGTTGGCTCAGGGGATTGGGGTGCCGGGGGGGGGTGAGAGGGTGAGGGCTCTGGCTGGGGGTGCGGCCTCTGGGGTGGGGCAGGGGACGAGAGGTTTGGGTGCAAGAGGGGGGATCTGGTCTAGGGGGTGGAGCCAAGGGGTTTGGAGTATGGGAGGGGCTCTCGGCTGAGACAAGGGTGTGGGGTGTGGTACGGATTCTGGGCTGGGGGTGCGGGTTCTGGGGTGGGGCCAGAAATGAGGGGTTCAGGGAGCAAGAGGGGTGGGGTTGGGATGTAAGGGGGTGAGGGCTCTGGCTGGGGGTGCGGGTGGGGATGAGGGGTTTGGGGTACAGGAGGGTGCTCTGGACTGGGACTAAAGGGGTTCTGAGAGTGGGAGGGGAATCAAGGCTGGGGCAGGGAGTTGGGGCACGAGAGGGGGTGCGGGGTGCAGGCTCTGGGTGGCGCTTAGATCCCATTCAGATTTTCCTTCCCCAAATTTGCATTTTCCAGAACTTTAAAAACTTTTGTTTTCGTTCCTTTTCAGAACAATTTTTCCCCCAAATCCTGACATTTCCCATTAAATGAAAACTCTGGTTCCTGGTGAGTTCTATGCATAAGTGCCTCAGAACCCATGAAGAGGTTAATTAATTTCATCCACCAAGGAATTTTTGACAAGATCTAATCTTCACAGACAAGTACTGTGAGACTGATTGATCCAATCTCATGCCTGTGCATCCGGTCAGCGGGTTTCCCAGCTGCTTCTTAGCAAACATTATAAACTATGAGAGAAATTGTCTCGCCGATGGCCCAGACCTTGCACCATTCCTCAGAGTCTTCATCTCCCAAAGAGAGACACGAATCCTAGAATCATAGACATGTTGGACTGGAAGGGACCTTGCTAGGTCATCTAGTCCAGTCCCCTGCCCTGAGACAGGACTAAGGGTATGTCTACACTTACCAGGGATCGATGCTGCAGCGATCAATCCACCAGGGGTCCATTTAGCAGGTCTAGTAAAATTAACTGCAGATCGCTCTCCCGTTGATTCTGGTACTCCACCGGAACAAGAAGCGTAAGGTAAGTCGACGGGAGAGCTTCTCATAGCATTATTCACGTAGCTGGAGTTGTGTAACTTAGGTTGACTTAACCCCGTAGTGTAGACCAGGCCTAAGTATTATCTAGATCATCCCTGACAGGTGTTTGCCTAACCTGGTCTTAAAAATCTCCAGTGATGGAGATTCCACAACCTCCCTAGGCAATTTATTCCAGTGCTTAACCACCCAGACAGTTAGGAAGTTTTTCCTAATGTCCAACCTAAATCTCCCTTGCTGTAATTTAAGCCCGTTGCTTCTTGTCCTAGCCTCAGTGGTGAAGGAGAACATTTTATCACCTTCCTCTTTATAACAACGTTTTACCTAATTGAAGCCTGTTGTCATGTCCCCTCTCAGTCTTCTCTTCTCCAGACTAAACAAACCCAGTTCTTTCAATCTTCCCTCATAGGTCATGTTTTCTAGACCTTTAATCATTTTTGTTGCTCTCCTCTGGACCTTCTCCAATTTGTCCACATCTTTCACAAAATGTGGCACCCGGAACTGGACACAAGACTCCAGTTGAGGCCTAATCAGTGCGGAGTAGAGCAGAAGAATCATTTCTCATTTCTTGCTTACAACACTCCTGCTAATACAACCCAGAAGGATGTTTGCTTGTTTTGAAACAGTGTAACGTATTTAGTGACTCATATTTCGTTTATGGTCCACTATGGCCCCCAGATCCCTTTCCTCAGTAATCCGTCCTAGGTGGTCATTTCCCATTTTGTATTTGTACAATGGTTTATTCCTTCCTAAGTGGAGTACTTTGCATTTGTCCTTCCTGATTTGCACCCTCTTTATTTCAGACCATTTCTCCAGCTTGCCAAGCTCATTTTGAATTATAATCCTATCCTCCAAAGCGCTCGCAACCTCTCCCAGCTTGGGATCACTGGCAAACTTTAGGAGTGTACTCTCTATACCATTATCCAAATGATTTATGAAGATACTGAACAGACCCAGACCCAGGCCAGATCCCTGCAGGACCCCTCTCGATATGCCCTTCAGCTGAACTGTGAACCATTGATAATGACTGTCTGACTCGACAACATCTAGAGCTCATCAAAAAGGACCCAATGAAGATCAATCAATATGTAGAAATTGTTTTCCTTCCATTTGTTTTTGATGAAGACACATCATTCCATCCTGGGAAACTCCCCACTGTTTTCTGTTATGGAAGCCACCCCTCTGTTTTCAGAAGAAGTGATTTTTGACACCAAGCTGTTTTTCTATTTGGAAAGCCAGCATTTGCTGCTTTGGAAACTGTCAGTTGAGGGGAAAAATCCTGCCAGGTACTAAATTAAAATTGTCCCGGAAGCCCTCCCCTAACAACCACCAGCTCCCCTCCTCCGCCGAACTAGTGACCAGATACACTGAAAAGGAAGCAAGAAAGTTAAGATGAGTAAAACACCAGAAGAGAAAGAAGAACCAATGAGACAGAGGGCACCACCTGCATGATGGGGCCCCCACTTTTGGGCAGGGAGTCTGTACAGTGCCTGGCACAAGGGGGCCTTGATCTCAGGCCGGGGGTCTGTACAGTGCCTGGCACAAGGGGGCCCTGATCTCAGGCTGGGGGTCTGTATAGCGCCTGGCACAAGGGGGCCCTGATCTCAGGCAGGGGGTCTGTACAGCGCCTGGCACAAGGGGGCCCTGATCTCAGGCCGGGGGTCTGTACAGCGCCTGACACAAGGGGGCCCTGATCTCAGGCCGGGGGTCTGTACAGCGCCTGACACAAGGGGGCCCTGATCTCAGGCCAGGGGTCTGTACAGCGCCTGGCACAAGGGGGCCCTGATCTCAGGCCGGGGGTCTGTACAGCGCCTCGCACAAGGGGGCCCCAGTCAGCACCTTGCACAATGAGGGGCTCTGATCTTGGTTGGGGTCTGTGCAGCCTCCAGCACAATGCTGGGGCCTTGATCTCGCCTGTGCAGCTCTAGTTCAGATCTTGCCCAGACGTTGATTAGTTTCTGTTTCTTCCTCACCTGTGTCTTGGGGCTGTGGCGTCTCAGCATTGATCCCCGACGTGGTGGCTGCAGCTCACATAGGTTGACGGTGTCTGGGGCCAGGAAGCTGGTTTTCTGTGGGTTTCTCTGGGGGGAGGCTCTGTGGGGCTCAGCGGAGGAGAAGGTGCAGGGGGGGCTGGGGCTGCTAGCAACTGCAAACCTCAGAGGCATCCAACTCTGGCTGCTACCTGCTGAATGTCACGTTAACCGCCCCCCCCCCCCCCCCGACTCACCCCTGGACCTCAACACCTCTCACTGCACAGAATCAGCCTCGCGGTTCTCAGAGACAGATGCTCCCATCCAGCGCGGCCACGAGCCGACAGCAGGAGCTGAGACAAAGGCACAGCCCCGGGCCTGTACCAGGACCAGGGCAAGTGGAGGGAGCCGAGGAATCACAGAGGGGTGGCTGAGGGCAGAGAATGAAGTGGAGGCCGGTTCATATCAGATCATCCATCTGAGAAATGACTTGTAAAGCTGGGGATGGAACCCAGGAGTCTGACCCCTCAGCCCTGCCTGCTGCTCTAACCACTAGACCCCGCTCCCCTCCCAGATCTGCAGATAGAACCCAGGAGTCCTGGCTCCCACCCCCCTGCTCTAACGACTAGACCGCACTCCCCTCCTAGAGCTGAGGTGAGACCCCAGGAGCCCCTGGGTCTTCCTGTGTCCTGCCCTCCCTAAAAAGCCCTAGGGGCAAGAACCAAACGCCTCTGCAGCCCCCCATCGCAACCAGACAAGCCCCACCCCACCCCCATCTCTCTGCTCCTCTTCAGAGCCGTTTGCTAGGAAATCTGGGCGCTCTCTAGTGTTGAGACACTTCCAAAGAAGGCAGAACCGAGCCCTTCTCCACAAACTCCTGCCCTGTCTGGGTTGGCGGGGCGGGGGGGATACCAGGATTGGTGTGACCCTGGACTCCCCAGCATTTACCCTCTCCACATGATGGCACAAATATTTGTTCAAAATACGCCTTGAGAGTTGTCCTTTGAAAACTGCCAGCAGCAGGCGTCTCAGGCCTATCTGCACGCGCCGTTCAGGTCGGCATGAGACGGGACATTATGAATTCCCTCAATGCCGTTCTGCTCCACTGTGGAGAAGCCCCGGTGGCCTCGCTGAGGTGAGGGTGACCAGCCGGCCTGGCCTCTACAAAGCAAGGTGGGTTTGCCTGTTTTTTCATATCAGCCCCATCAAGCCAACCCAGCAGGGGCTGCCCCGCTCCCTGACTGGAGAGATCAAGAACTAACATTGCTCCAGAGGGTCCCAGGAGGCTCAACTCCCGGAGACCATCCTGGCTTTTAGGCTGAATCCATTTGGGGATATAAGGAGCAGTAGGAGACTCCATTTTAATCCTTCAGAACACAAAAAAATCAAACGATCGGATACCTGTGCTGGGTCCTGGCCAGCAAAAAAAAAAAAACAGCGAGGAGCCTGGGGGTGTGAGAAACTGTCTTGAATAAAGCCTGGATCATGCTGGAGATGGTTCTAGACTCTCAGAGCTGTGTTTTTCCTTTGATTTCCTTGTTGTCATCTCCTCCCTTCTCCATTGCATCACGTACGCCAAGTGGTTAAATCACTTGTACGGCATCAGAGCTGGGTCAGTGCAGGAACGTTGGCGTCTCTGGTCCACCGATAAGCTGGAAGGTTTCACTGGCTCCATAGAGGCAGCAAACCCAATGCCTTTGCTGAGAAGGTCCAGAGAGAGGGACTGGGCCCAGTAGAGGGAGGATTTGAGGGGAAAATACGGGGCTGGAAGGGGACTAAGGTTGGCCTGCTAGGAGTACCCAAGTTGTGGGAAGCAGGCGGTTGAGGTTTGAGCTCTGTATCAAAGTTGTGCAGCTTTGAGACCACTCCGGATTACTAGGCAGGTATTGACTGGACCCCTTGTTACCCCAGAATTTGACATTCCTGCATGTACCCCAGAACTTGTCAGTATGGCAGTCAGCCATTTTGTATGTGCCGCCACTGCTGAAAACCAATATCACATAGCTAATCAGAATGGGAGGATGGGACAGAAAGTGATGGAAGGGAGTGAGTGGCTAGCGACCTGGGTTTTACGTGCCCGTGATATATTGTTGTTATGTCTGGAAATATTAGAAATGTTTTGAGATGCGTAGTTGCTGATATGAGGAGAACTGGTGACCTGGTAGAGGTTGTTAAGATGACCCACTAGGAGTCACTATAGGGTATGTGCTTTGTTAGAGTTAGATATAAAAGATTGGGTCAAAGTAAATACCTCGGAGCAGCCCGAGGGAGCTTCTCTTAGGGCAAGGAGCTGACATCTAAACTCCCCGTCAGCTGGATGGAAATAGGCCCTGGAAGCCCGGCTTGTGATCACTCAAAACCAGCCCGTAGGTGACTATATCTGGGATGTCCCAAACCTATGGCGTGTCTGGGTGCGCTAGCTAATGAACACGCTTGCTTGTGTCAATCATTTATTGGATGGGAAGCGCTGTGTTCCCAATGATTTATTACTGATACCGCCTGGCGAGAAACAGTTAAGTTTCCCCTACTCTGGGTTCTGAAAACCCCTGGGTAACACCTCGCTGGTCTGGCTGAACCCCCAAATCCTCACCGTGGTTCTGAGCTAGGGTTGCCAATTTTATATTCGCACAAAACCGAACACCCTTGCCCCGCCCCTCCTCTGAGGCCCCGCCCCTGCCATACCCCTTCTCCGAGGCCCCACCACCCGCTCACTCCATCCCCCTCCCTCTGTCATTCACTCTCCCTTACCCTCACTCACTCACTCATTTTAACCGGGCTGGCTCAGAGGGTTGGGGTGCAGGAGGGGTGAGGGCTCTGGTGTGGGGCCTGGGATGAGAGATTTGGGGTGAAGGAGGGGGCTCTGGGCTGGGGATGAGGTGTTCAGAATGCAGGAGAGGGCTCCTGGCTGAGGCAGGAGGTTGGGGGGCAGGGGGTGAGGGCTCCAGCTGGGGGTGCAGACTCTGGGGTGGAGTGAGGATGAAAGGTTTGGTGCACAGGGAGGGTCACTGGGCTGGGACCAAGGGATTTAGAGGGGGGAGGGGGATCAGGGCTGGGGTAGGGGCTTGGGGTGTGGGATGGGGTCAGGGGTGCAAGCTCCCAGTGGCACTTCCCTCAAGCAGCAACCAGAAGTGG
Source organism: Chrysemys picta bellii (assembly GCF_011386835.1). NCBI lineage: Eukaryota > Metazoa > Chordata > Testudines > Emydidae > Chrysemys > Chrysemys picta. The sequence continues at coordinate 3,245,001 of NC_088810.1, read as the reverse complement.
CGGCATGTCCCCCACCTGGCTTCTACGTGGAGGCGCGACCAGGCAGCTCTGTGTGCTGCTCTGTCTGCAGGCACCACCCCTGTAGATCCCATTGGCCGCAGTTCCCGGCCAATGGGAGCTGCGAAGCCAGCGCTTGGGGCAGGGGCAACGTGTGGAACCCCATGGTTGTCCCTGATGTAGGAGCCGGAGGGGGGACATGCCAATGCTTCCGGGAGCCTCCCTTAGCCCTGCTGCATCACCGACTGGAGTTTTAACGGCCTGGTGAGCGGGGCTGATTGGAGCCGCCAGGGTCCCATTTCAATTGGCTATTCTGGTCGAAAACTGGACACCTGGCAGTCCAATTCTGTGCCGGGCCTGGCAGAACTGCGCCCAGGCCTTTGGACGTGTCCGGGCCAGGCTGACACAGGGAGAGGCAGGCGGCTGGCAAGGAGGCGACAACTCCCACGGGGAGGTGAGAACATTGACAGGGAAGTGGTCAGGGCATTGGCCCGGCTGCTCTGTGGTCTGTCCATCCGGGCAGCCAGCAGGAAAAGGGGGGGATGGGCCTTGCGTTCTCTTGAATAAAGAAACTGGCCCAACTGACTGTCACTGGGAGCCAGAACTCCTGGGTTCTATCCCTGGCTCTGGGAGGGGAATGGGGATGAGTGGGGGTCACACAGTGGGGGCTGGGAGCCAGGACTCCTGGGTTCCATCTCCAGATCTGGGAGGGGAGTGGTGCCGAGTGATTAGAGTGGTGGGGTCGGAGGTCAGGAATTCTGGGTTCCATCCCCAACTTTACAAGTCATTTCTCAGATGGATGGTCTGATATGAACCGGCCTCCACTTCATTCTCTGCCCTCAGCCACACCTCTGTAATTCCTCAGCTGCCTCCACTTCTCCTGGTGCGAATGGGCCCGGGGCCATGCCGGGACGTGGCTATGTCTCCACAATTACTCTCGGCTCATGGCTGCCCCAGATGGGAGCATCTGTCTCTGAGAACCATGAGGCTGATTCCATGCAGCGAGAAATGCTGGGGTCTCAGGGTGCACCTGACGTGACATTCAGCAGGTAGCAGTCTTAGCCGGATGCGTCTGAGGTTTGCAGATGCTATTAGCCCCAGCTCGCTCTGCGCCTTCCCCTCCGCTGAGCCCCACTGAGAAACCCACAGAAGAGCAGCCTCCCAGCCCCAGACACAGTTTGCATGAGCTGTAGCTGCAACATCAGGGACTGCCTCTGAGACACCACAACCCTGAGAGACGCAAGTCAAGAATGAACCGAAAGCTAATGAAAATTGGGCGAGATCTGAGCTAGTGCTGCACAGACCCCAGCCGAGATCAGGGGTCCCATTGTGCCAGGCGCTGTACAGACCCCAGCCGAGATCAGGGGCCCCATTGTGCCAGGCGCTGTACAGACCCCAGCCGAGATCATACCCCACTGTCATGGGTGCTGCAGAAATGCACCATTTCAGACAGTCACCTCCCCAAGGAGCTGTCAGCCTAAAGAGACAAGACAGTCAAAGGGGACATGGAAGGAAAGTTCTTTTCACAAGGTCACCCAGCGGGTTAGTGATGTAATGGTGATTAAAATCCAGCTCTCCCAGCTCCCAGAGCCCGTCCCTGTCAACAGACCAGACGGTCACTGTATCTTGCCTCTGTTATCCCTGTGGTTTGTTGCTCCCTCTTGCACCGCTTCTTCTTCCTCTTCCAGTAATTGTGTTCTCTTCCCTTTCTTCCTTCCTTCTGTGCCTGCCTGCTCACCATTTCTAGGGAACAAGGGCAGGGGGGTGCGTTTCAGTGGGGGAGGAGCACACTGGTGATTTTAACTTAGTGGGAGTTTCTCAGTCCCCAAATTTCACAATGAAAAGATTCCGGGTTCCCAGCTTTCCAAATGGGCTACTTCAGAATGGGTGGAAAACGTCCTTCAGAAATCCCACGGGGAAACCTTTGAAAAAGGAAGGTCAGGTCTTCACCAAGCCCTGATGGGAAGAAAATGATTGCAACATTGTGTTGATCTTTATTGGAGGGGTTCACCAGCTCCAGCTGTTCACTCCCTTTGAGGACTGGGGAACAGGAGAGAAGGCAGGAGGACGAGCCGTAGGGGAAGCGATCAGAGATCTGCATGAGACAATTGCACTCAGTGTACCTGATCTTGCTAGGAAAGAGCTGGCGAACCTGCGGCCCCAATGCCCGGTGCTGGGATTGGATCAACTGTAGCATTGTTTACCCGTGAAGACTGGATCCTGTCTGAACTATGTAGGTGGAACGGATCAACATCTTCATGGCTTCGGAGGAGCACACACTTGCTGCAGGATTTCTCTCCTCCGCCCCTTCCCCCGCTCCATTTAGCTCTGTAAGAGTATCCGGACTCACCCCTGCAGCGCCTCCTGCTGGTCGTCCAGGGAATTAGCTCTCCAGCCTCTGGAGCGCCCTCTGCAGGCCAGTGATCCGCCTGTCCTCTGCACTCAGGCTCCCGTGTCCCTCCCAGGACCCTGGTATCCCTTGCTCTGGGTGCTGCCCCCTGGCAGTACCCACACACGCTAGGTCTCCCCTCCCAGGGGAACCCCCACCCACTAACCCCACCTCACCTCAGGATAAGGCCACTGCCAGTCACCAGCTAGCCCCCACTCTCTGGGGCAGACTGCAGTATAAGCCACTCATCATCGGCAAGGTTGGGTCTGGACCTGCTCGCCTTGGCCTAGCCCTGGGCTGCCCTCTGCAACCCCCAGTACCCCTTGGCCTATTACCAGGCCGCAGCCTGGGGCTATCCAGGCTGGAGCTCCCCAGCTCTTCAGCCTTTCCCCAGCCCTGCTCCACTCAGGTACCCTGTCTAGTTCCCTGCAGCCAGGCCCTTCTCTCTCTGAAGGCAGAGACTCTTGAGCTCCTGGCTCCCAACCTTCTTATACAGGCCAGCTGGGGCCTGATTGGGGCATGGCCCAGCTGTGGCTATTTCCCCAATCAGTCCAGTAGCTTTTCCCTTTGCCCCAGCCCTCTGCCAGGGCTGTTTTAAACCCCTCAGGCAGGAGCAGGGTGGCCACCCTGCTACAAGCTCTTTATCTGTTTCTCTCTCCCTTTGTGCTTCGGTCTCTATTCGTTCCTTCCTCTGTCTTCCTAGCATTGGGAGTTGCCCTCAAGATGCTGATCGCCATTGTGTTCATCGCCAGCCTCCCATTCTCCTCGGCCTGGTGTTCAACGGTGACATCATATTCCGTGCCGGCGTCCTCATGAAAAAGACAACCAACGCCATCTGGTTCTCGACCTGGCCATGACCGACGTGATCTTCCCCTGCATCCTGTCCTTCCGGATGGGCTGTGCATGGCCAAGCACCCATGACCTCTTCAGCAGGTGGCTATGTGAGCTGAGCAGCAATGTCACCTCCCTCCACATGTCCTCCAGCACCTTCCTCCTGATGGTCATCAACACCAACCGCTGCCTCTCCCTGGCATGCCCCAGGTGGGCCAGGAATCACCGTATGTCCCTCCTGGCTTCCTGTTCTGGGCATCTGCCCTTGGGGTACAGCTTGAGACACCCAGATCTCTGGCACGGCCTGATGCACTACTCCGATGTGGTGAACCCAGGTTCATTTAGTTACTTCTATTATGAAAGCCAGCTCTTGGTGGGGGGGAAATGTGAAGTCAAGCGCTGTTATTTATCAATTCCTGGTTGGGTTCCCGGTCCCATTACCTTTCATCATCACTGGCTATGTCATTCTAGCTGCCAAGTTGAGGGGATAAAGCTGGTGTGCTTATGCCACCAAGCTTCACCTTGCCTTGGTCTTGACTTTTTTCTTAGCTGGACCCTGTGTCATGTCTTCTACTTCCTTCAGCTCTTTGTTCAAGCATCACCTCTAGAGAAACGAGGGTCCTTAGCCAGTGGCAGTGTCTTTGCTTATGGCCTGGTCTCTTTGAAGATTCCACTGTTTTGCCTCTGCTTCGGCTGGGAATTCAGAGCACAACGGAGATGCCCCCAACCAAATGGATGTTAGATTGGAATTGGAACCAGTGCAATAGGGGAGCGAATGGATTCCCGGGGGAAAACAGAGAATTCGTTTAGTTGCTTGATGCTTTTGGTATGAATGGATTTGGTGCAGGAAAACAGCCTTTTTGCAGAAATAAAAACGAATTCCTTTTCCCCCTACATTAACCACTTGCTGTGTTGCAAGTTTTCATGATTTTTTCATGACTCTCATGGTATTTGACTTAAAGCCCCAGCTCCTAGAAATATTATAAGAGAGTTTTAGCAGCTTTCATTAAGAAAATAAGGACATTCCTAGTCCTTTTGGTGAAAAGATCAAAAATGTGACCCAGAACGGAGCAGGACCAGAAGATACATAAAAAGAGTTCAGATGTATTACTATTTTTCTTAACTGCAAGATATTTAAGCAAATCCCATGCCTTTTGGAGTCTGTCCCATGGCCTTTGAACATTTGGTGTTGGCCGTACTGCCCTTCTCAAATACTTGGAGGGAAACTGTAAACCAGAACATCTGATTTACCAGGGGATCTTTGTCTTTAGTTTTTCGGTCTCTCTTTGGTCCTTTGTCTCCCCTAGAGCAGTTTGGAAAGTAGAATTTTTATTTTTATTCCACTGGGGGGCGGTCAGCTTCACAAAGTAGTGAAGGGTACAAAGAAAGCCAACTAGATCCCACTCCCCTCCCAGAGCTGGGGATAGACACCGGGAGTCCTGGCTTCCAGCCATTCCTGCTCTAACCCACTAGACCCCACTCCCCCACAGAGCTGGGGATAGACACCGGGAGTCCTGGCTTCCAGCCCCTCCTGCTCTAACCCACTAGACCCCATTCCCCTCCCAGAGCTGGGGATAGAACCCAGGAGTCACTAGGGAGGGTTTGGGTGATTGATCGGCATTTTGGAACGAATGAGATTTCCATCGGGGAATGGCCTTTTAACAGAAATGGAATGGTTTGGATCATTAATTAGCCTGTTTCTCTAAATGCCCCATGTGGTGTGAGGCCAACGCTGACAATTTCATCGAGTCGCGAAATTTTGAATGTTTCCCTTAAAGCCCCAGCACCTGCCAATTAGGCAAAAACAACAAGTAAGTCTCTAGCACTCAAGCTATGGAGAAAAGAATAAAAAAACCGGACCCCACCATGCTCCTCAATGCTCAGAAATGTGAGGGCAAGTTAAAAATATCTGCCAAACGTATAGACTTTAAAGTAACCTCAGGAATTTTAACCTGGTCTCATGATGTTTTTCCACTTGACTTATGGTTTTTGAATATTCAAAATGGCCCACTGTTTTTAAAAAAAATTGATGGAAACTGTACAGTAAAATATTCAGCCTGTTTATGTGATGGGGTTTTTTTACATTTTGGTTCTGTTTTCTCTTCGCTAGTGCTGTTCATAGAGCAGAAGTTTTGTTTCACATGAAAGTTCAGAATTGATTTCCATAGTCGTGTAGTGGGTAAGAGCAGCGAGGCAGGAATCCAGGACGCCTGTTTTCTATTCCCAGTTTGGGGAGGGGAGTGGGGTCTAGTGGTTATAGCAGGGGCAGGCTGGGACCCAGGACTCCTGGGTTCTATCGTTAGTGCTGGGAGGGCAGTGGGGTCTAGTGGGTTAAAGCAGCAGGGTCATGATGAAAAGTAAACAAGGAACTGAGAATGATGCCGGATGAGAAGCTGTGTGACTCCTTTGTTAGCAACAAATGACCTGGGAAAATGACAGTCCCAAGGCTGCTCAAAATCCGAGTCCCCAACCCCATCTCCTCCTTCCTCTTCTCATGACTCCTCCAAGCTTCCCAGCCTCCCGACTCCCCTCCCCAGGCAGGGTCCCTCTTGTGAGGAGTCCCCCAATACCCCAGCCTGCCCTCGACGGAGCCGGTGGATCCCCCCAGTGGGTGACGGGGCCGTGGCTCTGTAGAGGGTACGGTCGGGGTGACACCTGAGTCAGGGAAGATTCGGAACGGACCAATGGGTTATGGGGGAGTAGCTACAGGGCTTGTGGCCTGGGTTGGCTCCTCCCTCTCCTGCCCCCCTCCCCACACTGGTCTAGTCAGAACTGGATTGGATCAGCTCCTGCCCTTTCATCTTTCAATATCCCCCAGCCAATTACTGAATGGCACTGACATGTGGCCAATCAGTGCATGGCAGAGCAGGATGGGGAGGGGGAAGAAGCAGCCCCACCCTTCTGAGAGAAAAGTGGGGCAGCCCCACCCCCAGGGAAGAGAAAGCTCTGCGCACTCTGCAAGGCGAGGAAGGGGGTGGGGTTTTCAGCCCATCTCACTACTTATCTGAAGAGCTGACATTTTCGGCAAGACTTTTTTGCCTGTCCAAAAACGCCGATTTCTTCTAAATTGGAACTTTTCACAGGAATTCCACAGATCTCCTGACTGAAAAGAAAATTGAGGGTGGGGAGGAAGTTTTGAAATTCCAGACCAAAGAATCTGATTCTTCCAAAACAACCTTCTTGTTTTGGCAAATATCAGCTAAAAAAAAACCGTTCAAAGGGGTGGGATTGAAACACACCATTTTGAAGTGGTCGGATCGCAGCGTTTCGATGGGGTGCAGTCTCTGCCACTGGCAAGGTTTAAAGCGAGTTGGGATATTTGTTTAAGAGATCTGCTCCTGTTCAAACAGGAATTAAGTCAGGGGAGTCGTATGAGCTGTGTTATCCAGGTGGTCAAACTAGATTAGAGATCCCCATTCTGGGAGGGGTACCCCCTAGGTGGGCAGCGAGGAACATTCGGGGACACAGCTGGCACGGCTCCCCGCCCTGAGGCTCTGCTCTCAGCCCTTGCTGCCATCCCGGCACCCAGGGCTCCATGTCCACCCTGAGCTGCGGCCCCAGTCTCGGCTCCCTTACCTCTGTCTGCGCCTCTCCCTCTCCTGGAGCTCCACTCCCAACCCCAGCTCCGGGAGGTGGGGCGGGGGGACATGGACAGGTGTAAGGGGGGGGCACGATGTAAAAAGTTTGGGGACCAGTGGACTAGATGATCACAATGGTCCCTTCTGGCCTTGGAATCTCTGATTCTCCCGAATTGTTTTTTCCCCCCAGGTTTTTGGTTCATGAAAACATTAGAATTTCAAGGTTTGACTCCAATTTGGGACAGGAACATTTTTCAAAAATGTGTGGAATGAGAAAACCATTTTCTGCTCAGCTCTGTCAACCCCCTGCTCCCTCGGCCCACCGGCAGTAATGGGGACAGTGGACGTGGGTTTGGATGGCGTAGGATGGAGGAGACCATGCCCTTCCAGTGCCCCTGGGCCCAATCCACCTTTCCGTATGTGAACAACACCTTACACCTCTTCTTCGGGAATCCCTACCAGCATGGAGAAGAGGATGGAACCCAGTGTGAATGTACAGGAGTTCTCTTTGATGTCTTCTTCAGCCTGGGATTCCTACTCAGCATAACAGACAATGGCCTGGACATCTTCATCGCCCGCTGGTGGCCGCCATCTGTAACCTCATCCCGGCCGTGGCCGACTTCATCTTTACCTCCTTCATCTCCACAGAGGAGGCCTTCGTCATCCTCCTGGGGGGCAAGAACCAGCCCTCTCTGCTGCTCCCACCCCACTTGGACCAGCCCCTCTGTCTCTCTCCTCCTCCTGTAAGTTTTAGTGCCATGTGCTCGGAGCTGGTGGAGCTGTCCAGTGCTGAGAAACCTATGAGGCCTTGAGGAGCCCAGCACTGCGGCTTTGGCATCTAGTTACCAAGCTCTAGGGCTGCACAAAGGGGCAATAAATAAGGGGGCAGGACACCAGGTTGGCTGAGCCCATGGGCCTGATCTAGGTAGTCAGGGCAGGGGCAGGATACTGGGTTAGGTGGGCCCATGGGCATGATCCAGGTAGGCAGGGAGGGAGCGGGATACCAGGCTAGATGGGCCCATAGGGCTGATCCAGTGATAGTAGTTCTGTGTCCTGGCCCCTGGACCAGTCTGGGAGTCGAGAGCTGCCATGGAGAGGTGGGAACATTGACAGGGAAGGAGTCAGGGAGTTGGTCCGGCTGCTCTGCGGTCTGTCAGTCTGCCCAGCCCATAGCAGGAGGAGGATGGGCCTTGTGCTCCCTTGCAGCCAGAGACTGGCCCTTCTGACTATCACTGGGAGCCAGGACTCCTGGGTTCTCTCCCCAGCTCTGGGAGGGGAGCAGAGGCTGGTGGTTAGAGCAGGGGGGGCTGGGAGCCAGGACTCCTGGGTTCTCTCCCCGGCTGTAGGAGGGGAGCAGAGGCTGGTGGTTAGAGAAAGGGGGACTGGGAGCCAGGAGTCCTGGGTTCTCTCCCCTGCTCTGGGAGGGGAGTGGGGTCAAGTGAGTTAGACCTGGGTGTCCCTTGTGCATTAATTCTATTTGTACAGGAGTTAGTGCTTGTCAGATCCCTGCTCCCACCTGGGTTTTAAATCCCACCTTATGAAGGCTCGATGCATTTGGCAGCCCAGAGGCGACAAAGAAGGATCTGGTTCAGCCTCTCCTGGCATCTGGCCACTAAGTAGCAGCAATTTTGTGCCAACAGACAGGATGGTGACACTGACCAAACCCAGCGCCCTGCCCTTGGACCATCGTGTGTCTTGGGTGGTTTTTCCTCCCCTCGGTCTCTTCTGTCCAGTGCCCAGCTGTTCGCGATCCCTCCCCCCATCACAAAAGCGACCTGACCCATAATCACACACAGGACTCCTGCCTCCAAGTTCCCATCCACGGCCTGCTGTAACTCTTGACCCCACTCCCCTCCCAGAGCTTTGGATGGAATCCAGGAGTCCTGGAGCCCAGCCTCTCCCCCGTCCACCTCCCCCCTCTCTAAACCACTATGCCCCACTCCCCTCTCAGCGTTGGGGAGAGAACCCAGGAGTCCTGGCTCCCAGCCTCCCCGCATCCACCTCCCCCCACTCTAAACCACTAGACCCCACTCCCTTCCCAGAGCTCTATTTCCAAACAAGTCATCTTTTACTATAGTGATAACTGCTTATAATGAGCTCATAACCCCTTTGAATGACCCCCCCCCCCCATAATGAACTAAACTCCCTTACCGAGAACCTCAAGAGGCTTTCAAGCTTCTTCTCCCATGGCGAGACAGGACCATGCGAACCAAGACCATCCCTGGCAGGGGTATATCAACACAAGCAGACCTGAGCGGGGCATCGTGTCTATGGAAGGGTGGAGTTCATTGGGTCAATTTTGCCCCTGTTGATGTGGGGGAGAGGTTCTCGCCAAACACGGCTGAGGTTCCCAGCTCTCAGCAGATGCATGGTGCCTAGAAGACCTGGGAGTCTGTGTCTGTGGACTTGCTCTTCATGTTCACAGTGGTGCGGACGGCCTCTTCGCTGAAGGCACTTTCAAAGGCTGAGAAGAGGGAGCGGCACAGCTTATTCTAAAAGTCCTGACCCATGAAGACATAGAGGATGGGGTTGGGACAGCTGTTGATGAAGGCCAGGCTGGCGGTCAAGGGGAGGCCAACAATGAGGGCGGTGTCCAGGCTGGGTGTCCGGTTCATCTCCAGGAAGGAGAAGATGTGGTAGGGGAACCAGCAGAGGACAAAAGCCACAATCACAGCGGCAATGACCTTGAAGGGCTTTCCAGATCGGGCCAGTTGGTTCCTCTTTAGCTTGGCCAAGATGGCACCGTAGCAGCACACGATGACACTGAAGGGGATCTTGAAGCCTAAGATAAAGCGGCTGATGATCATGACCCGGTGGTTCGTGTTTACGCTCCTGGCTCTCTGATCCTCTGTGGCCCCTTCCCCAGCCATGTCGAAATTGTTGTAGCAGTTGGTGATGTTCTCGTTGTATGGGGAGGGTGCCGTGTGGCGGAAATATAGATTTGGAGAACACAAGGCCAAGGCCACGACCCACACACCCAAGGCTACCAGGAAAGCCAGTTTGGGTGTGCGGTGGTTCTGGGCCCACACAGGGCGCACTACAGAGATGCATCGGTCTATGCTGATGACCATGAGGAGGTAGACGCTGGCGTAGAGATTTAGGAAGGCCAAAGTGGTGTTGATCTTACACAATGCCCTTCCAAATGGCCAGTGGAAGCCAAGGGCTGTGTAGGCCACACTGAAGGGGAGGAAGAAGGTAAAGATGAAGTCGGCCACGGCCAGGTTGAGAAGTCAGATGGTGTTGACCGTCCTCTTCATCCGGAAGCCGGTGATGAAGATGACCAGTTCGTTGCCCGTAACTCCCAGCACGAAGGTGATGGAATAGATCACCATGGACACCACGTGCATGCTACTAACGAGCACTTGCTTCCGGTCCGCATCTTCATGATTGTAGTTAGAGCTATCATAATAGGAGGTGGTGAAGACATCCAACAGAGTTGTGGGGAGAGAGGTGCCCTTCACAGCCATGGGGATGTCTTCAATTCTCTCCGTCTTACCTCTTTCTCCACCTGTCAGACACCAACACAACTCCTACATTAGTTATCTCCCCTGGCAACCTCCCAACCAGCCAGTGACTTGGAGGGAACACCATCCTTCAGAAGGGCCAAGGGAACGTGGGACTCCTGTATTCTGTTGCACCACATTTACACTCGGTGAGAAAGTTGGACAAAGATGATAGAGAAAGGGGACCAAGATACTCTCCTGGCCCCTAACCGGTAAATTAACGTACTCATTTCCCGGTCACTGCGTTAGGTCAAAGTCTCCAAACTCAAGGACAGTGATAAATTGGAGAGGACTCAGAGAAGAGTGATGGGAATGATTCAAATATTAGGCAACTTTTTAATGGTGATGGAATTCACCATCGGAATAACTTCCTAATGACTCTAGTGGATTCTCCATCACTGGCCATTTCAAAATCAAGACTGGAGGTGTTTCTAAAAGATCGGCTTTAGTTCAAGCAGGAATTACGGGGGGCGGGGGAGGTCTATGGTCTGTGTTGGATGCCATTGGGTGCTCTCCAATAATGGACTCTTTGGTTTGCTGGTGATACTCAACCATTGAGGAGGAAAAATTGTTTCGGGTCGATCCACGATGAAATTTTTTTGCAATTTTCAGTGACTGAAAAATTCAGGAAAAATCTGTTTGGGGAACCATTTCCTTCGACCCGAACGGAACCATTTTGTTTGGATCTTGAGTGCTTTTCATCGCTTTGAATCAGTAAAAATGGATACAATTCAAGGATATTTCAAATTGAAAAGATATTCTGAATAGACACTTTTTGTTTCCAAAAATGTCCAGTGGAAACATTTCAAATGGGGGGGCAGGATTTGTTTTTTGGCAGGCTGAGGGGGGTCGGCATCCTGAAATGAACAATTTAGTGAAACTGGCCCGGATTCATGAAACGTTTCAGTGTCACCAAATCTGCATTTTTCGCTGAACAATTTGATCAAACTTTTTCACCGGGTGATACTCAAAACTCTGTAGGCTGCCAGTGGGCCACCGGACACTGAGAAATTCAGAGGGAAAATCAAACTGCCTGTGGTTTGTTGCGTGTTTGCAGCACAATCAGCAAATTATTTATTACTATTTCAGTGGGGTTTAAATTATTATTCAGCACAGGTCCTCCAATAGTTACCCCACCATGACCTTCAAACCATACAATAGGGGATGAATGACACAAATGTGGGGGGAGGGATTCTGTGCCACACACTGATTAGGAGGCTGTTCGTTAATAGCTCCCCTCCCACCTGGGATAGGCTTGGAAACTTTCAGAAAAAAGTTGGGGATGATCAGCGTGCCTGGATTCTACCTGCAACTCTGGGTGGGGAGAGGTGTCCCCAGGGGGTTAGAGCAGGGTGGCTGGGGTTCTATTACTGGGACTAGGAGGGGAGTGGGGCCCAGTGGTTTATAGCAGGGAGGGCTGGCTTTTAGGGTTCCTGGCTCTGGGATCTAGTGGTTACAGTGGGGGGTACAACCCAGCTAGCCAAGTCCATAAATCTGGAACATTCCTTCTGAGAGGCAGCATCTCCATGTGAGAAAAACTTCCCACAGTCAGACCACCCCTACCCCTAACTCTGCCCCTCTTTTTCTGTGAGTTTGTCCCATTTAACTCATCTGTGTGGGGAGAGCTGGGGCTGCCTTCCCAGCTTTTGGGGGGCAAAGACCTGTGGGCCTTGAGTTAAACAAAGGGCTGAGAAGTGCACGGAAAGTTTTGTAAAAACTGTAACAACTGATTCCAGTAAACATTTGTAACCCGGCAGCTGGCAGGCTCTCTGCCCCCCTCTAGTGGCTGCCAGCCCGCTACTGCAGCTATTTCTTCAGCACACCCTGCTCAAACACCTGCTTTTCGAGACCCAGGCCTCAGGATCCGTCCCACCCGATGTCCCAACCCAGGGGCGGTTGTTAAAAAGGGGAAGAGGAAAGACAGAGTCCACGCCACCCCTGGCCCAGAACCACTTCCTCTTCTGCATGGGATGGGAGCTCCGGTTACTTTAGTTATTAGATTTTACCCTCCAGAACCAAGAATACAGCCCAGCAGTCCTGGCTCCCAGCCACCCCACAGATGGGGAGCGAACCCAGGAGTCTGGGTTCTCAGTTCCCCATTCCCCTCCCAGGGCCAGGGTAGAACCCAGGAATCCTGGTTCGCAGCCCCCCCTGCTGTAACTCCTAGACCCAACTCCCCTCCCCAGAGCCACGTAGGGAACCCAGGAGTCCTGGCCACCCTCTAATACCTCTGAGTGCTCACGGTGTGTGAACTGTCTCCTTTCCCGTCTGTGGGGCTCTCTAAGGGCGGCTGCCCCTGGCTGATCGTCTCCTCTGACGCCAGCCCCGTCTGCTCCTCTCGGGTAGAGGATCTCACACCCTGCAGAAGCCCGGGATGGCTTTGAATTGTGCTGTCAGCAAGGCGTGATCCGCAGCACTTGCCCAACACAGGAAGAACACTGAGCCTCTGACCCAACAGCGAGAACAGCGGAAAAGTGAGGTAACCCCTGAAATCTGCCCAGGCGTGGAACAGGACTCCTGGGTTCTATCCCTGGCTCTGGCTGAGGGGTGGCACCTTTTCCCAGCATCTCAGCATTGATCCCCAAGGTGGTGGCTGCAGCTCACAGAGGTTGACTGTGTCTGGGGCCAGGAAGCTGGTTTTCTGTGGGATTCTCTGGGGGAGGCTCTGTGGGGCTCAGAGGAGGAGAAGGCGCAGAGGGGGCTGGGGCTAATCGCATCTGCAAACCTCAGAGGCGTCCAGCTCTGACTGCTACCTGCTGAATGTCACCTTAACTCCCCCAACCCCCGACTCACCCCTGGACCTCAGCACCTCTCACTGCACAGAATCAGCCTCGTGGTTCTCAGAGACGGACACTCCCATCCAGGGCGGCCACAAATACGTTCAAAATACGCCTTGAGAGTTGTCCTATGAAAACTGCCGTCAGCAGGCATCTCAGGCCTATCTGCACTCGCCGTTCAGGTCGGCATGAGACGGGACATTATGAATTCCCTCACTGCCATTCTGCTCCACGATGGAGAAGCCCCGGTGGCCTCACTGAGGTGAGGGTGACCAGCCGGCCTGGCCTCTACAAAGCAAGGTGGGTTTGCCTGTTTTTTCATATCAGCCCCATCAAGCCAACCCAGCAGGAGCTGCCCCTCTACTCCTTGGCACCACGTACGCCAAGTGGTTAAATCACTTGTAGGGCATCATAGCTGAGTCAGTGCAGGAATGTTGGCATATCTGGTCCACTGACGGGCTGGAAGGTTTCACTAGCTCCATAGAGGCAGCAAACCCAACGCCTTTGCTGAGAAGATCCAGAGAGAGGGACTGGGCCCAGTAGAGGGAGGATTTGTGGGGAAAATTTGGGGCTGGAAGGGGACTAAGGTTGGCCTGCTAGGAGTACCCAAGTTGTGGGAAGCAGGCAGTTGGGGTTTGAGCTCTGTATCAATGTTGTGCAGCTTTGAGACCACCCCGGATTACTAGGCAGGTATTGACTGGACCCCTTGTTACCCCAGAATTTCACATTCCTGCATGTACCCCAGAGCTTGCCAGTACTGCAGTCAGCCATTTTGTATGTGCCGCCACTGCTGAAAACCAAATATCACATAGCTAATCAGATTGGAATTGGAACCAGTGCAATAGGGGAGTGAATGGATTCCTGGGGGAAAACCGAGAATTTGTTTAGTTGCTTGATGCTTTTGGTATGAACGGATTTGCTGCAGGAAAACAGCCTTTTTGCAGAAATAAAAATGAGTTCATTTCCCCCCTACATTAACCACTTGCTGTGTTGCAAGCTTTCATGATTTTTTCGTGACTCTCATGGTAGTTGACTTAAAGCCCCAGCTCCTACAAATATTATAAGAGAGTTTTAGCAGCCTTCATTAAGAAAATAAGGATGTTTCTAGTGCTTTTGCTGAAAAGATCAAAAATGTGACCCAGAACGGAGCAGAACTAGAAGATATATAAAAAGAGCTCTGATTTATTACTATTTTTCTTAACTGCAAGCTTTTTAAGCAAATCCCATGCCTTTTGGGGCCTGTCCCATGGCTTTTGAACATTTGAGTTGGCCGTACTGCCCTTGTCAAATACTTGGAGGGAAACTGTAAACCAGAATGTCTGACTTACCAAGGCATCTTTGTCTTTAGTTTTTCGGTCTCTCTTTGTTCTTTTGTCTCCACTAGAGCAGTTTGGAAAGTAGAATTTTTATTTTTATTCCACTGGGGGGCGGTCAGCTTCATAAAGTAGTGAAGAGTACAAAGAAAGCCAACTAGACCCCACTCCCCTCCCAGAGCTGGGGATAGAACCCAGGAGTCACTGGAGGGTTTGGGTGATTGATCGGCACTTTGGAATGAATGAGATTTCCTTTTAACGGAAATGGAATGGTTTGGATCACTAATTAGCCTGTTTTTCTAAATGCCCCATGTGATGTGAGGCCAACGCTGACGATTTCGTCGAGTCACGAAATTTTGAATGTTTCCCTTAAAGCTCGAGAACCTGCCAATTAGGCAGAAACAACAAGTAAGTCTCTAGCGCTCAGGCTGTAGAGAAAAGAATCAAAAACCAGACCCTAGAATGCCACTAGAGGCTCAGAAATGTGAGGGCAAGTTAAAAATATCTGCCAAATGTATAGACTTTAAAGGAACCTCATGAATTTTAGCCTGATCTCATAATGTTTTTCCACTTGACTTATGGTTTTTGAATACTGTGTGTTTGTCAAAAAAAATTGATGGAAATTGTAAAGAAAAATATTCAGCCTATTTATTTGATGGGGAGTTTTTACATTTGGTTCTCTGTTTTGTTTTCGCTAGTGCTGTTCATAGAACAGAAGTTTTCTTTCACATGAAAGTTTAGAATTAATTTGCATTGCACTCGGGGAGGAGAGGAGAGGGGGGTGTAGTAGTGCAGCGGGTTAGAGCAGGGGGGCAAAGACCCAGGACTCCTGGGTTCTATCCCTAGTTTGGGGAGGGGAGTGTGGTCTAGTGGTGATAGCAGTGGCGGGCTGGGACCCAGGTCTCCTGGGTTCTATCTCTAATGCTTCCAAAACAAGGACTGCTCTCAGTTCTGGCTGCCATCCCCACAGCCAGGGCTCCATGTCCACCCCCAACCTCGGCCCCCTTACCCATGTCCGTGCCCCTGTCTCTCCCAGAGCTCCACTCCCAGCCCCAGCTCCCTGGGGGGAGGACACGGGCAGGGCTAAGGGGGAGTACGGGGTAAAAATTTTGGGGACCATTGGGCTAGATGGTCACAATGGTTCCTTCTAGCCTTGGAATCTCTAATTGTCCCAAATCAATTTCCCCCTCACCCAGGTTTTTGGTTCATGAAAATGTCAGAATTTCAAGGTTTGGCTCCAGTTTGGGAAGGAAACATTTTTCAAAAATGTGTGGCATGGGAAAATCATTTTCTGCCCAGTTCTGTCAACCCCCTGGGACGGTGGATGTGAGTTTGGATGGCGTAGGATGGAGGAGACCATGCCCTTCTGGCCCCCCGCCCCTCCCCCCCCCGCCTTTCCATATGTGAACAGCACCTTACACCCCTTCTTTGGGAATCCCTACCAGCACAGAGAAGAGGATGAAGACCAGTGTGAATGGACAGGACTTCTCTTTGCCATCCTCTTCAATCTGGGATTCCTACTCAGCATGACAGAAACTGGCTTGGTCATCTTCATCACCAGCTGGTGGCTGCTGTCTGGAACCTCAACTCGGACATAGCCGACTTCATCTTCACCTCCTTCCTCTCCACAGAGGAGGCCGTCATCATCCTCCTGGGGAGCAAGAACCAGCCCTCTCTGCTGCTCCCACCCCACCTGGAACAGCCCCTCTGTCTCTCTGCTCCTCCTGTAAGTTTTAGTGCCATGTGCTCCGAGATGGTGGAGCTGTCCAGTGCTGAGAAACCTACCAGGCCTTCAAGAGCCCAGGACTGCGGCTTTGGCATCTGGTTATCAAGCTCTAGGGCTGCACAAAGGGGCATTAAATAAGGCAGTAGGACACCAGGTTGGCTGAGCCCATGGGCCTGATCTAATTAGTCAGGGAGAGGGCAGGATACCAGGATAGATGGGCCCATGACACTGATCTCGGGCAGAAGGGAGGGGGCGGGGTGCAGCATTATATGGACCTATTGGCCTGATCCAGGTAGTCAGGGAGGGAGTGGGATACCAGGCTAGATGGGCCCATAGGGCTGATCCAGTGATGGCAGTTCTGTGTCCTGGCCCCTGTACCAGTCTGGGCCAGGCTGACACAGGGAGGGGCAGGCGTCTGGCAGGGAGTCGAGAGCTGCCATGGGGAGGTGGGAACATTGACAGGGAAGGAGTCAGGGCGTTCGTCTGGCTGCTCTGTGGTCTGTCAGTCTGTCCAGCCCAGAGTGGGAGGAGGATGGGCCTTGTGCTCCCTTGCAGCTAGAGACTGGCCCTTCTGACTATCACTGGGAGCCAGGACTCCTGGGTTCTCTCCCCAGCTCTGGGAGGGGAGTGGGGTCCAGCGAGTAAGACCTGGGTGTCCCTTGTGCATTAACTCTATTTGTACAGGAGTTACTGCTTGCCAGATCCCTACTCCCACCCGGGTTTTAATACCCACCATTATGAAGGCTCGATATATCTGGCGCTCCAGAGGCGACAAAGAAAGATCCGGTTCGGCCTATCCTGGCATCTGGCCACTAAGTGGCAGCTATTTAGTGCCATCAGACAGGACGGTGACACTGACCAACCCCAGGGCCCTGTCCTTAGACCATCATGTGTCTTGGGTGGTTTTTCCTCCCCTTCTGTCCTGTGCCCAGCTGTTTGCGATCCCTCACACCCTCCCTGTCCCCCTCAAAAAAGCAACCTGCCCCATAATCACACACAGAACTCCTGCCTCCAAGTCCCCACTCATGGCCTGCTGTAACCCTTGACCCCACTCCCCTCCCAGAGCTTGGATAGAACCCAGGAGTCCTGGCTCCCACCCTCTCCCCCCTCTGCCTCCACCCACTCTAACCCACTGTGCCCCACTCCTCTCTCAGAGCTCTATTTCCAAACAAGTCATCTTTTACTGTAGTGATAACTTCTGATAATGAGCTCATAACCCCTTTGAGTGACCCCCCCATAATGAACTAAACTCCCGTACAGAGAATTCCCCCTTATAGTGAACAATTCACCCTTACTGAGAAGGTGTCTTTTTTTTTAATGAAGAAACCAGAACCTTTCTACAACACAACTCTATTGTCTCTATTATCCTGGCTGTGTCCCCCATTCAGATACAATTCCCAGCTCCAAGGATCTGCAAGCACCAGAATTTTATTTTGTACAGCCTCAGCTTTCAATAAAACTCTGTTAACTACGAAACCAAGCGACATGCTATTAAGGAGGAAAGGAGAAAAGCCAAGGTTTCAGTGTCTGTTCTCAGAGACCAAATGGAGCCGTATAAAAGAGATGTCATTTCAACAAAGTCCCTCCGAACACCAGATCTCTCCAGCTGGTTGCCCCCCAAATCACTCTTGGGTATACAAAAGGATGCTCAAGTTATGCTTGCTGAATGCATTTATTACAGAGAAATCAGTGAAGGATCCCACCACCAGGTGATGGCATTTTGTTTTTCATTGGCTTCTATCAATCCACACGGAAGCATCTGTACACAGAAATGTAGGGCTAGAAGGAACCTCAAGAGGCTTTCAAGCCTCTTCTCCCATGGCGAGACAGGATCAAGTGAACCTAGACCATCCCTGGCAGGAGTATATCAAAACAAGCAGAGTGAGCGGGGAATCATGTCTATGGAAGGGTGGAGTTCATTGGGTCAATTTTGCCCCTGTTGATGTGGGGGAGAGGTTCTGGCCAAACACGGCTGAGGTTCCCAGCTCTCAGCAGACGCATGGTGCCTAGAAGACCTGGGAGTCCGTGTCTGTGGACTTGCTCTTCGTGTTCGCAGTGGTGCTGACGGCCTCTTCGCTGAAGGCCCTTTCGAAGGCTGAGAAGAGGGAGCGGCGCACCTTCTCCTTAAAGTCCTGACCCATGAAGACGTAGAGGATGGGGTTGAGGCAGCTGTTGATGAAGGCCAGGCTGGCGGTCAAGGGGAGGCCGACAATGAGGGCAGTGTCCAGGCTGGGTGTCCGGTTCATCTCCAGGAAGGAGAAGATGTGGTAGGGGAGCCAGCAGAGGAAGAAAGCCACGATCACAGCGGCAATGACCATGAAGGGCTTTCCAGATCGGGCCAGTTGGTTCCTCTTTAGCTTGGCCAAGATGGCACCGTAGCAGCACACGATGACGGTAAAGGGGATAACGAAGCCTAAGATAAAGCGGCTGATGGTCATGGCCCGGTGGTTAGTGTTAAACCTGTTTTTTCTCTGCTCCATGGTGGCCCCTTCCCAAGCCGTGTCGAAATTGTTGTAGCAGTTGGTGATATTCTCGTTGTTTGGGGAGGGTGCCGTGTGGCGGAAGTATAGGTTTGGAGAACACAAGGCCAAGGCCACGACCCACACACCCAAGGCTACCAGGAAAGCCAGCTTGGGTGTGCGGTGGTTCTGGGCCCACACAGGGCGCACTACAGAGATGCATCGGTCTATGCTGATGACCATGAGGAGGTAGACGCTGGCGTAGAGATTGAGGAAGGCCAAAGCGGTGTTGATCTTACACAATGCCCTTCCAAATGGCCAGTGGAAGCCAAGGGCTGTGTAGGCCACACTGAAGGGGAGGAAGAAGGTGAAGATGAAGTCGGCCACGGCCAGGTTGAGAAACCAGATGGTGTTGACCGTCCTCTTCATCCGGAAACCGGTGATGAAGATGACCAGCCCGTTTCCCGTCACTCCCAGCACGAAGGCAATGGAATAGATCACCATGGACACCACGTGCATGCTACTAAGGAGCGCTCGCTTCCGGTCCACATCGTCATGATTGTAGTCAGAGTCATCATAATAGGAGGCAGTAAAGTCATCCAACATATTAGTGGGGGGAGAGGTGCCCTTCACAGCCATGGGGATGTCTTCAATTCTCTCCGTCTTACCTCTTTCTCCACCTGTCAGACACCAACACAATTCCTCCATTAGTTATCTCCCCTGGCAACCTCCCGACCAGCCAGTGACTTGAAGGGAACACCACCCTTCAAAAGGGCCAAGGGAATGTGGGACTCCTGTATTCTGTTGCACCACATTTACACTCGGTGACAAACTTGGACAAAGATGATAGAGAAAGGGGAACAAGGTACTCTCCTGGCCCCTAACAGGTAAATTAACTTACTTATTTCCCGGTCACTGCGTTAGGTCAAAATCTTCAAACTCAAGGACGGTGATAAATTGGAGAGGACTCTGAGAAGAGTGATGGGAATGATTCAAATATTGGAACACCTGCCTTATAGTGAGAAATTCCAGGAAATCCATCTATCTAGCTTAACAAAGAGAAGTTGAAGGGGTGAAGTTGAAGGGGTTCCAGTCTATAAGTACCTACATGGAAAATAAATATTTGACCATGGGCTCTTTGGTCTAGCAACCAAAAGCCTAACAAGACCCTATGGCTGGAAGTTGAAGCAAGACAAATTTAAGACCAAAGCAGACTGTGAAGAACTTCAAAAAGATCTCACAAAACTAAGTGATTGGGCAACACAACGGCAAATGAAATTTTATGTGGATAAATGTAAAGTAATGCACATTGGAAAAAATAACCCCAACTATACATACAATATGATGGGGGCTAATTTAGCTACAACAAGTCAGGAAAAAGACCTTGGAGTCATCGTGGATAGTTCTCTGAAGATGTCCACGCAATGTACAGAGATAGTCAAAAAAGCAAACAGGATGTTAGGAATCATTAAAAAGGGGATAGAGAATAAGACTGAGAATATATTATTGCCCTTATATAAATCAATGGTACACCCATATCTCGAATACTGCGTACAGATATGGTCTCCTCATCTCAAAAAAGATATAATGGCTCTAGAAAAGGTTCAAAAAAGGGCAACTAAAATGATTAGGGGCTTGGAACTGGTCCCATATGAGGAGAGATTAAAGAGGCTAGGTCTCTTCAGCTTGGAAAAGAGGAGACTAAGGGGGGATATGATAGAGGTCTATAAAATCATGAGTGATGTGGAGAAAGTGGATAAGGAAAAGTTATTTACTTATTCCCATAATACAAGAACTAGGGGTCACCAAATGAAATTAATAGGCAGCAGGTTTAAAGCAAATAAAAGGAAGTTCTTCTTCACGCAGCGCACAGTCAACTTGTGGAACTCCTTACCCGAGGAGGTTCTGAAGGCTAGGACTATAACAGCGTTTAAAAGAGAACTGGATATATTCATGGTGGTTAAGTCCATTAATGGCTATTAGCCAGGATGGGTAAGGAATGGTGTCCCTAGCCTCTGTTTGTCAGAGGGTGGAGATGGATGGCAGGAGAGAGATCACTTGATCATTACCTGTTACGTTCACTCCCTCTGGGGCACCTGGCATTGGACACTGTCGGTAGACAGGATACTGGGCTAGAAGGACCTTTGGTCTGACCCGGGGTACGGCCGTTCTTATGTTCTTATGTTATGTTCTTATATAAATTGGAAAAAAGAAGCAATTTTTTAACGGTGACGGAATTCATCATCAGAATAACATCCTAACGGCTCTAGTGGATTCTCCATCACTGGCCGTTTCAAAATCAAGACTGGAGTTGTTTCTAAAAGTTCGGCTTTAGTTCAAGCAGGAATAACTGGGGGGAGGTCTATGGTCTGTGTTGGATGCCATTGGGTGCCCTCCAATAATGCACTTTTCAGTTTGTTGGTGATTCCGAACCATTGAGGAGGAAAAATTGTTTCAGATCGAACCACAATGAAATTTTTTTGCAATTTTCAGTGACTGAAAAAGTGAGAAAAAATCAATTTGGGGAACCATTTCCTTCGACCCGAACAGAACGATTTCGTTTGGATCTCAAGTGTTTTTCATGGCTTTGAATCATTTAAAAATGGATAAAATTCAAGGATATTTCAAAATGAGAAGTAATTTCAAATAGTCACTTTTCATTTCCAAAAATGCCCAGTGGAAATATTTCAAAGGGGGGGAGTTTGTTTTTTTGGCAGGCCGAGGGGGGGAGAGATCCTGAAATGAACAATTTAGTGAAACCGGCCTGGATTCATGAAATGTTCCAGTGTCACCAAATCTGCATTTTTTACTGAAAAAAACAATTTGATCAAAATATTTCACCAGGTGATACTCAAAAATCTGTAGGCTGCCAGTGGTGGGCCCTGGACGCTAAGAAATTAGATGGAAAATCATTATGCCTGTTGTTTGTTGCATGTTGCACCACGATCAGCAAATTATTTATTACTATTTCAGTGGGGTTTAAATTATTATTCAGCACAGGCCCTCCCAGAGTTACCCCACCATGACCTTCAAACCATGCAATAGGGGACGAATGACCCAAATGTGGGAAACCTGGGAGGGGAGGGGTTCTGTGCCCCACAGTGATTAGCAGGCTGTTCGTTAAAAGCTCGCCTCCCACCCGCGATACACCTTGCAAACTTTCAGAAAAGAGTTGGGGATAATCAGCATGCCTGGGTTCTATCCCCACCTCTGGGTGGGGAGAGGGGTCCAGGGGGTTAGAGCAGGGTGGCTGGGGTCAGGACTCCTGGGTTCTGGTACTGGGAGGAGAGTGGAGTATGGCATGGGGAGTTGGGGGTCAGGACTCCTGGGTTCTATTACTGGTACTAGGAGGGGAGTGGGGCCCAGTGGTTTATAGCAAGGAGGGCTGGCTTTTAGGGTTCCTGGCTCTGGGCTCTAGTGGTTACAATGGTGGGTACAGCCCAGCTAGCCAAGTCCATAAATCTGGAACATTCCTTCTGAGAGGCAGCAGCTCCACTTGAGAAAAACTTCCCACAGTCAGACCACCCCTACCCCTAACTCTGCCCCTCTTTTTCTGTGAGTTTGTCCCATTTAACTCATCTGTGTGAGGAGAGCTGGGGCTGCCTTTCCAGCTTTTGGGGTGCAAAGACCTGGAGGCCTTGAGTTAAACAAAGGGCTGAGAAGTGCACGGAAAGATTTGTAAAAACTGTAACAACTGATTCCAGTAAACATTTGTAACCCGGCAGCTGGCAGGCTCTCTGCCCCCCTCTAGTGGCTGCCAGCCCGCTACTGCAGCTATTTCTTTAGCACACGCTGCTCAAACACCTGCTTTTCGAGACCCAGGCCTCAGGATCCGTCCCACCCGATGTCCCAACCCAGGGGCGGTTGTTACACAGGGGAAGAGGAAAGACCGAGTCCACGCCACCCTGTCCCAGCACCACTTCCTCTTCTACATGGGAAGGGAGCTCCGGTTACTTTAGTTATTAGATTTTACCCTCCAGAACCAAGAATACAGCCCAGCAGCCCTGGTTCCCAGTCCCAGCCCCACACAGGTGGGGAGAGAACCCAGGAGTCCTGGCTCTCAGCCCCCCCCACTCTCCTCCTAGAGCCATGATAGAACCCAGGAATCCTGGTTCCCAGTCCCCCTCTAATCCACTAGACCCCATTCTGCTCCCAGAGCTAGGGAGAGAACCCAGGCGTCCTGGCTCCCAGCCCCCCACTCCCCTCCGAGAAGCAGGGTACAGGGCCGGCTCTAGGCACCAGCTTAACAAGCAGGTGCTTGGGGCAGCCAAAGGAGAGGGGCGGTTCCTATGGCAATACGGGGGCGGCAGGTCCCTCACTCCCTCGAGGAGCAAAGGACCTGCCGCTGAACTTTTTTTTTTTTTTTTTTGCTTGGGGCGGCAGAAATGCTGGAGCTGGCCCTGCCAGGGTAGAACCCAGGAGTCCTGGTTCCCAGTCCCCCTGCTCTAACCCCTGGACCCAACTCCCCTCCCCAGAGCCACATAGAGAACCCAGGAGTCCTGGTTCCGACTCCCCCTGCTCTAACCCCTGGACCCAACTCCCCTCCCCAGAGCCACATAGAGAACCCAGGAGTCCTGGTTCCGACTCCCCCTGCTCTAACCCCTGGACCCAACTCCCCTCCCCAGAGCCACATAGAGAACCCAGGAGTCCTGGTTCCGACTCCCCCTGCTCTAACCCCTGGACCTAACTCCCCTCCCCAGAGCCACATAGAGAACCCAGGAGTCCTGGTTCCGACTCCCCCTGCTCTAACCCCTGGACCTAACTCCCCTCCCCAGAGCCACATAGAGAACCCAGGAGTCCTGGCCACCCTCTTATACCTCTGAGTGCTCACGGTGTGTGTGATGTCTCCTTTCCCGTCTGTGGGGCTCTCTAAGGGCGGCCGCCCCTGGCTGATCGTCTCCTCTGAAGCCAGCCCCGTCTGCTCCTCTCGGGTAGAGAATCTCACACCCTCCCGAGGCCCGGGATGGCTTTGTATTGTGCTGTCAGCAAGGCGTGATCCGCAGCACTTGCCCAACACAGGAAGAACACTGAGCCTCTGGCCCAACAGCGAGAACAGCGGAAAAGTGAGGTAACCCCTGAAATCTGCCCAGGCGTGGAACAGGACTCCTGGGTTCTATCCCTGGCTCTGGCTGAGGGGTGGCACCTTTTCCCAGCATCTCAGCATTGATCCCCAACGTGGTGGCTGCAGCTCACAGAGGTTGACTGTGTCTGGGGCCAGGAAGCTGGTTTTCTGTGGGATTCTCTGGGGGAGGATCTGTGGGGCTCAGCGGAGGAGAAGGCGCAGAGGGGGCTGGGGCTAATCGCATCTGCAAACCTCAGAGGTGTCCAGCTCTGACTGCTACCTGCTGAATGTCACAGCATCCCCCCCACCCCCCTGACTCACCCCTGGACCTCAGCACAGAATCAGCCTCGCGGTTCTCAGAGGCAGATGCTCCCATTCGGGGTGGCCATGAGCCAAGAGCAGGTGTGGAGACACAGCCACATCCTGGCACGGCCCCGGGCCTTTTCGCAGCAGGGCAAGTGGAGGGAGCCGAGGAATCACAGAGGGGTGGCTGAGGGCAGAGAATGAAGTGGAGGCCGGTTCATACCAGACCATCCATCTGAGAAATGACTTGTAAAGCTGGGGATGGAACCCAGGAGTTTGACCCCTCAGCCCTGCCTGCTGCTCTAACCACTAGACCCCACTCCCATCCCAGAGCCATTTGCCATTTGTTAGCAACAATGACATGGTAAAATGACAGTCCCAAGGCTGCTAATAATCCAAGTCCCCAATCCTGTCTCCTCCTTCCTCTTCCCAGGACCCACCAAGCTTCCCAGCCTGCCCAGAGCATCAGGTGCCAGGGCTGCGGGGGGAGATCCACTCTGGGGATCCATGGGTAAGGAAACGCTCTGATCCCTCCAGTGGAACCCCGGGTCCCTCCCGACTCCCCTCCCCAGGTAGGGTCCCTCTTGTGAAGAGTCCCCCAATACCCCAGCCTGCCCTCGACGGAGCCGGTGGATCCCTCCAGTGGCTGACGGGGCCGTGGCTCTGTAGAGGGTACGGTCGGGGTGGCACCTGAGTCAGGGAAGATTTGGAATGCACCAATCGGCCATGGGGGAGTAGCTTCAGAGGAAACCTCGTGTCCCATTATCCCCACTACTATCCCCCTACCAGTGTGGAGACGCTGCCCCACATCCAGCTGCCCCAGCCCTGGAAGGGAGATTTCCCACACAACCAACCCATCACCCCATCTCTATTCACACAGCTGCACCCCACTTCGGCTTGTGGGGGTGTGGCCTGGGTTGGCTCCTCCCTCTCCTGTCCCTCCCTTCCCACACTGGTCTAGTCAGAACTGGATTGGACCAGCTCCTGCCCTTTCATCTTTCAATATCCCGCAGCCAATGATGGAGTGGCACTGACAAGTAGCCAATCAGCACGTGTCATGGCAAGGGGAGGCAGCTGCCAATCAGCAGGCAGAGCGAGAGGGGAGGGGGAAGAAGCAGCCACACCCTTCTGAGAGAAAAGTGAGGAAGCCCCGCCCCCAGGGAAGAGAAAACTCTGCCCACTCTGCAAGGCGAGGAAGGGGGTGGGGTTTTCAGCCCATCTCACTACTTATCTGATGAGCTAAAATTTTCAGCAAGACTTTTTTGCCTGTCCAAAAACGCCGATTTCTTCTAAATTAGAACTTTTCATGGGAATTCCGCAGATCTCCTGACTCAAAAAAGGTTTTTTGGGGTGGGAGGAAGTTTTGAATTTCCAGACGAAAGAATCTGATTCTTCCAAAACAAGGATTGTGCTAAGCCCTGGCTGCCGTCCCCGCAGCCAGGGCTCCATGTCCACGCCCCTCCCTCTCCCAGAGCTCCACTCCCAGCCCCAGATCCGTGGGGGGAGGACACGGGCAGGGCTAAGGGGGAGTACGGGGTAAAAAGTTTGGAGACCATTGGGCTAGATCGTCACAATGGTTCCTTCTAGCCTTGGAATCTCTAATTGTCCCAAATCGATTTCCCTCCCCCCATGTTTTTGGTTCATGAAAATGTGTGGCGTGGGCAAACCATTTTCTTCCCAGTTCTGTCAACCCCCAGGGATGGTGGATGTGGGTTTGGATGGTGTAGGATGGAGGAGACCATGCCCTTCTGGCGCCCCTGGACCTCCCCCCGC
Source organism: Chrysemys picta bellii (assembly GCF_011386835.1). Lineage (NCBI taxonomy): Eukaryota > Metazoa > Chordata > Testudines > Emydidae > Chrysemys > Chrysemys picta. The sequence goes on along the minus strand of NC_088810.1, from coordinate 3,219,290 downwards.
TTTCCGTATGTGAACAGCACCTTACACCCCTTCTTTGGGAATCCCTACCAGCACGAAGAAGAGGATGAAGACCAGTGTGAATGGACAGGACTTCTCTTTGCCATCCTCTTCAATCTGGGATTCCTACTCAGCATGACAGACACTGGCTTGGTCATCTTCATCGCCAGCTGGTGGCCACTGTCTGGAACCTCAACTCGGACATAGCCGACTTCATCTTCACCTCCTTCCTCTCCACAGAGGAGGCCTTCGTCATCCTCCTGGGGAGCAAGAACCAGACCCCTCTGCTGCCCCCACCCCACCTGGAACAGCCCCTCTGTCTCTCCGCTCCTCCTGTAACTCTTAGTGCCATGTGCTCTGAGATGGTGGAGCTGTCCAGTGCTGAGAAACCTACCAGGCGTTCAGGAGCCCAGCAATGCGGCTTTGGCATCTGGTTACCAAGCTCTAGGGCTGCACAAAGGGGCATTAAATAAGGGGGCAGGACACCAGGTTGGCTGAGCCCATGGGCCTGATCTTGGTAGTCAGGGAGGGGGCAGGATACTGGGTTAGGTGGGCCCATGGCCCTGATCTAGGAATCAGGGAGAGGGCAGGATATCAGGCTAGATGGGCCCATGATACTGATCTGGGGCAGAAGGGAGGGGGCGGGGTGCAGGGTTAGATGAGCCTATGGGCCTGATCCAGGTAGGCAGCGAGGGGACGGGATACCAGGCTAGATGGGCCCATAGGGCTGATCCAGTGATGGTAGTTCTGTGTCCTGGCCCCTGTACCAGTCTGGGCCAGGCTGACACAGGGAGGGGCAGGCGTCTGGCAGGGAGTCGAGAGCTGCCATGGGGAGGTGGGAACATTGACAGGGAAGGAGTCAGGACGTTCGTCCAGCTGCTCTGCGGTCTGTCAGTCTGCCCAGCCCAGAGCGGGAGGAGGATGGGCCTTGTGCTCTCTTACAGCTAGAGAGTGGCCCTTCTGACTATCACTGGGAGCCAAGATGCCTGGGTTCTCTCCCCAGCTCCGGGAATGGGAATAGCATCTAGTGGGTAGAGCAGGGGGGCTGGGAGCCAGGACTCCTGGGTTCTCTCCCCAGCTCTGGGAGGGGAGTGGGGTCCAGCGAGTAAGACCTGGTGTCCCTTGTGCATTAACTCTATTTGTACAGGATCCCTACTCCCACCCGGGTTTTAAATCCCACCATTATGAAGGCTCGATATATCTGGCGGTCCAGAGGCTACAAAAAAGATCCGGTTCGGCCTATCCTGGCATCTGGCCACTAAGTGGCAGCAATTTTGTGCCATCAGACAGGACGGTGACACTGACCAACCCCAGGGCCCTGTCCTTAGACCATCATGTGTCTTGGGTGGTTTTTCCTCCACTTCTGTCCTGTGCCCAGCTGTTTGCGATCCCTCACACCCTCCCTGTCCCCCTCAAAAAAGCAACCTGCCCCGTAATCACACACAGGATTCCTGCCTCCAAGTCCCCACCCATGGCCTGCTGTAACCTTTGACCCCACTCCCCTCCCAGAGCATTGGCTAGAACCCAGGAGTCCTGGCTCCCAGCCACTCCCCCGTCCACCTCCCCCTACTCTAACCCACTATGCCCCACGCCCCTCTCAGAGCTGGGGAGAGAACCCAGGAGTCCTGGCTCCCAGACTCTCCCCTGTCCACCTCCCCCCACTCTAAACCACTAGACCCCACTCCCCTCCCAGAGCTCTATTTCCAAACAAGTCATCTTTTACTGTAGTGATAACTTCTGATAATGAGCTCATAATCCTTTGAGTGACCCCCCCATAATGAAGTAAACTCCCCTACAGAGAATTCCCCCTTATAGTGAACAATTCACCCTTACTAAGAAGGTGTCTTTTTTTTAATGAAGAAACCAGAATCTTTCTACAACACAACTCTATTGTCTCTATTATCTTGGCTGTGTCCCCCATTCAGATACAATTCCCAGCTCCAAGGATCTGCAAGCACCAGAATTTTATTTTGTACAGCCTCAGCTTACAATAAAACTCTGTTAACTAAGAAACCGAGCGACACGCTATTAAGGAGGAAAGGAGAAAAGCCAAGGTTTCAGTGTCTGTTCTCAGAGACCAAATGGAGCCGTTTTAAAGAGATGTCATTTCAACAAAGTCCCTCCGAACACCAGATCTCTCCAGCTGGTTGCCCCCCAAATCACTCTTGGGTATATAAAACTATGCTCAAGTTATGCTTGCTGAATGCATTTAACCACAGTGAAATCAGTGAAGGATCCCACCACCAGGTGATGGCATTTTGTTTTTCATTGGCGTCTATCCATCCACACGGAAGCATCTGTACACAGAAATGTAGGGTTAGAAGGAACCTCAAGAGGCTTTCAAGCCTCTTCTCCCATGGCGAGACAGGATCAAGCAAACCTAGACCATCCCTGGCAAGAGTATATCAAAAGAAGCAGAGGTGAGCGGGGAATCATATCTATGGAAGGGTGGAGTTCATTGGGTCAATTTTGCCCCTGTTGATGTGGGGGAGAGGTTCTGGCCGAACACAGATGAGGTTCCCAGCTCTCAGCAGACGCATGGTGCCTAGAAGACCTGGGAGTCCATGTCTGTGGACTTGCTCTTCGTGTTCGCAGTGGTGCTGACGGCCTCTTCGCTGAAGGCCCTTTCGAAGGCTGAGAAGAGGGAGCGGCGCACCTTCTCCTTAAAGTCCTGACCCATGAAGACGTAGAGGATGGGGTTGAGGCAGCTGTTGATGAAGGCCAGGCTGGCGGTCAAGGGGAGGCCGACAATGAGGGCGGTGTCCAGGCTGGGTGTCCGGTTCATCTCCAGGAAGGAGAAGATGTGGTAGGGGAGCCAGCAGAGGAAGAAAGCCACGATCACAGCGGCAATGACCTTGAAGGGCTTTCCAGATCGGGCCAGTTGGTTCCTCTTTAGCTTGGCCAAGATGGCACCGTAGCAGCACACGATGACGGTGAAGGGGATAACGAAGCCTAAGATAAAGCGGCTGATGGTCATGGCCCGGTGGTTAGTGTTAAACCTCTTTTTTCTCTGCTCCGTGGTGGCCCCTTCCCCGGCCGTGTCGAAATTATTGTAGCAGTTGGTGATGTTCTCGTTGTGTGGGGAGGGTGCCGTGTGGCGGAAGTATAGGTTTGGAGAACACAAGGCCAAGGCCACGACCCACACACCCAAGGCTACCAGGAAAGCCAGCTTGGGTGTGCGGTGGTTCTGGGCCCACACAGGGCGCACTACAGAGATGCATCGGTCTATGCTGATGACCATGAGGAGGTAGACGCTGGCGTAGAGATTGAGGAAGGCCAAAGCGGTGTTTATCTTACACAATGCCCTTCCAAATGGCCAGTGGAAGCCAAGGGCTGTGTAGGCCACACTGAAGGGGAGGAAGAAGGTGAAGATGAAGTCGGCCACGGCCAGGTTGAGAAACCAGATGGTGTTGACCGTCCTCTTCATCCGGAAGCCGGTGATGAAGATGACCAGCCCGTTGCCCGTCACTCCCAGCACGAAGGCAATGGAATAGATCACCATGGACACCACGTGCATGCTACTAAGGAGCGCTCTCTTCCGGTCCGCATCTTCATGGTTGTAGTCAGAGTCATCAAAATAGGAGGCAGTAAAGGCATCCAACATATTTGTGGGGGGAGAGGTGCCCTTCACAGCCATGGGGATGTCTTCAATTCTCTCCGTCTTACCTCTTTCTCCACCTGTCAGACACCAACACAATTCCTCCATTAGTTATCTCCCCTGGCAACCTCCCGACCAGCCAGTGACTTGAAGGGAACACCACCCTTCAAAAGGGCCAAGGGAATGTGGGACTCCTGTATTCTGTTGCACCACATTTACACTCGGTGACAAACTTGGACAAAGATGATAGAGAAAGGGGAACAAGGTACTCTCCTGGCCCCTAACAGGTAAATTAACTTACTTATTTCCCGGTCACTGCGTTAGGTCAAAATCTTCAAACTCAAGGACGGTGATAAATTGGAGAGGACTCTGAGAAGAGTGATGGGAATGATTCAAATATTGGAACACCTGCCTTATAGTGAGAAATTCCAGGAAATCCATCTATCTAGCTTAACAAAGAGAAGTTGAAGGGGTGAAGTTGAAGGGGTTCCAGTCTATAAGTACCTACATGGAAAATAAATATTTGACCATGGGCTCTTTGGTCTAGCAACCAAAAGCCTAACAAGACCCTATGGCTGGAAGTTGAAGCAAGACAAATTTAAGACCAAAGCAGACTGTGAAGAACTTCAAAAAGATCTCACAAAACTAAGTGATTGGGCAACACAACGGCAAATGAAATTTTATGTGGATAAATGTAAAGTAATGCACATTGGAAAAAATAACCCCAACTATACATACAATATGATGGGGGCTAATTTAGCTACAAGAAGTCAGGAAAAAGATCTTGGCGTTATCGTGGATAGTTCTCTGAAGATGTCCACACAATGTACAGAGGTAGTCAAAAAAGCAAACAGGATGTTAGGAATCATTAAAAAGGGGATAGAGAATAAGACTGAGAATATATTATTGCCCTTATATAAATCAATGGTACACCCATATCTCGAATACTGCGTACAGATATGGTCTCCTCATCTCAAAAAAGATATAATTGCTCTAGAAAAGGTTCAAAAAAGGGCAACTAAAATGATTAGGGGTTTGGAACTGGTCCCATATGAGGAGAGATTAAAGAGGCTAGGACTCTTCAGCTTGGAAAAGAGGAGACTAAGGGGGGATATGATAGAGGTCTATAAAATCATGAGTGATGTGGAGAAAGTGGATAAGGAAAAGTTATTTACTTATTCCCATAATACAAGAACTAGGGGTCACCAAGTGAAATTAATAGGCAGCAGGTTTAAAGCAAATAAAAGGAAGTTCTTCACGCAGCGCACAGTCAACTTGTGAAACTCCTTACCCGAGGAGGTTGTGAAGGCTAGGACTATAACAGCGTTTAAAAGAGAACTGGATATATTCATAAGTGGTTAAGTCCATTAATGGCTATTAGCCAGGACGGGTAAGGAATGGTGTCCCTAGCCTCTGTCTGTCAGAGGGTGGAGATGGATGGCAGGAGAGAGATCACTTGATCATTGCCTGTTACGTTCACTCCCTCTGGGGCACCTGGCATTGGACACTGTCGGTAGACAGGATACTGGGCTAGAAGGACCTTTGGTCTGACCCGGGGTACGGACGTTCTTATGTTCTTATGTTATGTTCTTATGTAAATTGGAAAAAAGAAGCAATTTTTTAACGGTGACGGAATTCATCATCAGAATAACATCCTAACGGCTCTAGTGGATTTTCCATCACTGGCCGTTTCAAAATCAAGACTGGAGTTGTTTCTAAAAGTTCGGCTTTAGTTCAAGCAGGAATAACTTGGGGGAGGTCTATGGTCTGTGTTGGATGCCATTGGGTGCCCTCCAATAATGCACTTTTCAGTTTGTTGGTGATTCCGAACCATCGAGGAGGAAAAATTGTTTCAGATCGAACCACAATGAAATTTTTTTGCAATTTTCAGTGACTGAAAAAGTGAGAAAAAATCAATTTGGGGAACCATTTCCTTTGACCCGAACAGAACGATTTCGTTTGGATCTCAAGTGTTTTTCATGGCTTTGAATCATTTAAAAATGGATAAAATTCAAGGATATTTCAAAATGAGAAGTAATTTCAAATAGTCACTTTTCATTTCCAAAAATGCCCAGTGGAAATATTTCAATGGGGCGGGAGTTTGTTTTTTTTGGCAGGACGAGGGGGGGAGAGATCCTGAAATGAACAATTTAATTAAACTGGCCTGGATTCATGAAATGTTCCAGTGTCACCAAATCTGCATTTTTTTACTGAAAAAAACAATTTGATCAAAATATTTCACCAGGTGATACTCAAAAATCTGTAGGCTGCCAGTGGGGGCCCTGGACACTGAGAAATTCAGATGGAAAATCATTATGCCTGTTGTTTGTTGCATGTTGCACCACGATCAGCGAATTATTTATTACTATTTCAGTGGGGTTCAAATTATTATTCGGCACAGGCCCTCCCAGAGTTACCCCACCATGACCTTCAAACCATGCAATAGGGGACCAATGACCCAAATGTGAGAAACCGGTGGGGGGAGGGTTTCTCTGCCCCACAGATATTAGCAGGCTGTTCGTTAATAGCTCCCCTCCCACCCGCGATACGCCTTGCAAACTTTCACAAAAGAGTTGGGGATGATCAGCATGCCTGGGTTCTATTCCCACCTCTGGATAGGGGGAGGGATCCAGGGGGGTAGAGCAGGGTGGCTGGGGTCAGGACTCCTGGGTTCTGGTACTGGGAGGGGAGTGGAGTATGGCATGGGGAGTTGGGGGTCAGGACTCCTGGGTTCTATTACTGGTACTAGGAGGGGAGTGGGGCCCAGTGGTTTATAGCAGGGAGGGCTGGCTTTTAGGTTTCCTGGCTCTGGGATCTAGTGGTTACAATGGTGGGTACAGCCCGGCTAGCCAAGTCCATAAATCTGGCACATTCCTTCTGAGAGGCAGCATCTCCACTTGAGAAAAACTTCCCACAGTCAGACCACCCCTACCCCTAACTCTGCCCCTCTTTTTCTGTGAGTTTGTCCCAGTTAACTCATCTGTGTGGGGAGAGCTGGGGCTGCCTTCCCAGCTTTTGGGGGTGCAAAGACCTGGAGGCCTTGAGTTAAACAAAGGGCTGAGAAGTGCACAGAAAGTTTTGTAAAAACTGTAACAACTGATTCCAGTAAACATTTGTAACCCGGCAGCTGGCAGGCTCTCTGCCCCCCTCTAGTGGCTGCCAGCCCGCTACTGCAGCTATTTCTTCAGCACACGCTGCTCAAACACCTGCTTTTCGAGACCCAGGCCTCAGGATCCGTCCCACCCGATGTCCCAACCCAGGGACGGTTGTTACACAGGGGAAGAGGAAAGACAGAGTCCACGCCACCCTGTCCCAGCACCACTTCCTCTTCTACATGGGAAGGGAGCTCCGGTTACTTTAGTTATTAGATTTTACCCTCCAGAACCAAGAATACAGCCCAGCCGCCCTGGTTCCCAGTCCCAGCCCCGCACTGTGGGGAGAGAACCCAGGAGTCCCGGCTCTCAGCCCCCCCACTCCCCTCCCAGAGCCATGGTAGAACCCAGGAATCCTGGTTCCCAGTCCCCCTCTAATCCACTAGACCCCATTCTGCTCCCAGAACCAGGGAGAGAACCCAGGCGTCCTGGCTCCCAGCCCCCCATTCCCCTCCGAGAACCAGGGTACAGGGCTGGCTCCAGGCACCAGCTTAACAAGCAGGTGCTTGGGGCGGCCAAAGGAGAAGGGCGGTTCCTATGGCAATACGGGGCGGCAGGTCCCTCACTCCCTCTAGGAGCAAAGGACCTGCCGCTGAACTTTTTTTTTTTTTTTGCTTGGTGCGGCAGAAATGCTGGAGCTGGCCCTGCCAGGGTAGAACCCAGAAGTCCTGGTTCCCAGTCCCCCTGCTCTAACCCCTGGACCTAACTCCCCTCCCCAGAGCCACATAGAGAACCCAGGAGTCCTGGTTCCGACTCCCCCTGCTCTAACCCCTGGACCTAACTCCCCTCCCCAGAGCCACATAGAGAACCCAGGAGTCCTGGTTCCGACTCCCCCTGCTCTAACCCCTGGACCTAACTCCCCTCCCCAGAGCCACATAGAGAACCCAGGAGTCCTGGTTCCGACTCCCCCTGCTCTAACCCCTGGACCCAACTCCCCTCCCCAGAGCCACATAGAGAACCCAGGAGTCCTGGTTCCCAGTCCCCCTGCTCTAACCCCTGGACCTAACTCCCCTCCCCAGAGCCACATAGAGAACCCAGGAGTCCTGGTTCCGACTCCCCCTGCTCTAACCCCTGGACCTAACTCCCCTCCCCAGAGCCACATAGAGAACCCAGGAGTCCTGGTTCCGACTCCCCCTGCTCTAACCCCTGGACCCAACTCCCCTCCCCAGAGCCACATAGAGAACCCAGGAGTCCTGGTTCCCAGTCCCCCTGCTCTAACCCCTGGACCTAACTCCCCTCCCCAGAGCCACATAGAGAACCCAGGAGTCCTGGTTCCCAGCCCACCCTGCTCTAACCCCTGGACCTAACTCCCCTCCCCAGAGCCACATAGAGAACCCAGGAGTCCTGGTTCCCAGTCCCCCTGCTCTAACCCCTGGACCTAACTCCCCTCCCCAGAGCCACATAGAGAACCCAGGAGTCCTGGTTCCGACTCCCCCTGCTCTAACCCCTGGACCTAACTCCCCTCCCCAGAGCCACATAGAGAACCCAGGAGTCCTGGTTCCGACTTCCCCTGCTCTAACCCCTGGACCTAACTCCCCTCCCCAGAGCCACATAGAGAACCCAGGAGTCCTGGCCACCCTCTTATACCTCTGAGTGCTCACGGTGTGTGTGATGTCTCCTTTCCTGTCTGTGGGGCTCTCTAAGGGTGGCCTCCCCTGGCTGATCGTCTCCTCTGAAGCCAGCCCCGTCTGCTCCTCTCGGGTAGAGGATCTCACACCCTCCCGAGGCCCGGGATGGCTTTGTATTGTGCTGTCAGCAAGGCGTGATCCGCAGCACTTGCCCAACACAGGAAGAACACTGAGCCTGTGACCCAACAGTAGGGTGACCAGATCACAGAGGCGAAATATCGGGACGCGGGGGGGAGGGAGGGAAGGGGGCGGAGCCAAAAAATAAAAAAGCCGGTAGGGAGAAAAAAAAAAAAAGCACGAACAAGCGGGAAGCGCCTAGGCTGGTGCTGGCCACACGCAGATGTAAACAGCGGCCCCCGGGTCCCGGGATGCAACAACCCCCGCCCGGAGCCCGATGCCGCGGAGATGGGCACGGACAGGGGGAGCACCCCCGCCAAGTCCCTGCGCGGAGACTTCCCTGGCAGGCTTCAGCTCCCCGCGGGCCCTGGAGTGCGAAGCTGTAGCAACCTTCACGCCACTGGGCTACACCCCGCTGGAGAAGCGGGACCTTGCCGCGGCCCCCAGGCCGGGACTCGCCCAAGCATCGCGGGATGGGATCGCCTCACCTAGGGTCGCACACCCAGCCAGGCACGCACTGCTCCCCCCGCCCTGCCCCCCGGCACTGCGGCGGAGCCGCCGCCCGACCAGCCCTTCCAGCCGCTCCTCCGCCTCTCCCTCGCCGCATATCAGGCAGAGGCATGTGCCTGGCACCCAGCGCCAACTACAGCCCTCCGGGGCCGGGGCGCACGTGGTGGAGGTGAAGCCCCGAGGAACCAGAGTCCCCACGCAGACAGCTGCTGCCCCCCCACCCATGGGCGCGTAGGGATCCAGTTCCCCAGGCTGGACCCGGGGCTGCCCCCCTGCAGGTACCTCCCGCCCTCCTGCCTGCGATAGGGCCAGGGCCAGGGCCAGGCCGGACTCACCCCGCTGTCCCCCGGGCCTCCTCCCTCCAGCGCTTGCCTGGGAGGGAGGAGGAATGCGGCATGCTTCGGAAAGAGGCGGGGATTTGGGGAGGGATCCAATGGGGCAGTGAGGGGGTGGGGCCAGGGCGGGGATTTGGGGAGCTATCCAATGGGGGAAGGAGGGGGCGGAGTTGGGGCGAGGGAGGGGGCGCGAGCCAGAGCGGAGGGCAAAAATTGCTTGTTTGTCCAGTGTCCCGACCAAACATTGGTCGGGACGCGGGACAAACGAGCAAATATCGGGACAGTCCCCCCTCCTTCTGGTCACCCTACCCAACAGCGAGAACAGCGGAAAAGTGAGGTAACCCCTGAAATCTGCCCAGGCGTGGAACAGGACTCCTGGGTTCTATCCCTGGCTCTGGCTGAGGGGTGGCAACTTTTCCCAGCATCTCAGCATTGATTCCCAAGGTGGTGGCTGCAGCTCACAGAGGTTGACTGTCTGGGGCCAGGAAGCTGGTTTTCTGTGGGATTCTCTGGGGGAGGCTCTGTGGGGCTCAGCGGAGGAGAAGGCGCAGAGGGGGCTGGGGCTGCCAGCATCTGCAAACCTCAAAGGCGTCCAGCTCTAACTGCTACTTGCTGAATGTCACAACATCTCCCCCACCCCCCTGACTCACCCCTGGACCTCAGCACAGAATCAGCCTCGCGGTTCTCAGAGGCAGATGCTCCCATTCGGGGTGGCCATGAGCCAAGAGCAGGTGTGGAGACACAGCCACATCCTGGCACAGCCCGGGCCTTTTCGCAGCAGGGCAAGTGGAGGGAGCCGAGGAATCACAGAGGGGTGGCTGAGGGCAGAGAATGAAGTGGAGGCCGGTTCATACCAGACCATCCATCTGAGAAATGACTTGTAAAGCTGGCGATGGAACCCAGGAGTTTGACCCCTCAGCCCTGCCTGTTGCTCTAACCACTAGACCCCACTCCCCTCCCAGAGCCATTTGCCATTTGTTAGCAACAATGACATGGTAAAATGACAGTCCCAAGGCTGCTAATAATCCAAGTCCCCAATACCGTCTCCTCCTTCCTCTTCCCATGACCCACCAAGCTTCCCAGCCTGCCCAGAGCATCAGGTGCCAGGGCGCGGGGGGAGACCCACTCTGGGGATCCATGGGTAAGGGAAGGCTCTGATCCCTCCAGTGGAACCCCGGGTCCCTCCCGACTCCCCTCCCCAGGTAGGGTCCCTCTTGTGAGGAGTCCCCCAATACCCCAGCCTGCCCTCGACGGAGCCGGTGGATCCCTCCAGTGGCTGACGGGGCCGTGGCTCTGTAGAGGGTACGGTCGGGGTGGCACCTGAGTCAGGGAAGATTTGGAATGCACCAATCGGCCATGGGGGAGTAGCTTCAGAGGAAACCTCGTGTCCCATTATCCCCACTACTATCCCCCTACCAGTGTGGAGACGCTGCCCCACATCCAGCTGCCCCAGCCCTGGAAGGGAGATTTCCCACACAACCAACCCATCACCCCATCTCTATTCACACAGCTGCACCCCACTTCGGCCTGTGGGGGTGTGGCCTGGGTTGGCTCCTCCCTCTCCTGCCCCCCCTTCCCACACTGGTCTAGTCAGAACTGGATTGGACCAGCTCCTGCCCTTTCATCTTTCAATATCCCGCAGCCAATGATGGCGTGGCACTGACAAGTAGCCAATCAGCACGTGTCATGGCAAGGGGAGGCAGCTGCCAATCAGCAGGCAGAGCGAGAGGGGAGGAGGAAGAAGCAGCCCCACCCTTCTGAGAGAAAAGTGAGGAAGCCCCGCCCCCAGGGAAGAGAAAGCTCTGCCCACTCTGCAAGGCGAGGAAGGGGGTGGGGTTTTCAGCCCATCTCACTACTTATCTGATGAGCTAAAATTTTCGGCAAGACTTTTTTGCCTGTCCAAAAACGCCGATTTCTTCTAAATTAGAACTTTTCATGGGAATTCCGCAGATCTCCTGACTCAAAAAAGGTTTTTTTGGAGTGGGAGGAAGTTTTAAATTTCCAGACGAAAGAATCTGATTCTTCCAAAAGAAGGATTGTGCTAAGCCCTGGCTGCCGTCCCCGCAGCCAGGGCTCCATGTCCATGCCCCTCCCTCTCCCAGAGCTCCACTCCCAGCCCCAGCTCCGTGGGGGGAGGACACGGGCAGGGCTAAGGGGGAGTACGGGGTAAAAAGTTTGGAGACCATTGGGCTAGATCGTCACAATGGTTCCTTCTAGCCTTGGAATCTCTAATTGTCCCAAATCGATTTCCCTCCCCCCATGTTTTGGGTTCATGAAAATGTGTGGCGTGGGAAAACCATTTTCTTCCCAGTTCTGTCAACCCCCAGGGATGGTGGATGTGGGTTTGGATGGTGTAGGATGGAGGAGACCATGCCCTTCTGGCGCCTCTGGACCTCCCCCCGCTTTCCGTATGTGAACAGCACCTTACACCCCTTCTTTGGGAATCCCTACCAGCACGAAGAAGAGGATGAAGACCAGTGTGAATGGACAGGACTTCTCTTTGCCATCCTCTTCAATCTGGGATTCCTACTCAGCATGACAGACACTGGCTTGGTCATCTTCATCACCAGCTGGTGGCTGCTGTCTGGAACCTCAACTCGGACATAGCCGACTTCATCTTCACCTCCTTCCTCTCCACAGAGGAGGCCTTCGTCATCCTCCTGGGGAGCAAGAACCAGACCCCTCTGCTGCCCCCACCCCACCTGGAACAGCCCCTCTGTCTCTCCGCTCCTCCTGTAACTCTTAGTGCCATGTGCTCTGAGATGGTGGAGCTGTCCAGTGCTGAGAAACCTACCAGGCGTTCAGGAGCCCAGCACTGCGGCTTTGGCATCTGGTTACCAAGCTCTAGGGCTGCACAAAGGGGCATTAAATAAGGGGGCAGGACACCAGGTTGGCTGAGCCCATGGGCCTGATCTTGGTAGTCAGGGAGGGGGCAGGATACTGGGTTAGGTGGGCCCATGGCCCTGATCTAGGAATCAGGGAGAGGGCAGGATATCAGGCTAGATGGGCCCATGATACTGATCTGGGGCAGAAGGGAGGGGGCGGGGTGCAGGGTTAGATGAGCCTATGGGCCTGATCCAGGTAGGCAGCGAGGGGACGGGATACCAGGCTAGATGGGCCCATAGGGCTGATCCAGTGATGGTAGTTCTGTGTCCTGGCCCCGGTACCAGTCTGGGCCAGGCTGACACAGAGAGGGGCAGGTGGCTGGCAGGGAGTCGAGAGCTGCCATGGGGAGGTGGGAACATTGACAGGGAAGGAGTCAGGACGTTCGTCCAGCTGCTCTGTGGTCTGTCAGTCTGCCCAGCCCAGAGCGGGACGAGGATGGGCCTTGTGCTCTCTTACAGCTAGAGACTGGCCCTTCTGACTATCACTGGGAGCCAAGATGCCTGGGTTCTCTCCCCAGCTCCGGGAATGGGAATAGCATCTAGTGGGTAGAGCAGGGGGGCTGGGAGCCAGGACTCCTGGGTTCTCTCCCCAGCTCTGGGAGGGGAGTGGGTTCCAGCGAGTAAGACCTGGTGTCCCTTGTGCATTAACTCTATTTGTACAGGAGTTAGTGCTTGTCACATCCCCGCTCCCACCCGGATTTTAAATCCCTCCATTATGAAGGCTCGATATATCTGGCGGTCCAGAGGCTACAAAGAAAGATCCGGTTCGGCCTATCCTGGCATCTGGCCACTAAGTGGCAGCAATTTGGTGCCATCAGACAGGACGGTGACACTGACCAACCCCAGGGCCCTGTCCTTAGACCATCATGTGTCTTGGGTGGCTTTTCCTCCCATTCTGTCCTGTGCCCAGCTGTTTCCGATCCCTCACACCCTCCCTGTCCCCCTCAAAAAAGCAACCTGCCCCGTAATCACACACAGGATTCCTGCCTCCAAGTCCCCACCCATGGCCTGCTGTAACCTTTGACCCCACTCCCCTCCCAGAGCATTGGCTAGAACCCAGGAGTCCTGGCTCCAAGACACTCCCCCGGCCGCCTCCCGCCACTCTAACCCACTATGCCCCACGCCCCTCTCAGAGCTGGGGAGAGAACCCAGGAGTCCTGGCTCCCAGACTCTCCCCTGTCCACCTCCCCCCACTCTAAACCACTAGACCCCACTCCCCTCCCAGAGCTCTATTTCAAAACAAGTCATCTTTTACTGTAGTGATAACTTCTGATAATGAGCTCATAATCCTTTGAGTGACCCCCCCATAATGAACTAAACTCCCCTACAGAGAATTCCCCCTTATAGTGAACAATTCACCCTTACTAAGAAGGTGTCTTTTTTTTTAATGAAGAAACCAGAATCTTTCTACAACACAACTCTATTGTCTCTTTTATCCTGGCTGTATCCCCCATTCAGATACAATTCCCAGCTCCAAGGATCTGCAAGCACCAGAATTTTATTTTGTACAGCCTCAGCTTACAATAAAACTCTGTTAACTACGAAACCGAGCGACACGCTATTAAGGAGGAAAGGAGAAAAGCCAAGGTTTCAGTGTCTGTTCTCAGAGACCAAATGGAGCCGTTTTAAAGAGATGTCATTTCAACAAAGTCCCTCCGAACACCAGATCTCTCCAGCTGGTTGCCCCCCAAATCACTCTTGGGTATATAAAACGATGCTCAAGTTATGCTTGCTGAATGCATTTATTACAGAGAAATCAGTGAAGGATCCCACCACCAGGTGATGGCATTTTGTTTTTCATTGGCGTCTATCCATCCACACGGAAGTATCTGTACACAGAAATGTAGGGTTAGAAGGAATCTCAAGAGGCTTTCAAGCCTCTTCTCCCATGGCGAGACAGGATCAAGCAAGCCTAGACCATCCCTGGCAAGAGTATATCAACACAAGCAGAGTTGAGCGGGGAATCATGTCTATGGAAGGGTGGAGTTAATTGGGTCAATTTTGCCCCTGTTGATGTGGGGGAGAGGTTCTGGCTGAACACGGATGAGGTTCCCAGCTCTCAGCAGACGCATGGTGCCTAGAAGACCTCGGAGTCCATGTCTGTGGACTTCCTCTTCGTGTTCGCAGTGGTGCTGGCGGCCTCCTCGCTGAAGGCCCTTTCGAAGGCTGAGAAGAAGGAGCGGCGCACCTTCTCCTTAAAGTCCTGACCCATGAAGACGTAGAGGATGGGGTTGAGGCAGCTGTTGATGAAGGCCAGGCTGGTGGTCAAGGGGATGCTGGCAATGAGGGCGGTGTGCAGGCTGGGTGTCCAGTTCATCTGCAGGAAGGAGAAGATGTGGTAGGGGAGCCAGCAGAGGAAGAAAGCCACGATCACAGCGGCAATGACCTTGAAGGGCTTTCCAGATCGGGCCAGTCGGTTCCTCCTTAGCTTGGCCAAAATGGCAAAGTAGCAACACACGATGACGGTGAAGGGGATAACGAAGCCTAAGATAAAGCGGCTGATGATCATGGCCCGTTTGTTAGTGTTAAACCTCTTTTTTCTCTGCTCCGTGGTGGCCCCTTCCCCGGCCGTGTCGAAATTGTTGTAGCAGTTGGTGATATTCTCGTTGTTTGGGGAGGGTGCCGTGTCGCGGAAATATAGATTTGGAGAACACAAGGCCAAGGCCACGACCCACACACCCAAGGCTACCAGGAAAGCCAGGCGAGGTGTGCGGTGGTTCTCGGCCCACAGAGGGCGCACTACGGAGATGCATCGGTCTATGCTGATGACCATGAGGAGGTAGACGCTGGCGTAGAGATTGAGGAAGGCCAAAGTGGTGTTGATCTTACACCATGCCCTTCCAAATGGCCAGTGGAAGTCAAGGGCTGTTAAGGCCACACTGAAGGGGAGGAAGAAGGTGAAGATGAAGTCGGCCACGGCCAGGTTGAGAAACCAGATGGTGTTGACCGTCCTCTTCATCCGGAAGCCGGTGATGAAGATGACCAGCCCGTTGCCCGTCACTCCCAGCACGAAGGCAATGGAATAGATCACCATGGACACCACGTGAATGCTACTAATGAGCACTTGCTTCCGGTCCGCATCTTTATGATTGTAGTTAGAGCTATCATAATAGGAGGTGGTGAAGATATCCAACAGAGTTGTGGGGAGAGAGGTGCCCTTCACAGCCATGGGGATGTCTTCAATTCTCTCTGTCTTACCTCTTTCTCCACCTGTCAAACACCA
Organism: Chrysemys picta bellii; assembly: GCF_011386835.1. Classification (NCBI taxonomy): domain Eukaryota; kingdom Metazoa; phylum Chordata; order Testudines; family Emydidae; genus Chrysemys; species Chrysemys picta. Next base: position 3,203,845 of record NC_088810.1, on the reverse strand, counting down.
ATACAACTCGTCCATTAGTTATCTCCCCTGGCAACCTCCCGACCACCCAGTGACTTGGAAGGAACACCACCCTTCAGAAGGTCCAAGGGAATGTGGGACTCCTGTATTGTGTTGCACCACATTTACACTCGGTGAGAAACTGGGACAAAGAAGATAGAGAAAGGGGACCAAGATACTCTGCTGGCCCCTAACCGGTAAATTAACTTACTTATTTCCTGGTCACTGCGTTAGGTCAAAGTCATCAAACTCAAGGACAGTGACAAATTGGAAAGGACTCTGAGAAGAGTGATGGGAATGATTCAAATATTGGAACACCTGCCTTATAGTGAGAAATTCCAGGAAATCCATCTATCTAGCTTAATATAGAGAAGTTGAAGGGGTGAAGTTGAAGGGGTTCCAGTCTATAAGTACCTACATGGAAAATAAATATTTGACCATGGGCTCTTTGGTCTAGCAACCAAAAGCCTAACAAGACCCTATGGCTGGAAGTTGAAGCAAGACAAATTTAAGACCAAAGCAGACTGTGAAGAAGTTCAAAAAGATCTCAGAAAACTAAGTGATTGGGCAACAAAATGGCAAATGAAATTTTATGTGGATAAATGTAAAGTAATGCACATTGGAAAAAATGACCCCAACTATACATACAATATGATGGGGGCTAATTTAGCTACAACAAGTCAGGAAAAAGACCTTGGAGTCATCATGGATAGTTCTCTGAAGATGTCCACGCAGTGTGCAGAGGTGGTCAAAAAAGCAAACAGGATGTTAGGAATCATTAAAAAGGGGATAGAGAATAAGACTGAGAATATATTATTGCCCTTATATAAATCGATGGTACGCCCACATCTCGAATACTGCGTACAGATGTGGTCTCCTCATCTCATAAAAGATATAATGGCTCTAGAAAAGGTTCAAAAAAGGGCAACTAAAATGATTAAGGGTTTGGAACAGGTCCCATATGAGGAGATATTAAAGAGGCTAGGACTCTTCAGCTTGGAAAAGAGGAGACTAAGGGGGGATGTGATAGAGGTCTATAAAATCATGAGTGATGTGGAGAAAGTGGATAAGGAAAAGTTATTTACTTATTCCCATAATACAAGAACTAGGCGTCACCAAATGAAATTGATAGGCAGGAGATTTAAAACAAATACAAGGAAGTTCTTCTTCACGCAGCGCACAGTCAACTTGTGAAACTCCTTACCCGAGGAGGTTGTGAAGGCTAGGACTATAACAGCGTTTAAAAGAGAACTGGATAAATTCATGGTGGTTAAGTCCATTAATGGCTATTAGCCAGGATGGGTAAGGAATGGTGTCCCTAGCCTCTGTTTGTCAGAGGGTGGAGATGGATGGCAGGAGAGAGATCACTTGATCATTGCCTGTTACGTTCACTCCCTCTGGGGCACCTGGCATTGGACACTGTCGGTAGACAGGATACTGGGCTAGAAGGACCTTTGGTCTGACCCGGGGTACGGCCGTTCTTATATTCTTATGTTATGTTCTTATGTAAATTGGAAAAAAGAAGCAATTTTTTAACGGTGACGGAATTCATCATCAGAATAACTTCCTAACGGCTCTAGTGGATTCTCCATCACTGGCCGTTTCAAAATCAAGACTGGAGTTGTTTCTAAAAGTTCGGCTTTAGTTCAAGCAGGAATAACTGGGGGGAGGTCTATGGTCTGTGTTGGATGCCATTGGGTGCCCTCCAATAATGCACTTTTCAGTTTGTTGGTGATTCTGAACCATCGAGGAGGAAAAATTGTTTCAGATCGAACCACAATGAAATTTTTTTGCAATTTTCAGTGACTGAAAAAGTCAGAAAAAATCAGTTTGGGGAACCATTTCCTTCGACCCGAACAGAACGATTTCGTTTGGATCTCAAGTGTTTTTCATGGCTTTGAATCATTTAAAAATGGATAAAATTCAAGGATATTTCAAAATGAGAAGTAATTTCAAATAGTCACTTTTCATTTCCAAAAATGCCCAGTGGAAACATTTCAATGGGGCGGAAGTTCGTTTTTTTAGCAGGCCGAGGGGGGGCGGGATCCTGAAATGAACAATTTAGTGAAACCGGCCTGGATTCATGAAATGTTCCAGTGTCACCAAATCTGCATTTTTCACTGAAAAAAAAACAATTTGATCAAAATATTTCACCAGGTGATACTCAAAAATCTGTAGGCTGCCAGTGGGTGCCCTGGACATGGAGAAATTCAGATGGAAAATCAAAATGCCTGTTGTTTGTTGCATGTTGCACCACGATCAGCGAATTATTTATTACTATTTCAGTGGGGTTTAAATTATTATTCACCACAGGCCCTCCCAGAGTTACCCCATCATGACCTTCAAACCATGCAATAGGGGACGAATGACCCAAATGTGGGAAACCTGGGAGGGGAGGGGTTCTGTGCCCCACAGTGATTAGCAGGCTGTTCATTAATAGCTCCCCTCCCACCCGCGATACACCTTGCAAACTTTCCGAAAAGAGTTGGGAATCATCAGCATGCCTGGGTTCCATCCCCACCTCTGGATGGGGGGAGGGGTTCAGGGGGTTAGAGCAGGGTGGCTGGGGTCAGGACTCCTGGGTTCTGGTACTGGGAGGGGAGTGGAGTATGGCGTGGGGAGTTGGGGGTCAGGACTCCTGGGTTCTATTACTGGTACTAGGAGGGGAGTGGGGCTCAGTGGTTTATAGCAGGGAGGGCTGGCTTTTAGGGTTCCTGGCTCTGGGATCTAGTGGTTACAGTGGGGGTACAGCCCGGTTAACCAAGTCCATATATCTGGAACATTCCTTCTGAGAGGCAGCAGCTCCACGTGAGAAAAACTTCCCACAGTCAGACCACCGCTCCCCCGAACTCTGCCCCCCTTTTTCTGTGAGTTTGTCCCATTTAACTCATCTGTGTGGGGAGAGCTGGGGCTGCCTTTCCAGCTTTTGGGGTGCAAAGACCTGGAGGCCTTGAGTTAAACAAAGGGCTGAGAAGTGCACGGAAAGTTTTGTAAAAACTGTAACAACTGATTCCAGTAAACATTTGTAACCCGGCAGCTGGCAGGCTCTCTGCCCCCCTCTAGTGGCTGCCAGCCCGCTACTGCAGCTATTTCTTTAGCACACGCTGCTCAAACACCTGCTTTTCGAGACCCAGGCCTCAGGATCCGTCCCACCCGATGTCCCAACCCAGGGGCGGTTGTTAAACAGGGGAAGAGGAAAGACCGACTCCACGCCACCCCCGTCCCAGCACCACTTCCTCTTCTGCATGGGATGGGAGCTCCGGCTACTTTAGTTATGAGATTTTACCCTCCGGAACCAAGAATACAGCCCAGCAGCCCTGGTTCCCAGTCCCAGCCCCCCAAAGGTGTAGAGAGCACCCAGGAGTCCTGGTTCTCAGCCCCCCCACTCCCCTCCCAGAGCCATGCTAGAACCCAGGAATCCTGGTTCCCAGTCCCCCTCTAATCCACTAGACCCCACTTTCCTCCCAGAGCTAGGGAGAGAACCCAGGCGTCCTGGCTCCCAGCCCCCCACTCCCCTCCGAGAACCAGGGTACAGGGCAAACTCCAGGCACCAGCTTAACAAGCAGGTGCTTGGGGCGGCCAAAGGAGAGGGGCAGTTCCTATGGCAATACGGAGGCGGCAGGTCCCTCACTCCCTCTAGGAGCAAAGGACCTGCCGCTGAACTTTTTTTTTTTTTTTTTGCTTGGGGCGGCAGAAATGCTGGAGCTGGCCCTGCCAGGGTAGAACCCAGGAGTCCTGGTTCCCAGTCCCCCTGCTCTAACCCCTGGACCTAACTCCCCTCCCCAGAGCCACATAGAGAACCCAGGAGTCCTGGTTCCGACTCCCCCTGCTCTAACCCCTGGACCCAACTCCCCTCCCCAGAGCCACATAGAGAACCCAGGAGTCCTGGTTCCGACTCCCCCTGCTCTAACCCCTGGACCCAACTCCCCTCCCCAGAGCCACATAGAGAACCCAGGAGTCCTGGTTCCGACTCCCCCTGCTCTAACCCCTGGACCCAACTCCCCTCCGCAGAGCCACATAGAGAACCCAGGAGTCCTGGTTCCGACTCCCCCTGCTCTAACCCCTGGACCCAACTCCCCTCCCTAGAGCCACATAGAGAACCCAGGAGTCCTGGTTCCCAGTCCCCCTCCTCTAACCCCTGGACCTAACTCCCCTCCCCAGAGCCACATAGAGAAGGCAGGAGTCCTGGTTCCGACTCCCCCTGCTCTAACCCCTGGACCCAACTCCCCTCCCTAGAGCCACATAGAGAACCCAGGAGTCCTGGTTCCCAGTCCCCCTCCTCTAACCCCTGGACCTAACTCCCCTCCCCAGAGCCACATAGAGAAGGCAGGAGTCCTGGTTCCGACTCCCCCTGCTCTAACCCCTGGACCCAACTCCCCTCCCCAGAGCCACATAGAGAACCCAGGAGTCCTGGTTCCGACTCCCCCTGCTCTAACCCCTGGACCCAACTCCCCTCCCCAGAGCCACATAGAGAACCCAGGAGTCCTGGCCACCCTCTAATACCTCTGAGTGCTCACGGTGTGTGTGATGTCTCCTTTCCCGTCTGTGGGGCTCTCTAAGGGCGGCCGCCCCTGGCTGATCGTCTCCTCTGACGCCAGCCCTGTCTGCTCCTCTCGGGTAGAGGATCTCACACCCTCCCGAGGCCCGGGATGGCTTTGTATTGTGCTGTCAGCAAGGCGTGATCCGCAGCACTTGCCCAACACAGGAAGAACACTGAGCCTCTGACCCAACAGCGAGAGCAGCGGAAAAGTGAGGTAACCCCTGAAATCTGCCCAGGCGTGGAACAGGACTCCTGGGTTCTATCCCTGGCTCTGGCTGAGGGGTGGCACCTTTTCCCAGCATCTCAGCATTGATCCCCAACGTGGTGGCTGCAGCTCACAGAGGTTGACTGTGTCTGGGGCCAGGAAGCTGGTTTTCTGTGGGATTCTCTGGGGGAGGATCTGTGGGGCTCAGCGGAGGAGAAGGCGCAGAGGGGGCTGGGGCTAATCGCATCTGCAAACCTCAGAGGTGTCCAGCTCTGACTGCTACCTGCTGAATGTCACAGCATCCCCCCCACCCCCCTGACTCACCCCTGGACCTCAGCACAGAATCAGCCTCGCGGTTCTCAGAGGCAGATGCTCCCATTCGGAGTGGCCATGAGCCAAGAGCAGGTGTGGAGACACAGCCACATCCTGGCACAGCCCGGGCCTTTTCGCAGCAGGGCAAGTGGAGGGAGCCGAGGAATCACAGAGGGGTGGCTGAGGGCAGAGAATGAAGTGGAGGCCGGTTCATACCAGACCATCCATCTGAGAAATGACTTGTAAAGCTGGCGATGGAACCCAGGAGTTTGACCCCTCAGCCCTGCCTGCTGCTCTAACCACTAGACCCCACTCCCCTCCCAGAGCCATTTGCCATTTGTTAGCAACAATGACATGGTAAAATGACAGTCCCAAGGCTGCTAATAATCCAAGTCCCCAACCCCGTCTCCTCCTTCCTCTTCCCATGACCCACCAAGCTTCCCAGCCTGCCCAGAGCATCAGGTGCCAGGGCTACGGGGGGAGATCCACTCTGGGGATCCATGGGTAAGGAAAGGCTCTGATCCCTCCAGTGGAACCCCGGGTCCCTCCCGACTCCCCTCCCCAGGTAGGGTCCCTCTTGTGAGGAGTCCCCCAATACCCCAGCCTGCCCTCAACGGAGCCGGTGGATCCCTCCAGTGGCTGACGGGGCCGTGGCTCTGTAGAGGGTATGGTCGGGGTGGCACCTGAGTCAGGGAAGATTTGGAATGCACCAATCGGCCATGGGGGAGTAGCTTCAGAGGAAACTTCGTGTCCCATTATCCCCACTACTATCCCCCTACCAGTGTGGAGACGCTTCCCCACATCCAGCTGCCCCAGCCCTGGAAGGGAGATTTCCCACACAACCAACCCATCACCCCATCTCTATTCACACAGCTGCACCCCACTTCGGCCTGTGGGGGTGTGGCCTGGGTTGGCTCCTCCCTCTCCTGTCCCTCCCTTCCCACACTGGTCTAGTCAGAACTGGATTGGACCAGCTCCTGCCCTTTCATCTTTCAATATCCCGCAGCCAATGATGGAGTGGCACTGACAAGTAGCCAATCAGCACGTGTCATGGCAAGGGGAGGCAGCTGCCAATCAGCAGGCAGAGCGAGAGGGGAGGGGGAAGAAGCAGCCCCACCCTTCTGAGAGAAAAGTGGGGCAGCCCCGCCCCCAGGGAAGAGAAAGATTTGCCCACTCTGCAAGGCGAGGAAGGGGGTGAGGTTTTCAGCCCATCTCACTACTTATCTGATGAGCTAAAATTTTCGGCAAGACTTTTTTGCCTGTCCAAAAACGCCGATTTCTTCTAAATTAGAACTTTTCATGGGAATTCCGCAGATCTCCTGACTCAAAAAAGGTTTTTTGGGGGTGGGAGGAAGTTTTAAATTTCCAGACGAAAGAATCTGATTCTTCCAAAAGAAGGATTGTGCTAAGCCCTGGCTGCCGTCCCCGCAGCCAGGGCTCCATGTCCACGCCCCTCCCTCTCCCAGAGCTCCACTCCCAGCCCCAGCTCCGTGGGGGGAGGACACGGACAGGGCTAAGGGGGAGTACGAGGTAAAAAGTTTGGAGACCATTGGGCTAGATCGTCACAATGGTTCCTTCTAGCCTTGGAATCTCTAATTGTCCCAAATCGATATCCCTCCCCCCATGTTTTTGGTTCATGAAAATGTGTGGCGTGGGAAAACCATTTTCTTCCCAGTTCTGTCAACCCCCAGGGATGGTGGATGTGGGTTTGGATGGTGTAGGATGGAGGAGACCATGCCCTTCTGGCGCCCCTGGACCTCCCCCCGCTTTCCGTATATGAACAGCACCTTACACCCCTTCTTTGGGAATCCCTACCAGCACGAAGAAGAGGATGAAGACCTGTGTGAATGGACAGGACTTCTCTTTGCCATCCTCTTCAATCTGGGATTCCTACTCAGCATGACAGACACTGGCTTGGTCATCTTCATCGCCAGCTGGTGGCCACTTTCTGGAACCTCAACTCGGACATAGCCAACTTCATCTTCACCTCCTTCCTCTCCACAGAGGAGGCCTTCATCATCCTCCTGGGGAGCAAGAACCAGACCCCTCTGCTGCCCCCACCCCACCTGGAACAGCCCCTCTGTCTCTCCGCTCCTCCTGTAACTCTTAGTGCCATGTGCTCTGAGATGGTGGAGCTGTCCAGTGCTGAGAAACCTACCAGGCGTTCAGGAGCCCAGCACTGCGGCTTTGGCATCTGGTTACCAAGCTCTAGGGCTGCACAAAGGGGCATTAAATAAGGGGGCAGGACACCAGGTTGGCTGAGCCCATGGGCCTGATCTAGGTAGTCAGGGAGGGGGCAGGATACTGGGTTAGGTGGGCCCATGGCCCTGATCTAGGAATCAGGGAGAGGGCAGGATATCAGGCTAGATGGGCCCATGACACTGATCTGGGGCAGAAGGGAGGGGGCGGGGTGCAGGGTTAGATGAGCCTATGGGCCTGATCCAGGTAGGCAGCGAGGGGACGGGATACCAGGCTAGATGGGCCCATAGGGCTGATCCAGTGATGGTAGTTCTGTGTCCTGGCCCCTGTACCAGTCTGGGCCAGGCTGACACAGAGAGGGGCAGGTGGCTGGCAGGGAGTCGAGAGCTGCCATGGGGAGGTGGGAACATTGACAGGGAAGGAGTCAGGACGTTCGTCCAGCTGCTCTGTGGTCTGTCAGTCTGCCCAGCCCAGAGCGGGACGAGGATGGGCCTTGTGGTCTCTTACAGCTAGAGACTGGCCCTTCTGACTATCACTGGGAGCCAAGATGCCTGGGTTCTCTCCCCAGCTCCGGGAATGGGAATAGCATCTAGTGGGTAGAGCAGGGGGGCTGGGAGCCAGGACTCCTGGGTTCTCTCCCCAGCTCTGGGAGGGGAGTGGGGTCCAGCGAGTAAGACCTGGTGTCCCTTGTGCATTAACTCTATTTGTACAGGAGTTAGTGCTTGTCACATCCCCGCTCCCACCCGGATTTTAAATCCCTCCATTATGAAGGCTCGATATATCTGGCGGTCCAGAGGCGACAAAGAAAGATCCGATTCGGCCTATCCTGGCATCTGGCCACTAAGTGGCAGCAATTTGGTGCCATCAGACAGGACGGTGACACTGACCAACCCCAGGGCCGTGTCCTTAGACCATCATGTGTCTTGGGTGTCTTTTCCTCCCATTCTGTCCTGTGCCCAGCTGTTTCCGATCCCTCACACCCTCCCTGTCCCCCTCAAAAAAGCAACCTGCCCCGTAATCACACACAGGATTCCTGCCTCCAAGTCCCCACCCATGGCCTGCTGTAACCTTTGACCCCACTCCCCTCCCAGAGCATTGGCTAGAACCCAGGAGTCCTGGCTCCCAGACACTCCCCCGGCCGCCTCCCGCCACTCTAACCCACTATGCCCCACGCCCCTCAGAGCTGGGGAGAGAACCCAGGAGTCCTGGCTCCCAGACTCTCCCCTGTCCACCTCCCCCCACTCTAAACCACTAGACCCCACTCCCCTCCCAGAGCTCTATTTCAAAACAAGTCATCTTTTACTGTAGTGATAACTTCTGATAATGAGCTCATAATCCTTTGAGTGACCCCCCCATAATGAACTAAACTCCCCTACAGAGAATTCCCCCTTATAGTGAACAATTCACCCTTACTAAGAAGGTGTCTTTTTTTTTAATGAAGAAACCAGAATCTTTCTACAACACAACTCTATTGTCTCTTTTATCCTGGCTGTGTTCCCCATTCAGATACAATTCCCAGCTCCAAGGATCTGCAAGCACCAGAATTTTATTTTGTACAGCCTCAGCTTACAATAAAACTCTGTTAACTACGAAACAGAGCGACACGCTATTAAGGAGGAAAGGAGAAAAGCCAAGGTTTCAGTGTCTGTTCTCAGAGACCAAATGGAGCCGTTTTAAAGAGATGTCATTTCAACAAAGTCCCTCCGAACACCAGATCTCTCCAGCTGGTTGCCCCCCAAATCACTCTTGGGTATATAAAACGATGCTCAAGTTATGCTTGCTGAATGCATTTATTACAGAGAAATCAGTGAAGGATCCCACCACCAGGTGATGGCATTTTGTTTTTCATTGGCGTCTATCCATCCACACGGAAGTATCTGTACACAGAAATGTAGGGTTAGAAGGAATCTCAAGAGGCTTTCAAGCCTCTTCTCCCATGGCGAGACAGGATCAAGCAAGCCTAGACCATCCCTGGCAAGAGTATATCAACACAAGCAGAGTTGAGCGGGGAATCATGTCTATGGAAGGGTGGAGTTCATTGGGTCAATTTTGCCCCTGTTGATGTGGGGGAGAGGTTCTGGCTGAACACGGATGAGGTTCCCAGCTCTCAGCAGACGCATGGTGCCTAGAAGACCTCGGAGTCCATGTCTGTGGACTTGCTCTTCATGTTCGCAGTGGTGCTGGCTGCCTCCTCGCTGAAGGCCCTTTCGAAGGCTGAGAAGAGGGAGCGGCGTACCTTCCCCTTAAAGTCCTGACCCATGAAGATGTAGAGGATGGGGTTGAGGCAGCTGTTGATGAAGGCCAGGCTGGTGGTCAAGGGGATGCTGACAGTGATGGTTGTGTGCAGGCTGGGTGTCCAGTTCATCTGCAGGAAGGAGAAGATGTGGTAGGGGAGCCAGCAGAGGAAGAAAGCCACGATCACAGCGGCAATGACCTTTAAGGGCTTTCCAGATCGGGCCAGTCGGTGCCTCCTTAGCTTGGCCAAAATGGCAAAGTAGCAATACACGATGACGGTGAAGGGGATAACGAAGCCTAAGATAAAGCGGCTGATGATCATGGCCCGGTGGTTAGTGTTAAACCTCTTTTTTCTCTGCTCCGTGGTGGCCCCTTCCCCGGCCGTGTCGAAATTGTTGTAGCAGTTGGTGATGTTCTCGTTGTTTGGGGAGGGTGCCGTGTCGCGGAAATATAGATTTGGAGAACACAAGGCCAAGGCCACGACCCACACACCCAAGGCTACCAGGAAAGCCAGGCGAGGTGTGCGGTGGTTCTGGGCCCACACAGGGCGCACTATGGAGATGCATCGGTCTATGCTGATGACCATGAGGAGGTAGACGCTGGCGTAGAGATTGAGGAAGGCCAAAGTGGTGTTGATCTTACACCATGCCCTTCCAAATGGCCAGTGGAAGTCAAGGGCTGTTAAGGCCACACTGAAGGGGAGGAAGAAGGTGAAGATGAAGTCGGCCACGGCCAGGTTGAGAAACCAGATGGTGTTGACCGTCCTCTTCATCCGGAAGCCGGTGATGAAGATGACCAGCCCGTTGCCCGTCACTCCCAGCACGAAGGCAATGGAATAGATCACCATGGACACCACGTGCATGCTACTAACGAGCACTTGCTTCCGGTCCGCATCTTTATGATTGTAGTTAGAGCTATCATAATAGGAGGTGGTGAAGACATCCAACAGAGTTGTGGGGAGAGAGGTGCCCTTCACAGCCATGGGGATGTCTTCAATTCTCTCTGTCTTACCTCTTTCTCCACCTGTCAAACACCAATACAACTCGTCCATTAGTTATCTCCCCTGGCAACCTCCCGACCACCCAGTGACTTGGAAGGAACACCACCCTTCAGAAGGTCCAAGGGAATGTGGGACTCCTGTATTCTGTTGCACCACATTCACACTCGGTGAGAAACTGGGACAAAGAAGATAGAGAAAGGGGATCAAGATACTCTGCTGGCCCCTAACCGGTAAATTAACTTACTTATTTCCTGGTCACTGCGTTAGGTCAAAGTCATCAAACTCAAGGACAGTGACAAATTGGAAAGGACTCTGAGAAGAGTGATGGGAATGATTCAAATATTGGAACACCTGCCTTATAGTGAGAAATTCCAGGAAATCCATCTATCTAGCTTAATATAGAGAAGTTGAAGGGGTGAAGTTGAAGGGGTTCAAGTCTATAAGTACCTACATGGAAAATAAATATTTGACCATGGGCTCTTTGGTCTAGCAACCAAAAGCCTAACAAGACCCTATGGCTGGAAGTTGAAGCAAGACAAATTTAAGACCAAAGCAGACTGTGAAGAACTTCGAAAAGATCTCAGAAAACTAAGTGATTGGGCAACAAAATGGCAAATGAAATTTTATGTGGATAAATGTAAAGTAATGCACATTGGAAAAAATGACCCCAACTATACATACAATATGATGGGGGCTAATTTAGCTACAACAAGTCAGGAAAAAGACCTTGGAGTCATCGTGGATAGTTCTCTGAAGATGTCCACGCAGTGTGCAGAGGTGGTCAAAAAAGCAAACAGGATGTTAGGAATCATTAAAAAGGGGATAGAGAATAAGACTGAGAATATATTATTGCCCTTATATAAATCGATGGTACGCCCACATCTCGAATACTGCGTACAGATGTGGTCTCCTTATCTCAAAAAAGATGTAATGGCTCTAGAAAAGGTTCAAAAAAGGGCAACTAAAATGATTAAGGGTTTGGAACAGGTCCCATATGAGGAGAGATTAAAGAGGCTAGGACTCTTCAGCTTGGAAAAGAGGAGACTAAGGGGGGATGTGATAGAGGTCTATAAAATCATGAGTGATGTGGAGAAAGTGAATAAGGAAAAGTTATTTACTTATTCCCATAATACAAGAACTAGGAGTCACCAAATGAAATTGATAGGCAGGAGATTTAAAACAAATACAAGGAAGTTCTTCTTCACGCAGCGCACAGTCAACTTGTGAAACTCCTTACCCGAGGAGGTTGTGAAGGCTAGGACTATAACAGCGTTTAAAAGAGAACTGGATAAATTCATGGAGGTTAAGTCCATTAATGGCTATTAGCCAGGATGGGTAAGGAATGGTGTCCCTAGCCTCTGTTTGTCAGAGGATGGAGATGGATGGCAGGAGAGAGATCACTTGATCATTGCCTGTTACGTTCACTCCCTCTGGGGCACCTGGCATTGGACACTGTCGGTAGACAGGATACTGGGCTAGAAGGACCTTTGGTCTGACCCGGGGTATGGCCGTTCTTATGTTCTTATGTTATGTTTTTATGTAAATTGGAACAAAGGGGCAATTTTTTAACGGTAACGGAATTCACCCTCAGAATAACTTCCTAACAGCTCTAGTGGATTCTCCATCACTGGCCGTTTCAAAATCAAGACTGGAGTTGTTTCTAAAAGTTCGGCTTTAGTTCAAGCAGGAATAACTGGGGGGAGGTCTATGGTCTGTGTTGGATGCCATTGGGTGCCCTCCAATAATGGACTTTTCAGTTTGTTGGTGATTCCGAACCATCGAGGAGGAAAAATTGTTTCAGATCGAACCACAATGAAATTTTTTTGCCATTTTCAGTGACTGAAAAAATCAGAAAAAATCAGTTTGGGGAACCATTTCCTTCGACCCGAACAGAACGATTTCGTTTGGATCTCAAGTGTTTTTCATGGCTTTGAATCATTTAAAAATGGATAAAATTCAAGGATATTTCAAAATGAGAAGTAATTTCAAATAGTCACTTTTCATTTCCAAAAATGCCCAGTGGAAATATTTCAATGGGGCGGGAATTCGTTTTTTTGGCAGGACGAGGTGGGGTGGGATCCTGAAACAAACAGTTTTGTGAAACCGGCCTGGATTCATGAAATGTTTCAGTGTCACCAAATCTGCATTTTTTACTGAAAAAAACAATTTGATCAAAATATTTAACCAGATGATACTCAAAAATCTGTAGGCTGCCAGTGGTGGGCCCTGGACGCTAAGAAATTAGATGGAAAATCATTATGCCTGTTGTTTGTTGCATGTTGCACCACAATCAGCAAATTATTTATTACTATTTCAGTGGGGTTTAAATTATTATTCAGCACAGGCCCTCCCAGAGTTACCCCACCATGACCTTCAAACCATGCAATAGGGGACGAATGACCCAAATGTGGGAAACCGGTGGGGGGAGGGTTTCTCTGCCCCACAGTGATTAGCAGGCTGTTCGTTAATAGCTCCCCTCCCACCCGCGATACACCTTGCAAACTTTCCGAAAAGAGTTGGGAATCATCAGCATGCCTGGGTTCCATCCCCACCTCTGGATGGGGGGAGGGGTTCAGGGGGTTAGAGCAGGGTGGCTGGGGTCAGGACTCCTGGGTTCTGGTACTGGGAGGGGAGTGGAGTATGGCGTGGGGAGTTGGGGGTCAGGACTCCTGGGTTCTATTACTGGTACTAGGAGGGGAGTGGGGCTCAGTGGTTTATAGCAGGGAGGGCTGGCTTTTAGGGTTCCTGGCTCTGGGATCTAGTGGTTACAGTGGGGGTACAGCCCGGCTAGCCAAGTCCATCAGTCTGGCACATTCCTTCTGAGAGGCAGCATCTCCACGTGAGAAAAACTTCCCACAGTCAGACCACCCCTACCCCTAACTCTGCCCCCAGTTAACTGGTCTGTGCAGGGAGAGCTGGGGCTGCCTTTCCAGCTTTTGGGGGGCAAAGACCTGTGGGCCTTGAGTTAAACGAAGGGCTGAGAAGTGCACGGAAAAATTTGTAAAATCTGTAACAACTGATTCCAGTAAACATTTGTAACCCGGCAGCTGGCAGGCTCTCTGCCCCCCTCTAGTGGCTGCCAGCCCGCTACTGCAGCTATTTCTTCAGCACACCCTGCTCAAACACCTGCTTTTCGAGACCCAGGCCTCAGGATCCGTCCCACCCGATGTCCCAACCCAGGGGCGGTTGTTAAACAGGGGAAGAGGAAAGACAGAGTCCACGCCACCCCTGGCCCAGAATCACTTCCTCTTCTGCATGGGATGGGAGCTCCGGTTACTTTAGTTATTAGATTTTACCCTCCAGAACCAAGAATACAGCCCAGCAGTCCTGGTTCCCAGCCCCCCACAGGTGGGGAGAGAACCCAGGAGTCCTGGCTCCCAGCCCCCCTCTAATCCACTAGACCGCACTCACCTCCCAGAGCCAGGGTAGAACCCAGAAGTCCTGGTTCCCAACCCCCTCTACTCTAACCCCTAGACCCAACTCCCCTCCCCAGAGCCACGTAGGGAACCCAGGAGTCCTGACCACCCTCTAATACCTCTGAGTGCTCACGGTGTGTGTACTGTCTCCTTTCCCCTTCTGTGGGGCTCTCTAAGGGTGGCTGCCCCTGGCAGATCGTCTCCTCTGACGCCAGCCCCGTCTGCTCCTCTCGGGTAGAGGATCTCACACCCTCCCGAGGCCCGGGATGGCTTTGTATTGTGCTGTCAGCAAGGCGTGATCCGCAGCACTTGACCAACACAGGAAGAACACTGAGCCTCTGACCCAACAGCGGAAAAGTGAGGTAACCCCTGAAATCTGCCCAGGCGTGGAACAGGACTCCTGGGTTCTGTCCCTGACTCTGGCTGAGGAGTGGGGTCTAGTGGGTGATAGCAGGGAGCTTGGGAGCCAGGACTCCTGGGTTCTGTCCCCCAGCTGTGGGTTTGTGGTAAGAGTAGGGGATTGTTGTATTAATTTATATTAAAGGACTCCAAAAGTCAAAGTTGGGACCACGAATCTGAAACCGTCCAACATTAAACAAGGTTCAGGGTTTGCTCCACAGAGTCTGTGGCCTGTCTATGACCCCAGCAAACACCCTTTTATTAAAGAAACGGGGGGAGTGGGGAGAGAGGGAGAGTGAATGCCTTTGCAATCTAAATTATTAAGTCAGGCTTTCACTTGAACCATAACCCTTGTGCCCTTGGGTGCAGAGAGATTTTGGGAAGGGAAAACCCACCTGGTCCAGCAGCCTTTTAGCTGGTGCCGGAGATGATCCCTGTTCTTTGGGGGATGGAGAAGTCAGCAGGGCTGGGCTGGAGCCGGCGTCCTTGCAGCTGTTGTTAAAGTATGCTGCTGTTTCCTAGAAGACAAAATGGGACAAACCCCCAGAAAAAGGTGAGAAACATTCAGCAAGGTGAGAAAAGGCCGCTTCTGTCTCCCGGTGTGACTCTCACTTGCAACGTCGCTGCTGGAAAAGCACCATCCCGAGACCTGGCAAACTCATACCAGCGTCAGGCTGTTCCGGGCGTTGCTTTTAGCCACCCCTCTGGGCGCAGAGGGGCAGCAGGGCTGCAAAATACACAGGCCTGGCTGGGCAAACCAGGCTCTTTTT